>NC_138759.1:54773265-56148265 GCF_965113315.1 Podarcis vaucheri | reverse complement strand
TCTTTGCTAGCAGTTCTTCATACAATAACAGAGTACATAACATGGTTGTTTACTGGTGAGTTCTTACTGCAGTCATCTGTTGCTATAGGCAACTGGATCCAGAGCTCTGATGCAGGCACCTTCAGGGATACCAAATGGAATGGATTTCTAAACAGTACTTTCACCTTGAAGCAACACCAAATCATGTTTACTTTTAGAAGTCTGACTTCTGACATACCTACAACAGACAGCTATATCAGATTAGAGTCTATGATATGTTTTTCAACAGATCAGGGTCAGAAAAGTGTGGAAAGATGACTTACACTTGCACTGCTAAACAGAATAGTGCTTTAGGGTCAAATGGGGAAGACTTAACAGGAATTTTCCCTCCTGCTGAATATGGATTGCTGCACCTCCTCCAGTTTCTGTTTAGAATCCCATGGCTGAATGCAAAACCTAGGAAATCAGCATGATTTTTCAACACAGGTTGTAAAATCTGAGACTGAAAAAGAAAGTGCCATTGTTACCTAATGATATCCTTCAGCACCAGACATCCATGTACGTATTCGTGGATAGAAAGTTACAATTGTGCATATTTTGTTTTTTTTTTGGGGGGGGGGTTCTCAAAGTACCTAAGTAGATGTAGGAGATCTGAGATGACAGAGCAGATCAGAGAACTTTCCCTGCTATTCCCACCAAATAACCAGTAGGACAATCTTTGCTGATGAAAGCTGCAGCACAACCTAGCAGCTAATACTGATATATGTAATACTAAACTTCTGCACCTTCCAGGCAGGAGTGCATAAAAGCTCAGTAGTAATTTTTTGCTAACCCTAGAAAAATGTGCCTGTCCATGTCCCGACCCACCCCTGAAATTCTTTGGACAGTTTGCCTGACTACAAATTTACAAATTGTTCTAAAAAGATTTCTGCAAATGAAAATCAGTATCAACTGTAGCTGCTTCCAGATGCCAGCTTTTTGAGTTAATGTAATGCTAGAGCTCTGGCGTGCTCTGGTCCATGGGGTCACGAAGAGTCGGACACGACTAAACGACTAAACAACAACAACAACAATGCTAGAGCTCAGGTAGAAAGTAAGAGAGGTGGTACATCAAAGAAGAGGTACCTGATTACAGGACTTCAGAAATACCATCACTGGGTTTACATGATGAATGGTTGCAATACCAGCTATACTGATCCTGCTAATATGTTTAGACTGTGGGTGTCAGGTGTGTTGATCTCTCACAAGCATTGTAATAACCTGGGAAAGTTGACATTTGGAAGTAACCTAAGATTGCACTGAAAAGGAGAAAGCCCTTTATCCCACCCTGCATCAAAATGCCACAAAATGTCACCATGAAGATATTACAGAAAAGGCACCAAACAAATATCTCAATAAAGAATGATTTATTTATTTTTTAAAAGAGCTTCAGGTGCTACCTTTGATGTTTCTTAAGTTACAGTTGAGGAAATGGTGGACTCTGATTTCCCTTATAGGCATTAAATTATTTTTTTCAAGTAACGCAAATTAATTACAAAGAAATAGTGGCCTTTAAAAGGTGTTAGTATGGGAAAATAAAACAAAAATGGATTTAGTGAACAACAGCAGTAATTTCATATAGACAATGATTTAACCTAAAGAGGTCTAACAGCATCCAAGTGATGAAACCACAATAAAAAGTACCGTACATTGGTACCTCAGGTTACATACACTTCAGGTTACATATGCTTCAGGTTACAGACTCCACTAACCCAGAAATAGTGCTTCAGGTTAAGAACTTTGCTTCAGGATGAGAACAGAAATCGTGCACCACAGTTAAGATATGCAAATACGCCTCAGCACACATTTAGAACTTTTAAAAGCTTTCCATGCCAAATTACAGTTTGCATTTGAACAAAAGCAAAGAAACAAATTTTGTGTCTAGGCAGTAATTATATTTCCTCTGCCTCCATTCTGCTTTTTCCCCTGCTGCTTTCTCCGTTACAATGAAGTGGGCTTCTCCCACACCAGAAACCTCTGAGGAATCTGGATGCTTGTGCTGTTATCTCAAATACAGTCGAATGTACACACCCACAACTGTGCAACTTTTGGAAAAAGCAGCTTATTAAGTCTACTGAGTGACTTTCATCAAAATTTCAACTCGGAGGAAGAAATATCTGCATTTGATATCAACTCATCTTAAATTAATCTTAAAAGCAAAGTTTTTTCCCCCAAATTGTTTTTCAGAAACAAATATATTTTCATTGGTCATTAGAGTTTGTGGAACACTGCCAGAAGTTCTCAGGAGCCAGTCCAATTGATTTCCCTCATGTGCTTCAAATTGCAACGGCCTTTTAAGTAAAGCAGCTGGGTGATCGGATAAACTGTTCTTGGACACCTGTTTTTTCTTTTTGTTTTTACAATTCTGACCGAGTTTGAGGCAGAGACTCTCAAGTATTCTACTAGAATCTTGATAAACATGTGGCTTTGGCAACAGCAGCTGCTATATATTTGTTTATGAACTTGTCTCTGGAGTATCCTAACTGGGCCATATGTCTATAGATCTGCCACAAAGGCATATATTTGGCATCGTGCAAACCTTGGCCCTATAATTTATTGATGATACCGATTTCTGCTCATGTCAAGGCTCAGCCACTTTGGAATGCAGGTTGAACAGACTCCCTGTGGACCTGAACTATGGCCATTCAAGAGCAGTGCCATTAATTACCAGGTTCCCATTGCTTATTGGACTGCTTCTGAACAGAACTTGCATCCTGAGGCTCGGGTGTGCATATTAAGTGTTCCTAACACCCACAAGACACAGGTTCTCAATTCATGCACCTCCCAAGTCACAGGTTCTCAGTTCATGCACCTCCATAACCCTTTGACAGCTGCGTACCAAGAGAGAAAGTCTATTGCCACAGATCTATTTGCCACAGATCACACTCATCATGGTTGTCATTTATAGAACTGTCAGTCATACATAGGGTGTATATGAAGGATTCCTTCCTATGTATTTTGAACTGGTTTGCTAATACTAAACCAGAAGCAAGGACAACAGCTCCACACTCACCTTTCATCATCAAAAATGTGCATGCTGTATTTTTCTAATAGTCTGGGACTCATGTGTGTTATCAAGAGAAACATTGCCTTAGCACATAGCACTGTACATTTCCTCTGTTCTATGGCAAATTGTCCGTGAGGAATTGGCAGGGGGATATATCATCTCCATATATTTGGTACATACAAGTATCACTTCTCTCTCATCTCACCTTTTTCAATGGGTATTAGGTCAGGCGAGTCACCAAGGAGCCAGCAAAGAAAACCCCTCCTATCACACCGCTTGACCTTGGGAAAAAGCTTAGTGTTGACTGGTGGCACCAAAGGGATTAGCAACCGCTCCATTTTTCCTACACTGTCTTCAATTACTTTGATGAGCAATTAAAATGCTAATTAAAAAAACAATCCAAAACCCTGTGCTCAGAAGGTTACGAAATAATAAGCTCTTATACATTTGCCACAATTGGAACCGATAAGGAGGTCAGAATGCAGATGGAGTAGGAAGGTGTTAAGGAGAGCAGCTGTGTCTCCATAATTTATTTTATTTTTTATAATTTATTGGAGGTCATTCTATTTCATTTTGTTACTGTATCACAATGCTTAACTAGCTGCCCTCCCCCTCCCCCCTCCGCAATTAACTTTTTCTCCTCTTTTCTAACACCCCCCCCACACACACACACTCATGCACCTCTTTTTCCATTCCAAATTAACTGGAGAACCACAATGTATATGCCTGTAGCAGGAGACAAGCTCTCTACCACTACACACACAAGCAGTCAAGCTGTTTTGAGTTGAAAACTGCCAAACTTTAATCACCATTTCAGGACAAGACATTCCAAGCAAAATCACTACAAATGACCCAACCAAAATAAATTAATATTGCAAACAAACATTGCAATTGATTTCATCTGGCTATCACCTGCAACCATAGGAGGGACTCGAGTGAACAATATTAAAAACTGGTGGCATGTTCTCCTTCTCAAACCCCATTAAAAGAGGACAGGGCACATGCAGAGCTTCCCAGTGGATCATGTCCTATATTCTGTGCAATTTTTTTTGAAATATTTAAATGAATAAGTATCAGCAGAAATGTTAAAAGAATCACTGCTGTAATTAGTGTTTTAAATTCCACTTCTGAGATGTCAGCGTCTTCACTTTTATTTCTTTCTAAAACCCCTTAAGCCTGCTAATCTAGCTTCCTTCCGCTAGATTCATTTGCATTCTGCATGCTAATTTTTCCTACAGGTTCTGGCCATTCCAGGAAAAGTATTTCCTTGTGTACCATTTCGGCTCACTCTTACTTCATTTCTCTTCCCCAACTCCCTATAATTCCAGCTTGAAATAGTTGCCTCTCCTATTAGACACTCAGATTGCTTTGTCTAGGTGAAAGTGGCTTTGCCTTAAGTAAAACAGAATCACCTGTGACGAAACTGTATTAAAGAGCTAAGACCAATTGGAATAGATTCTTTAAAAAAAGAAGGGGTGATGAAGAAGTTGCAAGGTATCTGTATCTGTTGCCTCTGACCACGATTTAATTTGAACCAGACTTAACTACATCTTAGCTACAGAGCCTGTATTCAAAGTCAGGACTTAAGTGTGACTTAAGTGTGCCCATGGGTAGAAGATCCATAGTGTTGCCTCAAAGTTTTGATATATCTTAAAATCATAGAATTGTAGAGCTGGAATTCTACAATTGTTGGGTCATCTAGTCCCAACCCCCTGCAATGCAGAAATCACAACTGAAGCATTCCTGGCAGATGACCATCCAACTTCTATTTAAAAAGGAGAATCCACCACCTTCCAAGGATCTTATTGTCATAAAGTTCTTCCTAATGTTAAATTGGAATCTCCTTTTTTGTAATTTGAATCCACTGGCTTGCATCCTACCATGTGGAGCAGCAGGAAAGAAAGCTTGCTCCGTCTTCCTTCAGATACTTGAAGATGGCTATCAGATCACCTCTCAGATTTCACTTCTCCAGGTTAAACATACCCAGTCAGATTTGTCAGACCAGAGGCACCGGAAGGGGAGATGCTATAATGCCTGAGCCCATCAGATTGGGACCCAGGACCCTGAGGAGGGACCTCAAGAGCCTGTATGCTCAGAAACTGAACCCCCAATGAACTCTGAAACATGTTGGTCTGTCAGTACAGCCAACAAATCTGGAAGGAAATGTCTGAGAAGGAAGACTAGAGGCCCACTTTTTGAAAAGGTCTTCCTCTGCTCAAAGAAGGGGAAGCAATTGTGAAGGATATTCTGGCTTTGAGAATATAAAAGGATTCAGTTCAGGTCTAGTCTTATTCAAAAGTTGGTCAGATGGGGTTTTCATGGTGCTGCAACTACTGGCATCCCTTGCATATCACACACCATGGATTTTTTGTCAAGATCACCAGAGCACATCTTGCTTGTAACTCATTATGTGGACTGTAGCTTTATCATACCTTACAGAGGATAGTCATAAATGAGTCCAAATGGTTTGTTAGATGCTTTTACACCTATTCTTGTCATCTTCACTTAGAAGTAAGTCCCACAAGTGCAATCAAGTTATATAACCAGGCCTTTGGCTAATTAAACATTATATGACCTTTTAAATGTGTTGTTGTATGGGAGATTAAAGGTATTGTTGTTTGTTATGTATTTTGTGTCCTCATTTTTTATTTTTAAGTTGTGAACTGCCCTGTGATCTTTGGACGAAGAGTGGTATACAAATTTAATAATAATAATAATAATAATAATAATAATAATAATAATAATAATAATAATTTCCAACTAAGCAAATTTAGGATCATAAACTGCTGTTTCCCTGTAACTACATTCTCCAGAAGAAAACCAAACAAATGTAAATGAACTGTGAAAAAGACTCTACGAATTTAAAGGGGAGAGGCTATATGTATTTATCCTTGTTTATTTGCTTTGTAACAAGAATTTTTAAAAATAAAAGCCATTTTTAAAAAATGAAATCAATCCCTAGGAGCAATCCCAGTTTATCCAAAGTCCCTCTTCTGTAGATTATTATGAAACTTTGAAGCTGTAATCATGGTTCAATCTCTGAAGACAGACAAGTAAGAAATGATAAAAAGAGCCACATGGCAGCACCATAAGGAGTGTAGGTAGAAAGATTAAAACTGAGACATCATTTATTGCCTAATGCATATCTCCTCATTGCACCTCCCAGACACTCCCTTCCATCACTTCACTCTAATATTTCTGTGCAAATCACCCACATAATCTGTCATGGAGTGTTCTTTAAAAGGTGCAGTGTATAAATGAAGCACCCTGTTGTTAATGGACAAGAAAATAATCCTAGCAATTGTGTGCTGAACTGTGTGTGTGTGTGTGTGTGTGTGTGTGTGTGTGTGTGTGTGTGGAGTATGCCCCTTTATAATTAATTTGTTCACAATTTGCTTGAACAGAAAAAGAAACAAAAGAGTAATAGGACGCACCATGGATGGAGAGCAAAGGTATCTACAAAAATAGCCTATATGGAACAGAAGTAGAGTAAAAGCTTTTCAAAGGCACAGCTTGTCTCCGTCATGAATTCCACATACAGCTGTAGTACCTCTTCTTACCCACTGCCTTGTGGGACATCTCTGAGAGAAGAAAAGACAAAGGAGTAAAGCCTACACAAATCCAGAGTGGAGTCAGCGGTGGAGCTTCATGCTCCAGTACCGAGGGGAGACCTGGCAGGGGTGGGGCTGACGCGCATCCTGGGGGCGTGGTGCCCAGTACGGTCAGGGAGGGCAGCCACGATGGCACCCCACCGGGATCACGCTGACAGGGGCGGGACGCTGCCCCCGCACTCCTCTTCCTGTGCCACTGAGCGGAGTCCCTAAGGTGGTTGGCTGGTGCCTTGTACACCACCTTCCGACAACCCCTGCAGCCAAGCTGGTGCCAAATGTATTGCTTTCCTTTCTTTTGGACCATGTCAGTGTGGCCAAGAGGGAGGTCTTGTTGTCTGGGCAGCCCAGGACCTCCATACACACTTCCAAGGCCTTTTCCCCAGCAACATCACTTCAGTGCTGCAAACACATCAAAAACAATGCGGCAGTTATGAGGCAGCTCTTCTAGAGGGATTCCCATCATCTGTCTGAACAAAAAGATTCAGAAAATGGTCAAAATGCACAGTAAAGACACAAAGAGATGGGATTAAGCGATTGGGGGGGGTCAAAATAGTCATGTGGACGATTGGGAAACAAGTTGCTTGGGCAATATTTCAGACTGGCAGATGGCTTTTGCCCCTCAGCTGGCTGGATGTGCAGTGACAACCATACTTGTTAAGAAGATAAACAGTGGAGGAAGTGAAAGACTGACAAATGGCCATGTAATGAGTCCTAACAAGAAGTGGGTAGCATACTCCCAGGTGGGAGCATAGCCTTGAGTTTTACACAAAATCATAGATGCCATCTAAAAAGAGTGCAAAAAAATAGACAGTTTCTATAGCTGTATGCTTATGCTTCACACACAACACGTACTCCCTTGCAAGGTAAAGAGTGACTTAAAGAAGGTGATTTGTAGATAGTTGAATCTTCGCCAGAAAGGGTTAAACATACCCCCTGCCCCTCTATACTTTCCTGATAAAATGAACAGCCCCCAAGGGGTGCTTTGAATTAAGAAAACCCACAAAAAACCTATGGAAGATCCTCTTGCAGATCTCATGCAGCTTCTTTTGTCGAGGCACCAGATTGCCAGGTGAGACGAAGACAAGTAACTATAAGGATAAAGGAATAATACTTTGAATTTGCCAGAATGAATTTGCAGTGCATAAAGTACTTATCTTCTGACTACAATTAAGGATGTGTCAGCCCACACAAACAAAAATTATGGAGAAGAATGGAAATTCACTCATGTTTATGTTTTTCCCCCTGTAATTCTCGTTTCCCATGGAAACACCCCATCCATTTTTACAATTTACTAATTGTTATTTGAATGGTGATTGTGTCGGGGTGTGTGTGGGGAAATTAACTGAGCACAACATTAAGCTTTCATTTTTAACATCTCTTAAAAATTGATCAAAATTATACATTTAATTTGAATTATGTCGCTAGCAAAATGAAACCGTTTAATGGGCTTGTCAGGGGGAAATGGTCGATGTTAACAGCACAGAAGCAGTTTATCGGACTTCTTGGGGAAAGCTAGTTGCTGTGGAGATAGCACATCCTGCTTGGCAGGGGGTTGGACTCGATGGCCCTTGTGGTCTCTTCCAACTCTATGATTCTATGATTCACATTGTTCTACAAGCGTACTTCAGTTATGAGAGGTAAATGCAACTTTCCTACATAAAGTAAGTGACATAATGGGGCATAATGGCAACCATCTTGTTTAATGGTCACACATCGCTAACTTATCACAGTTTTGCACATGAGTCTTGGACTTTGTATCACAATGAAAGAGGATGCACTATGGCATCATGGAAAGCCAACATCCGATACAAAAAACCTTTAGCATGTTGCACCCCCTCCTATAAATACAAACGAGCCATATATTGCTTTGATACCTCTACCATTTTCAATAGTGTTAGACCCAGGGGGCTTCCCCCGCACCAACCAGAAGCTGCCGGAACTCAGTTCTGGCATCTCTCTGGTCCTGTGGGTGTCATTGCCATTCTAAGGAAACAAGGGAGGGGTTCATGGTGAGTTCCTGCACCTCTTTTTCTAGAAAAACAGCACTGGTTAAACCCCTGTGCATCTTTGTTCCTCCATGAATCCAGCCATTATAGTAAAATTTAACCTAGCCTATAGCAGTCAACTTCATACATGTCTCTAGCTTTGTGTGAACACACATACTGCTTTGCTTTTAATGTTAGTGTTCCAGCACACACTTAGATATGGTCATGCAATTCCTCTTATTAATACTGGTAAGTTAGAAATTAAATCCCCAAACTAAATTCTATTTCTTTGTATAGATTTTATAAATGTGTTATATCTCAGGACCCTCAGGGCTGGTGATGCTGTCAAAGCTCTGGTCACTCTGAATTGAGCACAATCGCTCTGAAGCAACTTCTTCTGAATTTCCAGAGCTCTTTAAGCTCCATGGAGTACCAAGGAGCACAGAGCAATGAAGCAGGGACAGAGGCCGAGAACTTAGAGTAATGTGAAAGCCCACCATGAAGCCTACTTGCTGGCAGTAATGTCAGTGAACAAACAGTACATCACCGCAGCCATTGCATCCTGAGTTTCATGTACCTTAACCTTTTTGAGAGATGTGGACCCAGAGTGTTATAACAATCATCAGCAAGCATCCCCCTTGGGGGGAAAGTAATAGAGCGAGTGTGGTGGCTGGTTTACCATGTGGTCTTGAGTGAAACTGTTTTACTAGATCCCATTCAGTCAGCTTTCAGGCTTGGTTTCTGCCTTGTTCACCCTAATGCATAACTTGTATCAGGAGAAAAACTGGGGAACCATGACCCTGTTGATTCTCCTGGGCTTCTGAATGGCTGTTGATACCATTCACCATGGTAACACCGTGAACTGTGAGGGTAACCATAAAGTCAGTCAGGGCAGTCATGCAGTTCTAATCCTATTTAGTGGCTTGGGGTAGATTACTCAAATTCCTGTTTCTGGTAGTATGGGGTTCCACAGTATTGCATCTTGTTCGTCATACTATTTAACATCCATATGGAACAGCTAAGAAAGGCCATCTGGTAATTTGAAGTGAAGTGCCATCAATAGGCAGGTGACAACCAGCTCTGTTTCTCTCCATGTCATATGGGGTGTCAACCTGAATAAAATATTGGGGCAGCCCAGGTAAGCCTCACCCCACATAATCAATCACAAGACACGGCACATGCACGCCATTTGAACTGCAATGCCCATCAACTTTGTGGGAGCCCAGTCCCCTCAAATATTTTAGGGGGTGGCAAAGGGAAATTAGCCCCTAGGAGTTGGCTCCTATGGTGTCATCTGATGAAGGTAAGGTGGTGGAATAATTGAAATGTTTCCTGAGTTTGGCAATGGTCAAGAGGAGGAGGGTTGGAAAACTGAATCTCAATCATGACAAGACAGAAGCAATATTACATGGATAATTCCTCAATACGGAAAGTGGAATTCAACGTGTTTTGGAAGACTCACATCCCTTAAGGACCAATTTCTCTCATACCAACCTACACAGGAGTTAAAATATTCCATGAAGTCCCTTATCAGAATACCACTATCAAAAATAAAGTAGCAGCAAAAGGCTGTCATTGACAGTCTCCTATGTATGGAATTCCTTCCATAAGGAAGCTCATCTGATTTCTCTGTTGTCTTTCAGATACCAGGAGGTTTGAGACATTTTTATTATCTTCAGGAATTTTAAGTTATTTTTTTTAAAATAAAAAAATCACTAAAACAGGAAGCTGCATTTTAAAGACTGTAGCCGAGTCATTTATTTTGCTGCTTAAATTGGTTTTGATGTTAACGTGAATTTGGACAGTGTGTTTGTTCTAATTATGTGGGAGTTCTTTAGTAGTGTTTAATTATGCCCCTGATTTCATTGTAATTTGTTATCATGAACCACCCTGTAATATAGTTGTATAAAGGGTGGTATACAATATTAAATAGCATGGGCAGTATTCAACTAAATAGTGCAGTTTGTGCAGCTTGACTTCCCTTCCCTTGTCCCTGAATCTGCCCCATACAATCCCCACATCTGCTCTGCGGGTGTGGAAGGGAACCCCGAACAGATTTAAGGGGTGCATGGGGGCAGAAGAGGAGATGACGGGAAGCCCTGTTGCTCCAAGCCTAAGTACTTCAACACACACAAAGAGCTACTTATATCTAAGATTTTAAGTTGTTTAAGCAGTTTTTTTATATTGTGTTTTAATTGTTAAAACCCACCCTGGGGCCGTGGAGTGAAGGGTAAATAATAATACAACACTTAGCACAGTTTGATGACAACCCATCAATTAATGAAAAACATTTGTGTGTGTGGAAAATAGCATTAATCATAATTTCATTAGACACTCTAGGTGGAAGCACATGTTTCTTTAGCAAACACATGCTCCAAAAATATTTCCTGATGCATGAGGAGGGCAAAGCAGAGAATCAGTAGGTGCTCCTGCATGTACCCCCTGTCAAGGAGGGGGTCGCTTTCCTAAGTCCTCCCTCCAAGCTACTAATCAATCACACGCGGGCACCGAATGGGTTACCAGGCTTTATTGGCTTCTTCTCTGGCATCAACTACAGAACATCAGCAGCAAGTCTAAAACACAGTGTGTCTTCCCTCTCCCCATGCAGGTGAACTTGAAGATTTATAGTGACTGGGGAAAGCTTGCAACCAGCCAATGCCATCACATGCTCCTACTCGGAGGACTAATTGTTACCACCTGGCCTGAGGGACCCCACCCAGTGGTACTTGCTCACAGGATCACTACTTCATGACACTCCCTATATTCTTTTCCTCACAGTGGACTTATTTCTTGTGTCAGAGAAATGGAAGGAGATAGGAAAAACTAGGTAGGGTACAATTGCTGTGGAGAATCTATGGACAGGGAAAGTTGTGTGGCTAGATACGGAGGTTCCCCATTCATGGTTTAAACACTTTCTCCCATGCATATGCCCCCTTCAAGCCATATTAGAATAATGACTAATAGTAATGTATTATTTATACCCTGCCCATTTGGCTGGGTTTCCCTAGCCACTCTGGGCGGCTTCCAGCAGCAGCAGCATGCGACAAAACATCAGACATTAAAAACTTCTCTAAACAGGGCTGCCATCAGATGTCTTCTAAAAATCAGATAGTTGTTTATTTCCTTAACATGTGATGGGAGGGCATTCCACAGGGTGGGCGCCACTACCAAGAAGGCTCTATACCTGGTTAATTGCAATATTACAATTAGTTGGGTATTCCTGCATTTGTTCTGTAACACAAAGTGCATGCCTGGCATCTTTGGAGGATGTGCATGGATAGCATACAGAAAAGCCAAGACTGAAACCCACACTGTTAGTAAATACATATTTAATGTTAATATGATATAACAGTTCAACAAAATACCACTTTATTCTGTTAAAAAGATTCCCTTACTCACTTTGTGCAGGCATCTAATCAATAAGGACAGTAAGGTAATCAACACTGTTTGAATCAGCATGCCTTTCAAAAGAGAGAGAGAGAGAGAGAGAGAGAGAGAGAGAGAGAGGAAAGGAGGGACAGGAATTTCAAGATGCCAAATCCTCTAGTTATAAAAGCCCACTTCACAAAACAGAAGACTTTGAAGGCATACTCTGCATAACCATTGTGAGGAAATGAGACCTTCAAATATTTCATTAAATGCTCAACAGTTCTTATGTTCAATTTAAACTATATACCTTTATACATATAAATGCTCCATCCAGAATATTTATTTGACAATAAAACACATTTTGGAATGGCTCCCACTTTCCCAAACTGAAAGGTACTACTTACTATATATCACCCTATATTACAGGCTCAGACAAGGTGCAATTCTTAGTGTAGAACCAGCTAATAACACCGAGCCACTTTGTATAGTTGAAACATGCATCTACCGGTACTTCATTTACAAAGACGCTCCAAATCACATATAGCTGTTTGCTTGTTTTTAAGACCAGAGTTCTTTACATAACTAATACAGAAAATTTAGATTGCAACAGAAATGAGGACACAAAACATATTTGGAATTAAGAGCCAAAACATTATTAAAATCAGGAAGTTGCAAAGCAGGGGGCGGGGGGGGGATAATGAAGGGTGAAAAAAATCTCCAATCCCTTCACCTGTGTGGCACAACCTGGGCTCAGGTTGTGAGCTGTTCATTCCCCTCCATAGCCTGCTTGCTTAAACAAAGCATGGAAGCATGCCAAAAGACTCCCCAACCCCCACTGTCTAGCACAGTGTTCCCCAACCTTGGGCCTCCAGCTGTTTTTGGACTACAATTCCCATCATCCTTCACCACTGGTCTTGCTAGCGAGGGATGATGGGAGTTGTAGTCCAAAAACAGCTGGAGGCCCAAGGTTGGGGAACACTGGTCTAGCAGATGCTCCTGCCAACGCCCAAGGTATGCTCACTTCCACTCACCAGTTAGGCTGGTCAGTAATAATGTGAAGACTGTTTGAACAATCCCGCTCCCCATGTTGGTGCATTTGGATAGTCACCATGGGAGTCAAGCTAACCTCCCCCCTTTGACTGTGTTGCATGCAAGCTATGATGAGAAATGCCATTGCTTAAGGACTTGTTGCTCAACAGAATTGTTGAAGAAGAGATAAGTGACAGATCCTATGGAAACTCAGAAGTAAGTTTCATCGAGTTCACTCAGGTAAGAATGGATATTATTCCAGCTGAAATCATTATTTCTTCGTAATGCCAAGTGCTTGATAACCTCCAGCAAACCAGGGATGGGAATCCATGTTTACCTGGAAGCAAAGCTAGCTAAGTTCAATGGGACTTACTCCAGAGTAAGTGCCAATGGGAACGTAGCCTTAATACCCAACCATAAATTAAGTTTTGTTTTTTGTTCCCCTGCTCCCCAACAGTAGCTCTTTCACCAGAGGCCATTTCTGAGATGGATTCAAAATTTAGTTGCAGTTTGCCAACTAGCACTCAAGTTTGGTTGCTTTTGTTATTATGTATTTAGTTCATTAAATTCATTCACCACTTGATTGTAAAAAAACAAACACCCATAACATAACACAACCTCAAAGCAATTTACAAAATATAAAACTGTAAAACCAAGAAAAAATTACAACCCTGCTTCAAACACGCAAAAAGTAAAATACACCCAGAATCCCTATTCAATGCACTGAGCTAACTACTTCTTAATAAGAAGGAAGTTTACCAGCAGATGCCTAAATATAAAGGTGGATTCCTTCCCTTAAATGCTCGTATCCAGGAATTTCTAAATAATTACCAAGTCTGTTCATTGGTCCACCTTGTTCAAAGGTAGACAACCAAAAACCCTCCAGATGCTGTTTGACTCCATCAGCCCCAGTCTGCTTCCCAGTGTTCAAGGATGTAAAGAGAAGGCTATGTGGAGGGCACATCCAGAGTACACTACATTGGCTACCTCTGACCTATTCTGACTGGCCATGATTATCCATGGTTTCAGACTGGAATGCAAGTTATTGAACCTGGAACCTTTCGGATGCAAAGCATGTACTCTACCAATGAGCTTCACTCTTTCCTGGAATCCTAAAAGCATTTGCAGGTCGTCAAGTACCCTTTGCACAGGCTCCTAAGAGTTGTGTATGTCACAAAGTATGTGTAGAAGAAAGAATTAAACGATTGGAACATTAATGATAAGGCACTAATGCATTGACCTGTAAATTTGGCATTCTTCTGATACATGTTATGTTTATGGAATGCCATCCAAATTCAGGAGATTAATGCTAAATTGTGGAGTGTTCTATTAATCCTAAAGAGGAAAGCTGTTTAAAAAGTTAGCCAGATTACAACTTCAGCTCAGAACTGGATGTTTTGAAGAGCTGAAACATTGCCCATTTTTTGTGATGATCAAGACCTGGGCTGTGATCCAAAGAATCTATCATATGCCTATGAGTGAGAAGTGAACCATACAAGAGGCTGGGGCTGTCTGAGTTACTTATTTATGGCTATAGCAGCTCCAAGAGCCATAAGAGACAAGCCACTTTTAGCTGAAGAGCACCTTGCATCTAGAAGCTTATCTGCAACTTCTCTGGATATTGGAATCCTGGATTAGGCCCTGGTTCTTAGATTACTTTTTACTAAAACTCTGGAATGTTAAGTCCGTGGCTGAATGAATCCACTGATCAGTGCTAGAGGGTTCAAAGAATGAAGTCAACTGATACTTTTAACTAGTTGAAAGAGCTCCTCTCTTTTTGCTTGTTGGGATAGCCCTCAAAAATTACTAAGGTGATTTCCCATGTGCTCTTGAATCTACTACTAACTCCAAATCCTTCGTTTCAAAACCTTTCATGGCTTTTGCTTCTCCCCTCTCATGTATAGATAAAACCCCTGATGTGAACCCTAATTTAAGTTGAGACAGCATGAAATATAACCAGCCCCTAAGGCAAATTGCTATAAGCTGTGGAAATAGGCTATTTTGTTGTTTGCACCATACAGATGGAGTCACTTTACAATTACAGTTAAGAGTTCATAGAACTATCTCCAGTTTCACAACACATGTCAGGCTTGCCCTTCAAACATGCCCTTAATTAGATATTCTGGAGGGCTAGCTATACCCCATCACATGCGGTTTGTGAATGAGTCTTATTTGTGTGTGTGATTTTGGACAATTTTGCCCTGGCAGGCACATTCTGAATTCCAGAAGAGCAGAAAGTGAACAGCCAGGGCACCAGGTGCTGAGATGAAATTACACCAAAAGACTGCAGTAGGCAGGGTATGGGTTTCTATGCCAATAGGGTTATTCCACTCACCCCCTACTGGTGGAATGGGATCTGCTGGCACCAGTGGCGTAGCGTGGGGGGTGCAGGGGGGCCAGCCGCACTGGGCGCAATATCTGGGGGTTAGGGTTAGGGGGCGCAAATCCACGGGTTAGGGGGCGCAAATTACTTGCCTTGCCCCGGGTGCTGACAACCCACGCTACGCCACTGGCTGGCACTGGACCATGCCAGTCCCATTCCATGGGAGTCACCCAGTGCTGAGCCTTTTTCGTGGTGCAAGCCAAGCTGGCAAGGTCTCACTTGGCGAAAAGGGCGAGGATTCAAGCCAAGCATGGTTTACAAGCACATTACAGATATGGTGGGAGGTAGTGGAGAAGATAAATTAATATCAGTGAAATAATTTGAAATTTCAGACTGTACTGTCTAGAAAGAAACTTTGTCCACATACCAAGTAAGGTGAACATGAAGGACAACAGAGTAGCTGATTAGCATTACACACTTTTGGTAGTAAGACTTGATGTTGTTGTTTTCAAATGTGTGTGATGCATTAGCATGAAAAGTGAGCTGTTTGTTGCTCCCCCCTTTTAATTAGGGATACTAAAAATAGCCAAGTACTAGTTCTGCAAGGTGTCTCTGAAAGATTCAATAGAGTGCATTCAATAGAATGGAGAAGAAGTAGCCTGTCTACAGTGGCATGGGTTCATTGTAAATCAGAGAAATATAGGGGAAAAAGAGCAAGATTTCCCAAGTACTTCCACATACAAAAAAGAAGCTATTCTAATTCTTAAGCAATACAAGCGAAACACCTCTAAACCTTACTCACTCTATTCTTCCTTCAGGTGTGTTGTCACTAGTAACCTTTAATTCAGACAAATAAGTTTGAGAGTGAGCATTTGTCTTTCTTGACCTTCCTGAGAATGCTAGACAGGGATGATGCCTTTTATTTTACTTGATACAATGCCTAGAATATTGTGAGGTGTAAATATTAACATTAAATAACTGGAAGGCTTTTATACAATACTGTAAATTGTTTTCCTTCACTCTGCAACAGCTCTTACACATAGCTTTTCACGCTAGTGCAGCCACAATCCAACTCTTAACAGTTTACAGTTTTAAAAATCTTAAGCATGCTACACAGACTATTTAATCTCATGGTGGATCTGGTTGTACAGGTTGTAAAATGGCTGCAACAAAAAAAAAATGTCAACAGTTACTATTTATATAGGTGGGAGGGAGGCAGTTGAGACAGGAGTTGTCTTTAATAACTCCTATTCACCTCACAGAGCTACAATTCTCAAGAGTTTCCTGGGAAGAGGGATTGACTATTAAGCTACTCTGGAAATTATAGCTCTGAGAGGAATAGGAGTCTCCTAATAACTCTCAGCACCCTTAAGAAACCGCAGTTTGCTGCAGTGGACAGTGAGACAACTAACATGTTTTTTGGAGGAATATGCAAGGCAACGTCTTTGTGCATTACTACCCGAGTCTTCATCCCACTTGCAGTTCCCAGCAATTGATACTCAAAAGCAAACTGCCTTAGAAAGTAGAGGTAGAATATAGCTCTGAGGGCTAGTAGGCGCTGATAGCCTTGCTTTCCATGGATTTGTCTAATCCAAGTCAATAAAACTGAAACTACTAAAACACAGCAACACAATAAAAAGTACAATAGAAACAACAGTGAAAACAATCTCCAGTAACAGCAGCACTATTGCTCAAAGGGCCTGAGTAAACAGCCAGGTTTTAACCAGGCATCTGAAAGCTATCAGTGAGCCAGCTGGATTTTAAGAAGGAAGAAGTTCCAAAGATTTTAGAACAGAAAAAGGCCACCTTTGTGTCACCCCTAGACAGACATATCATTCCTGGTGGTTCCTAAGGACTACTCTCCTGGACAATCTTCACTCCTAGGCAGCAACAAACAGGGAGAAGTGCAACCTCTGGAATTTAGGTCCCAAGTCACTCTGAGCTCTAGAAATCATCTGTAAACCTTGAATTTGGCCCAGAAACATATAGGCAGCCAGTGCAGATCTTTAAGAAGCATGTCTCTGCGGAACAGCATATTACACTGTTCTTTCTAGTAGGCAACCAGAAATATAAAAGCAAAGAACCAACCTGGTTAGTATTCTGAGTGTGCTGAGGGGTGTTTACTTTGCAATCCATGCTGCTTATTTACTGTCTAATGCTGAGGAATAAGCCAACACTAATGGTTGTTACTAATTAGTTTTTTAAAGAGCCCACTGGGAATTCTAACTAAAAATTACTGTGCCAGACTCAGAAGATTTGACCATATTTTAACTGTCTGACTGTGTGGCTGAGGCAGGCAGGAAAAAAAGGGGGTGAAAATAGCTTTAAAATGTAGCATTATTATTCAGATGTGTTAGCAGCTATTACTCAGCATCAATTATGCATTAAAGACGAAGTTTATTTATGACTGTTTGGTGCAATATTTATTTATACATACTGTATTTCTAGACTTCTTGTAAGAGGGCTACTTTACCACCCCACTTTATTCTCTCAAAAACATGCTTTTGAAAGCATGATAGTGAGCTGTGTGAAATTGGTCCTGTTCTAGGACACAAAGGAGACGTGAAGCTGCTACCAATGTAGAACATATTGTTACAAAGATGAAATGTATGGATAATGTGTAGAAATAGGAAAGCGGCAGAAATGCTTTTTTAAAAAATTGCAAGTTAGAAGACTTCACCAAACACACAGGGAGGAAACTAAATGTTTCAAAAGGCCTAGTGCTAACTCCCAAGACTGTCCCACCAAGTCATGCTATTTGTAACATGCAGTGCTGCTTATGTTATTCATACCATCTGAATTCTTTAACACTTGTCTTGCCTTTGGCAGGAAGAGTGAAAAACAAAAGGCAATCATGTCACAACATCGGGTAAGTGAGGTGTTGCTACACGTTGTTAGTGAAAGTATGTACCACAAGGATGTCATCTTTTTGTATAAAATTATGTATGGCCTGGAGAAAGTAGATAGAGAAAAAGTTTGTCTCCCCCTCTCATAATGCCAGAATGTGCGGACATCCAACGGAGCCCAACATTAGAAGATTCAGGCTAGACAAGAGGCAGTGATGTCCACCAACTTGGATGGCTTTAAGAAAAGGTTGGACAAATTCCTGGGGGGAAAAGCTGTCTATGGCTCCTTGTTGTGATGGACATGGAAGTAGCAATGCTTCTGGAAGCAACAGGAGGGGATGCTCTTGAGCTTGGGTCCCGTTTACCAGTTGCTCACAGGCATCTGGTTGGCCAGGTGTGAGAACGGGATGCAGGACTATTGTTGGCCTGATACCACAGACGTTCATCTTCTACTGGAGGAGATTCTATCTCCATCCTGACCCACAGCACCAGTTGTACAGGAAGTGAGGCCCACAACAAAAAGTTGTGAGAGGGTGGTGTTTCTGCCTTCCAATCCATGTCTTCTCTTCCCAAGCAAAACGTTATTCCCACTGCCCAACTTACTTTCTGCCTCACACCCCAAATCTTTTCATGGTTCACTATGATTTATCTGAGGCGGACTCATACCTGGTCACTGAGAAGTAGGAAATGGTCTTACTCACAGCAGCAGCTCTTCCAAGCCAAACAAACCCAAAAGTCAGGGAATACGATAATCGTGAGGCCAGGTGTCAAGACAAACAGGAAGCAGCAAGGTGGGACCAGGAACTACAAGCATTGCTACCGGCATCTGATTATGGCTGGAAACTCTGCTTAAGAAAGCTGAAGCCAGCTGATTCTCATCAGTGCCTTCTCCTCCATGTCCTTGAAGGCTGATCAGCTGCAGGTGGAGTCAATCCCCCTTCAGGCTGCTGCTCAGCAGGTGAAGCTGACTCCTGGCCCATGATACGAGGTCTTGTCATCCTTTCTTTACTGCCTTTATACTTCCAACCCCCTTCCCCCTGGTGGCCTCAGGACCACTGCATTTGGGTCCACAACTGCTAGCCTTTATGGTTATCAAAAACAGAGATTTGCAATTGCTTCTGAATCACAGAAATCTAGGTGTAGCCTGCAGCACCTGGGAGAAACTAATGCAATTAAGTTGCTCACTGGGGCAAGACGGTCTGAGCATATTACACAAATCCTGGCCCAACTGCACTGCCTGCCAATTAGCTTCCAGATCCAAGTCAAAGCGCTAGTTTTGACCTATAAAACCTTAAATGACTCAGGACCACAATACCTCAATTTAAGGTTGGATTGAGGTCTTTTTTTGGTGGGGGGATGAGTTCCTTGTCTTTTAAAGTATTTTTACAGTATATAGTTCATCTTAGCTGGAGGTTTTCATTAGTAGTGGTTGATCTAATATCCTGACTGGTCTGATACAATGCCCTGAGTAAAATGTCATAATATGAAATGAGTTTGCATCAATGACCATATCAGAAATACAACACATGTCAGATTGCTCTATAAGGGTATAGCTATGCATCCTGAAATTATTGTGAAAGAATAGACATAG
This sequence comes from Podarcis vaucheri, assembly GCF_965113315.1. NCBI lineage: Eukaryota > Metazoa > Chordata > Lepidosauria > Squamata > Lacertidae > Podarcis > Podarcis vaucheri. The sequence goes on along the minus strand of NC_138759.1, from coordinate 56,128,486 downwards.
TCCAGCCAAGGCACACAAAAATGTGCTGAGAGGATCACTGAAGAGGAAATATATACCCAGTTCAGCATCTCTCAGTGCTTTCTATTTTTAGGTCCATGTTTCTAAGCCTTTCCAGGAATGTGGACAGGTTTTATTTTTTCCCAAGCTTATTTCAAAGGAAGTTTCACTTTAATTCTCGAATAAAATTGCTAGAGAACAGCCTCTGCTGACAAGTCACTGTGAAACTCTTTCACCAAGGCTGCCACCTCTCACCCTCATTGAGGCGGCAGCGACAAATTCTGCTTTATAGCTCTGTTTCCATATCTTTGTGCCAAGCGTCGACACTTTTGAATAATTGGAGACTTGGGCAAATTGAGATACTAAAATGAGTGGAGGGAGCTATCCCATCTCAGTTATTATTCATCCTGTCATATTGTTCAGAAGCAATGCAAGCGAGCTCCTTTGAAATCCTGGAAGCAGATCATACTCGACACGCTTCCTGGGGACATTGTTTCCTGCAGGGTTAAGTTCAAGTACTGCCAAACTTGTGACATCAAAAGAGTTTATCCTACACAAGCATGTCATTGATTGGCCATATTTTGGAGCAGCACACGCTGTCTTATGCCGGCTCTCAGTTCAACTATGCAATATGCAAGAAACCATCATTTCTCCTTGGCTCATTAGGGACTTTTGTCCCTGTGTTGGGGCAAGCATATTTAATTGTCTGCAGCTTCAGTTTACCCATTTCCTTATCTAAATCAAGTGCAACACTTGGCTCAAGAGTCTGTAATTAAATGTCCCAATGAAAAGCCACTACAGCATTGCAGATTTGAGTTGAATGGCTCAAGATTTGCATCAGAGCGGATGTAGCATTAATCCTTCAAATCTGACTGGCATAGATGCTTTAGTGCAAAGCATTTTAAGGAGGAATCCAAATAGAAAGGTGTCAGAATATAAAATATGTTATACAAATTACCGTGACCAGGAGGCAGGGGAAAGAAGGAAAGAGTCTTTAGGAAATCAAAGCAGGTATCCAGTTTATGTGATCCCTGGACACTTTCATTTACTATAGGGTACAAAACTACAAGATGATTTTCAAATCCTAGCATCACCTAAGTGTGCAATGCATGCACATTTAGAGTACTGTAATGCAATTCAGCTCATTTTGTCTCTCAAGCAGTGAGCAGGGAATGCAGCTAGAATGATCTAGGAGGAGATTTCTTTCCACATAAAAGGACTTGAACAATTGGGGATGCTTAGCATTGGGCGGAAATACTATAAAGAGACAGGAGAGTTAAAAACAACAACAACCAATCTATGGCATAGTATATGCCATTTCTCAAAAATGCAAGGTCATCTACCTCAAAGTGAGTATACCTCCTATTTCCGGAATTTACAGAATGTTGATATATCACCATCAATTCTTCCTGGTGAAACAGCTTTTTTCTTTTTGAGCACAATCAATAGGCAAAATGCTGAATTGGATGGACCTTCTCTATTTTTATTCTGCTTATGGTCATTTTTGACTACTCTACAAAGGTCTGCTTGAATTTAACAATGTTTGGTTATTATTCTATAATGACTTCCTTCTTTCACAGGGAGGAAATGTCTGGTCCTCTTTAAATAGGGGTCTGGAACAGACCAGATGTCCAGAGTGCCTCTAAACTCTATTATTTCATTTTTTAAAAAATGTAAGAACCTAGTTAGATCAGACCCAAGTATAGACCAGCATTCTATTCCCACAGTAGCCAATTATATGGAATCAAACAAATTGAATTTCAACAGGAACAAATGTAAGGTTCTACACTTTGTCAGGAAGAACCAGCTGCACAAATATAAGATGGAGGACACCTGGCTTGCCAGTAGTACAGGTGAAAAGGATCTAGGGGTCTTAGTAGGCCACAAGCTTAACATGAGAAAATAGTGTGATGCAGCAGCAACAAAAATAATGCTATTTTAGGCTGCATCAACAGAAGTATAGTGTCCAGATCAAGGGAAGTCATAGTACTTGTTCTGTTCTTCCTTGGTCAGACCACACCTACAACAATGTGTCAAATTCTGTGCAGTACAATTTAAGAAGGACATTGACAAGCTGGAATGTGTGCAGAGGAGGGCAACCAATATGATCAAGAGTTTGGAGACCAAGCCTTATGAGGAATGGTTGGGGGATGGAGAGGACTCTCTAGCAAGGTGGTGAACTCTCATTTCTTGGAGGTTTGGAAGCAGGGGTTGGATGGTCATCTGCCATGAATACTTTACTTGAAATTCCTGCATTGTAGGGGATTAGACTAGATGACCCTCGGCATCCCTTCCAATTCTACTATTCTGTTATTCTATGTATGGTGGTCATGTATCCTGCAATACAAATGGCAGTCCTCTAATTAGAGAATCTTCAGTTTGAAGGTGTCCTCTGTTTGGGGGATTGTTGAATCCAAGTGCATTTTAAATATAAAGAACATTATTAAAAGGGAGATTAAGAGCCTTGAAGTTGGCCATCAAAAACACTGGACAGCCAACTGAGCTGGCACACGAGTCAACTGATCAGTTTTTCCCACTACAGCAAGATGCATTGTATTGTTATTTAAACTAAAGCAATAGTTTCTAGATGACCTACACACATCAACTAGGATGAGCATATTACATGCCCTTTTTTGTCCTCTTGGCAGGGTGTGTGCGCAATGCATTTCCTCCTTTTTGGCAAAGTGTAAGTGGGCACCCAAGCCATGTGCCCACAGAAAGCCCACAAGCAGCTGCCTAATTTCCCCCAGAACAGATCTTGGCTTCAGAGTTTAGGCTACAGAACTTGACAGCTTCATGTCCGCCATCTGATCGCCACCCAAAAGCAATGTGTTCCTGGTTCACACGGGGACTATTTATCTAGAGCTTCCATCTGGCAGTAGCAACTATTTCCTGGCAAGTACCACACTCGGTTGAAAAACACCTTCTCAGCATTCACTTGGTACCACTGCTGGTCCTCCTGCACAACTTCTAATAGTGTGAAGTTTCTTCTGTCAGTACCAGAAGAAGTGAGTTCCCAGAATGCTTTGATAATCTAGTTCCTTTCCAGAGACACAAAAAGAAGTGCTGGATGATGTGAGCAAAAGAATGCATGGAGACATGGCCAGAATGTCCCTTTCTGTCTGACCATACCACCATCAATAGCTGCTGCAGCTATCCAGAAATTTCTGACCATATGTAAGAACTTTCGAGGCTTCCTGTGAACTAGGCTACCTAGTATGGCTAAGTCACAGCACAGTGGGCAGTGGTGATTAGTGTGCCTTAGGGCTGGTAGGGCAGGAGGCCAATGGTAGGTGGAGGCCGAGCCAACAATGAATAGAATCAACTTGCTGTGGTTTTGTCCCCTCCTTCCTACAAGGTGCAATACTATGATAAAGGAGAAGGAAATGGATAACCAGTCTAGAGATAACCAACGGCAGGTTGAAGAGAGCTGGCAGAGGGCAAATGGAGGTTGATGGGGCAGTGCCCAACTTGGACAGTGGGCCTGTTTTCCATTCATCACAGCAGATGAATTGGTTTCATGTTTCAAACACCCAAATGTGGCTTGTCTGTGTGGCGCTATTTCACTTCCAACAAAACACACACACATGATGAAGACTGCTGCTATCTGAGATTATTTATCCCAGAATCAACCATTGCCATAAAGAATGGCTGCTGAGTTTGAACATAAATGTGTTCTGCTTTGTACTGAAGTATTAAAGCAAAATCCAGATCTTAAAATGCAGGTAAGATAAGGGCCACATTTTCTGCAGGCCTTAGTTCTGCGGCAGTTTCTGTTGTTTGGTCAAGAACAACATGTATATATTTTTATTTCATTACAAAACAACAAGTTGTATGTGCTGGGGAGATAGATTATAGAGTACATCCAAATGCAGACTCATTTCCTCCCCGCCTGTGAATGGACAGGCAGTTTGCCATTCTGGGTTCTGTGTCATTCACTTTCCCTACATATGCTGCAGCTTGTTTTATTCTTTCCAGTAATACGGCATGTCGAAACGGCAACAGCATCTCTGCCAGGAAAGCTTTCAGAGAGGCTTGAAAGAGCTGTGACAAGAGAAAATGCTAGCCATGAAATCATTTAAATAAAATAAATAAGAATGTTAACATTGGTTGTTTGGGAGAGAGAAAGAGAAAGTAAGAGACAGAGAGAGAAAGAGAGAGATCATGCCAATTATTTCTTTTTTTTTCTTTTTTTTAGTGTCTCTGTACTCAGTGTTTGTCAAACAATAGCAGAAAACTAATCTGTCCAAGGGCACAGGGTAAACACACTGGATTGAAATTCATAGCTTGCACTCACTGCAGCTCCGCTGTCCTTGAACCCTGCCACTTTAACTATCAAAATATTAACCACAGATACTGGATCAGGAGGAAAACACATCGCAGGGTCAATCCAAAGCATTTGCAAGCCTTTCATGCCAGGGCAAGATGCTGAGCTGGTGCTTTAGTCAAGCCATCTGAGTCACAGAAGCAATCAGTTTTGAGGTCAAGCATGGCGGTTCTCTAAGACTTTCCCCTCTCGGATTTCAGTCAATTGGGTCTTGTGAAATGTGTTACACATTTAACAACTTGACAAAAAAGCAAACCACAGGGCCACTCAAGATTCTGCTGCTCCTGCATCAAAGGGAGCACGCTGACCTGCAAGTATCCTCTAGTGAGAAAGATGTTTTGCAGCTGGGATCAAAATGATACACAAGTTAGGAGAAAGAATGTCTCACTATTTACAGCCTTAGGAAGGATGTGAAAGCATGCTCTCTTCCTTTCCACAAAAAGTCTGCATGCTGGTAGTATTATGCTTGGGACAGATACCTTCAAATCTGCTGGTAAATGTCACCTTTTGGCAAAACCAATTGCAATCTAGGGATGCATGGTACACCCCGAAGATATCTTGCTACTCTTTTTGAAGCATTTTATCTCCCTCAAATTTGTTTTGCCTTGAAATGTTAGACAAATCTGGTGTCAGCTTTAGACATATCTGGAGAACAATACCACAACTGGTACTCAAGAACAAATTCAGTGTTAGCTATCATCAAAGGAAAAAAATGCTGCTGCTTCCATTGCCTGAAAACACTAATATGCAAATAGTCTTAAAAGGTTGGAGTCCCATTGAAGTGAGTCCTGTTGAGCTTGAGAGGACATATATATGAACAGACACATAAAGGGTTGTACAGCAAAAGTTCTAGCAGGTTCTGGGTGAAACAGAATCTTGACCTTGTGACTGCCATCTTTATTTGATGCTGCCAACTAGCATCCTTGAGTACTGCACTCCCTTGTTGATCTTAATGTATGACTCCTTAGCTAGGTTACAATTTTGAGCTGAATCAGAAGGGCACCATTGAATACAAGCCTCAATGCAAGGCTGGCCAACTTTTGTATTTTTGATTTTGCAGGTGTTTGCTCTGGCAGATTGGCAGAGCTTGGTTTTTCTGAGTGCACATGATAGAGCAATACAGTGAAAAATTATATGAAATGTATACAGAGGGAAATGGAGTGATTTTTTATTTTTTATTTCTTTACTACACCTTGTGAAAATTTGCAAGACCACTGGTGAGCCAGATATAAAAGTGCATTGCATTCTGGGTCTGTAGGTCAGGAGCTGTCTATACCTGCTGGAGGAGATTCATTTCCCCCAAATCAGAAAATGTTAAAAAAAATAATTGCAAAGTGTTTGATATGCAGTTCATTTTTTATCCTTGGGGGGGGGAGCCAATTGCCTAGTGAAAAATCTTTACTTTCTTGTGCTCCTATAAAACAGAAATATAACCACCATTGTAAATTTGTTCTAAGCTCCCAGTCACTTGAACAATAATGTAAAACATGGAAAATGACTTTCACAAATGGGACTATTAAACCTGGCCCAGGAATGATAATCTAAAACCTTGCAATCCTGGGTTTCTGCTACTTGCTTCTGTTTTAAATTGAGTCTCTAGACATTTCGACTAGTAAAGCAGCTATGATGATTCAAATGCCAATAACATTCTGGTCCAGCCCACCGCTTTTGGTGACAGGAGGGGTTTTGAAGAGAGGACCAAGGAACGTACATAATGGTGGTGAGAAAGACATAAATTCTATGAAAGCAACACAGGGAATAATCATCAGTCAAGACTTTAATCATCACAAAAAGCCAGTTCAGAGAATAAGGAGGATTCTAGGCGTAATAGCTTTAAAATGAAAGCGTCCGCAGAGAGCATTTGTTTCATTACAGGACAATTGAGCCATTCCTCAACCTTGTTTATCTTTAGCTTTCCCTGTTAGACCAGAGAGTGAGAAAGAGAGAGAGAATTTCTTCCTTGCTACAATAAAACTGCAAAGTAAAAGAAACAAAGTTAAGACAATGTTGCCTAGCAGGTCTTGCATGAAGCTGCTACAAAGCATTCCATACTTTGGCACCTTGCTAGCTCACAGGTGGGCTATTCCCGGCTTCCAAAGAACAACTATGATATTGCTATGGGTTTGTTATCAGTTTTGTTGGAATAACAGAATATACATAAGCTTTGCTTTGAGTGACTGATCACACTGAAAAGTTCCCACCATTGTGATTTGCCCAGAGGCATCTCAAAGTACAAGTGAATAGTACTGTCACTGTAGCTTTTATTTCAAGGGAGAGCTGGGAACCCATGCCCCCCCCATATGTTGCAAGACTCCATCTCCCATCAGCCCCATCCAGCAGAAGCCCCTGAGCCTGGGACATTGAAGTGATGTAATTTACTGAGAAATAATGGTTAGCAATTGCTACACTGGACTATTCTGAACAGGTAAGATAAATTAGGATAGGAGGTAGGGACATGCCTCCTCCTCTCCCCCTAAGCCTTTCTGAGTTTCTGTTAAGAAGAAATAGAATTGCCCCCAAACATCCAAGTTTCTGTAAAACTTCATCCATGATCAAGTTGTGGATGAGCATGGTCTTATTATGGAGTGACCAGACATCCAATAATTGCACCACCAAATCAGAGGGTTAATGTGCCTCACAAGCAGCCATACTGATGTTCAGGCCCTGCATTTTCTTAGAAGTAGGAAGAGGAGAGAAACTCTGGCTGTGGCTTATCAGCACCCTCCATTTCTTTTGTGCCTGTTTTTTGCTCTGTGCCTTCTATGGACAAGAGGCAACTTTCTTGTTATGGATGCTTGTGGGCAACAATTCATACCGCCCAGGGTTTAAGAGTATGGAGAGAAAGGTGTTAAGTTGCTCAGAAACCGCTGAGTGAGAGTCTGTTGGCACAGAACAGGGCTCTTTTTCTTTGACTGTCTTGTCCTCTACCTAGATATTTGGATAAATCTCGCTCTAGTTTTGCTTGTTTAACAATGCTGTCATAAGGTAATTTGCTGTTTACTGGACCTCTATATGATTTTGTATTTTTTTGAAATTGTTTCCTTCTGTTTATTTTTATTACTGTCTTCCCTGTTCTGGGATAGGAAATATTCAAGGGAGAGCAGCCTATAAATGTTGTAACTAATACACAAATAGTAACACAGGCTAGCGGAGGCATTCTAGGGTTTCAGGCAGAGGGTTCCTACCTGGAGATGCTGAGAATCAAACCTGTGACTTTCTACATACAAACCAAATGCTCTACCACTGATCTTAACTGTAAGACACATAAATTTCACCCCTTGTGTATGTAAGGCGAAGGAGTACAGAAGGTTCCTACTAGCCCTACCAAAGGGCTGTTTGCTCCAACATTAAATGCAAAAATTTGGAGCCGGGTTTCCAAGAGATCAAGTTCGCCAAGTTCATTCAAGAGCAGTAGTTTTTCAGGCACTTATTGCCATGCTGCTGCCCACAATTGTTCTGTGGCAGGGTCATGGCATTAATTCAAAAAGCAGGAGACTCAATGCGTTATCTAAATGTGACACTTAGTAGTAAAGCCAACAGTGGCACCTTGTGGTAAACAGTCATAGAAAATGTATCCGGGAAGACTGCTATTTAAGACAAACATTGCACAAAAGCAACATTTTGGCACCACTAATGCGCTCATTCTGAAAGCCAGCTCTGAACAGGTCTATGTTCTACATGTTCTATATGCTAAGGAAGTCTAGCTCTGGTCAAGCAATGCCCAAGTGAGAGAATCTCTCAAGAACTTAATGTACTTTACTGAATTCATCAAAGGGAAAGGCAATGTAGATATAATAAATACTGTATACAAAATCTTCTTTACAGGTTTGGAGAGCTGGAATTTTGAATGTTTGGACTAAATAATGTCCAGTAAATATGTATGTTAATGAAGCAGTGTGATTATAATTCCTGTGTACTCATACTTTCCACAGTACTCCAATATTAGGAAAAAAATATATGAGAGGCAGTACATATGCTTCACCCCATGATACCAATGACTTTCTGGGGTGCCTGTCACCACAAACAAGTCATATGTCATTTCTATGTTGTTTTAGCATTTCATGCATTACTAGAGAAGTGCACGATGCCCTGTGCAGATATTCTACATGTGAACAAATATACATACAGAGGGTAGGATCGTACTTAATGGCCTGACACCAAATTTCCATGCACATCTGCACAGGAACTGCATGTGTAGAATTCAATGCACATAGGCTGTGGATACCAAATACCTTTTCTGGAAAATGGAGGCTACAGATTTGTGTGTACAGTGCCTACATTCATATTGGCATAGATACAAATACGAACCTGTGCAGGTGGGGCCATGGATATCTGGAGGCTGGCTACAATAATGAGACAGAGTCTGCAGGTGCAATCCTGATCCCATCTTTATGCCGTCCATCTTTATGCACAGGAAGCACACCATTTGGGCAACAGAGGAATCCACTTTGCAAGGAATCAAAAGGCTTGATTGTGGGTTTTAATTGGAATTGGGCTCCCCCCCCCTCAAGCCCACCATCCATATCTTCATAAATATTTGCTGTAGCAGGCAACCATAGAGAAAGGAGGGTGGGGGGAGAGAGACCTATTGCTGTTTTGATGACATTCTGCCCAACTGATTGCCAAAATGCATAAATATCTGAAACTAGAAAACCAGACTGAACGGCTGCTCAGAGTGCTAGCAACCCCAGTACAGCCATCCCTCTCTCTGCCTCAAAGGCTTCACAGTGCCACAAAGTCACTTTCTTTTAATGTTAATGATACCCATGCCTCACTGACTCCAGGAGCATTCACACCTATGCTTGAACTTTACTGTCTTGCGGCATAGCTGTTCTATTCTGTTCACTATCACTGTAAAGCGATTGAGAAAACAAAAAAGGCCAGTGGCCAAGGTCCCGGTACAATTCCTCACTAAAGGCAAGTCAGGATCTAGTGCCTGTGCTACTTCAAATGAAGCCTAGCTTCATGCAGATTGATCTGGTCACCATGTCAGAACTAATTTTGCACAAGCCTCCAATCTTCACTCTGGATAGGTTTTGCCACAGTGCCTGAGGAGTAATCTCTATCACAGCTGTTAATAGCAGGCATTGGCTGTGACTGTATTTGTGAATTTCCCTTAACTTTAATGCCTTCTGAAAGCACTGATGTGCTATATTCTTGAAGCGGGAGGCTTGTTCCACTGATCCATTACCAAAATACTCCTGGACTGGAGCAGTGCTATGAGAGTCTGCTGGGAAATATGCAAGATGCAGCACCTCCCGTGAATAATAATCAGCTTGAGTTAGATGCACAGTAAATAAAAAAATGCAGATTAATCTTCTGCTATGTTGATTCCTAAGTGACTTTTAGAAGCAGCTTTGCCTGTGGCATAGTGCAGTCAAAGCCATTATCCTCCCATACAGTACAATAATGACAGAACACATGCATCATAATGTAAACTTACAACCCAGTGCTAGGCAGACACAATTAGTCTGTCATCTTTTCCAGCAGAAGCAAAGGCATCAGTTATGGCCTTGGCGAGGAAATAAAAAATAAGTAAAGAAAATAGGCTCATTCATATTTATCAGATGACTTTGCATTGTTCAAAGCTTCCTCATGCAATTGACATTTTTTTGTATTCCATTTCTTGGCTCACTTAGTGGCAATCCAGTTCAATCTAATCCATATGTAATCTAAAAAATAATGTGACCTTCACAAAGAAAAAACAACAACCCCTCTGCCATGGATCACTCCCACAAATGCCTGGTTTTTTAAAATAAGCTCTCACTTTCCTTTTTTGCTTTTTGAAGGGGGCATTGCTAATGGTACACAGAAGATGACATCCCATAATGTTGATCTTAAACCTGTTTTTCAAACCTTCTCGGCAACAGTTAAAAATCTGTTAGCTTTTTTTAAAAAAAGTACTTTCATTGTGATGAAATTACAATGAACTGACCTGAGGAATTCAGATCCCTTGGGATTAGTGGGTTATAGGATCATCCCTGTAAGATTGGTTTCTGTAAAATGGGTTTAATAATTTCTTGTTAAAGTATGTGCACCACAGGAACACTGTATTGTCAGTGTGGTGATATAAATAAAAAAAAACCCTGCTCCTTTCCCCTTATTGGGTACCCAAGAGCTCACATAGAGTCCTTTTGTAGGTTCTCTGTCAGTAGGAGAAAATAACAGAGACCAACCAGAGAATATTGAGAAGCAAAGCAGCTAGTAAGTCTGATCTTTATTAACTGTTAATAAGGTGCTCCCCCACATGCAGGAGAGAGGAGGAGGACCCAGAGCCATGTGTGCAAGCCCTTATATAGACATTTTAAATTGCCCGCCCTGGAGTCCAAGACTACCCCCAGAAACATCATACATACATCACAGAAGAGGTGTAGCCCAAGACCACCCCCCAGATACATCATACCTACATCACAGAAAAGGAGGTCTACAACAGAAATCTGAGTGCATTGTTTATCTCCTGTCTGGTAAGTTACCTGATTGCATTATCTGGGTTTTGGCATTATCTTTTGTTATTACAACTACTTAATTCCTGAATCTAGGTCACAGGTCACAGGCTCACACCCTATTCATATCTTGAATGTGCCCTTAAGACAGAATTTGTGAGGACAGGATTTGTGAGGAAACAGACAAGGGGGAGGTTTCCCACTTTGACCTTGCCGAGAAATATTGGAGATCAATTTGTTCAGGACCTAATCTGTGGGGTTTCAGACATGTGGTTTATATATACAGTTATGAACATTTAATTATATATATATTGTTCCAGTAACAAGAAGCCGAAAGCACCAGCCTGAAGATGACGAGTGAGACCTCGTCGAAACGTCGCACAGACACCCCGACTCTTACACGGGAAGACACCCGAAGACACCAAAACCTGCATTCCTGTACCCGTGAAAATCTACGAAAGCATATATATATATATATATATATATATATATATATATATATAACCTTAAAATTCTTATAACAATGGCTTGGTAGGTAGAATATTGATATAGCTCTGTGATATAGTCCCATTTTAGAAGTCAACTCCTAGGGGGCAAAGGTCCCTTCACCCCCCCATAAAATATTTGAGGGGGTCCCCAAGTTGATGGGCAGTTGTCATTCAAATGCTATGTGTGATCAATTATGTGGGGCGGGCTTACCTGCTTCCCAAATACTTTATTGAGTTGGCACCCCTGAGTCCCATGATTGCTTTTGTGTGTGGGGGGGGTAGTCTCTGCAGAAGTCTAGATATGAAAGAAAAACCAGTGGGACAAGGAAAGGGCCAACTTTCTTTTTGTGTGTGGGCTCAGATCAGTGATTTTTCTCCCAGAGGGAAAGTTACCCATAACATGAAAATTAATTAACTGGATAAAAATGTACCTAATTCTGAAAGAAGATTGCATATTTTCCAGATAATAGGTCAAATATTATATTTTCAAATGCTTATCTTTTCGATACAAATCAGAATTAGACCTGCCACTGAAATCAAGAGGTTTAAGAATATTTAATTCTGTGTTGACTGCATTCACTGAGACAAATTAAAATTAGCTCAGTTTAGTACAAGGGAAATGTATCTTCCACTTTGTCCTTTGCGAAAGTAACATTATCATCAAACCTTAGCCAGCATGTCTCAGCATGTGTCACTTAATTGATAACAACCTGCTATGCTTGGTTTATGCGGGTTAAAGGGTACTGATTGCTGCTGATTGAAATGAAGTTAATGATGAGGTGGGGCAGGAGGAAGGCCATTGTTACACTCTGTAAGGCAGAGCTTTGTGTTTGCTTCTCCTGAATGTAAGCTGAAGAAGAGGCATCGAGCATATGCATTTGATATTGGAGAGGGAAATATGCAACTTTTAATCAAAGCAATATCAACCACTAATAGCTATCGTGTAGGAAAGGCAGAAATGCTCTGGGTATCTTGGTGTGTGAGTTCAGAATCATTCCAAGCCCTGCAGTAAAGGATGGAATTTCCCAGAACTGAAGCTACAACAACACCAGCAGCGTAATGATGAATGGCTGTATCTGAGTAACAGGTTTATATGCCTCAGGACAGTTAGGAGAGCATGAGTAAGTCAGAAAGTGTGCTGAGGGGGGAATCATTCTCCCTCCTTAATGCTTTCTGTTTGCTTGTTTCCTTTGTTTCATAACACCCACTTTTCTTTATAAATTCATCACTATGACCACCATCTAGGGTATTTTTGAATTAGCAGTTTAAAATGCAGGAAGGCCATTTCCCCCTGCTGCATTTCAAGACAGTTAACATGATACTGTTTACACCAGAGAGGAGATGTGATGTCTTCACAAAAAGTGCACAACCCTTTTATCCACCCCTCTACCACTCCAGAGCACCTACGCATGTCATCTGCGTGTGTGCACTCATTAGTGCACACCCAAAAGCTGCCTCAAATAATCACACCATTCATAAGTATAGAGTGAATGTGGTTGAAGTTTTCTAGTCAGTTTGAAGCCAACCAGTTTGAGAAAGCCACTTCCGCCCTTCAGAGGAGGTGGAATTGCGGGTTTCATGGCCCCAGCCCCCGTACGACTGGGGGGATTCCTGACCATGTCATCTCCTGGCCAGCCAATCGGCTGGCTCTGGGGTGTGTGGCCTGCTTTATTTAAAGCAGGACATGGCTGGAGATCTCCCTCTTTGCCACTTACTAGCTGTTCCTGCTTTTCCCACCCTCCCGCCCTATAAGGTTTTCATTCTTTGACCTTGCTATGGACCTTGGTTGGTCACCATTGAGGGGCCTGGTAGGAATTTTTCCACTTGGCAAATTGGCACCAGCCACTTGGTTTTCGCCTACCTCGTAGCAAATTGTCACAACTTTCTTGGCGGTTAGGCATTGGTATTGCCCTGTAGATGGAAGAGGGGAGGTTACGCCATCACCTGCCCTGCATATTGAAGGGTAGTCTGATAAAGGATTCTGGGGTGTGTGACCCTGTCTGAAGCCTAATGAGGTGAGGGCCTAAGGCACGCCCCCTACCCATGACCCCGGGGGAGTTCCTAGTTGATGTGCATCAGCGGGACTCCCCCTACTGGTGGTTAACCCTTCCCGGACTTCTAGCAGACGGGCTGAAGTTGGATATAATCAGTTAGGACCAATGCCTAAGCCAATACCACTCATCACCTGTAACCAATAAAAGTTGTGGCCTTATTTAGCCCATTAACCTTAATAATTGTGTTGTGTGTCATTATTTCCACTGGGGGGGGCAGAAACTTGCCACGCAAAAATAAACATTTGAAATAACAGGATCTATGCAGATTGTGGCTAATGTCATGTCAATGTGTCTTCAAAAATCAGCAGAAGAAGTGCACTGGATTCAGAATAAGTGGTAATGTGAACAAGCATTTGACCTAAGCAGGGCTTTTTGACATTCACTTGAAAGGTAAAAATCAGTTTCCGCTCCTAGTTTTCTTCTAACTTAAAGACACTCTACCACCATGTACAGGGCTGGCTCCTCATACAATAGGGTGATGTGACCCTCCCCTAGAGTAACTATATAGAAGGAAGATAACTAAGAGCAGGAAGTGATGTCTGAATTGTGCAACTATTAAAAGGATTGGCCTTGGCAGTATGTGTGTGTATAGGACAGTGTTTCCCAACCTTTTTTGGGCAAAGGCACACTTGTTTCATGAAAAAAATCTCGAGGCACACCACCATGCCAGATGGGGAAAGGTCACTTTTTACTTATGTAAAAAAAATAAAAATAGTAACAGCATAGAAGGTAATGGTTATCTCTTTGATGTCTGATGGGAGGGCATTCCACAGGGCGGGCGCCACTACCGAGAAGGCCCTCTGCCTGGTTCCCTGTAACCTCACTTTTCACAGTGAGGGAATTGCCAGAAGGCCCTTGGCACTGGATCTCAGTGTCTGGGCTGAACGATGGTGGCGGAGACGCTACTTCAGGTATACTGGACCGAAACCGCTTAGGGCTTTAAAGGTCAGCACCAACACTTTGAATTGTGCTCGGAAAGGTACTGGGAGCCAATGTAGGTCTTTCAAGACTGTCGTTACATGGTCTCGGCGGCAGGTAGCAGCGCTCACAGCTTACGGACTGCACCGTGTAACAGGTGTCTGGCCCAGCAGCCTAAGGCGGACAAGCCACTGAAACAGGCATTCAGAATCCATTCATTTCATAAAACCTGCAGGGCTCAATCTCTGTGTTTGTGTATGTGTGTGTTTCTGTTTTGCCCAAGGGTCTGGGGGTGGGAGAGAGCTCTTTAGCATGATGCTTTTAAAACAATTAAATTATCAACAAACAAACCTGATGATACGAATAGCAACGTCAGGTGCTACCGGGGGGGGGGGAGAAGGGGGCCTACTCGGAAGTAAATACTGCGTCCAGGCGCAATTAACGCTGATTTAAGGTGCACCAAGACTGCCTAAAAACCTCACCAAAGATATGCAACAAAGCGCTTCGTTGCAGAGGGGAGAGTTTGTGCACCGTGGAGGCTGGAGGGCTTCTATTCTACATGCGGGGGTTGGGGGGGCGAGGAAAATGTGCTCCGTGGGGGGGCGGGGAAGGCAAGAAAAGGAGCTGAGCTCTAACTATAGGCTCCCACGCTTGAGCAAGCCCGACTCGGTGGGGCGGACCACCCTCTCTCCTGGAGGAGGAGGAGGAAGAGGAGGAGGAGATTCCCATCCACGGCGTGGCCTCCCGCGCTCCTGAACGGGAAATCTCTGCAGCCCAAGACTCTCCGCGAGGCAGCTCCTCCCTTCCTGCCTTGAGCCGCCGCCAGCCGCGCCCCCCTCCCCAGTTATCTGCTGCCTGCCAAGCCCCGCCCCTCTTCATTGTCCTCCCCTTCTGTTTATACACAAAGACCCCTCATCTTCTTCCCCCTTCCCCTTCCTCCATCCCTCGCTTTTTTCCCTCTCTTTCCTTTTTTTAAAAAAATATTTTCTCTTCCCCTTCTTTTTTCCACCCTTTCTTTTTTCTCTTTCTCCCCCCCCTCCCCGCCCTCCTGCCTTCCTGGGTTAAAGGATTTGAGCAATGGGTCTGGAGGTGGAGCTCGTCGGAGGATTAGCCCGACTCGCCCGCCTCCCTCCCACGGCACACCAGGCAACGTCCGGCGGCACACTAGTGTGCCGCGGAACACCGGTTGGGAAACACTGGTATAGGAGAAAGAGGTATCTCTCCAATTTAGGTAGCAAGTTGTCTAAGGCTGGCATTGACTTTGTACATTCCCTTTTATTGCTCTTGCATTGAATATTCTGATCAATAAATTCCTTTTTTGCTTACACAATACCATTATATAAAGCAATTAAGTTTGCCAGTGTGAAGGTTCTTTAATTACATATATTGCAATTCTATGCCACCTAAATCATTCAAAATTCCAGCTGCCTAACCCCAATGAAATAATTGGGATCTTTTGCATTTTCTAGAGAAAGCCATAATTTTAAACAAAACCATCCTTCCTGGTCTACATTCAACACTGTCCAGTGTGAAACATTTCTGCCTTTGAACAACAATTCAAAGGGTGCCTTTATTTTAATGCTGCCATTCATTGTCATGTTCACTTCTGATGAGATATACTATGTTCTTTGAAGAAACCGACTTTTGTCTCAACCCCCAACCCTCACACAAAATGTTATGAATTTCTGAAACAGATTCCTTCTTTCCCCATTATAGAATTACAGGAATGGCAAAAATAGCTTCCTTTTCTGAAATACATTGCTATAATTTAGAGTCTAGCAGGGCCTCCCAAAAGCACATGGGGAGTGTGACATGGCCTAAATTGGTAGCATCAAGAAGCTGCTAAAAGGAGATAATTCAGAGAGCTGGAGTCACAGCAGCAAACACCTTGAACTTGCAAGGTGCCTGACAAGCTTCTGCTTCCACTTTCTGTAGCCACAAATCTCCACTTCCTTTAAATTAGGATGTCTTCAATGGGAGCAGGTTAAAGCATACCATACAAACCTTCTATTTTGTTCCTACTAGCTAATTCCTAATATATATTGCTAGAGTGGAAATCAGACAAACTGAGGGCATACTGCTTTGTAGGAATGAATAACTGAATGCATTTTGGTTGGGCACTATCTGCTATTCCCTTATTGTTAGACATATCTGAGAACCTTAAATTGTGGAAATAATTGTTTCTCATAACTTCTGTGGTGCTTGTTTATGTATGTACACCCTTCTCTGATCCTCTTAGGTCCATCAAATTATCAAGGAGTTATATGCAAGACAAATAGAAAGGAAATAAAATCAGAGGTATGAGAAAACTGGAAATAATGTATCAAGCCAACGACTAATGAAATCTAGTTATTACCACATCCTCTACTACAAAAAATAGAGAAACTATTCTCAATACGATCTGCAGTGATCACAATATTCACTGTCTCCCTGTATCTGTAGTGTTTGAAAGCAGTCCAACTTGTTTCAGATATGATCTGTGTTATTTTGATTTAATTCATTAATCAAGTATGAATCTGATCTGTTAAATCCAAAGCCCTCTTTTTCTTCCCATTCACTATAATGGGGAATTTAAAAATGAAAAACTTCATTTACTCCTTTTCAATGAAAGTTACAAAGGAGTCCTTCCAGAGTGGATCAAATCTGCCAGAAATTGTCAGTGCTCCACAGCAACATTTTGGACAGCCTAATTGGCTAGCCCATTGGCCTAGCAAAACAGGGAGTTATAAGGAACAGAAAAGTACAGAAACATCAGAGTGATAGAACAACACAAGGCTTTGGGCTGATCTGGCTTGGGGGATTGACAGGCATCATGCTTCAACTCAGGAAGGAAGCGAAGACCTGCAGATCACCTCAAGTCACCTCATCATATGGTCAATGCACAAAGCCAATGCACACTGCTAGCACATACACCTTATGCAGTGGTACCTAGGGTTACATACGCTTCAGGTTACAGACTCCTCTAACCCAGAAATAGTACCTCGGGTTAAGAACTTTGCTTCAGGATGAGAACAGAAATCGTGCTCCAGCAGCACTTCAGCAGCAGGAGGCCCCATTAGCTAAAGTGGTGCTTCAGGTTAAGAACAGTTTCAGGTTAAGAACGGACCTCTGGAACGAAATAAGTACTTAACCCGAGGTAACACTGTATGTGTAAAGTATATGCTTCATCACCCTTGTGCCCAAAGCATATTACTTCTAGCTCTCCTTCAACTCCTATATGTAACAGCATCAGGTACCATAAATGGCATTTCCTTGCACTCTGGCTTCTGTCACAGTGTTCCATTATGCCAGAAGCGGTTTAGTCATGCTGGCCATATGACCCAGAAAGCTATCTGTGGACAAACGACGGTTCCCTCGGCCTGAAGCGAGATGAGCACCACACCCCATAGATGCCTTTGACTGGACTTAACTGTCATTTGGTCCTTTACCTTTACCTTTATTGATACTATATGGCAGAAGCTCAAATCAAGCCAATACATTTCCCCCTGCAATGACTACGGTAGATTGTAGCTGTTAAATGAATGCAAAGATAATTGATTACTAACCTAAATTGCTTCTCCCTGCATCTTACAGAAACCATGCCTGTCAACACTCTAGCTGGCTATTTTTCCTAACATCATTCTGTTCATGATTCTTAAATTACAGGCAGTCTTAAACAGTCTAATCAGTATGGGTTTATAACCAGGGTTGTGTATGATCATAAAATGAACATATACTGGAAATCATTGAAGAAATATTCATGTAAACACTATCAGGAAATCCTAACTTTATGTCTATATTGATCATAAAATTAAGAGTTCTAAGATCTGATCAGAGCAATAGGCAACTATTTCTAACCTAGCAAGTTTAACAGGCAATGGGTAGTCATACATACAAGGACAATAACAGGGTCATGACCTAGTGGCATAATTGCCAATCTTTGCCCCCACTTATGAGCCAGATACTACCTGAGAACACCTGAGGTCCTGCTTCTGTAATACCCTTCTCCTTTTCTAAGGGAAATTACAGTGACTTGGAGGAGGAATAAAGCAGTTTAATTCTTCACACAGGCAAGCACAAACCATAATATACCAGTTCAGAGGACACAAGGTAGTATGGTTTGCCGCTAACAAGGAAGGTAATGAGCTAGTTGTAGCATATGTTGGAAAGAAGGAGGAAACACGCAGGTTCCAAACCTAATTCACATGCCTTGTCTGAATATATCTTGTTCCTCAAAGAACATTGATAAGGGAAGATTCTGACATGGCTCAGCAAGGTTAGTGCTGGGTTAAGTATAAAATCATACTCTTTTAAAAATAAAGAGTGAAAACTGGCCAGTTGAGCTTCTGTCACTGTCTGACACTGATATGAGAAGGTGCACATGGCAAACACTTCCCCTTGTATTCATAAACATTACTGTCTAGGGAACTTGAAATCCCTGTCATGTGTCTTTCAGCACCTTTTAAACTGTCCATATTTTTTTCAATTCATAAAGAGAAGAAGTTTTTTAATTTTTTAATTTTTAAGAGGATTGCTACATGAGGCGGGGGAGTATAATGGCTAGGAAATGCTATCCTCAATCCTTTCCTGAGAGAATTCAAGTTATACTTTGTAATTAAACTTCCTTTGAAATTGAAACAAAGGAAGAACTTTTCATGAGAGACTTCTAAGGCTATGAGAACACTTTTTTCTCTCCAAGCAGGCATGGAAAGCATAGCAAATACAATGAGATCAGGAAGCTGAAGAGCTAACTTTGAACTAAATTTCAGTCAGAAAATATACAGCCTTAAATATGTACAACCCAACCCACCCTCTAAAAAATCCTAAATGCTTGCTGCATACAACAAAAAATAAAAGTACACAGCTTCCCTCAAAAAATATATTCTTGCTATCTGTTGTGGTGAAATTCCATAAATGACATTATGTTATTCCACCCCATTCATTTCAGTGGAAATGAAAAGCAATGCAAATTTGGGGGACGGGGGCAGAGAGTAATCAGTTACATATTGTTTGGGAAGTGAAAGCAACAACAGCAAATTCCCAGCATATTCACTGGATGAATTTCCATTTGTGATATGGGACAAAAAAGCAAACACCAGCAATTGCCATTCCAGTTTCCGTTTCTGATGGACTTCTCCAACACCCCTACTCTGACGCACTGGTGGAGGAAGAGGAATGTGGTGGCAGCGCACCGCCCCTGGCAGCACGATCCCGGTGGGGTTCCATCGCAGCTGCCCCCCCCGCCCCCAGAACGTGCGCCCCGCTGCTTTGGACTGCACACCCCGCCCCCAGGATGCGTGCCAGCCCCACCCCCACCTGCTCTCTGACCCCCGGTGACAGCATGAAGCTCCGCCACTGCTCTGACAGGATCCTATCAGGCTGCTGCAGCCTTCAGAGGTTATAAAACACCAGACTTTTACAATATGTAACCCAAGTTAGCTAGGGAGTCCATGTTGTTCTTAGTAACACCTGTCTGATTTGGATCACAAAGTGGGAAAGATTAAGTATTTGAAAACAATGAAAGCAACTTGTGTAATTAATTTAAAAGGTCAGCGATATCTAAAAATTTGACACATGCCTGAGATGTTCATACTATGATTCAATATGCACAAGCTCCAAACTGAAGTGGTTTTACCATCACCTTTGCAGAAGTTATAGTAATATTAAAAATAAAA
Organism: Podarcis vaucheri; assembly: GCF_965113315.1. Taxonomy (NCBI): domain Eukaryota; kingdom Metazoa; phylum Chordata; class Lepidosauria; order Squamata; family Lacertidae; genus Podarcis; species Podarcis vaucheri. The sequence continues at coordinate 56,108,605 of NC_138759.1, read as the reverse complement.
AGCTCAAATTAGAACAATTAGTTTGAGAATCAGGCTGTACATTCTCGTAAGCAATTTTCTACTGCCACATTTTCCAAAGTTGATAAACTTGATCTGTATTGAGGAACGAGTATGGCAAATGGTTCCAAGAGGAATTTTCTGTAAATATTGTATGCTTTCTTGTGCATCTCCATGGAGATATGTGAAAGTATGCTGGTAGCCTAAATTAGCAACATTGTAATAAATTTCTTTTCTTGTATTGAGCCTTAAGAAGAATATCATAATGAAAAGCAGGTTTGAAGTGAATGATATGGAATATTGCCCCCAAGCCCAAATGAAGAAAAGTCTAAATCGTCTAGAAACAATGTATGCTTAATGTCTCATTTTCCTGAACATTATTACACACAGCACTCCACAGCAGCAATGCCTTCATCATTTGACATCTCACAGCATTATTTGTAAGCTGCTCTAAGGCACATTTGAAAGGCACAAAAGCACCCACCCATCTTTCTCGATGAAATTGATTTACAGAAAAGCAAACAGAAAAACAATAGTACACTAGTACAAATGATGAAACAGAATAATTATTTATTGCTCTGTGATCCTGTGAGTGATGATGAGTCAGATTAGCATGCTGATGAATGACAAAGACTTGATAACTCCAAACTCATTTGCGTCTTCACTTTTGCTTATTGAATTCTTAGCAGTTCAGGGGCTCTTCAGCTTGAATCAATTTGTTACAAAACGAAGTTTAATTCTTTGCTCAAAATCAATGCAACTTTTAAACTGATCTAACAACTTTCCAGTGGGCATTGGGATTTATTTATTTATTTATTTATTTATTTATTTTTTAAAAAACCTTTCCAGAAGCTAATAAAGTGACCAGGGCTTAGAAACTAATGTGCAAGAAGAGAGATGAGGGAACAAATGTAGATAGTCACTGGGCGGGGGGGGGGGGAATCACTCTGCATTGGACTCTGTGGATAGGATTATACAAACAGTTGTAGATAAAATATATGCCCAATAGCAACCATTACATAAATTATCTAGAGCCGGAGCCATTCTGTGATGGAGATGGAAGCACCAATTACCAAGAGCATTAAGAATTGTAAGATATTATTTTAAAAATTAATATTGATTTTTCTTATTTTTACAATTGCCGAAGAATCACAAAAAGCATTCAGTTTGCAGACCTTTGTCCCTTGCTATACCAAGTATCCTAGATTCCTCTAGTCAAATATATTCTATAAGTCTGAGGCCAACACCAGATGCTCAAAGGAATCTGTAAACCACAACAATGACTCATGCCACTTCCCCATTCCAGACCGCAGATGGTGATCTGATCATTCTCTGAACAGAAGGATTGGAAATTGTCACCATTTTATCCTTGTTAAGACACCAAAAGCTTAGTATCCTATTTTAATCAGGATAACTGGCCAATGACTTCAGTGAATGTAAAGTACGTGTGTCAGTGTGTGCTTGGTGAGGACAAGTTGCAGAAAGCTAATTGGGTATATGTCCACAGGATGGTGATGATGGCAATGATGAGATCTATTTATTTTGTCTTTTTGAAATATTTCATAGTAACCAGAAGTATAACTGATGCATCCAAAGAATAATAATGTCTCAGTGGAAGTAGACCCAGCAACAAAAGATTGCAAAGTGTTTAGGGTTTCAGAAAGAGAGACAACTAGCTATGCCCTCTCCTAGGATGTTCAATTCTATTCCCCACTCCCCAATTTCCTGTTTGCTCTTCCAGTTGTCAGCCCACATTTTGTAGCCACTGAGCATGCTCAGTCCTTGTTGGGCTGTTTTGTGCCTCTACCCCCTTTAGGGTTCTTTGTAAAGTATGTTGTTGTTGTTCTTTGGGTTCCCCTAAACTTGCAAAAATGAAGTCACTATTAATATAGATTATAAGACTTGAGGGTGAAAGTGGGGACCAAAGCCTTGCCTTTCTTTTACGGTATTTGTGAAACTAAGATGCCTATTCTTCTCCTTCATCATTTATAGACTACCAACACATCATTTGTAGACTGCACTACAAGAGGCCATGTTCCTGGTCACATGCACATATGCCCACTCATAGGACTCATTCCCACAAAAAGGGGGCGAACAGTTCTCATGGGTTGTGATTACAGGTGTGCACACTTTGGCCTGTAGATAGGTTATACTCTCTATGTGTAGTGGAGGAAGAACAAACCCTCAAGCTTACATTATGCATTCACTGGCTATACATCAATTAAACATAAAGAGGAGGTGACCATTGCATGCTTCCTAGCACAAGAAAACCACCATATTTAGAATGTTTTAATAAATATGAATTTAAGGCTGGGTTTCTACATGCACATACTAGAAAGTAAGCTGATTTGAAAATGGTGGACTTACTTCTGAGTAAGTATGCATCGGATTGCACTTTGAAATCTCTGACAATGCTAAAGGTTTGCTGAACTGGTTTATTAAGAAATTAAAGGCTAGAATTCATTGCTGTGCTCTTCCACACATTATGTTTGCACAAGCATTGCAGCTTGCCAGATGGAACAATCCCCCCCCCCTCAATGCATTGCTCTGGGGATTTTCCCAACCCCAGAAATTTTGGGCCTGCAGAGGTGGCAGATGGGGAAGTCACATTGTACAAGTGAAAGTTCTTGTGCAGGACTTCTCCTCATGGAACTGGTCAGGACCCAATCAAAGAGTTTCACAATTTACTTAAGACAACAGTCAACAAATAGTTGGAGGGAACATGATTTCTCACATGAGGAGTACATATGAACAACAGCATCTTCATTGTCATTAGCCATAAGGAATGAGTTCAATATTCTGCTTGGTCAGAGAGTTGTCATTGACTGCCAAATACTTTACAAAATGCCTGATAGATGGCCTATAATAGGTTAGTCATGGAATCAGTTTATGGATGCATAACCACAGAAATACTCGTTTTATTATTCAGTTTTGCAACAGCCGCCCTGAGGATCTCCAAACAACTTTTAAGAATTCATAAAATCTCAGTTATTTTGAATCAATTCCACATAACAGAATTAAATGGGCCTTAATTCCTTGTAAAACCAGGATAGAACAAACATGGGAAACCAGCCAAAGTAAAGCATGCCTAAGCTACCTTTATTTCAGTGAGGCAGTTACGCATACGCTTAACCCTCTTCCTTTTAGATCAATGGAACTGGAAACTGCTTAACTTTGGCTGGGTCATGTCCATAATTAGGCCCAACTAAGTTCAAAGACCAGCCTTCTAAATTATACACACATTTGCACATAGATTAACCAAAGCAGCTTTTACAACTTTTCCCTTTGCCATTAATCATTATGATCAAGTCTGTTGCTGAAATGTCCTACTATAGAGAAAATGGATTTTGTCTCTTTGTACTAATGAACTGCCGCCTTGATCTGAAATGACAGCACTTCACTAACACAGAGGGTTTAGGATGGCTTGCCATCTGTTCATCCGTGTGCAACTTCAAAGCATACACAAGCAACTAAGCCTAATTAACAGTTTTATGATCTCAACCCTTCTTGACTTTCATCCATGAGGGGTTAAAATGTGGTGAAATATAATTACTTTCAAGACCCATTCTGAAACTATTTAAATGTTCGTGTGTGTGTGTGTGTGTGTGTGAGAGAGAGAGAGAGAGAGAGAGAGAGAGAGAGATCGTGAAAACATTAGGGATGCTCAATAAATTGGATCACTTTATATTCTAACACCATCTAACCCAACCCGCAACTCTGAACTGTGTGTACTGGAACATACTTATCAGTTGGTTTTTACATTTCTGCAAATCAGGGCAAGGACTAACTTATACTATTATGAGGTGATTCAAGGATTGCCTTTTAAAGAAATTCTTGCATTACAGGTTATGCCACTTCAAGCAACCATTACCTGTTAAACAAGAAGTGGAGTTGGGGGCATTTAAATGTCCTCAGATCACCTCATAACAGGATGCATAATTTGATCATAATTTTCAGACTTAAAAAAACCACCACAACAAATTGAAACTAGGTGGATCTATCAATCCCTGGAAAGTATTAGAATTCCATTTGTCAAGGACACATCTTGTAATTGTTTACAACAACTCCTTCAAAAATGTATAAATAAGTGCTTTCAAAAGTCACCACGGATTCTTACCTCCTAGTATGCATTGTTAAGGCTTGCCTCACTCGGTTTGACAGGAGCAGACCTGGCAAGTGGCCTGCTGAACATCACGCTTGACTCTTCACGTGTTACAACGGCATCTCTGTGTTGTTGCTTATCATCTGCCTACTTCCCTCTGTGCCTCTTAAATTGTGCATAGGGTTAACAAATTTTAGCTTTAGTTTCGGTGGCAACTATCCATTTAATGACTCACCAGAATGTGAATCAAAAGCCGAAGCACAGAAAACAACATGGAAGAATAATAAGAAAACAGTCATGTGAAGGAAGACCTTTGTGATTTCCCAAGTCACATATACATAAAAAAAGAAGAAACTGACACATCTCTGTGATGATATTGCTCCATCTGGCATTTCTGATGTTCACCACCATTTTTATTTGTGTTCTTATGCTACTCTAAAATTTTCTGTTTTGGGAGAACTCATTTTCTCAAGATATTGCATTTCCTTGTTTCACGTATGGCAACAGGTGACTGTTCATGCATATCTTTAAGACCCAAAGCTCTCTAACCCTATCATAACTATGTTTTCTGCAGGACTAGTAAGCGGGTGGCGCTGTGGGTTAAAGCCTCAGCGCCTAGGGCTTGCCGATCGAAAGGTCGGCAGTTCAAATCCCCGCGGCGGGGTGCGCTCCCGCTGCTCGGTCCCAGCGCCTGCCAACCTAGCAGTTCGAAAGCACCCCCGGGTGCAAGTAGATAAATAGGGACCGCTTACCAGCGGGAAGGTAAACGGCGTTCCGTGTGCTGCGCTGGCTCGCCAGATGCAGCTTTGTCACGCTGGCCACATGACCCGGAAGTGTCTCCGGACAGCGCTGGCCCCCGGCCTCTTGAGTGAGATGGGCGCACAAACCCCAGAGTCTGTCAAGACTGGCCCGTTTGGGCAGGGGTACCTTTACCTTTTTAGTAAGCCTCAATGTGTATAGTATAAAATGTGTATGGTGTATATACAGTACATGTAGTAGACCACATGACAGCTTTGTCCCTGACATCCACACTCACCTGCCCCCCAAATCAGTGTCATCAGAGGAACACTATCAAGTGTATATATTCACATTGACTTTCCGTTTGATCGGGATCGCCAAGAGCACAGGATTCCCAAGGAAGTGGAGAGCATGTCTACCTACACTTGAAGGTTCTGTTGAATGGATGGGCCTTAGTGTGTGTGAAGGTGGAAGGCTGGTGGACACTGCCAGTGCACATAGTCCTCTACCTCCTCCCATGAGTAGAGTATACATGTGGTGGACATACTTGTGAACAGCTATTATGCCAGCCTGTCAAGTGGAAAGTAGCACTTCTCCACATATCTGTTTCATTTTATCACAATGTATGATAAAGTAGTGGTATGTAGGTACTCAAGAGAATGATCACCCACCATAATTTTAATTACCTGAATTTCCAGAGACAATTATGTGAATGGAAAACTAGTTGTTTTCCTCACCTCAGTGGCGTAGCGTGGGTTCTCAGCACCCGGGGCAAGGCAAGTAATTTGCGCCCCCTAACCCGTGGATTTTAGCACTCGAGTCTCTTCCGCGCCCCCCCAGATGTTGCGCCAGGTGCGGCAGGCCCCCCTGCACCCCCCACGCTACGCCACTGCTCCCACCACAAGTCTTCAGGACAGCCATCCGAAGGCTGGTGCGGAGAGAAGGTCTCTCTGCCCCACTGCCAGGCTTCGGAGCAGCCTTCCGAAGGCTGGCGGCGGGAGGAGGTCTCTCCGCCCCACCGCCAGGCTTCGGAGGAGCCTTCCGAAGGCTGGCGGTGGGAGGAGGTCTCTCCGCCCCACCGCCAGGCTTCGGAGGAGCCTTCTGAAGGCTGGCGGTGGGGCGGAGAGACCTCCTCCCGCCGCCAGGCTTCGGAGCAGCCTTCTGCTTAATTCCCAGCAAGCAATTAGCAGGCTCGCTCCACCTCCTCCTCCTCCCGGCTTTGCTGCTGCTGCTGCGCGGCTCTTTTCCTCCACCGACGGCGCGCTGCGCCTTGGAGAGGTTCCCGCTTCCTCGAGGGGGGCCGGCCAAACGCGCCCCCCAAAATGTTGCGCCCGGTGCGGCCAGCACCCCTGGCACCCCCCACACTACGCCACTGCCTCACCTACCATAGCATATCCATCATATTCAAAGCCCACACTAAGGATAAAAATATGCTCTTTCCATCACTTGGGAAAACAGTGCCACCATATTCATTCAGGCTCATTTGTTTACGTAGCATATTTCCCCCACAGTATGATCAATTTACTTATACATTCATATGAGTAATATGATGTGGTAGGTGCTTGATGCTGATGTCCTCATGTGATACTTACAAGAAAGACCAAGTTATTTCCAAGAAAACAGCATCTAAAATATATGGTGGAGAAAATAAAAGCTTATTTATTTATTTATTTATTTATTTATTTATTTATTTACTTGCTGCACAAATTAGAAAAAGTAGTTTTCTGCCTGGATGAGTGCTGTATGAGAATAAAATAGGTCTGTTCAGATGACCCAGATCAGGTCATTTGACTCTGCAGATTCAAACATTGATAATCGCCCACATTAATTGTTCTGAAAACAAGTGTTGTCTATACCTTGAGCTCCCACGTTGTCATACCTTGGAGGTGATCAGTTACCATGGCAACTAGCACAGCATAACAAGCTGGCAGCATGCTTGAAAGGCCATCATTCTGGTAGATGGTGATCTTAATGAGAAAAGGTTAAGTGGGTTGCAGTGCCTCAGCAAGGTAGCTTACCTCACTTGTCCCTGAAGATCACCTAGGACAAAAGTTGATTGTTTTGATAGACATATCCAGAGAACATGAACAGTATTTTTAAAAATAATAATCCCAGAAATCTCAAATAAATACCCTGCATGTGTTGCTTCAGTTCCTGAAAGAGAATATTGTTGATATATGAATGTCTATTATGTATGAGAAGAGAAGATGCCCTGGAAAAGACCCTGATGTTGGGAAAGATTGAGGGCACAAGGAGAAGGGGATGACAGAGGATGAGATGGTTGGATAGTGTTCTCGAAGCTACTAACATGAGTTTGACCACAGTGTGGGAGGCAGTAGAAGACAGGAGTGCCTGGCATGCTCTGGTCCATGGGGTCACAAAGAGTTGGACACGACTGAACGACTAAACAACAACAAAATTATGTATGTGTCTAATAAGATCACTCACTCCAAAACCATACTCTCCCACCTTCTTTTCACCACCAAAATAACAGTCCTTTGGCATGATTTGGTATACATTTTCATAAGGTTTTGTTCCCTGCTCATTGCCACCTGCTCATTTCCCTCTAAGCAAGCAAGTGAGCAGACAAAATGCTGAACCAAGCTTTTCATCAAAGCTTTTTTCAACCATTATCAAGGGGAGGAGAAACCAAAGTCATTGAAAGAGTATAAGAACTTGGATAGAACATTCAAGATGTTAGAGCCAGGTGGTTGTGTTTACCTTATAAATGGTATAAACTGGTCAGTGAGTCTCTGTTGCTCTTTAAAAAGAAAAAGAAATAAAAGAAATAAAGCCAGCCCAGAAGACTATCCTGGAAGATGATACTGCATTGGCCCATGGGCATTCCAGAAAGTCCTGCCTGGCTGCAAGTGCATCTGAGAAAAGTTTAAAGAGCAGTGAAGACCCTTAGCCAATTTATATTATTAATAAGTTAAGCTCAACACACACACACACACACACACACACACACTCACACACATTTTCTCACTTTCCCCTGCCACATCTGCAGAGAAGAATTTTCTAGAGTACCAAGGGAGCATCTTGTCTGCTATTAGTCTTATTGCGTGGGAAGCAGGTGCTGTGGTCTAAACCACCGAGGCTCTTGAGCTTGCTGATCGTAAGGTCGACAGTTCAAATCTGTGTGACAGAGCTCCCATTGCTCTGTCCTTGCTTCTGCCAACCTAGCAGTTGGAAAGCACACCAGTGCAAGTAGATAAATAAGTACCACTTCAGTGAGAAGGTAAACAGCATTTCTGTGCACTCTGGCGCTTGTCACAGTCCTCCATGTGCCAGAAGCTGTTTAGTCATGACCCGGAAAGCTGTCTGCGGACAAACGTTGGCTCCCTCGGCCTGAAAGTGGTGGTAAGTGCCACACCCCATAGTCAAATTCAACTGGACTTAACTGTTTAGGGGTCCTTTACCTTTTTACCTGTACCTTATTCTGTAAGCTGCTGTGGGAGACTTCTTGCTTGAGGAGAAGGGTAAACATGTTTTAAATAAACAAATACAATTTAGATATTTTTTATATAAAAAAGCACCACTACCATTTATCTTTATTAGATACAGTTTGGACGTTGTCTTGAACAAGTGGTGCAACTTTTCAGCATTGTTAACAGTTAAAGTCATTCAAACTTTTATCCAACACCACTGGGTTCAGAAAGATAGTACAAGGAAGAAAACATGGACTTTCATCATGACCACGAACGAGTGGTGGGGACCAATCTGGCATCAATGCAAAATGAATATACCTTTTTTGGTGACCAACAAATAAGGTAATCATTCATTGTGGGAAATGTGTTTTGATAAAATCTTAAGTTCCATCAACACAAAAATCTTACTAGTTCCTGTGCTGTTCCACCATACCGTACCATGACTGGCCAATCACTTTAGTCTGAATGTGTTGACAATAAATGAAGGAAACAAGAAGTTTTGAGAAATACCTAAGACACCCAATATATTCTTCTCTGGAGCTTGCAAAAGGAAAGAACATGAAATACTTATAAATTCTTTCCTTTTATCACATGATGTGTGCAAAGTCAGGCTCTCTGCAAGGAAGGCTACCCAAATTCATTATATCGCCACTTTATTATGATGGCCCTACATTTTTGGCTGCCATTAGAAAACATTTATTGCTAAAAATGGCAGAAGTGTTGCAAAATGAAGCAATGATCTGTTTCCAGCTTAATAACCAGATTGGCTGAAAGAAATAATGATAGTCAGACCTCAGTTCAAATATCCATGAGTCTGTAATGATCAAAGAAGTGCTATTCCTCTTGACTGAGCTATGCAACTTTCTCCTTTGGGGAGCTCAAGAGGAACACACTTAGCATTTTCACATTCAGTTATGAAATGCAAACTAGCCAAACAATGAATCTATTTCTTCAATCAACCGTTCAAATCACTCTTTCCCGGTCTGCAGTATTATGAAGGGCTGCACAAAGCAGAACTTGATTATTTCAGTGCATCTTCATTGGCAATATAGCTTCTCATTTATTTTAAATAATAAATGAGCAGCCAAATCAAGCGCATTCACTGATGTGATGATGCTTTTCTTATTCAGAACATTTAGGACTGGGGTGGGAGGAGAATTAGCCTTCATATATTGTATTATACCAATTTATCAAAGGGACACAAATGGGCAGCTACTGGGAACTGAACTTAGCTTTGGAGTTCTCAGTGATATAAAAGTCCGCTAACTAAGCAGGCACACAACAATTGTTTAGTGGTAGGAAGTGGGTATATCCATACACGCACAAGAATTGAAATGAAACGCTTCCAGCATCCCCTCACAATTCATCAGATTTTATGCCTGTGGTGGCGTACATTAATTTTGTTTGAAATGTCAAAACATTTGGTGGAAATCTGGTGACAACCTTGAAACATACCAATCACCTCTCTAATCTTTTGCTAGGTTTATTTAATAATAATTTGAGCTTCCCTGAAATTCAAAATAAGGATAACACACACACAGAGAGAGAGAGAGAGAGAGAGAGAGAGAGAGAGAGAGATTTTAAGCAGAGGTTGGATGGCCATCTATCATCATGGATGCTTTAGTTGAGATAGCAAGGGGTTGGACTAGGTGATCCTTGGTATCTCTTCCAACTCTACAATTCTATGATTCTAAGACAGCCTTGTAAAAGGAAGGCCAGAGCTTGCCAATGTCACAACCACATCTTCCCTAGCAGGCGGGCAATTGTGAGTGAGGAATAATCTGCTCTCTCTCTCTCTATGAAAAAAATGAATGCAAATGTGCCTCTAAAAATATGTTTCAGGTATATATTTAAACATGTATTTTATTGTGATGTTTTCAGCATATTTTGTCGCTGAACATACGTTTTAAATTAACGCAGCTTTGGCATGCTTTTTTTCTTACTATCACATCATTCAGTGCAAAATCCAATGAATATTCAATGTGGTCTAACCCGCACATTAGTCTTGGAGAAGAGGATGAGGTCAGTTGCATTGGAGTGCCAAGACACCAAATTTCTCAGGCATCTCAGTTCAGAGTCAGTTCTTCCTTCTCATTCACAGCTTTTTACTATATCTTAGACTTGTTGCATCTCCTTGATTTAGAGCAGTGGTTTTCAGCCAGTGTACCGTGGCATGAATGATGCTCAGGGATGCCACGGGCAACACTGGCCTCTGTCCCTCTTTCTTTCCCTCCCTCCTCTAATGCCCTCTCCTCCGCCTCCCCAAGATTTGCACAGCTGTTGCAGCAGCCCTGGCTACAAGCTCCACAAGTGAATGGTGCCTCTGGGAGGCACCTCGAAGACCAGGGGGGCAGCAGTGGCTGCCCAGAGGAAGTAGAGAGGAGAAGAGGATGTTCAAAAGGAGGTTAGAGGCTGCCAGCTCTGCAGGCAAGGGGTGACATAACTGGGCTCCTGAGCCCCACAGGAGTGCCGCAGAAAGAATGTAGTTGCTCAAGGGACCTGTGGTTTCCATGAAACCATGACCAGAAGCATATCCAATGGTCCAAAGGGATTCTAGCAACTGCAAATCAACACCTTTCTATGCTGTTGAGTAAAATATCCACAAAGATAGGTGTGGCGACACTTTCTGGTCAACCGATGATCAACAGCAAAAGAGGATGGAGTAATATGGGTCACACTTGTCACTCATCAGGCGGAACTTAATATACATGGTGATCAAATTACCAGGGCAAAAACTCCAGGTGGAAAACAGCTTATTCCTGAAGCTCTTTTTAACACAATTCTTTCTGTCCTGCTTTCCTGCCTGCAAGTTGGGAAATGCATTATATATCCATTTACTTCTTACACAAAACAAATGCCTCCCCCCCCAAGTCAATAGTCATTCACTCAGAAATACCTCATAGATAAGAATGCCCACATTTGTGAAACCATTGTACTTTAAAAACCCCCATAAAGTAACATATTTGCATGGAGTGAGAAAAAACTCCTTTATGTAGGAATTCACATTTCTGAAGGTCACCAATGGGTGCATTGGCTAGTACAGGTAGATTAGAATGAAATGCTGGTGAGGGGACCTTTAGATAGTTAATTCAATGGATTATGAATACAGTATCAGAATGCAGCTCATAATGCACCATTTAGTATGCCATATCAATATTCAGCAGGATATCTACAAAGGTGGCAGAGCCAGTGAGTTTCTAAGGGGAAGAAGAGAGAATTCTCCAGCACTATAGCTTTGCTGCAAAGTCAGTAATGAATAATGAATCCGAATATTCCTGTAAGGAAGGAACAGGAGAAGACAAGAATATGGAAAATGCAATGAATACTTCCATTGGCCTCCTGGATGTTTAAGAAATGGAATGTTTCTGTAATGATACCTGGTAGTAGATATTAGTTGTGATACTCTGGCCCTCTTGTTATACATGTCAAGGTCAACACCCACTGATGGACAAGCCGACCAGAAAGTGGACTTGAGCTATGCTTCCTGAGCTGCTGCACCTCTTTAGGAAATATGACTTCGTGAGTCAACAGCAACTTGTTTTCTTATGTCTCAAAAATGAATAAAGTTTTCAAAACGAAACCTTACAAAGAAGACTAAAGCCCTGTCAACTGATCCTTGTTGTTGATAGTGGAGAACAATGCATGGTGGAAGGTTCTAGCTGTTTCCTTTTGTACTTTCTTAGGATTTTTTTGAAAGACAGCTGCAGCTTTGAGACAACAGTCTAAATTCGGCTGGAATCTGACCACACTTTCTGAAATATGATACTTAAATATTACTGACATCAGATCTTGATATTTTCTTTCAAGGTAGCCTGGACAAATCCAGATACGACTATACTATATGAGCTCAGCCAGATTCTAAAGACCCTCAAGAGATCTCTTTCTTCTTTCTGTCCTGCCAACATCTGAAACATCTTTAATGGGTATTCAAGGGGAAGACTTCTCATTGATTGCTCTGAAGCTCTGAAATTCCTTGCCATGACACAATTGAACTTCCACTGGCAGGCAAAGGCATATTATTTAGGCAAGTCTTTTGTTCATGAAGTAGTCTGATAAGAATCATATAAGGACATCCCCGCTTTTAGAAGAAATGCCCCTTATATTGGTATCAGTGCAACACTCTTTGCACCCTGTGGAGCCAGGAGCAAACACCATGAGATACGCCACTAAAATAAATAATTAAATCACAACTTGTTTTAGCCCGTTGATTCTTTTGATGTTTTACCTGCCTACTTGTTTGGTTGGTTTTGCATTAAACTTTATGGCAATTCTATTTTATTTTCTCTTTTATTGTGAGCCCCATTAAAGTTTGGTGTAAGGGCTGAATATAAATATAACAAAGAAATTCCTAAACTGTCATCCAAAGCTTAAATGAGCCTAAAAATAGGTCCTGAAAATAATACTTTTATTTTGACTGATGAATACAAAATTATTTATATAAATATTTAGTTTTGCACAATGCATAATTAGCTTTGGAATGCCCTAGCTAAATATGTGGTGATGGACAGTTCTTAGATACACCAATGTAGTTCATGGATTCTCCTGCTATCATTGTATATTAGCCATGACAACTAAAGATGGAACTTGGACTAGATGACCCTGGGGTCCCTTCCAACTCTGAGATTATATGAAATATGCAGAGCAACCTGAGTGTCAGTTGCCATGCACAAACAAGATAGTTACTAGCTACATGCTTGGTTTGTGACCTTAACTACGCAGACTATTAGCCAGGGAAAGTGATTTATTTGTTCAGAACTATTCTTTGTTTTACCTTCAGGTAGGTAGCCGCGCTGGTCTGATGCAGTCGAAATATATACGGTATATATATATATATATATATTTGCTTTCGTAGATTTTCACTTAATGACCCACCCAGTGGTATTCAGAATATCACTCATGAAATCACTCAAGATATCCCTCAAGTAATTAAGGAACAAAAGAAGAAAAGGCACACTAATCTAGGAACTTCCTCTCTGCCCAGAACGTTGGAGGCTATACACCACACCCCTCAACAGTATTTATAGGAACTCAAACACCAGATTCTGCTCTGTTCCAGTAAGTGAAGAAGACACAGAAGAAGACACAGAAGAAGGGGGTGAAGAAGACACAGAAGAAAACAATGGCATGGCCCTCCTTCCTTATATCAAGGGCACTACAAACAAAATTAGCAAAATCCTCCATAAACACAATATCAAAACAGCCTTCTGCACCAACCAAAAAATAGCCAATATCCTCAGAAACCCAAAAGACAAAATCCAGCTGGAAAACCAAGGGGTCTATGAAATACCCTGCAAAGTCTGCCCAGCCACGTACATTGGACAAACAAACAGACGAATAAATGCACGTATCGCAGAACACAAGAATGCCGTCAAAAAAGAAGAAAAAACTTCCTCTCTTTTCCAACACATGAAAGAAACAGGACACGAAATTAATTTTGCAGATTCCAAATTGCTCTTTAACATGGAACATCACCACAAGAGAATAATCATGGAAGCCATCGAGATAGAGAAACACCCTCACAACATGAACAAGCGTGACGACACGTCCCGCCTGCCAGACATCTGGAAATTAGCCCTCCCCACAAAAACCGACACCAGAACCAGAGGCACACAGAACGCCGTCACCAATCAACCACACCAGACCCAAACCCAGACCCTCTCCACAGACATATTACAGACTCCATCCAGTAGCCAAACTATAGTGGCACCTCCGGATGCTGCACCCCCCTGCAATCCCTACACAGATCTGGCTGGCACTAGGCACAAAACCACAGCTCGCCCCTATACACGAAGCCAAGCCAGAGCACAACTAAATGCAGCACAGCCATCTTCTCAGAAAAACTCTTCACAAGCTCAAGAGGTCAAGACACGAAAGCTTTAGCAACTAATCTACACTTAATGACCCACCCAGTGGTATTCAGAATATCACTCATGAAATCACTCAAGATATCCCTCAAGTAATTAAGGAACAAAAGAAGAAAAGGCACACTAATCTAGGAACTTCCTCTCTGCCCAGAACGTTGGAGGCTATACACCACACCCCTCAACAGTATTTATAGGAACTCAAACACCAGATTCTGCTCTGTTCCAGTAACAAGAAGCCGAAAGCACCAGCCTGAAGATGACGAGTGAGACCTCGTCGAAACGTCGCACAGACACCCCGACTCTTACACGGGAAGACACCCGAAGACACCAAAACCTGCATTCCTGTACCCGTGAAAATCTACGAAAGCATATATATATATATATATATATATATATATATATATATATATATATATATAATTGTCCAGTAGCACCTTAAAGACCAACTAAGTTTGCTCTTGGTATAAGCTTTCGTATACAGTGGTACCTCGGGTTAAGAACTTAATCGCTCTGGAGGTCTGTTCTTAACCTGAAACTGTTCTTAACCTGAAGCACCACTTTAGCTAATGGGGCCTCCCGCTGCCGCCATGCTGCCGGAGCACGATTTCTGTTCTCAAACTGAAGCAAAATTCTTAACCTGAAGCACTATTTCTGGGTTAGCGGAGTCTGTAACCTGAAGTGTATGTAACCCGAGGTACCACTGTACCAAGAACAAACTTAGTTGGTCTCTAAGGTGCTAATGGACAATTTTTAAAAAATTTTTATTTGTTGTACCTGTTTGTGCATATGCATTTTTTAAAGAAAAAGATATATCCTTATAAAAGTATGCTTCTTTCACCTTTGTTCTACTGCTCCATCAGAGTTTAACACTGACAGTTATAGTAAAAAAAATTAAGCAACACAGAAGAGGGGCAAATGACAGGACCCTTTTGCACTGCTGCGAAACACTTTACTTCAATTCTCACAAATGGCTTTTTTAAAAAGAAAAAGACCCCAATGATTTTCTTCTGCACTTGAACTTCAATTACTTTTCTCAGGTGCCAAGTTCCATTATATGCTGAAAATCAGAAAACCCTATTAAATTGTTAATTCTTATGGACTTGTCCATACTGCAGAGAAAAATCACCCTTTCCATCTATTCATTGGATGGACCAATCCTGCCTGGTGGGGGAAGAGGGTGTAGTGACATGGCTCCAGGATGCCTGATAAAAACTAGTACAGAGGAGAGAGCTGGTTGGGTCAGAGAGGTGATCAGCGCCTCTATAAAAGAGGGAATGATCCCTGCCAGAGGAGGTGGTAAAACTACTTTAGAAGCCCACCCTAGATCCAGAAAACTAAAACATCTACTGATCAGTTACTAATGTTCCCTTCTTGGACACAAGTGGTTGCTAACCAGATCCAAGCTCTCCTGGCCCAGACCAGTTTTCCAGATCCATTTCAATTGAAGTTTAAGCCTGGTTTTGACATGGAAACCATATCTCCCCTTCATCAGAAAGCAGATTCCCCTTGATCTCTTCACAGTTTTTGATGCCATTGGCTATAGTATTCTCTTTTTTTACCTATAAAGGCAAAGGGCCCCTTGATGGTGAAGTCCAGTCAAAGGTCACTATGGGGTGTGGTGATCATCTCGCTTTCAGCCCTAGGGAGTCAGCATTTGTCCACAGACAGCTTTCCAGGTCATGTGACCAGCATGACTAAACCACTTCTGGCACAACGGGACACTGTGATGGAAACCAGAGCTCAGAGAAAGGCTGTTTACCTTCCCGCCGCAGCGGAATGTATATATCTATTTGTAATGGTATGCTTTTGAACTGCTAGGTTGGCAGAAGTTAGGACAGAGCAACAGGAGCTCACCCTGCCACATGGATTCGAACTGCCAACCTTCTGATTGGCAAGCCCAAGAGGCTCATTGGTTTAGACCACAGCGCCACCTGTGCTTTATGTGGCTCAGAACCTCAGTATCCAGTGCCCCTCTACATGAACCTACACCGATCCTGTGAAGAGAATCAGAACTTACAGGGTTAAACAGTTCTGAGTGACGTCTCACATTCTGAGGCGTGGTTATGTTCACATATGGGAATGTTCTCTGTGTGTGAGTTATCTTTCGGTTTTGACCGAGAGGCGAAAGATGTGCGCTCTTTCGCCGGGCTGATTTAAGATGTTTTGCTACACGATTAAAGACTGTTGGAGATAAGCAACAAGCCTGCGTACAGTCTGATTTATTACCCACACACTGCAACAGTTTCTACCGCTGCGGAGACTCTGCTAAAGCGAAGCTGAGAGAGAGCTAGGCACAGGAGCGCAGTGGCGCGCAGCAGATTGTGCCGGATGCCATCATAAAGCCATCATCTTTGCCAACTGAGGCCCTGCTTTGCCCTCACCCACACACCAAGGAAGATGCAGAGGCCTTTTGTTGTTGGCTCCCAACTGTGGAATGCACTTCCCAGAGAGAGGTGACTGGCACCACCAATAGCAACTTTTAGGCACCAGCTAAAAATGTCCATATGTACCTTAGCATTTGATTCTTAACTGGGGTCACCTGGTATGATGATAGCAAACTCTGCATTGGCATTCACATTTTAGCAGAGTGGGAGAGGATTCATCCTTTTTATGATATTGCAGGATGAGCACATTTCGCAAATAACATTCTATTTATCTTTTTGTTGTTTTAAATTTTGTACTGTGTCTTTCCCCCCATTGGTAATTGCTTTGAGATTTTATGCAGTAAGCAACAGATAAATGAACAAATAAAACAATAAAGTCAAATGAGCTGCCAAATCCAAAACCAGCAGGTTAGAATGTGGGAGGGAGGGAGAAACATCCATTTTAATTAGTGAAAATCTGGACACACAAGTTGTTGAGCTTTTTTTCCCCCCAAAGAAGTTTTTGAGCTATTTTTAATGAAATTCACCAAAATCTACACTTCTGACATGGGTTGCCTGAACATTTCAGTGATTTCACCCAGACACTGTTTCTGACAGCCGAATCCCAGCTATGTTCAGGAAATTCCGGACGTATGGCAACCCTATGTTAAGCCTCTTTTTGCAATATTTTGGCTTTAATGATAATGGGGTGGGGGAGGCTGTGCTCTTGTATGAGTCACCTGTCTCCTGTGGGCACACAGCCCGAAAAGACACATGTCCCACTTTTCCTCTGAGGCATGTTGGAGGGTATGATAGGAAGGTTTTGTCTCCAGTGGAGCCAACACTTCCTCTGATTTGTCCTTGGCATGCTCACAGCATACCCCTCTTTTTGCCCTCTCTGTTACCGGAGCAGCAACAGCAGAGAAGCTGTAACAGCAAACCTTTCTGCTACTATTGCTCCAGGGAGACCTCTTTGACTAGACCTCCCTCTCTAAGGGCAGACGTCTCTCCCACCCACCCATGGAGAAGGAAATGCACCATAATATATGTACAGTGGTACCTCGGGTTAAGTACTTAATTCGTTCCGGAGGTCCGTACTTAACCTGAAACTGTTCTTAACCTGACGCACCACTTTAGCTAATGGGGCCTCCTGCTGCCACCGCGCCGCCAGAGCATGATTTCTGTTCTCAACCTGAAGCAAAGTTCTTAACCTGAAGCACTATTTCTGGGTTAGCGGAGTATGTAACCTGAAGCGTATGTAACCTGAAGTGTATGTAATCTGAGGTACCACTGTATGCTACCCCAGTGACACAAAACAATAACTGGTTTCATTGCTTGGTTTCTCTTTATATTGTTCTCAGTCTGGCATCCATCTTGGAAACTCTCCTAAAAGCACAAATCTAGTGAAAATACAATTTTAGCTTTTCTAAATAAACAATTTTGCCTTTAGGCCACTAGGTGGGAACCATATAAACATCTCCTTGTTGTTGGCATCTGTATGTCTTGAGAGACAGTGGAAGAGTGCGCCATTGGGAGTAAAAACAAACTGTTGGAGAGTTACAGTGCCTGCTGTGGCTTTAGAGATCAGTACAGGAGAGACATGTTTTGCTGCAGTTGGAGCAGATGAAGGTGTCCTGTTTTGTAAATTATCTAATGAAATACATTCTCAGGGACCATGGGATTGCAGCCTCCCTTAAATCTATGCAATAGATCCTCCGATCTTTAACCTATGGATGAAAACCCAATGTTCAGTTTTGTCCTAAAAGAGCTTGAGAACATTCAAGTAATGACTTTAATGTCATCATTAATAGTTTTCTGAAGGCTTCTAATGTAACCTTGTAATCAGGCTCCAAATTCTAATTCTAAGTTAGAATCCATCTCAATGGAGTTTTGTAAATGCTTCATTGGCTTCAATGATTTTTGTTTTGTTTTGATAAAAGCGTTTGTATCACAGCACATCACTGTGCAATCTCAGATTGTTGTAAAGAGAAATAAATTCTATTTTAAGAAGCATTATTTTTGTAATTGAAGTTGTCCTTCTATCCATAAATGGGAAGCTTTACATAATTTAAAATGGTTTCATCCCTGCTTCTCAACTGATTCTGTGATGTCAGGCATGCAGCACATTTGCTAATGAGTAGTCTAACATTATACAGCGACATTTATTATGTAAAAGAAACAGTGTTTTTAGATTAAACATTTAATTCTGGGTTGCTTACAATAGCAGGAACTCACATTAAAATGGAAGGGAATAGAGGTTGCACTTCGGTCAAGCGTATTAAAGTAAGATTTTAAAGAGAGTCAACGAACTGGTGCTCAATTTGGCTGCCAACATTTCTCTCCCTGCTCTTTTCAAGTTCAGGATCTATGTAAGAAGAAAACAACAAACGGAATAATGGATTTTAGGGGGAGGGGGGGAATAAAGCAACTTCATACACATGACCTTTGTTAGCTGATCTGTAAATTGGTGCAATATTTTCATTTTACAGCTCAGTGATAATATAAGGCTTCTAGCGCCTTCCCCATTTTACAGCTGAACAATCAAACAAACTTTTAATACTAAAAGCATTTGTCTGATATTAGATCTGACTATCAGGTGAAGGCTGTGTTTGGAAATGGCCTATAAAAACTAAAAGCAAGGATCTTCGGCCAAACCAGATATTCAGGTCCCTCTCATGTTTGTTAAACAAATGGCTGTCTCATTCAGAGGGTTGGGGGGTGGTCTATTTAGCACAGAAATGAAGTGTTGAGGAGTAAGTAACCACCCGCCCACTCCTTTTATGACTTTGTTGCACGCTGTCACTGTAAGCAACCCTCCCGCTTTGTGAGATCAGTGCAGGAGATGGAAAAACTGCATTTAAAAAAGAATGAAGCACAAGCAAGTTAAAGTGGCAGGAGGTTTCATTTCTCTTCTCCTGTGTGCTACATTTTGTGAATGGGGGACAATATTTGCGTGTCAAGGTCCCCAGGGCGGGTGGTGCTGTGGGTTAAACCACAGAGCCTAGGACTTGCCAATCAGAAGGTCGGCGGTTCGAATCCCTGTGACGGGGTGAGCTCCCGTTGCTCAGTCCCTGCTCCTGCCAACCTAGCAGTTCGAAAGCACGTCAAAGTGCAAGTAGATAAATAGGTACCGCTCTGGCGGGAAGGTAAACGGCGTTTCCGTGCACTGCTCTGGTTCACCAGAAGCAGCTTAGTCAGAATCAACAATGACAACCCTTTTAAATTGCTTAGGAAAACACATATTTAAAATAAACATTATAACATGCATATGCCATGCATATAGGGGTTTTTTGCATGGAAAGTTTGGCTGGTTCATGATACTAATTTTTACTTTACTTGGTGGGGGGACTGAACTATTTATAAATTAGTCTAAGACCAAGATTGTGATTTTTTTGCAAGCACAGTCCTACAGTAGATATAGATGGTGCCTGGATCAGCAGGCCATGGAACAAACGTACTCATTTAGCTACCTGGGTATATTCTTTAATTAAACCTTTTCTTGGAAGTGTCTTATGGAGGCAGTGAAAGTAAAGACACAGAAAACCACGGGGGCACTGATGATGTCCTGTTACAATAGGGGTGGGCAACTGAAGGTTGCTAAAAATATTTGGTAGTGCTTGCCAGGGGCCTTCAGAAGAGTGACAATGAAAGAACATCAAGGAAAGGCAAAATATTGCTGGTACAATGCTAACAACATTTATTCAGAGAGTTGCACACGTTGCTAGGTGGTATCTCAAATTTATAGATCACTTGCTTCTTTCTTTTAGCTGCTAAGTCATTATGATCTATAACTTTCAATCTCTGGGCTGGACAAGTAAAGAAAAAAATGTTCCCATAAAGCAAGGTATTATTAATGTCAAACCAAAGACCAATGAACCATTATTCTCCAAAGGAATTGGAGAAGGTAGCAAACGTTGTTGAAACAGTAGAGCTCTCAAAGGTTACTTATCTTCTCATCATTACGTGGAAAAAGAGAACTGAGAATGAAACTGATATATACCTTTAAAAAGAAGGTTTGCTATTCTTGAGAATAAATTAATGACAGTGTTCAGAATAACAATATTCAGCACTGACCTCTGCAATATGTCAAGGGATACTTGTATCATATCTTATAATGATTCACTTCATTGCTTTGGATATTTTTAAGCCACTGGATACCCATATTTTGCTAAATTTTTGTAGCCAACATTCCCTCAGGTTCTTTAGGCTGCAATCTTATACACACCAAGTCCCATGAAATTCAGCGGAGCTTACTTTTAAGCAGACAGGCATAGGATTGCTCTATATAAGACTAAACCCTTTCCAGCCTTGATGTATTATAACAGCAATGTTTCCCCTTGTCTATTAAATCAGTGTCCCGTCCCCCCGCCCATGCTCAGTTTCCTTATCTGCGCATTCCCAGGTTTCCTGATTAATAAGTCTCAGCAAACACTATTAACCTAGCATTCTCGTTAATAATCAGCTGCATTTCCTACAGACCATAAAATGTGCTGTAATTGACAGGCAGAGAGTTGCATTTTTAATAATATAATCTCATTTGACAGCCGTCTCTCTGAAATCCCTTCTCCCGCATTCCCACACTTAGGTTCAGAGTTGCAATTGTTGTTGCTGACCATCTGAATCCTGGCAGAGAGACCTGACTTTTAAACATTTCAAATAAGTCTCTTCAGCACGCTGCTAATATCAAATGTTATTAGGATGGACAAGCTGCTCCTATACCTTACAGTGGCACAAGGAGAATGAAAGGACAGTATGGTTTTCCTCCAGCCTCCCCTTTTTTCTCATACTTTTTTTTGATGGATTTAATCTATTTGGATGCTGACTAATAAATAAATAAATTTTAAAAATCCAGCTGCAGAGAATTACAAAATGGAGCTAGAGTATGTTATTTAGGGGGTTTTTTTTAGTTTTAATTTTAGCTCAATACAGTTCGGAGTTTACAAATACAGTCATACCTTGGAAGTCGAATAGAATCTGGGACTTCCGGTTCGGCGCCAGCGCTAATGGCTGCTCCCTCTCCGAGCTCCGGAGAGAGGACGGCTCTGCGAGTTCAGGTCTGACCCGCTACGGCAAGCGGGGGACCCCTAAAATCACAGGAACGGAGCCTGTGAACAAGGAGATTCGGTGGGCACCCGAAGCGCCCCCCTTTACCGCAGAAAGAGCCTTTTTAAAGGCTCCGGAACGACAACGGGGAGCGCGGTGCTGAGAATCGCTACCCAGCCCGCAGGGTGAAGCCGCGTCGCCATTAGTGGAGAGCGCCGATTCCCTTCCTGAATAATCTGGACAAAAAAGACCCGTGAGTAAGATTGAACCTCTATTCGTGCCAAAACTACTTGAAATTAGGCTGAAAACGGGAAAGGCGAAAATTAAGGAAGTCTGCCTTCCCCCGACTGCATGACAATTAAAGCAACGAAAGTTACTGAGCTGCATCCGTATGGGATATTGTTTCTAACTGCTTGAATCCGACATTTGGACTGTGACTATCCCCTCTAGCTTGCAGGGCAGAGGGGAGGAATAAGTGACTTTATAAGCTGCATGACCAACTTAAAGGAAAGGGAACTCTCTGCAGCCTCCAACCTGGCACAAACTGCTATTAGAACAAAGGAACACCGAACTGACTTGAGACTCTTGTGAAAGTAACAAAGTGGAAGTCTCATTGCTTATTTGATACAAAGTTTTGGGACTTTCTGGACACAATATATCAGGGAAGGCTGGGACTTTATTTATTGGGAAAGTGTTGCAATATACATATAGAAGCCTCCCGATAAATTTGCTTTTTAAATACTCTTCGCCTTTGTTTGCGGACATTTTGATTTGCTCCCTCTAGAGGGTAAATTAAAAGTTGCTACGCTTTGGGACAGTGGAATTTTCCTTGAGGAGAAGGCTCTCGTGGGAAACGACCTTGGGATATGAGTGGCCCAGCAGACGAGATAAGCACGAGAGCCAAGACAAGGCAATATCAACAACAGCTACAGCAACACAAGAAAAGAGGCTCGATCTCAGGCATAACTCCTACAGTGACAACAGGACAAGAAAAAGGTACAGCAGTCTCCATGGATGCAGTGTCGCAAGCCCTTCTTAAGATAAACCAGTCTCTGGAGAATCTAACAAAGCAGACGGCAGAAAATACCAAGAAATTGACAGAGAATTCACAGAAATTGACAGATTTAACAACAAGACTTGACCTAAATACAGAATCTATAAACAGGCTTACGCAAGAAAATTCTGCCACACGCCAAATTGCGGAGGAAGCCAGAACTATTGCTGGAGAGACCCAGGAAAAATTAGAACCGATTGCCAGGAAGGTCTATGACCACGACGCAACTCTGGCATTGTGGGAACTACAAAGAAAAGAAAGGAATTTGAAATTACGATCAATTCCAGAGGACGAAGGAGACAATCTTACGGACTTTTTAACGAAAGAGTTTGCTGATTCCTGGGAAGATCTAGAGGAAGACGAATTTAAAATCACAACAGCATTTAGACTGGGCAGAAGACAGAACAGAAAGGCGCCGAGAGACTGTCTGATTACCTTGAGATCGAAGGAGGAAAGAGACAAAATTCTAAGACTGCACTTTGAAAAGACCTTACAAATTGGGAACTCACCGATACAGATCTTTAAAGACATTCCTAAACATATTTTGGACTTGAGAGCTTCTTATAAGGATTTGGTCTACCTGTTGAAGAAGAACACCATTCTCTTCAGGTGGGAATTTCCACAGGGACTGTCTTTTGACTACAGGGGGAAGAAGGTGAAAATAAAGACGATACAGGATAAAGACAGGTTCCTGCAAAGAAATCAAGAAGACTTACAGAAAGGAACTGTAGACCCAATTGCTGAGCAAAAGAGTGTAATAGATATCCTGAACCTTTCGTTTGGACAGAACCTTCCACCACCAACAGAGGAGGAACAACAACTGGGAGCTGTTGGAGGAATACCAGAAAAATAACAAGATGGCCCTGCAATTCCTTAGCTGGAATTGTAATGGGATGAACAGTCCTTTGAAGAGACGACAAATATTCCATATTTTGTACAGAGAACAATTGGACTTGATTTGCTTACAGGAAACTCATATAACTAGAGCACACAGGAGACTGCTTATGAATAAAAAATTGGGACAAGAATTTATTTCGTCGGACAAAGTGAAAAAAAGAGGAGTTGTGATTTATGTAAAAGAGAAGTGGGCTCCAAAAATGATGTTCAAAGACGAACAAGGAAGATATTTAGCGGTGGAGATTCAGATACAAGGAGAAAAATTTTTGATAATTGGGATCTATGCGCCAAATGAAGGTAAAGCAGAATTCTTCAAAAAACTCCATGAAACTTTGATGGACTATTTGGAATACAATATGATAATCATGGGAGATATGAATGGTGTAGTTTCTACAAACATGGACAAGACACAAAGACTGACACTTACTAAAGAAGGGAGACTCCCGAAGACTTTCTTCGAAATGACTGAAAATATGGACTTAATAGACATTTGGAGAATAAGGAACCCTCTTGAAAGAGAGGGAACCTTTTTCTCCCATGCAAAGATGACCTGGACCAGAATCGACCAAATATGGGTTACTAGTGGAATGGCTCCGAAGATTAAGAAGGTAGAAATCTGCCCAAAAACCTGTTCCGACCATAACGCCGTGAAGATGGAAATGAAATTTACAACAACTGGTCAGTTTAGATGGAGAATGAATGACACCCTATTTCGAGATAGAGAGATCCACATGAAGGCCCAAAAAACTCTAAAGGACTATTTTGAAATCAATCTAAAGGGCGATGTGGAAAAAAGAGTGATCTGGGACGCAAGTAAAGCTGTGATGCGAGGATTTTTGATTCAACAAAATTCAATAAAGAAGAGAAAACAGAATGAGAAAAAGGAAAAATTTTTGGAAAAGATAAAAGAAGGAGAGAAAAAATTAAGATCAAAACCAAAGTCCCAGGAGATTTTGAGGGAGATTAAGTTGTATCAAACACAATATATGGAATTGATGAACCAAGAGATAGAATGGAAAATAAAGCAAATGAAACAAAAGACATTTGAGTCGGCAGACAAATGTGGTAAACTTCTGGCATGGCAACTTAAGAAAAGACAGAAATTAAATACAGTTACAAGTCTAGAAGTGGATGGAAAAAATATATCTAAACCTAACGAGATAAGAAATTG
Organism: Podarcis vaucheri; assembly: GCF_965113315.1. Lineage (NCBI taxonomy): Eukaryota > Metazoa > Chordata > Lepidosauria > Squamata > Lacertidae > Podarcis > Podarcis vaucheri. The sequence continues at coordinate 56,083,945 of NC_138759.1, read as the reverse complement.
TTTTGTGAGTTATTTTAAAAAACTTTATTCCCAAGGATTACAAAATGAAGAGGACATAGATAAATTCCTTAATAAATATGGATTACAAAAAATCTCTCAGCACAGCAAGGTGGAGTTAAATCAGAGAATAACAGAACAAGAGATAGAGGGTGCCATTCAGGACATGCAATTGGGCAAATCTCCAGGGCCAGACGGACTGACTTCCAGATATTACAAATCTTTAAAGGAATGGTTGATACAACCGTTAAAGGAAGTTTGTAACGAGATTTTAGAGGGAAAAAAGGCACCCGAATCGTGGAAAGAAGCATATATCTCACTCATACCAAAGACAGAGACTGAAAAGACTCAACTGAAGAACTACCGCCCAATTTCGTTATTGAATGTGGATTACAAAATTTTTGCAGACATTTTAGCAAAAAGATTTAAAAGAGTACTGATGGAGAAGATTCACAGAGACCAAGCAGGCTTTCTCCCAAAAAGACACCTCTCAGACAATGTTAGGAACATAATAGACATTCTGGAAAAGTTAGAGGTGAACATAAATACTAAAGCAGTTTTGATATTTGTGGATGCGGAGAAAGCCTTTGACAATATTTCGTGGAGTTTTATGAAAAAGAATCTTCATGGGATGGGGGTAGGACAAGGATTTGAGAATGGTATGGGTGCAATATATTCCGAACAAAAAGCTAAGTTGATTGTAAACAATGTAATAACTGAGGAACTTAAGATAGAAAAAGGAACACGACAGGGGTGCCCAATTTCCCCATTGCTTTTTATTTCGGTCCTGGAGGTGTTGCTGAACATGATTAGAGATGACCAGCAAGTTAAAGGTGTAAAGGTCGGAACCAAACACTATAAGTTAAGAGCGTTCGCAGACGACCTTGTATTGACCTTGCAGGAGCCAAACACTAGTACAAAAAGAGTGCTGGAAATAATCCAACAATTTGGGCAGGTAGCCGGATTTAAATTGAATAAACAAAAAACTAAAGTCTTAGGGAAAAACCTAACAGATATGGAAAAGAATAAGTTTCAAGAAGAGACAGGTCTGACGGTGGTCAAGAAGGTGAAATATCTAGGGGTTAATTTAACATCTAAAAACTTGAATCTGTATAAGGACAATTATGAAAAATGTTGGTCAGAAATTAAAAAAGATCTAGAAATATGGTCAAATTTGAGATTGTCAATGTTAGGCCGAATTGCAGTGATTAAGATGAATGTATTGCCTAGAATGTTATTTTTATTTCAAACTTTGCAGATTATTGACAAGATGGACTGTTTCAAGAGGTGGCAGAAAGACATTGCGAAATTTGTCTGGCAGGGCAAAAAGCCCAGAATAAAATATAAAATATTAACAGATGCAAAAGAAAGAGGGGGATTTGCCCTGCCGGACTTAAAATTGTACTATGAAGCAGCAGCATTCTGCTGGCTGAAAGAGTGGATGCTCCTCGAGAATACAGATATCTTGGACTTAGAAGGTTTCAATAATGCATTTGGCTGGCATGCATATTTATGGTATGACAAAATCAAAGTGCATAGTGCCTTTAAAAACCATATTGTAAGGAAAGCGTTGCTTAATGTTTGGATGAGATATAAAGATCTGTTGGAAAACAAAACCCCTAGATGGTTGTCACCCTTAGAGGCTAAGGCCCACAAGAAAGTTAATATGGAGGTCGGATGGCCAAAGTATAGCGAGATCTTAGAACAGGATGGAGAGAAACTGAAATTAAAGAGCCATGAAAAACTAAAACCCAAAGTACAAGATTGGCTCCACTATTATCAAATAATGGAGGTTTTCAAACAAGACAGGAAAATTGGCTTCCAGATGGAAAAATCAAAACTTGAGACAGAATTGTTAGAACCCAATACTAAGAATTTGTCAAGAATGTATAACTTGCTGTTGAAATGGAATACACAAGACGAAACAGTTAAATCAGTTATGATTAAGTGGGCACAGGACATTGGTCATAATATTATGTCTGCTGACTGGGAAAGGTTGTGGAACACTGGTATTAAATTTACGGCATGTAGTGCTTTAAAGGAAAATGTGATGAAAATGGTTTATAGGTGGTACATGACCCCAGTTAAGCTAGCAAAAATTTACCATTTGCCTGATAACAAATGTTGGAAATGTAAGGAAACTGAAGGTACTTTTTATCATCTTTGGTGGACATGCCCGAAGATTAAGGCCTTCTGGGAGTTGATATATAATGAAATGAAAAAGGTATTTAAATATACCTTCCTTAAGAAACCAGAGGCCTTTCTCTTGGGCATTGTCGGCCAATTGGTGCCAAAAAAGGATAGAACCTTTTTCATGTATGCAACAACAGCAGCAAGAATACTGATCGCAAAGTATTGGAAGACACAAGATTTACCCACCTTGGAAGAATGGCAGATGAAAGTGATTGACTATATGACACTGGCGGAAATGACAAGCAGAATTCGTGACCAGGGAAAGGAGACTGCGGAAGAAGATTGGAAGAAATTTAAGATTTATCTTAAGAACTATTATAAACTTGATGAAGTTTAGAATGTCGAGATTTTACAGAGAGAAAGGGTTGCAGTAATATAAGATCAGATTAAGAAAGGACTATGAATTAGGATGGGAAAAAACATTTATAAGTTGCTATAAAAATTTGGACATGAGGATGCAGAAAGGGGAGGTATGGGGAAGTCCGAGGAAAGAAGTCTATGAAAGGACATTTTGAAATTATATTTGTTTGTTTGTTTGTCTTTCTTTTATGTTTGTTTGTTATAAAAACTTTTGTAAAACTAATAAATTTTTTTTTTTTAAAAAAAAGGAAGTCGAATAGAATCTGTTCCAGAAGTCCGTTTGACTTCCGAAACGTTTGGAAACCAAAGTGTAGCTTCTGATTGGCTGCAGGAAGCTCCTGCAGCCAATCAGAAGCCCCGTCAGACGTCTGGGTTACAAAGAACGTTCACAAACCAGAACACTCACTTCTAGGTTTGCGGCATTTGGGAGCCGAAACATCCAAGTACCAAGACATTCAGGATCCAAGGTATGACTGTAAAATAATATAATATAAATGATTTAGGTAGGGCAAATTCATGGCCATTTACAGTTAGCAGAAGTAGAGATGGTTGAGGAATTGGAATGGCTTGTGTGTGTTCTTCTTCCCAAGCTCCATATGTTGAGTGAAGGGCTGATTGGAAAGTCAACTTCACTCCTGGAAACTTGTCCACACAATCAGAACCCATAAATATGCTGAGGCTTCCTTCAGATCTTTGTTTGGTGCATAGTGGTCTTGAGGGTGGAACCAGGAAGAGGCACACAGGGCTGATCCATTTTAGTCACATGGAGTTCCTTTCACAATAAATTAATCTATCTATTAATTTTGGCAAGTGCTGTGGGTCACGTACTTCACATTGAAGGTATAAGAAAGGGAAGATCATGGTTTTGCAACAGAGCACATGCTTGGCATGCCAAAATTACAATGAAACAATCTTATCATTGGGTCCATCTTGCCCAGTACTGTCTACAATGACAAGCAGATGTCTGACCCGAAGATGCCAGAGATTGAGGACCTTGGGTATTTTTATTTTTTTTGCATGCAAAACAACTGCTCTATCCCTGAGCCTTTCACATATTGGCATTTCTAGTTGAAATGCTCTCAAGCAATATGGCTCAGCCTCTTTGCACATCAACTGCACTATAAAATACTCTATACTCTCCCCAAAAATGCTGGTCCAGGGGGCTGGAGAACCTTCTAGAACAACATAGGAGGTAGTGCAGGAAGCTGAAGGGGAATTTGATTAAAATGGCATTGCTTGTTTTGCTTGATATTGGCAAACAGCAAGACTTGATTGGCTACACAGCAGATTAAGATGATCCCATTCACCCCACAACCCCTGATTAACCACATGAAAATCCCAACCAATCAAGGAAATAATGGTGCTGAGAAAGCAAAATGTAATCAGAGTAAGAATAAAATAAAAATAGTGGATGGTTGAGAAAACTGTTTTGTTTCTTCAGAAGCAGCCCATTTGGCAAAAAAAAAAAAATGAAAATGAAAATGAAAAAAAGACCATAGAAAAATTTAGATGCAGCCAGTAGTTTTAGGTTATTTTAATGGGCTATAATTTAATTGAGGAAAAACTAAGCATCTTGACCCAATAGACAGAGAAAATGCAACTGCTATACCTAAGATAGAGGAAGGAATACACACACAGGCACAGACATGAGCATGCACACACACACACACACACACAACCTAATGTTCAGCTTCTGAAATAATATACAAAACAGGTGTGTTTTTCTAACCTGTTTACATTGTTTTCCAGCTTGACAAGTTCCAGAGTCTGCTGTGCTTTAAATATTTTCAGATATATGCCTCTTAAGCTAATAAAGACATCATTCATTTTTATCCCCCCATATATTTCGAGCACAGCTTCACCTTAGGGAGTAGCAACATTTTCCTTTGGAATCTGTCTCTTTTTCTAAATGGAAAAAAAGGCAATTTCTAGAGGACAACCATTGAGCCCTGCATATGAACCCAAATATTCTGAACTTTCACAAGTTGCCATACAGTATTAAATACAGCTGATCACAAGAAGCAAAACAAACAGAAATCTGGACCTGCGGCACCTATCCCGCTGTGATGACAGCCTGCAAAGTCAGCCTGTTTGGATGAATTGCAATGGAAACAAAGAAAAATAGTGAGAAATGAACCTTCCAACACAGATTGCATCCCCCACTCAGTATTTCTGAAATTCCTTGGCCTGACCCTCAATAAATGATGTCAGTGTGACACCTAGTGGCAGTTACCAAGTTAACCCTCCATAAGAATACAAATCATTTTTGCATGCCAAAAGATTCGTGACGCTTTTCACCAGGGAAGGGCAGTTGAACTGATGGAGGCAAAAGCCACTTGCACTTTTCTGTTCAAGTGCCAGTCTATAAAATATGGGCAGCCGTCTTAACAATGTGGTCTTCAGAGGTCAGTTACCTTTAACTTGGAAATTATTTTTGTCTCTGTTTTGGCTCAGCATCCTTAGCAATCATAAGACTATAAAACATAAGAACATAGGAAGCTGCATATACAGCTTAGGCCATTGGTCCATTGAGCTCAGCATTGTCTGCTACACTAACCGGCCCTGGCTCCTCAGGGTTTCAGGCAGGAGACATTCTAAGTTCTACCTGGAGAAGTTAGAAGAAGAGTTTGGATTTGATATCCCACTTTATCACTACCCGAAGGAGTCTCAAAGCGGTTAACAATCTCATTTCCCTTCCTCTCCCACAACAAACACTCTGTGAGGTGAGTGAGGCTGAGAGACTTCAAAGAAGTGTGACTAGCCCAAGGCCACCCAGCAGCTGCATGTGGAGGAGCGGAGACACGAACCCGGTTCCCCAGATTACGAGTCTACCGCTCTTAACCACTACACCACATCTGGGACCTTCTGCATAAAAAAACAGATGTTCTACTACTACTGCGCTACAGACCTTCCACATCAGAATCAGATGGGCCTCCCGCTTTTTCCAAAAACATTGCAATGTTTGCAAAATGGAGGAGAAGGAGCAAGAAGAGGAGAAAGAGGAATGTTCTCAACCTTGGTATATGAGGCTGGGTGGGGAGAGAGGCTTTTGGTGATAGGTTGAGCTTCTAATCAGAGGCAATGATTTTATCAGAGTTCTGTAATCACAGTGCTTTGGGAAGGGATGTTGAGATGATGTGTCACATTGTTCTTGAGTGTTCTGTGGTCTTTGCTAGTTCTGCTAGTGGTGTTTGTTTGGATCATGCTGAACATCCAGTTCCTTCTGCCTCTGTGCCACATGCCCACATTGCACTTATTTCTGTACGTTTTTGTGCCAACTGAGCACATTCCCCATTCTTCTGGCAAGTAGCAGATTATTTTTCTAGGGGCAATGTACGCCATTTTAATGATAAAGTTGTTGCCCAGAAATGCAGAGGGATGGGAAAAAAATTCTTTCACTTACAACTCTAAAGGTGACACCAGACTTAATTTGACAGGTGTCTTACTCATGTATTTCTCTCACACATATGCCTGTTTTCATAAAAGTCTCTATATAAAGCAATAGGGGTGATTAAGTGAATCTTTATCAAGCACCCCAAAACTGTAAAGGTTGTCCATGCAGAAAAATTACTGAGGATATTCTTCTGAAATTTGGCAGCCTCAAGGTTATCAATGCATGGATGACAGTGGTCAGGCTATCGCTGTCTAGGAATGGCTACAGCTAGCAAAGCAGACAGACCTGGTAAAAGGCCTAGCCACAAATGACACTTGGGCTCAAAGTGACAGAACTTAATCTAGTAATACCCTCAAGCTATACACTTGTGTCTTCTTCTTTTTTATAATTTTTTAATTAATTTTCCATTTTATAATATTTATAACAGATCTTTGTTAACTACTTTACTTCTTTTGTTCATATGAGCCTGTTGACTTCCCTCCCTGCCACCTCATGGTTTTCAAAATTCATTTGTATATCATAGCATTTATACATTTTCCATTCTACGTTTCACTCATTCAGAATATCACAATTTTAAAATAAAAATAAAATGGTAGTGACAATTATCATTACAAGTCTTCTTACAACCCTGCTAGTGTTGTTAATTGCTTACAATAGTCCTTCAAGTATTATATAAATTTACTCCAGTCTTTTTGGAAAGCTTGATCACATTGATTTCAGATTTTTCTGGTCAGCTTCGCCAATTCCGCAAAGTCCATCATCTTCATCTGCCACTCTTCTTTCATTGGTATTTCTTCATGTTTCCATTTTTGGGCTAAATAGACTTGCGTCTTCAGAGGGAGTGTAACCTCATCCGAATTGGGTAACTTGTCAATCTCTCAGAACCACCCACCGCAAGAGCCTCCATCTTCCTAGGATTCAGAGGGTTTACTGACTCTCATCCAGTCCACCACTGCATTCAGACACAAATCTGGAGCTTTCACAGCCTCTCCTGATTCAGATATTATGGAGAAATAGAGTTGTTACAATATCAGCATACTAGAGGAATACAAGAGTAATTAAAGAGATTCCCATGTTCCCAATAAAGATCAGTGGAATGTATTTCCAAGTCTATGTACATAGTCTTGGACTGTAAGGATGGGGAATCTTGCTGTGGCATTTAATAGCTATGATATGAGATTAAATAGTAAGCACTCTCCCCTCCTTACAAGTCTCATATTTCATTTATTAAATTAATTTAATCCTTCCACAATCTTTTCTCTGTCATACTTGTTAAAATATGCTCTAATCAAAATCTTGCTAAGAAGAGTTAGATTGATCAGATATGTTGTATTTTTCATTAACTCTGCTATAACCTCATTTCTTTGTGAATGCTTATTTGCAGAGCTTTTTCAGTACATACAAAAGACAACAAAAAGCATGTGAATTAGGAAATGATGTTTCAGGAAAGCCATTGCAAATCAGTGAAGAGAAACATATTTAGTTATATGTCTCGATGTTCCATACAACAACATTCTATATAATATATTACCAATATACAGTGCCCATCATAATCAGCTGTCTCCATTCATTCTTGCAATACATCCATTTTTTCCCATCCTTGAAATAAATGCCAGGTAAAATTGGCAAGTAACAAACAACCTTCTTTGCTTGTTCAAATATATTATCTGTATCTTGATCTGAGTTCTGTTTTACCTTGATTTCAGGGCTTGGAAAAAAATATCTTTAAAAATTGGACCAGTCGTTCCAATTCCAATCCCTTCAGAATTAACTAACCATGTTTAGTCAGTCAGTTATGTCAGAAAAATATGTTTCTATGGTAACAAAACTAACACAGTGAAAATATCAGTTTTCAGGGTGGGCAGTGATCTCATCAGAAGCTCTTGGTGAGATTTGTATCTAGCAATGGTCAGCCAAGCCAGGTGGAAAGACAAGAAGAGTACAAGGAGGGATTTTAGTTCACCAACTTAGACTCTGCTCCACTGAGCACTCACACATGGCTTGCTCATCCCAGCACTTTTATAGGTTGCTAGTGTTCACTTTTATCAGTAAGCATGATATATTTCCCCTTAAGATTTTGCAATTTCACCTGTGGAATTTCATCCTCAGAAAGAGGAACTATTGTGACCTTAGCTAGCAGTCTTAGGACCACCTGATGATATTGTTGCATTCAAATGTAATTATAGGTAGGGTATTTATTTTCTACAGGACTGGCAAAGGCTAATAGACTAAGGTAAAACAGCAAGGGCCGCTAAGGAAGTAGGAATGGAAAATTCTGTTTTCTGGATATAGAAAGTTACTACAGAATGGATGTTTTATTGTTGCTGGTACACTGGATTTAGGAGAAAGAAAAACTTTTAAGACTTATGGAGGAGTCTTCAGTTAAACCAAATATTCAAAACGTCTTATGGATGTCCATTGTTGCTGGAATGGTATCTGTCTGTCTTGGGAGACAATGGAGGAGTGCACTTTTGGTGAAATTACCCATAGTGGACAGAGCTATCTAACAGATATCTATCCAGCAATATGGGATGAGCATATACAAATCTTAGCCAGTGAACCATCAGGTATCACATCTGTGTTTGATGAAGAAAGTTTCAATTTAAGCAGACATTTAGGGGGAAATGGAGTTAGGAATATACCAATAGTGGGGATAGCCAAAAGCTTTTGAGCAGACAGGAGGTTTAATTTGCATACTTCCTACTATCCTACGTGATCTTCAAATAAGGAGTTACTTGAGTGGGACTTAAACAAAGACAAGAATGAAGGAATGAGAAGATGGACTTACTGAGAGGAAATGAAACTAAAAAAGTTTTCAAAATATATCAGATCCTGTTTTTAAAAGTACTATATGGTAATGATAAAAGCTGTTTGATAAGGAGGGCAGGATTACAGAGATGCCAAAGAAAACTGTATTAAAAAGGCAATGCAATATACTCAACCCTGTGAAAATATAAAGTAAATAAGTCAAACCGGGGGTGAAAAATGCTAGTTTTGCAAATAAGACAATGGGGATTTCTGCCACATGAGGGGGAAAAGTTAGAAGTAAGATAGTTTAGGTCAAAGGCCATCACTATTACTTGGGATGTGTGTGGACACCAACATTCATCTTGTATCTGTGCATTTTTAAAAAACTTAATAATCTGTTTCTGAGTCACACTGCACTCCCTTGGCATTAATCTGTAATTTGAGTTCTGAGTCACTTGGTATAAAATAAACTTATTGTTCCCCATTCACAATCAGTCTTCAGAAAACTCAGGTTAAGAAATAGAAGTAGCTGCATTCAAGTGACAAAAAATACATGAAATATTGTGCAGTGGCCACAAAAGTCACCTTGCATCTGCAGCATTTGGAAGCATCCCAGTCTGTTTCAGATCTGCTCTGTGTTGCTCCAGTTTAATTCAATTTTTTTGGTTCACATCTTACCTGTTAAATAAAAACTCTGTTTTGTCCCCATTCATGATAGAATGGCTATATCTCCACACTTCCTTTTCACATATGTGGATTAAATTTGCAGGCAAAGAAACTCTGCAAAATGAATTAAGCAGAAAAGTCTGGGAGGGGAAGTTGGCCAGAACTGGATGCAAATTTTAAGCATGGTCACTCCTTCTGAAGGGCCAAAACCTGCCACATTTCAGAAAGATAGTTGGAGTGGTTCTCCCATCAGCTCAGTGTTTAATCTCTTTGCCTGGGATGAATAAAATAAAATAAGGAGAAACCAGAATTGAAATATTCACTCATTCTTATTCATTTGACCTTTTGCAAAATTGAAGCCCACAAAACAACTCTGAAGCTTAGGAAGTCCCTGATCCATCCTACGATGCCTTATTAATAGCACAATCCCTCTCTAGAACATAATATTACAACCCAAATCACTCCAGTTCAGGATACACACAAGAGTCAATGCAGACCCCTAGTAAATGTAACCGGTAGCAATTATCGAAAGAACCAGCATCTCAAGTGAAAATGATATATCAACACTTGAACTAATATCCAAAGCTTCATCCAATATATACCTCAGAAGTGAATGACAGTTGTTCCTCAAGGAGATTTAATCTCACTCAGTTCAAAATTTTATACTGGTGTAAGTAATAACTGACATATATTCTACTCCCTTAGGACCTGTACATCTTGTGACAAGCTTTAGTAGTTTCATAAATGACACTTCCATTCAAATAAATGGAAGGAGTTTGTACTGGCAGCATAAGGGGACAATCAAGCATCTTTAAGAGACAGAATAACAAAAATAGCCTATATTAGAACAACTCACAATTAGTAAAGAAACTTACAATGGGAATGAAATAAAACATGATCACATTTGACCTCTGCTCCCAGCAGTGTCTATTTCTGACTTCCAACAAGATGCAACAATTAACACTTCAGATATGTGGTGTCCATTGAAGGTTATGTTAGTTGAATCTTATAAGTATTTGGCATCACAAAGGTTTTCAATGTATTTAGTGGAGATGAAATAGCATTTCTGTTTCAGGAAATGTCATTATAACAAACTTTCAGGAGCAAAGCCTTTCTTCACTTGCTAATGAAAAAGAGGATAACCATTGCTATATTATTCCACGTCTGTTGAATAAGAGGAGCAAGGATCTGTTTTTGAAACTGTTAGCAACAAGAGTGGGAAAATGATGTTTCATGGTATAGATAAATATCTCAACTCTTAATGTAATTTCCATGTTCTCAATATGAAATCAGTTTCTTGAAGTTAAATGCAATGTCTGCTAAAATATCCTCTTGATGTTGGACATTTGTATGTATATTAAAAACATCTTTCTAGATTCTTCTCAATGATCCAATTGGAATTCTACCCAGCATCAACTATTATTAACAGACTATGTGAAGAGTATGTATCCTCACCATGGACCCATTGTTATCCAGAATCATTAACGGCAAGTTCTGAAAATGATACAAGTATCTAGTACAAATACTAAGGTGTTTTTGTTTGTGGTATGTAATTTTATGACTGTTCTTCGACCAAGAAATTTAAAGGGCTGTCATAAAAAAAGTTAAACAATTGTGGATAGGTGTATTAATTGCCTTTGTGTGAATCTGAACTTATGGTATTGTTTATCTCTGTAGATCATGGCATGAGTATAAGATTGACATAACTTAAATACGACATGAGATTCTCCACCTTGAATCTTGCCTGACCCTGGCACAAACCTCATACTGGCCTCATCTCAGGAAATACTTCACATCATGTAAAGTTCGACACATGCAAATAAAGTTGCTATTCAAATTCCTGAATGGAAGCCTTCAAGCTAATGGTGGTACAGGAGGCAGACAAAGAGATGGCCAGGTTCAGTTAATGCCTCATTATCACAGATATTTCACCCTTTTGTTAAGCGAAACACACACAGAGTGAGAAGCAAAAAGGATGACCAATTTTCATTCATTTACTCACTAGGATGGGCAAGGTGAGAAAGGGGCAGGATTTGTTCATTTCAAAGCCCCTCCTTTCCCCAGCACTTTCCCAGCACTCCCCAGAACTCAGCACACTTCTGCTACACTTCAAGTGGAGGTATCCCTCCTCCAATTCTAGTGTGTGTTTATGGCAAAATTGTCATGCCCACATTTCTGTAGGCTTTTTGAAATACAGTGGTATCTCAGGTTACATATGCTTCAGGTTACATACGCTTCAGGTTACAGACTCCGCTAACCCAGAAATAGTGCTTCAGGTTAAGAACTTTGCTTCAGGATAAGAACAGAAATCATGCTCTGGCGGTATGATGGCAACAGAAGGTCCCATTAGCTAAAGTGGAGCTTCAGGTTAAGAACAGTTTCAGGTTAAGAACGGACCTCTGGAACGAATTAAGTACTTAACCTGAGGTACCACTGTAAGGAAACTTTCACGTGTGAGAGGAATAAACAGCTTTCAGTAAAAACACGGAAACAATGTTGATGAATCTATTCATCAACAGCAAGGGTCTCATCAGTTTATACAGCTAGCACCCCAAATGCAAGGCCTACGCAAATCCCACTGAAATCAACGGGATTTGTTTCCATATGATAAATATAAGAGTGCAGTGCATATGCTTGGGTATTTCCAAGTGAAAGGCACTAACTCTTTGAAAATGTTAAAAACACTAATCCATCTGGGGGCAAATTATAATCCATTTGCTTAATTTTCTCTTTTGCTTAGAAAAACATCTTTTAAAAGGCACAGATTTAATAGCAACACATTCTTTCATTCTCCAAATGCAGGGAAGGGACGTTAAAATTCCAATTACCAATTGTGCCACTTTATTGCATTTCCCCCTAAAAAAAATTAGAGGTTCTATGGTCACTTGGTTGTTAGTTCTCAAATGGCTTAATTATCTTAATTGCCTCAGAAGCAACAGTAAAAGTTGTGCTTTTGTTTCTTTAAAGGAAAGGGAGGGAAAATAATAAAGTTACTATTTAAAAAAAACCCAGGGTTTTCACTAGGTTTCATTTCAATTAAGTGCTGAAGTAAATCAAATGGGAACAGTGAAACCATGCCACTGTGGTATATCACACAGCCTTTCAGCTAAAGGAGGTGAGTAACTGCTTTACAGAAAATGTGCAGCGGAGAGGAATTTATACAGGCTCTTGAGATTGGCTGTGGTACACTATTGGAACACAGAGGACTCTTCTGTTGGCAAGAGCCAGTGTTCTCATTGCACTCCATGGTTCTGCAGCATGCAAATGTATCAGAGAGAGAGGCCACTCTCCACTCCTAGAGGGGACAGTGGGGGTTGGATTCCAGCTGCACTTCCTTGCATAAGAACTCCCTGTTCAGTAGACAGCGAACAACCATAGCATCACATTCAGAGGAAGTCTGCACTTTGCCAATTTGGCATGGACCCTGAAGGGGAGGAAACTAATGAAGAGAGGGATGGGAAACACAAGTATCTAGCATTAGAAAAAAATTAAAGGAGAAACACAGAATATGCCCCAACTGAGAGGAACCTCAACAGCTTCCTTATCCACCACAAGCAAAGGCTGTGACCTGGATGATGTGAGTGGATGCAGATTTGAAAAGTGAAGACTGGAACTGCTAGATGTTAAGGTTTGTGCATGGCTGTGTCAGGAAAGGCCCCCAAAAGAGAGGTCTTGCAGAGGAATGGCCAATTAAACTAGATAGATGTTAGATAGATATAGCTACACACATCCCAATTCTCTGAGGGCAGATTGTGCATAGATGGAGTTTAAGCACTCCAACAGATAGGTCAAAATTCATTGATCCCACATTAGATTTCTAGGAAGACAGGTAGCTTCCTAAGATTCATCTAGAGTCCAAAAACTTCAGTTCTCTGTCTCTGCTTCAAACTACCTCAAACTGCAGTTTCCCTCCTCGGGCTCCTTTTCTTTTAGACGCAGAACTGGATTACAACCTACCTTTGTTGAGAGGGGTTCATCTGCCCACTTCTCTGATTATTCTTACTATTCAGAACAATTCAACCAAGAAGCAAGTCACTATTTAGTTCCCATGGCAACATATCACTTGAAGTTTGGCTAGCAATGGAATATGCCAGGCTAGATCTCACCAGCTGGTATAAACATTATTATTGATAATAATAATAACAACAGTGACACATATCTCTTGTGCCAGTTCGGTAGGGTAGGACCTTAGCAATGGGTAAGCCGTCTTATTGGTGGTGATAGGCAAAATATGGGTGTCGGAGGCTTGAGTTAGGATGGTGTTGTTCATTTTGGAAATTTTCCCTCCTCAGGGTTGATTTTATTATTTATTTTACAAATTTATAAACCACCTCACAGTCTTGAGCCATCATAGTGGTGTGCAACGAAAGCAATTAAACACATTTTATATAAAATACAAATAAACCATTTTTACAGATATCCAGTTAATATTTGATAAATGACTAGATCATGGCTCACCCAAGTCTTCTTAAATATGTCTGCTGGTAGCCATGATCAAATTACTCTTTAAATGCTGCAGCTTTTCTAAGAAGATAGATACTATTGTTGCCATCATTTAGCCATACTTATTGCCTTGTGCCTTCATTTCAGATGTTGGTAAAAGTAAACCTGGGACCATCAAATGAAAGGATACCAGCAGAGATATTGTGATGGGGAAGGTACCACAAAACTGAACAGCCTAGTCAGAATGTACCTGAATGCTCAGCTGTCTGTAAAATGTCACATCTGATTATTGTCAATGCCAATGTCATGTGAAGTCACTTGCTTAAATTAACTGGATAACGGGGTGGGGGGCGGGGCTAGCATGTGGGCAACCAAGAGGGCCTGTTGATTAAAGCAGTGTCTCCTGGAAGCATTGAGATAGACTCCTCCACCATCTGAAACCCCAAAAGAGTTACGGATGGTGTGGACCAAGGATAGGAAACCATTTTCAGCCTAAGGGATGCATTTCTTGATGGGGAACCTCCCTGGAACAACATGCAAGTGGTGGGTGGTGCCAGAGACAGGTGGGTGGAGCAACGGATCATTGTACAGTAGGCTATATTCTAGACACACAAAATCCAAAGGTTTTTGTACACACACACACACTTCCATCCTCCATCCAACCAAGAATTATTATCAGAGTCCAATGAAACATTCCAGCCTGGTAAAAGCACTCGAAGAGGGTGCAGCACAGGGCCAATGATGAGTGTGGCCTGGGGAGAGGTCTGAGAGTACATAGAGAGGCCAAAGGGGCGGCATGTGTCTCCTAGGCCTGATGGTCTCTACCCCAATGTCAACAATTCGGAACTAATTGAACCAATGGCCTGACTTCATATAAAGCCATTTCCTAATTCTACTGCATGTTCCCCAACCATGCCTCCAGGAATCAAAACAAATAAATTGCCATTGAGTAATTCCTCCCCTCAGACATATGCTTATGATGTTCCTACCCACGCTGACACCCCCCACACCTTATGCTTGTAAACTTTCTTTTGCTGAGGAGAATGGAGAAAGTGGGCAGATCTCCTTCTATGTTTCAGATCACATATGATGGTGCCCAGTTCATGCAATTCAGCTGTATGGATTTATTTGTTTGAAATAATTTCATTAGGTTGTCATTACTTTTGTTTGTCTTCCAATGTAAACCATATTAACTTGAGCTTTGTCTTAAAGAGGGGAAGAGGATGTACACAAACAGTCCTTAGTTCACATCTCGCCTCAGCTGTATACACAGTTGGTTGCTTTAGGTACTTACTTCCATTTGCTATGTGGCTAATAATAACCTTAGAGTCATCCTATAAAGCAGAAGGGTGAGATGTTCACCACAGAAAAGAAGTACTTCTTCACAAAGTGCACAGTTATGCAGTATTATATTTGCTTCTATGGGATGTGGTGGTACTTCCACAATATGTGGTGATTGCCACCAATTTAGATGGAGGAATATCAATGGCTACTAGTCAGGATGGCTTATACCAAGAGAGGTATCTCCCCACACACTGAGGGCCAAATGTGAAAGGTGGATGGGTGACTGACTGTAGGGTCGCAATATTCCAAAGAGCAAAAACCCGGACACACCACCGCTACCATCACTCACCTCTGTCGCTCACCACTTCCCTTAGGGTTGCTGGCACCTGGGAAGGTGATGGAGGGGCTACATGAGCAGCCCTGCACTGAGAAAGAGAGAGGAGAAGGGAGGGAGGGAGGGAGGGAGAATAGAAGGAAGGAAGGAAGGAAGGAAGGAAGGAAGGAAGGAAGGAAGGGGGAGAGAGAGCGTGCAACACTGGATGGCACTGGGGAGCGAGGCAGTTGTAAAAGAAATAGTGATTTCAGCAAGAAATCACCCCCCATGTACAATTCCTTCCTGATGCCATTTTCAGGAGTGGAATCCCGTATATGTCTAGGAAAACCAGGATGTATGGCCCTAGACCCACTGTCAAGAAACAGATGTATGTCACAATGATATTTTGCCCATGTGGTTTGAAATCAAACCACATGGCAAAGCCACAGAGCTGTGCAAACATGGCATCGGCTGATTGTCAGGGGCTTGCAAAGTGTCATGCACGGGTGTATGCAAACTCCAAGCATCAGGTGCATGGGTCAGAGTTCCCCACCCTGCTTTATACATGACCTCCAAGATGAGAGGGCAGACAATACCTGTCTCTGGACAGCAATGCAGAGAGAGTATTATTGTCTTTATGTGAGTTTACTACAGACATCTGGTTGGCCATTGTGGGGAATGGAATGCTGGACTAGATAAGCCTTTGGCCGCATCCAGCAGGACTTTCATTCTTTATTTAAAATATTTATATATCGCCCTGTCCAGGGTGGCATTGGTGCAATGTAAGTGGAAACTAAAAAACTCTGCATGCTATTTTAATTTACACAGTGCTAGGTATTATAATTACTTTACATGAATGAGTGAATGAATGAATGAATGGAGGTGTGATCTAGAGAAAGCACCACTAAATCCTCTTAACTTTGACAAGAAATAAGAAAGCGCATGCCAAAGCAAAGGGGCTTACATTCGCAGAATGATGCTCTAAATAAATATATACAGACCTAAGCAAGTCAACATTTTTGCATATTAAACAGGCACCTGCAAAGCACCCAAAAGGTATTTTAAAGTCCCTTTGCCAGAAGTTTAACATTACAAAGAAATTCGCATAGCATACTTTAGTTACTTCACATAGACTTTGAATGGGTACACTACACTGGGCTTCAGCCAGGGAAATAAAAAATAATTAGTCACATAGGGAGGCAATGAAATTTTTAAATGGCTTTGTAGAATAAGAAAGCTACCCCAAATAGTATAGCAAGCTTCTGCTGCAGTACAATTTTTTATTCATTTATGTTATTCATTTAGAATTACTGTTTCATCCTATTTGAAATATGCCTAACATTGGTACCAGCCCCTTAAGGATTTTGGGCTCCAAATTTTGGAACCTGAAGTGTTTTAGAAAATTTTAGGGAATACTTAACTTTGGCTGACTCACCGCTCAGTGATAGCAAATTTGTCCAGCTTCCCAAAGGACGGAAGTATTGAAGAATACAGAGGCAATAACTGAGGTTGGGGCGACAGAATTAGAAAAAAACTGAGCTGTTAGAATCTCCCTCTTTACTTTTTTTTTTGCCAGTAGGGATGGGGCAGAAATGAAGTCTGCTATCATTTTAATGAGAACTAAACCACTCCATACAACCTCAAAGAATATATGGACCAAAGCATAGAAGTGGTTTGAAAGCCAACCTTCCATAACCAGAAACCATGCATAATGTGTATATTCAAGAAAAGTACACACATAAATATTATTATTATTATTATTATTATTATTATTATTATTATGCAACAGTGCATTAGTGAATATGTGCAAAAATGTGGGTTGTGGTAGTGGTGGCAGAGGTGTGTGTGTGTGTGTGTGTGTGTGAGAGAGAGAGAGAGAGAGAGAGAGAGAGAGAGAGAGAGAGAGAGATTTCCAGCAGAATTACTTCAATGCTTTTTGGGGGAAGGATTTATACTATCGTTCCGCAGAATTCTCATAGAATCTCAAAGCTTTGGGAAGGAAATATTTGTTTATTTTATTTATTTCATAAAATTAAATATTCCGTCAAGTACTGAGTTCCTCAGAATTCTTGTCTGGGTACAGATTTCAGGGTGAATCTACCAAATTCACACTTTTTGAAACAATATGGGAACTGGAAGACAGACATTCTTTAAAATGTACACTTTTCTGAATTTTGCAATGCAGTTTGCAGCAAAGTAATGCCTATAAAAGGCATAGATTAGACTAATATTTGTATAAAATTCATGTATTAGTGAAAATGACATACACAAATGCATTATATTTGGGGAGAATGGGTCGCAAAAATGTGTTTATTCAGAAAACTGATCAAAATGGTATATATTAGGAGGAATTCATACTAAAACGACAATTTTCACGATGACTTTTTAAAAAAAAAGAAATCACAAATTGATGTGTAGAAGTGGAGAATGAACAAGACTGTAAATATGAGAAACTTGGAAAACCAAAGTTCACAAATTCGTCCTAACCAACAACCTTCCCATTGCTATTGGTTTAACTGTGCGAGTTACCTTGAAAATAACTCCAGTCACAAATAAATATGATTATCAAAGAATTCAGATAATTCAGGCTTCTTTCTTTAGAGCTACATTCAAAATAACCTTATTTCAAATAAGGGGTGAGTTACTGTGTACCCCACATATTGGATGAGCATAACTGTGCTGGGCAAGGCATAAATATGGTGATATGGAGAAAGCGAAAGTAGGGATGGCTGTGTGTTGTGAAGGTTAACCATAACTGTAGCTGACGTTTTTGAGTTATGATCCAAAATAACATTGGGCATGTTTAAAACAGCTGATTTCAACAGGCTTCGGATGCCAAGCACACGTGTTGGACTGTGGCTACTGTGTGCTTCAGAACTGAAGCAGAGGAGCAAGTAGACTTTGAAGAATGTATAAAATGGAGAAATGGGATGCAGGAACAGCTCACCAGCTGGTAGGGTACTTCCACAGATTGAGAGACAGCCTTGCTCAGTTTCACAGCTTTGTTTTTTAAAAAAGCTGTAAAGATACAATAAGGGAAAATGTCAATCTCTAAGTAGTAAAAAAAAGGAAGCAAAAAAGAAACATAGTAATGGTGGTTGTGCCACTCATCATTTGTGGTGTCAAAGACTACTTACTGGACATACTGTTCATTACGTTTGCACAAGCTAGTTCTATACAGCACTAACAATTGCTTTTGACGGTTTCCCAGCTCAGGAAAGATAAAGTACTGTGAGTGCTGAGAAAGACAATAAACAGAAGCAGTTCTACCTTCTGAAAAGATAACTTGATCTCCCCCAACAGTGTGCAGAAAGTGCGCATTGATTGTGCTATAAAATGATCCTCTAGAAAGGCTCTGATGGGTAAAAAAATATTTGGCTATCTTTCCTATGAACAGAGCATGCTGCAGATGGCTCTTTGTCCCCTGCTAACCAGATTAACTTTCCCCAAACATTTCCCTTTAACCTTCAAAAGCTTCCTCTACTTATTACCCACATTGTCAGAGCACTCCACAGAGTATAACTCGTTTTTAAATAGTCACAGTCATTTGATAAAATAAGCCCACTGTGGCTGGAGCTTACACCAAAGAAGCTTGAAAGTGCTCAGGAACAGAGAGCTGGACCACAATGAGAAGCCTAGCTGATTCTGACCTTTTCATGAAAGGCAATAAATCAAGGGTTTAGACAAATTGAGGCGTATTGAGATTAGGCTAATCCATTGGCCTTTGAACTCCTGGACTTCTGCATGCATTCATTTTCCTGTTCAGAGCAAAGGCATACTCCAAATGTTGAGATACTGGGTCATTGTGGAGTGGGGATCATTAGTCAGCCTATTGAAACAGCTCACTTTGTTTACTTCCAACAGCTTTCCCCAACTAAGCTTGTGAGCCATAGAAAAGGACACAGATGGGACTTTAAAAATATATTGTTTTATATGACACAGAGGACATCAGCTGTGGAGTCGTCTTCCAGCAGTGCTGTTATCAGAACTAACACATTTGTCCAAAGCCTGAAATGAATTTCAGATCAGCACAAGCACAATATTTTACTGGAAAGTTTACTTTAAAACAAAAACAAAAACCTCAAAGGTGTATGGAACTTTGGTAATTAAGCAGTGTATAAATAATTTAGAGAAAGAAAGTAGCAAATGTTCTGTAAAAGTAAAGGTAAAGGGACCCCTGACCATTAGGTCCAGTCATGGCCGACTCTGGGGTTGCGGCGCTCATCTCGCTTTATTGGCCGAGGGAGCCAGCATACAGCTTTCGGGTCATGTGGCCAGCATGACTAAGTCGCTTTTGGCGAACCAGAGCAGCGCACGGAAACGGCATTTACCTTCCCGCCGGAGTGGTACCTATTTATCTATTTGCACTTTGACGTGCTTTTGAACTGCTAGGTTGGCAGGAGCAGGGACCGAGCAACAGGAGCTCACCCCGTTGCGGAGATTCAAACCACCAACCTTCTGATCAGCAAGTCTTAGGCTCTGTGATTTAACCCAAAGTGTCACCTGCGTCCCTGTTCTGTATAGAACTCAATTAGCAATCACTTTTGTGTCAATAACCCCATAATAATCTGCTAGGATACTTAACATAGTCTGATACAATTATATTAATTTAGGGAGATGCTGCTGGGGTGCATCTGTTGTAATTCCTCAAAACAGATTATTCAACAGCCTTCCTTGCATCATTGACATGATGCATGACTAAGGTTGCTGCAAACCTTAGTATGAGTAGGCCTGTTGAAGTGCAGGAGTGATGCAGCCATCTGTATGATGTGATCCTAATCTAATGGGTTCAACATGCTACAGATTTCTGGTTTAATGATTTTAGTACCCTGGGTCTTTGAGCAGTCAGTCACCAAGCATAAAAGTGAACCTAGTGTTAGTTAATTCCAACGAACAGAGATCTGGGGGTGTCAGCCAGTTTAGAGCCTTGCCACTTCCCATTCTTAAACTTCTTTCCTCTGAAACAAAGAAATGGGTAGTCTTAGACAATCACTGACTTGCCATCCTGCCAGAAGTGCCTTGGGCAAGTTACAAACATGTTACAAGCCTGTCTCATAGCCAGTAATGGCCGGCAGGTGGAGCAAACCTGCTTTCCCAACATTGGTGTTGCTGCAAATTACCTGCAATAAGGCCAAGGTTGTGTAGATGCACTGGCAGGAGCCTGAGGCTGGCTCCACAGGTGCAACTATCTGCATGGACCCAACCTCGTCACCTCCCAGCCCTGCCTTTTCTAGGTAATATGCAATAGTGCTGGCATCAGGAAGGCAGTTCTACTACCCCACACCAGCTTTTAAGGTATCCTAGGTCTTCAATATAGTAGTATGAGTTTGGGCTGTCACAGTTGTCACTGGCTTCCCCTGCGTACCAGTCCTCTGGATGAAAGCATTGTAGGAATTTACACCACTCTTTCTGGCATTCTAGAGGAGACATATTCACTGGGCAGAAAGAAACTGACATGCCAAGAGGTCTAACTGCTATATATTGGGTAAAAAAATAGTTGGTATCCCCCTGTCTTGAAAGCCTCCAGGAGTGAAGTTAAACCACTGTGTTAGCAGCACCAAAGTGACCTCCCAGGGCACAAACCAGGGTAGTGTGTATGGGGGTCATGGGCTGCCCACAAGACAAGACACACACACACACCCGGCCTTGTTGATGTTGTCCAAGGAAAGCAGAGTAATACATTTGTCACCAGCTTGGGTTCAGGAGTTGCAGGAAAGAGGTGTACAAGATGCAATCCAACCCTCTTAGGGACTCTACTCTGGATTTGTGTAGGGTTTACTCCTTAGCCTTTTATTCTCCCGCAAGGCAGCAGAGGTTAAGGATCAAAGTTTTCATTCTCTTAGATGGACTACCTTCCCAGGTTGATGAGCCCCATCTTCCCCTCACTTCCCTCTACAGTACGTGCAGAAACCACCTTCATGATGCACTATTGGAATTGTCTGCTCAATCCACCAGAGCCTGTCTTTGTATGCAGGGGAAGTCACTAACTCACCAAAGATTTGAGACCCTCACTTGGTTTAGCTGTTTCCTGGGGTATAACCCCAGAAGGAGCATTATATGTACCCCACCAGAGGTACTACCCCACCCCTAACACCCCGTACACTCCAGAAAAAAGTAATATGAGCAATATTAAACAGAAAAGATATTTTTAGCTATATAAAGCAGCAAACACGCTCAAATTGACTTGCATATACTTAAAAGAAGATAGATGAAGCAAATATACATTTTTATATTACAAATAGACTTCCTTTGTTACATTTTTGAATGAAATGTATTAGTAATCCCTTGCAATAAAAAGATAAATGTGTATGACATGCTGAGTAATGTTTCAATTGTGATAGCTACATTTGTTAACAAACTTAATAATATTAAAGCCACTACAGATAGCTATCTATATGCAATCAAGGCTTGTGAATGTTTTACCAATCTAGTAATGTGTGTGTGTTTGTGAGTGTACACACACAGTTCACAGATTATGAAAAAAAGGAAGACGCAACTGTGACAAATTGCATACAAATTGATAGGGAACGGCCATAGCTCAGTAGTGGAGCAATTGTTATGTATGCAGAAGGTCACAGGTAGGGCTGGGAGACAATGCTGAAGTTGATGGAGCATTGGTGTGACACAGTATAAGGCGGCTCCCTATGTTCTATTGTAATTGCTTATGGAAGAAATGCAGTAACTACCTACCTACTCCCTGGGTCACTACCCTGCTAAAAATTTGTTCACTGACACAGATTATAATTTAATTTATGATCTAAATGCCATTTTTACTTAATTGTTATTCCCCTCCACACACACACTTTCAGCAGATTTGAAATTGTGCCTTGCCATGGCCCTAGCCTCAAACAACAGCCAATGCTCAGTGAGAGGTGGATCAGCCCGTGAAGCCCAGGTCTGTCTGAGAAATTGGCCCAGGTTCTCCATTCCAAAAGGATGGTCATGAACCTGTGGGCTTCAGATGTGGGCCATCACCGAAGACTTCCCCTGAGCTCCAAGCAACAGGCAAAAAGCCACAGAGGAGAATTGGGTTGCCCTTTTAAAAGGTCACACTCTTCAGGCATGGGCTTGAACTAAGAACTGGTAATCTAGCTGGAGGAATTTAAGACCTCAGTCATCCTTCAGCTGTTGTCAAAAACTGCTGTGCACATGGAGCTGTCCAAGGTGCTGAGACTCTGCCTCAAAAGTTCTTGCTTAGGACAGGTCAGACCACTGCGAAACTGCAAGGGGAAGGAGACTGTCAACAATTATTAAGAAATATTCTTCCCCTGCTCACCACTTACTATCTGATAGACTGAAAATCTGATAGAATTTCCGACTACATTGCACTTATTACACAGGATTTTCTCCATTTGAAGTTAGCTCTCTGCCCCATAATAGACTATAAAGCTAGCCAGTAAAGGAAACTCGCATGCCATGTGATCAGACTGTTATCACACAAAGAGAGCACCCCAATCTTCAAATTACCATGAATTATCTCTGACTTTCAAATATTTCCAGGCTTTAGGTTTCTCTGATAACTTGCTAAGTAGGAGAATTTATCACCTCAGATAACACAAACAGGGTAAATTAAGAGGTTGAGATTTTTACATGCTGGAGCAGGACTGAGGTCTACAGGATAGAACAGAAAGTACAAGAATGCAGCCTTTACACAAGTATTGGAAAGCTGTGGCCCTTCAGATGTCAGTGGACTCCCATCAGCCCTAGCCACCATGGTCAAAGGTCAGGAATTGTTGGGAATGTAATCTAACAATATATGGAGGGTTAAAGGTTCCCTATCACAGCTTTATGAAAGTAGCGCCCCAAACAAGTTTTAATAGTGGTGTAATTTCACTGTTTCAGAGTTCTACTCTCACCCCAATGATTTCTTAGATCCTATGGAAAATCTTTAAATCTCCCACATTAAGGTTTCAATCCTAGGCATTAATTCCTATCATTAAGACCAATTGAAAGATAATGCATACTGCAATCAAACTAGCAATATTGGTAACATTTCCACTAGCACAAATCTTGATACACTAACACTATGCAACTGCAATGGAGGAAACGAGGTGTGTTTATTTTGATGTTATTCTCATTTACAGAACTTAAATAAAAAAGTTAGAGAGATTGTGTCTTGCTTAGAACTTCCACCCTATTTTTTGATGAACTGGTTCAGAGCATTCATAGGAAAAAGGAGTGGTGAAATCCCCCCCCCTAAAATTAGAATGGGGCAGAAGTAATTTATTAGGATTGAAATGAGGATTTCAGCTTCACAGACAAGGTAACAGAAAGCTACCCCCCCCCATTTTTCACATTAAAAGCAAAGGCCTCGCTGGCTGCTGATTGTGGACAATGAGACTCTGCAGTTTTCTGAAATCCTTCTGGCTGTGTTCCTCTTCCTGTGCCAATCAGATCCCCATGGTAACAATGGTATATAGTGTTATTTCCATGGTGATCTGGCACAGAATGAGGAACATAGCCAGAAGGAATTTAGAAGGCTGTGTAAAAAGAGTGTTGCCCACCATGAAGTGGGACTCCCCATCTCTACAGCCTTCTGAGATACTTCTGAGGCTGTGTTCCTTTTTCTTTGGCAATCACTAAGGAAGCAATACTATAGAGGACCTTTTCCAAGGGAATCTGGCACAGGAAGAGAAACATGACTGAAGTAACTCAGAAGGCTGTGAAGACATAGCATCCTGCCAGCTGCAAACAGTGGTTGCAAGATTTTTAAAAAGTGTTAATCAAATAAAAACCCTACCCTCACCACTTCATCTGTAATGTAAGGTACGACATCTGTCCCCCACATCCTAGAAATCCGATTCTTCCCTATGAAACCAGTCAAAATTCCCTCCCTACTTTTGTGGGTGGATAGTTCTACAAAAAGGGTAATTTGACATCCATACTCAGACATCTTCTTTCAGCAAAAATGATACAAACATTGATACCGGACGCATATGATGAGCAACCCTATTTAACCAGCAACAATAGATTGTGGTTTGGATCAGTGCTGGATTTATGTATAAGCTAAACAAGCTATAGCTTAGGGCCCCACTCTCTTGGGGCCCCCCAAAAAAATAAAAGGGGAAAAAACTGGCGGTACATTTCCAAAATATAAGATAAGTTCAACAATTACTTTGATAAAATACATATTTTGTTATGTGCAAATGGCTTTAGATACATATAAGGTCCATTAATCACTATATAGCATATATTCAACACAAAAAATGGTGACAATTTGTTGTTGACAAAGGACAGCTGGATATATAAAGGGCCCCATTACCTTCAGTAGCTGAGGGCCTCATCAAGCCTAAATCCAGCCCTAGTTTGGGTGCTGCTCTCCCTAGGACAAATATGCTGACCTGGAGAGATGTGAGTTGTTGTGCAAGATATGCAGAGAGCACCAGGTCAGTGAAGGCTGCCCTGCAAGTATGACCGTGAGGAAATATATCTATATCCCCTGCAAAGTGTGACTTGAAGTCCCAAGATGTGAATCCTGCAGAAACATCCGCAGACACATAATAGGAAACGTCAAAATTGCCATGATAACAAATTATTTCTTGAAGAAACCAAATAAAATGCATGCAGTTAATAAGACTAATAGAAAATTACCTAATTGGGGTTTTCATAGAAGAAGCAGCTGAAAACACAAGGCACTTGCAAGTGGCTGTCTACACACTTGTCAGTGGGCTGCTTTCTTTCCATACCTTCAGACACACTGAGCCTAGGAGGAGTATTAAAGGCCCTAACAAGCACATTCAGTGCATTGGAGAAAAATGTATTCCAAGCACTGAACACTAGCATCAAGGAAGCCAAAATGCTTTTTAAAAATGCCATGGGAATCCCTAGCAGCTTTCAACATGGAGATGTAAGGAATTTTTCTATTTCAGCTACATTCACTTCACTTTTCTAGTCCAAAGCTGAGACTGGAATTGTGTCAGCGTGTGTGTGACAGAGAGGGAGGCTATGTGATTTTGCTTTGTGAGCATAGTACTGCATTGGCAATATTAATTCATGAAGGTCTGCTGCACCACCCATGATAAGTCACAGAGAATCAAATAACAGGCATTACATAGTATGCGAGCAGGAAGTCCAATATTTCTTTATAAAGTGTATTCCACCTGTTTTCCTTCCATTTTAAACAGTGCAATTCCAAAAAAATGTAATCTGCATCTTTTCCCAACCATTCTCCACCAATGAATGAGAAAACAACTTTCATTTGAAAAAGATCAAAAGGGACAGAACATTTCGGAGAAATGCACATAAATGGAGTGCAGGTTTTTTGTGGTGCCTTTGCTCACTTTAAAGGTGGCAAATGTGTCCCTCCTTTCATTCTGAAAATCATATTTCTGGTGGTTTGCATTCTGCAGCCTTCACAGGTGCCCATGCCACACAGAGAGCCAGTGTGGTGTAGTGGTTAAGAGCGGTAGTCTCATAATCTGGAGAACCAGGTTCGAGTCTCCGCTCCTCCACATGCAGCTGCTGGGTGACCTTGGGCCAGTCACACTTCTTTGAAGTCTCTCAGCCCCACTCACCTCACAGAGTGTTTGTTGTGGCGGACGAAAGGAAAGGAGATTGTTAGCCGCTTTGAGACTCCTGAAGGGGAGTGAAAGGCGGGATATCAAATCCAAACTCTTCTTCTTCTTCTTCCATGCTAGCTAAAACATCAGTGATATTGTCAGATGGGCTTTCCTGTAAATGAAGGAGGCAGGGATTCTGCCTAACATCTGCATGACTGTTGGCCATTGTTATTTACCGTATATAATATATTTAAAAATTATTAAAACCAAAATTGCCACACATGCCAATCTCAGACAATTAATAGACATCCTCCTCAGCTTCCCATACCTTAAATGAAACCCTGGAAAAGACATTATGCAGTAGTTCTTTCTGTAGGGGGTTTTCAGATCATACTCACCCACCATCCATGGCTACCTCACAATGATAAAGAGAGCACAATCCCACATCCACTGAATTTTAAAATAAATTCTAAAGCACCCTGCAAAAGAGGTGGCAAAAAATGGAAGAACACTTTGAGAAGTCAGATTTTTGACACAGCTCTAATTTTAAAAGCTAGTAGATCTCCTGTTGTTTTCCTAGGTACACACTGTCTCTGCTTACAGCATTGTGTTTTACATTTCCTGTGCCATGATAAAATATGTGCCTCAAACAACTTATCCAACTACAAGTGCAGCCAAGCACTTGAAACTCACACCATTATTTTCAACTGTAACCTAGCACAAATCTGCACTGAAGGTATGTAACTTTGTGTTTGAGAGCTAACAAGGGCTTGCTCTGGAAAGCAGTCTGTGTTAACAAAACTGGATGGAAGCCATTAACAAATACTTTTCTATTGGAGATATACTGGCAACTATTGAACCCTTTTGTGTCATTAAGGTTAGAACAAGATGCAGACACAGTTGAAAACTAATCCACAAATTAGCCCCATAGACCATGATACAAAACAAAAATGACCTTGTGCTGTGGCATTCTATCTCAATCAAAACTTTTTTCTTGTTCTTTTGAGGGTCACATTTCTGGAATATGGAATCTACAGCTTGTATATAGAAAGTCTGGATATATAAACTATGGGTTCTGCTCAAAACCCATACTTGAATTACTTGAGTTACTCAGTAAAAGATTTAGCCTGCTCAAGAGTTCAAGAATCTGGAACTTTGATGACTCTGGGTGCGGCAGCTTCCATTGCTAATGAAATAAACTGCTATTTAATGTGAACAGAATCTTGTCTTTTTAGCATTTGGAATGGTTGAGACAAATGTAGCAAAGAAAGAACTGATTCCTTTATTGAAGGAGTAGAACAGATCCTACTTTCTTGTGACTTCATTCCAGTCTGCTCTAAAAGTATAAGAAACTGCTAAAATAAGCTTCTGCAGCAAGTGTAGTTCTGGTATTTGTATATGTTGGCTATCTGGGATCCAGCTCTGCAGGAACGTTATACCCCTAAATCTGGTACTGAGGCTTGGGATGGAGCTAAAATAAAGCAGAACCCAGGGCACCTCTTCTAACAAAAGAATCAACCTGAAGTCAAGTCCGATTATATTTTCAAAGTTTGTGTATCAAAGGCTGGATAGACATGTTCATTTCTGAGCAGCACACTATATCTGAAATGACTATAGTTCATAGTTGATCAGTTGTATTAAGCCTCTGACTGCCCAGTTGTATATCAACCCTTTTCATTAGCCCTTTCTTGCATATAAATATTGGAAGTGACCTTGATCAACAGAGTTAAAGGATGTTCTGGTAACTGTCATGGGTCTTCATAGCTTTTCAGAACTCACTTTCATAGAAAGCTACCTATTTATTTTGTAGAACCTAATAAGCCTTCCCTACATATAAACCCACATTCCATCACGGGCTTACTTGCCTGATTGCTTTCCCAATCCCATTATCTTAACATGCAGCACCACTCTTTAATGTCACATTTTAAAAATATAGTTGCTAATGAATTGCATTTACTTTCTATACTACGGGACATGGAAATCTCAAGGGTCAGACACTTTCTATTATTCCTAGTATACTAACAAGGTATTTCACTAAACTAGAAACGTGCTGATCACTGCTGTTGAGTTTTAAAACATCTTTGGCAAAGACCGCATTCAAATAATTTATAAGTACTCTCAGCAGCACCTTCATCCCTTTCTCTCCTATTACTTTTTAGTGTGAGCTGAAAATTCTCAAAACTAGTGTTGTTGCAGCGCAGACTAGAGATAATGGTGGCCACAACAAATATTGTTTACTGTGTTGGTGATGCCAGTTTCCACTTATAAAGCCCTTCAGGAATACTGTATTATGTTAATGGCAACTGTATTTTTCCTACCTTTTGTAATTGTACATATTTTACACACATTGCCTGAGAGATAATTTTGCCTGGGGACAAACAAGGGAAGGCAGTGGTGGGCTAATCACAGAGGAGGATCTCCAAACTCAAAACATTCTCTCTCTTATGCAAACAATGAATAAGTATATAAATTTTGGAAATAAAACTCATCTACTCAGTTTTGCTCTCTTACTGAGCCTGAACATCCAAAACCAACCCTTCCATCCTAAATGCAGTGGGAGAGATTGAGGTGGGACTGGGTGAGAAGTAGAAATGGAATGGATGTATCTGCAAGGAATCCAGAGAAGGCATTGGGGAGTCATGCCACCTCCTGCTCTCTTTCTAGTCATTTGTTTCTATGGCAACTAGTCGCCTACTTGGCCCACTAGAGATACATAGCAGTTTTTGCTAGCTCCACTTACTTTACAAAGAAAGTGGCAAGTGATTGACCATTTTAGACCCTCCCCACTTCTGCATACTTGAGCACACTGTTGCAATTATTTGCATTTTATTGGAACCAATGGGGGTGGGGAGAGCACCTTGTGTTAAACCAAGTGCAAGGAGCAAGACTGGAATTAGAGGGGGGATTCCATGCAAATTTGCTCACCATCAGGATTTTTAGAATGTCCCATCCTGACTGATAAATATCTATTTCTAGATGAGGTGAAAAAGGAGAGGAATGCCAATAGCTGGGATTAAACATATCATAATTTAACTGAAAGAACACAACATACAGATATAATATAAAATAGGGTACACTTTCTGGGCATCTCCTCTTATTATGTTTGCTTAGTCATATACAAACCTCCCAATTTGCAGGAAAACTGATTGCCTTGATCACTTTCATATTGGAGTTCTTGCACATGAGTTGACTTACTTTTTACATTGGATCTGTACCCTCCCAGAAGGGTGAAAAGCAGCATAAAAGCATCATAATACCTTCAGTGAAGCACCTTTTCACAACTAACTTCCAAAAGTCTGGATGCTAAGAACCCCCTGTCTGGGGTACCCAATCCTTGTTACCAGTCCTATCAGGAGGGCTTCACTCTCTTCTGGGCACCCTCCTGTGGGGCACATACTAGCGGTGGGCCTAGGCTAGTGGAGGAACAAATGTAAATGTTAGGTTTACACAGTTGGCACACTCTCACACCTTTCTCTGTCTTCTGTCCAGCCATTCAAGAAGCATTACAAGGGTTCAATGGCACATTCCAACCTGGCAACAACACTTAAGAAGAATGTGCAGTGGGGCTGTTGAGGGGCATTGCCTGAAGAGAGGGGGTGTGGCCTGGAGAGAGTCCAAATGGCCAGATAAAGAGGCTTGGAGGACCACATTTGGGCCCTGGGGTTCCCCATGCCTGACCTGAACCGAAGATGCAGGAGAGCTTGTGGAACTTCAGAATACTAGGCTTACATCAAAAGTTATCCAGAACACTTAAGAATGTATCCTCAGTTAAGAATTATCTCTAAATTAATTGTCCATGTGCGCATGTGTTGGTGTGGCAGAGGGAGAAGTCCAGTAAGAAAGAGGGACATAATTTTTTAGAAATGATTTATTTTAATGCCTATCATGAGATACTTTTGTCAATAACAACACCAGCAAATAAAGAAAAAGGAAGCAATTATTTAAAAGCTCTGGGCTTGGATCCAAACTAAATTAGTTTCACTTAGTTACCACTGAAATCTATGGGACTTAAATTAGGTAATGACTAACTTATCCCATTGATTTCAATGGCATCTAAGTTCAGCTAACTTAGTCTGGATCCATTATGAGCATGAACCTTTCTAGGCTTGTTCAGTAGCTAAAGCTTGGGATTTGGATACACAAAATCATGGTTTAAATCCTTATTCAGCTATGAAGTTCACTGGGTGGTTGGAGTACCAGTGAAGATATATAGTGACATTTTTACCATGTTAAAGAAAATGGGAATAAGTCACAAGGTAGAAAGGTAAAGGACCCCTGGACGGTTAACTCCAGTCAAAGGTGGCTATGGGGTGTGGTGCTCATCTCGCTTTCAGGCCAAGGGAGCTGGCGTTTGTCCACAGACAGCTTTCCATGTCACATGGCCAGCATGACTAAACCACTTCTGGTGCAACTGAATACCGTGATGGAAGCCAGAGCACATGGAAATGTCATTTATCCTCCTGCCGCTGTGGTACCTATTTATCTGAACTGCTAGGTTGGCAGAAGCTGGGACAGAGCAACAGGAGCTCAACCTATTATATGAATTTGAACTGCCGGCCTCTGATCAGCACGCCCAAGAGGCTCAGTGGTTTAGACCACAGCGCCAAAATCACATATTCACATACATTTTTTTCTACACCATTAAACTATTTCAGTGTTCTGTTTATTGCCAACATCTGTATCACCCAACATCTGAATAAGTTATTTTAAAAAAAACCTTGTATTCTAACTAGGGAAGAATTGAAATGACCTGACAAAAGCAGAGGTGAATCAGGCACTATTACAGGAGATTGGTTGGGTAATAACATAAGACAGCTCCACGCTTCATATGCCTAATATGTTTCCAAGCAGTGTTAATTTATAGATAGCAGTTAATACAAAGCTACTACTGCATAATAGTCAAGGTTAGAGACCCACTGTAATTTTATCATAATGTTGATATGGCCAAGCATATTGATAGTGAGCTTTAATAAAGATGTTTTCTAGTCTTCTGTTACCTACAGCCCAAGACAAAGAGTGATAAATGCATGGAGGGCATTTCACCTCATAGCAAATATCTTCAAGTGGCTCATGTCATATTCCCAATGAAAGAATAAAACAATCTGCATCATAACTGGGTATCAGTAAAACAAAATGTCCACACTAGCTTTGACCCTTCCTGGACAGAGAGAGCCTAGCCACTGTTATCTATACTCTGGTCACCTGCCAAGTTAGACTACTACAATGAAACATTTGTGAGGCTGCTCTTGAAGAAAACCAATTGATTCTCGCTAGATCAAGCTGTGATCTGGGCTGTGATGCCAAGTTATTGTTAACCATGGAGCCCCATTGCGCTAAGATCCCCCCCCTCAATGTAAATGGTGGCAAACTGAGATTTTTAAATAATACTGATGAACAAGGTTATGACCAGCACTCACGGGCTGAACCAAATGACTTAATTTTAAAGCTTTCCAAAGATAGTGTAATGGGAATTGGAGTTGCTTGTGCGTAAACTGCAAACTGCTCCAAGCTAGCCGTGTAGCTAAAACTTTCCCCGGTTGACAGCCCTTGAAACGCGGCTGTCTTAGTCACTGGCAGAATCCGTCAGTGAGCGGGACCTAAATTTGCGCCAACATAGGAGTTGTTTGACTCCAAGTCTCCGCCTAGATTCCCTGCGTGGAAGCCTTCCGCGCAGCGTGGGCGTGCCAAGTGGAGGTCCTGTGCTCTCTCCGCTGATTTCACTGAAAGAGCCTCTGAGCCTCCCCTCCGCCTTGCTCTCGGCTTCCCCTTTCTCCCTGGTGTCCCCTGGATTTCTTTTCCCCGTGGGAACCCTCTCTCTCTCCTTGCTAGTTCCCTCCCCTGCATCGCTGGGGCGACTTTCCTCTCCTCTTCCCTCTGATGGCAGTTCCCTGACAGATAGATATAAGTTGTCCAATTGCTTTCTGTTCACAGTTCTACATTCATGAAAGTGGGGGTTTTTCAGGTTTATAAGAGATGAGGAAAACACATTTCAAACCAGGCTTCCTCAATCTGGAGCCCTCCATATGTTTGGAACACCACCCATCAACACTGACAATAGCTGGAGCTGATGGGAGTTTTAGTCCAACAACATATGGAGGGGCACCAGGTTGGAGAATGCTGCTGTAAACCAACTCACAGCACAACTGTGTACTTCCCTATTCAGAAGCAAGTTCTATTGGGTTCATTGGGTATAGGATTGCAACCTTAGAAACATGCAGGTTTTCACTGCAAAAGCAAAACAAGAATGGTTCTAGAGAAGATTCAGCTGTTGTGTTCTACATTAATAGGAAGAGAGTGGGAAATAGAGTGACTTGTAATACACTGTGCCTGGTTGCTATGGGAATGTATATATTAAAAAGGCAAGAAGTTTTTGTGTGCTATGGATGTGTCAGACAGTGAAGGATTAAAACTACCTGATGCTGATTTTTAAATGAGGATGGAGTGTTACTGTTTTCCTCAGTGCTGCTGCTATTAGAGTGAAGAATGGAAGAAAAGTGTTGCCTATTAAGGTTTAGTTCCTGATGGAAATTAAGCTCTATTTATTTTACTTTGTCATCTATAACTGTAGACATATATACCTGTATTGAAGTTCCAAGTATTTTGCAAAAATTATAGTGAAATACTATGCATGCCTACTCAGAAGCAAGCCCTTACTCCCTCAAAATCATGGCCCCGTCTGTGCTATCATATAACTTTAAACAAGAATGGCTTACCTCCAAAGAATTTTGGGATTATGTAGTTTGTCCTGGGTGCTGAGAGTTGTTAGGATACCACTATTCCTCCCAAAGAACTGCAATTTGCAGAGTGGCTTAACAATAAATCCTTCTCTACAGGGAGCTCTGGGACTTGTAGCTTTCTGAGAGGAATAAAGGTCTCCCAACAGCCCACAGCACTCTCAATTAACTATAGTTAATATAAATATAAATATTGAAGAACTAGGCAGAAGAGTGAAATGAAAAAGAAAGCTATAAAATTTTAAAAACAAAATGAACATGCCATTTTGAAACAGACACTATACCCTCTAAAACAAAGTCTAAATCAGGGATGGGAACCCGTGGCCTTCCAGACACTGTTGGACTACAACTCTGACAACCCCTGACCATTAACTATGCTGGCTGAGGTTGATGGGAGCTGTAGTCCAGCAACATCTGGACTTCCAGCTCTACAATTCTATGACAGTTGGGCAGTCTTTTTACCATATGAGAGTAAAATGACATTTCTTTTTAGAAACCCTGATAATGCTACTTGAACCCTAATCATGCTTTTTGCTTGCTCGCCTGGAAGGAGGACACAGAAGAGAGTGTGTGTGAATTACACTTCTGTACAAAGATCAAATCTGCATGCATTGCTCTGCCCACCTTTGCCTCTGACCCTAACCCACCATGAGCATGTGGCCCTCAGAAGCTTGCTCAGAAGGCAATTTGGCCCTCAGACTGCAGTGAGTTCCCCATGCCTAATATACTGCAATAGCCATTTGGCAATATTGGTAAAGTGCTTCAAGGTGTATAGTAAACCGTCTACAAAAAAACTTAAATAAATACAAAATAGTTATTAGCTGAACACCTAAGGCAAAATGTTGTATATTTTATGCGCGCGGTAAAATATATAATCCTGAAGACAATTATGAGCACATCACTCTGGCAGAGGGAATATTATTTAAGAAACTAAACTGGTGGTAAATTAGAGATTAGCAAAACAAAGTGTTATTGGCACTTTGAAAACGAATTCTTTCTGAAAATGAAGTATTCAGCTCTTTCCCACCTTTCACCCTTCCGACTAAATGATAAAAATCTTACCCTCCATGTTTGAGAGCATTAGCGACATATATTGAAATAGATGCAGACTGCCTCCCTTCTCCAAGTCATCAGGTTTTAAATAGTAATGAGATAGTAAACTTCTGCCAGCATTACACTGTACGTCTTCTTTGATTCAGTGCCCTCATTCATCTTGCTGCTCTCTAATTTGTAAAGATGTAGGCAACATATAAATATTCATGGCAGGTCTGAAAATAGACCATACAGCTTTCCCTCTTTGTGCTAGGAATAAACACAACATGAAATAGGGTTACGGGCAACTCTGGGAAATGATGCACATCAGCCATCCCTCAAGGAGAAAGAAAGGGATGGGGTAATTGAGACCCTGCCCTGCAAATTAATCCCAGGACTGGTGTAAGCTTTAGCAAACAGTGCCGAGAGGTGAAGAACAAAGCAAAGATTGAATACCTTATTGGAACTCTCACTCAAGCTTTCTGATGTCCAAGTAAGAATCTCAGGCTTGACAGTAGATGCAAGCCTCATCCTATTCATATTGTAAAAGAATATTCAAAAGCAGTGGGCCTATTGTTTTACACTTGCTGCCATATAGAGGTCCATAACTCAAGAAATTAAACTTACTACAGTTGCCACTTGATTGGCACAGAAATTATTCCATGTTTAAACTATTCCTTCTGAAAATTATTGGACACATGCCGACATATGTTCTTCTCTGCATGCTCATCTTTGTCCATAAGGAAATCTGAGCACTAAAACAATATAAACAAGCAACAATCCTTTCCTTTCCTTAGGAAGTTTGTATTCAACTATCTATGCCTGAATTGGAGAAACTGTGGCTAACCAGATGTTGTTGGGCTCCAACTTCCATCAGCCTCAGCCAACATGGCTAATGGTCTGAGATGGCAGAAAGTGTAGCCAAACAACATCTAGAGAGTTCCCATCCCTGAACTATGCTAATTCTACAGCCGTCAAACTATGTGAAGGATGGTTTGGTCACAGCTGGATGAAGTTCATTTCAGGCATATGGTCTGAGGATAGTCTTACATTCACAGCATGTGAAGATATAAAAACCCAAATAATCACTGAACTGATATATAGTAAATAGACTATTCCTTGGTGTCACAAACATGAAGGATAAATTTCCCTAACCTCCAAACATGAATACAACTGCTAAGCATTAAATATAAAGCTGTATGCTTATATTGTTTCCCCTTTGGAAGAAGATAAAAGAAACATTTTCTTTCTACCCCAGACTTTTGGCCTTTTCTTAAAGCACATCGTCATTAAGCAGAAAGAAGTCTCAGAGGAAACCTGGTAAAACTTGCTGAGGGGAAAAAGTTTAGCAAGACTAATGAGGAGTATGATCTCTCAAGCCGTGTGACTAAGGATATGAATAGCTAAAACTTTAACTGGATGATTTTATGATTATGCACATTAGAAGAAATGATATTAAATTATTTTTGCTGTAATCTCTAAGGTCAAGGTGTCATATTTGACATATCAATCAAGATTATTCGTACTGTGATGAAGTAGTTAGAGTAGTAAAACATATTCTCCCAGATCAATAGACCTGTTAATGCAACGTTACTGGAATATACCAAAGCAGAATATTCACAGGTAGGAAATTGTTTTACGAGTACACTATGAAAGGAAGACGTGGGAAGAGTTTGAAAGCACAACAGTCTATGTGCTGGGGCATCCTACTTCACATGTGAATGTCATTCTGCTGGTTGTGTGTCAATTTGTATCACTTCTCTACTGCTAGGTGAAGAGAGGTGGCCATCTCAGGCAGGTGATGAAGGAGATGGTGGTGAGATAAAGGACAAAGACCTGTGTATGCCACATGACTTATTGTGTACCTCCTAAACAAGCTTGCTGCTCTTCAGTGAGGTTTAGGATGCTATCCCATCATCCAGTCTAGTTGGCTAATGTGTATGGAATAGCGGGAGTGGGGAGCAGCCAGCTCATCCTTCATCTCAGGTAGCAAAATGTCTTTGGTCAGCCCTGATCACCTCACCTCACCTCACCTTGTGTATGAAGAAATGAGCATCTACAGGGTGGAAAGTGTGTGTGTGAATCCCACATGACAGGACTGAGTAGAATTTTGTCAAAACTCCTGGCACTCCCTCCAGTTCTCACACTAGAAAAGAGAGTTGTCTCACACAAGGAACCATTTTTGAAATGTGAGATTCCGGAGTAGACCTGATGCTTCCAGTGGGGAAGGAATTTTTCAAAATGGACAGAGAGCAGAAGAACATTGTCTGGGAATTCAGAGTTCTGGGAGTTACAGTGTTCATCCCAGTACATCTGTCTTCTTTAACCCCTTTAACCAATGTTCAGGAGACATTGCTTGATTTGCTAAATTCTTGAGAGAGAGAGCCCTCTTTCACTGTAAAAGCAAACCCAAACGAGTGTCGTGTGGTAGTTTAAATATGAACAGATTTATTATAGTACACATTTTCATGGACTAGAGCCATGAAGCCAAATGGAGTGCCACAAAGTTTTAGATTGCAATAAATCTGTTTAGCTTTAAGTTGCTAAAGGACACCTGGGCAGAGCAATCCTAGCAAGTTGGGGGCAGGAGAAAGAAACTGAGGCAGAGAAACTGCCTAACTAGTACCCTTCCCAGAAGGGCAGAACATGGGGGGGAGGCAACATTTCTCAAGTTTTTCCTCTTTGGGCTGGTGCTTGCTGCCCCAACACAATTTTCCCTCCAAGTACTTCAGGGCTGAAATGCTCCCTGTTTGCTTTCAGAGGAGTTTGGGGGGAATGGGAGGGTGGAAAAATGCTGGATCCAATAGATACAACACCTTCCACAATCTTCCCTAGTGTGCCCCATTTTTCTATTACCACCATTGGTTCCCCAATGGTCAAAGAATAAGTGTGGCAGAGATTGCCATACCCTCAATGGGGACGCTTGCAAGGGAAGACCTCCTTTTTCCATGGCCCTCCCTCTCTACAGGTCTATGTCCCCCCCCAAAAAAAAAACCCCTTTCCCTCCAAATGCCTGGTCTTAAATCCATTCTATGGTGTGGGAGGACAGGCTACATTAGCAATGTGTAGTGGAAAACACATTCTGCATTTTACTCCCTTTTGACACCCCCCCCCCCACATCCATCACCCTCATTGTTGTAGGTAAGAAGAGGTTATTCTGCTGGCAGTTTCCTCCAACTCCAAGAAAAGCAGGGGGAAGATTGTGAAATTTCACAGTGTAATCAAAAGAGTCAATACATGTTTCCCATCTCATTGAGAATTCAGGGAGACAGCTGGATTGTATTTGAAACCATAGACTGTGACATTTTAAAGAGTTTGTGAGAACAACATATATGTTGCTTTTTCAGTGACGTGAGTTCAGTTTGGTCCAAGAACATAAAACTAAAGCACAAATATGTTTTAAATGGATTTTTAGGGATGGGAAAAATCAGTGTATCTTGAAGGAGGAAGAGGAGGAGGAGAAGGGAGAGAATCTTGTTCCAAGATCACTGGAATGGTATAGAAATTTGATCCAGTTTGCATTTAAAGGTGGAACTACCTAATATGAACTTTCTGAAACAATACACAAACTGAAACAGCCATCCTTCAAAATTCGCACTACTCTGAATTTTGCAGTTCTTCAACCAACTAATGTGCACAAAAATGCACAAACTAGAGTAAAATGTGCATATATTACTGAAACTAACATATAAAAATATATTATACAAAAGTATATTAGATCAGGCAAAAGTACATACAAAATGTGTACAACAGGAAAAAAATCACATTAGACTAATGATCAATTTTCTTGAGGACTTAAAAACAAAAAACACCCTACCAAATTGTTGAGGAAATGTGGAGAACTGGAGATTCAGGGGAAAATGAGAAAACAAAACCTGACAAATTTCCCCATTGTTCCAAAGGCCCAAAAACGACAACATACTTTGGGAGCAAGGAGAGAAAGAAACAGGACATGGCTACATGGACCTTTGCACTCCATACTGGTGCCAGTGAGGGTGAGGGCTGCAGGGCAAGTTAAGGCTGTTCCTCCATCCCTGTCCTCTTCGTTATTTGGCATCCATCTCCTCTCACTTGGATGCAGTACCAGTTTGTTACCAGTGGGTCAAGTAGGAATTTTGGGCTTGCCAGAAAAGCAGTATGAACAACTGCCTGTTTTGGGGTTTTTAATCACTTATTAGGCCAATTATTTCTCACAGAGGTGAACCAGCTTGTCACTGGAAACTAGAACTCTTTCACTGGCCAAGGACCTGGTTATCAAGCTGATGAGCTTGTGACTGAATAAGGCAGCTTATGTTTGCACAACCTTCATCAGCAATAATTGATCCACAATAAGCATTCCAGGCATTGCTTGAATAGCTGTCTTGAACAGTCTGTCTAAACATGGCCACTCTATGGGCCTTGCTGGTCCTTTACAACAACAACAAAAAGTGACACTGAAATTGTTATTACGGCTATTATTCTCTGCTAATGGAAAAGTGAATCTAGTTTTGACAGTTCATTTTGTAAAAAAAAAATACAAGGAAGTATTGCTTGTTTTGATTTTCAAGTTATACATCATATTGTAACCATTCACACCTTGTACAGAGAGAACCAAAACATACAAATTTTGAAAAACCACCACAAAGAAATGTGTGTGTGTGTGTGTGTGTGTGTGTGTGTGTATATATATATATATATATTTGCTTTCGTAGATTTTCACGGGTACAGGAATGCAGGTTTTGGTGTCTTCGGGTGTCTTCCCGTGTAAGAGTCGGGGTGTCTGTGCGACGTTTCGACGAGGTCTCACTCGTCATCTTCAGGCTGGTGCTTTCGGCTTCTTGTTACTGGAACAGAGCAGAGTCTGGTGTTTGAGTTCCTATAAATACTGTTGAGGGGTGTGGTGTATAGCCTCCAACGTTCTGGGCAGAGAGGAAGTTCCTAGATTAGTGTGCCTTTTCTTCTTTTGTTCTTTAATTACTTGAGGGATATCTTGGGTGATTTCATGAGTGATATTCTGAATACCACTGGGTGGGTCATTAAGTGTAGATTAGTTGCTAAAGCTTTCGTGTCTTGACCTCTTGAGCTTGTGAAGAGTTTTTCTGAGAAGATGGCTGTGCTGCATTTAGTTGTGCTCTGGCTTGGCTTCGTGTATAGGGGCGAGCTGTGGTTTTGTGCCTTGTGCCAGCCAGATCTGTGTAGGGATTGCAGGGGGGTGCAGCATCCGGAGGTGCCACTATAGTTTGGCTACTGGATGGAGTCTGTAATATGTCTGTGGAGAGGGTCTGGGTTTGGGTCTGGTGTGGTTGATTGGTGACGGCGTTCTGTGTGCCTCTGGTTCTGGTGTCGGTTTTTGTGGGGAGGGCTAATTTCCAGATGTCTGGCAGGCGGGACGTGTCGTCACGCTTGTTCATGTTGTGAGGGTGTTTCTCTATCTCGATGGCTTCCATGATTATTCTCTTGTGGTGATGTTCCATGTTAAAGAGCAATTTGGAATCTGCAAAATTAATTTCGTGTCCTGTTTCTTTCATGTGTTGGAAAAGAGAGGAAGTTTTTTCTTCTTTTTTGACGGCATTCTTGTGTTCTGCGATACGTGCATTTATTCGTCTGTTTGTTTGTCCAATGTACGTGGCTGGGCAGACTTTGCAGGGTATTTCATAGACCCCTTGGTTTTCCAGCTGGATTTTGTCTTTTGGGTTTCTGAGGATATTGGCTATTTTTTGGTTGGTGCAGAAGGCTGTTTTGATATTGTGTTTATGGAGGATTTTGCTGATTTTGTCTGTAGTGCCCTTGATATAAGGAAGGAGGGCCATGCCATTGTTTTCTTCTGTGTCTTGGTTTTTGGGGGGTGTTTCTTTTTGGATTAGCACTTGACAACTGAGTTACAGAATCTCTCAAATGTGTTAATCGCCAATGGATACCAGAAAAACAGGGTTACGAAGCTAATCCAAAAAGAAACACCCCCCAAAAACCAAGACACAGAAGAAAACAATGGCATGGCCCTCCTTCCTTATATCAAGGGCACTACAGACAAAATCAGCAAAATCCTCCATAAACACAATATCAAAACAGCCTTCTGCACCAACCAAAAAATAGCCAATATCCTCAGAAACCCAAAAGACAAAATCCAGCTGGAAAACCAAGGGGTCTATGAAATACCCTGCAAAGTCTGCCCAGCCACGTACATTGGACAAACAAACAGACGAATAAATGCACGTATCGCAGAACACAAGAATGCCGTCAAAAAAGAAGAAAAAACTTCCTCTCTTTTCCAACACATGAAAGAAACAGGACACGAAATTAATTTTGCAGATTCCAAATTGCTCTTTAACATGGAACATCACCACAAGAGAATAATCATGGAAGCCATCGAGATAGAGAAACACCCTCACAACATGAACAAGCGTGACGACACGTCCCGCCTGCCAGACATCTGGAAATTAGCCCTCCCCACAAAAACCGACACCAGAACCAGAGGCACACAGAACGCCGTCACCAATCAACCACACCAGACCCAAACCCAGACCCTCTCCACAGACATATTACAGACTCCATCCAGTAGCCAAACTATAGTGGCACCTCCGGATGCTGCACCCCCCTGCAATCCCTACACAGATCTGGCTGGCACAAGGCACAAAACCACAGCTCGCCCCTATACACGAAGCCAAGCCAGAGCACAACTAAATGCAGCACAGCCATCTTCTCAGAAAAACTCTTCACAAGCTCAAGAGGTCAAGACACGAAAGCTTTAGCAACTAATCTACACTTAATGACCCACCCAGTGGTATTCAGAATATCACTCATGAAATCACCCAAGATATCCCTCAAGTAATTAAGGAACAAAAGAAGAAAAGGCACACTAATCTAGGAACTTCCTCTCTGCCCAGAACGTTGGAGGCTATACACCACACCCCTCAACAGTATTTATAGGAACTCAAACACCAGACTCTGCTCTGTTCCAGTAACAAGAAGCCGAAAGCACCAGCCTGAAGATGACGAGTGAGACCTCGTCGAAACGTCGCACAGACACCCCGACTCTTACACGGGAAGACACCCGAAGACACCAAAACCTGCATATATATATATATATATATATATATATATATATATATATATATTCAAGAAGACCATTCTCCTTTTATCATCCTTCATGAATCTTACACATGGATTCATGCAGCTTAGGGTCCATATGTTCCCTGTAATAGGCAGTTATTCTTTTTAAAGCTAAAAGAAAACAAATGAGCCCATTTGTTTTTATAATGAAAATTAAGGCTAAAGGCAAACAAAACCCAATTGTTTCATATTCCCATTCACTGTCAATTGCTTTGTACTGGAGGCACCATTTTGAATTGAGTACATTGGCTTGGATCCCAACTCTAATCCTGACAGCAAAAGGGATGGGATTCCACTGCTTCCCCCTTCCCTCCACAGTCACTTGCACCTTCTTAAAATCTGTTCCAGAGAAATTGAAGACCCTCTGGGACTTAGGGGTGGGCTGCAAGAAAGAGGGGAACTAGTGAATATTCTCTCTTCTCCCCACTTTCACCTGAGAATATTTCAGGTGCATCCAAAGCCTTCCATGCTATTAATGTTCAGAATACAACCTTAAGCCTGGACTACAGTGTGCAGTTCAGGGGGGGGGGGCAGAGCAGTAAAACTGACAGAGGTAATTGAGCAGTTATGAAATTTAATCATATGTAACAGCAGCTTCATCTCTCAACACTTTTAATCCATTGAA
This sequence comes from Podarcis vaucheri, assembly GCF_965113315.1. Classification (NCBI taxonomy): domain Eukaryota; kingdom Metazoa; phylum Chordata; class Lepidosauria; order Squamata; family Lacertidae; genus Podarcis; species Podarcis vaucheri. The sequence goes on along the minus strand of NC_138759.1, from coordinate 56,042,568 downwards.
GACTCACATTTTCATCATGACTGTCAGTAGCTGATTATAAATAGAATTGTATAGATTGTGTTGTGCTTTGGTTTCTCTAAGTTCATGTTAAATTATAGTTTTTTTCAGTACATTTTAATATGTATTTAAGCTGTATATGTATTGTAATATGTATTGTGAAGAATCTTTCCATAAAAAGGTTTGACTTTCAGTTAGTCTGTCAGCCCAAGTCATTTTAGAATTTACCTTAGGAATGAAAGATAACCAAAATTGTGAACTACGTCTCACTGAATTTCCAGGACACCTGTTCCAACTGGGATAATATTGCGACTGCAGCTGTGAGTACTACGTTAATAAACATTAGCATCCTGACCTATGTGGAATATTAAAAACGACAATAGGCATTAGCCTCCTGACAAATGAAAAAGAGCTGTATTTGAAGAGAAATATATAAGACAATGAAAAAGTAGTGTGGCAGTAAAAGAGTGAATAAAGATAGAGAGAAAATAGTTGGGTAGAGTACCTGAATCAAGCTGCAGTCCTAACCCTACTTACCTGGGAGTAATTGAAACCTAAATAGGAATTAATAATCAGTTTAAGATAAGACTGGGGTTTTTTGCCATCTGCAACTTGAAATATTATGGCTATTATTATAAATTTTCACAAGTAAGTGACATACTCCCCCTTGTATTTTCCTTTAATATTAAAGGATGTGGAACATTTCACTTGCATTTGCTTTTATCTTCCAGGAACAACCAACACGACACAAAAATGAGACATGATCCATGGCTATTTGTGGTAGGACATGTTTCATAATGTATCCTAATAAAATTACTATAGCACAGAAGCAACTTAACAAGGCCGAGGGTAATTGAGCTGTAATACACACAGTGTATGAAGCTAAAATGTGTTTTTAATCATCATCAGTATCATGGCTTTTTCAAGGTTCTCTGTAGATCTTTTCCCCATTTTGTTGAGGAGGAAACCTATGGTTTGAGAAAAGGCTTATCTTGTTAGAAGAATTAAGGCTAGACTAGCTTGCTGCTCTGCACTAGATTAATTTGTTTTCCCCAGGACATAGCATCACTTTACCTTTACACATGAGTTTGCCTATCCAGGAAAATGATGGTTGAATACTAAGTTACTTGGAGAATCATGCTGCTGCCTAACTGGGAGGTCAGCAGATGTACTTTATTCTTTGGCTGGTCCTGTTATCCATCTCTCTTCCTTTCAAAAATCCCTCCCTCACCAATTATACTATATACCGAGGTAGGCATATAAGAAGGCACTGTTTCCCTTCCATGCTATGTCGCATGCAGCATTGCTTCCATTCCCCTGCACCCAAAACTATGTTATTTTTTCTCACTTTCTGCTGTCTGTGAAATTACACAACTTTGGTTGTTAATTATGTAAATAATGTTGTCATTACATTATTCTGCCCCACTCATTTAACTGCAAATGAAACACATTGCATTTTTTTTGGGGGGGGGGCGTAATAAATTCCAATTTGGAAGCAATAACAACTGCAAATATCAATCACATTAACTTGATTGATTTCCATTTCAGACATGGGATGAATAAGTGAACAATGACAATTTTCACTCCCATTTCCATTTTTCGTCAGAATTTCCCAATTCTCCTATACCTGGGGTACTCATCTATACCTCAGATTGGAAAGGTGGCACCTGGACTAGTGTTGCTTAGAGTAGGTGAACTGGGAGCATAGATGACAACACTTGACAAGAAAAGGCACAGGTTTTTTGTTCCCCTCCCCCCCAGTTTTTCATTCGGCTGTGGACTAAAAACGGTACCGACAAGTCTCTGCCTCACAAACTGGAAATTATTGGGAAAGAATTTCTGCATTAAGACTATATCAATTTCCTGACAATGTAGTCAATTTCTTAGTAGTATACAGACATCCAATCAAATATAACAGAAGAAACCCCACGTTGCTTTCTAAACATCCTGTGAAATTCACTCTTAGGATAATTAAGTACAGTGGTACCTCGGGTTACAGATGCTTCAGGTTACAGATGCTTCAGGTTACACACTCCGCTAACCCAGAAATAGTACCTCGGGTTAAGAACTTTGCTTCAGGATGAGAACAGAAATCGTGCTCTGGTGGTGCGGTGACAGCGGGAGGCCCCATTAGCTAAAGTGGTACCTCAGGTTAAGGACAGTTTCAGGTTAAGAACAGACCTCCAGAACATATTAAGCTCTTAACCCGAGGTACCACTGTAGAAGTTTTAAAAGAGAGAGAGAAAGAAAGGGGAAGTTGTTGTTGTTTCCAATTTTGCATCTTTCCTCCAAATATTCCAAGAAAATGCATAGCATCACAGAACAAAATGTAACATCAGGAATGCAAAATCTTGGTTCCTCTGAACTCTAAACACAGAACATTTTCCAGCTGATGACATAGCATCATAGGATGTCCTACTATTTCTTTCAGAGGTAGTGGGGGCACAGAAGGACAGAGCAGCAGCTATATCATAAGTAGGCACTGGCGCAGTCTGACTGCCAGGCTTCCTGCACTTGCAGAGAGCTGTCGTCTGTCAGCCTTGGCAGCCTGTGGAGGATCAGCAGCAGGTGCAGCAACAGGCTGCTGAAGTGTACCAAGCAGCCTGAGCTCAAGGGTTCTTCTCTGTTGTTGTTTTCTGTTTTTAAACTCCTGCTGGGAAATTCAAATCCTCCAACTCCCACTTATGGCTTGCCTTTGTTTTGCCTTAGGATGGCCCTAGATGCAGTTCTGACCCTTGAAATGCAATGATGTGGAGGCTGGCTCCGCTCTCAGAAATCAATGGTCACTTTGCACCAGTGTTTTCCCCACTGCAATTACTTTGAAAGACAGAAAGTTATCCCCTAGTGAAGGGATCCTTTCACACGCTTTAGCTATTTAACTGATTGCCAGTTCTTATTTGCCACGAGACCTCAGGGTATTACAGTAGGATACCAATCAAAACAAACTTTGTTCCCTCAAATCTGGTTGTCTGGACATTTATTTATTTTTGGAAACACATTTACAGTTTGGGTGAGATCCACTTTCGCTGACAGCTCCGGGTCAGGTCTTTTCTGCTGCCCAAGTCATTCTAGTCCGGGTGCACCACTAACAAGTCCAAAGGGGCCCTCATGTGCTGCCCTGAAGTCCACAAAGCAAGGCAGAGGCTGATGGTGGAGACTGCCAGCCCATTTAAAGGGCTCACTATGCTGCCTGGACCTGACTATGCTGCCTAGCCCTGTGAGATGTGGAAGCCCCAAAAAATCTCTAGTGCAGGAAGAGGCCTTGCCTCTATCCTGACTATGGCAGCAACTGCACCACCCTGCTATCTGGCTACCACTCATCTGAAGGCAACCCTGTTTTGGGATGTGTGATGTTCTGTTGTATTGTTGTTGTGTTTTTGTATACCCTGTTGGAAAGCCCAGAGTGGCTGGGTTGACCCAGTCAGTGTTATGGAAAAGCAGCAATGTGGGAGCGAGCTGCAGCTGGCTGGAATGCAAAACAGGATGTTGATGTTTGGGACTGTACCATGGGAACAAAGGGGCAGTCTATTCACTGTACTGAGCACCGGATGTTAGCTCAGAGTGTCATCTGACCTGTACTGGAAGTACAGGGGTGGAGTTTATCTCTCTACTGTTGGAGACTGGAGAGTGCAGACGTGTTTCTCTGTACTGCTGCAATGACAGAAATAAAGACATGTAAATAGATTTCTGTCTGTCTCTTTCCCCTCCCTGGGGGAAGCAGGGAGGAGGGAGGAGTGGTGTGTCCCTCTCACGCTGAGTGGGATCGCCGATCGTGACCTTGCCTGTATCCTGCCGGGAGACGCAGAGAGGGAGGTCAACAAGGATCTCAAGCCAAGTGCTGGGAAAGTGGCAAGTTACCTCTGATAAAGGCTAGAGAATCCGACAGTCAGATGGACAGGGTACAATTTTTTTTTACCACCACCACCACCATTACTACTACAGGGCTGTTATTAAAGCCTTTCTCCAGTTAACTCTTTGGTATAGTCAGTTCTAGTGCCATGGTGATGCATCATTTCCAGCTGCAAGCTCAGCGCTGGTAAACCAAATCACCTGTACATCCCCCTGCTTATTCTTGCATCCCCTTTCCACCAATTTCCAATGATTTAAAATACAGTGGTACCTCGGGTTAAGTACTTAATTCGTTCCGGAGGTCCGTTCTTAACCTGAAACTGTTCTTAAGCTGAAGCACCACTTTAGCTAATGGGGCTTCCTGTTGCCACCGCGCTACCGGAGCACGATTTTTGTTCTTACCCTGAAGCAAAGTTCTTAACCCCAGGTAGTATTTCTGGGTTAGCGGAGTCTGTAACCTGAAGCGTCTGTAACTTGAAGCGTATGTAAGCCGAGGTACCACTGTACAGCAAAACACAAACCGCATTAGACAATTCCATCTATGCACGTTAGAAAAGGACCCAATGCAGACCAGTTCATGTTGGTTCTCAGATCTGACTCTCCTAGTTCTCCTCCCAAGGCTGCTATGGCTACAGCCATGTTCTAGAAGAAAAACCTGTTTTCATTGCTGTACAATTTACCAGCATGTACAATTTACAAAACTCTGAATCAGAGGTGCTCAGGTCCTGCTTGGCCCTTGTGAGAAAATGATGCTGGATTAGATGGGTGATTGGCCTGATGCAGCAGGCTCTTCTTATGTTCTTGGAGGTGGGGAGGATGTTAACAGAGGCAATAGACTGATATAAGGAACAGAAGGGGCAATGGAAGAAAACAGCACTTTGAGGACAGTTCCCCTACTTTTTGTTGTTTTTTGATGCCTACATACAAATAGTAGAGACACACACCAAAGTATTGGCTTCTGTGCAAAACATTAACCTCAGGCACAGGCAAACACAGAGTACTTGAATGCTGAAAATGCTTACAGCGAAAATGCCTACAGAGTGTAAATGTTTACATTTACAAATACAACACACTTCCAAAATGGTGCAAACAAGTGGTAGTCACAAAAGTAAGGAAGCAAATGTGCCGGCATTGCTTTGAGATAAGGCAGAAAACTCAGCATGGACTTAAAAGGTAAAGGTAAAGGTACCCCTGCCCGTACAGGCCAGTCTTGACAGACTCTAGGGTTGTGTGCTCATCTCACTCTAGAGGCTGGGAGCCAGCGCTGTCCGCAGACCCTTCCGGGTCACGTAACCAGCGTGATGAAGCTGCTCCGGCGAACCAGCACCAGAGCAGCACACGGAAACGCCGTTTACCTTCCCGCTATAAAGCGGTACCTATTTATCTACTTGCACTTAAGGGTGCTTTCGAACTGCTAGGTGGGCAGGAGCTGAGACCGAACGATGGGAGCTCACCCCGCTGCGGGGATTCGAACCTCTGACCATGCAATCGGCAAGTCCTAGGTGCTGAGGTTTTACCCATAGCGCCACCCGCGCCCCATACAGCTTGGACTTGCTGTTCCTTAAATTGAAATGGGAAGAGATGCTTAGGGCTCTTTAGCACTATTACTGCAAAACAACACATTCATTATATTAGAGGGGATTAAATAATAATAATAATAATAATAATTTATATCCCACCCTCCCCAGCCAAAGCCGGGCTCAGAGCAGCTAACATCAAATGTATAACACATTAACATAAAATCAGACAATCAATTAAAATACATCCTCAAATCAGATCAGGATCAGAATAAAATCCAATCAGATGGCAACCCACAGATTAGGGTTGGGGACCTTAAATGCTCACCAGGCCCAACTGTTTCTGCTGAACTTATATGGGCCTGTGAGAAAAATTGGGAGGAAAATTGGGAGAAAAATATGAGGAAAGGATGTGAGGCCCAAACTACAAGTGACTTTATATTAGGAGCCATTTTCATTAGCCTCATCTCTTTGGATAAGGCAATTCTAGAAACTTCAGTGCTGCATCCCATCTATTCAAACCAGAGGCATGCAGAACTCCCCCCATTTCCCCATTTATATTTGCATTTAAATCCTATTTTGTCCCATTTTACAGTCATTTTTATTGATTCATTAATTTCTGTTTCCCACCCTTTGTTTCAATAAATGATCAAGACAGTCTTATGCTATGTTTGATTATTTCCATCCAAACAATTTAATATTTACACACATTCCAACCTTCCAAGGACAATTTCTTTTAAAAAGAGGAATTTTCAAATGTGCAGTCTAACTAAATTGCATAAAGGTTTCCACTCTATTAGTTTCACTGCTCTCTTGCTTTCACTCTTCCTGTGACCTTTCCCTGACTTCTTGTCTATTTCTTCAATGCAAAACAATGACTTCATAAGCAGAGCTCTGCTTGATCAGGCTGAAAACCCATCTAGTCATATATTCCGACTAATCAAATGCTTATGAGAAACTAGCAAGCAGGACCAAAACGGCTAAAAATGAGTGAATGAACACCATTTTGTTTTTATTTATTCAAATAAAAATGAATGAACAAATGGGGGCTGTTTGACAGTGGACACCCTTGGAAGGTGGAATCTCCTTCATTTAGAAATTTTTTAATGGAGGTTGGATAGCCATATGTCTTGCATGCGTTAGCCGAGACTCCTACTGTCAGGGGTTCAGAAGCAGAGACGCAGAGAAGGGTGGAAACAGAGAGCGAGGGGGAGGAAGCCGAAGGGAGAATGAGTGATGATGACGAACCGAGATCTCCAAGCCTAAGCAGTGAGTCAGAGGACTCCCAAAAGGGAGCCCCAGTGAGCAGAGCAAGGGGGGGATCCGGGGGGACACCCCAGGAGGAAGGGAACAGAGGAGATTCAGAGAGCAGCAGCTGGAAGTCGGGACCCACGCTCAAGACTGAGAGCAGCAGGGAGGAAGGCAGCCAGGCATCGGGTTCCGGAGGCCGTCAGCAGGAGGGAGGGCACGAGTCAGGGGTGGTCACGCCCTCCTCAGAGAGCGAGGCAACGGTCAAGAGGAAAGTAGAGAGTTGGGCGCGCGCGCCAAGTTCAAATGCAGCGGAAGCTGGAGCAGTAAGCAGCCCGGAGAGTGAGCCAGGTCCCAAAGCCCGCCGAAAGGAAGCGGAAGGATCAGGGGGGTCAGCGTCAGAGGAGAGTAGAAGGGAGGAGTCCCAGGGGGGCAGAAGGACCCAGAGACGTAGGGAGAGGCGAAGGAGGTGGAGCAAGGCTAGGGTATTAAGCTGGTGTGCAAGAGGCGGGGACTCAGATGGGTCTTCGCCGACCTAGGGCAGAAGGTGTAGAGCTGCACGCTGCAGTTCGGAAATGAAACCTGTAACTCAATAAAGACTCTTTTAAAGTGGACGCTGTGTGGCGTGGTCCTATGTGAGCTGGGACCTGGTAGCAGCTCTGACAGTAAGACCCATCTCTTCAAAGCTTCAGAAACCTGAAACCTCGCAGCGGGAGCAGAAGCCGCTAGGGGAGGAAGAGGGGTGTCTGTAAGCAAGCTCACAAAGGTTAGCAAGATGACGGAAGAACAGAGGATCTCCGCGTTGCAAGAGGCAGTGACCCAGTTGTCCTCAGAGGTATTGGCTTCCAAGAAACGGGAGGAGGAGACTACAGCCGCCTACAGAGACCTACACGCCAGGTTTGAAATGCTTGTTAAGCAAGGGCAACCGGGACCCAGACCGGAGGGCGTGGGATTGGCACGGAGAGCAGGAGGGCTTGTGGCTCACTTCGATGGGACTTTGCAACAGTACCCTAATTTTAGAGCAGACGTAATGTGCGCACTGCAACTGCTGGCAAAAGACTTTAGAGATGAGGAAGAGAAGGTGGGGTTCATATTGTCCCATTTGCATGGGGATGCCAAAGCCTGGCTGCGCAATTTGTGGAGGGATAAAGATCCGGCGCTTCAGAATGCAGATGCCTTTATCAAAGCGATGGATGCGTGTTTTTTGTCTACTATTGATGTGGATCTTGCCAGACGGGAGATTCATGGACTAAAACAAGGGAGGGCGAGCGTCCGGCAGTATCACGCCCGATTTTTTGCGCTGGTCAGTGCTTTAGAATGGGATCGGGATTCGCCCCCTGTCAGAGACCTCTTCTGGGAGGGTCTAAGTTCTGCGGTTAAGGATGAAATTGCAAGGGGGGAGAGGCCCCGAAGCACGCAGGAGGTGGTCCAAAGGGCGCTGACTGTGGGGGTGAGGCTGGAAGAACGTCCATGGTGCAGAGATGAAGGACGTGGAGGGCGCGAAGCAGCGAGAAGTTTCTCTTTCGTTCCGAGGGAAGCAGCGCGTGCGCAATCCACACCTCCGCCAGGAGGGGGAGGGGAACCGATGGAGGTTGGAGGTGCAAGGGCTCAGTCAGCAGCCAGAGCCCTAGCACCGGCAGCAGTGAAAGCGAAGCCTCCTAGAGGGAACAGGAAGTGTTACATCTGCGAGGATCCAGGCCATTTGGCGAAGGAGTGTCCCCGGAGGCTCCACAAGCACACTGCAGCCTCAGCAATGGTGACTGCAGCAACGCAGCAAGGAGAACCACAGCAGGGAAACGACGATGTCTGGCTGGAGACGGAGGCACTGGGGCCCAGCCAGACGCATCTGTGAAGCAGTCCCCAGCGATATTGCACCCCACGGATCCCCTCCCACCCAAACCAGTAGTGCAGCTCACAGCATCTCTCCAGCTACCCGACGGCGTCACTATCGAAGTGCCGCTTTCTGTGGATTCTGGAAGCAACGCAGACTTTATAGCGCAGAGCTTTGTGGAGCAGCACGCTATACAGCTATTGCCTGCCACTCTGCCCCTGCAAGTCGTCACAGTGGATGGCAGAGAGTTGCTAGGGGGGCAGGTGGTGAAGCAGACGCCACCGATGGTGATGCGCCTTGGCAACCACAGGGAAGTCATCAGTTTTAATGTCACCCAACTGTCGGACACGCCCATTGTGTTGGGCATGAGTTGGCTGGACAGGCACAGTCCGACACTGGCTTGGTACCAGAGACAACTGATCTTCGGCTCCTCTTATTGCGCAGAACACTGCATCCTGCCCCGACGGGAGGGAGAGGAGGGGGAATCACAACTGCAGTTGGGAACGTTGCAAGCGGTCCCCCACAAATACGCGAGCTTTTTGGAGGTCTTCTGCGAGAAGGAGGCGGACAAGCTACCCCCTCACCGGCCATATGACTGCAAGATTGACCTCCTACCGGGGGCGACGCTGCCGAAGGGGCGGCTATACTCCATGTCTGAAGATGAAATGCAGGAACTCAAACAGTTCATCGAGCATAATCTGGAGCGTGGCTTCATCAGAGAGTCCAAGGCAGTGGGGGGCAGTCCCGTTTTCTTCGTGAAAAAGAAAGACACGCCCCAAAAAAGACTAGTTGTGGACTACCGCCTTTTGAACCAGATGACCAAACCGTCTGATTACCCCATGCCCAGGATTGACGACCTCCTCGCGACGGTGCGCAAGGGACGCGTGTTCACCAAGTTGGACCTGCGAGGGGCGTACAATCTCATCCGCATGCGGGAGGGCGATGAGTGGAAGACGGCCATGTTCACACCGCTGGGCACCTACGAATACAGAGTTATGCCCTTTGGATTACAAAATGGCTCTCACTGTTTTCAAGCTTTTATGCATCACGTGTTGGAGGGACTCCTCTACAAGACATGCGTCTGCTTCCTGGATGACATCCTGATTTTCTCTGACTCGCAGCACGCTCACGACCGAGACGTGAGGGAGGTGCTCAGCAGGTTGCAACAACATAGACTGTACGCCAAGCTGGAGAAGTGCCAGTTCGACACGACGGAGGTGGATTTCCTGGGATACAAGTTGTCGGACAAGGGGATAGCCATGGACAGCACCAAGGTTCGTGCGGTATTGGATTGGAAGAGCCCGCGCAACCGGAAGGAGGTCCAGCGGTTTGTCGGCTTCGCCAACTTCTATCGCAAGTTTATCAAGGGGTTCGCGATGCAGACGGCAGCAATTACGGACACGCTCAGCTCCAAAAAAAAGAAATTCATCTGGACGGAGCAGGCGGAACAGTCCTTTCAAGCGCTCAAGCATCTCTTCGCATCGGAGAAGCAACTGCTGCATATCGACCCCAGTAAACCGTTGAGGGTAGAGACAGACGCGTCAGACAGAGCCGTGGGAGCTGTCCTGCTGCAGCGAGACCCGCAGGGGGTGTGGCGGCCGGGAGCGTTCTACTCCAGAAAGCTCAGCAAGTCGGAGCAGAACTACACCATCTGGGACAGGGAGTTGCTGGCCATTCATGCAGCTTTCAAGGCGTGGAGGCACTTCCTAATCGGCGCCAAGCACACGGTGCAGGTCTGCACGGACCACAAGAATCTGGAGCACTGGCGCACGGCTCAGTTCCTGAACCAGAGGCAGATACGTTGGGCGGAGTTCTTTGCTGACTTCAATTTCCGAATAGAGTACGTCCCAGGCGACACCAACATCATGGCGGATGCACTGTCCCGAAAACCGCAATACCTAGAAGAGGTGACGCCAGCGGCGGCCATGCACATCTTCGCACCGACGGCGTGGGCGTGTGCTTCAGCTACAGTAGACCTGGATGCGGTGCGACGTGCATTGCGGGACGACTCATTCGCGCAAGACAAGATGGCGGAACTGCTCAGAGGCACGGCTACCACGGACGAGTTCCAGGTGCGGGACGGCTTGCTCCTACGCAAAGGGGCTGTCTATGTACCAGGAGACGACCTTCGCGCCAAGGTACTGCAACAGTTGCACGACGCACCCACGGCCGGTCACTTTGGCACAGAGAAAACGATGGAATTAGTCGCGAGAGACTTCTGGTGGCCCAGGCTGAGAGGAGAGGTCGCGGACTACGTCGCGAGGTGCGACACCTGCCAGAGGGCCAAGCCGGTACACAGACCACCGGCGGGACTGTTAGAACCGCTGCAAACACCGTTTGAACCGTGGGAGAGGGTGGCCCTGGACTTTGTGACGGATTTACCCAGCTCGAGAGGCAAGACAGCTGTGCTAGTGGTGGTGGACTTGTTCACCAAGATGGCACATTTCATTCCGTGTGCGAAGGTGGCCACGGCGGAACAAACCGCCAAACTGTTCATAGATCACGTGTTCAAAGTGCATGGCCTGCCACGGTCTATCCTGTCCGACCGCGGACGCCAGTTCATCTCGTCTTTCTGGCAGAAGCTGATGGGTTTTCTAAATGTCAAGGTCAATCTGGCATCAGCAAGACACCCGCAGACCAACGGGCAAGCAGAGAGGGTCAATGCCATCATGCAGCAGTACCTGAGATGCTATGCCAATCAACAGCCTGCGACGTGGGTGGATTACCTGCCGCTAGCCGAGTTCGCTTACAACAACACGAAGCACGTGTCCACAGGAGTGACGCCGTTCTTTGCCAACAATGGGAGGAATCCCAGAACCTTCCCGGGACTGGAGAGAGTGGGGGAAGGAGAACCACAGACGGCGGACGCTTTCGCGTCAGAGCTGCAGGCGGTCCACGATCAACTCAGACGGCAGCTGGAGCTAGCTAAGCACGCCTACAAGGTGCAAGCTGACAAGCACAGGCGGGTTGGCGAAGTGATCCAAGTGGGAGACTGGGTCTGGTTGGCAGCCCACGCAGTGCCGACCAGGTCACTTGCCAAGAAGAAGTTGGGGCACAAGCAGATCGGTCCGTACCAAGTCGAAGCGCAGATCAACCCGGTAGCCTTCCGACTGGCGCTGCCGGAGGGTTCCAGAATGCATCCGGTGTTCCACAGGTCGGTGCTCACTCCCTACAAGGCACCTCACAGGTTCCAGGAGCCAGGGACGGCGCCAAGTCCGCTCCGGGAACGGACGGAGACGCGGGAGGTGAAGCACCAGGACCACATCAACGAGGTCACGGAGATTTTGGACTCCAGATGGGGGGAAGAGGGAGTCGAATACCTCTTAGCCAGAGAGGGCACCCGGGCCAGCGCCAATAGCTGGGTACCAGACTACGCTTTGGAGGAACCCCTGCTCAAGGACGAGTTTCATGCCCTCTTCCCACACAAACCCATGCCAGCGAGCTTCTTCGACGACTGGTTGTTCACACCCACACTTTCTTCCAGCACGTTCCATGGATTCGACTCAGAAGGGGAACCCGCACGGAGCACCCGTTCCCCAGAAGGTTCACCGGCAGGTTCGGCATCAGGCAACTCGTATTGGTGGGACGATCGACCAGAGGAGCAATGGCGCAGGAAGTGGCTGGAGAGGCCAGGTCGAGCGACCGACGCAGAGACTGACATGGACGTGTTCGGGGAGGACCTCGGGTTCGAGCACGGCGGTACAGAGATGGAAGAGCAACAAGTCAACGTCGACGACCGCGAGGGGGAAGACTCGGAGGTCTTCAGTTGGCGGCCACCCACGGGGAGCGACCTGTATCCAGCATTCCCTCCCATGATGATGGAGCGCCCAGCACCCACACCTGACAGCGGGGAGGGGGGAAGGGGGGGCTTCGAGGGGGGGATGGATGTCAGGGGTTCAGAAGCAGAGACGCAGAGAAGGGTGGAAACAGAGAGCGAGGGGGAGGAAGCCGAAGGGAGAATGAGTGATGATGACGAACCGAGATCTCCAAGCCTAAGCAGTGAGTCAGAGGACTCCCAAAAGGGAGCCCCAGTGAGCAGAGCAAGGGGGGGATCCGGGGGGACACCCCAGGAGGAAGGGAACAGAGGAGATTCAGAGAGCAGCAGCTGGAAGTCGGGACCCACGCTCAAGACTGAGAGCAGCAGGGAGGAAGGCAGCCAGGCATCGGGTTCCGGAGGCCGTCAGCAGGAGGGAGGGCACGAGTCAGGGGTGGTCACGCCCTCCTCAGAGAGCGAGGCAACGGTCAAGAGGAAAGTAGAGAGTTGGGCGCGCGCGCCAAGTTCAAATGCAGCGGAAGCTGGAGCAGTAAGCAGCCCGGAGAGTGAGCCAGGTCCCAAAGCCCGCCGAAAGGAAGCGGAAGGATCAGGGGGGTCAGCGTCAGAGGAGAGTAGAAGGGAGGAGTCCCAGGGGGGCAGAAGGACCCAGAGACGTAGGGAGAGGCGAAGGAGGTGGAGCAAGGCTAGGGTATTAAGCTGGTGTGCAAGAGGCGGGGACTCAGATGGGTCTTCGCCGACCTAGGGCAGAAGGTGTAGAGCTGCACGCTGCAGTTCGGAAATGAAACCTGTAACTCAATAAAGACTCTTTTAAAGTGGACGCTGTGTGGCGTGGTCCTATGTGAGCTGGGACCTGTGACCTTTCCCTGACTTCTTGTCTATTTCTTCAATGCAAAACAATGACTTCATAAGCAGAGCTCTGCTTGATCAGGCTGAAAACCCATCTAGTCATATATTCCGACTAATCAAATGCTTATGAGAAACTAGCAAGCAGGACCAAAACGGCTAAAAATGAGTGAATGAACACCATTTTGTTTTTTATTTATTCAAATAAAAATGAATGAACAAATGGGGGCTGTTTGACAGTGGACAGTGGACACCCTTGGAAGGTGGAATCTCCTTCATTTAGAAATTTTTTAATGGAGGTTGGATAGCCATATGTCTTGCATGCGTTAGCCGAGACTCCTACATTGTAGGATGTTGGACTAGACCAGTGTTTTTCAACCTTTTTTGGGCAAAGGCACACTTGTTTCATGAAAAAAATCACGAGGCACACCACCATTAGAAAATGTTAAAAAAATTAACTCTGTGCCTATATTGACTATATATAAAGTAATTCTCTTGAATAGGAATCAAATAAACACAAAGAAAGTATTTTATAATTACTTTATTATGAAATAGTAAGTAAACAGAAATATGAAAAATTATAAAATACTTTATTCAGTGCGCAACCTGGGCCTGTTTGGCTGAACACAAAGCTAATATTCTGGCTGGAATCGAACGTTGCGGACCGTTCTCTGCTCAGCGGGGATTGATCCGCTGATCCCCGCTGAGCCGGCGGATGACAGCTCCGTCTCCGCACTGTGTGCGGAGAGGGAGATGTCAGAGCCCCGCTGCTCTCTATGGGGAATTGGATGAGAGCGGACCGCCTGTCCGCTCTCATCCGATCCCATCCGATCTGATCCCCACCCAGGACGGATGGAAAATAGGGTGGATGCGGTCCGGCGCCCACCTAGTGAGCGAAAATTTGACATTTATTTATTTTTATCTTTCGAATTTTTTAATTTTTCCCACGGCACACCAGGCAACATCTCGCGGCACACTAGTGTGCCGCGGAACAGTGGTTGAAAAACACTGGACTAGACGACCCTTAGGGTCCTTTCCAGCTCTACAAATATATGATTCTATGATCAAGGATTGGAAACCTGCCACACTTCAGTTGTTGTTGGATTACAGCTCTTATCATGCCCAAGCATTTGTCCTCTCCGCTGGAGCTGATGGGAATTGGAGTCCAATAACAGCTGGAGGGTCACAGGTTCCCCATCCCTGCTAGAAAGGTTACCAAACACACAAGGCAAATCTCATGTTCTTAAATTGCATTTTGAAATGAACTCTAATGGCTGAAGTATGCCAATATGCCATATCTCCATTGCTTAATAGCATTGTGCTGGGTTTGTGCACAAAGACTGACTAGAGAACAGATTTCTAATGTTAAATCCTTGTGGTTTTTATTATCTCTGCTCTCTCAAGACAGTAAACAAAAAATAAGAACTTATGACTCTAAAACCAACCTCAAACCCAGATTGTCAAAATTAGACTGAGCTTGTTTGTCCTTTGGCTTTAACAAGGGTAACTACACATGTAATTCTCCCATAATTTGATATTTAAACATGTTCAGAAGGAACCAAACCTATCAGGCTTTCTAATCCTCAAGGGAAAATTCTCTGTGGAGAAAATGAATCAAATGAAAGGCATGGAAAACAGATGAATTTCTAAAGTCAGATACACACAGAGAGAAGGCTAGAGGCTTGGTGAGGGGGCGGGGGCAGAATGCATTATCAAGACTCTCGGAGCTGCTGATTTTGGTTTTCAAACCAGGGCATTTTCATTAACAAACAGGACACGTTGGGGGCTTTATGAAAACATTTTCTTCTATTTGCAGGAGGGAGAAGTCAAGTTATCATGGATTCCCCTCCAGTGAATGAACCAAGTCATTAAAGTGACATTTGCATTGAAAGGCTTTTCACTGGGCTTTTTGTCAGGCTTTTCAAACAGGAATGGAATGAAATGAATGGGGGCCAGCTTACAAGTGATGCCTTGTTGAATATATGTGGGAGCAAACAGCCACCATTGTGGGTGCAGGTGGGAAAGAAAAATGAATGGACAATGAGGGTTGCTGAGAGGGACAATCTCATTATTGATGGACTCTGTGTGTAGCTTTAATGAGGTTTAGGAGGAAAGCAAGGACCCAACATAAGATGAGCTTTCCTTCTATTTTCAAACATAAAATTCTGTAACAGTAGAACTGCTGAAAGAACTAAAAATGCATTGTAGTTGCTGAAGTATGATACTTTGGATGAAGGCTGGATTTTCCTCTTAGGGTGTGAAGCGGTGTTATGGAAGAGCTAATTCATTTTGGAGCAGTTCCACTTCAGTCAATACCTGAAGCCAGAATAACAGACAATAAGAGCCAGATTGGGGCTGTGGGTCGGGGAAGGAATGCCTCACCCAAAGAACTTGAAAGAGCACACAATTGTATAAAATGTGTATATGCTAATTTATATGTATAGGTGTGACTTTTCAAATAATTAAATCCAAAAACATCTCACCATACTAGGTGACCAGTTTGCCTGCCTAGGTGCCAAGTGTTGATGGGAAAGTTCAAGGCTCATATTCTTTCCTTCTTCAGGTTTATCATCTTTAAGCCAGACTTGGCCAGAGAGCCCCTTAAAAAGAGGACTGATCTCCAGCAGCCCATCAAATTGAGGACTGTCATCTGCAAATCAGGACTCAGTGCCAATGTAAATTGCCATGCAAGTTATGCCTGCTGAAATTCCCCTTTCTACACAGATATTAATGGCATTCTCTTTTCCATCTTACCACCCTAAATTGAGAATTGTAGTCATAGTCTGTTCAGAGAACCAGATTCCCCAACATGTGGGCAGCCACGGGAATGCAAACACAGTGGCAAGCTAGCCTGTAGACCATGTGCTATCAACTGGGCATCTATGGGTGCATTCCTTGGCATTCCTTGGCATTCAGACTGCATCTTGGGGAAGCAGCAACACAAATATTCGCCTTAAGTGAGTGGTCCCTCCTATGATAGCTCCTGGAAAATATTGTCAGTTTTTCTTTGTTGGGCAATGAAAAGCTGCAGAACATCACAAACCAAACTAATAACCAAACAAGAAGAAAACGGCTGCTGATGTCTCAACAGTATCACTGGAGCCGAATTTCTCTTTCAGAAGTGACGGCTCCATAAACAATAATATTCTCTTCTCTTCCTTTATTTTTCACGGTGGCGGCAGCATGACCATTGTGCTTTCATGTGCCTCACTGACAATCTTTTTCATATCTCCTCTCCAAACCTCTTTCTTGCTTACCCTCCTTGTTTCCTCTGTCCTGCTGCTTCTGGCCTTATGACTGAATGCACTGATTAATTCACTAGGCAGCACTTTCAGCTGAAGGTTTTGTTGCCATTTGTAACATTTGCTACCTGCTGTCTCCTGTGCTTTAACCCCACAAAGTACTTTTGTGATATGCTTTTCAAAGCAGTAACTGTCCTCTTGTTTCAACCTTTTAAGACAGACACACAGCATCTACTTGTCTACTGAGGAAAAAACATAGTCTATCTTTAGCCTTATCAAACTCATGTTTTTCTTCCCTCAGGTGTATTCTGCAATATGTCACTGATGCAATAACAATAGTGTGTTAGTGGTGGATTTATATTGGACTATCCATACACCATTGTATTTTATGGGTGCATTAAAATGTGGGGATTATTGCATTCATTTTCCTGGTTATAATGCCAGCACTTCTTTCCTAGTACCTAATATTCCTTTCACACTTAATTACCTGATGCATTGTGGAACTGTGGTTTTCTGATCAATATACTGCCATGTCTCCCTGAATTTCATTCATACCAGTGGCCATTGCATGACACAACAGTGACCATTATTGGACATGCTATCACCATTTATGCAAACAGGTACCTTTGTTCCCTCATGGTTCACCCATAAAAATGGTGGGGAAAGAACTTGAAATTCTAGGCCTTGAATTTCATCAGATGGCATGATCCATAAAAGCAATGGGGAAGTTTTGTTGAGGGTAAAATTGCTTGCATCCACTGGGATCTTGACTCTGCTGTTATAGCAGATTAATCTCAAGGGGTGTCTAGAGCGATGTCCAGTCCTGTTTTGTTGGATGCATTTCAGTTGGTGAGGCTAGATGTTGTGAACAAGGTGTTTGGATTGATCAGGGCAATGACTTGAACTCTGGAGCCCTGCCCCTCTTGGCTGATAAAAACTAGCAGGAAAGATACAGCTGACTGGGCCAGGGAGGTGATTAATGTTTCCTTGTGAGAATGAGTCCTATGGCAATGGAGAGGCCAAAAGTGCCTTGAGTGCCAAGGAAAGCAAACATGGAGCCTGGCACGTTTCCCTGCGCAGCTCTGCTGCTTGTCCGTGCTGATACAAAAGTCCTTCCTGCCTCTGCCTCTTGCCGGTAGCAGAGTAAACACAGCGGTGAAGCAATTGCGGCATGTGGGTAATAAATTCAGACACACAGGCGTTCCTTATCTTGTTAGCATTTAATCATGAAGTAAAACATCTCTTAAATCTCTCCTGGTGACAACGCACACATCTTGCGTCCTCTCGCTGCAAAAGCGAAACCAGACTGAAACTCTCAGAGTCAAACCACTCCCATAAGAGTTTCTAACCACGCCTCAGGAAAGAGACGTCACACAGAACTCTTTAACCCTGTGAGTTCTGAAACCAATAACAAGTCCTCCATGTCTGCTTTAAGTAGGCAGTAGTAAGACCACTTCTTAAGAAACCCTCCATGGATTCAGAATATGAAAGTTATTACCAGAAGGTGAACAATCGCCCCATCTAGGGCAAAGTTATTGGGTGGTTATCATGAACCAGATCCAGGTGCTCTTTGAGGAAACTGATTTCTAGATTCATTTCAATCAGGCTTTTGGCACAGAAACTGCTTTGGTCACCCTGCATTATGACGTCTGTCACGAAAGAGACAGAAAATGCGTTCCTGTTAATTCTTCTTCACTTCTTAGCAGCTTCTGATATCATCAGTGCTTGTTTTGATCTATAAAGCCTTCAACAGTTCAGGACAGCAATACTCCAAGAACTGCCTCTCATCCAACTCAGAGCTGTGATCATCCTCTGAGGCCCTTCTCTGTGTGCCTCCTTCACAAGAGGTCTGGGAATGGATCTTTGCCCTGGTGATTCCCTGTTTGTGGAATGCTCTCCCCAGGGAGGCTTGCCTGGTACCTTCATTACATTCCTCTCTCCTAGACCTTTGGTGAATTAATCAGCCTCAGACCTTTTAAACTGGGGGGGAGGAGTTGTTGTTTTGCTTCCTAGTTTGTTATATATTTTTGTGATTTTATACTGTAAACTGCCCTGTGACCCTAATAGTAAGGGAGATATATAAATTTAATAATTAAAAAATATTATGACTGGGCCATTGAGTAAGCCCCTTTTCAATAGGTTGCATAAGTGGAACTGCCAAGCTGATCATGAAGGGACTCAAAATGGACACGAAATGGCGCTCTCTGTTAACATCATAGAATAACACGTTTATTATGATGTAAGTTTCTGCAGGCTAGAGTCCAATTCACCAGACACAACTGACAGATTGAGCTCTAGTCCATGAAAGCTTATGCTGTAATAAATTTGTTAAATTATTCCCAAGTGACTGTGAATAAACAGCCATGGACTATTAAGCACACAGCAAGACAAATGCTCTATTCCATAAATATCTAGAGATGCTCACAATAAGGAAAAGTAAAACAAAAAACAACAACAGATAATGTTATATTAAGGTAGCATTTGTTGGGGGGCTCAGTAAAGTGTCTTCAGGATTAGGCAGAGAAAGGGAGGCTGTACTTACCCAAGTTCCCACTTAAATGTTGTTATAAACCATAATCTGTCAGTGCATCTTTTAGTAAGGACTCCTGTTATTCATAGGGAATAAAGCTAGTTCTGTTACTGAGTAATAAATTGGCATAAAATATCAGATTTCAACCAACCATATTTCCCCTTTTGCCTGAAATCATATTATTCCAGAATTTGTCCTTGACGACAAATAAAGTGAGACAATAACAATCATTCCAGCTGAAGTAACAAGCTTCTCTGGAGCTTGAAAATGCAAGCAGCACCCATCAGCATCTTCTGCTAAGTGAGTCAGACAGTTCTGGCAGACATTTTGTATCATTAACTTTACAGGTTGCCATACTTGCAAGGCTTTTTCCTTTTCCCACCACCCTTATATGGGTGGGGGCAGATCCATGTCTCTCCCCCCACTACTCTTAAGGGGAAAGCGGCGACAGAGATCCAATTTATTACATTTTAGCACTACAAGGTTTGCATTCAGCAATGTAAAAACTACTTATGATTCGGAACAGAACTATGTCTTTGGACCTGTTCCTGCACAATTTGGAATCATTACTCTACTGCACCATTTGCAGTTTCATGCATGTCTGTGCTGGTACCAGTACCCTGTGTGCCTGCTCATAACTTTGTCATTTACTTGGTTGGAGGAACAGAAGTGATGTGGCTACAACCAGAGAAGATTTCTGAATCTGAACATATCCCGTGCAACCACCCTCCCAAAAACCAGTGACCTGCAAACACTGGTGTGAATGGTCTGCTACAATTTCACTCCAAAAATGAACAGCAGCTGCATCGCTACAAATGGTTTGTGTGGAAGGACCCATCCATATCAGGAGCTAAATTTCTGAACATTTAATAAATAAATTCTGGCAACTAGATAAAGTTGCTTTGATTTCTAGCACCAATTCTGTTTCTGTCCAAGAGAATTCAGAGTTAAGCAGGAGCTAATATTTTTCCTCATCCCTATATATCGGTTCCATTTTTGTTTACCTTAGCTTTTCCTCTCTCCATTTGAATTACATTTGAGCTTGGAAAGGTGAAAAGGTTAGACCAAATGGTTTGACCCTAGAGTTGGCTCAAAGCTGTAGGAGGAAATTACTGAAAAGGCTTTCGTTAGTTTCCTGTTCTTGGACATTTTTTTTGCTGCCTCGAGGCAACTGAAATATTAAAAGGGGAATAGTCTAGCTGCATCTCATAGCGTGTTTACCAGTCGATAGACATCTAAGCAGTTGTACTACAAAAGCTCCACAGTGAATTAGTCCGACGAAGGAGCAGAGCAGAGCTCAGGTTCATTCCTTGCATTCACCACCTATCCCCTGAACTGCTTTTGAGTGCTACTGTGAGGATTTCAGAACATTTCCTCTCTTGCATCTGCTGCAGCAATGGAAAGCATGTTCACAGTCATGTTTTGTCTCTCTTACCATCCCCTGCACCAGTTTGAGGCAAGGCTCATCCATATGAAACCAAACAGTTTGGAAGCCGGGTTCCTAAAAGTATGCTAGTTCCATCAGCCACTATTGCTGTTTGTCTCCTTCTATCTCACAGAAGTCCATTGTCCGTGCAATCTCCTCACATAATATAGAACCCTGAAAATCATCAATATGAGGAGGGAGAGTTTGAAGTGATTCAAAATTCTTTAGGGGGTGGGGTAATGGGGGGGTCAGGGTAATTGCAACAGCACCTTCACACCCACTCTTATTTTTGAAGTGTTCATTCTTTCATTTATAAATTTGTATCCCACTTTTCTTTAGAAAAATTAAGTAAAGCTATCTACAACATAAAATTCATATAAACACATCAGTTGCAAAAAACTGCTTAAAAAAAAAAAGAACCACTTCATTACATACCATGAATAAAACCAATAAAAAGATAAAAGTATTCAAGTACAAGCAAGGGGAAACTTCATTTCCCCATACTTCAGTGATGACATTCATTTTAGGGGCTGAGGGCTGGCTTCCAGGGAAAAAATATGGAGTTGACAGAAACCCATTTGGACCATCAACTTTTTAAGGGGGATGTCCTTCCTAAATCATTCTCAGTTTTCCACCTCCCCACCCCCCCAAAAAATCCCTTTGACTCAGCCCTAAGTAAAACAAAAAGATGTATGAAGGTGATGCTGGGAATCTGGTTAGTGTGGCTGTATTTTGCATATCAATAAATCTAACGCTGCGCTCCATCACAATTAAGAAAAAGCCTGGTAGCCAATCGAGAATGTTCATAATATATCACAGCAGACATGGCACCATAACATTCTCTCAGATTACATTGTCAATCATCATATCTAAGAAGGGCAGGAAACCTATTGCCTACAGTGGCCTTGTCAGTGTACTGATCCCAAGGACTATTTATGAGCTGCAGAGGCCAAGAGCAGAAGAAGATAAAATAGAGCAAGTACTTAATCAGGTCAAAAGCAAAAGACCTCATTAAATCTTTCTCCCCTGCTTTTACTTGCAAGAGAATGCATTCTGGGGGTGAGTGGGAGAGACTCAGGGTGTCTTCTTAATTAAAAAGTGTGTCTTTATTATTAATACCATTAATAAAAGTTAGGGATAGTTGCAGGTTTCTCATCCCACAGACTTGCCATTGCTTAAGACAGAGATTGAGATGCTCAAGCATGGGTAGTAAGGGTGCTGGTATGTGGCCCTTCAGCCTTCTCTGTCTTGGTCATGGAACTCTCCCCAGGCTATACACCCATCCCAGTTACACCTCTCACTTACTCCAATTTACCTGGTTAGAGGTTGCATCACACTCAATGTTTAACTAGCTGGCTGGAGGGATTCCAGCATCTAGGATAGAAGAGGTCAAGAATCACTCCCTCTAATAGTGAACTTGGGTGGCAAATGATTGCAGCCAAAACAGGATAGCTAATAAACAAAACAGATTCATTTGCATCCTTAGGGGAACCCCAAGGCATGCAGAAGTCCAGCAAGTATGGGGGGGGAGTAAGTGGGCATCCCACCTCCAACCCCAACGCCTCATGATAGGTGAGAATCCTCAGTAGCCATGGAAGGCTGGATGTCTGTTGTAGGGAAACAGAAAATTGGGAGGGGAGAAGGAATGGAGTGTACTATTCTGGAAGAATGGACATATCTGGATGGAATCTCAAAGAGGCGAACTCTACATTGAAACGCTTTGTTGCTGTTCCTACTGTTTTGACTGAAACAAACAGGCCTCTGCTACAACTTTCCCTTACAACATGGCACATAACGGAAATTGAAAAGACGGTTCATTTTCCTGAGTCTTGAGTTGACACAGAAAAAACCCCATCTTCCATTTATTCTTTTAGAGGAACTCATATCATTTTTCATTTTTGTAAAGTGAACTGGGTAGAATTTGCCCATCTCTACCATGCAAGCAAGGTATTTCATTCGTTCTCACCAAGCATTCTCGTGATACTGTATTTCAAACCTTTTCTAATACAGATTAAACCATGTACATTATCCTCTCTCACACCTACATCTGAACATGGTGGAGGAGAATTGCTTTTCTATGACAGTTCATGCAACCACATGAAATTCTTACATAAAAATCAATGAAATGGAAGGACCAAAATGGCATTAACTCACACACATCTCAAGATGGAATTTTTCATGCACCAATTTTTGCAGGTTTTATCTGGATAATTCAAGCCATGGGATAGCACCCAAAAAAGTTGTTTGACTTCTGGCTGTGCAATGAAACTTTCACACCCTCTCCTCATGCTCACTCAACCTCTAAGTCTGGAGGGGTTTCCCCTCCACCCAGGGAGCGTAGACTCGGGGAGCGGGGGGGGGGAGCAGAAGCAAATTCTGTTGCACAAACAGGAATCTTTCACCAACATTATGCATATGACCCATGGTATGCCACAAGCAGAGAACAGAATTAAAGAAGAAGAATGACCTCCAAATTCTCTCGAGGACAAAGTGAACTGAGCAAGCTACATGTCACTCAGAAGCAGAAAGAGAAGTGGGGGTTAATAAGAGGGGCATTGTTTTTCTTTCTCTCAAAATATAATGAATAAGAAGATCTGGATGCCATGGAAAAATCCATCCACTGCTTTAACAAGTAGGCTTTATTTTTGTTTCTTGTGAAATATTCATGGCATATTAAAGCTGATCTTCAGTTTTTGTTTTCTTCTCCACAGGCTAATTTTCTTCTCTCCCCACAAACAAACATTCACAATTGTTCATTAGATGGCTTCTGGTTTATTGCTACAAAGTGAAGAAATGAGGAGGCAAGTATGCCTTGCCCCCACCCCCGCCGCCCCATTTGCTCAAACTGCTTAAAAACACAATAAATTTTTAATTACTTATTTCAGTCATTTAAAATTACTTCTCTCAAAAACTGCTGTCCTTACAAGACAGCGGGCAAATGAAAAGCAAAGAAAGGGAAAGAAAGAGCTAGGGTCATGTAGCCACAATTAGTTTTTGTTTTACCAATTTGCACCCCTGTTCAGTCTGAAGAACAAGCAAATATAAATTCAGATAGTGACTTCATTTTCAAATAGGTTTCAAAGTGGGAAGGTGGTCACCTGAATGATGAGTTATTACTTTAGGTTTCCAAACGAAAACACTTTCAAAAATAGTGCCACCATTTAAAAAAAAATAATAAAAAAAAACTAGAATATTGGCCTGCAGTATGTCCTGGCCCACCCCAACTAAGGAAGGCACATATCTGATAGTTAAGTCTTTATTGACCAAAGAAGCACTTACAGAAGTTCACTCACTGCTCTGGACACACACACACACACACACACACACACACACACACACGCTCTAGCCACTAAGC
Source organism: Podarcis vaucheri (assembly GCF_965113315.1). Lineage (NCBI taxonomy): Eukaryota > Metazoa > Chordata > Lepidosauria > Squamata > Lacertidae > Podarcis > Podarcis vaucheri. The sequence goes on along the minus strand of NC_138759.1, from coordinate 56,018,955 downwards.
AACTGTCCCTCACAGATCTGTGCCCTGCAGAGCAGTTGCCGCAACAATGAGACTGCCACCCCTCTGTCAGCTTATATACCCTTCCTTGATAGGTCGTGTGCTTGCAACACGAGACTTCTGCATGGAAGCCGTAGCTGCTCATCCTGTTTCAAACCCTACCTGGTTATAGGAGAAAGTGGAGCAGGTGATGGTGGGGAGTCTATTGACCCATCTGTTGCCTGAACAGCATATTCTTCTTTTGCCACATCCTGACACCTTCTTCCGTCTCGGACTGCCCTGACTCTCCCTCCTCCCCCTGCCCTGGCTCCTGCCTTGTAGACAGCATCAACCACCATAAATTGCTGGCCACCTCTTTTGCCCCCTGCCTCCACCATACTGTCAGTCCATGAGAGAGTAGAAGCTTCAGAAGGTTTCCCACATTTTCGCTCCTGCTTTGCAGGGGCTCTGAATCTCCTTCATGCTTGACCATCTACTCTGCTCCTGTGGCCCCGAGGGATGTTTTGATTCAATGGCTTTTCTACATCACTGGCAGCAATGGATTGGATTCCAGGTCTGGGCAGGGCTAAGCCCTAATGACTCTGCTCAGCAAATTTCCAGATTGGATTATCCTGGTTTTGTACCAAACAGCACAGTTCAAAAATGATCCCTCATCCAGACAGCTTGGATCCAGACATGTCCAAACTACAGTGGTACCTCAGGTTAAGTACTTAATTCGTTCCAGAGGTCCGTACTTAACCTGAAACTGTTCTTAACCTAAAGGACCACTTTAGCTAATGGGGCCTGCTGTTGCTGCCACGCTGCCAAAGCACGATTTCTGTTCTCATCCTGAAGCAAAGTACTTAACCCGAGGTAATATTTATGGCTTAGTGGAGTCTGTAACCTGAAGCACATGTAACCTGAAGCATATGTAACCTGAGGTACCACTGTACCTCACTTCAACAGAAGAATGTAGCATATGCTTTTACACCAGGGGTGGCTAACCTTTTTTGTCCTGAGCATCACAGACACCCTTTGCCAATCATCCGGAGGCCACTTCACACTCTTGTGTGCAAGTGGGCTCACAGAAGACAAACACACAGTTCTCCCCTCATCAAGTAATTATTGGAAGTCAGCTGAGGAGGGAAGTTATTGCCTCTTTGCCATTTGTCAACCTTTTTTGGGGAGTAGGAAAATTTGGGGGGGTTATTGGGTTGTTGGTTTTGTTTTGATTTTATGTATTTGATATTTTATGTGAACCACCCTGAGACCTTTGGGTATAGGGCGGTATAGAAAATAAATAAATAAATAAATAAATAAATGAATGAATGAATGAATGAATGAATGTTTGGAGGCCTGGATGAGGCCCCTGAACTGGAGGTTAGGTGCCCCTGCTTTGGGCTACCCTCTGAGATTAAACCATGGGGCTCTTAAATCATACCAGATATTCTGTATCAGAGCTGATACAGTACATTTTCGCAGTAGGCTGAAAAGAATGGCAATCAGTACTCCAAAGAGTTACTATTATATTATTAGTAAAGAATGAATAAATGAGAAATTTACACGGAGCAACAACAACAGGAATGGCCCGGATCATCAAACTGACTTATTTCTATACAGACTCGTCTTGCATATGCATGGATAATGAAACTACAGTGCTCATGTCCTGTCCCACATAGCTAAAAGAAGACTGTTTTCATGTAATATGCACACACCAGGAGGCATATCCAAACATAAATAATACATGTGGCTGTGTACCACCCCCTCACTCCTTCAGCTTTCTGGGATCAGCTGGGCAGGACCTGTGGTCAAGTCAGTTATATTCAGTATTTCTTAAGACAAGAGTGGCATATGAATAGCTTTGCTGGTATGGCAGAGACACATGGGACTAATTATATCTTATTAGAAATTCTTATGTTTTCTAACCTGAAATGTGGTATAAGAAATACGTCTTAGGCTGAGATACTGGTAATTCTCGTGCATGTATTCCCTTTGTGTGGGTTTGAAATAATGAGAGGGTTGCAAAGGAAAACCTGCCAGCCTTGAATAAAACATGCCAAATGCTTTAAGTTAGCATCAGGTGGTTTTGTAAAACAATGCACAATTTGCATGATCAAGAATAACAATTCTTCTAAATGTCTTGAAATCTCAACACAAGCACTAAGGCAATCCTTTAATTTCTCTTTGATTTATTGGTGGAATGAGGTGGGCAGGTAGAAGAACCAGCAAGCGATCTTTCTGATTGTTCGGTGACTGTCTCTCTGACTAATTTCTGATGCATGATAATATCATGAATAGATGCTTCCTGGAAACATCTGAAATCTGGATCAAGCCAGTAGTACTGTTTTGAATCTTTGTGATATTCAGTTTAACGCTGTGCCGAAAATTTCTTTCACACTCTACATCTACCATTCTCTACCACGTAATGAAGAGGCAAGACCCTGCTGCCTTGTAGTACAAAGTATGGGTTGAACTACATTTTATTATTTAGATGGATCTTTTCAGAGGGAAAATAGCAGTGCAGGAATCTCACCAAATTTGAACTACCTTGGACAACTGTATTCTGGCAAGAAGCAGGACTAGCCATGTCTCCTGCACCTGAGCTATACTATTAAGGTCAGTAGGAAGCCTTTCCTGCCTCAACATCTCCTGATGCCCTGGGTTAGGCAGGTCAACCTCAAAGATGTTCAGTATACAGCCCACAGAATACCATGGCCCTGAGCAGCTGGCCTCTGGGAAGACTGATCACCCAGAAAGTTGATGAACTGTTCTTATCTTTACCAGCACCATTTCCCACTTATTTCAGCCAAGATATGATGAGTTTGACCTATTTAACTGCAGCCTCCTCCTAACGGCAGCCAATGACACCCAGCATAGATTAGGTGAAAAAGAACCTGCCCTCGTCCCCAGAAAAAAATATTTACATAGCCCCCAAGCAACTGGTAAAAATGTGTACTGCACCTGAAGTTTAACTGGGTTTTGGAAATTGGGTTGGAAAGGGTGACAGAACATGAGCTTAAATAGTCCCACAGTCCCAGCACCTTACTTTTGGTATACAATAATTGTGTACCAAAGAATTGATGCTTTTGAATTATGGTCCTGGATGAGACTCTTGAGAGTCCCATGGACTGCAAGAAGATCAAACCTACCCATTCTTAAGGAAATCAGCCCTGAGTGCTCACTGGAAGGACAGATCGTGAAGTTGAGACTCCAGTACTTTGGCCACCTCATGAGAAGAGAAGACTCCCTGGAAAAGCCCCTGATGTTGGGAAAGATGGAGGTCAGAAGGAGAAGGGGACGACAGAGGATGAGATGGTTGGACAGTGTTCTTGAAGCTACCAGCATGAGTTTGACCAAACTGCGGGAGGCAGTGGAAGACAGGAGTGCCTGGTGTGCTCTGGTCCATGGGGTCACGAAGAGTCGGACACAACTAAACGACTAAACAACAATAGTTCTTTTCTCAGTAAATAAACTTTCAGATATGAAACCAACCAAAGAACCAACTTTGAGATATGAAACTGACATTTCCTGGGTGAGGCATCTGACTGCAAGACATAAATTGAGAATTCTGTATCTCTGTGTTTGCTAACATAAAGCCGTGAAGTAGTTAAAGGGAATGATAAAAGGTGTTTTCATGACATTTCACAGTATGAATTGACCCTGCTCCTGACTTTTACAGAAATGAAAGGCTGCAATTTACATTCTGTACTTTACTGTATAATTTGTTTTCCCAGAGCTACATTAATCTACTATCTGTTAGCTGATGGTATGCAACCAGTTGCAAATGCTAATTGGAAATGTGTGCTTCATTTGTCAGTGTGTGACAATGAGCAAGCTAGAAAATATTTCTGGCGGGGTGGCAGTTGGTTGTAGAATTCATCATTGTTCTTCTGGGTTTGTGTTGCTGTTCCTATTTGTTTTCATTGTCCTTTTACCGGAATGCTGTTTACCAGAAAAAAGAGGAGTCTCTTCCATTCTGTTCCTCAGTCCTTGGCACAGGACATGTTCCAAGGGGAAATCGTTGCTTTACTAAAGACATAAAGGCACACTAAGATTATTATACCTCTAGAGGGATAAAGGAATGATAAGAAATGAGAACCAACCAAGTATATCTAATCCCTCGGAGGTGAATTTACCTTCATGATAACCACACTGCCTTGAGTGCCTTTGTTATCATCTGTATGTAAAAATACACAAGGCGACAAACAGATTTCAATTTTTGAAAGCACATGGAGCTGTTTAAAAATGGCAATAAAGCTGCAGGAAGGGAAGCCATTCTGATGAGCTGGCTCTCACAATTCATTGTTTTTCAGGGGAGGAAATCCACTACTGGTCCATACTCTTACCTGAGATAGGGTCATCACTCTGCATTCTATTTGGGATGTTTGCTTATAGCAGGAGGAGGAGTGGGAGAAAAGGGAGACAGAAGAGATAGTAGGGAGAGGGGGGGAAAGGCAGCGGGGGACAAGGATCAAAATATATGGTGAAATAAAATAAAATAAAAGTGAACTCCATATTACATGTACTTTGGGTTAAAATCAGGTTTTGGTTCTGATACTGAATATTTTTGCTGTGGCTTAACAGCTCATCTTAACTATGCAGCTTTTCCATATGAGAGATGTTGCAGTCATGGAAAGATAGCAAAATCCACATGGAAATTATTATTATTATTATTATTATTATTATTATTATTATTATTATTATACCCCTCCCATCTGGGCAGTTTCCAACAAAATATTAAAATACAATAGTCTGTTAAACATTAAAAGCTTCCCTAAAAAGGGCTGCCTTCAGATGTCTTCTAAGAGTCTGGTAGTTGTTCTTCTCTTTGACATCTGGTGGGAGGGCGATCCACAGGGCAGGTGCCACTACCAAGAAGGCCCTCTGCCTGGTTCCCTGTAACTTGGCTTCTTGCAGAGAGGGAACCGCCAGAAGGCCCTCAGAGCTGAACCTCAGTGTCCAGGTGGAACAATGGGGGTGGAGACTCTCCTTCAGGGGGCAATGTAATACTCTGAGACCCCCATGCCAGAAATGTTGTTGTTGGCATCCATCTGTCATGAGAGGTAATGGAGTGCATGCCTGAGGGTGAAAACCACTGGAGAATCACAGCACCTGCTGTGGCTGCAGAGACCAGTAACTCGGAACTGCTGCCTCCCACATTGTTTTTGTTGGGAAAAAGCACCAAGGCAAAAGCCAGCTCCAGATGGCTGGAATGCAAAACAGGATGCTGTTGTTTTGCACTGTACTGTTGGAGAAAAGGTGGAGCCTATTCTCTGTACTGAGCACCGGATGTTAGCTCAGTGTGTCATGTGACCTGTGCTGGAAGTACAGGGGAGGAGTTGAGTCTCTTCTGATGGAGTCTGAAGGGAACAGACGCATTTCTATGTACTGATGAGTGACAGGAATAAACATGTAAAAAGGACTCCTGTCTGTCTCATTTCCCCTTCCTGGGAGAATGCAGGGAGGGAGAGATGAAGAGAGAAGCAGAGGGTGTGTTCTATCTCACGTCTAATGAGAAGAATCGCCAGGAGTTATGACCTAGCCTGCCGGGAGACGCAGCGGAGAGGTCATCAAGTACTCAGCTTAATTGCCTGGGGGAGGCCAGTTACCTCTGACTGTAAGCTGAGATACTAACAGTTTTTGCTATGTTAGCAGTACCAAAGTGACCTCCCCAGGGCACAAGCCTGGGCAGTGTGTACTGAGATTTTGGGCTGGCCAGAAGACAAGTCTCACCCCCCCCCCCACTTGGCCTCGCTGATGTGGTCCAAAGGAAAGCAGAGCAATACATTTGGCAACAGTTTGGCTGCCAGAGTTGCCGGAAGGAGACGATGCCATCCAACCATCTTAGGGACTCCACTCTGGATTTGTGTAGTGTTTACTGCTTAGCCTTTTCTTCTCTCAAAGATGATATTAATAATATTTAAGTTAGTGAAGAAGGAAATAGGGGGTTCTTCAAAATATCAAAACCACATGATTACAGACATTTAAGTCAGGATTTGCTACTGAGGAAAGAATGAAAACTTCAGGACAAACTCTTATATGGAATGCTAAGAAAAGTCCCTACAGGAATTGTTTCCTGGAATTCTATCATTGTTGTTGTTGTTGCTGTTGCTGTTGCTGTTAGTTTTCAGTTATACAGTGATACCTCAGGTTAAGTACTTAATTTGTTCCGGAGGTCTGTACTTAACCTGAAACTGTTCTTAACCTGAAGCACCACTTTAGCTAATGGGGCCTCCCACTGCTACCGCACCGCCGGAGCATGATTTCTGTTCTTATCTTGAAACAAAGTTCTGAACCTGAAGCACTATTTCTGGGTTAACGGAGTGTGTAACCTGAAGCGTATGTAACCTGAAGCATATGTAACCCAAGGTACCACTGTATACTCATTTCATTTTCTGTTCTTATACAGCAGTTCTTTTGGACTTCCAACCCAACATTCCATGACAGTTCCTTGTACATCTTAATTAACTGCCTATACACTAATACAGGCATAGGCAAACTCGGCCCTCCACATGTTTTGGGACTACAATTCCCATCACCCCTGACCACTGGGCCTGTTAGCTAGGGATGATGGGAGTTGTAGTCCCAAAACATCTGGAGGGCCGAGTTTGCCTATGCCTGCAATAATACCTTCACTTTATTTTCAACCTTTTCATGTCCTTTATAGTGTCACTGCTGGTCAGAAGGTATCCCCTACCTGGAATTTGTATTTAAGATCAAACATTTGTAAATATTCCCCTAAATACTCCCACTCCCTCCTCGTCTGTTTATCATCTACATTTCTTATTTTGGATGTCATACTTGTAAGCTCAGCATATTCAATCAATATATTTAACCACTGTTCTTTCCCTACGGTCTCTCTTTGTTTCCAGCATCTAGTGTATACTATCCTTGCAGCTGCTGTTGCATATAAGAATAAGTTATGGGCTTCTTCTTCTTCTTCTTCTTCTTCTTCTTGGTATCTCATTCCCAATTATGGCAAGGAACACTTCCAGTTTCTTAGGAAATGTATATATTTTTTATCTTGTTGAACACCATTTCCCAAAATTCCTTTGCCCAATTGCATTTCCGCCATAAGTGAATAAATGTACCCTCAGCTTCTAGACATTTCCAACAGAGTTTTGCATCTTTTTAAATACATTTTGGCTAATCTGTATTGCATTTTTTGCATATTTTCTCTTATTTGGAAACATGCAGAGAAGTTCATTGTGTGGCTCCATAATTTTCCCAACTTGTCAATTTCAACATTATGCCCAATGTCAATGGCCCACTAAATCATTGCCTCCTTTATAAGTTCATATTTAGTTTCCCATTCTAGCAATAGCTATATATATTAGTGATTAGTTTTTTATTAGGCCCCAGAATCACTTTTTCAAATTCTGAACTTTCTTGAATAAACCCTCTTTATCTTTTTTGAACTCCTCCTTTGTTTGGAAATATTGAAACCAATCAGGTATCCAATTAGAAATCTCCTGCCTGTCTCTTAGTCTTATATTATCCTCTTGGTATTCAAGGAGATCTTTATACTTTCCCCAAATCCTATCCATAGTTCACCTTTTTACTACAACTGCTTCCTTTCTAAAATGTCTTTGTGTCCAAACCTTAAATAAACTTCTTCTAAGCACATGGTTAAAGAAACCCTTGTGAAGTCTGTTTTTTTCATACCATGCATACGCATGCCACCCGTGAATCAGATCAGCCCACTCTAAATCCAAAACATTTGCATCTTTCAGTTCTATCCATTCCTTCATCCACTTTAAGCAAGATGTTTCGTAATAAAGTTTCAAATCCAGGAGAGCAACCTCCCCTCCTTTGTTTGTCATCTATTATTTTATATTTGATCCTTGGTTGTTGTTTTTGCCATAGAAATTTCTGTATGTCTTTTTTTCCCCATTGTGCAAAGGTTTAGATATTACAGGTATGCCCTGAGAATGCCCTGAGAATTGGGGCACCAGATGAGACCAACCCAACCTCCCCTAGACATGGCCCCAAATCCATTTTGGTCTGGGGTTAATGTTTGATGATAAAAAAACTAATAGCAACAACACTGAATTAAATGTTTGGGGGTGGGGGGGAGGTGCAGTGTCTCCATCCTCCTGTCCCAACCAAGAGCAGCAGTGTTAAATTCTGTGGGGTGCTGCTTTGCAAGTGGCTTCCCTACAGATAAGGTGCTCATGAAGCAGCTCCCTGTACCCTGCAGAACTGAATCAACAGCAGGTGAGCAGAGGATTAGGTCCTGTGACATGCTGATTTAGATGTTGGGGTACTGGGCAGGACGTAGGCAGGCATAAGGCAGGAAGAAGGAAAAATTGAGTGGGAAAGCTGCTTGCACAGGAACACCCTGAACCCCACATCCAAGGGCGAGCCTCCTGCACTTGCTTCTGAAGGCATCCCCCAACATGTTTGCTTTTCTCTGGGAAGATGCACCAGGCCCAGTAAATCCCTCCTAGGGATCCTCCTAGACCTTTTTCCTGTTTCTCCTTTTTCCTGTCTGACTTCTCCTTCTTTCTGTTCGATGCCTGACTCTGCTTCCTTACCCAGTCTGGCTCAGCCCAACCCACAGTAATCTCGGGCTGTCTCCACCTGAGTTGGGCAAAGCCTGTATTCCCCTTCCCCAGAATTGGCCTGATTCTGTGGTCTGGGATTCAGCTAAATCTGGTACAGCACTACTGAGAATGGAAAGTGGAAGCCTCTTTCATTAAGGAAGAACACTTGCAAAAATGGAAGACAGATTTTGCCACAACAATATTTATTATTATTATTATTATTATTATTATTATTATTATTATTATTAAAGTGGCTTATACCCAGAGGTCTCAGGGCAGTTCACAGAACAAAATCAAAATATAAAACCACAAAATATATAATAATAATAATAATAAACAATAAGTCCCCTCCCCCAAAGACCACATTTTAAAAGAGCATAGGATATCAAATTGGAGGTCAAGTAAAAAGAACTCTGTTGGGTTTTAAGCAAGTAGGCCGGCTTCTTAAACAGTGAGGCAACTGAGTGAACATTTCTAGCCTTGAAAACTAACATTTACTACAGGATTTTTAAAAAAGGTGTTATCAAGTGAAGATAGGGGAAAGGAAATGAAGGTGGGCATGGGGACTTGCATGTGTATTAATGAATATTCATCTTCTCATTTATTATCATGTTTACAGCCAAAACTGCCAAGCAAATTGTATTCTACTTTGAGTCCCAAGGGGATTTTTGTCTCCACAGTCTGGACTGGTACCAAAATAAAGCACATTAAAAAGAGAGATACGGCAAATAAGGTTTTTAATGTTTAATGTGCTGTAGACAAAATGCTTATCATCATGGCCAGTGGGGAAAGGGCAGCAAATGAATCAAGGCCCACATAACGCTGGTGTGTCACAAACTCATAATCATTTGAGGAAAATGAGAAGTGTTTTGGAACACTGCTAGGAGGGTGGGGGGAAGAAGCCCACCAAGAGCATATTCCTAAGAGCATGAAGTAAACATATGCCACAGTTCATTCCATCTTCCAAGAGCTTGAATCAGTGACAGCTGCATCCTGTTTTGCTGCTATTAATAAGAGCAATAAAATTTATATCCTACCCAACTAGGAGACTGATTTCACTCCATTTTGATTAATACACAGAGTTTAGCATTGTTTATCTTCTTGTTTGTTTGCTTATAGATCGCTTAATGCAGAAATAGCCTTCTAAGCGATTTACAATGTATAAAAACTGCCTGTACGTATATGTGTGTGTTCTACAATTTAGAATAAAACAATCCCATTAAAACCATAAAGCAATTAAAACAGGAGGCTCAGGTTGAGAGATCAAGGGAATGCCTGTGTGAACAAGTTGACCATCAAGAGCTGGCAGAATGCCAATAAAGATAGGGCCTCTGGAATTTCAGCAGGGAGTACATTTGGTGCCCCTGGTGAAAAAGTCCACCTCTGCATTATCTTTGCCATTCAAAGGACGCTTCAAACAATTCAGATGATCAAACAGACATAGGTTGAACAAATGGTGACAGAGTAGCCTTTAAGCTGACACTTTTGGAACATCCATTTTAACTCAATGAACCTATAGCGCAATGTGCAGATTCACTTGATTTGGACATAAAACTTATTTTGAAAAGTTTGGTCAAGACAATGGTGTTAAACTGATAAGCTTGGAATTTCCCCATCACAAATACAGATTTCATCCACTGGTGCTCACAAGCAGACCTGTGTCATCACAGATCAGGGTACCCTGTGGAGCTCAGTGCATTTATTCATAGCTCTCTCCCTTTGCCCACAAAAATTATTGGAGTCAGAAAGAGAGAGATAATTATAAGGTGAAGATGAACAGCCTAATCCAGTGCCTTGAATCACCTCATTTTTCTGCATTATTCATATTTCTTGGCTGAGTTCAGCAAATGCAGGCTGAATGCTAATGTTTGTGATGCTTTGCTGCCTGCCTGCTTCCACCATATTTCTCTCCAGAGAGATATCTCCAGCGAGTACCTATCCCCATAGCTCACAATTTAAGAGTTTTACAACATACATCACCAGCTTTCATTTATTCCCGTCTTTTCCTCTATACTTTAGAACTATTGCTCTCAAAGGATTGGGGAGGGGAATCTTGTTTCTATGTAGGGATCTTTCAGTTTCTCATTTTCCCAATCTTAAGCTCAGTTTGCCACATTTCCACATCAGTCTATGTTGTTCTTGTTGTTGCTTTTAAGTCCTTATGAAAATTTATCACCAAATTTGCACAGTATAGCCATTTTGAAAGCATTTCCGCCAATATAATGTTTTCTTGTCTGTTATTTTCACTAATGAATGCATTTGTATGCACAGTGTCCCCCAATACATGTGTTTGTGGACATATGTTTTGGTTGGCCCTTAGGCAAGGAAATAATAATAATAATAATAATAATAATAATAATAATAATAATGGGAGAACTGCACCACAAAATTAAGAGAAATGTGAATTTAGGTTAGCTATGTTTCAGTTTTTAATCCAAAAGTCTGCACAGGTCTGTTTAGTTGTATTAAACTAAATGTATTAACTAAATGTATTAAACAGGCCCATTTAGTTGTATTTGTGGCTCAGCACGGAAACCATACAGGTGCTCCTAAATAATCGCATCTGAAACACGGAGATACTACTCCCAGCTCCTTAAATATCACTATTGTAACATATGTAATTATTATATTCACAAGACTCATAAAATCAATTCTCTGGGTGCCATACAAATAAAAAGAGAAGAAAAAACGTAATAAACTACAATAAACTAAGGGTGACATCCAGTGATGATATGACAGGCTTTTGCCGATCCATAAGAATGGACCTGTTGTTACTGAATTCCTGTTTTTAAAATGCTGTTTTTACTGAGTTTTATGTTCTAGCTCTGTTTTATGATGGTTGTTTTATTGCTTTTATGTTGTATTTTTCTATACTGCTTGGAGCTTCTTAAGTATTAAGTGGTTTAGAAGTGCCTTTAAATATATAAAGTAAATGAAATTGTGCAATGGAAATCTTCACCCAGTCCCTCGTGCACCCCTAAAATCTGTTCCATGGGGTCCCCAATGTGTGTGAGTAGCTGGTAGGAAGAGAGGAAGGAGAAGACTTGTTGCACAGGTGCACCCCCTTTCACGCCGCGTTGTATCTCACCCCTAAGGCGACAACCAGCATAAAGACTCGGGTACAAAGTGGCAAAAAACCCCCAAAAGAATAAAATCTATATATAGCATGGAGCCAAAAGACACATCAAATGCATGAGGAACTTAAAACCAAATTTTAAAAGAGCTGGAGCAGTGGCGGATCTTGGGGTCTCAAATTTCAGTGGCCAGAATTCAGCATCCCTCTGCCTTCCCATAGCTGGAAATATGCAGGAGGCACCATTAAAAACACCATCTTTCTCATGCTCACCCTCTAAGCTTTAGTTTGAGGGAGCACACAGAGAAGGTCCTCTGTAGGTCACCTTAGGGTATGGGTAAGTATATATGAGAGGCAGTGCTCTGTAAAGTGCTGAGATTCCAACCCATATAGGACTTTATAGGTCATAACCAGCATGTGAAATATCTCGTTGCTCAAGCATGATTATCAGTACCTGTGATTTGCTAGTGAAGGCTCCTGCAACCTGGATTGTCAAAACACTCTGAAGAAACTAACATCAAGGCCAATGTTTCCCTAAACAGTCTATGTACCCATGAGTAGAGAATAATTTTCTGTCACTTATTAGAAACAGGCCTATAAGCAACCAAAGCTTTGAATTTCAAAATATATGGATCAGAAGCCAAAATATCATGAATCAGTTGAAGGAGTGGGGGACTAGAAAGTCAATCTATGGCAGCTGAAGACTGAGCCTCAGGCTAGGAATGGAATGATATGAAGGTGAGAAAGAATGAAAAATCTGTAATAAGATTTCAAGATTGTAGGGGATTCTTTTTGGCAAATTTACTGAGATGATGCATAATTTCATGCCATCTGAGAAAAAACTCTTAAAGTTTTTTCCTCCTCCCTTACAACATAATAAAATGGGTGTTTTTCTTTTTCTTTATGCAAACTTTGGCAAAGGAAATGCAAGGTTATGTTTCTTGACCAGGTGAAGAGCTCCCACAACTGCAAATAAATCAAAAGCAGCACTCAGTTTATTCCCCGAATTAGAATATTTTGTGCCATATTCAAAAACCTCATTTAGTAATCCCCTCTGCAGCAGAGTCTGAAGCCATAGCTCTCAAGCAGTCCTGCATAGAACATTTATTGCAGCAACAGTCAGATGAGAGCATTTTGCTAGAAGGAGACTTCAGCCGGTACCCCAATGCTTTGCAATCACTCCAGGTGAGAATGAAAAGCAGAGCAAGACCTGATGCCTGCAGGAGACATGTGGAGCATCGCCTGGTGATTTTGTTTTTGCTTCATTACAACCTTTGATGAGAGGCTTCAAACTCAATCAAGAACAGCACCAGAGTGTGGGTTATTAACACTTCCCCTGAAACCTTTCAACTTTTCTTAAGAAAATTGCTAACAGAAACGGGAAGGATCTGTGTATCTTCCACCCGCAACAAGGCACATAACCTGGGGACAGAATTTTTATCAGGAAAAGAGTGCTGGATCTAAGGAGCAAAAGAGGGCATGTGGCCCTGGCTGAAGAGGGGCAAAATTACAGGCTTGCTAATGTGCCCACTGCTGTGTGTGTTTGCGTGGATGTGTGTGCCCCACCCCAACTTGGGAGAATGGATCCAGTGAAGCCAGGGACCTGATCCCTCCCACAGCACCCAGGCCTAAAGTGCTTCAATTTCTCTATAGTCAGAGGAGAAAAGAGATTAAATGGATCAGTCAGGTTTGGGATTTCCAAGTCGCCCATGCACAACCAGAACTTGGAAGAGTGGGGGGAATCTTGACAAACCTTCCCCATGCTGATCTGTGTTGAAATGATCAGCACTGGGTACATTTTTCAAGCATCCTTGCACCTCTCCTTTTGGTCTCCACTGGATTCCCAAGCCCTGTTTATTCTGAGCAGGAATATCTCAAGTTGCCTTTACATTTTTGCTTCAGGCAGCGTTAGGTAGCAACTCTGGTCCCATAAATTTCCCATGGTTTCCCCCATAATTATGTGTGTATTACACACTAACCCTTACTGATCCCTTCCTGGGTTCTTTCATATCTGGTCCTATGCTCTTGTGTTTCTTAAAAGGTAAAGTTAAAGGGACCCCTGACTGTTAAGTCCAGTTGCGAATGACTCTGGGGTTGCGGCACTCATCTTGCGGCCAAGGGAGCCGACGTTTGTCCAGCAGACAGTTTTTCCAGGTTATGTGGCCAGCATGACTAAGCCGCTTCTGGCGAACCAGAGCAGCGCTCGGAAACACCATTTATCTTCCCGCCATGCACTTTGTCATGCTTTTGAACTGCTAGGTGGGGAGGAGCTGGGACCAAGCAACGGGAGCTCACCCCGTCACGGGGCCTCAAACCGCCGACCTTCCGATTGGCAAGCCCTAGGTTCAGTGGTTTAGACCACAGCGCCACCCGCTTGTGTTTCTTATACAAGTACAATTTACCTTTGCATCCTAAATCTCAAAATTCTAAATATGATTTTAATTTGGCCTTGTGGGGGCTTTGTGCAGAGAATGTTTTTGACTCTGCATGGCTAGGAAACTGGACTTGTGCCAGCTGAAACTGGTGGTGACTGTCATGTGAATTGTCTCACCCATGTGATCACACACAACTCTATACAGTAAGAGATCTATAAATTAATGTGTTTTTCCACAGAGAGATATAAATGAAGCTTTCCAGTACTCCTTATAATAATTAGGAGATGGCAAAGCATGTGCTCTCAAGGCTGTACATTGTAACCGCAAACCTGTCCTATGACACAACCATTACCGAAGAACTCTTCCTTGTCAAGCCTAGTGTCATTGATTTTTATATGCATAATTACAATGAATCAAGCAGGAATCATTCTTCAAGAGAATCTCCCTTTTAAATCATTGTCTAACAAGGTTCCTTAGAGACAGTGTCTTTCGTTTTAATAAGAGAAAGCTGGCCAAACTGATTCTGGGAAAGTGCCAAAGAACGAAAGGTGCACACATTCTCACCTGTAATATTCTCTCTGCACATTGGTAAAAACCTAGAATTACGCAAATGGATTATTCATCTCTGATTCCCTACTTTTGGATCAATTGCTTGAATTATCAAAAGTTAAATAAAACACTAAACCAGAAGAAAAACCAATCAGCAAATCCATCCAGGATAAGCCTTCCAAAGTCTATGTACAATATGAACCCCCAATACAAACATTCACAGAGTAGCAAAGGACTTAGCTATGTTAAAACAGTACCCTCACTGCAACACAACGTAAGAACCTACCATATGGATGCAGAGTATAAACAACACAGGAACTTATTCTTCAGTTCTTCAATTGTGCTATATAGCTTTGTGAATATATCACAGGGCTGGCCCTTCCATTAGGCAGGTTGATGGAGTTATCTTAGACAGTTGATTTTGTGTGCCATGAAATAATAGGTATTCCATTTTTTGTTGTTGTTACTATTATTGCCAGGAAGAAGAAGAGGCACTTATGGAATGCTCTGCCGCAGGTGCCAAAATAAAAGTTGTGGCCATGGATACCTTGATCTGGGTACCTTGACTTGGCCTTGGGTAGCTTGACTTCAGGCAGCAAAATGTCTTGGGCTAGTCTCTTGAATGTGTAGCCTAAGGAAGCTGGCTGTAGTCTATGAGTTAGAAAATTTGTTGCTTTATTGCTCTTCTTTTTTAAAAAATGAAGTGAAGAGAGATGGAAGCTGGCATGAACAGTTATTCTCATTTCACTTTAATTCTAGATGAAATCTTCAGCACTCAAGCCGGGGTTTCTTTTGCTTGTTTTTGAGGAAAGTCTCTCCCTCGTTTGTCTTTGGTAGCTCCAGGCAGTGGTCATTGAATTTTACTGCTAAGAATATATTTTCCACAAGCAGTAAGAGAAAGCATTGTTTTGTAGCATAATAAAGATTTTATATTGTGCATTGTGGCATATATTTTATTTCTCACAAATGGTGCATTTAATATATCTACAAGCAATCAGTATAGATATATATTAGCAAGCTTCATTGTCCACTTGCAATTGGCAAGCTCCCCCCAGCTGGGCTCATCTCAGCTGAGTTAATTTTGACTCAATTCACATCAGGCTCAAATGAACGCATTTATACTCAGCCCCATTTTGAGCAAAAGACCAATGGCACTTAAAGGGTTGGAGGCCTCCCAGTGTGTCCCGTCCCCCCGCCACTGCCTTTTTGAGGCTGGCACCAGGATGCTCTCCCAACCTCACTTAGCCATGCTTGCCAACATGTCAGAGAAGTGCACACTTGAAATTTCCCCAACTCATCATTACACATTGCAGAAGGCTGTGCTCCAGTACCTGTATATCATAGTCCTTTACTCTACAGCAACCTGCCTTGCGGTTCTCTAAAAGCCAAGGTGGTGTCCTTTCTTTAGAATAGAAATGGGCTAGGAAAACACTCATCTTATAATCTAAACAGCAAATGAGTATGGAGCTCAGCATAATGAATGAGTCTGGGATGTGCAGTTCCAAATGTGTTGTGACCCAATCCATTCAACTGAGAAGCACTTGGCACTACATAAACCAGGGACAATGGGCACTTTAAATGAGCAGTTTTGGAAGTGTCCATTGCTACCAGGACACCTGGGAAATGAAATGGATTATTATTATTATTATTATTATTATTATTATTATTATTCTCTGCCCATCTGACTGGATAGCCTTAGCCACTCTGGGCTACTTCCAACATATATAAAAACATAATGAAACATTACACATTAAAAGGCTTCCCTATACAGGGCTGCCTTCAGATGTCTTCTAAAAGTTATATAGTTACTCATCGCCTTGACATCTGATAGGAAGGTGTTCCACAGGGTCGGTGTCATTACCGAGAAGGCCCTCTGCCTGGTTCCCTGTAGCTTCACTTCTTGCAGTGAGGGAACTGCCAGAAGGCCCTTGGAGGTGGACATCAGTCTCAGGGTTAAATGATAGAGGTGGAGACGTTCCTTCAGGTATACTGGGCCGAGGCTATTTAGGGCTTTAAAGGTCAGCACCAACACCAGCACTGAATTGTGTTCAGAAAGATACTGGGAGCCAATATTGGTCTTTCAGGATCAGTGTTTTATGGTCCTGGCGGCCGCTCCCAGTCACCAGTCTAGCTGCCACAGACCAAACATTATAGTCCCCAGAGTTCATTAATAAAGCTGGTTATTATGAACTTCAGCATTTTTAAAAACTGTTATTTCTATATTGCTTTTCAGATGGACCTAACAAAGCAGTTTACAGAAGATTATTACAACAGTTGGCATTGATTTTTCAAAAGTTACAATAAAATAGAAAATACAGTACAACTTCTTTGTTTAGAAAAAGCTGTTGCTGATTCTTCTGAATCTCCTCAGAGCAAGAAGGTTCTGGGGCTAAAGTAAACTCATGGGCATACATCTGGGGTAGATTTTGGAACAAGAAGGATGCTACAGTGCCCTTTCTTAGGCTGTTGTAGTGATGGTTTTACATTACGTAGAATTTAAATAGAACATTGCTTTTCCTGTATATTAATGTTCTTTCTCACTCTGGGATTTGTGAACAATGAAGCGCAGGTTAGAAATAATGTTTATAAATTAACATTAGCAAGTTTTATGCAAATCTGTGTCCTTTTTTTTTTTTTTGCCCCTTTCTTCTTTTCCATGGGTGGCTGGTGGGTTTCTGTTGTATGGGGTGATGCAGAAGTGGCCACCCTATTCTCCACAGCCTCTTCTATCCCCTGAAAACCCATTTCTAAATACTTGGAAACTCTTTGGTAAAGCCAAAAGGAAAAACTGGCACAATGCTACATGGATCCCAGGTATGGGTCCTGTCCTAACCTTTGTTTCTACACCCAGTATACCTGAAGAAACGTGTCCGCCCCCTTTGTTCTGCCTGGACACTGAGGTCATCCTCCGAGGGTCTTCTGGCAGTTCCCTCACTGCAAGAAGCCAAGTTACATGGAACGAGGCAGAGGGCCTTCACAATAGTGGCACCCGCCCTGTGGAACTCCCTCCCACCAGGTGTCAAAGAGAAAAACAACTACCAGACTTGTAGAAGACATCTGAAGGCAGCCCTGTTCAGGGAAGCTTTTAATGTTTAACAGACTATTGTATTTTAATATTTTGTTGGAAGCCGCTCAGAGTGGCTGGGGAAACCCAGCCAGAAGGGCGGGGTATATATAATAAATTATTATTATTATTATTATTATTATTATTATTATTATTATTATTATTATATTATTATTATTATTATTATTATTATTATTATTATTATTAATAATGCATGGCAAGTTCCCGTCCCCCCCGCAGTGGAAATAAAGACACATGACACAATTATTTAAGGTTAGTGGGCTAAATATGACCACAACTTTATGTTACAGGTGATGAGCAGTATTGGCTTAGGCATTGGTCCTAACAGACTATCCGGCTTCAGCCTGTCTGCTTGAAGGGTTAACCATCAGTAGGGGGAGTCCTGCTGATGCACATCAACTAGGAATTCCCCCGGGGTCACCACTCAGGGGCGTGCCTTAGGCCCTCAGCTCCATAGGCTTTGGATAGGGCCACGCCCCCCATAATCCTTTATCAGACTACCTTTCAATATGCGGGGCAGGTGATGGCACTTCCTCCCCTCTTGGCTGGGGAAACCCAGCCAGAAGGACAGGGTATAAATAAATTATTATTATTATTATTATTATTATTATTATTATTATTATTATTAAGCAATGACAGAGACCTTTGCATAGGAGCAGAAATGCTGCCTCAGTTTCATGAAGGACCAACTCTATGAGATTCTCTGAACTTCTTTAGTATTTTAGCAAAGCAATTCCCTTCAGGTTGCATTGTTAAGTCAAAGATGATGGCTATGAAAGCTTTCCCCCCAAAACCACTGAAGCATGAACAGCTATAAATATTTATGGGGAAGAATAAACTGCAGAAGCATATCAAAATGTAGCTGAGCAGGTGAGGACATGCACCCTTTCCAAAGACCCTGCTAGACAAGCTCAAGGCCTGCTGCTTACAATATATTAACATTAAGTTATGCCACATTGCTCCTCACAACATTAATACAAGTTGTGTCTCTAGCAAAAGAATCTCTCTGAAGGATACAATATTTGCTGATTTTTTTTTAAGTCTTATGCAAAGGCAGAAGTGTCGAAAGGCTAACATTATCTGAATAATGTTTCATCTCCTCTTTCTTCTTTCGGAAGAAAAGAGAAAATGAAGATGAACCAAAGGGAAAAGCCAGATTCAGGAAAAACAATAGAACATTCCTTTTCTATCCCTGGTCAAAATCAATATGAAGACCATCTCCAAACTTATTGCCTATTTCCCAACATTTTGCTGGAGGGGGAGAAGAGGTGGAGCTGAAGATGATCATACTACAGTGGTACCTCGGGTTAAGTACTTAATTCATTTCGGAGGTCCGTACTTAACCTGAAACTGTTCTTAACCTGAAGCACCACTTTAGCTAATGAGGCCGCCTGCTGCTGCCGCGCCGCAGGAGCACAATTTCTATTCTCATCCTGAAGCAAAGTGCTTAACCCGAGGTACTATTTCTGGGTTAGCGGAGTCTTTAACCTGAAGCATATGTAACCTGAAGCGTACCACTGTATCTACTTCCCCTACCTTGCAAGGAGGAAGGATTACTCAACCAGGGACCCTGTTCTATTCACATAAGCTACCTGCACAACTCAAATCCCTGGAAAAGCAGGGTGTGAGGGATGGAAATATTAGTAGAGCTGGTGTGTTAACTCTCTCTCTCTCTCTCTCTCTCTCTCACACACACACACACACACACACATTAATAAAGCCTGCTCAGCATGAAGTTCGTGTGATAAATCAAGATCTATCTCTGAGTAGTGAAAAATCTTCACATGTTTCTATCAAGAAATAAATATTAAAAGAGCCAGAAGCTCCGGGCTTTCCTGCCAAATGTTTAGAGCCTCTGATTTTTTTTGTTCAAATTACAATGACACGGTAGAAAATTTTCACTGGAAATACTCTGAGCTCGGCACAGTAACATATCACAACATTGCTGTGCAATGCCTCCTCGTCCCTCACTCATTAGATAATATTATCCATAGCCATGCACAGCATTGCTGCTCCATGGGCCTGTTATCAGAAAGTACGTGATAAAAATGCCTGAGTCATTCTTGCAAGTAACATTGGAACTTTGCTTGGCACCATGCTGTAGCTTTGATTAGCTGGGAGGGACATCTCCTCTGAAGAGTGACGAAGTACCTCTTCAGAACAGGCTCTCACAGCTGCACTTTTATATATGACTCAAACCTTATTATTTTAAAGAAAATACATGTGTCAGGCAGATGCCAATATAGAGATGAGTCCCCCAAAGCACTCAGGTTTAATAAGATTTTATGGCAGTATTTTACCTCATGCAGGCTCTCTCTCCCCCACCCCTGCAACCCCCATATAGCATTCACCCTTAAGAGCAACAACATTGCCTTTGTTGGATAAAATTGGGCTGCATTAGGATGCAATGCTAAAACATGTTTTAGTGATACAAGAATGTACTTTTTGATGTCTTCACTTGGGCAATAATTGAAGGCTACAGAATGCAGACCCTTCAGCCACCTTGAAATTAAGGTAACCACAATTCATGAAAATTCGTGGGCATTTTCTCTCCCTTTTGATAATGATCAAATGCAGTTTATTTTATCATTAATTAATGGAGTACAGCTGTAAAAAACAACATCAACACACACAATTATTTTTTAGCACAGCACTATCCACAGTAGGCAATATTTAGCAATTTCCAGGCATACCCTGCAGCCATGAAACAACTACTGGGACTCTTGCAAATGGCTGAAGCAATGACAATTGCTCCGAGCCAGAGACCAGGCACCATCAGCTTGTAACTCTTAGCTGTGAAGTGTTGTGACTGTTTCCAACATTTCTCAGCAGTGCCAGAAGCTGTTTCACAATTTGCAAGCCATGGAAGATTCAAATCGAAAATTTGTCTGAGGTTAGCTGGGCCTTAGCACACAGCTTTCACACTACAGGCATTTCATGATCCTACCTTGAGAGAGCGAGAGCCACACTTTAAACAACAATAACAACGACGTTAGTTTTGCATTCTTGAAAGCAAAACATTAAATTGAAGGACTTTCCTTGGATACACCCAAGATGCACATTATTATTATTATTAGTAGTAGTAGTAGTAGTAGTACCAGGAGGATGTGCATTGTTGCATAACACTCCAGCATGAGAGGGATATCTGAATTTAGATGGAAGAATCTTGAGCCATTGGAGTACTGCTACATGAAAGAGTCTGCTCAATTTCTGGTGACTGCTGCATGCTTAGCAGTTCCAACCATCTGGAAAACCATTTGGAGGTTCAAGGGTCTAAAGGGTATAGGAGGAAAATGGGGGCAGGGAGCTTCTGCATCCTGTCTGTGCTTCCACAAGCATTGAATGTAACCCCGTGAAATAGTTATTTCTCAACACTGTATCTGGATGAGTAAAAGGGCCACATGTACCAAGAAAATAAAAATATATGGGGCTTTCACTCTGAGACTTGAGACAAAGTGGGATCCAAATTACATTTCCAAGCAAAACCTGTATATATATTTCCATTGGCGTGGATCCACACATAATGTTAAGATACAGTTTGTTTAGTTATGATTTGTTTAGCAAATCCTGAGTTAACCATGAGTTGTCCCCACAGATGGCCAAACAGATCATGGATTGCTTCTCTAAAATTTGGTTTGTTTTTTAGCTGCTCTCATCTCACCGCTTCACAGATGAGGTAGCCCCGCAAACCATGGTTAAGGAAGCATGTGGGGTTAACATGTAATGCCAAGCTGAAGTTAAAACATACCAATGTTATTCACCAACAGCAAACAATGGTTTGTTGGCTGTAAACAAACTAAAGGTTATTAAACCACTACTTAGCATGATGTGCAAACCAGACCATTGACTTGTAAGTTTCTTTCAAATGTGCTTCATCTTTAAAATAAAATAAGGTCTGGTATTAGATTGTGGGAGAGGGAGGGGGTTATTGGGGGGTTTTCGGTCTTGTTTTTATTATATTGTATTTTATTATATATTTTTTATATATCGTGAACGGCCCTAAGATCTATGGATGAAGGGTGGTATATGAATTAATAAATGAATAAAAATAAGTAATAATAGATATGGCTCCTCTACAACAACCTTGATTGAAATCAGTCCATAAAATGTTACTCCCCCAGGTGAAAAAAACTAGCATCCTTCCCCACATATCATGTCTATTAACCATCTGTGAAACACTGAAGGAAACAAGATCAACTTATTTTTCCAGTTTACCAAAGCTTTCCTGCCTGACTGCTTGGAGGCAATGTTTATTTATCATACATGGCCAGGAGACTTGCTATTATTTACAAGTCTGCTAAGTTTATTTTCTTCCATGTAGTATTTCTCATGATACTAGGATGCAGGCCCCCTTGACGAAGCCACAAAAGACAGCATTGTTTTTTAAAAATAGGAAAGAATTGAAATTGTATCATATAAGTCATTTCTCCCGTCAAGCTCAGTTTCCATGATTTCTTGCAGAATCTGTGCTTTCCAGAGGCATATTCTGGAATGGGCACTGTATGTATGCTAGGTATAATGTCTTGTGAAACTTGTGTTATTGGTTTCAGAACTCACAGGGTTAAAGAGTTCTGGTGACGTCTCTTTCCTGAGGCGTGGTTAGAAACTCTTATGGGAGTGGTTTGACTCTGAGAGTTTCAGTCTGGTTTCGCTTTTGCGGAGAGAGGACGCAAGATGGGTGAGCTTTCACCAGGTTTGAAGTTATGCTGTTTTACTTCATGATTAAAGGCTAAGAAGATAAGGAACGCCTTTGTGTCTGAATTTTTTTTTACCCACATGCTGCAATTGCTTCACCGCTATGTTTACTCTGCTACCGGCAATAGGCAGAGACAGGAAGGACTTTTGTAACAGCACGGACAGGCAGCAGAGCTGCGCAGGGGAAAGTGCCAGGCTCCATGTTTGTTTTTCTTGGCACTCATGGCAACTTTGGCCTCTCCGTTGCCATAACTTGTAGATACCCTGATGCAGGGTAGCCAATCCCAGAAGCAGCTCGCTGGGTGGGATGAAGGTCAATGTGCTGCACTGGCAGGACCAAAACAACCTTCCCACAGCCACACGCTTCCCACTTCTCCATCTCCTGGGACTATAGCATAATGGCTCCATCCCACCTGGAGAGTTGCTTCTGGCCAGGCCTTGGAGATTTGTAGAGCTGGCACAAAAAGATGGTGCCTGCACTCAGTACACGTAGACACACAAGCCACCCTTCTACCTTTCCCAGAAGGGGATTAATGATAAAATGCTAAAGCAATTACCACGTTGCAAAATATATGAAGATTTGGGCTCACACTTACCTCCTTAAAAAGAGAGTTAATAATTTCAAGCTAACATCACTTCTGCAGTGGTTATATATAGCTTGCATATGGCTCTAAACAGCTGGGATTTTTACATTTATGCAGAATGCACCCTGAGTTGCCATGGTTACCAACACCTTCCCCCCATCCCCCTGAAAGCCCAACCTCATATATTTCTTTTCATGAGTGGAAAAGGAATCTTGGTTCTTCTCACCATCCCTCCTCACGCTTCTTCCCCCCACTTGCAGGCGTTTGCATCGCTGCTTTGGAAAAGGGCTGCAGAGGGACCTCCTCTGCCATCAGTCTTCCAATCAAAGCTCTCTGCTGAGAAAGGAGGTCAAGGAGGTGATTCGCAGGATTTGTTTAATGGATTAACTCAAGGTGTTTGAAGCTGCCAAGTGGGAAATCATTTGGGCTAGCCAGAAAGTCAGAGAGGAGATCGTAAAAATAAAGCTTTCCCTCTTTTTTTTTACTCTTATGAATTTCTCACAGTATTCTTTGCCCTGGTTGTTCCAGCATTGGGGCTTTAAAAAAGAAAGGAGGCCACTTTGCATTCAGAAGAACCAGAGGGCACAGCAGTTGCCATGCAATAGTTTGAATGATGCCTTCAAATAATTAAACGAGTCCCATCTCTTCCTAATTATTCTCAGTGTGAAATCTGGTTCTCTCCTCCGTTCTTGGCATCTAAAAGCAGCTGGGCTTCCTAGATTCCAACAGAGAAAAACACAAAGAGAGCAGTCGCCCCACCGTTGATCTCTCATTCAATTCACTGGTTCACTGAACAGAGGGGTGTCCTTCTACAGTGTCAGGGAGCAGGAGCAGAGCAAGGGCTGCTTACACATGCTCATGAACAGGCAGGTGAAGGTTTCTCAGCAGAGTGATAAAATGAAGTTTATAAGTCAATGAGTGTCATAAAGTGGGCTGGGACCCTCCTGTGGGCCTTGTGCTACTTTCAGGGAGTGGCTCCTTATCACAGCCTGTTCAGTGCCTCTGTGCCCCCTCCCTCTGACATGCCATAGCCTTTTGGATGGACCAATGTCAGCATCAGCAACTTCTGGGATGCTAAGTAAAGGTGGTTGGAAAATAGATGCTCGGCACAAGATGGGTGGCCAGGAAGGAATTTTTCCCCCTCATCTGAGGAGAAAGGGCTATAGGAAGTGCTGAAGAAAATGAGACAGATAGAAGGAGGAGGAGGAGCAGGAGGAGGAGACAAAATAAATTGGGAATGGATAGGATAAGGTAAGTGAGAAACTGTTTATAGGGGGAAGAAGTGAACACAAAAGGACCTAGGAGGAGGGATGAAAGAAACTGGCAGTGAGAAGAGGGATAAGGTACATACTGAGTGTGAAAGGAAAATGAAATAAGAAATTACAGGAGATGGGTAAAGATATTTTGAAAGGCATGCAGGGATAGTGAGGGTATTATACCCTCCCTAACAGTATTTTGAAAAGTATTTTAGAATTGTCCAGTGAGTACAGAGCTTGACTTGCAACAGAGCTGGTGCCAGGACCAGGCATTGTCAAGGTCCACATCGCTGTTGGGTGGGGGCGGGAAGGGACTACCATTCTCTGGATACTCTCTCATCCTGCGGACTCCATCTGTGTTCACTTGCTGTCTCCAAGCATGCAAGCAACGTCAAGAGTCCGCTGGGTGGTTACATAGATTGGGCCCAGAGAAAGAGCGAACAAGGAAGTGGGCAACAGTGCCTTGAAGAGGAAGATGGAAACTCCATGTGGGCAACTTGATGAAGGGCTGCCTAAACATGGAGATAGCAATAAATTTCAGTCGGGAAGACCTACATCTCATCACTCTCTTTTAGCCTTCCTTTCCCATTCACGAACGAAAATTCACAGGGCATTAGTGAGAGTGAACACACTGATTGACAAAGTTCTTATACTGTAGCTGATCTTCACAGAGCTTTATCCGGTAGTAAGTGGATGTTAGAGTGGTACTTCTAGGCCAGGGGAAAGACAGTGAAACCTCTTCAACCACATGGGCACTGCCTACAGCCTGATGTTGGCAATGGCTCCTCCGATGAACAGAGGGTTTATTCTGCTATTCGCTTGCTTGCTTTTCTGATGTTTTCATTGCACTTTGGCTCTTTTAAAACCTGCAGCCAACCATCAATATTTTTTGCCTGTGAGTGGACAAAGAGATAACATATCTTTTCTAGCTCACTCTTTGCTGAGCTTGCCCAGTGACAAATGAGATGCATTACTATAGAATGGGCACTAACTAAACCTCTCTGCTGTTCCAGCCAGTCTGTGGTAATCTGAATGTTATCAATAAAAAACTTACTGTGCCCTTATAAATCTTGTACCAGGCTTCCATTTTTCTGTCTCTGATGGAACTAGGGCACTTAGAAAGAATAGATGTGTGAAAAAGTGAATATGGAATTGAGAAGGAACTGTGAGGATGAAGTCTCCTATAAAAACATTGCCTCCTTCAAGTTTATTTTCTAGTCCCATTCATAAATCATTGACTGCATATCAGTTTCCACAAGCTAGTGAGGAAGATCAACCAGACATTTTACAAAGCTCTGTAGGACAAAAGCAACATGAACAATGAATGAATATTCATTTTCTGCCACAGGATTAAAGTATGACAGCAGCCTTCCCCAACCTAGTGCCCTCTAGTGATTTGGAATACTTCTTCCATCATCCCCAATAAGAAGCGGCAGGAGAGAGAAGCCTAACTCATAATTAATGACCACCGTCCACTGTCAGCAAAACTTAGTCCCAGTTTCATTACTTCTCATATCACTCTCTTCTAATAAACAATATTGCATGCCTAAAACAGCCTGTCCTATACATTTTGGGAGTTCCACATACAAGAACATGGTTACACCAAAGACCCAGTAGATTCAACATACATAACCATGTACACAGCCATGTTTCCCTGCTTAAGGAGGCTATTCCAACACTGATGACATGGGCCTCACCTCCTTCCTCCACCTACATCAATGCATCATCTAAAACAGGGTGCTGCAGTCCTCAAGGTGTTTTTGGGCGGTCCTCTGCAACATTTGAAGCAAACGCCCCCAGCTCCTGTGCTGCTTTCCCCAAGCCAGGTAAGTGAGGTGCTAGGCTTTGGGAAGGAGGCCTGAGGGCTCAGACAGGGTCCTAGAGTCCTCCCTCATCCTTCCCAAAGCCTGGTTACCACTTTCCAAGCCTTGGGAAGGAGGCAAGAGGGTACTAGGACCCTGCCAGAGCAGGGAGAGAATCAAATTTTGGCCTAAATCCCCCCTGCCCCACATAACGAGGCAGTGTGTGGCCCATAAGTTCTGTGTTGAAGTACTCTTGCACCCCAAGTGGTATGAAAAGTTGGGCTGCCCTGATCTAAAATATATTAAGGTTCAAATATATTAGCACCTTGACAAGGAAGCACTGAAAAAAAGAAAGTAGACTGATTCGGATATCCTGTAAGGATGTGTATTGGCTCTATCTTTACTCCAAATAATGAGGCAAATTTGTGAGGATAAAGATATTGTTCTGAGTCAGATTGCACCATTAAAAAGGAATGTTAAGGCGGATCAAAGAGTGCCCAAACTTCCAAGTAGTTCTGTTGTCCAGTCCATGAAGTTAAACAACAGTCATTGTTTCTCCGCCCCTCCCCCCAAACAACAACAACAACAACACATCCCACTTTTTCTTTTCTGGTAAATGATACCCAGATGACAGGGGAATGATACCCTCCTTGATGAGGGTGGGAGTGGGAGACAGATTTTTTAAAAAAATGCATTTTGTTAATTTTCTAAAGCTAAAAACTGTACCATAAAATTCAGAGCAGTGTGAAATCAGTAGGATAATTACATTCCAATCTGTGCATTAGTCTGAGGTGCAAATTAGGTTGGTTTGCTTAAAAATTGAACTAAATGAAATTCCTCTCCATCTCTCGGACAGTAAATGTGAAAAGAGGGGGACAGCTAGTGATGTGTATACATGTTCAGGTGGTCCAGATCTGATCAGTTACCATCAAAATTCACAGCATGCCCATGTACTGTGCACAACGAAATATAAGGTATAATAAGCACCCTTGTGTGTAAATATGTTGCCTTCCATACGTATTTATCCAGAATAAGAATATTAACTGTGACAGCCATTCCTATCTACTTCCCATAATGCTTCAATTTGATACTATTATTTCTTAAGTGGTCTCAATATAACATGTTAGGAGACCAATCTGTCCAGTTTCTTAGATGGCTGCTCAGCCACACAGGTGCTTATCATCTTAGGCACCTTTAAATGAGCAGGCAGTCTTAATTCCTATCTGCTGTGGCGTAGTGATGGCATTTCAAATGGCTAGATAGCTAATCCATCTCCTCTGGATAAGCAGAACACATTTAGTGAGTAATTGCAACTCTTCTGGCATGAGATTCTCCGGGCTGGATGCCATGTGTGTGTGTGTATGTGTGTGTGTGTGTGTGTGTGTGTGTGTGTTCTATGCAACTCACTTCCACTATCTACATTCTTTTTTCTCCACAGGGGATGAAATTGTTCTGCTGCATTCTTCCATCCTGTAGATGGTATTTAGACATTAAAGCCAGTGATTACTTAACAGCATGGGGGTATAACTGGGAGGTGGGGGTGGAGAGAAAGCTGTCTGCACTTGACCTCATCAGTGGTAATGTTTGTGACCTATTCTGGAAGGACGTGTACAGAAGTCTGCCCAGTGTGAGTTCCATTTTGTTTCCAGTGCTAATGAGTCAGGCTAGTCTCTCTGCCTCTAATCTACCTACCATATACAGTTGTACCCTTGAACTTGAACACCTTGGCTCCTGAACAAATCAAAATCCAGAAGTGAGTGTTCTGGTTTGCAAACATTCTTTTGGAAGCTGAATGTCCGACGGGGCTTCTGCGGCCTCCAATTGGCTGTGGGGTCTTCCCTCAGCAAATCAGAAGCCGCACTTGGGTTTCCGAACATTTTGGAAGTCGAAGAGACTTCTGGAACGGATTCCGTTCGACTTCCAAGGTATCTTAGAAAGTGATCTGCCTGTTTGTGCTATATACTTTTGGATGCCACTTGAGATTTCAGAGAGAGTGTAGTGAAGAGTTTTGCATTTCATTGTCTCATACAGCCATAAATTAATTAATAAGAAAGCAGATATACTAACTCTTGTTCTCAGTAACTAAATGCTGCCCATATCCTGTGCACCCCATTAAAATGAATTGCACTGTCATTAGTTTTGATCCCGAAAGGGCAGAAAATCTGTGGCAAAACTGCCTGGTTTTCCTTACATTTCTGAGAGATTTCTGAGAGATCTGCATTGGCTCCCAGTACGTTTCCGAGCACAATTCAAAGTGTTGGTGCTGACCTTTAAAGCCCTAAACGGCCTCGGTCCAGTATACCTGAAGGAGCGTCTCCACCCCCATCGTTCAGCCCGGACACTGAGGTCCAGCACCGAGGGCCTTCTGGTGGTTCCCTCATTGCGAGAAGTGAGGTTACAGGGAACCAGGCAGAGGGCCTTCTCGGTAGTGACGCCTGCCCTGTGGAACGCCCTCCCAGCAGATGTCAAAGCAATAAACAACTATTTTACTTTTAAAAGTCATCTGAAGGCAGCCCTCTTTAGGGAGGTTTTTAAGGTTTGATGCTGTACTGTTTTCAATATTCAGTTGGAAGCCGCCCAGAGTGGCTGGGGAAACCCAGCCAGATGGGCGGGGTATAAATAATAAATTATTATTATTATTATTATTATTATTATTATTATTATTATTATTATCTGAATATATCTGTGTGTATCTGAAGAAGTGTGCATGCACACGAAAGCTCATACCAAGAACTAACTTAGTTGGTCTTTAAGGTGCTACTGGAAGGAATTTTTTATTATTATTATTATTATTATTATTATTATTATTATTATTATTATTATTACTACTACACCATATCCACTACTTCTGTTCCTAATGTTAGCTTTTGTAAGAAATGTTTAGCTCCAAGGAAAAAGCTACTTATACAGAAAGAATACCAGCTTGTATTGTTGTTATTATTATTTTACATTGATACCCTAGGGATCAAAATAGTCAATTTCTCCTCTATGGCATTTAGAGGGAAGCACAATGAAGTCATTTGACAAAACAGAGACTTTTGAGAAAAAGTAACAGTGTGGAGACTAAAAAAAAAGTGAGCTGATGCCCTTTAGCAACACTAGCCAGAAGTTTACCCTTAAATTGTATCTAATTAACATAAATCAATATATGATTTTCATAAATACATTAATTGCTAAGGTAGATGAAGTAGCTGGTTTTTACCATTGCCCCTCTGACATTTGCTTTCTCGTTTGAAAAGCTTGAGCTTGTCATTGAAAAATATTAATTCCATTAACTGAAAAAATATGTTGCATGGGTGGCAGTGGGGAGAAGAAGGAACACACCAACAATTGGGATAAAGCAAGGCATAACTTTAGTAAAGGAACACAGCATGGGAGCTATGTGGAGAAGATTGTCATTCACATGAACAAGGAGAAGCGGCTCCTCCAGATAACTTTCCTTTGGAGCATCCATCCAGATTTACTTGCACAAAGCTTATGCAGACTTAGACTAAGGACCAATCTGCACTATACATTTAAAGCAGTCTCATGCCACTTTAGACAATCATGGCTTCCCCCAAAGAATCATGAGGATTGTAGTTTGTCAAGAGTGCTAAGAGGCCATTTCTATTCCCCTCACAGAACTACAGAGTGCTTTAACAGTCATTCACTCTTCACAGGGAAATCTGTGCAACAGATCACTTCATATGCGGATACCTAGATTTCCAGGGCATGTTTTAAAGCATCCTTCCCCACCACCCAAAAATGGCAGTCTGGTGATACCCAAGGGCATGGTCTGTGAGCTACGATACTCCTTGGAACAACTCAGCTCACTGTGGAGATGAGACTTTTCTCAGAGCTTTTCCTTTCCCAAGGATATTTGGGGAATTTGAAAAAGGAGTGTGAATTTAGGGAACTTGTGAACAGATGGGAGCACCATTTTGTGACAGGCATTTCAAGCAGATTCAGTCTAAAATTGTAGTTCAGCGGGAGGGGGGGTTCAGTTCTCTGTTCAACTCCTTTTACACACACTTGACAGACACCACTCAGCATGAATGCTCTTGACTACTGCGGAATGTACATAGAGAGTGACTGAGGTAAACAGGGCATACTGTGCTACTTGCGTACCACGGGGAAGACACCTGCTGTGTAGTTATGTCCTTACACGGTGATGAAAAGACTGCTGAGAACTTATATGATATTAGACAGACACATATTGATTTAAACAACAACAAAAAAACTTAGCCAAAGAGAATCCAGAGAACCAATATGAACATAACAAAGCGTGCATTACCATGACAGATGGTCACTAACAGAACACAGTGGGTTTTGTGATTCTCATTCAACTTGTCCAAGAAAATTTCACCAAAGGATATTGCCTCCCCTTCCAAGAGATTAAGAAACACATATATCTCCCTTTATCATTCAGAGCATGAAGAAGGGTATTTATTTTCTCAAGGATGTGTTTGGTTTGGCACTGTGACAGCTCAGATTTGTCCAAATGGTGCAAAATGTTGTGACATTTCAGTAAAACATTGCTGTGCATAGTGAGAACCAACTCTTTGCTCTATAGAAAAATAATGCTCTCGTGACAGATACGAAATAAGATTCCAACATTCATGGGGAAAAGGTTTTTGTTATTTCATACAAAGCCATAATTTATTGGGGAGGGGGCATTTTCAGGAAAATGTAACATTTCTTTTAAAAAATATTCTTCATGTCTCAAACGTCAATATGTCATATTAGGAACATGAAATGCATTATGTATAACTCGGTTTACCATAGAATTATCATGTCTGGTATATTAAAAGTACAGTCAGATAATAATTACAAATTAGATTTATCTAATTTCCAACATCAGGCCCTAAGTGTGCTATTTTATTTGTAATCCAGGCAAATGCAGAAATAGTGTTGTCATCACTTACATTTCTTCTTTTGAATCTTGGACCCAACAGAATTGCAGCAGCACAAATTGTATGGCAACAAAATTATGTACTTTCTCCCAAAAAAACCCACCAACTATGTTGACAAGAGGACGGTCACAAGCAAACAAAGCACTGAATCCGTGTTCTCTCTCCTGTGACAATGGTAGTGTCCTCCAAGAAGCAGAAATGCATCTTGCTCTTGCATGTGAAAGTTATGTTGTCATGTACAACTCAGGACTTGCTTGTCCTCAGTGTACAAAAATTGTATTGATCAGATACTGGTACTTGTTACACAGTTTTCGAAATCATTTTGGGGAATAACTTATAACTATATAGTTATATAACTATATAGTTAATAACTATATGGGCACCTTGTCTTAAACATTTTGGTCAACCTAAAAGAAAATATTTAATAATGATAATGATAATGATAATAATTTTCTTTAAAAAATGGCTTCAGGGGAACCCCTCCCCTGTTTTGTTTTTTTCATCCTCCCCCCACTAGGTTTTCCCATCTCTAATGAGAGGTGCAGTCCACTCTACAACATATGCATGTTCATAAGAATGCCTGAACAGAGTCTTGCATCCAGAGGACTCTACACTTCACCGTCCTCTGCCCAGCAGGATCCCTACCCAGCCTCTGTCAATAGTATACCTTTTTCCCCCACATCAAACTCAAAGGGAGGATTATCTCTGAACCCTTCACTCTCCTTGACTATTTTAATTGTGCTTCTGCCACTTCTTGTTTCCCCAAGTCCCTGCTTTTCAGCCCATTGCCAAATCTGTTCTTTTTTGAAAATCTGTTTCTTGGTCATAGTTTCATGCCTTTTTATTCACTGCACCTGCGTTCACTCCTGCCCACCCCAACTTCAAACATTTCTTCTGGGCTACCTCTCATTTATGTATACAGTGGTACCTCAGGTTACAGACGCTTCAGGTTACAGACGCCGCTAACCCAGAAATAGTACCTCGGGTTAAGAACTTTGCTTCAGGATGAGAACAGAAATTGCATGGTGGTGGCACGGCGGCAGCAGGAGGCTCCATTAGCTAAAGTGGTACCTCAGGTTAAGAACAGTTTCAGGTTAAGAACGGACCTCCAGAATGAATTAAGTTCTTAACCCGAGGTACCACTGTACTTTCTGCTGCCCTGTATTTAACTCCCATTTTCCTTCACCTACATTTTGTCAGGTGCCTTAGTTTATTGCCTGTTTGCATTATTCGTTCAGCCACTTGGTCTCTCAGCTCCCTATTATTTAGGTCCTATACTCCCTGTGTATAGGTCCTCTTTCATGTATTCATCTTCTTGCCCCACAAAACTACTCCTGTTGCTGGTGCCTGTGTGAAATTGTAAACCCAGACAAACAGATAACTTTACTGGAAGTTGAACTGGAAACATTCTGACAGTTTTGTTCCCTGATAGTCACAACATTCCATGACATCACAGCAGGTCAGCCAATCTGTGTCACATACTTCATAACAACGAGCACAATAAAATATAGATGGGGCGCACACATCTGAAGATCTGTGCAATATGAATTCCCAATTTTCCAAACCAATTACACATGATGAAATTCATTTGCTGTCAGGACATTAGGTACTAATCAGACATGAAAAATGTTACAGAGATGGAGACCCAGCTAATTGCAAGTATTGCTTTACAATGCTACTGCAATTAACACTGACCGGCAGTACCAATATCTCACTAACCCTACACATGAATGTTTTAGGTTATTGGAATAAATTCAATAATTAACATACTTAAGAAATTATAATGTGTTTATTATGTTAATAAGGATGAGAACTGCTGAGCTAATATGCATGTGCTTTGATAATGAACAAATAATCTTCTGATGTGCATGCAAAAATTCAATTTTATTATTATATATATCCAATCTCCCTGTTACATGACAATAATAGGACTGTATTGAATGTTAGCTGTACTCAGACAAGACTCATTAAAATTAACGGACATAACTTAGGTCTATTAATTTCAATGGGTCTACTCTGAGTAGGATTTAGTAAGATACAGCTCATAGTTCCTCAGAAACATTTGTTGTTACATTCAGTTGCTTATCTACTACTACTTTGGCTGAATATTTGCCAGTAATGAACTAACATATTTTGGAGACTTTCAAATACCTCTCCCCTGTGGGCAAAAAAATACATATACTGTAACATGTGCCTAGACTTCTTTCAGCCTGACCAGTCTAAACAATGCCCCAACCCAAGAATCTGTTCAGCCACCTTAGCATTTGTAGCTGGAGTCAGTCACAGCCCCAACTTCCCAGGCCAGGTGGTCCCATGTGAATCAATATCAGCATATAGCACAGGTTCATTCTTTGTTAAGAGGGCAAGAATAATGTAAATTGAGTCTCAACATACTGCATGTGGGTGGATGCACTGAAATGAATGCATGGAGATTACAGTACACGAAAACAAGAAAGAAAAACTGCTTTCAGAGTGACAGGTTATCCTGCACGGAGAACAGAAAACCAAGAATGTATGCCTGCAGGGATACCACAAAGCATGATTTAGCAAGCAAAGCTCTTCTAGATTATATAAATTGACTTCAGTGTGAAGTATCTAGAAATAATTGCAACCCCCCCATTCCAATTTTGTTACAGATTTTAGAATTCCATTTGTGTATGTTAATAAGATGTCCCTTGCTGGATCAGACTCATAGGCCCATCTAGTTCACCATCCTAGATTCCCCCCCCCCAATGGCTAATGAGATACAAATTGTCTCTGGAGGTCACATAGAGCCATGCTAACTAATAGCCATTGACAGAGCCATCTTCCGTTATTATTTTCCAATCTGCTGCAAAGAAATCTAATCTACTGCCTATCACAATGTCTCTTTGCAGTGCTCCCCAACTATTAATTATGCATTGTAGGAAAATGTACTCTCTTTTATCTCTCCTCAGTTTACTGCTATTTCTTTGGATGGAGAGAAGTCATGATACAGAGAGAGAACTGCTTCATTCTGATCTTGTTTGTGGAGCATCACTCAACGTGTTAATGATCCAACACATTCATTTTAGATTTTTGGACTTTGTTCAGACCAGAATGCTGCATCTGTCTGCAAAATGCACCACAGTTTCTTCCTGTCTCCAGTTACTGGGGTAATGTGTCACAATGTGCCATTCCCTGATGGCTCAATATACAAAGTAATGTGGTGGACAAATTAGCCAATCTGAATCTTTCCACACGGTCAGTTATTGTACAGTATCAGATGCAAACTTTTAAAGAAGTTTGGTTTTGCGGAAACAGTAACTGAAGAGTTTAAGCGTATTTATTCTGTGTCAAGAGTGGACCTTTTCATTTCCTTGAATATTGGAGAAAGCAACATCTGAACATGCAGAAAGATGGCAGGGTTTCGCTGTTTAGTCATGCCAACCACGCAGGCTACACAGGTGCATAAAAAGATCACATGAATCATAATCAGTCTCAGGTTTAATTGGTAATGTATTGCAATTTAGGAGGCTCAGAGTCAGGCCTTGTTACGCATACAGGAATTCTGAACAGGCTTGATTTGTAGGGTGGAATAATTATGAGTATTGGTGACATCACTAGCACTGATGGGGCTGCTATGCGCAAACGTGCCTAATCCACATATGAAACAGAGTTGTGCGGATGCTACGTTTGACACAAAAAGCTTTCTATGTAGGATATGGATGCTGGATATTATGTGGCTAGATAATTTCATAATTATCATTTCATGATTATCTATAGTTTAACAGCACCAGGTGGTCATTGTCAAGAAGCCTAACCAAAGCAATTAATATTAACAGTTCTGTGGCAAGCATCTATAGCCTGCAAAATTATTTGTAGTCTCCACATCAGGTACCATAGGTGGATTTGATATGAACTCCCTGCAAAATAATTAGCATATTAAAGGTAAAGGTAAAGGTACCCCTGCCCGTACGGGCCAGTCTTGCCAGACTCTAGGGTTGTGCGCCCATCTCACTCAAGAGGCCGTGGGCCAGCGCTGTCCGAAGACACTTCCGGGTCACGTGGCCAGCGTGACATCGCTGCTCTGGCGAGCCAGAGCCGCACACGGAAACGCCGTTTACCTTCCCGCTGGTAAGCGGTCCCTATTTATCTACTTGCACCCGGAGGTGCTTTCGAACTGCTAGGTTGGCAGGCGCTGGGACCGAACGACAGGAGCGCACCCCGCCGCAGGGATTCGAACCGCCGACCTTTCGATCGGCAAGCCCTAGGCGCTGAGGCTTTTACCCACAGCGCCACCTGCGTCCCTAATTAGCATATTAGAACTGTTCTAATCCATTATTTCTAATCTAAAAGAACAGAGGTGTTATCAACACAGGCAGTTGTCAAGAGTATATCTTGACTTGTCAACCATATTCAGTGAATACTCAAATATGTGATGTGAGACTTCCCTTGCATTTGATCCAGAAGCTGTGGTTAGTGCACAATTCTGCACAATTACTGGTATGAGAGATTTGCACTGGTTGCCCATTTGCTACCCGGGCTAGTTCAAGGGGCTACTATTTGTATATAAGCCCTTAACATCTTGGGACCAGTTTATCTGTGAGATTGTCTTCCCCATATATGCCCACTTTACCACTTCAATCAGTGGATCAGGCACTATTACAGGTACCACATAATACCTGTTCAGCATTTCTAAGAAATTGGTCTTTTAGTGTGACAGCACCTACACCAGGGGTCAGCAAACTTTTTCAGCAGGGGGCTGGTCTACCGTCCCTCAGACCATGTGGTGGGTGGGCTATATTTTTTTGGGGGGGGAATGAACAAATTCCTATGCCCCACAAATAACCCAGAGATGCATTTTAAATAAAAGTACACATTCTACTCATGTAAAAACATGCTGATTCCTGGACCATCCGCGGGCTGGATTTAGAAGGTGATTAGGCCAGATCCGGCCCCTGGGCCTTAGCTTGCCTACCCATGACTTACACCTTGGTACTCCCTGCCTATTAACATCCGGCAGGTGCATTCCCTGTATTTTTTTCAGAACCTATTAAAAACATTTTTTTTAAAAAAAAGATAACGCCTATGCAGACATGTGGAATGTAAATGTAGGTTTACATTTGTTCTTAGATGATTGCTGAGTTGTTATTTTTTTTTAATGTTTTTAATAATTATGTTTCACTGCTTGTACTGATAATTTTATTTTCATTCTCTTTCTAAACTGCTTTGATTTTTGTTGTTGTTTCACAATCAAGTAGTGTATAAATTATATGGAATAAGTAAATAAAGAATAATTGGTTAAACTATGGAACTTGCTCCTTGCCTCTAGATGTCGTTAAAAGAGGATTAGACAAATTCAGTGAAGGAGTGGGTTATCAGTGGCTACCAGCCATAATAACTATCCTCTGAATACAGTGATGTTTCTGAATAAGCCACAAGAGGGGGAGTGCTCTTTTGGTCTATTCCTGCTTGTGGGTTTCCTGCAGGCATCTGGTCAGTCACTGTGAGAACAGGATACTGGACCAGATGGGCTATTGGCCTGATCTAGCAGGCTCTTCACATGTTCATATGTTACTTGCAAACTGGAGAACCGGTCATGGGACCACATTATACCCTGTTGCAATACAACATTTCTTTCAAACATAATTTTAGTGGTGGGGGAAAACCCTGGGGGCACCAGGGGAAGCCTCGGTGGGCAGAGACACACTCATGGGGGACCCCTGTCAGATCCTTAAAATAAAATAAAAAATCTTTTTTGAAAAGGTTTTTTGTTTTTTTTTTAAAGAATTACTCCCTAAGCATACCTGGATGCATATTGCTCGACTCCCAGCAGTGAAGATGACAAATGATACAGAGCTGAGAAGCAAATTGCTGAACCTGTCAGATGACATGTCACGGTGACGTATCCAGCATGAGATGTTAATTAATTTAAACAACTTGACAGTGTTATCGAAGAGGAGAGCACTTCTATCACTCACACCTTTAGCTTGTTCATTCGCGAGCAACACATGCGTACTTCTAGAAAGAGTTAGGCCTTGTGCACGCCACCCTGGAGCAAAATGTTTGCTGACTAATAGAGCTAAATGGAAGGATAACCTAGAAAGCCTCCTCCTTAACAGTCAAGAATTATAGAGATAAGACAGACACCGAAAGGCTATATAATCTAAGGATATCCTGCCATAAAGATAGCACTATCAACTACGCTGAACACCCTGCACAGTTCATGCTCCTGACTTGATACACATCCAAAGGACAGTTGCACCAGTTTAAAGTGACAGTGGAGCAGTTGCATTAAAAATTTCAAAACAATACCACAATACATTTGCTACAGAGCACTCCTACCCCCTGCTGAAGTCCAGTTGAAAGAGAGGTTAGAATAGGAGGGTGGAGATCTGCCAGCTGCTGATTTAGAAAGCCCCCAGAAAGCTCCATGCTTATACATGTACACAAAAGTTGTCTTTTGCCCTGATCTAAGGCATTCTGGAGTGTGTGGGATGGCCTTAGGTCCACTGAATCCAAAATCTACTTGTTCCCGCAGTAAATTAATTCCCCTCTCATTGGTTTCAAATAAACAACAACAGCAACATATTACTGAAGCTGTCAGTCACTCGTTACACAAAATGGTCTCCAAGTAACTTACACCATATTTAAAAGCTTTAGGTAAAAAATACATTATAATCTAAACATTTATGGAAAACACATTCACAGAAAACTACATGCAATTCATAAAAAAAGCAATCCCTAAAAACAGCAGAAAGACTTTGGCACAAAAACAAAAAAAGCAAATAGCATCAATGTAGTCCATCCAAAGCTTTTGGGAGGGGGAAGAGGTAAGTCTCTATCTGGCAGCAAAAACACCAGGTGGCCCTCACTGAGAAAAGCATTTCACAAATAAGGAGCCACCACTAAAAAAGCATGTGGTTCATCAATTCCTTACAACATGACCCTTTATCATTTTCTTCAAATATATTTAGACGTTCTGGTTATGAGGTGGTCATTATGCTACAATTTGTGAATTTTGTACATTTCCACAATCCCACCAGAGATGTCTATAGTTACCCGCTTGCTGGCATCCCCTGCAACAGTATGGTGAAAGTATAGAATTTATCTAGGATAACCTACAAGGTGTTAAGTCCAATTCATGAAGCATTTTAAGTGCCATCTCTTTATTTCTAGCTGAGATGGACCTAAATGGAGAGTTTGTTCCATCTCGTCTGCCATTCCTGCTCCTCCAGTTTCAAACCCTGTTCTTGCTCCTACATTATTTTAAGACTTTTACCATTCACTTCTGATTGCAATGAGGTTTTCTTTAATCTTTGAAAAGGAAAGGAAATTTGTATGCAGAAAATGCCAAAGACTGAACTTCACTGCCTTGTCATTTCAGTACGGGACACAGATGGCCAATCACCCTATGCTGAGGCAGCTCAGAAAATGCTTTTTCAACTATTATACATATAGATGGGTCATGTCACTTTTCTTTAACGCCTGCAAAATTCCATTGCCATTACTTCAGCTGTTTTCTACTCAAAAGAAAGCTGCAAGAATAAATAAATCTGCGGATGTGTTACGATATGACAAACCCAACTGTATTTTCTTTTCTTTTCTTTCGGCAAACATTTAAGAGTTTCAAAGAAGACTCCAGGCTACAGATTCGCTCGTACTGCAGAACAGTAGAGAAGGTAAGGGTACTTATTTCATATCATGATGCATCCACATTGACTACAGTGGTGCCTCGCGAGACGAAAAGAATCCGTTCTGTGATTCTCTTCGTCTAGCGGTTTTTTCGTCTTGCGAAGCAAGCCCATTGATGGATTAGCGGATTAGCGCTATTAGCGGCTTTTAGCGGCTTTTATCGGCTTATCGGCTTATCGGATCAGCTGATAAGCGGCTTAGAAAAAGGGGGAAAAGGGGAAAAAAACCCTCAGGAACTCGCAAGACATTTTCATCTTGCGAAGCAAGCCCATAGGAGATTCGCTTTGCGAAGCACCTCCAAAACGGAAAACTCTTTCGTCTAGCGAGTTTTCCGTCTTGCGAGGCATTCGTCTTGCGGGGCACCACTGAATATCAGTAGGCAGCAATGTAAGACATGTGAACAGTATCTGGCCCTCCAAAGAATTTGCACTGCTTAAAATTACGCTGCTGGGCCAGGCATGGCCAATTTCCTAGGTCACACCCACATAGCCTCCAACATTTCTCCAATGAAAATAGGGACATCCTATTCTATAATAATAATTTAACTATTTATACCCTGCCCCTCTGAGTGGGTTGCCCCAGCCACTCTTGGTGGCTTCCAACATATATAGAAATATAATAAAACATTAAACATTTAAAAACTTCCCTTTACAGATGGCCTGGGGGGTCAGATAATTCCATACCCTCCAACGTTTCTCTGATGAAAATAGGGATGTCCTAAGGAAAAGCAGGACATTCTGGGATCGAATCAGAAACTGGGACGGCTTCTGTAAATCTAGGACTGTCCCTGAAAAACAGAGGCAATTGGAGGGTCTGCACCCACCA
This sequence comes from Podarcis vaucheri, assembly GCF_965113315.1. NCBI lineage: Eukaryota > Metazoa > Chordata > Lepidosauria > Squamata > Lacertidae > Podarcis > Podarcis vaucheri. The sequence goes on along the minus strand of NC_138759.1, from coordinate 55,979,641 downwards.
CTGATTCTGCTGTAGAAAGCTCCTTGCCCTCAAGCTGCAAACATTCCACACCTCTGAGTTGTGCAGGTGAGTTAATGGCAGTTTCTCTCTCATAGCTCACTTGCAGATAATTTAAAGCAGTATCATGACTCTTTAAACAGTTATGGCTTCCCGCAAAGATTCCTAGAAACTATAGTTTGTTAAGGATGCTGAGAGTTGTCAGTTGACCACTATTAGCCTACTACTACTACTACTACTACTACTAACTACTACTACTACTAATAATAATAATTTATTATTTGTACCCCGCCCATCTGGCTCGGTTTCCCCAGCCACTCTGGGCGGCTTCCATAGAAACCAAAAATACACTAAAATATCACACATTAAAAACTTCCCTGAACAGGGCTGCCTTAAGATGTCTTCTGAATGTCAGGTAGTTATTTATCGCTTTGACATCTGATGGGAGGGCGTTCCACAGGGCAGGCGCCACTACTGAGAAGGCCCTCTGCCTGGTCCCCTGTAGCTTTGCTTCTTGCAATGAGGGAACCGCCAGAAGGCCCTCAGTGCTGGACCTCAGCGTCCGGGCAGAACGATGGGGGTGGAGACGCTCCTTCAGGTATACTGGGCCGAGGCCGTTTAGGGCTTTAAAGGTCAACACCAGCACTTTGAATTGTGCTCGGAAACGTACTGGGAGCCAATGTAGGTCTTTCAAGGCCGGTGTTATGTGGTCTCGGCGGCCGCCCCCAGTCACCAGTCTAGCTGCCGCATTCTGGATTAGTTGTAGTTTCCGAGTCACCTTCAAAGGTAGCGCCGAGAAGAGCGCATTGCAGTAGTCCAAGCGGGAGATAACTAGAGCATGCACCACTGTGGCGAGACAGTCCGCGGGCAGGTAGGGTCTCAGTCTGCATACCAGGTGGAGTTGGTAGACAGCTGCCCTGGATACAGAATTGACCTGCGCCTCCATGGATAGCTGTGAGTCCAAAATGACTCCCAGGCTGCACACCTGGTCCTTCAGGGGCACAGTTACCCTATTCAGGACCAGGGAGTCCTCCACACCAGCCCGCCCCCTGTCCCCCAAAAACAGTACTTCTATCTTGTCAGGATTCAACTTCAATCCATTAGCTGCCATCCATCCTCCAACCGCCTCCAGGCACTCACACAGGACCTTCATCGCCTTCACTGGTTCTGATTTGAAAGAGAGGTAGAGCTGGGTATCATCTGCATAATGATGGACACCCAGTCCAAACCCCCCTGATGATCTCTCCCAGCGGCTTCATATAGACGTTAAAAAGCATGGGGGAGAGGACGGAACCCTGAGGCACCCCACAAGTGAGGACCCAGGGGTCTGAACACTCATCCCCCACCACCACTTTCTGAACACGGCCCAGGAGGAAGGAGCGAAACCACTGTATAACAGTGCCCCCAGCTCCCTGCCCCTCTAGACGGTCCAGAAGGATGTTATGGTCGATTGTATCAAAGGCCGCTGAGAGATCCAGCAGAACTAGGAAACAATTCTCACCTTTGTTCCTAGCTCGCCGGAGATCATCAACAAGCGCGACCAAGGCAGTTTCAGTCCCATGGTGAGGCCTGAATCCCGATTGGAAGGGATCCAAATGGTCCGCATCCTCCAGGCATGCCTGGAGTTGTTCAGCAACCACACGCTCAATCACCTTGCCCAAGAATGGAAGATTTGAGACTGGGTGATAGTTGGCCATACTGGCCAGGTCTAAAGATGGTTTTTTAAGAAGCGGTTTAATGACCGCCTCTTTCAGCGGATCTGGGAATGTTCCCTCACAGAGGGAAGCATTCATCACCCCGCAGAGCCCATCGCCCAGCCCTTCCCGGCTTGCTTTTATTAGCCAGGATGGGCAAGGATCAAGGAGACAGGTGGCTGGTTTCACGCGTCCAAGCAGCCTGTCCACATCCTCGGGGGTAACGGATTGAAATTGATTCCATGCAACTTGACCAGACAGAGCTCTAACACTCTCCCGCCCCAGCCCTGCTCCCCTGCTAGAGTTCCCTGGGAAGATTGTTAAGCCGTTTGGGGAACTGAAGGTCTGTGAGGGGGACAGGGGGCACCTAACAATTCTCAACACCCTGAACAAACTTTGCTTCCCAGGATTCTTTGGGAGAAAAGCCATGACAGTTTGCAGCAGTATGATTGTGCTTTTAAGTGTATAGTGCAGATGGGGTCCTTCAACTTAAACAACAACACCCTGAGACATCCCAAAATTGTGGCTGCAATCCTCCTCTGCACGTTTACTTGAAAGAAAACTCGCTTGAACTCAACGCCATTCCCTTCCAAGGATTAGCCTGCCCGGCATACGAAGCCCACAAACTCTGAGGCCAGTGTTGCAGTGCCTTTCAGTTCAAAACAGACTTAAGGTTAAGGGATAAAAAAGGGGGGGGGGACAAGAAGAAAACAAACCATGGGAAGCAACCTGTTTACTCCCATTGTTCTCGAGTCAAACTGTTTCCTTTAATATAAAGACATTTCTTTATACTTTTTTTTACAAGGCGCTTGAAGGACAAAAGAGCCCTGCTGAGGAAACTTATTGCAAATGTGACACAAAACAGCAGCTTGGAATCTAAAGTGGCAAAACCACCATGTCAGAATTAGTAAACAGCATCAAAAAGCTCTTGATGCCCTCCCAGCCGCTAGTTAGCATTCACTGTGGTGCAGCTGCTGTCTTCGCTCCCAGACACTTCCCGGCGAATGAAAGGGGGAAAGAAAGAGCCATTTGTTTTCCTCCTCTGTCACCACTAGGGACTCCAGAGCTCTTTTCAAGCCCCCTTCAGCATCTTGACACTTGACAGGCTCAGAGAAAACAAGGCCCTGTTAAAGAGGACTGCCACAGAGCAAACGAAGCAGCTACAACAGGGCAGCCAGCAGGCCAGCGTGGGGCGAGTCGGTGGGGAACTGCAAGAGGCATTCAGAAGTCATGCAATGCAGCATCAAGAGTGCTAGTTAGAGTGGGGAGGGAACACCAAGCAGGATGATTTTGTTGGAGTTAATTAACAAGAAGACAAGGAGCCACTGGGAATTCAGCTTTTATCTTCCACAAGGGATGGAAGATTCTATGAATTTGGGTCCTCTCAGTTCTTCATTGTTCCAATCTTAAATTCAGTTCTCCACATATCTGCAGCAATTTGCAACATTCTCTCCCTCTCAAAAAATGCTCAAGAAAATCCATCAGAATCTTAGTGTGAATTTCTCATAATAAACACATTTTTTTTTTTGTATGCAGTTTTGACTGATGTTCCCATTTTTGCAAGCAATTCCCCTCAATATAATGCATGTGTTTCTGTTACTTTCCACTAACATATTCATTTGTATGCACACTTCCCCCCAGTATATGCATTAAACATTATTTGGTCCAGGAACTGCATAACAAAAATTCAGATAACTGTGAATTTTGAAAGATGGCTGTGCTTGCTTCTCATATTGTTTGGTAAAGTACAAATGTGATAGATTTGCCTTTTAAATGTGAACTGAATCAATTTTTCCCCTCCCATCTTTGTCTCCCACATCCTCTATATCCACTTAATTTTGGAACAAATAATCATGCCATTGATCTAGTTGGATTGGCTATTTAGGTGAAGGCCCTTTTGGAAAAATAATAATGAAAAAGCACACACTGTGTTCTGCAGAGACAGAAAATTGGACTTGCAGTAAGCCAGGCATTTTCTTCAAACAAGGTTATTTCATTGTGCACGTTTTCCCCCCATATCAAAGTGTTGCATGGGGCAACAGAGATGCTAATATGAACCAAGCAGACCAGGCTAATGTACAAAGGAGAATACTTGGGGTTTTAGGGTTTTATATATCCAGTTTTTGGGACAGAGAAGGTGTGATAGTTGTGTGTAGCTCTGGGGGAAATTAGCAGATCTTTTGTCACTGAAGACTGACAATGTTTATCTCCACGTGTTTGCTCAGAACTAAATCTCACTGATTACAGTAGAATTTACTTCCTAAAAGCAATGACAAACCTATGCAGCATCTTAAAAAGTAGAGACATCACCTTGCCAACAAAGGTCCATATAGTTAAAGCTATGGTTTTCCCAGTAGTGATGTATGGAAGTGAGAGCTGGACCATCAAGAAGGCTGATTTTCCGCCACCACCACCTTACACTTCCTAACACAGGTTCTGCTAAGTCCCTCCTTGAGCAGAAATTTCTCCTGTAATCTTATGCTCTTCCCCAAAATCTTTAATTTATCACTCCAGGATAAGTGATAGCCACTGAAATGGTTCCCCTTCAGTTCTTTATGCCACCACCAGCTCTCAAAATCTAGAAAGTCATTTTTTGTGGGGGAATTTAATTCAGTGCCTTGAACAGCCAGTGAAAATGGAAATGGTTTTAGAGGGCCAGATCATTCAACAGAGATAATAAAAACTACAGTGATGTTTTATTAAGTCCTTGGACTGAAACTGAGGAGAAAACAATTGAAATATCTATCACCTGAAAAGTCTCCAAGAAAAAGGCAGAAAAAATATGTAATTGCATCCCATTAAAGCATACTAAAATTTTGACAACCACAGAATATATTTAAACAAACAAACCTATCAGACCAATTCTTGTATAACCGACTGTTATACAATTAAGCAGACACTTCATTATAAAAACATTAGACATCTCCCATCTATCTAATTACCAAAGATCTCTGTTATTCCCCAAGAAATTAATGCGTAGACTTATAACTGGAGCTAGACTTATATGAGAAGTTGTAAATTACAAGCAAATCTAAATGCACATAACGTGGTCCTAGCAGGTTATTGGTATTCTTATGAAAAGTTACCATAGCAAGTTGACTTTTCTTCAACAGCCGTTCCTCACCCACCCCATTTATGTCTATCACCCCCAACCTGGGTTGGGTTCCAGCCAGATGTGTATTATTTATGAAGCAAAATCCACATTTGGTGCACTCCCGCCTCAAATGTTCAGCTGCAATTTGGAGGCTTTTATGTTTTTAAATTCTCATCTAAATAGCTATAGAGAAAATAATGAGAAATTCAAGGCGTTTTCTTCATGTTCTGTCAACTTAATGTACAAGTGGCACAAAAGGCACTTTGGACATTTGATTCCTTTTCAGCCATAAAAGCAAGGTAAAATAACACAAATAGCTATTTCAAGACTTCCTGACTTCACTATCATTGTATACACATTTTTAATAAAAACAAAACAAAAAAACACAGAGCAGGAAGTTTTACTATATTCTCTGGAAAGAATAATAAAGCAGGCACTCCTCAATTAACTTCTTTATATTAGTGATTGTAATGTCTATGCTGTTATTCAGCAGATGCTTTTAGCATGCAAAATAAATTGCTCACTGACATCTGTCCACTTCCTGAATTGCTCACGTGATCAGCCTTGCAAAATAGAAAGACAGGTGCTCAGAAATGTGGTGTAAAAATAATTCTCTCTCACTCACAGATGCTCACTCACCCACCAGCACCATCAGTCAAATCTGTTTAGAGAAGATGTGGAGAACCTTCCCTAGTCCCAGGCCCACACTCCATCCTGGGCAACCTTCTGAGTGTCATATGTCAGTGATGGATGAGCCAGGGGCAGAGGCAAAAACTGGGTGAGGCAATGGATGTGACTCTTACCTCTCTCTATTCACCATGCTACATTTCAGCACTGCAAATAAATATCGTAAGCTCTTCTTCCTCCATCCAGGCAAGCAAGAACTAAGATCAGAGCTAAAGGAACACATTTCAAGCCCATGTAGTGCATTTAAACACAACTGGCTAACCTCTCTCGTGACTCTGCCCTTTTCCTTAAGGAGTAGAAAGCCTTAATGGGTTGAGCATCCAGCTTGGAGCCAGGAATGCCTCCTCCACCTTTCTGACAATTCCCTCTAGGTGTGCTGTCTTCATTGACCAGTCAACATTGGGGTGCAGGTCCCTGGCATGGAGGGACTGGGTGCCTCCATGGATACAGACTCTGGATGTCCTGATTCAGGAGTCCTTGGCTGAAGAGCCCATGATACAATAGGCTGAGACTCTGGATCAGACCTAGGTACTTGGGCTGGCTTCCACCCCTGCAACTCTGCCTCCAGTGCCACAAAGTTTGGATCCCTTTGACTTAGTCAGAAATCAGATTCTTGATCAGGGTGTGGGCCCAGCAGGGGCTTACCATGACGATGACTAATAACAACAATACCCAATATCAATATAAAAAGCAACCAAGCAGCAAATGAAAACAATGAAAATAACCAATAGTATGACTCATTAGTAACTTGTATTAGATTATATGATGATGTTTACCTGGCATCAAGATGGACACCAGGCAAGGATCCCTGAGAAGGCTGTTCTGAAGTGTTGCAAGGTGCCACCCAAAATACTCTTGTGCTGGTCAACAGCCATCTTATCCATATGGAGCTGCAATTTATAACACAATCTCCTAACTGTGAGTAAAGATACATGTTTACTACCTCTGTGACACTGAAGCAAAACAAATATTATATTTCAAGTTATTCACATATTAGAACAATATATGTATTACAGAGACAAAGAGACAGACAGATAAACACCTAAACAAAAAGCATAGTAGGCAGCTGAAATCAAAGCAGTACCTAACCATTTGCACATAGTCATCCTTTTCCATTTTTGGATTTTTAAAATCCCCTTTATTTTTAAAATATTTCTTAGCTAGGGCTCATTTGCATTTATAGTATTGTGCCGCAGTTTACTGAGGACCTTGATACTCATGAAATATGCTGCAGAAATAAAGGAAGAGAAAAAGAGAAGAGAGAAATATTGTCTAATTAATTGAATTAAAGTCTGTCTGATTTAAAAAAAAAACAAAAAACATTTTCTTGTTGCAGAGCTGTCAGCCTGAAAGTACATTATGGAAAATATAGCAAGACAACTGTCCTTTTCAACCTGTTCAGGGTAATAATAGCTCTTATCAACCTGACATTCTAACAAATGTCCCATACTAAATGTCGAGTGAGATTTCTCGAGTGACAAGAAAAATAAAATGCCTCTTTCCCCTTGCAAAATACAGGGAAAGGGTTTGGGGGTTTTTAAAGGGTGAAAATTAGCAGGTGTTTTTTAAAAAAAAAAAAACAAGCAAGCACAAAATTTGAGCATGAATTGCTTGTGATCTGCAATAAATGGGGAGGCTTGGGATGATAAAAAAGTATTTTGCCTTACAAAAGTTCTCCCTCTTAAACCTGATTCAAACATATATTCATATGCCATTACATGTTCTCTGCTCAAAGTACTTATCTATAATTGTAATGCTTAGCTGCTAATGTTAGGCCTGTGCACCAGCTCTGACTGAATCCTGGATCCCAAACCAAATCAGGCTGAATCAGGTAGATCGGTGACTTGGCTGAAGCAGGTTGAGGCAGCTCCAAATTGCCCCAGGTTTGGTCTATCTACCTGGAGCCAGTGGCGTAGCGTGGGGGGTGCAGGGGGGGCCGGCCGCTCAGGGCGCAACATCTGGGGGTTAGGGTTAGGGGACGCAAATCCACGGGTTAGGGGGGCGCAAATTACTTGCCTTGCCCCGGGTGCTGACAACCCACGCTACGCCACTGCCTGGAGCTATCTGGGGCTGTCAAAAGGGGTGGCAGTCGAGTGCTGGGGAGACAGGGAGAAGGAGATGCAGTCTGGGTAGACTCCTCATCACATGTTTAATTAAGGTTTAAGACTCTGATTAAACAGGGACTAATCTGCCTGTTGAGCAGGGGTTGGCAACCTAAGGCCCATGGGCCATTTAACCAGCCCATGGACCCCCTCAGTCGGCTCCCGTGCACTGCACTAAAGCGGCATGGAGCAGAGTGCGGACTGCCTTCTGTGACACTGCCCGGCTTCCCATTGGCTGCAGGAAGCTCCTGCAGCCAATAGGAAGCTGCACATGCCTCCTCTGCACTGGAAGGAGCAATGGAAATAGCATTTGCGCATGCGCGTGAGCATGCACGCCAGCTCACCGCAGCATCTGTGGGACCCTGAACCGGCCCAAGCCACAAAAACTTTGCCGACCCCTGCTATTGAGTGTTCCACCTCAGAACTGCTGGGGTCCTTCTAGGAACAGAATAGAGTGAGACAAAGCACACAACCAAGCAAAACAAGATGTAGCTGGGCCCCTTTGCCAGCATTCTTATACATTTCACGTTATGTTCTTCAGTTGGAGATAACACTTCCAGGTATTTCAAGCATCAAGAGATTAAAGTGAAAAGCACCTCTGAAGTAACAGATCAAGTTTCCCTGATGTTTATTGGATTGATGTTCTCGACTCCAAGCCAATTAAATCCCATTAGCACATGCGGCTAATTAAGTAATCAGTTGTTAGAACAACTGCCTTATGTTTGCTCAGAAGAAATCTGATTTAATGAAGTGAGGCACTTTGATTTGGGAGGAACCATCCTTTAAGAGTCACGATTTGCTTGTGCTGTGGTGACGTGCTTCAAGTCACAATGTAATGCAGATCTAGAGCAACACCTAGCGGTCACGATGGAACACAGCACATCAGGCATGGTGCTTAGAAATGCCACTCGGTGGCCTGTGGCCTCCTCCTTCATTGTCCCCACCCTCTACCCCTCCAAGGGCCTCTTGCTGCATGTGTGCTGCTTGAAAGTATAAATTAGGCAAGAGACATGATGCTGGTGCTTCAAGAGCTCCTGTTGCACTAGTAATCCCAAATTTATAATGTCTTGTGATGTGCACAGACAGAGAAGAAACCTTGGAAAAGCAACATGTCACCTACAGTTCACAACAGAGAATAAAATAGCAGATCAGGGTTACTCACGAGATGGAAAAGAATACAACAGAAAGTGTGAACTTTGAATTGGTGAGACACTAATGGTGGGATGTGCCTGAACTGAAAAAAAGTTATATGGCTGTAGTCTCAACTCTTATAAAACCTTGTCCCCATGCTCCTATTGCCAGGAAATTCTGGTGTGATGAACATGCGCACGGGGATTACCCTTTTACAGCCTTGTTGGAGGGCAGGGTATTTAAAGCCTAGTTTTCCAGATTTCTCATTTTGTGGGAGTATATAAGATTAGAAGAGGAACTACACATCTACCCGAGCCATTGCAAAGCTGGTTATTGTGATGAAATTTTGTATGCAGCTAATGATTGCTGCCATATTTATTTATGTCATAAAATTTATATAATGTTTGATTGCAGAAAACCTCAAAGTAGTTATACCACTATACTGGTTGCACCACTATAAATAATAACTGCAAGAAAAGGCCCAAAGTTGAGACATATAAATTTTCTAGATTATATTCTATTTTAGGATTCCTGAAATGACACGATCACAGTTAAGACAGAGAGAGTGAGAGACCAGGTGTTTTCTAGGCATAAATTGTGAAGGTTTTGTTAGGCTGTAAGCAGTCAGGGTGGAAGTTCTTAACGGCACCCTTCAGGGTGTAAGTAAGTGCATATTAACAGTCGTAAATTTGGACTCCCATCACGAGTTGTGTGCAGTTTTCACTTGGAAAGTGATGTCATTTCTATTTAGTTTACTATGTGGTACATCTTCCAAAACAGGTGTACCTCAAGATGGAGAGACTTCAGTCTTCTGCCTTGGAACAGCAAATATAGTAAAATACATCACTTCTTATCTTGATACTTATCCTTGAAAGCTACATCAAACCAATTTGGTTGACTGTATTGCTGGACGATGGATTATTTTAAAGAAAGGCATAACTGAAAAACCCACCATCACCTCTGGGTTGTTCACCATTCTTCCTTCCTTCTTAATGTATTCCACCATGAACACTTAAGAACTTGAACTGGTCAAGAATGTGCTTCCCACTCTTTTTAAAACAGAATGAAGAATAATCTTTCAAAGAAACCATAGACTTTCCCAACCTTCTAAAAGCCATACGCCTTATGATTGATTCATTTATTTTCTTCTCTTTTATTGTTACAAATGACTTTAATGATATTTCAAAATTCATTATAATGCCTTGAGTGCTTTTGCACATTGAATTAATCTTTTTTACTTGTCAGACCTTGGAATTTCTACTGTCTGGTGCTGTTACTGGTTTGGAATGTTCCACTCCATTCCTCTCCTACAGAAGAAAAAGAGAGAAGAGAATGCTCTTCTTGGGTGACATGATGATCACAGGAAAAGTGAGAGCTGCTAAATGCCATCAGGGTCATTTACCAGACCATATTGTTGCCAATTTTTTTCTGGCAGTGTCCCTGTGCCTTGTACATCTGCCTGAAATGGAGAAACATGGCACATGGTGTTTCCCTGGCATAAAGATGAAGTAATAGTGAATAATTTAGCATCCCCTGCAACACTTCTGCATTTGAGGTAACTATCTGAAGGCCTAGGAGATCTGTTTGTGCAGGGGGCACAGTTGCCAGCACTAATGAGTCACGTCAGTGATTCAGATTGTACTAAGCACATGCATTTTCTACTGCCATCCATTCATTACTACTACTATTTGCAATTCACTTTGTGATTTTACCGTTTTATCCTCAATAAAACCACAGTCTTCCACTGGATTATTATCATCTTTATCATCTTCACTTTCCTCTCAGTCACTCCAGGACGTCTTCCAGATTGGATTATTGCAATGTGCTCTATGTGGGGTTGCCCTTGAAGATGACTGAGAAACTTCATCTGATCCAAAATGTAGCAGCCACACTACTGGCTTGAGTTGCATTTAGAACTCATGTAACTCCTGCTTAGGGTTAACACGGCAAATGGCAAAGATTGAATCGGATGCTTTAATTTAAAGATTTAACGGGAAGATTTTGCTATATTAGTTCCTTCAATCTTTTCTATTTTAATTTTCTTTTCTTTTATACCTTTTGCTTATCATTATTTGGCATATATTTTAATGTAAAGGCATATTTACATTCTTCTTTGGACAAGCCTACCCAAATATTTAGAAAGTTGAGATAATCTTAGTCTGTTTTAGTATTGTAACTTCTGGAAGCACGGTTGTAATTTTGATTTTTAAAATTATTTTATCTTTTTGTAAATCTTTGAGGTTTTGTTTGTTTGTTACAATCAAGCAGTGTGTTAATTTAATGAAATAAAATAATAAATATTTTAGTTGAAAGTTTCTTTTAAAAAATTTGGTGAATTAGTGAATTAGTGAATTTCTTTTTCTGTGGTTATGACTAGAGCTTGGAAGATTCAGGACAGGTGAAAGGAAGTTACATGGTACCTAGTTATGGACTCTGTTCCCACAAGAAACAGTGGTGCCAACCAGTGGTGGAGAAAGGGGGTGGGGGGTGCTGTTCACCCAGGGTGTTATCACTGAGGGGGTGACAAAATGACAAAAATATGAGTGTAGTTTTTTAATAAAAAGAATGGGCTCACAAAACTTTTTAGTTCAGTCAACAAACATAACAAAACACGGCTGGAACTGGGTGCCACACTGCGGGGGCTGGCACTTACCGTGGGGCCTGCAGCATGCCTGAGCCACGTGTCTCTCCTGGGAGTGACGTGGTGGCTCGGGCGCCTGCAGGCTCCCCTGAACCTGAAACGGCAGCGTGGGGCTTACGACTGCCCACCGCCTCTCCCTCAGCCATCCCACAACTGATCCAGCAGGCTGTTAATGTTATCAGGTAAGGTTTTTAATTTGTCATTAATCAAACTTTGGTTTAATCCAAAGTTCTCCTGGTCCAATGACACCCCTGCCACACTTGGGAAAGGTTCAGATGTGCTTCTGAGAATGTTTAAAGCTCTCTCACCACTTTCCCTCCCTTTATTTTTCAATGGGAGGGGAAACAGACCAAAAGTGCTTTTAAAAAAATAGGTCTGCCAAGTTGAGCAAGGCTCTGGATAAGATGGTAAAAGGCACTGGGATCCCCACTACCATTACCTTAGGATTCCAGGCATTCTGATTCTCCCAGCCCCTAAAAAAGCACCCTTAGAATTTGAGGTGGTTGTATCAGACACATGCACATTTTTGTAATAAAGAATCCAGTGAAATATCCTGGTTTAAATTGTCATTATATGTTTTGTCAATTTCCAGCCCACCCTTGGTCTTCAAAAATGCCCTCAAGGTGGCTCACATGAAATCATAAGGATTATTAAATGCAATTATATGCCATTTAAACACAGAACAGAATGGAGGGATAAAAATAAAGTGGGTTGCTGTTTTCTTTTTCCAATAAAATTGTTACAAAGCCATGCAGCTTTGCTGAAATAGTGGCAATAGAGTCAAGTTTCAACATAATTGGACAGTGAAAGCTCATGCAATCACTTGGATCTTTGAGAAGTAAAAAGGAACAGTAGTAAGTTCTTATATATTGCTGCAGTCCTTTAATCATCTTTCTCCTTTGCACCTTTTAGATGCTCCTTTCTCCCATATTGCAGGCGGAGGCAGGGGAGATGGATAGAGATGTGCGAAAAGCTAAGCTGTTTCTTTCTGCTCACTAGTTCGTTCAAAAACCAGCACCAGGCTTAGCCACCTCACCAAGCTCATCCAGTAGCTGTACCACAGTTACTGGTGCTCATTTGGATTGGAATGGCAAACTTTCTGCCATACCAGCACCCATGCCTCAAATTAAAAAGGGGTCCTCCCTTTTCTTTTAGGAACACTGGTTAACTTCTAAGGATCCTTGCTATCCAATCCCCATGTACACTCCTATATGTTGCCCTCCAAAAATGACAGTGTGGGGCAGATACCTGCCTGCTGTTTTGGCCTTGCAAGTCCCAAGGCCATGCTGACAGTGGCTGCTTAGAGTTGCAGTCTAAATAATTGCAGGGAACCAGTTTTGTGAAAGCTGGGCTAAGGTTGTTATTTATCCCTTGCTTCCACCAAATAGCAACGAAGCAGCCCCACCTAGAGACATAGGAAGTTGCCTTCTACAGAATCAGGTTGGTCCACTTAACTCTGCATTGTCTTTTTATATATATGAACATGGTGTAACGTTGGAAAATGTTGATTACTTCTCCTACCTGGTCAGTTATCTTTCGACAAGGGCCTGCATTTTGTTTACAAAGTTATTGTACTACCAACCTTACTGTATGCTTGTGAAACATGGACCACTCATAAATTCCATCTCCAACTCCTCGAAAGATTTTCACTGGTGTCTCTGAAATTTTTACACATCACTTGGGAAGACAGGCGAAACTAATACCAGTGTACTGGAAGAAACAGAGATCACCAGTGTTGAAGCAATGATTCTTCAACATTAACTTCTTTGGACTGATCATGTAGTGTGGATGCCTGACAATTGTCTTTCAAAGCAGCTACTCTACTCTGAACTTAAAAATGGAAAGCGTAGTGCTGATGGTCAACAAAAGAGGTTTAAAGACTGTCTCAAGGCAAATTTTTAAAAATGTAGTATAAACACCAACAATTGGGAAACACTTGTCTGCGAGTGCTCCAATTGGAGAACAGCCTTTACTGAAGGTCTCATGGGCTTTGAAGGCACGCAAACTCAGGACGCAAGGGAGAAACGTGCGAAGAGGAAGGCACGCTTGGCAAATCTACATCATGATCAACTCTCACGTGGAAACCAATGTCCCCACTGTGGAAGGATGTGTGGATCCAGAATTGGCTTCCACAGTCACTTATGGACTCATTGTTAAAACTGTGTTTATGGAAGACAATCTTACTCAGCTACGAGTGATCGCAAAAGGAAGAAGAAGATATATATATATGCTTTATTGGTTTTAAAAACTGTAACATAAGTAATGTACAGAAAATGAAAATGAAAATAAACAAAAATTCATTCATTCCATAGCTGGTGCTTGTTGTATGTAACATTTTGTAGTTAGATTCAACATGACCTCCGGTCCCCCCATTGTGGTTCCCAGATTACATTCTTTATCTGCACACTAAACTTTGTCTCCTCTAGGTTGTTTCAATTACATTAATTTTACAAGGTTCTCCTACTATTACATGCAGAAAGTCATTCCAGACCTGCCAACGGATTTATATTTTTGCAATGTTCTTTTAAATAAACTCTGTATACATCCCACTCTCTGTTGAATTTTTCATTGGTACCATCTCGGAACCTTGCTGATATTCTGGCTAGTTCTGCACATTCTCGCAATTTGTTTTGCAAGTCTAATTTGGATGGGATAGCTTCTCCTTTCCAAACTTTTGCAATTAAAATCTCAAAGAAATTAAACTCTGCCGTGTCTACACTGATGGGCAAGCAGTTCTCCAGGGTTACAGACAGGGACCATCCCTAACCCTATCTTCAGATAACAGGGATTGAACCAGGGACCTTCTGCATATAACGCTGACACTGAGCTGTGGCCTACAGGTGATCATTTGGTTTTAAACCAGGCCTGTCCCACTCCTTTTGAATATAAAATAAGTTATGTGTGTCTTTCAGTGCAGCCTCCTTTGAGCTCAGGGTTGTGAGTTCTGGAGCCCCGTACAACCTGTATCTTGGGGCTAGGCATAGGGGATCGTCCATTTGCCTGCTGCCCTATACTCTCCATCTCTTCTCTTTTGTTTAATTGCCATTGCATCCCCCATGCTGCAACAGGTCCAGGCCAAAGCACATTCCCCCTACATCTTGCTCCAGAGTGCTGATTCTGCCCTATGGAGTCTCAGAGTTATGGTAAAGCAACATCATTCATGTGCAACCAGCCTGTCTCCCCTCCTCTTCACAATCACATTACTTGGTGCTTTGATCAGTGATTGGGTGTTTTCCCAGGAGCCAAAGAAGCCCACAACAAACAGAAGTGTGTGACCTTATTTCTGTAATTGGAAGTTGTTCAGAACTGTTTTTAATGCAGTGTTTTAATGTTGTGTTTCAGTGCTCAGTTGGAAGGCTCAAACAGTGCTGATTCAGTAGCCTTGTCAGATTCAAGGCATCATTTGATGAGACGGTCATCAAGTGAAGAGCATGCACTTGGGAACTCATGCACGTAGGAATTATCTTATGTGCTGTGCAAATGTCTATGAGATTTTGCCCAAAATGCTGTTTGTAAACTTAAGAAATCAATGCTAAGGCTGAGCTAAAACAGCTTCCCATTTTAAATTGATTTATTTTAAAGATGTATGCCTCCTCTCTTGGTCCTAACAAATAATGTATTCTGCAAACCTTTCATCATTGTTCAAAAGCATCCCCTTAACAAATTGGAACAATACCCATGTAAAGGTTCGTCTATTCATTTATAAAACCATATTTTGCTCTGCCTCCTTGTGTCTTAATGTGCTTTGTTTTCCCTCCATTACATTGTTACATAGACAAACCTATATGATCTTGATGTGATTACCATTTGTGATTTTAATGTATTTTTAGTATTGTATTTTTAGTGCATATTTAATTTATGTGATTTTGATTTTCAACCGTTGGACGCAATCGTGCATAGGGATTAAAAGAATGGAATATAAATCTCTAAAGAAACAAACATATAAAGAAATATAGCAATCCTAGGCAGGCATACCAACTCAGAGCAAGGACCATTGAGTTCAATGTCCCAGACAGTGCTTTCTTTTTGTAAAATACAAGGTGCTGGTGGTACTCATAGCTTGATAAAAGTGCTGTTGGTGCCAGGACAAAATGGCTCACCTGTGTCTCTTTTAGAAACAGGATTACTTTCCATAGCAACCTTCATTCATGTTGCACTTGCACTGTATTGACTGAAATTACCATCTACCCCCCCCCCCAATTCTTCCTAGAACTGTGAACTTCAGCTGAAAGCTCTTGTGTAAATTCAGGTAGAAGTATAGTCATACCTCAAGTTGTGTTTGCTTCACGTTGCATTTTGTCAGGTTATGAACATGGCAAACCTGGAAATGTTTACTTCCGGCTTTGCGCATGCGCAGGAGAGATCTGCACGCTTCACGCATGTGCAGGAGCACTCTATCATGCCACGCGCACCCGCAGAAGCAGCGCTCTACTTACGGACTTTTCAGGGTGTGAATGGCACCACGGAATGGATCATGTCTGTAAGTAGAGGTACCACTGTACTCTGTAGACTTATGGGATTAATATGGAAGTTCCATCTACCTTCTCTTTCCTCAGATTTACACAGGTGTGGTTTTTTTTAAATCCATCTTTATTCCAAACAGTGGGAAATCTATTCAATCGCACAGATGTCACATTCTACATAGTATCCATTATATAAAACGACATTTGGTTTGGAGCAATACTTTACAAGCCTTACTGCAACTCGTTAAAACAAAAACCCTCATTCACAGCTTTAGGGTTTCAGGGTATGTCCTCTGCCTATTTGGACGAGATTCAAACAACATTCTAGCTCACCAAAGATTTTGTATCTGTGAGTCCAGTGTTGAGCATATCTCACACTACTTACTATGATGCCCCCAGGTGTCAATTTATCACCTGTATCCTCTGCTCCTTTTGTGTGCATGCACACTTCTTCAGATACACTGAAACAGAAGTCACCATAAGGGTGGTAGGAGATGGGTGATTGACTCAATGGCTATGGTAAACCTGTCAATCACCCATCTCCTACTACCCTCCTGAGGAAAACCCCACCCCACCCTCCCACTATATATAAGGGTCTGGTGACTTCTGTTTCAGTGTATCTGAAGAAGTGTGGATGCACACACTTACTTGGTCTCTAAGGTGCTACTGGACAATTTTTAAAATTTTATTGTTATATATTTTGACTGTGTCAGACCAACACGGCTACCTACCTGAATACTGAGATAAGTCAACCAAGGATCTGACTCAGTTTAAGGCTGCTGAATGGGGGGGGGAGTTTAAGGAATGCATTCAGAGCCGCATAATAACTAGAGATCTATTTGTTCTCACAGAGTTAGATAGTTAAAGCTGTCACTTCAGGACTATCACATTATTGTCTGGAAAATTCCCACTGGACCAACACATGAGAGATACACTGTTTTCTGGTAATCATTCAAAGATAGAAACGATCACACCTGGTGAAGCTGTTGCTAGGGTCAAAAGCAGCAACTGTGAGCTTTCCAAATGGTTAATTTTTGTTGTTGTATTGAATCATCACATATCTTCTTTATTCCATCTTATTAAAGTGACAGGATTCCAACAGATTGAGAATTGTTCTCAATGTGACTGCCTGGCTCCACTTATTCTATCCACCTCTATGTAGCGGTTTGGAATATCATGTTACACCTAGGGACACGGGTGGCATTGTGGTCTAAACCACTGAGCCTCTCAGGCTTGTTGATCAGAAGGTCAGTGGTTTGAATCCACGTGGCATGGTGAGCTTCCATTGCTCTGTCCCAGCTTCTGCCAACCTAGCAGTTTGAAAGCATGCCAGTGCAAGAAGATAAATAGGTACCGCTGCACCAGGAAGGTAAACGGCGTTTCCGTGTGCTCTGGCTTCCATCACGGTGTTTTGTTGCGCCAGAAGTGGTTTAGTCATGCTGGCCACATGACCCGGAAATCTGTGTGTGGACAAATGCTCCATCGGCTTGAAAGCGAGATGAGTGCCACACCACATAGTCAACTTTGACTGGGGTCCAGGGGTCCTTACCTTTTCTTTTTTAAAAACTATGTGCATTGAAGGGAAACAATAAATAAAACCTTGAACTTGGAGCAAAAGAGAGAGAGCAGTAGTGAGTTATTTGTATTGATCAGAAGATATTTGCATTTACTTTGCAATAAATACTGTGCAGTGAAACATACGGCTCCTCTGTGTTTTAATTAAATCGTCTAAAAGGCAAACTTCAGATCAAGCAATCTATTTAATAGTTAAATTCTCCTGCATAAGAGATCTTCTCCTACACACACACACACCAGAAGCTCACACTCTCAGTGTGTCTGGGAAGCATGCAGTATTAGTCATCAATGCACTTAGATACTCTACTTTGGCACCATCCTGAATAACTGCAGGTATGCAATAAGTGAAGAGGATTTGTCTTCAGGATTCAGGTTAGACGATCCAGGACTTTTAGTGCTTCACTTGGAAGAAAGATGCTCTCCCCAGCACAATGTCAATGACAGGCTGCATGAGCTGCATATTAATGTACTGCTGAACACTGCCAGTTTTCTCAGAGGCTCTTTTGTGAATAGAAGAGACTACACTGTCAGACAGGTGGGGAAATGCAGCTACTATATTGCCAGTAACATGTTAAGATCATCAATGTTTCCTTGATGAGAAAGGCTTCTCCATACATAGCACAATTTCAGCTGAGAGCTCAATCCCCAACAAAGTATGAGGAAAGCCAACAGAGAAAACAGAAGACGCTTCTTCACTCTTTGACTAATGTGGATGAATGAAGGGGTGAGATCTAATAAGGCATTGCCAAAGAGGATTTTGCATTCCATTTTCTTCCTGAGGAATACACAGACAGAACTAAACATGGGTTACAATGCACCTTGACTGTTTTTGCTCTTCTGCTTTAGGCATCAAAATGCACATCTACTCAAAAGTAAGCCTCACTGAGTTCAATGTGACTCACATACCGGAAGATGTTACACATTTGCAGCATAAGAAGCACAATTGAAGGCCTAGTTCTCAATGGCTAAGTTACCATTACTAGGAAGCAGGTTCTTTCCTCAAGTTATTCCCTATACTTCAACCCACATAAGTGAAAGTTAGACATTTGCAGAGATGGAGAAGAATTCAAGCATCAAGTGCACTGGAATTTTGAGGAGAAGAACAGATCACCAACCTCCAAATCATGACCCCCATCTTCACTGCCAAGGAACCCAGGATGTGGCTATGTGTGCATGGCTTCAGTAACACAAATGTGTGCCCATGCACAGAGCATTATTAATGTTCCTTGCAAATACAAGGCTTCCCTCCATGCATACACACACACCTGTCATAACAGCAAATATTTTGCTGGTTGAGAATAAGTGGTTTCAGAGTTTCTTAAAAGAGGCACAATGCTTTTTATGCGGCTTTAGCCTGTGAGTGACATTTCATTCATTCATTCATTCACAAAGTGCACAGGGCTAAAACAATAATGGGGAACATGTGACAATCACCTCCAGCCAGCATGGGCAATGATAAGGAGAAATGGGAGTTGATCCAGCAACATCTGGAGGGCCACCAGCCCCCCCCCCGCCACATTACTGGCCTAGACACAAACTTAACAGGAGTAACTAGAGGGCAAATGCAACACAGCACTGCTTTGCATTTATGTGGTGTTGGTAACAACAACAACAGCAGCAACAACCCTATCCTACTGGGTTGCCTTGCAATTCGCAAATAGCGGTACAAGTCTCATAAACCTTAATAGGGGTTGTGCATTGGAACTTTACAACATCTTCAACCAACCAAAAGGAGAGAAAAAATGTATTTTTTACAAAGTGAAGGAGACTTTTAGTCTCTTAAAATCAACTTGCAAATGCCAACTTCTTATGAGCAAGGGAGGGGATGGGGAGTTACCTTTCTCCTCTGTCACTGTTCTCAAGGCTGGGAAAAGCTGCTTATTCTATAAAGCTGATTGCCAGGGAATCCTGGTTTTGTGAGTACTTTTATGGTTTCTGAGGACTAACCTCCTACAGAATGAGGGCACAAGGTTATCCAATAAATGTCAGTGGCAAAGGAGAAAATAAAAGCATGCACACCTCTGTACTGAGTTGGTTGTAAGGTTCTTTGATGAACTTCTGCATTATATGTTACTTAGGGACTTCAGTAGTTGTTGCCCTATTCTCCAACCATATGACTGACAATTGCGGGACCAGGAACGGCTGTGAAGATGTCATGGCTGACTTCCTACTATTGGTATTTGGGCTTTTGGTATTTCCATAGATTTGCTTGTTGTCGTACTTCACATCACCTTACCAAGAATACAGGCACTATCCTAAGACATGGCCTAGATATACATGAAGCTACTGCTGTGCTGAATCTAAGCAAGCCTGGCTCTAGTTAGTACCTGGATAGATGACTCCTTGGGAACCAGACTTGGGTTCCATGATGGAAAAAAATGGAATATGAATGTCAGAATATAAATGAAAATGTAATGGATTGACCTTTGCATATGTAGGGTTGGTATGCATCACCGAGTTTCTGCCTTTTCTGGCATTCCAGACCACATTGACTCAGCCTATACATGCCCAGACTGTATGGTGTGGATACTACATTTTTGCTCTGTGAGCAGAGGGGGCCTTCCATTCATGGAGCTTATGTGTGCAGGGCCTTCAAAGTTATGCTGAACTTTCCAGCGTCTGCCGTCCACCATCACCGGCCACCAATATACATGTTAATGTAATATGTGAAAGAAGAACACTGGTATAAAAGAGGCAATTATGGTTAAAGATTCCTGCAAAGTAGCCTTGAAATTCAAGCATCACAAAAATAGTCTCTTCCAAAAAGCTGGCACAAGAGGAAAAGAACACACAGTATTCACCATCTGGTTTCCAAAGTCTGTATTTAGTACAGTTTATCCTCATATTGAGCTTCTTCTAACACAGCTTAATAATACAGAAAACTTTTCCTGGGCTACCTTCAGCTTCTGACTTAAGTAGACTTTATAGTGTTTAGTTTCATCCTCTGGCTGACTGCATAATAATGAACAAGTCTTTCCAAAATACAGAGGTCTGGAGAGATTAAGAGGGAAGGAGTATGAAGCCTGATTTTAGGTATGTGACTTCAAGCAATTCCTATGAACCGCAGTGATGCTTACTTCCATACAGCATAGCATTCCATACAGGTCACTGTTATGCTGTTGCTACTTCTGTACTCTAAGAAGTTAAACACATAGGCAATTTTCTGCAAATGAACTCTCTAAAATGTTTCAATGGAAAAGCATTTTTTTAAAAAAATCCTGGGTTCAAGAAGGAATTATGTTTAAACAACCTCAACAACAGCACATTTACAAATTACATAAACACTGTTAACAGATGATTGAACACATTTATATTTTCACTTGGGTCAAATGAACTACTGATATTACCAACTCATCCTTGTTATTTAAGACTGTTGGATTTAATAGGGCTTACTCCCAGGTAAGCAAATAAGTTTAGGATTGCAGCCTTAGGCATCTTTCACACTGATACAGGTGGCAATCATTTTAGGCTTGTGCAATTGACATGTGATAGCTAACGTGAGGATCCTTTTGGACCCAGAAGGTGGACTAAGGAGGTGGGGGAGAGCAGAATGGGGTGGGGTGCACTTATATACACTCCACCAACACACACTGGGGCCAGGAATGGAATCCCCATGCAAAATGGTCGCCACATGTATACTGCTTAATATTTGAAAATTTCAAAGGAGTGTTCCAAACCCCATATGATAATAAAAAAAACAAATAAAAATGATACAATACATAGTAGTAATATAAATTCCTCCAGGGTCACCCACAAAAAACAACAACACATCAAACAATAGCAATGATCCGGGAATGCTTGAGCAAACAGAAAATACTTTGATGTGTGCCAAAAACATATAGTAGTAAGTGCATGCCTTAGTTTTAAAGGGAAGTAATTTCACAAGACAGATGCTACCACAATAAAGGCCCTACTTCGAGTGGCCTCGGGTTTAATTTCAGGAGAGTGTGGCAACACCAGCAGGGCCTCTGAAAATCTCAGTGACCCAGAATGCTGTTGTGCATACTGTATCTAGAACCGAAGTAAGTAATTTCTAAGTAATTAAACCACACCTCAGAGGTTATTCATTGTTCCTCATATCTGATCACAGTCAGATTCATTGGTCATGGATGGGCCCACATTCTGCTTTGACAGTAGTGCTACACTTTTCAAGAAGCTGGCAAAGCAACATTGTTTGAATGAACATAAGGGCATAGTAAAGACCAGTCTGCCCCATCTATCAGCCAGAAAAGAAGCAGCTTTTCCAATGTTTGCTTTTCTCTTTCCTCCCCATCCCCTTTTCATTTTGTAGCTCATCTATTAGACTGTGAGTCTTCAGGCAGGTCTGTCTTATTTTTAATGCATGTACGGTGGTTAGAAAATTGTAGGTGCTTTATCAGTTTTAAATGATCATTATTTATTATTTTCTTAAAATGGAATTCTGCAAGAGCAAGGATGATTGCTTTTACTTCCTTAAAATAACCATAATTTGAATGCGTACAACTCCAATGAGAGCATCCCATGTTTCAGCTTCGCTGCCATTACTCATTAGAATCATGAAATACTGTTTGATGAATAGCTATTAGCCTATTCAATAAATTTTCCTCACTGTACATCATTTTAGAAGCTTAGAGTTTCAAAGTATTCTTGCAACCAAACCCATCTACTAATATTGCAATGACCCAAAACACCAAGAATGAGTAGATGAGAAAGTGGTGAAACTACCACCAAATTATAAATAAGGTTTTGTTTCTATTTTATAAAGCAACAGTGTTTACTTGGGACACTTTTCACTTTTTAAAAACTTATCTGGTATGTGCTACATGATCTTCATGTGCACATTTCTTAAGGAAGTGTCTTGCTGAACCAGGCAATGGTCCACTTTGTCTTGCATCCCTTGCAAGAATCCCAGTAACCACAAACTGCTAGATATCTCATGTGGTTTACATTCTGCCATCCCTAGCATAGAGAACCATTGTTACCATTGACAAGATGACTTGGACTAGTCAACGAGACAGTTTTAGAGCAGAGCAAACAAACAGTGCTAGAGTTGGGCATTTTACACCTGATGTGAAAGGTCCAGGTCACACCCTTTGCTTTGGGCAGGAGCTAATAAATTCAGATGGCGGTGGCTAACTTTTGGCTCTTCAGATGTTGTGGGATTTCAACTGCTTCAGCTTCATCCAGCCTGACCTATAGTCCGGGATGATTGGAGCTGTACTGATCTAAGGCATCACTGATTTAAGAAATACAAAAAAAAAAAAAAGAATGATGGTTTCCTTTTGAAATCTGATGCTTGAAGCAACTGCTTCTTGGTAAAACTGACCAGAAAAAGTTTTAAAAGGTGTAAATGCATAGGTCCAAAAGTCTCTTCAGGAGCCAATTAGAGCAAAATGGACATACACTTCATAAAGGACAAACAGCAAAAAGGTGCTCTAAGTTCAGAGAGCTCAAAGGGGGTTTAACGAACTAGGTACCTAGGTCACCGGGATGGTGTCCTTATGAGACTGCTGTTTCAAGGAGTGGGAAGATTACATTCAGGCTCTTTAATAAGCTTTATCCTAGGCATCTGCTGAAGGAAAGAAACATGAATAAGTTGGCTGTTCTGAAATGAGCAGAAAGTTATGAGTGGAATTAAATAATGCTGTATGCAATAAAAACAATTTCCCAGTGGTTCTTATTTTAACACCCATTTTTTCCCATTGGCAACCATACCATCTGCATAATTTGATTCACTACAAGGGAATTTTATTGTCAAAAAAAGATGAGCACAGTGACTTTAGGTGTCACTCCTTCGACTATCACAGCTGTTCAGTTTGTCATCAATTCCACCACCATCACTTCCATGGGACATACTATTCCATACTAACAAGACATAACTAACCACTTGGCTGTACGCATCATCCTCAGCCCACACAATTTGTGCTTTTGGTAGATCAATGTTTGCTTGTTTCCTATTTAGCATTCCAAGATGACCTTGCCAGTTGTCATCCCAGCATGTTTCAGAGGAAAGGAAGAATTCATGTGTAAAGTGCCTAGGGTTTTCGGATGTGGAGCAAGAGTCATAGGGCCTGGAGGGCTAAATGATTTCAGCAGCAAAAGGAACAACTGAGTGATCATACCTTACTCAAGGAGGAAGAAGCAAACTTTTTTAAAAAAATGTTAACCACATTTCTTAAAATGTTTGGATAATATGTTTTCAGATTTCCATTTTGCCTACATCTTTGCTGAGGACTGTTCACTGCAGTATCACTTTACTTTGGTTTGTGCCATCTCAGAGACTTTCCCATAGCAACACAATGACAAGTACCAGAATATAGAAAGGTGTACTTTTACATAATACTTGAAGCAATATACCCACAGAATGAACTGTGGTATCTTCTGCACTGTTGAAATGGGGGGAAAACATACACACTTGAAAAAGAAAATCCATACCTATAATAAACCAAGCGAAACACTCTCTGAGACCATATACAAGTTTCTATTTTACTTCCAAAAATGCTCCTGGATTTTCATAAATCAGCTAGTTTGCCACATAATATGTCAGTACCACCTTTTTATTGGCTGAGGTGTAGTTCTGCAATACAGTCTAGCTCTGTTGGATTTTAAAGGATAATTGAGTAGGTGTGGGGGGGGCAGACGACATCAACGTTTAAATGCACCAACACAGTTTTGTTGGGTTTTAATGCTACATTCTCATTGGCACATTACTCTGGAGTAAGTCTCATTGAACTTAGCAAGCCCTGCTTCCAAGTTAATATGGATGCTATCTGACAGTGAGTTATGAATGTCTAGATTTGAAATCCTATCCAGTATGACTTTCAGATAACTTACACCGATTTGAAATCCAGGTTGAAAATGGAAATAATGCAGTGTTACAAATTGTTTTTTTAAGAGGCACCTAACGGGCAGACAGCATTGCAGGACAGAAATGCTTCTCACTTTCATATGATAATTTCATGCAATTTGGTCCAACTACAAATGACAGCATCATCTATTCATCTATTTAGCAACTCAATGATTGCCTCATGTCAAGTAGAAAGTCTTTCCAAACTCCTGCTGAGGACAGCTCAGCAAGTAAAACCTCAGTAAGTAAAAGCAGAAGACTGTCTCTTGTTACCTCTCTGCACCTTTAGATTTGATATCCTCAGGGTATCCCATGCAACATCAGTTTCCTCCATCACCTTAGATCTTTGTATCTCAAAAGACACTGTTTTGAAGATGTATGTAAAGTGTTTTCAAACCCAGAAAATGAATACCGTCACGAAGCATTTGCAATCCTTGTGTTGCATAGAAGGACAGGCAGTTTGTAGAAGAAATGCCAAAGCAAAACAAATCTAAAGTAAATGTCATCTTAAGTAGAGAGAGATTGGAATGTCATATTTCAGAGCAGCAACATGAATGGCAGGCTGGCATATTGCTTTCAGGAGATGAAAAGGAAAATGCATCTGGGTTTACCGTACCTTCTTTAAATACCTCCCCCTCTTCAATCTATTTTCTGCAAAAACAATCACTAAACCTTCAAGGAGAAAGTGACAGGCAAGCCACACACACACACACACACACACACACACACACACACACACGGCATCACTAGGCGCTTTGATTTGTGCTGTGACAGAGCCTTTTTATTAAGTTTTCAGTTTAACTGTACCACAGCCTTTAAGGAAATAAAACTCTCTTTATTGAACATATTAAATAAAAAGGCAATCAAGTAGTTTTGCCTTTATTGATAGGTTAAGTATCAAATATCACCATTTAAACATTATATGTATATAGACTTGCATAAAAAGATCGCTTGTGACATGATGCAACCTCTGCCTTTTCCTAACTGTATACATCTCACATCCAATGAGTGTCTCAAACCGCATCCAATAATTCACATGTATGCACTAAGATGGAGCAAGATATTCCCAGCAAGCCCTCTTGGGAACCGTTACTCCTGTATTTACAGAATGTTCCTCAGCCTCTTGAAAAACCAATGTGATGTCAGTGTGGCAATCAAAATACTCCGGTGAAGGAGTCCTTTCGTGTCACTCCACTGCAATCACATTTCACTCTGAAAGACTAATTGCAAGGTGGAAAAGGCTAAGAGAATCTCAGATCCTTCACTTCAACACCTGTACATGAAGCAAGGATGAACATGAAAGCTATACCACCAGACTCAGGGAAACAATCTGTCACAGTAAACCACAGTGGTCCAAGTGTTGCTTTAGATGTATATATGCATCTCACCTTTGCACAAACATTGAAAGGGGCTAGGAAAATCAGATGTGGCTAACATACTGACCAGGCAAGAAAAAGAAAGACAGCCTATGAGGATAAATCTGTGTACCCAAGTCCCACCAGCGACACAGACATCACAGAGAAACTTTATATAAGAAGCAGCAGCTCACAAACCCTGACTAATTCCCATTTTGCTATCAATCTACGCTAGCCAAGAGTAGCAGGAGCAGCTTTCTGAACCCACATATCCATCATTTCAGCTGAGCAGGCAGAAATGCACAGAGGAGGAAGGGGTAAAAAAAACAACCCCAGTACCAGCTAAGGGAACACAAGGACTCAAATCCAAGTTAATGCCTCAGTAGAGGTAGGCTATAGGAAGGTAGGCTATTAGTGTATACTATACACTAATTTTTCCACAAGCCACAGAAATCCTCTAAAACAAGCTTTCAAAATGCATTTTCAAAACATTGTACATCAGCAGTATCCAAGATTCTTTGAAAGGTGCTATCCTGCCCAGCAAAGAAAGAGCAAAGGAGTTGTAAAAGACAAACACTTGAACCTAGAGGCAACTCCAGCATGGCATTAGGCACTGTCTCTATATACCCAAATCTCTTTTTCAACCATGGAAAAAATCTCATAGAACAGAAAGAAAAAGGAAGGAAGGAAAAGGTGGCAACACCTCTCGACTTACCTTTCTGGTAGTTCCCCCTGTTAATAAAACTTCTCCAAGGGCAATTAAAATTCCTCCAGCTGTACCCGAAGTCACACAGGAGCACAAAAATTAGTTTTCAGATGGTCCATCATTTCCTGATCATCCAACCCTGGGGAGGGGAGGGAGAGAAAAGGTGTCCAAGAGACTTTGCCAAAAGTAAGTCCAGAATTCAAATACTATGGGGGGGGGAGGAGGAATCAGTGGCCCAATGATAGAAATCCCCCCTCTGCACGATACACCTTGCTCCTTGCTCACCAAAACTGTATAGCAAAACTGTCAGTGGTAAGCCTCCAATAGCGGCTGTGTATGCTGCAGATGGTACGTCTCACTGTTACCTTCCCAGATGGGTAGAGGTTTCAAAGAACGGCAAATGCAGGCAGCCCCCCACCCCCTCAAAAAAGCCAGGTGGACTGCCAGCCACTCACTCACGCTGTCTAATTAATCAAGAGAGGGACGGATTGGTCACCAGAGGCACCTCCTGCCAGGGTGCACGGGATTATGGCAAGGTTATTAATCTTGCTTTGCTGCATCCCCCCTCCACCCCCTACATCCAGCAGCCTGCATTGAGATGATTGCCAGCTCTGTCTCTGTCCCTGTTCTACTGCATTTTGCTCAGCCCTCCCTTGCTGCAAGTGAAACACAGTGGAGAGAGGAATACTAATAAGGTGGTTAGCTACAGTTTCTTCAAGGCATTCTACGTAGTCTGTGTGCCTCTCTCTCTCTCTCTCTCTCTCTCTCTCTCTCTGTGTGTGTGTGTGTGTGTGTGTGCACAAGTGTGTGAGGAAGAGAGCAGGTCTGTGCCTGCATGTTTTCTAGGGGAGGGGGGAGCACTCTGTGAATTCATTTGCACTTGCTCCATGAAGGCAGCTTCCACATTTGGCAAAGGAAGAATTTATTTGGATTACTTCTGTTAAGGAAGATCAGAGGCAGGGATCTTATTTGATAGATGATATAAAGGAGAGTGAGTGCTCAATTCCCTGGAAGCCTACAGCCATGCCTTGGCAGTTAAGAGAGAAAGAAATGTTCACTGAAAGAGAGACGAATTAAGTAAATAAGGCTCTGAAGAGTCTGGGGCAATCTTTAAGGTCTGCTGGCTCCACACCTGAAGCACTACGTGGAAATGGCCATTCAGTGCTGTGCTTGAAATCATATCTCTATCTCTATCTATCTATCTATCATCTATCTATCTATCTATCTATCTATCTATCTATCTATCTATCATCTATCTATCTATCTATCTATCTATCATCTATTTATCTATCATCTACCTTTTCAGATGACTATGTCCTTAGGAAAGAAATTAGAAATCTCACCTGGGGTGTTTTTTTTTGGGGGGGGGGGTCTGGGGGTGTGAGGTTGGAGAAAGAGTGAAAAACTGCACCAAGACTAGTCAAAACTTGGTGCAGTTTCCTCTATTCCACAGCCCAGTTTCATTCTCAGCTGTTTTCCCTCAGTGTCAATGGGATATTTGCTTCTACTCTTTCCTCCCCCAATTCCATAAAAGAAAAGAAAACCAGGAATGTGAAGTTCTTCATACAATGCCTTGGCTTTAATGAGATGCCTTGGAGCCAAGAGGAGAGAGTAAAAGCAGTGGCTGTCCCCACCAGTGCATTCATCTTTGATCATCCATGTACAAATTCATATATAGAGCTGCACTCAGCGGAATTTGTTCCCTCAGAATATCGAAGCCACTACTGCTTGTGCCAAGCTTTGCTCGGCGTTTGAGCAGGTAAATTATTCTTGGCTGCAATCCCAGATCTATCCAGCAGATGCTGCTAGATATGACTCAGTCAAGAGCCACAAGAGGAGAAACTTATGACAAACAAGCATACACATACTTCAGGGAAGTTTCTGCATAATGGTTTAGCTATAAGGCTCTAAGGTGGGACAGGATACCCCAACGGAGGTCAGTGATTCACATCCAAGGTAAGTTACTGTATTTGTAAATCATAGAAGTTAAGAGCACAGGTTACAGAAAGCTGCCTTATATGGAATTGAACCATTGGTCCATCTGCCTCAGTATTGTCTTCACGGACTGGCAGGAGCTCTCCAGGATTTCAGGCAGAGTTCTCTCCCAGCTATTCCTGGAGATGCTGGAGACTGAACCTGGGACTTTCTGTATTCAAAGCAGATGTTCTACGGTAGTGCTGGATTTACGTATAAGCTAAACAAGCTATAGCTTAGGGCCCCACTCTCTCGGGGGCCCAAAAAAAATTTAAAGGGAAAAAAACACTTGGATGTACATTTCCAAAATGTAAGATAAACTTATCCTTAATTGTATTTCAGTTCAACAAGTACTTTGATAAAATACATATTTTATTATGTGCA
The DNA here is from genome assembly GCF_965113315.1 of Podarcis vaucheri. Lineage (NCBI taxonomy): Eukaryota > Metazoa > Chordata > Lepidosauria > Squamata > Lacertidae > Podarcis > Podarcis vaucheri. The sequence goes on along the minus strand of NC_138759.1, from coordinate 55,951,012 downwards.
AATGGCTTTAGATACCTATTAGGTACATAAATTACCATATAGCAGATATTCAACACAAAAAACAGCAACAATTTGTTGTTGACAAAGGACAGCTGGACATAAGAAGGGCCCTATTACCTTCAGTAGCTTGGGGCCCCATCAAACTTCAATCCAGAACTGGTTCTACCATGGAGCTATGGGCCTTCCAAAGTTGAATGTTATTTAATTGTATAAAGGTGACACGTTCAACACATTGACCAGAAGACACTTGTTTTTGTCAGTTTAACATCATATATTTATCTCTCCACATTTCAAGAGGCAGCTCAAGGTGGCCTATGCAGTTCCTCCCATTTGATCACCAACAAACCTATGACACAGATTAGGTTGAGAGATATCAACTAGTCTAAAGTCCCCTGGTATGTTTCATGGCCTAATGGGAATTTCAATCTGATACTCTCACTGCCACACCATACTGGCTTTTTTGTAAGGTGTGTCTAATGGAACTAGTGTTAGATGTTCTGGGTCAGGAGGAACACAGCAAGACTCTGAAGGCAGGCAGTTGTGCAACATAGCTTAAATGGTATCACTGTACCTTGGTTGAGAGAGCTCGAGTTCCTAGATCAGGAGTGAGGAAGTCTAGGCCCAGGAGTCTACAGCGACTTTCTCTGTCTGGCCCTCAGACCTCTCCCTAGCCCTCACTGTCTCACCCAGAGGTGGATTTGGGGCAGTGCTGCCGGTTCTGCACCTCAAGCCTAGGGGCGCTGCAGGGTGTCACAACTGTGATGCAGTGAATTGAGCATCACAGTCCTGTCACATTCCTCCCTGGCCCTGCTCTACACCCTGAGTGTTTTTGCCCGGCTAAAATGTTTCCTTGAACTACAGTAATGCTTCTCGCTTGCCTGGGTGGAGGACTGAGTAGGGTATTTGAGCATGTGTAGAAAATAGCTGACTGTACAAAGATTGCTCCAGCCACATTTACCTTTGGCCATACTTCAGAAAGGAATGCAGCTCTATGGCTGAAAAAGGTTCCCCACCCCTGCCTTAAATATACAAATCCTGCCAAATTGAAAAATAGTTTAGATATTTTCTAACAAAAATTTCACATGGACTGTACCAGGCTACGTCCTCTGAGGCAGTGGAAGCTACTACTAAGTTGAGATAGGATGATGTGTAGAGTAGGCCTGTTCTTGGTCTACGTATATCTGATTCTTCCCTACATTTTTTTTTCTTGACAAAGAAGTCCAATCATGCTAATGGACATATTGGTATGATTAAACCTTGGTTGTCAAATGTATTCTGTTCTGGAAGACCGTTCAGCTTCTGAAACATTCAACAACCAAGGCACAGCTTGCAAGAGCTTCTTGCACTCAAGCGGAAGCCACGTTAGACATTCAAGTTCCGAAGAATCTTAGAAAACTGGAGCATTTACTTCTGGGTTTTCGGCGTTGGGAGCTGAAACATTTGAAAACGGAGCTGTTCGAGAACCGAAGTTTGACTGTATTAGACAGGAACCATGGGTGGGGAAGAAAATTGATTCAGTGCACATTTAAAGGCAAGCCTACCTAATTTGCACTTTCTGAAACCACACATTCACCAAAACAGTCATCCTTTGAAATTTGCACTTCTCTGAATTTTTGCAGTGCAATTCCCAAGTCAAGTAGTGTCTACAAAAATGCATATGCGGGTCACATACAAAAGTGCATTATATTTAGGGAAATTGTTTCCCTAAAATGTGGTCATTTGGCAAAATTGCATACAAAATATGGATGTAAGGAGGAAATCACAGTAAAATCCTGATGAAGACTTTTAAAAAAAGTGCAAGGTGATATGAACTGAACTCAAGATTGGAAAAATGGAAAACTGAGAGAAAGAGAAATTGACAGAATCACCCACCATTAAAATGACCTGTTCAGCTCAGTTTACCAGTATTTTATTTTGTGCCCTTGAGAGCAGAAATCGGTTTGCTGATCTGCACTATTAGGGTGCCACTTTAAGTAAACATTTTCTTTCTATAGGTACTCCATAAGTATGTTCACCCCTGTGGCCCACTTGGGGTACCATGATGGGGAATTGCTTCCAAAAATTCAACTTTGATTTGAAGCAACATTTGAAGTGTCAACAAGTGTAAGCTTGAAGGAGGAGGAAGTTAATGCCAGCCCTGAGAACTGCTGGAATAATACTGAGGACAATGTTTGTCAATGTAGAAAGTGAGGAAGTTGGATGGAGCAGATGATTCACTGGAGAGTTAGTCAGTCTGCGCCAGCCTTATGTACTAGTGCATACTAACGATTACTATGGAGATCCTATCACTATAGAGGTATAGATTTTATAACAATTTTTGAAATCTGATTCATATGTAAAATTATTATTAGTTATTTGCAGCCAGATTTGTATAATGGCAAATGGCCATATTACAATTAAACAATAATGGCTCTTTGCCAGTGCCTGATAAGCTCTGAGTAGAGACCATAGTAGCAAATGTTGGCAGGAGTTGAGTGGAGGCTGTTTCCCTTGAACTCTAGGAGTGGCTGTTTTAGCCAAGCCCTCCATGGTTCTGCAAGCGGAAACAGCAGGAGTAAAAACCAGCACTGGCATATTGAGGACTGCTGGATAGCTACAAAAACAGCAGACCCCCCCAGTGCCTCTAAATTACAACTTAAAGCTGAAGCTATAGAACTTCAGAAGGCTGCTTGTAGGCTGATAACGTGTCAAGGGTCAGTATCTTGCAGGAATGAGGAAACTATTGGGAAGTGATAATGTTAAATTGGCTATTTTTATTTTACTCTGATAATGCCTTTTGCTTGTCTGGATAGAGGATAGAGCGGAGTATGTTAGTTTGTGTAGAAACTAGCCAAGTGCATAATGCTAAAACTTACATTTGTTGCTCCACTTTTGACTCTAACCCATCTGGCCCTCAGAAGAATGCATAAAGGGAATGTGGCCTGTGGGCTGAAAGAGGTTACCCACACCTGTCTTCATTTCTCCACAAAATACATTTTTATTCTTCAGGTAACATGCTCATTTGTCCTGCACTTCCAGGCTACTTCCAATGACACTCAGAGTACATTATTCAGCTTAAAGTCAGACTACCCTGTCTTGGGAAGGAGAGTGAAAATAAATCCTGTAACAGATAATGCAGGAGAGATTTTAAAAGTGTATTTACCTTAAATAATTATTGCATAAAAAGTTGAGTGTATAATAAATGCAAATGAATGACTCAGAGCTTTTTGGCCACACTTGAATACTCTAATGAATTACCAGATATAAGAAGCTTAATATCTGCAGGATTTCAAAAGCTGTAGCAAAAAGAAAAGACTAAATGTTCTTTTTTGACATAATCTGTAGAAGCGCCAAGGACCTGGGTCACCCTGACATGAGGGATGCTTGAGAAAATCAGTTTTTGGGAATTCTGCTATGACCTGGTCTGGCACCTTCTGGAATAATGTGGAAATTGAAATTTAGATTTCTACCAACTTTTGCAACTTTCCTTTGTCTCCCAACCCCATCTCAAATCATAAAAGCATCAGTCATGCATATTTTGAGACAGCATATTTATTTATTTTTTTAAAAGACATTTAAATGGAAATATAAATACAAATTCTTGTGCAGTAACAGGACAGAATGGATTTGTGAGTTGAACGCATGCAAAAAGACCTAGACCCAATGTAGACTTATTCTTAGGTCAATCCAACAAAATTCCAGAAAGATGTGGTCAAGTCAAATGAGAGTATGAAATACAAGCGTGATTAGTAAGTGTGTGAACAGGCAAGTTTAAATACTAAGAAACTGGTGTGTTTTTCATGTTGCTTGCAGACACATCGGTCACTTTAGTTATACCAAATGTCAGTGATTAAATAGGATAATTCTAGTTAAAGTGACTGGTTAAAGCGACTCTCTACTGACCTGCTATATTCATTTCCAGTATTAATCAAGCCTTCATCTCCCCTTTCCCATACTTGCCCCCTCATTCTCCAAGAACATATGAAGTCCCTGCTGAACCAGGCCAATGGCCCAGCATCCTCTTCTCACAGTGGCCAACCAAATACCTGCAGAAAACTTGCTGCTGAGTCCAGTTTAAGGTTTTGTTATTAGTTTCCAGACTCCTGCACAAATTAAGACCAGGTTATGTGAAAGAATATGCTTCTTACATTGTCCTGCACATCCACTATGGTAAGGGTTCTGTGGCAGAATTGGGCAGAGGACAAGGTGCTAGAATACTTTTTCTTGTTTGGAATTGCTGGGTTGACAGCTGACAACCTGATTTTGAACAGAGTGTAGTACATTTCCTAAGAAAGGAAGTGAAGCTCATTATTTCACCCCTTGGATGTTTGGATTTGCAGCTCATGTTCAAAATGCAAATGCATACAGCCTATTGTCACGTAACAATGGTGTTTTAAGTGTCTTTGGGCATCATGGCAAAAAGAAAAATCATTTAGGTCAGCAGAAAAAGGGGGGAGCCTTTCCCCCTTATTCAGCAGAAAGAGAATGAGAGGTGTGTAGTAAACATAATTAGGAGCTATGTCTAACGATTGTGTCCCTAGGAATAAATGTTTTGAAACAGAAATATTCTGTTTGTTACTAGGCTTCAGACAAGTTGGAAGCAAAACACCTGACAGTTCTAAGGTTAATCCAAATTAGGTGTGAAATGAGCACTTCATTTGGCAACAGAACTGATGGTTCCACCCATATGAAGAGAATTGATAAACTGGATATAAAACATGAATAATAATTATTGGCTGGCATCTGTCTGTCTCAAGAGATAACAGAAGAATGCACCTTGAGGGGTAAAGTCAAAGCGTTGGAGAGTTACAGCATTTGCTGTGGCTGTAGAGACAGACAGAGGAGAGACATGTTTTGTTGCAGCTGAGGCAGATAAAGGTATCTGGCTGTGCTGGTGCAAATGCACCATGGTTTCTTCTCTCCGCGCTTCTCCCAGCGATCATTCCTCCTATGGTCACTGCTATGGATACACGACCTGACTGATTATATTATTTTTAGGGCTGGTTCACATCTGAAGGCAGCCCTGTTTAGGGACGTTTTTAATGTTTGATATTTTATCGTATTTTTAGTATTCTGTTGGCAGCTGCCCAGAGTGGCTGGGGAAACCCAGCCAGATGGGTGGGGTATAAATATTATTATTATTATTATTATTATTATTATTATTATTATTATTAGCTGCACTCAGTGCTCCAGTGGCACTCATTTTAACAGTCACAATTGTGAAGACACTCCTACACTTTTTAAGATAGGACCACATGAATGAGTGATATCCCAGCATACATTGCACAATAAGGTTATTAGGGTGGCAGCCATTATTGATGACAGAAACTTCTGTGCCTAGTTGCTTGCCTTAAGGGACCCTGTTAGCAAAAGGTAACAGTTCTAATGCTTCAGTTTGCCTTTTGCCATGCAGCTAGTGTTTAGAAGGATACTGTCTCTGACCCCAGAGGAAAAGTATGACCATCATGGCTAGTAGCCTTTGATATCCTTCTCCTCCATGAATTTGTCTAATCTTCTTTTAAAGCCATCCATGTTGATGGTCGTGACTGCCCCCTGCAGGAGTGAGTTCTATAGTTTAACTGTGCTCCCAAATAGAGACTAGAACCTTGCTCTCCCAGCCTACATTGAGTGATGCTATCAAAGGAAATGCATATGTTCCATTAAAGGTAAAGGTAAAGGTACCCCTGCCCGTACGGGCCAGTCTTGACAGACTCTGGGGTTGTGTGCCCATCTCACTCAAGAGGCCGAGGGCCAGCGCTGTCCAGAGACACTTCCGGGTCACGTGGCCAGCGTGACATCGCTGCTCTGGCGAGCCAGAGCCACACACGGAAACGCCGTTTACCTTCCCGCTAGTAAGCGGTCCCTATTTATCTACTTGCACCCGAGGGTGCTTTCGAACTGCTAGGTTGGCAGGCGCTGGGACCGAACAACGGGAGCGCACCCCGCCGCGGGGATTCGAACCGCCGACCTTTCGATCGGCAAGCCCTAGGCGCTGAGGCTTTTACCCACAGCGCCACCTGCGTCCCTTTATGTTCCATTAAGCTATTCTAAAATGGATGCTATTAATTTCTATGCAATTCAAACAGATGCTCCTTGAAGGAAGCTGTAAGGATTAGTTTCAAAATATTTAGCCATCTTAAGAACATGCCCAAATTAAGCCCAAACTTTACTGTGCTACAGAACTGAATTTCAATTCCCTTTTTCATCTGAGGGGCACATCTTAAATTTTTAGGTCTTTTGGAGCAGGATTCAATCACGAATTCGCAAATTCAAGTTACAGTTGGTTCTTGAGCTTTTCTGCAACAAAACCGCTTCTGCAAAGGACTCTTTGTGATAAGGAAAATGATGAGGCGATGCGCTGGAAAGTGTGGGAAAACACTTTCTTTTTTAACCCATCAGAAAAGCTTGTAAAACATAGTGCTACACAAATGTCTGTCGCAGAACTGATGGTGACAGTCAGTATTTTTCAGGAGGCAATATTGAAATGCACATATTGAAAAGATAGACTTGCACAATTAAAGTGGATTACAGCTTCCTGTTGGCCTAACACTAAAAATCCACTTCAAAAAGTAAACACCACCACAAAGCACCAGACTTCTTGTGGTTAGTAAACTGACAGGGAAATGGCCTGAAAATTATGGGATGAATGAATGATTAACAGAAAGACATATAAACACCCTGCAATCAGATAAGTATAAATGCTCATTGTCATAAAACCCCATAGAAAACCAATAAAAATAGCAAGGAAAATGAAACTGTCATAACATTATTCATTATTATTATTATTAGCATAAAATGTTGGGACACAGAGAGTTCAAAATCCAGATCACTGACATCAGTTTGGAGAGATGTGTATGCAAATAAAATGCAAATAAAGTGGCTGTAGCAGAAATAAAAGCCAATGGGATTTCCCTGGGTAAAATAGGCCTGTATTAATGCAACATAAAACTTTCAAAGATTCAACAGTCTGACAGAAGGCTTGTTGCTCTAGCAAACAGGAGTGAATGATTGTAACTCAGAACTGGCAGAACTTTCCATGACTTTAACAGCCTGATGAAAGGCTTGCTGCTTCAGAAAATAATACAGTTGGATATGCCAAATGGTGCACCAGCACAAAGAATGTCACACAGTCAGTTCCTCCTCCAGTGATGTAACACTTCTATTCTAGACAGAAATGCCAGGTATATAAGTTTGGTTAGTGACATTAGCAGTTGTCTTTATTTGTAGTATGTGGCCTAGCTCACTACCTGAATCTTCTGGAGCTATCTGCATGCCATGTCTGAATCATATCATATACATCAGGAATGTCCAACTGGTCGATCATGATCAACCAACTGACTGCGGAGCGACCCTGGTCGATCTCGTGATCCTGATATATCACCCTCAACCCCCCACAAAAAAAGGCTCAACAACTTTGCTGAAGCTTCCCCAGAAGAAGCTCAACAACTTTAGATCACTGCCAATGTTTTTATAGTGTGAGTAGATCACAGTCTCTTGGAAGGTGGACATCCCTGATATACATGATAGCCAGTGCTAGTCATATCCAGAGGAAGCCCAGTGATTTGAGTACATCTACCCTCAATATGACTTAGTTGGCTATCTATGGGTGGAATTTACCTAATAAGTCCTGGCAGCCCTGCTCAAGGGCTTCCACTTGCACAAAGGGGCTTTCCCCCTCTTCCATCCCTCAACAACACCTGAGTAGCTCTAAGGGGGTCAGGAGAACTCCCAGAACAGCATGTTGGAGGGAAGAGGACGAGGTTGTCTGTCTGGCAATATGCAACTTAAAGGCAATGTTCACCACAGTGAGGTGTTCAGATTCACCATATATATCTAACTTTACATGACAATATGTGCCAATTACAAATGTCTACCTCACACAGTTAGTATTAAGGCTCATGACATTCTATGATCAAAGAAATGGTGTATCCTAGTAATGGTGACAGACCAAGAAAGGAAAGGCAGAGCCAAGTGTCGGTGTATGCTAATAGTGGGATAAACTGTACTGTCAGCTGATAATGTTCAATATCATAAATACTCCTCTCCACTTCTAAGGAAGAAGAAAAGCCTTGTCATTTTAAGAAATTTTGCCTCCAGTGCCAGAGAAACATTTCATCTTGCTGCTTCTTCAGACATAGATAATAGCACCGTGCCCTTCATAGTGACATACAAGTGTTAAACACCAATCAAGTTGTGTGTTAACCTATGACAGTTTCGGTAGGGAGCAATTCACTCAGCACTGACGTGTTGCCACTCACGGAGAGAAATGTTGCACCTGTTCATTCTTCTGCAACCAGAAACCAAGCCACCGCAGACATCAGCAGGGTCGAGATGGATTTAACTGTTCTGTTTCCCTACAATAATCCTTGGGGATCCCAAAACATTGCAGTTTCTTTTCAGTGTTCCAGCCAGTCAGCCTTACCTGGAATAAGTGCATAGGAGCAGCTGTGTTGTCTCAGGCCTGTGGCCTATCTGGTCTAGCATTCTGTGGCTTCCCAGCAACTAGTATTCAGAAGAATACTGTTTCCTGCGGTTGGAGGTAGAACATGGTCAAGATTTGTAGCCACTGATAACCTTATTTTTCATTAATATATCTAACCCCTTTCAAAAGCCATCCAAATTAGTGGCATCGGTGCCTCCTGTGGAAGCAAATCCAGTAGTGAAGAACATTTTGGTCCATCTAGCTCAGTATTGTCTACTGTGAGTGACAGCAGCTCTCCAGGGTTTCAGAGAGGAGATTCCCACTCCTATGCAGAAGATACTGGGAACGCTGATGCTTTGCCACTCAGCTACAGCCCTTCTGTCATTATGAATCCATTTCCTTCCTCCTGAGAGTTCACATCTCCTCCTGTTTCTGGGTCTTAAGTAGAGCTTTTGCCACAGTCTATTTTCTTCCACTCAGTATGATTATGACTCCTTGTCCCAGCAGGCCCCTGTTGTCTGTTATTTGCAGATACTCATTGATAACCCCAGTGCCACATGGTCATCATCCAATCATCATTATTTAGAGTTTGAAGAGTTTGGATTTGATATCCCACTTTATCACTACCCAAAGGAGTCTCAAAGCGGCTAACATTCTCCTTTCCCTTCCTCCCCCACAACAAACACTCTGTGAGGTGAGTGGGGCTGAGAGACTTCAAAGAAGTGTGACTGGCCCAAGGTCACCCAGCAGCTGCATGTGGAGGAGCGGAGACGCGAACCCGGATCACCAGATTACAAGTCTACCGCTCTTAACCACTATACAACATTGGCTCTCAAACAGAAAATGTCAGAAAAGCAAGTGCCAAACATCTTTAAGTTTTCAGGACCACTTGAGCTGATATTGTGAACATGTGGGAAAGCTTTCAGAAGGATTCCACAGCCAGTCTTCTGCATAAGAAAACAGAAGTATATATCGCCACCTCACTTTGTCCCATACTTCATTCAAAGTTTCATTTCCATTCAAAAAATAAATAAATAAATCCACAACTAAACAGAATTTAATTAGATTGCTCTAAAATAACTATACTGTGAAATACATCATTATCTACACATGGTACGAGGGACATTTTTCAGCCATGGGCCAAATGGACTAGATGACCCTTGAGGTCCCTTTCAACTCTACAATTCTATGATTCCTTTCTGGGTAACCTTCTGAGGGTCACATGCCACTGGTGGGAAAAGTGAAAGGAACAACTAACTTTACCTTTGTAGATTAGGCTTGTTTTTACATTTGCTCCCACACCCCTCTCTATCCCTTATCTAGCAAAGCAAGAGGCAAGATCAGAGTTCAAGAAAACCTAGGGTTGCCATATGACCGGAATTCAGGATTTGGCTGTCGGAATCTGTCCAGGTGAAAGTCACAGAAATGTCTGTGAAAATGGCAACCCATGTCGGAAATGTAGATTTTGGCAAATTTCCGTTAAAAAAAAAACTTAACAACCCCCCCCCCAAAAAAAACCCCTCACTTTTTGAAATGTGATAGCCCTAAGCAAACATTCCAGCCAGCTAAAAAAATACTTGGGGTGTGAAGCAGAGCTGGTGAGCAGTGGAGCCTGGGGAGAGTTGCAAGGGCCAGATAGAGAAAACTGGGGGCCACAATCTACCTATGAGCCTAAAGTTCCCCACTCTAGTCTGCATGCTTATTGGACAATTCTAATTATTTAGTGTTATGTTCATAATCTAGTCAGTTGTATAAATGAAAAGGCATTGAAGGCAGAGATGTATTTGTATTCTATGAACATTTCCTTTTGGAGCTTGACATTTTGAGACATGGCATATCAGTGAGACAGAATGACTACTGCACAGCAGCTATGGGGGAGAGGGATGAGACAGAACTTAAAAGTTTGTTTGTCTTTCGGCAGAATGATCCTATTCACACTTACGTCCCATATGCAGTAAGTCCCATTCAACATACTTCTTAGCACAGAATTGCAGGTGCAATATTGGCAAAACTGAATCCTTTGTACCATATAATACTACTCTGGGGAACACCTGCAGTTCTGCAGATATCCAGTAGAGGGGGAGAAACACTATACTGTGGGGATCAATTTGCATATGAGACTCCATGCTTTAAATTGTGAATGGGCATGTGAACTATCCAGATGAGGGGGAAATAACACATGTCAGAAGGAAGGGAACAAGCACAGTTTTATTTTTGATGTACCGAGATGGGCTTGGCAGAGAGAGAGAGAGAGAGAGAGAGAGAGATCTCAGGAGAGGCTTGGCTATGCATGGTCAAGCCTAGAGATGTGATATGTGTATTGTGAAATGGTGAGAGAACATTAAAGCTTAGTAATCAAAATGAATCACCTGTGAGTCTTGAATAAATTACCCACTTCTCAAAGCTATTTGGCACACTCACTCTCAGATATCCATTGCCAGTGCCTGGCGGGACTGGTATTTTATTTTATTTATTGGCCTTTACGTAGCATTCATTACCGAGGTGTCTGAACTCCTTAATGAATTTACCCTCAGCATATATGCCCCTTTGAGGTAGGGGGAAAGAAATATCCGATAGAAAAACACTGAGCCTAATGTACTAATTGTGCTTTCAAATGTGGCTCCTTGTCTTGCTTCATGGACACCTGGTGTGATAATTGCTCTTCCTAATGCATGGACCATAAAATGATACGTTGCCCAAATTAGCGATCCATTTAAAATATTTAAGCCAAAAGAAACACCATGCTTAGGAATTAAGGACAGAGTCAGACAGCTGGATCCGGAGAAGAATTCTGTATTAAAGGCTGAATTCACACCATATATTTAAAGCACTGTGATACCACTTTAAACAATCATGGGGAAAGAATTCTGGGAGCTATGGTTTGTTAAGAGTTGCTTAACAATCTCTCTTCCCAGGGAGCTCAGTGAGGGGAATAGAGGTTTTCTAATAACTCTCAGCAACCTTAACAAATTACAGCTCCCATAATTCTTTGGAAGAGGGGAAGCTTTTAATGTTTGATTTTTCTTTTCTTTTCGCTTTGTTTTATTTGTATTTTTGTCAGAAGCTATCCAGAGTGACCGGGGCAACTCAGTAAGATGGGTGAGGTATAAGAAATAAATTTGAGGGTGGGCCACATAGTGGATCCCAGAGGTTTCTGGAGTTATGGGGAAAAGAGCACGGGTGACTTGGCAAGCACTGCCAAGGCTACCTCAGATTCATCCTAGGTTGGGCAAATTCTTCCCAGTATGCACCAGGTTTGCATAGTCCCTTGGCTCAGTTCAACATGATAGTGCCGATCAATAAAGTCCTTAATCATCCTCTTACAGATAATCTTTAAGTGTTTTAACAATCTCTCCACTGCAAGAGCAAGATTGTGATTTCATGGGAGGCATTTGTTTTCTCCACTAACTTGTGGCTGTGAACATAATCACAAAACTTGACAAAGCAACTCTTAAAACAGATTGGTAAGTAATGGTGCCTCTCAAGCATAATCTTGGTCTGTCCCCCATAGTGATTAGGGTGCTGTGGGCTAGTGTGTTGTACATGCTCTCCCTTTTTACTAATACATATACACATCTCTCTATCACATTTACACACCCCTGACTGTTCGGCATGATTGACAAGCAAGGGAAGGATCCTCTTCTGCAGCTGTCACATGCTTCCATTTCTTCATCCATGGGCTCTTTATGTCTTGAACTGAATTGGACTGTTTGCTGGAGGCAAGCATTCACCTAATGGTTCTGTTACGTTGTGGGCAAACATATCAGACGACACAACGATTCTTCAAACAGCTCTTGTTTATTCAGAGGCCAGAACTGAACTGAACTGAAGAGCTCAGTCAGCCTGCTTATATAGAGCTCCAGTACAACGTAACTGTAGCAACTTTCTAAAACTATCCAATCACTGAACGTCACTTTCGATCCTTCATTTGCATACAAACTATCCAATCACTGAATGTCACTTTCGAGCCTTCATTTGCATAACTATCTACAGTATCCCCCTGCTGGCCCAGGGTGAGAACTTCAGTACATAACAGGTTCACCTGTGGTTATGTAACCAAGGGAGCAGTTGTATCCACTCATCTGGATTGACTTAGTTGCACTAGAACTGCTGTGATGGATTAACAACACTCTCTGATACCCACACAGGGTTGTATCCAATGGTAGTTGTATTCAGAATAGAAAATAATAAACACCACCAACTTAGGTCCATAAATTTCATAGGGTTTACTCTGAGTATAACTTCATTGGACACAACTTATAGCTATATTTTTCATCACCATATTTTACAGTTGCACAGCATGATGATATCTAGCTAGAGAGATGTGTTAATTAGGGCTGCCATATGTCCAGATTTTCTTGGACATTACTGGGATTTCAAAGGCAGAATTAGCTTCCGGAGGGAATTTGTGAAAGGTGGTGCTTTGTCCTGGATCTTAGGAAAGTCAATCAAAAAATCATGGGTTTGGGGCATTTTTGTATAAAAGAGCTCAACAAATTTGGGGAGTTTCCCCCCCCCCCAAAAAAAAGGCTCAGCAATTTTCAGGGTGTCCTGGTTTTTACTTTTTGAAATATGGTAACCCTATTTGAATTATTTAATGGGAAAATGCTTTGACTTTGAGAAATAAATAATATATTGCAGGTAATTCACAAAAGCTGATTTGTGATCACAGAAAGTGTACACAATGCTGCTTAGTATTGTGTTGTATAATGTCACACTGATCTGATGGTTTTATCAGGGTTCGCCCAAAGGACCCTCATGAGTCAATCAACTAATTCCCTCTCTGCTAAAAAGTGCCATTCTAACTAGCAAATTCAGGACCTTGTGTGGTAAACAGAAGGTATCAGCTATGCAAACCCTTATTATCTTCACAACACTGAGGTATTTTACAAGTTGATGAATTTACAAAGGCAAATAAGGCAGAAGAAGATGCCCACAACTAATTAACAGTCATAATTCTTATAGCATTATGTTTGCACCATATTTCCCCATGCCAATTTGTTCACTTAGATTGTAGCTTAGATAGAACACTGCAAGGAGTTTCCATTTCCTTGAATTCCATTAAAATATTTGGCTTTTAAAAACACACATCTCTTGGACCCTGTCAGAGGACCTTAGGACGTTCGGTTGACAGAACATTGCAATGTCACAAAATACTATTTTAGGTCAGAACTGTGTGAAAATCTCTGAGAGTAACCAGGGACTACAAAATGTTAAAATGTGTTTATACCCACATACAGTGTTATTTTATCACCTATATATTTTATCAGCATGATTCTGTAAAGTTAAGGATATTTTAAGGACCTGGCTACATATTCTACTAAATGCAATTTCAATCACAACCTTAAAAAAAAAAAAATGTAATCCCTGGTGTGATCATTTCCACCAAAATTCACTTACTGCAATTAGCACCAAAGAATGTTCCCTCTGTCCTACTTTTGCAATGGCATGGCAGTGATTTTCATTGGAATCACATTATGAATGGAAAAGCTTACAGCTACTCACCCTATGTGCTGTGGTCCCAACGGAATTCCCCCAGCCCAAAGCCAAGGACTTAATAATAATAATAATTCCCTGACATGGTTTTAAGGCACATAATTAATATGTTACATAGCTTGCTATGCCCTTACAGATGGTGAAGGAAGGGGTAGATAGAGTGCCCAAGCTTTGAGTCCATAGCAAGCCTGGAGAGGAATCCAGATTTAATATAAATATTTTCTGTATCATGAATTATTTTCTATTGTCAAAACTTGAAGACAATAAAGAAATTAGAAAGCAAGAGGAGTAAACAAACTGCACAATCTGCAGAAGGGAGTAGAGACATTAAAATGAGAGGATATCATGAAAAAGGTACAATATTTATTGAGGACTTGGCATTTTATTAATATACCAGTAGTCCAGAGTCTGGCAATATGGCCTCTTACACATTTTTAATTCATTAATGGAAAATTCTGTCCCACCCCTCGTGTTAAAAACAAACAAGCAGTATACCGGTAGAAGAATCTACAGAAACTTTGGAGGGACTTAAAGCTGTATGAGAGAAGGATTTATAGATATCTAAATTTATCTGAAGTCATCAAAAGATAAGTTATGGAAGGCATTTAGCAAAATGACACCAAAAATAAGAATTTTTTTTAAAATTGTTTTGCTGATATCTTACTGCACCAAAGGTAAGCCACACCTATAAACTATAACAGCTGGAGGGGTAATAAAATAAATGGAACATATTTTCATATGTGGTGGGTGTGTAATATAGTAAATACTTTTTGGTATATTGTTAAAGAAGAATGTGAAACAAAGGAACCAAAATATTGATAAAGAACAAATATTATTGTTATCAATACTTGATGGAGAAATCAAGAATTTAGTAAAGGTAAAGGTAAAGATAAAGGACCCCTGATGGTTAAGTCCAGTCAAAGGAGACTATGGGATTGTGGTGCTCATCTCTCAGGCCAAGGGAGCCGGCATTTGTCCACAGACAGCTTTCCAGGTCATGTGGTCAGCATGACTAAACTGCTACAGAACATCGTGACAGAAACCAGAGTGTATGGAAATGCCATTTACCATCCCACCACAGCAGTACCTATTTATCTACTTGCACTGGTGTGCTTTCGAACTGCTAGGTTGGATTTGAACTGCCGACCTTCCGATTGGAAAGCCCAAGAGGCTCAGTGTTTTAGACCACAGCACCACCCGCGTCCCTTATCTTATCTTACTGATAAGCAGGGCACTTGGCAGTGGCAAACAGGTGGATGTCAAGTTAACATATGTCCATAGAGTTAGAGTATTTTAAGGAAAATCACCTTGCAGATGCAGAATGCTACAGATGAAATATATGGTGTGCATGGTATGCTTTTATTGACTTTGTGTACAAGAGAAACAACAGCTGGAGACCACCAAAAACTCAAGGATTTATATGAGATGGCAAATTTTGGAGATACTATATGATTAAGTATTTTTATTTCTGAAAGAAAAACAATGAGGTCATTTATTTAGAAATTACTTTTGTGATGAAGTTTTTATGTTGTTTTATGTTGATTTTGTTACTGATTATGCCAATAAAGGCTAAATTAATGAAAGTATTTTGTTTCTCTCTCTCTCTCTCTCTCTCTCTCTCTCTCTCTCTCTCTCTCTGTGTGTGTGTGTGTTTGTCTCACTGTCTACAATACAAGTTTCATCTTTATTCCTTCAAGTCATCAAGTTTCTATGTCATTGCCCCTCCCTTTCTTTAAAAAAATTGTTATAATTACATTTCTGCAATGGATTTAGCCATTACCCTCCAACATTTCTCCAATGAAAATAGCAACATCCTAAGGAAAAGTTGGACATTCCAGGATCAAATCTGAAACAGACAGCTTCATCTAGGACTGTCCCTGGAAAACAGGGACATTTGGAGGGTCTGACAGTCATCTTATGAGATCCTAGTTTACAGCATCTGTTAAGGATACGTGCTGTTGGAAATGACACTGAAAACGAGCTCCACTGCCACACAGACTATATAGCTAACTGCTGAGGACAGTTGCAAGTTATATGCTTCTATATTTTTTCCCAATTATCTAACAGCTCAATGCACATGGACAACAAATTGAGTTGCAGTTATTGTATTGATAAACCCAAATGGACTTGGGGCTCTGAGAACATCTCTTGTTAATATAATGACCAAGGCCTGTTTGTGTAATGGCACAGAGAGTCAATCCCTCTTGCATGACACCCTCACTCTCAGAAGAAAGCTGATGATGTGCAGTCGGGGAACAATTTCTTGGAATGATAAATGCGTATTCATCTTACACTTACCATAATGATGTTGTCTCACTTTGTTCTGTATAATAGACAACATGATCAGTCAGCTTACACCAGTCTTCTACAACCTCGTGATCTCCAGGTGTCTCAGACAACTGCTCCATCCAACACAGCTGTGAGATCTGCTTTTATCAGTTGCTGGAAACATAGGAGGAGAAAGTACTGTTCTTCTTGTGAGCTTCCCATAAGCATTTAGTTGGCCACTGTAAAAACAAAATGATAAACTAGATAGGCCACTGGCCTAATCCGGCAGGGATGTCTCTTGTTCTTGGATTGGGAAAGACTGCCTTACACTTTGCTCTATTCTATTACTTTTTTCGTATTTCTATGCTGAATGAGGCTAAGATGCAAATCCTTTTTTTATATATATATAAAATTTTTATTGGTTTTACAAGAGTTTTTATAACAAACAAACATAAAAGAAAAACAGACAAACAAACAAATATAATTTCAAAATGTCCTTTCATAAACTTCTTTCCTCGGACTTCCCCATACCTCCCCTTTCTGCATCCTCATGTCAAAGTTTTATAGCAACATATAAATGTTTTTTCCCATCCTAATTCATCATAGTCCTTTCTTAATCTAATCTTATATTACTGCAACCCTTTCTCTCTGTAGAATCTCGACATTCTAAACTTCATCAAGTTTATAATAGTTCTTAAGATAAATCTTAAATTTCTTCCAGTCTTCTTCCGCAGTCTCCTTTCCCTGGTCACGAATTCTGCTCGTCATTTCCGCCAATGTCATATAGTCAATCACTTTCATCTGCCATTCTTCCAAGGTGGGTAAATCTTGTGTCTTCCAATACTTTGCGATCAGTATTCTTGCTGCTGTTGTTGCATACATGAAAAAAGTTCTATCCTTTTTTGGCACCAGTTGGCCGACAATGCCCAAGAGAAAGGCCTCTGGTTTCTTAAGGAAGGTATATTTAAATACCTTTTTCATTTCATTATATATCATCTCCCAGAAAACCTTAATCTTCGGGCATGTCCACCAAAGATGATAAAAAGTACCCTCAGTTTCCTTACATTTCCAACATTTGTTATCAGGCAAATGGTAAATTTTTGCTAGCTTAACTGCGGTCATGTACCACCTATAGACCATTTTCATCACATTTTCCTTTAAAGCACTACATGCCGTAAATTTAATACCAGTGTTCCACAACCTTTCCCAGTCAGCAGACATAATATTATGAGCAATGTCCTGTGCCCACTTAATCATAACTGATTTAACTGTTTCGTCTTGTGTATTCCATTTCAACAGCAAGTTATACATTCTTGACAAATTCTTAATATTGGGTTCTAACAATTCTGTCTCAAGTTTTGATTTTTCCACCTGGAAGCCAATTTTCCTGTCTTGTTTAAAAACCTCCATTATTTGATAGTAGTGGAGCCAATCTTGTACTTTGGGTTTTAATTTTTCATGGCTCTTTAATTTCAGTTTCTCTCCATCCTGTTCTAAGATCTCACAATACTTTGGCCATCCGACCTCCATATTAACTTTCTTGTGGGCCTTAGCCTCTAAGGGTGACAACCATCTAGGGGTTTTGTTTTCCAACAGATCTTTGTATCTCATCCAAACATTAAACAACGCTTTCCTTACAATATGATTTTTAAAGGCACTATGCACTTTGATTTTGTCATACCATAAATATGCATGCCAGCCAAATGCATTATTGAAACCTTCTAAGTCCAAGATATCTGTATTCTCGAGGAGCATCCACTCTTTCAGCCAGCAGAATGCTGCTGCTTCATAATACAATTTTAAGTCCGGCAGGGCAAATCCCCCTCTTTCTTTTGCATCTGTTAAAATTTTATATTTTATTCTGGGCTTTTTGCCCTGCCAGACAAATTTCGCAATATCTTTCTGCCACCTCTTGAAACAGTCCATCTTGTCAATAATCTGCAAAGTTTGAAATAAAAATAACATTCTAGGCAATACATTCATCTTAATCACTGCAATTCGGCCTAACATTGACAATCTCAAATTTGACCATATTTCTAAATCTTTTTTAATTTCTGACCAACATTTTTCATAATTGTCCTTATACAGATTCAAGTTTTTAGATGTTAAATTAACCCCTAGATATTTCACCTTCTTAACCACCGTCAGACCTGTCTCTTCTTGAAACTTATTCTTTTCCATATCTGTTAGGTTTTTCCCTAAGACTTTAGTTTTTTGTTTATTCAATTTAAATCCAGCTACCTGTCCAAATTGTTGGATTATTTCCAACACTCTTTTTGTACTAGTGTTTGGCTCCTGCAAGGTCAAAACCAGGTCATCTGCGAACGCTCTTAACTTATAATGTTTGGTTCCGACCTTTACACCTTTAACCTGCTGGTCGTCTCTAATCATGTTCAGCAACACCTCCAGGACCGAAATAAAAAGCAATGGGGAAATTGGGCACCCCTGTCGTGTTCCTTTTTCTATCTTAAGTTCCTCAGTTATTACGTTGTTTACAATCAACTTAGCTTTTTGTTCGGAATATATTGCACCCATACCATTCTCAAATCCTTGTCCTACCCCCATCCCATGAAGATTCTTTTTCATAAAACTCCATGAAATATTGTCAAAGGCTTTCTCCGCATCCACAAATATCAAAACTGCTTTAGTATTTATGTTCACCTCTAACTTTTCCAAAATGTCTATTATATTCCTAACATTGTCTGAGAGGTGTCTTTTTGGGAGAAAGCCTGCTTGGTCTCTGTGAATCTTCTCCATCAGTACTCTTTTAAATCTTTTTGCTAAAATGTCTGCAAAAATTTTGTAATCCACATTCAGTAACGAAATTGGGCGGTAGTTCTTCAGTTGAGTCTTTTCAGTCTCTGTCTTTGGTATGAGTGAGATATATGCTTCTTTCCACGATTCGGGTGCCTTTTTTCCCTCTAAGATCTCGTTACAAACTTCCTTTAACGGTTGTATCAGCCATTCCTTTAAAGATTTATAATATCTGGAAGTCAGTCCGTCTGGCCCTGGAGATTTGCCCAATTGCATGTCCTGAATGGCACCCTCTATCTCTTGTTCTGTTATTCTCTGGTTTAGATCCACCTTGCTATGATGAGAGATTTTTTGTAATCCATATTTATTAAGGAATTTATCTATGTCCTCTTCATTTTGTAATCCTTGGGAATAAAGTTTTTTAAAATAACTCACAAAACAATTTCTTATCTCGTTGGGTTTAAATATATTTTTTCCATCCACTTCTAGACTTGTGACTGTATTTAATTTCTGTCTTTTCTTAAGTTGCCATGCCAGAAGTTTACCACATTTGTCTGCCGACTCAAATGTCTTTTGTTTCATTTGCTTTATTTTCCATTCTATCTCTTGGTTCATCAATTCCATATATTGTGTTTGATACAACTTAATCTCCCTCAAAATCTCCTGGGACTTTGGTTTTGATCTTAATTTTTTCTCTCCTTCTTTTATCTTTTCCAAAATTTTTTCCTTTTTCTCATTCTGTTTCCTCTTCTTTATTGAATTTTGTTGAATCAAAAATCCTCGCATCACAGCTTTACTTGCGTCCCAGATCACTCTTTTTTCCACCTCGCCCTTTAGATTGATTTCAAAATAGTCCTTTAGAGTTTTTTGGGCCTTCATGTGTATCTCTCTATCTCGAAATAGGGTGTCATTCATTCTCCATCTAAACTGACCAGTTGTTGTAAATTTCATTTCCATCTTCACGGCGTTATGGTCGGAACAGGTTTTCGGGCAGATTTCTACCTTCTTAATCTTCGGAGCCATTCCACTAGTAACCCATATTTGGTCGATTCTGGTCCAGGTCATCTTTGCATGGGAGAAAAAGGTTCCCTCTCTTTCAAGAGGGTTCCTTGTTCTCCAAATGTCTATTAAGTCCATATTTTCAGTCATTTCGAAGAAAGTCTTCGGGAGTCTCCCTTCTTTAGTAAGTGACAGTCTTTGTGTCTTGTCCATGTTTGTAGAAACTACACCATTCATATCTCCCATGATTATCATATTGTATTCCAAATAATCCGTCAAAGTTTCATGGAGTTTTTTGAAGAATTCTGCTTTACCTTCATTTGGTGCATAGATCCCAATTATCAAAAATTTTTCTCCTTGTACCTGAATCTCCACCGCTAGATATCTTCCTTGTTCATCTTTGAACATCATTTTTGGAGCCCATTTCTCTTTTACATAAATCACAACTCCTCTTTTTTTCACTTTGTCCGACGAAATAAATTCTTGTCCCAATTTTTTATTCATAAGCAGTCTCCTGTGTGCTCTAGTTATATGGGTGTCCTGTAAGCAAATCAAGTCCAGTTGTTCTCTGTACAAAATATGGAATACTTGTCGTCTCTTCAAAGGACTGTTCATCCCATTACAATTCCAGCTAAGGAATTGCAGGGCCATCTTGTTATTTTTCTGGTATTCCTCCAACAGCTCCCAATTGTTGTTCCTCCTCTGTTGGTGGTGGAAGATTCTGTCCAAACGAAAGGTTCAGGATGTCTATTACACTCTTTTGCTCAGCAATTGGGTCTACAGTTCCTTTCTGTAAATCTTCTTGATTTCTTTGCAGGAACCTGTCTTTATCCTGTATCGTCTTTATTTTCACCTTCTTCCCCCTATAATCAAAAGACAGTCCCTGTGGAAATTCCCACCTGAAGAGAATGGTGTTCTTCTTCAACAGGTAGACCAAATCCTTATAAGAAGCTCTCAAGTCCAAAATATGTTTAGGAATGTCTTTAAAGATCTGTATCGGTGAGTTCCCAATTTGTAAGGCCTTTTCAAAGTGCAGTCTTAGAATTTTGTCTCTTTCCTCCTTCGATCTCAAGGTAATCAGACAGTCTCTCGGCGCCTTTCTGTTCTGTCTTCTGCCCACTCTAAATGCTGTTGTAATTTTAAATTCGTCTTCCTCTAGATCTTCCCAGGAATCAGCAAACTCTTTCGTTAAAAAATCCGTAAGATTGTCTCCTTCGTCCTCTGGAATTGATCGTAGTTTCAAATTCCTTTCTTTTCTTTGTAGTTCCCACAATGCCAGAGTTGCGTCGTGGTCATAGACCTTCCTGGCAATCGGTTCTAATTTTTCCTGGGTCTCTCCAGCAATAGTTCTGGCTTCCTCCGCAATTTGACGTGTGGCAGAATTTTCTTGCGTAAGCCTGTTTATAGATTCTGTATTCAGGTCAAGTCTTGTTGTTAAATCTGTCAATTTCTGTGAATTCTCTGTCAATTTCTTGGTATTTTCTGCCGTCTGCTTTGTTAGATTCTCCAAAGACTGGTTTATCTTAAGAAGGGCTTGCGACACTGCATCCATGGAGACTGCTGTACCTTTTTCTTGTCCTGTTGTCACTGTAGGGGTTATGCCTGAGATCGAGCCTCTTTTCTTGTGTTGCTGTAGCTGTTGTTGATATTGCCTTGTCTTGGCTCTCGTGCTTATCTCGTCTGCTGGGCCACTCATATCCCAAGGTCGTTTCCCACGAGAGCCTTCTCCTAAAGGAAAATTCCACTGTCCCAAAGCGTAGCAACTTTTAATTTACCCTCTAGAGGGAGCAAATCAAAATGTCCGCAAACAAAGGCAAAGAGTATTTAAAAGGCAGATTTATCGGGAGGCTTCTATATGTATCTTGCAACACTTTCCCAATAGATAGAGTCCCAGCCTTCCCTGATATATTGTGTCCACAGAGTCCCAAAACTTTGTAACAAATAAGCAATGAGATTTCCACTTTGTTACTTTCACAGGAGTCTAAAGTCAGTTCAGTGTTCCTTTGTTTTAATAGCAGTTTGTGCCAGGTTGAAGGCTGCAGAGAGTTCCCTTTCCTTTAAGTTGGTCATGCAGCTTATAAAATCACTTATTCCTCCCCTCTGCCCTGCAAGCTAGAGGGGATAGTCAAAGTCCAAATGTCGGATTCAAGCAGTTAAAGACAATATCCCATATGGATGCAGCTCAGTAACTTTCGTTGCTTTAATTGTCATGCAGTCGGGGGAAGGCAGACTTCCTTAATTTTCGCCTTTCCCGTTTTCAGCCTAATTTCAGGTAGTTTTGATACGAATAGAGGTTCAATCTTACTCACGGGTCTTTTTTGTCCAGATTATTCAGGAAGGGAATCGGCGCTCTCCACTAATGGCGACGCAGCTTCACCCTGCGGGCTGGGTAGCGATTCTCAGCACCGCGCTCCCCGTTGTCGTTCCGGAGCCTTTAAAAAGGCTCTTTCTGCGGTAAAGGGGGGCGCTTCAGGTGCCCACCGAATCTCCTTGTTCACAGGCTCCGTTCCTGTGATTTTAGGGGTCCCCCGCTTGCCGTAGCGGGTCAGACCCGAACTCGCAGAGCCGTCCTCTCTCCGGAGCTCGGAGAGGGAGCAGCCATTAGCGCTGGCGCCGAACCGGAAGTCAGATGCAAATCCTTTTTAGTCACTTAATCAAGCTCTAATTTCTGCAAGCAACTTCATCCTCCTGCATCAGTTCAACTGATGTTATTGACCCTTCATCACTGCTGTCGTTCAGTCACAAACTAGCTTTCTGTTCAAATACTGGATATGTAGTATGAGTCCTGCGAACAAAAAAAGTAATTTGGTCCTGATTAAAATTTAATGTTAAGGTGATTGGGTTTCCACACTGACAGAGCAGCAAGTCTTCATCAGATCAGCACTACATGGAACGGCTCCAAACAAGCCATCCATCCTGCAAAAGTGACAAGTGCATTTATTAAAATGTCCATGGCTTATAAATCAGAGCAAGAATTGAAAGAAATTTCTGTAGGATTGATACAGAAATATATCAGAGCAGGTGCCCTGAAGGCAGCCACAACTGCAATTATGGAATGTTTCCTTTCCAGCTCCTTGTTTTTAAGCCACTTATTTTATTTCCAGTTTCTTATGCTGGAAGAAACAAGGTGAGGATGCATACAAGGTGATCTCTGCTCTTGTTTATGTTATCATGCACCACCAGTATAACATACAGCTTTTTGGGTTCTCAGAGTATATCTACAGGAGGAATGGGAAAGTTTTTGCAGGAAAATGCAGTAGTGCAGCCGATGTCGGTTCTAAACTGGAACATATCAAGTTGCCTTATCCTTAAGATGGTCAATCTAGCATTGAATTGCTTACTCAATTCTCTCTCTTGGAGGTCTTGGTCAGCCCTGCTGTATGATTTGACAGAGACTGACCCTGAGACCTCAGACATTATGGGAAGCACTTGGACAGAAATGTTCAAAGTGGTGCTTGAACCCAATTTGAACTGATTCTTGCATATAAAAACCATGCATGTTAATTGCATTAACTGAATTAATGTCCAATTCACTAAGAGATGCAGCCTCTGTAACAGTTTTACTAACTTAGAAATACTGCCCCGGGAGCAAGCCCCATTGCACTCAATGGAACTTACATTTTGACACCCCTAGTATTGCTCTATAGGTACATTATTCAAATGAAATATATGTATCAAAATCCAGAGATTTACTTAATCATACTGCAAGTGGTTCAGAATGACCCGTGGGTGTTTTAGGATTCTTTTGAAAATAAATAAATGAATACCAGCTTATCATAACAGGGTTTTTTATAATAAAAAACTCAACATACAAAAATGCCACCATGTGTATAGGTTAATATGAACAATCTAGACCCGTGGTTCCCAAATGGTGGTTGGTGGACTCCAAGGGGTCCACGTAACCCACCCAGAGGATCCATGGCACCAGTCACATAAAAACCCTGCAGCTTCAGGACTCCCTGTTTGCTGAACTGAAGAGGGAAGCCAACTCATGTAGATGTACTTACACATCTGCTAGGCTTTCAATCAGAGGCAGTTAATTTCTTTAAATGAAAGTATGGCTGCTTCACTGTGATGTTCCATGGAAACTACAGAAAGTTTCTGCAGGGGAAGCTAGTTGTGCAAATCAAGCTGAAGGTACTTGGGTTCTCTGAGAAATTACCCCCACATGTAGCAGATGGTATGAACACTGGGTGAGAATAGCAGTGGGAAATATGTCAGCATGATCACGTTTTTGAAAGGCTTCATCTAATTAGCAGATGCTCAACCCACTGGATGAGTTCAGCATGAAGAAGACTGTACAGTGTTCAGAAAACAAGCCCATCCAAACTGTAATAAGAACTCTTCCAACATACGGTACTAAAGTCATGCTGGGCACCTAACTGTCAACAGAATGTTGACTGAAATATGCTAAAAGAATTCTGACACCAAGGCCAACATCATTTCTTTTGAACCCTTCTCATAAATATATTACATCATTGTTTCAGACTAAAAAATTAATTATCTCGCTACAATTTTCCACTAAATTAACTTTGCTAATAATCAACCGTGTTACTTACATCTGCCATTCTACACACACACACATGTCCTAGATTTTTATTAAGGCACGGAAACCAGAAAGGTCATCACATCAGCCTGAGCTAACATGCCACTGAAATGGCCAGTCTGGTGGCTGAGCAGTCAGCAACAGAATATGCAAAGCTTGTTTGCACTGAAGTCTCAAACCCTGCACAGCTTTCGCCAAAGTTGGCCTGTACAGTTGGGTGCAGAATTGGAATAAATTGATCAAAAGCAAGACATGCTGGGAAGAACATTGATTATAAAGTGGGCATAATCAACCAGAGAGTTGAACCAGATATTTGCAAAGATTTGAAAGTTACTGAATTGTCCAATTTCATCATTCACATAAAGCAGGGTGGTCCAACATGCGACCCTCTATGCCTTTTTTTGCAACCCCCAGCAACGTTTGATACACCCACCCACCCAGCCCTCATGCTGCTTTCCTGAAGCTGGATAAGCAAGGTGCTGGCCTTTGGGAAGGAGGTGTGACAGGGTCCTAGAGTCCACCATTCTCCTTGTCGAAGCCTAGTTAGTGCTTTCCCAACTTTGGGAAGGACGTGGGAGGGCTCTAGGAGCCTGTCATAGCCTTGTGCCTCCGTTCCAAAGCCCAGTGCCTCACTTAGTGGACTTTAGGCAGGCAGCACAAGGGCTGGTGTGCATGTGCCAAATTTTGGGTTTGCTTCCCTCCCTGTGTTACAAGGCAGTGTGCAGCCCACGGGTTCCATTTTAAAGTGCTCTTGCAGTCCACTTGGTATGTAAAGTTAAACCATCCTAACAGGGGTGCCAACTTGCCTGTAATGCATCATGTTACTTGTCCTGACCCCGCCCAGTGGACCAGACCAGGCCACACGGGCATCTCACCCCCATAATGCCGATGCTTGCATACCAGGTGGAGAGTGGGGGACAACAACCATAGCACAGGGTAAAAGGAAAAAAGAAGGTGCCTTAAGCTGCTTACAAAATGTCAAAAGGAAAGGACCATGGCATAAAGGCCGTGGCAGGGCAATCTGCAGTTTCAGGGAAAGCATATAAAAAGTGATGGAACCTGAGTTGGCTCATCTAAAATGTGTAGCCTTCCTTACCTTGTTGAACTCCTACCCCCATCAGCCACAGTAAACATGGACAATGGACAGAAGCAATGGGAGAAGTAGAACAATAATGTAGAACTTCCTTGAAATATGGAGAGGAAGACATGATAGCAGGCATGTCCAGGAGCCAGTCAGTTTAGAGCTCTTCTTCAACAATTAATGATCTCAAGTGGAATGTTGTTAACTGAAGTGAATACAATTTAGGTTGAAGCATCCTGGTGCTTCTCCAATCAGTATAAAGTGACCAATGAGTCGAGTCTCCACATTTTGCAAGCCGCCATTGAAAACGAAAGAAAGGGAGGGGGGATAATATTTCATTTGTTGACAATTTGTTCCAGTCAATGCAGACTGTGCCCTTTTGTAACAAAACAGTTCCACTAAGGGACCAATGGTTTCCTCCCCGGAGGAGATATGTTTAGAGGACAGGGTGTATCAGAGTAACTGAAGCATTCCTTAAGCCTTTTCAAGCCAGACATCCGACCCCATCCAAGATAGATTCAGGGGTTCAAAATGGAACTAGACATATGTTCAGTGACCAGACCAACAGGATTCTCGTACAGGTCAACATAATTATGGCATTGTTCACAAGCGGGAAAGCAAATCTCTTAGCTGGACTCGAGACAACACTGGGCTTTCTATTTATATTCCTTTACTCCATGACAGAAAAGCTTGAGTTAGATGCTGGATGGCCTTGCCATAATGAAGCTGTCTGTTAGAATGCGACTCACTCATGTATGACCTACAGATCCACATCACACAGCTAACACTGCATTAGTTGCCATTGATTGTCTCCCAGCTCTTTCCTGAAAGCAGTGGCTAGGAAAACATAGGGCACAGCAGCAGATCACCTCGGAGAGACAGCAAAGGCAAACTGACAGTATCAAAATGCATATGCACAGCCAGGGAACGCATCCTTTGAGATCCAAACCTGTCAGATGTGGTATTTAAATTAAACTGTCATCTCCCCCACTGCACATGCTGACGGGCTTAAAAGTGCCCTTTAGAAAATTGTTTTGAACAACAGCGTAAGGGCTTGATGTCAGCCTGCTGCAAATGGTTCTAATTTGTGCTGGGGAGTATGGAGGGTGTGATGAAGAGAAAATACTTACGCAACCAACTTTTGAACAATCCAGAAGAGAGCGGCTGAGGCTCCTCCCCTGATCTGAAAGCCTCCATCCTCAGTTTTATTTTATCCACAACACACACAATTATAGGGAAACAATGCTTGCTATTTAAATATAGGCTTTTATTCCAGTGATATTTCAAAACGTGTACTAAAAGCAATGTCATTTAAGACTGTTTTATACAGTGGTACCTTGAGTTACAAACGCCTCAGGTTACAAACGCTTCAGGTTACAAACTCCGCTAACCTGGAAGAGTTACCTTGAGTTGAGAACTTTACCCCAGGATGAGAATGGAAATCTTGTGCCAGCAGCGCAGGGGCAGCAAGAGGCCCCATGAGAGAATGCACGCCTCTAGTTAAGAACAGTTTCAGGTTAAGAACGGACCTCCAGAACGAATTAAGTTCATAACTAGAGGTACCACTGTATTGGGAAGTTGCAAGGCCAAAACGTGTTAAGAGTCATCCGTAAGAAGGCAGCCTTTGGGGAGACAGGCAGGACTCTACTGGATCCCAAAAGGTTCTGTGGAAATATAGAAGACCAGCATGGTCTCTAGGCCTGTTCTATTAGATGTATAGAATGGATGGATAAAAATACAGAGTCACCTGCCCTCCCTCAGTTTCTTTCACTCTGCTATACATGAACAATGACAGTAGAATGAGCATATACTCTGCAGAGGTTTGTTTTGGAGGTGGCTAACCTTCTTTGACTGAGGGTCACATTATCCTTGGCCAACAATCACCCTTCACCAACCATACCACATCCAGTGGTGGATGTGACCAAAAGTGGGTGGCCAATTTCACATACAGAACACATACTGACACAGGACACAACAATACAAAATTGACCAGAGCACTCGGCACGGTGGAAATTGCCCAGCACAGGCAAAGCGGGAAGCAGCAGCTGCTGCTGGGGTCTTTCTTCTTTTCATGTTTCTTTTCATGCTGCTAATTAGGAGGCTTGCCCCTCTTTGCATTGGTAAGAGGAAAAGAGCTCTTGTCACCACACCAAAGACTCCCCCAAACTGCAGTGAAGTGGTTTAAAAAGCTGGTGCTGGGCATACCACCCTTCAAATATGTCACTGCCAAAAAATGTTGGAGAGCCATCAGAAGTAGTTTCAGAGGGGCTGGATCAAACCCCTCAGCTGGGGTTTTGTCCCTACTGCTATACAGTGGTACCTCGGGTTACATACGCTTCAGGTTACATACACTTCAGGTTACAGACTCCGCTAACCCAGAAATATTACCTCGGGTTAAGAACTTTGCTTCAGGGTGAGAACAGAAATCATGCTCCGGTGGCGCAGAGCAGCAGGAGGCCCCATTAGCTAAAGTGGTGCTTCAGGTTAAGAACAGTTTCAGGTTAAGTACAGACCTTCAGGTGCTTCAGGTGCTTCAGGTTAAGTACAGACCAGGTTAAGTACGAATTAAGTACTTAACCCGAGGTACCACTGTATTAGGATAAATTCACACTAAAGTTAATTTTCATTGTGACTTCTTTAAAAATAAATAAATCACAAACTGATGCGTGAACTGAAAAATGTGTGAGTTGAAAAATGTGAAACTAAGAGAAATCTGAACTGACAGATTCGCCCATCCCTCCTTCCCAACTCTGTGCATTCTCATCTAGGCATATTCAGCTTTGTACGCTGGCAAATCAGCTAATTAAGAAACTTTGTTAAACAACAGCAGCTGGATTGCTTAAAGCTGGGTAAGTTCTTTTAATAAACCCATAAACATGCTGCAAAGCTTGCAGGACCTGACAGAGAGCTGAGCTGTTTTCAGCAACTTCAGCCCATCACTTTGTTAAAACACCTTAATTGACTATTAATTACTTAGAAAACCACAACTAAGTTTCCTCCTATAAGAGAGGGGACAGACAGTTGGGGAAGGGTTGAGTCTCAAACCAAAACTAGAATTTTGGAAGGTATGAAATAAAGAAACTGCCAGAACACTGTGCATTTAGATATTTATTATTTAAAGCATTTATAACTCCATGGCATGCTATAAAATAAAAACAACCAACCAAATCATAAAATATAAATAACAGCCCATAATAAAATACACCACGAAAACAACAACAGTTCTGGATCTTATATTCTGATGGCCAAACAGCATGTTATGCGGAAGCAAAGCATGCTCCCACCTCTTCCTTTTTACTTTCATTTATTATAGGGATCCATGAATTATCCTTATTCGAAATGCAGCATTCAAGAAGAAAACACAAATCTCTTCCATCTCAAGTGAAATTGGATCTAAAACATTTCCCCTGTACTCCCATGTGGCTGACATGATGTTTAGAGGAAATCAGCATCAGTGACTATCACCACATCTGCTTACGAAGTGATGTAAAACCTGTATTGATCAGATTATGTAAGTGATGTGAAAATGGCTCTTTCCCACTTACTTTTGTCCCACTTTAACAAGGTTTAGAAATAAGGACAAGCATCGCATGACACACAAGAGGAAATAAGAAGAAGAAGAGTTTGGATTTGATATCCTGCTTTATAACTACCCGAAGGAGTCTCAAAGCGGCTCACATTCTCCTTTCCCTTCCTCCCCCACAACAAACACTCTGTGAGGTGAGTGGGGCTGAGAGACTTCAAAGAAGCATGACTGGCCCAAGGTCACCCAGCAGCTGCATGTGGAGGAGCGGAGACGCGAACCCGGTTCCCCAGATTACGAATCTACCGCTCTTAACCACTACACCACACTGGCTCTTGAAGTAAATAGGGGATGATCAATTCCCCACTACATCCTCCTCCTATATGCACTGCCCCACATGTGGGAATTACTTCCCTCCTGCCAATGTCTTCCCAGTCCTCTCATGAGCAGAAAGCATGTGGGAGAACTGCACACTTAATATTGGCCATAGTGGACCCACTGGTTCATTCCCATGTGTGAGAGACAGTCCTGTTCTCCAATTTTTTGAAAGATTTATCCTGAAAAAGCGTTTTATTTTTCTGCGTGTTTCTCAGGGCTCTTTAAAATTCCAGTAGATAGGGCGGGGTGTGTGTGAAATTCAGCTTACTTTGCTGCAAGGGGGCTGTGGATGGCCTGTGTGTCTTCCCACTAAACATTCCGCCAGCACTCTGCAGCCTCCCTGGTTGTTTGCATTTCTTGATCTGAAAAATCCCCATGCAAAATGTTGCTGACAACTTCCCCGGAACTTTTACTGAAGCACAAGAAGCTGGCTACCAAGCACCTGAGAATGCAATAAAAAACTGTCAAGCACAAGGTAGGCAGCTTCGAAACCCATTTCTGTGCTTACAAGAAAGCCCAGCTAAGGGACATCATGGGGTTTTCAGGAAATGTGGGCACCCAGGAAGACTGCAGTGTGAGGGAATCTTGAGAGATGATTTGGGGAATGAAAGAAAGGGCACTCACCAACACCCCTTGCCTGCCTTGAATGGAAGTTTCACGTAACAAAAACATTGTACTTTTCAGAATTTCAGTTACATTTTATCTTCTCCTTCTTAATGTTCAAACACAAATCATTTTCTTGTAAATTTAATGGGGTTAAAATAAAATAAAATTGGCAAAGCACTAGTGAGAACACCCTAAAAGAGCCAAAAGAAATGCAAGGATACTAAGAGTCTCCCTCCTTATACCTTCCCCATTCCTTTGCTTCTTTGTACAGCCTATTCATCCCCTCTTTTCCCATCAGATACCATTTATCTACCTGACTCTCCAGCATTTTCCTCTTTCATCCCTGGCTGCCTGGGAATTAGCCGAGGTCTCCATATTTGCTTGTAGAGAAAACCATATTTTAGAGAATGCTTTAACTTTTGGTACAAAATTATGGATATCGAGCTATATTTGCATCATCGTTAATTTATTCTGTTCCTTTGTTGGTTCAAAAATAGAAGATCAGCAATTAATCATTGTCACATCATAAAAAAAAACCCAACCGTCTGCCCTTAATTAATGATTCACTATGCTAATATTTTTAAGACTTACCAGCTTTCCCCCCCAATGGAGCAAGAAGGAACAAGATTAGGCTCATGTCTTTCACTTCCTCTTTTACTTCCCCTATTTGATGGGATCCTGCATCCATTGGCAAGTGGAAGCTTGCATCTGGTGTAGGAGGAAGGAAACCTCAAATCCCTTATTTACAAGAGTGTATTTGGGCCATAATAAACTTGGCAACAGCACCTCAACATTTATAATTGCATCTAGATTGTAATCAGGCTTATTTTGTCCACATGGGCATAGTTGCCTGTGTCTATGCATTGCAATTTCACTGATGTATGCACCTCCTTTTCTGGAAGGAACATTAAATAAGCTATTAGCAGGAAAAGAAATCAGCAGGCTATTCTTAAAGAGGCAGATTCCAGTGACCTCTTCTCCCTTGTTGTGCCCACTTAGTGGAGGCAGGCAACGCCATTTAAAGAACATCTAAGTCCGGTTTACACCAGTCACCCTACTAGCATTACAAGCACTAAAGAGCATGAAGCTGATGAGTTGTGAAGTGAGCTGATTAGGGATTTTTGCTATTCACTGCCGCACCTGGCGGAACAAACATGCCCGCTGGTGCATTGCCAAGGTATTCACTGGACCTTGGCATTTCGACAATGAAAAAGGTGCCGCCTCAGGAAATGGTATCAAGTGGTATATGCAAATGGAGCTGAATGGCAGAATAAACAGAAATAAATGCAGATGCCTTAAGAATAGCAGGTTGTGATTAAAGTGGGGGAATGTTTTCAGCGTTTGGAGGGAGGGAGAAGAATCCTGTGCACAACAGCACTTTCTCCTACATGCAGTCAGTCCAGCTCTGTGACTGGATTGTTGTGGAGAAGTTAAATATATAATACACCAGGCCTTACATTAGCAGCAATTTCTATGTGTGACATTACTATGACCATTTGTCATAGTAGGTCACGTACAAGAACACAGCTCCATTTCACTATGCGATTGTGGGCCTCTGCATATGCTCTGGGTGGGGGAAGAGCTCAGTGCTGCTTGTATTGTAGAACTTCCTCTGAGTTGTAAGATACAGTGTGCCATCTTTGGGTTACATTGGGTGCATGTTACTTCAAAAAAAACTTTCACCAGCTTCCATGGCTTTTATCCTCCTTTGGCAATCCCCTTTATCAATTCTGAGTTATGTCTATTAGCTTCGTTTGGCACCATAAATAAAAAACAAAGGGCAAATTGAAGATTAATTTTATCTACGGAGGTGTCAAACAGAGGCTGTCCTGGGCTGATATAGCTTCTGAAGAGTATAAAACCCACACAGAGAAGCCAGCTTTCAGTCTGCTTGTGAGAATCATCAGAGATCGCAAAGAAAGGAATGTACGACTACAACAAGATGAAGAAAAATAATAAAGGACTATCCGGAGTGAACTGGATAGGACTGATTAATTAATGCAGTAAAATAAGTGATGTCTGGACTTATCCGGAATTTTGGACTCGTGCGGAGCTTGATATATGGGTACCCCCCAAAAAAAATTAAAATTTGGCTGTATAATTTGGAACCAATGTGATTTGAACAATGTGATCTGATTGGCCTGTTAATAAAAATTATTAAAAAAACATAAATAACATTTTCCAGCATGAGATCTAGATAGGATGACCAAATTCTGCACCAGGTTCTAACCCTAATGTATTCATGTACAAATGCATCATTGGCCATATAAGGCTATTTGTTGCATACTCAGACATCACAGAGGAATAATATTACTAGTCTATTGCCACTTCTGGACTAGCTTAGTGTGCAGATGTCCCTAAGCATCACTGTCACCATTCCAAGTGGTTGGAGACCTTTCAGATCCATCAAATCATTCTGCTGCAGAGTTCAGCAGTTGAGCTCACCCCTAGTGATGGTTTGTAAAATAATAGAGAGAATCGATCCAGGTATATAACTCTAACAAGACTTAAAACGAAATCTCTTCCAGGGATATACCCTATGCCCTGACACTCACTATGCCTGAATATTCACTATGTGCTATGGAGAAAGTTGACATTAGCTGGCAAAACCACATGGCAGTTTTCAGTGAAGGTTAAAGTATTAAATATGCTTGCAAAGTTCAATGTACCAATTGTTTTATTTATAAAAGAAATCAGTTTGTAAAAACTCAAATACAAAGCCCCACTGCCTCTAGCTCGGGGGAGGGGGAGTATGTTACAATTGAATGTCATTTGGCATCATGTTGTCAATGACCAGCTGGAAAAGAACAGCTCCCAGGTGTATAACTTACCCTTGCTTTCTGACAACCAACACAAAGGTAACTTGCAACTCATACTATACCCAAATCCACAGGTCTTTTAAAGTGCTGAACTCAAAAGCAGTCAGATTGGTTCTGCGATGTTCAACACAATATTAACCAATATTAAGTGTGAATTGGTAGAAGTGAGAGAGTGCAAAACATGTGAGAGGGTATAAAATGTGTGTCTGAAGTGAGTGGTTGTCTTTGAGCATGCTTTGCCTGGATTTTCTTGGCCTGGCACAATATTTGTATTCAGCCCACCCACCCTTTCTTTTGAACATGTGTTTGAATGATTGCTAACTAGAGATGCCAACTTGTTAGAAATCTAGCAGCCACTGCTCTGTGACCTATTGGGAATTGTAGTCCCTTCATCTAGAGTTTGCCTTGGTACGAACATGAAAGGAAACTGCATATCCCAGAAGACATTTCCCTCTTGTGATGTATGTACAATAACAAAGAAAAAAAGGAGCCCAGCTTTCAGCCTTCCTATTCTGACATCTGGCTAGGAGGAGAAGAAACTGAGGGAGGGCTGCTCTTTCTAGCCCCTGGGTCCACTCCCAAGAGCTCTGAAGCCCTCACTCAGTGTCTGAAGCCTTAAGCCTTAGATCTGGTTTATACATTTCCTAAATTGACTAATGTGCACAGTTAACTGCCTGAATGACTGATCTAGTCATCTAAGCAGTGTCACATAGGAGGAGATGAGGGATTTCCAGGTTTAAAGCTCTGCCTGCCCTTGGATGCTTATCTGCATATGTACCGTATGAAGCAGGCCTTGTATTATGCATTTTTGATACTCATACCAACCATAGCCAAGTAGGATTGGGTTATGTATTTTTAATTCCCAGGCATGACACTTGAAGGTTATTAAATTAATGTACACCTAACCTTGAAACATAACCTTCTTGCAGATCGGATGCTTTTGCTGCTGTTGTTTCAGGAAGAGAAAGACTTGAGTCCTTCAATCGTTACAAAATTGTCTGACAGATTAATCTATTTTCCTGTTCGTTTCTGTCTTTGATAAAGTGCAAAAAAACAATAGGTAAGGACATAGATTTCCCTGACACATTTGTGCATCGAGTCCTGGCATCTCTGGAGTGCTCGGCCCATATCACCTTGCAGCACTATTTCAGGGCTCAGCAGATGTTACCCCTATGCTTCCGGTGTCCATGCTTGCTTTCCATATGTTCTACTTGCGTAAGTGCAAATGAACAGATGCCACAAAGATACCAGAAATCTCCAGTGCTCCCTTCCTTTCACACACAAAAACCCCATTTCCTTGTAAAGCTCCCTCTGGGATTTTCTCTACTATCTGGAGAGCTCAGAAGTGCAAAACAGTCGACTGTGGCTGAGGCAAAAGCACCTAGGATAGTCTTAGCTAGTAGCCCTCTTTGTGCCACTTAATCTACACTTCCCTCCACTGTGCAGTCAAATTTAATGGCAGCTTCGTCTCAGGGCATAGGGGAGGGGTTAAAAAGCCAACATTGATCATCTCTGCCTTTGCTTGGTCTGTAGCCTCTTGCTCCTTTCACGTGGAATTTATAACTGTCAAAGGCAGGGCTGTGAATTACACAAGAATCAATATAGTTATAGGTAAGAAAAATGTGAAGTCCCCTTACTGCAAATCCCACAGTTAATGGATGGTGTTTTACAACTAGGAGTTTGGGGGGGGAGAGAGAGAGATGAAAGAGAAACAGAAACACTCCCAGGATGCGCCCCCCCCATAAGATCTGGTAAACACAGTATGGCACAACAAATGAAATACTATCTTTCTGCATAAATTGATCCCTGGTGCTTGTGGAACAGGTGGAGGAAGATCTAAGCACTGCCTCCCATTCACTGCTTCCCCGTTGCAAATCATCCTCCTGCAGTGAGTTAGGGAGCCCAGACCTATGCAGTGTTGTCTCATCAGAAAACATGCTAGGAAGGTATTGGCTTCTGATTTGGTGGATTTTGAGGTGAGAAAGTATTTAAACTAATGCTAGATTAATTTACAGCTGAAGCTAACTGGACCACTATTCTAGTAGAAGAAAAACTACCAAGCTTGCACAGAAGAGCTATGATGCAAAAAATGCTTTCCCATTGTTTAAACAAGCTCTCTCATTTTGGACCACAGTAAATTCTGAGTTGCTGCATCAGAGCTCTTTACAAAACCTCAGGTACTTTGCATAATAATTAAAATCCATTTCCTTGTGGGATTATGGCATGTTTGAAGGGGGTTCTCCCTTAGGTGTACCTTGGAGACAAGTGTCTCTGTTAGCTTCCAGCCTCATCTCCCTCACCTTCTTGTCAGTCCCTGAATATGTGTAACCCGTTACAGTAAAACCACCATCAGTGAACCATCCTTTATGAAGGTGAGGATATTTACACTCTGTCTTCTCCCTTCACTTTTAATGAGAAGATGCTCTGGGGCAAAGTCTGTGACAATTCTCTGTGGACACATCCAGAGTGGGAGTTATTTTCACCTGTCTCCAGCATGACAGGTGAGAAGGTGGTACTCACTTACACAGCAGGGCACCTGCTGTAAATTGTCTAGTTTATTAGAATACAGCCAAAGGCAACACTTTCTTCTGTATTAAAATTTTCTCTTCAGCCTGGTGTTTTGGTAAAATGAAAGCTCCTCTGCTTCCCTAGTCCTGACAGCTCCAGATTTATGGGGAACTGTCATATTTGACTTATTTGCTTCTACCTCTGAACTGCCTGCTTAACTAAACCAGCCTGAAATATTTGGTACCAAGCCAGGC
This sequence comes from Podarcis vaucheri, assembly GCF_965113315.1. Taxonomy (NCBI): domain Eukaryota; kingdom Metazoa; phylum Chordata; class Lepidosauria; order Squamata; family Lacertidae; genus Podarcis; species Podarcis vaucheri. Next base: position 55,915,379 of record NC_138759.1, on the reverse strand, counting down.
AAAATCAGTAATGTCCCATGAAACTGATGGGACATGCTAGCCATGATTAACTTAAGTCTTATTGCTTTCAATGGAACTCAACACTGCACCTCTGTGAACAGCAGTTAATGATCAACAGTCAGCAGTTAATGCCCAACAAGTTCAGTGGGATTTACTCTCTGTCAAGTGTGTTGAAAGTTGCAGCCTTAGTCATGATGCACTGCAGATGGGCTTGGGCCATTATCTTGAAAGTGCTTAGATTCAGGTGTACAGAGATCCTTATCAGATAATAAAGGCCATAGCTTAGTCATAGAGCATTGGTTTTCATGCAGAACATCCCAGGTTCAATCTTTAGTATCTCCAAATAGGACTGGGAATGTCTGAAATCCTGGAAGGCCATTGTCAATTATTGTAGACAGTACTGAAATAGATTAACTCAACCTTCGGCCCTCCAGATGTTTTGGACTACAATTCCCATTATCCCTGACCACTGGTCCTGTTAGCTAGGGATCATGGGAGTTGTAGGCCAAAACCTCTGGAGGGCCACAGGTTGGGAGTGCCTGGTCTAACTCAATACAAGGCAGTTTCATCCATTCCTAAATGCTAAATGTAGAATAAATATTTGGATGTAGCTTCACCCATGTACTCGTAATAATACTTCAGGCCTTTCAAACACTGCCCAAATCCTGGTTTTTCTCCAAAACTCAACCACAAGTCAGTCAAAAGAAGCTGAGGTGATAAAAAAAATAGATGGTAGAATCAAGATGCTTAGGAGAAGAGCAATTGTGGTTAGTTAACTTTCTGTCAACCTATTACACCATGGTTAGTCCAAGTGGTGCCTTCTGGATGTTTTGAACTGCGGCTTCCATTATCCTTGGCTGTTGGCCATACTGGCTGGGGCTAATGGGAGTCCAAAACTTCTTAAGGGCACCAAGTTGGCTTGTCCTGTGTTACACAATAATATTTTTACTACCAGGGGACTGCTTAGTAGCGGCATAGTGAAGGAAGGAAACTTCCCTCTTCTACTCCACCAGTGCTGAGAGACCAACAACAGAACAGGGGGAGCAGTGCAGTTCTACTTTCTTGATCTTTGGCACTACCTACAGATGCAAGAAGCAAAGAAAAAGAAGGGGGAAAGAGTAGCCTCTATGAATGATACATGAAGCCCTTCAAAAGAGTCAGCAAACACAACTTGGAAAGAAAATGGAAGGGGGGGGAACCGGCTTGTGATTTCAAGAGCACCAGAATAAAATAAGGCAAAGTTACCTTGACATAGCACAGCAGGTGCTAAAAGCAGAAGACTAACTCTCACATCAGAGGCTGAAGCTATGTGAGCCAGGTCTGGCTGATATTGTCAGCATGTGTCTCTACGAGAACGGCTCTGTGAGACTTGCTCTTTTCCAAGTGCTGCTTTACCAAATCTTTCTTGTAGATCGCTTCCCAACTACTGCTTAAACAAAACAAAGCAGTGGCGGGGGTGGGGCAGGGTGGGAGATACTCTGTCAGCTTGAAAGAGACGAGGGACTATTTAAAATCTGTACAAAAGTTTAATCGATTTCTAAATAATATATCAACTCCGGCTGCTCTTAATAATCTTTGTGTAACACATTTCAGTCCAGATGCATTACTTATTATTTATCTTTAATGAATAATAAATGGGACACTGATATTGACTGAAGAAGTGATTAAATATTCCATCAGTAACAGACCACAGAAATCATTTTCAATTATTAATAAGCTATGCATTCCACCTGTCAGGTGCAATAGTCTTTTGACATGAATGGCTTATTTCCAACACCATTTTCCTAAGGCAGGTGAGTTCTGCCAGTTAGGCCAAATATTGTGTATGGTGCACACTATTTTTACCATTCAAGGTGCAAAGTGCAAAGGTCTTTCTGAAGATGAGACTGATCACCGAAAAGAAGTTTTCAGGCGTATACTGCAAAACATACAGACTGACAGCATATGTTGATCTCAATGCTTAAAGTGTGGGACCCGTAGTGCGAAAACATTTGGATGACTAGAGTTTCTCCACCCATGCTTAAGGAAATCACCCGGGCTAGTGGGACGATCAGCTCATATTCACATGCAAAAGTGACATTAAATAAAGAATAGTGTTTAGCTGGCAACCTAGATTAGGACTGTGGGATTGAGAGGTGTCCCGAACCCCTGGCCTACCTGGCAGCAAACCAGTATGTCAAGTCCACAGTCCAGGGTCAATCCATGTGTCTAAAGCAAAGTACAGTCCCACAGAGATCCTGGAACATCCAAGCTGAGGTCCATCAACATGGGCAGTTGAACAGACACAACACCTCAGCAATGCTGTCCTTTTATACTTTGCCTGCTAATTGCAGCATCTGGGCTTGATGAGGCATGGGACTTTGACCGGTTCTAAGCCTACCTCTTCCCAGAGCTTTGAGATCACCTAGCTAGCTAAAAATATGCATCTCACATGTCAAAAGCCTTGGTAAAAATGTGTGAACTTCCCTTTGCTGAGTGGCTGCCACAGAATGCCCTCACCTGGGCCACTGCTAACCCTCTGAGCTTCTGAGGGCAATTGATCTTAGCACCTGAGAAGGACTTTAGGGAGGAGATAGCCTTTCAGGTATTTGTGTCCTGAGTCATTTGGGGCTTTAAACACTAACATGAGCACATTGAATTGAAATAGGGAGATTAGATAGATAGATAGATAGATAGATAGATAGATAGATAGATGATAGATAGATAGATGATAGATAGATAGATAGATAGATAGATAGATAGATAGATAGATGATAGATGATAGATAGATAGATAGATAGATAGATGATAGATAGATAGATGATAGATAGATAGATAGATGATAGATAGATGATAGATAGATAGATAGATAGATAGATAGATGATAGATAGATAGATGATACATAGATGATAGATAGATAGATGATAGATAGATAGATAGATGATAGATAAATGATAGATAGATAGATGATAGATAGATAGATAGATAATAGCATTTGTAAAGTTCGAAGTCTTTTGCAAATAAACAGTGGGGGGAATTGTCCTGAATAATTTCTAGTATAGAAAATCAGATCCAAAACATCTGAAATTATTGTCAACCTCGAATGTTGGGCTTGCCTGCATGCTTCCTCCCCCTCCCCCCATGTGTAAGTATTAAGGTTCTTCCCATGGGTCATTTAGTTTATGCAGATGACATTTCACAAATTGCTGATCACAACCTACTCTCATCCTCATGAATGTTATAAACTCACAGATTGAGGGGATAAGGAAAAAGGTCATCTGCTTCTCGTGTCTGTCCCTGGAGATCTTTTATAGAGTTTATAATACAATTGTTGTTGTTGTTTTAACTGTGTTAAATATTTTGAGTAGAAATATTCAGTAAGATCAGGAAACTAATTTACCAGAACACGTTATCAAAATAATGCCCTGTACCATCTCTATCCCATTTTGGTATGGGGAATAGAGGACGGGAAGAAATTCATCCAGTTCCCATTTTAATGTGAATCTACCTGATTCACCCAACATCCCCAACCAATGCTCAAACCAAAGTGAAGTTCTCCTTCAAAATGTAAACTTGTCCAAATTTTGTGATGCAGTTCTCCAACCCAAAACTGGATATGTTAGGCAAAAGCATAAAAACATAAAAGCATAAAAACATAGATATTAGTGAGAACAATGAACAAAAATGCATTACATTAACAAAAAGTGCTTGCCGTGTGTGTGAGAGAGAGAAAGAGAGAGAAAGAGAATTTCATACAAAAATGTGTAAATTAGGAAAAATGAACATGAAAATATGCACAATTTTTCAAGCAATTTTTATTTTAAAAAAACTGAAAAGTACTACAGGGATGGGATGAACTGCTCTTAAAATTGGGGGGTGGGATGAAAAGCAAAGAAGCTGATTAATCCATTCCTAATGGGAAGCATTCAAATCTGCAAAAATACATTACAATAGAGAATGGAGAATGTGTAAAATTATGATTAATCTCTTTATATACCTAACTACAAGAGAATTTAACAAGTCTTGTGTAGGGATGGATTCATCTTTTAGTTTAGTCTGAGTTTTTCATTTCTCATTTCTCTACTCTTAAATTCAGTTCTCCACATTTCCCTCCCCCCAGAGTTTACAAGGTCTTTTCTTAAGTCCTCATGAAAATTCATCATCATATACACATTTTTAATGCAATTTTGCCTAATATACACATTTTTGCAAGCATTTTTCCTTAATGCAACGCATCTTTGTATGCTATTTCCACTAATACATTCATATGCATACATCATATAGGTTGAGAACTGCACTGCAAAATTCGGAGAGCTGAGAATTTTGAAGGATGCCTGCATATCAGTTTGCGTATTGTTTGAGGAAATGCAGGTGACGTAGATTTGCACACACCCGAGCACAATTCAAAGTGTTTGCTCCCATAACCCAACTGTTCCTACCTATATTTGCCTCCTCATTAAGAGACAGCAAAAAAAATAGAGTGTCAGGGTGTCAGATGCAGGTCAGCACTCAAATGTAGAGACGGCAGGAAGTTTAATTCTTTAGCCAAGAAAACAGCAAACAACATAGAGAAGCCTCAAGGCAGGACCAGCTTCCATAGCACAGCTGACTGGACTGACAGTTCTTGTTTCCTACTACCCCTTAAGTCCCCTCCTCTGAAGGTTGCCAACATAGGCATAAACTGTAGTGGGAGGGAGCCCTTGCTCATTGTTCTGCTACATGCATAGCTTTTCCTGTCCTTCAGCAGCCAACCATTCCTCTCCTCACTTCATCCTCTGACCTGTCTTCAGCGTTCTACCACCACTCCCCGGGCTCTGAACCTTCCTCCTCTGAGGCTTCCCTAGGGGGTTAGCTAGCTGGTGCCTCCTACCCCTCCTTTCCATCCAGCCAGTCCCTGACACTAGGCCCTATGAATTGTACATTTTATCTAAAAAATTATCCCCCAAATTAGAACCACAGCAATATATGGCATGGAGGGGCATGGATGAAGCCTGCATAGGAACAGGTCAGACCATTGGTCCATCTCATTTAGTATTGTCTATACACAGTGGCAGCAGCTCTCTAGGAATTCAGGAAGGAGTTTCTCTCAACCCCACCTGGAGATGCCAGTGGGGATTGAGTCTTGCAGGGCAGACACTCTGCCAGTGAGCTCTGGCACTTCTCCAAGCCAGTATATGAAGCCCACTCCAGCTGGATTCTCCCTTTCCCCCTATAGGTCCCTTCTACTACCAGCTACCCAATGAGAAAGTTCCTTATGCTTTCTGTTCCTTTTTTAAAGTCTAGTGTTTATTACAAACCACCTTAAAAGCATTTGTTTTTTGAAAGACGGGATCTTTTAAAATTATTTTTTGTTTAATGACTTACTTAATTAATTCCAACATGTAATCAAATATAAATATCAAAATGCCATAATTATGTATTAAGTACCCAAAAGAATTCATTCATTTCAATTTTGCAATAATTTTAAAACCAAATTAATATACTTTACTCAGTCATTGCAATAGACTAGAGCGATTTAATTATTCAGTCAACTTTTTTTACATTTTCCAAATTTCAGAAAGATTGGACAAAGGAGCAATTTTAAAAGGGCTTTGACACAGCCTGACTCATTTTTAAACTAATAAAGCTTTCATTGCTCCCCTTTCCACACTCCTTAGAATCTTTCTGTAACCTATTCAGGATTCGTTCAAAATAAAGCTTTCTACACTTTCACTTTCATTGTTCTGTCTTTCTTATCCCTATGATCTTTGTGTGAGCTGTACACTTAGTCCAGACTATACTGAATGTAAACAAGCACCAATAATGCAAAACTATCAAAAATAAAGAAAATGAAATGGATTGATATTTTTATTTTGCTTTTCCTAGTCATCATTGTTTATCCATACATTTTCAATATAAAATTGAATTGGGTACTATTGTTTTATTTTTCTTTCGGCTACAAAATGAGAGCACATTCATACTCCTGTTCCTAAATTATATCTTTAAAAAGATCAGATCATGTTCCTAAGACACCAATGAACTAGGATCTTATGATAGCACCTATAATCACACATTGATGAAAATCATGGGACCTTCCTTCCATATCTGATTCCAGCATGAGACCTCAACTGGCTTTTCTTGGGCTCTGCTTGAGGCTATGCCTCCATTTGTCAGGAGCCCATTTCAGTCTGCATGTATGCATGCAGAAAATATTCCAGTATCAGCACCCTGGACAGCACATCTGTATGGCTCATATGACTCAGAGCAACCTGCATTTCCAAGTAACTGGGACCAACAATTTTTATTTAGTTCAGCAGCCTGATCTGCCTGACAGATCCTAGGATAGTGCCCAAGAATAGAAGGCAAGCTAGCATGCTGCAGCTTATTTGACTCCTTATCCTCCAAATGCTGAAATGAATCTATTATTTGTTTGCATTACATCAATAGTATTCCAAAAACAATTTACTCAATGGATCTGCAAGAATGGACCTTTCCTGAACTTATTCCTTCCAAACAACAGCTCCTTGTGCTATGGTGACCTTTAACAAGGCTTTCAGAGTGCTGAGGTAGTTCCTAACCCAATGCTTTGAAATGACTTGCTATTATACACAGGAAAAGGCCATTTTATACTGTGTAACTGCTTAAATGGAGAGGTGCTGCTTGGTGAATTCATCCAACACATGTGTTTAGTCCTCGGTGCTGCCTGGCCACTAAGGGTGGCAGAGAAACCTACTTTAGTTTGCATTTTTCAAGTCACACTTCTCTGAGTTTTGTGATGCAGTTTTCCAACTACAAAAAGTGTAGGAAAGTGCATGCATTTGAAGAATGCATAAAACTCCATATATCAGTGGAAATATTATACTATCACACATTAAATTGGGGGGGGGAATACTTACAGAAATGTGTTTTAGACAAAAAACATACAAAAATCTTTATACTGGGAGAAATACTCAGTAAAATGCTAACAAGTTTTCATGAGGACTTCAGAAAGAAAGAAAGAAAGAAAGAAAGAAAGAAAGAAAGAAAGAAAGAAAGAAAGAAAGAAATGCAATCTGATGTGGAAATGTTGCAAACTGAATTTAATATTGGGGGAAATGAGAAAGAGGGAGAAACTGTCATTGGCATATTTGTCCACCCCTGCTGGCCACTCTATGAGTCTTTCTAACCAGATGAAGACTTGAAAGTTGGAGTTTCCAATCCAAGGCTGACTCTCTTTCCACAGCCCCAGGCTGCTTCATAGTCAAGGTCCTGGAGATTTATGGAAGTATGTAGAAAGCTGTTTTTCATGGGCTTCTGACTATTAAGGAACAGAATGGCTACCCAGCTGCTGGCGCCACCACCACTGTTCTTCAGTATGCCTTAATGTGACCAGAGCAGCAGGCTTTCCAGAAGTGCCTTCTGGCTTCTCCAGTGGCAATTCCTTTTTGTCCATAGCTCCGATTATGGAGAAAGCCACAAACAGCTGTTCACATCCTACTAAAGCAAAAAGTACTGGCTTTAGAAGAAGTAGAAAAACCCACAGACCTACAATGCAGAAATGTTACTGTTTGAAAGTACTGTCTACATTTGTCACTTGCCAATAATTTAAATTCCCTTTATGCATCTGTTCCAAAAATAATTAGGATTTTAAGCTGCAGTAAATATGCTTGTTCAACCATTAAAGCAAAACAGAATATTAATTCATCACCATGAGCACCAGAACTATAGGACTATATAGTTACAAGACTAAAAGTCACAGCTGAGCTGCCTACAATACTTCAATAAGTTTTTTTAAAAAAAAGTGTAGCTGAAAACAACAATTCTCTTTCCAACTAGGAAATGGCTGTCCAATTCCATTTGTTGGAGTTATCATCGATTAATGAATAGATGTAACCAAAAACAGTAAGGCCAGTTTCTTTAAAATTGCCATATTAAGGCCAGTAAAGCTTATGACTACCTTTAAATAGCATTATGACCACAACTAGGTCAAATCGGCTGTTGTTTATATAATGGCTGATGGTCACAGTTTATGATGTCCCCTGCAGTGGGTAGCTTTTTGATTTCTTGGCATGGTTTGCCTTTATTTTGAGTTTCTTGAATGTTTGTGTATCAAGTCCCCCAGCCATCAAGGGAGATCCATACAAACAGCTCATGCATGTCTCAATGTTCACCCATAACCACATCACAATACTCATCTGAGTTTCACTGAACTATCTGGGCAGCTGGCTACTATTTCCGACGCAGTGCTTCTCCATCTGGGGCCATTATTTGCTACATGTGCCTACTTGCATGCAAGCAGATTTGGACTGGGCCCAAAGAACATCATTAGTGTCCTTTATACACATCTGCCCAGTGTTCTAGGTATTAACATGGACAAAGTGGCTTTCTCTAGAAACATATGCAGATGGTGGACCAGCTTTAGTCAGACAAAGGCTTCATTGGAATGCCCATAGGAGGATGTCATAATGCAACATCCTCCCATGGCCATTTTAGGAAGTGGGGACAGTTCTGGCAAATGGAATGAGGATTCTCTCTCTCTTTTTAAGGAAGAAGGTGAAGGTATAGAAGATTCTGCACATGCCTCAACAAACATAACTTTAATCCTCAGAGTAAGTGGTCAACTTGCCAACCCACTTGGTACCTTCAAATTCGCCACAATTTCCCCAATGCTGTGAAGAAGGAAGAAGAATTACTGGTGCAAAGAGTTTTATGAAATCAGTGGGTAGGGTGTAGCACAGCACTAGATATAATCTAATCACTCACAATTTAATGGAATTCAGCACTGTTCCAGGTTCTTTGAGGGGTGCTTGCAGACACACCCGATCTCCCTGATAGCTCAGTTAGTAGCACATAAGATTCTTAATTCCAGGGTTGTGGTTTCGAGCCCCACACTGGGCAAAAAGATTTCTGAATTACAGGGGGTTTTACTATATGGTCCACATGGTCTTTTCCAGCTCTATGATTCTATGATTTGAGCCAAGCACTAAATACGTGAACGAATTCCTCTCAAAGCCCACAGCCCATGATATTATGTCCCCTGAGATGTGCTGCATCTGTGTATACCTGCATCTGTGTATACCTGGTGATGCCTTGCACTTGGCTAATGACTGACAGCCACAGGTTGTGTACACACATATAGTGATTGATTACGGAACACATTCCAGCTCTCCAAATCCAGGGCAGGGTTTTTCATTAAACAGAACCCATCCATGCAGAATTTCTCCCTGGCTACAATGCACAATATGATGCATTATGCATCACAGATAGCAAGAGCATTTATAAAATAACACTTAGGTTGTTATTGTTGTTGGGTTTTTTTGCAAAACGAAATCACTTTGGACGAGCGGACGAAATGCAAAGCAAATAAATAAATAAACCTTATTTGGGCTCTGCATTTATGAGTCACCATCAGCTGAGCAGCTGTCATGACACATGCAAACACAAATCACTGTGGAGGAAAAAAAGTGTTCCTAGGGAAATTGCCGGTGATGACAGAAATACACTTTTAGCTCCAGTGGTCTCAGACTTAACAGCGCTGCACATTCATTCTGAAAAATTACCTACCGTAGTCCAATCAATGTTAATGAGGCAGCAAAAAAATAAAACAAATTCCTCACACCAGACAGTGAGAGGAATGTCATGATGAGGTTCATTATGCATTCGTGTAGCATACCATGAGTTGGCTTCAAAAGATGATTAGACAGATTCATGAAAGATAAGGCTATCAGTGACTACTAGCTGCAATTATTATGTTCTCTTTCGGAGACAGTATGCCTTTAAATGACAGCTGCTAGGAAACACAGGTGGGGAGGACACTTTCACACTTGTGTCCTCCTTATGGACTCCCCATGGACATCTGTTTGACCACTGTGAGAACAGGATAGTGGACTAGATAGACTTTGGCCTAATCTAACAAGCTCTTCTTCTCTTTTTCTGTTCATCCCAATTTTAACTTGGAAATTGACAGAAACCTTTGTTGAAAGACATACCCTTCCATTTACCCTTTTAGGTAAGGACAGATGGGGAGGGCTGTGTTGACAACACCAGACAAATATATCCAAATAAGGCACTCCTTGGAAGACAATGGGAAGGGAGCAAGAGTGACAAGGGAAAATGGGAGCTGGGAGAAATGGAGTGGAAATTGGGGGAGACTGAAGGGGATAGAGCATCTCAACCAACAGAATAGGAGTTGGAAAGGGTCTTGTGAGCTATCTAGACCAGTTTCCTGCTCCAGGCTTGAAATCCACAGCTACATCATCTCAAACACAGGCTGCCCAGATGCTGCTTGAAGACCTCAAGCAAGAGAATTGCTTCCATTATCGAACTGTTCTTATCACTGAGATCTTTCTTCTAATGTTGAACTCTTGGGCAGGGGCGGAGCTACCTGCCCTGGCACTCGGAGCAGTGGGGGGGCAGGGGTAGCCGCCCACATGGCGTGCATCCCTAGCCGCCTGCCACCCGCAAGGAGAGCGTCAGGAGGGGTGCTACTAGTCTCCCGCAGCAGCATCGTCCCTAGCGGCCCGCCACCCACACAGTGAACGTCCGGGGGCATCACCTATGCAGTGAGCATGGGGGGGGGGCATGGCAATGTCACCTGCCTTCATGGTTGACACCCAGTGTGGAGCGAACTCCCCACACCTGCCTTCCTCCACCAGTGCTCTTGGGCTACAATATTATTTAGGGAGGTTTGTTGGAGTTTTTTCTTGCTGTTCGTCATATTAATCTTTGTATCTTTTTGATATTATTATTATTTATCATTTATGTGGAAATAGTTCAGTTTCATTGTGTACTTTTTGGTGTGTTTTATTTATTGTTTATTACTACTTTTGTAATTATCTAAATCTTTTCATGGTACTATAAGTTTTTAGGGGGGTCTCCCCAAACACTAGAAATGAATAAATGATAGGATTTTGATTATTTGGATATGAAGGGAATATGCAAGCTGCAGAGGAATTCCTATGCAAAATGATCTGGTCAAGCTTGGGCCATTAAGAAACAATACGGGGCTATTGAGGGCCATTGGCAATGCAAATGAACTATTCTTCCCCCCTGCCTTGAAGTGTGAGCAGAGACTGGGGATTTGGAAGGTTGCCAAGGTAACTCTGTGGTGGTGACAGGAGAAAGGTGACTTGAACAAGGCAGAGAGAGAGAAAAAGACAGAGATGTTTCTTTAGCAGGCTACCTGAAGGGAGGCTGGGAGAGATGCCTTGGGCTCCAGTTCTATACTGCTGCGAGAAATAATCCCCTCTTGAGTTGAGCATCCTGTAACTTCATCTAAATTCATGTGTAAATATGTGAATACTGTAAATCATATTCCTTAAAACTACAGTACGTTTCCGAGCACAATTCAAAGTGTTGGTGCTGACCTTTAAAGCCCTAAACGGCCTCGGTCCAGTATACCTGAAGGAGCTTCTTCACCTCCATCGTTCTACCCGGACACTGAGGTCCAGCGCCGAGGGCCTTCTGGCAGTTCCCTTGCTGTGAGAAGCCAAGTTACAGGGAACCTGGCAGAGGGCCTTCTCGGTAGTGACACCCTCCCTGTGGAACGCCCTCCCACCAGATGTCAAAGAGAAAAATAACTACCAAACTTTTAGAAGACATCTAAAGGCAGCCCTGTTTAGGGAAGCTTTTAATGTTTAATAGGTTATTGTATTTTAGTGTTTTGTTGGAAGCCGCCCAGAGTGGCTGGGGAGGCCCAGCCAGATGGGCAGGGTATAAATAATAAATTATTATTATTATTATTATTATTATTATTATTATTATTATTATTATTATTATTATTACAGCAGCCTCTGCTGTGTCTACATTTCTCTGAAGGACTACGGATCCTGGTTGAAGGCCAAGCCCCCTGGAGTCCCATGCATGGCTCAGCAGGGATTGGGGTAGCCTGTAACAATATGGTAAGCTGCCTTGAGAATACAGTGGTGCCCCGCAAGACGAAAAACTCGCAAGACGGAAAACCCGCTAGACGAAAGGGTTTTCCATTTTTTGAGTCACTTCGCAAGACGAATTTCCCTATGGGCTTGCTTCGCAAGACGAAACGTCTTGCAAGTTCTTGCGAGTTTGTTTCCTTTTTCTTAAAGCCGCTAAGCCGCTAAGCCGTTAACAGCCGCTAAGCCGCTAAGCCGTTAACAGCCGCTAAGCCGCTAAGCCGTTAACAGCCGCTAAGCCACTAAGCCGTTAATAGCCGCTAAGCCGTTAACAGCCGCTAAGCCGCTAATAGCCATGCTTCGCAAGACGAAAAAACCACAAGACGAAGTGACTCGCGGAATGGATTACTTTCGTCTTGCGAGGCACCACTGTAGTTTTAGCTATGGAAAGGCAGCATACAAATAAAAATGATTGTGTTTCTGGGGTGGGGTGGGGGCAAGGAAGAGGTGGAGCTGGGCCAGCTAAGGGTCTGCAGGATCCTAAGCTAATGCAGCTGCTGGGCCTCTCTGCTACATGAGCTTAGAGCTGGCACACACCAACATGGGATGAAAATGCACTGATCAGCATGAATGGTAGGGCTTCTGATATGTAGGTGGTTCTGCTGCTTGGTTCAGAGCCACCACTCCCAGTTAATATTGCTCCTTTAACTATTTGCTATTGCAACATGTAATAAAGGGATGGGAGATAGTTCAGTGGTAGAGCACTGGTTTCAGTCCTGGCATCTTCTGTTACAGCTTAAAAAGACTCCTTCTTGAAACCCCGGAAAGCCCCTACCCATCCCTTTAGTCAATACTGAGTGAGATAGACTAGTAGTCTGGCACAGGATAAGGCAGATTCCTGTGCATCTATGTGACTTCTACAAAATTAAGTGGGCACTGTCTGATCAACCATAAAACACCATGTAATGCTGAAATTGTACATTGAACAGAAATGATATATTTCAAAATCATAATTGTATGTAACCATTTGTAGTGTTCAATTAATGAATGGCTTATAGACCCTGCCACAGACCTCAGCTTCTTTTACTACCACCAATTGCTGCTCAAAATTATACCCCATAGATATTGTCTTTCCTTCAACGCTTTATTGATCTTCTGATTCAACTGTACAGAGTCAAATGTTTTAGTGGAAATGCTTCATAACTAGACTGATATCAGAATTGGTTTCATTGTACGTTGAGGGAGACCTATATGTCTGCTAATTAAAAGTACAGTTCTCCTGGAACACCTCCAGGCTTGGAACGATTCAGAAGCCATAAGCAGTTATTGCCGCTCAAGGTGCATAGTTTCTATTTAAGTGACTCTGATGAATTACCAACTCTTTCAAATGCTAAAACCAATTATTCAGGGCTCAAGACAAACCACTGCCTCAATCTTTCTCACTAAGAAATATAGAGCTAACAGTAAATATCACAATATGTAATGGGGGGGGCAGCTTAACAGGAAAGCAGAGAATCAGCTATACTATTTCAAGAAATGCGATTGGTAAATTGGCCATGAATATGGATCACTCATATCGAAATCCCAACAAAGCTGCAATCCTAGACACACTTGCTGGTGAGTTAGCTCCATTGAACACAATAGGAAATCAGATTCCATGGCTTTCTGTGCCACCTTTGTACTGATCACACCCAGCTGTACCCGTGAACTTTTTCCTTCCAACCAAGCCAGCACCTCCAATTATCTAATGTTTCTGTTTTAAATGCTTCACTAGCAAATTAGGCTCAATATGTCCAAGAATAAAGTTATCCACTTTCCTCTTAGTCCTTTTTCTCATCCGATACTGATGGATCCAATGTGCTGATCAGCCACAAATCCATGGCTTTTTATTATTGAACTCTGTATCCAGAATGCCTGCCACCAAAACAACTGACTATTGCTCTCAAAGGAGAAAAAGGAATTTCAATGCCCGTGTCCAAAGTAGCACGAAGAGCTGAAGCTCCCTTTTTCTTTTCTTCTTCTTCCTCTTTTTAAAGAGACACTAGCTGACTCCAGAGCTTAGCTGAGCAGCATTGTCATACAACTGTTATATAACTGTTGTCAACCTTCTTAGAAGAGAAGGGGGAAATTCAGTCAAGTCAATGTGAGTCAAATTTGTGCAAGATTTGTTCACACTCCCTGCTTCTTGCTTACATGACAGAATGTGTGTCTTTTTGCTTCCCACTTTGTTTTTGAAAGGAAGGTTCTTAAAAAGTGAAAGATCAGAGTACCTGGGGTACAATCTCTCCCTCCCTCCCTGCCACCCCACTGTGAAATGGTCAGCGGAAATCAGTGCAATTCTTTCAACCATTGTGTACCATGATGGCGATATTCTGCCTGTCATGGCTCAGGAGTCGGCTTCACCTGCTGAGCAGCAGCCTGAAGGAGCAGAAGGCAAACTGATTCTATCTGTTTCTGATCAGCCTTCTTGCTCCTGATGAAAACCAGCTTTCTTAAGCAGGGATTAGTCAGTTGCTGGAAACAACATTCGTTGTTCCTGGACAGACCTTGCTGCTTCTTGCTTCCTGTGGCTTTGGGCCATTGGCCTTCTTGAGGCCTGGATAAGAGGTGTAAGAAGGTCAGGTGGTACCCAGTGCAAAAAATTTCTTCTCAAACCCCCCCTCCCCATTGAAATTATTAAAAGAAGGAAAAATAAGATACAGTCACAAGTGTTATTTTCTGGTTTATTTACTGAACATTGTGAGCATAAGCAGCTTTGGCTTAGTGGCCCAGGAGGTTGCCTGTGGTGCTTGTGCACTCTGGAGCCCAACCGCTGTTGACAGGGGCTAAGGCTGCCCAGCGGCCTAAGAGGTAGTCCATGGCACCCGCGTGCCCCGGAACCCAACTGCTGTTGGCGACTGCCTTGGCATCCACAGGCGCTCTCAGCCTCCGTGACATCCACTGGCCTCCATGGGTGGCCTTGGCCTCCATGGGCTGCTGCTTCCTCAGCAGGCCACCACAGCGGCCCCAAAAACCCAACCACTGCTGGTGGGGTGCTAAGGAAGTCAGCCTCGTCTGAATCAGCCCTTTCCTAGCCTTCACCCCGCTCCCAGCCTGCAGTTGATTGGCCAGCTGAGTTGGGGGCGGGGCAAAGGTTACAAGGCAAGGCATCTGGGACTCAGGAAGCCCCACCCACCAGAGAGGAGAGGAGCTTCAATAAGTTTTTTTTAAAAAAAACAACTTATTTTTTCCAGTTTGTCACCTCCCTCAGTATTGACACCCGGGGTTAACCGCCCCACTGCACTCCCCTTCCTCCATCACTGCCCTGGATCATCTGACTTTTTGCATTAGCTGTAACTTCTGGGCCTAATTCAGGGTCAGCCCACATAGAGTGCATTAAAGCAATCAAGTCTGGAGGCTACCAGAGCACTGGCGACAGTACTCAGCCTATCCTTCTCTTTCTTTCTACTCCATACTTTACTTTCCCTTTTCTAATTTTGTCTCTTTTTTCTGTCTTTTGCCTTGGCTTCTTTTTTGGATCATGCTGCTTGGCTCTTTGCATGAACCAGAGCAATTATATATGACTCTGTAATAGCCAAAAGGTTGGAGACCCTGCTGTACATGGGGAACAATGTGCTAGCACAGCATTATAAAGGAGTGTGGAAACATACAGTATAATGTAGAATTAATTTATGAGAGCGCTATAACACAAGATAAGGTGATGAGAGAGAAAATGGAAAAAATGATAATTCCATATTTTAGAAAATGCAATGTGATAGAAAATCGATAATACATTGAAGCCCATTTAGACAAATGTCTTGTAATAATAAACCTGTTCAAAGAATAAATGCAATGTGTGCCAGTAATTTCTTCTTCTTTTAATTTTTACTTTGGAGCAAAATTTCTTTTAAATGAATATATTATGATTTAGTTTATGGGACTCTATTTAAAGAGGAACAAAAAGCTTTTAAATGTGTATTCAAAAGTTCAAGAGCATTGCCAACAAATGTAATATATGCTAGTAGGAGGGAGAAGGGTGGGCATAGTCAAGTCTATGGCGTTCTGCAACATGCTAGTTGGCGAATGTAGAACAGGTCGCAGAATAAATAGAGGCCATGTAATCCAGTGGGTATGTAGTTTAAGGTCTTGGTTAAAATCCCATCTCAGCTGTGAACTGTTTGGGAGTAATTATTTGAAAGCTCAACTCCCCCATCCATGAAATCTGACTAAAAGTGTTCCGTCTTGTAGCTTTCTTGTAGAGCTTGAATTAATTATGAAAACATTCACTCACTAGGGCTAAAACTCAGAATGGCTCGTTCTGCTGATCAGGTCTACCAGCTTTGCACACCCTCCTCCATCTTCAATTCCTTTTGCTGCTTTGAGCTGACAGGGATAGTGATAGTGAGATAGTGAGGCAAGTGAGTTCTGAGTTATTACCTAACAGTGCTAGAATTCAGCCTGGAGTCTGCTTTAAGCAAAATGCCTGAGTCTGAGAATGGTGTGTTGACTTGATCTTCAGTCCTGGCTTCTGGCTTGCTTCTCAGGTTACTTCTTTGACTCTGATTGATCCTATGACCCTGATTACTCGTTTGTTCCATGGCTCCTGCTCTGGGCTCAATGAGTCCATTGCCTGACAGGTAACTGCCCCAGACCAACTGTTTATGACTGCCCTGGGCATCCCTTAACATTATTTTGATCTCTCAATCCTAGCACTCCAACCAGTGCCAGGTGGCTGAATCTAGCCACCCTTTTAATTTTCCAAAATACCCTGACCTTGTGATGATCTCCATGCTGACCAACCTTCTCAGGTGTTAAGATCTGCAAGTATTGCCATCCTCGGCTGGGGAGAAAGCTTTCTCTGTGGCAGCCCTGTAACTTGTGAAGCTCCACTTCTACAGAGGGGCTTCTAGCATCTTCATTGTGTTCCTGTGTTATGCTCCACTCAAAATGGTTTTGTGTGTTCTATTCTTGTAACGGTTTGATTAAAAATAAATACATGTTTTATTGTTATCATCTATCCCAGGACATTACAGTGAAGGGTGAGTAACAAATCGTAGAATCATAGAATTGGATGGAACTCTAAGGGTCATCTAGACCAATGCCCTGCAATGCAGAAATCTCAACTAAAGCATCCATGACAGATGGCCAATCAGCCTCTCCTTAAAAACCTCCAAGGAAGGGCAGCAAACCACCTTCCGAGGGACTCCATTCCACTGTTGAATAGCTATTTGCTATCATAAAGTTCTTCCAGATGTTTAGTTAGAAACTGCTTTCTGGTCTCCTCTCCACCCTCCTTTTTTCTCCCTCACCACCTTCAGCACACCAGAGTTTTCCCCAGGCCATCTTCAGTCACCTCAGGAAGTGGCAGTGGAGGAGGAGGCAACAACGGGTGGGTGGCAGAGAAGATGCTCCATTTTCTGTTTTGCCTCAAGTGGCAAAATGTCTTGAGCACTGTGCCTAGTGCTCCCTCAAACAAGGATCTGACTGTGCAGTCATAGACCCTTCACAGCACCTGTGGTCTCATGAATTATCTGTGAAACTGGAACTTGAATCACTAAAGAATATTATGTCATTTTCCTTCCCTGCTGAACTTGTTTGCTGTTTTGACCCCCGTTTGCTGAACTCCCCCCGCCATCCTTATCCAGGGCCTATGTATATCAAATTGTTTTTAAGCTCAGTCATAATTTAGAAAACATTTTAATTAAGCATAAGTCACTTTGGCTTTCATGCATTTGCCTCTGATGTGTCGACATTGACGTGCGTGTCAAAACAAGTGTATATAAAAATGAGAGCATAATGGGGAAAGGTCCCCCTTTGGTTTTCCTTCACTGTGCACACAACTGTAAAGGTGCTAGCTCCACACCTTTTTAGGAGTGCTCTGTGGGAGGTGTGATTAGCCCCCCAAAGTGCTTGCTGCCTGCTGAGGTCAGCAGCTTAAAGGAACAATTGAAATGGTAAAAGGCCAGCATTTAAAAGCCATGAGCTAACAATCAGCTGCCAAGGGGCTTCTAGTGACAAACTTCCTATGAAATATTGAAACCAGGCTGAAACATTGCATGTACAACAGATAATGAAAACAAAAGCTTCCCCCACCCTCCGCTGCCAGTCTTTCTGAGAACCCAGCAGAATGCAATGTGTTCTGGTACAAATTCCAAGTGATCAGAGCGGAAGCTGTTTAAAATCTTAACTTTACTGTAAATTGCTTTGGAGTCATGAAATGATGCTTGGACTTGCTAACTTACACATAATGCAGCCTACGACATAATGTATACTTGCCTCACACCTGCATTTGCCATGTCCTGATCTCCTCAATCTCCCCTCCTCCCACCACTTTGGGTAGAAACAAAACAAACCCACTGTGTGTGCATTTTTGGCCGATGAAAAATAAACAAGCAGGTCTTGGGCACCTAAGCTGTTTCTTCAGAGAACAGAAAGCTGGCCTCTCAGTCCCCCTCTTTGTCTGGCCACATTGTAAATGTCTGTGCCGGCTTATAATCTATTTCCTTTTCCTTTTCAGAGTCCGTCTCCTATAATTTTACTCTCAAGTCTCATCTGCACAACTCACAATATAATTTCACCTTCACTTACCCCCAACATGTAGGTTTGAACTTCTGCAAGAATTTGTAAGATTAAGCAGCACAATATTGTGCAAACATAATCTAAACAGGGAGAGGACATTTGCTGTCACTAACTCCTCCACTCCAAGCCTTTGTAACCTTTCACTTTTCACTTATTGTCAGCTTCCTTGAAGGCCAGTTGGAAAAGTGGAATATAAATATAGTTGTTAAGTTGTGGGCGAACATATCAGACGACACAGCGATTCTTCCAAAGCAGCTCTTTATTTGTAAGCTGGAACAGAACTGAACTGAGGAACTCAGTCAGCCTGCTTATATAGAGCTCCACTAGAATGCAACAGTAACCATTTTCTGTAACTAACCAATCACTGAATGTCACTTTCAATCCTTCATTTGCATACCTATCTACAGTATCCCCCTGCTGGCCCAGGGTGAGAACTTCAGTACATAACAATAGTGATATGGCAGACTCTGTATATTACTTACTTAAAAAGGTAAAGGGATCCCTACCATTAGGTCCAGTCGTGACTGACTCTGGGGTTGCAGCGCTCATCTCGCTTTAATGGCCGAGGGAGCCGGCGTACAGCTTCCGGGTCATGTGGCCAGCATGACTAAGCCACTTCTAGTGAATCAGAGCAGCGCACCAAAACGCTGTTTACCTTTCCGTCGGAGCAGTACCCATTTATCTGCTTGCACTTTTTGGTGTGCTTTCGAACTGCTAGGTTGGCAGGAGCAGGGACCGAGCAACAGGAGCTCACCCCGTCACGGGGATTCGAACTGCCAACCTTCTGATCGGCAAGTCCTAGGCTCTGTGGTTGGCAGGAACAGGGACCGAGCAACAGGAGCTCACCCCGTCATGGGGATTCGAACTGCCAACCTTCTGATCGGCAAGTCCTAGGCTCTGTGGTTTAACCCACAGCGCCACCCACACCCTACTTACTTACTTACTAGTAATTACCTGAAGGACCAGGTGCACAGCCTGGGAGTCATTTTGGACTCACAGCTGTCCATGGAGGCGCAGGTCAATTCTGTATCCAGGGCAGCTGTCTACCAACTCCACCTGGTACGCAGGCTGAGACCCTACCTGCCCACGGACTGTCTCGCCAGAGTGGTGCATGCTCTAGTTATCTCCCGCTTGGACTACTGCAATGCTCTACATGGGGCTACCTTTGAAGGTGACTCGGAAACTACAACTAATCCAGAATGCGGCAGCTAGACTGGTGACTGGGGGCAGCTGCCGAGACCACATTGGCTCCCAGGACGTTTCCGAGCACAATTCAAAGTGCTGGTGTTGACCTTTAAAGCCCTAAACGGCCTCGGCCCAGTATACCCGAAGGAGAGTCTCCACCCCCATTGTTCTGCCCGGACGCTGAGGTCCAGCGCCGAGGGCCTTCTGGCGGTTCCCTCATTGCGAGAAGCAAAGCTACAGGGAACCAGGCAGAGGGCCTTCTCGGTAGTGGCACCCGCCCTGTGGAACGCCCTCCCATCAGATGTCAAAGCAATAAACAACTACCTGACATTCAGAAGACATCTTAAGGCAGCCCTGTTCAGGGAAGTTTTTAATTTGTGATATTTTAGTGTATTTTTGGTTTTTATGGAAGCCGCCCAGAGTGGCTGGGGAAACCCAGCTAGATGGGCGGGGTGCAAATAAATTATTATTATTATTATTATTATTATTATTATTATTATTATTATTATATTCTACCTTTTTCTGCAATGAGCTCAAGGTTGTGTGCAGGTTCACCCCTTCCTCATTTAATCTCTACGGCAACCCTGAGGGGTAGGCACTGATTGGCCCGAGGTAACTCAGTGAGCTTCATGGCTGAGTGGGATTTGAACCCTGGTCTCTTAGGCCCTGATCTAACACACTAACTATGGCACTGTCCCTGGCTTAGCTCTAGAAAGGTCTTTCATCAAGCAGAGGCTCTTGCTAATGAAAGAAGCTGAAGCAGCGATTCCCCCGCCCCAATTTCCTTATCTACCTGCACTCCCCACAGCATTCCTATGCTGTTTTGAAGGATCCCCACCCCCACCCACAAAAAAAATCTGGAGCCTACCTTTGAGGTACACAGAGGTTAGAAGTTCTGCTCAAGGGATCACTCGATCCAGGGGCTAACTAATGTGTTGCCCTCCAAATATTACTGGACTCCATCAGCCTTCTCACCATTTTCCACTTTGGCTGGAGCTGATGGGAGTTTGAGACCAACAACACTTGGAGGACAACAGTCTGCTTACCTTGAGATAAAGTGATATCCCCCTGGGTATATACTCATGCATGATACTGGGAGCTGATGGTGGTTTTGTTTTATTTTCTTTAAAACAAATAAAATGAAGCACATTTTCCCCAGCTCTTCTGCTTGACTTCTGCAGGCTTCTCTTCCACTCTCCTGCTACTCAGGCAAAATAATTCCTTACCCTTTCTGCTTCCTTATCTAGCTCTGTGCACTTTTTTAACCTTGGTTTTTCTCATTTTCTTCAAGAGCCTAAAGCATCGCTCAAAATCTCCCAGAGTTCATCTCCACAGTGGTGTTACAAGCTCACTCTGTCAGTGCCGTAGTGTGGGGAGGGGGGATATCTTCTGTCAGCCTTACATGTACGGATATCTGATGCATTTCTCTTTAAATCTCACCTCGCTATTTCTCATTATGTCTCCTGAATTCTGCTGATTTGAGACACCAAGGAGAAATTCCAAGGCATTAAAGAAGATCTATTTCAGCAATAAAGGAGATGCAATCTCTTCCATTTCTCCAAGAGCTAAAGAAGGAAAGGATGAGAGAGAGAATATTTCTTTATGGGGTTGACAAAAAAAGGGTAGCTAATTAAACATTTTTTATGAGAGTTACAGCAGTCAGACTTTGCACTTTCTCCTCTGTTATGTGTTCTCCTGGGCAAAATGGCATAGAATAAAACAGTCCCTGTAGCAAAATACACCTGCTATTTAGTCAAAAAGGCATGCTGCTTCAACATGCTGTCTGATTTATCTTAATTTTTATGCCTTCTCATAGGGCTCGATGTGTACTGCAGTTTTATCCAAATGAAACCATCCAAAATAACACTTCTTCATATATATCTGTCACAGGAAAAATACTGTGTTATGATATAATATTGGACTTCTTTTTTAACAAACTATGATTATGGACATGAAAAATAGCCCAAATACGGCTTTTCTGGAGGGGAAATGGTCATTGAGCAGTTTATAGGTGATGAAAAGAACTAGTTCTCTGGGAAAGAAAATCCAAACTTGTAGGCAGAAACCAGAGACTTGCCCCAGGGAAATCCTTCAGTCTTGGGACCTGGGCACAATATTCATCCGGGCATTAACTGACGTCAAGAGTGACAAAAAGAAGGCTGTAGAGCATCAGAAATTGTATATCTTCTATATATATGTGGATATTTGCTCAAATCATCTAATTTCTGTTGTTTTGTTAGTCTTGGGTTAGCCTTGGACCTGCCAAGGAGTAGGCAGTTGGTCAATGGCATGTGGAATTGAGGGAAAGGCTGTTTTCCAGTGTGGATGCAATTCAGTGCACTCTGAATAACACCAGAAGAAAGTGCCTCAGAGCTTCAGGAACTGACTTACTGATGTTATCCTGGCAGGGTGAGTTGCTACTCATTAGCACGATTTAGGGTTTTTATTTTATTTTCTTCAAAATAACAGCCATTAATGGGTCTTAAGGGAAGATACGAATAAAAGTAAAAATCATCCCAGGTCATCTGCTTAATCTGTCTTTTTATTTCTCTTTTTGGTAGAGGTGGGGTGAGGGAAAAGCTGTATCAATTATTTGAAAGACACATGATATGTATATACCACTTCTGAAGCTGTGTAATTGTGAGGGTGCAGTGGAACAAGCTGGGATTTTTTATTACCTCTCACACCAGCAGACTGATTTTTTTAAAAAAATAAATAAATTGCCAACCCTAGTTCAATGAATCTGTAAATGCCTTAAATTCTTAAATAACAAGTACAGATATATTTGCAGTGATTGTGTATATTACACCACAGCTTTTAAGCATGAGGAGGTGCAGAGTGTTGCTGCACTTTTTTGTGGGTTGCTTTGAATTGGATGAATATCTGGAACAAGTTTGAATGTATATTTCATAATGACTCTTAAACCCTCAGCTAATTGAATTTTCACCTGTAACTGCTTATCCTTTCTTTTTCCCCAGTAGAATGCAAATTTGATAGAATCATACCTAAGGAGGGATGAAGATAACAGGGCACAGCAGCAGAACCTAAATATCCAGATCAGAAATCGAACCTGTCTGATCGTAC
Source organism: Podarcis vaucheri (assembly GCF_965113315.1). Taxonomy (NCBI): domain Eukaryota; kingdom Metazoa; phylum Chordata; class Lepidosauria; order Squamata; family Lacertidae; genus Podarcis; species Podarcis vaucheri. Next base: position 55,892,744 of record NC_138759.1, on the reverse strand, counting down.
CTGCAACTCCATTGCATCCCCTATCGAGAAATATCCATTAGTAAAAATGAAGGGTTATGGGCGAAAGAAATGTTGCCATGTCAAATTTCTTCATCATTTCCTGACTGGATGCCAGATCGTGAATCCTGGCTGGAGGCCAGATATGAAACCACAAGAGGAAATAAAGAAACTTATCTGGATAAGATACTACATTTTAATCACTTCAGCAAACATTTTTGATGAACTGATTGAAGCCCAATTGAAGCAAAACCTCCTCTACTGTTGTTCAAAGGTATATAAGCCAAATATTTGTTCAGTCTTTTGGGAAAGGGACAAAGCAGATGCTTTGGGAATCGATGGGTAATAGATAACAGGAGGGTTTTTTGGGGGAGGGGGTTGCATGGTGATGGGGCAAGTTAATAATTCCAAAATCAATATTGGGGAAATAGCTTCATTGCACAATCAAAATGTCACAAAATGGCAGTAGCTTTCAGCAGTGAAGCGCAGGCAGGGCACAGCATTGCTCCCCTATTTTTGTAACGCTGAGTGTCACTGTCAATTACTGAGAGGAAGAATAGGTAGAAAGCAAACTAGGATAATAATAATAATAATAATAATAATAATAATAATAATAATAATAATTTATTTATATCCCGCCCATCTGGCTGAGTTTCCCCAGCCATTCTCAGAGGCTTCCAATCAAGTGTTAAAAAGAATATAGCAAGGTTGTGACCATTCAAGTTCACTAGCAGAGCCAATCTGGCACTCTGACCAATGAACCAAAGCTTTCCTGCTTTGATTTCCACCCTCCCCTGCTCACTCACAATCCTGGTACACAGCAGCTGTTAGGGGGCCAGGGCTATGGTGGTGCCCCTCCCTGCTGGCTGCTCCTGCCATTGGCCATGTAAGAATCTTAAAGATGGAATGCAGGGGGAGGCAGCAGACATTCAAATGAGGCCTTTTCAGATGCTTTGGCAGTTTCAAGTTGCACCCAGACATCCCAGGAAGAAAAAAACCACCTGGTTGCTGATCCCCCATATCTCCAAATACAAAAACCAGCTGTCACTCAGATTTGTCTCCTTTCTTATCTGAAAAAAAATGTTTCCTAATAAAAGTTGGGCTAATAAAAGTATGGTCCTATTTTAATAATAATAATAATAATAATAATAATAATAATAATAATAATAATAATAATAATAATATCTTTATTGTCATTGCAATTTCCCTTATGGTGCAGCCTGGCTACCTTTACTTTTTGTCTCATTTTATTAATGATGTGTGTGTTTAGGGAAAATCCAGGATGGGAGGTACAAGTCACAAGTAGTTTAAGATTTATTCTGTGGCAAAAGAACCCTTGAGTTTGCCTGAAGTCACAAACCAGCTAAGGGTACTTGATACATTTTCATCCAAGTGCCCAGAACACAGCTGACAACCACTCTAAGTCAGAAGGCCTTTTATAGCTTAAGAGAAGGACACTTTTCATTGATTGCTCTCTAGTTTGTTCCATTTTATAATGGCACTCATCAGATTGGGCTTGCCAGACGTCCTTCACAATTGGTTTTCACTCATTTACAAAAAGTTACCATGGTTCCTCTGTTTCTGCAGGCTCCCTCATTTCTTGAAATAACACAAGAAAAAGGATATCATTAATAGCATTTCTTTTAAAATTGTTGTGTACTAGACAGTCATGCAACTTGGGTTCAGTTCCCTGCTCACCCAAGAATAATTTGACCAGCTAGTCTCTTATAGCCCAAGCTGAAGCCCAGCCTCCCTCACCAAGTTCTGCATTCAGGTAGCCACATAAGTAGAAGGCTCCCAAATATTGGTAATGGTGAAAGTGCAAAATCCAAGAGGATGTCTTTCCCTGAATGAACAGTCACTTACATGTCAAATGTGAAAGGAATAGAGCAATCCAATTCCCCCCTAGACTAGGCTCTGGCGGTAGGGTGCTGGATTGAGAGATGATGTCTCTCCACTGCCAGCTAAGCTAGCCTCCTATTGACTGCCACTGATGCCCCATTCCACCTGCTAAATGTATAGTTGGATGGGAGACCCACTGGTGCCATCCCCACCAGCAGGAAGCCCTGAAAAAGGATGTTCTGTGGGTGGGACTGAGCTGGCCCAAGATCCCTTGGACCCCAAGCAGGTCTCACTGCCACAGCTGGCTACATCAGGTCTGATCCAAACCATATCCCTGTGGCAGCTTGGAGATGGTTCAGGAATTTGGACCCATTGTCCTACTCATCCCCCACTTCCCTTGCACACCTTCTGTTATTGTCATTATGAAAAGCCAGGCTGCAGATGTCGTGGTGGCTCTACCTCTCAGCAAAGCTGGTTAAAATGTGGGCTTAGGACTGCAGCCTATCCGTTTAATCCAAACAATCTATTATACAATAACAACAAAGAGCAAACAAGCCTGGCTGCACAGGTAGAATCATAGAATAGACCACAAGGGCCATCGAGTCCAACCCCCTGCCAAGCAGGAAACACCATCAGAGCACTCCTGACATATGGTTGTCAAGCCTTTGCTTAAAGACCTCCAAAGAAGGAGACTCCACCACACTCCTTGGCAGCAAATTCCACTGTCGAACAGCTCTTACTGTCAGGAAGTTCTTCCTAATGTTTAGGTGGAATCTTCTTTCTTGTAGTTTGGATCCATTGCTCCGTGTCCGCTTCTCTGGAGCAGCAGAAAACAACCTTTCTCCCTCCTCTATATGACATCCTTTTATATATTTGAACATGGCTATCATATCACCCCTTAACCTCATCTTCTCCAGGCTAAACATGCCCAGCTCCCTTAGCCGTTCCTCATAAGGCATCGTTTCCAGACCTTTGACCATTTTGGTTGCCCTCCTCTGGACACGTTCCAGTTTGTCAGTGTCCTTCTTGAACTGTGGTGCATTGGTAGGATATGGAATGGCTGGGAGGGAGAGTCCTGAAAAAGCTTCTAGGCCAGTCAAATAAGTAAGAGAGAATTGTATGACTTGAAGATGAAGACATTTGTTATATAGATGGGAACAGATATCCCATTTCACAAAACCTTGAATTATCTCCATAAGGAGCCCTTAATTATCTACACCACCATGAATGTTCCCCAGAGGTCAAATGCGTTCTTCACCTATAGCATAATCCAGCACTTTTGTACAATTGTATGCAAAAAAGTTTTAAGAAAACAGCACCCCTAAGCATATTGATTTCCAGTAATTCCTGCCAGATAGTGAGAAGCTGGAGGACAGCAAAAAGGTAAAGGACCCATAGATGGTTAAGTCCAGTCAAAGGCAACTATGGGCTCGCTTCAGGTTGAAGGAGCTGGTGTTTGTCACAGACAGCTTTTCTGGGTTAATTGGCCATCACGACTAAACTGCTTCTGGGACTTCCGGGGTTGGCGCGATCTGGGAATGGCGGATTCCCTCCGAGCTCCGGAGGGAATCGGCTCAGCGGGGGACGGGTCTTTGCCGTGCCGGCGACACGGGGACCCTTAAAACCGCAGGCGCGGAAGCCTGCGGACTGAAGACTCGGCGGGTGCCTTAAGCGCCCCCCTGATTCGCAAAGAGCCTTTTTAAAGGCTGCGGAGGGGATACGGGGGGCGGCGTGGCACTGAGAGTCCATCGCTACCCCCGCTGAGCGAAGCCGCGAGCCATGACCGGAGAGCGCTGACTTCCTTCCTTGAAATTCGGCTGAAAAGAACAACCCGTGAGTAAATTGGAATCGGACTTTAAGATTTTTCTATTTGAATTTGAGACGATCGGGGGGTGTGCTAAAAGGAAGTCCACACCCCCCCCCTTGCAGACGAACTAAAGCAACGAAGTACGAACTAAGCTGGAGAGTTTACCCTGCAATAACTCCCAAGATTTGGCAAAAAAAAAAAAAGTGATTCTGTGCAGGAGAGTGAAGTTTTGGAGGTTTCTGCTTTTTGCTGTAAACAACCCTCCCCCCCGGGCCCGGGAGCGTCCTATTTGGAAGCCTGTAAGCACAGAATTTGACAGCTGTCAAAGCTGTCAAATAGACAGTCTACAGGAAAAAATTGCTACATAAGATCTCTCTGGAATAAAAGGTGTTACAATTCAACTTAAATTGTTGGAAACAAAGTAATAAAAATAAGAAAAAGGGATTGTTGGAGAAAACAACGTTAAGTAATCAGATTCCCTCTAGGGGAAACTCTGTGGAATTACAATGGCTGTGGATGGAAAGATACTGGAGCAGATCGAAAGGATGTTCCAACTGGTGGGAACCTTACAAGAGCATGTTTCGGAAATGAGTAAACATATGATGACCTTGACTACTGAAACAAGTAGTCCTGCTGATTGTAAGGAGGACTGGAAGGAGAAAGAACCCACAGCTGAACTTGAAATGATAATCAAAGAAAAGGAGACAAAACAACAGAAAGAGAAAGTAAAGTTAAATGCTGACCAGAATCTAACATCTGTGGAATACAAGCAAGGAGACTATTGGATTGAATCTACTACAAATCTACGAAAGATGCAAAAGATGAAAGTGGAGGCCCTGGAAGCTTATGGAATGCAAGAATTTAAAATAAAGAAATATAATTGGGGCCTCCACATTCACATTGACATTGACATTGACTTTGACTACGATTTGAAAGATTCATGCCTTGTGGAAATTCCTCAGCAGTTCTACTTAAGAGACTATGGATGGATTGTGTTAGACCTCTTTCGAGACTTGATGACTGACATAAAGGATTACCAACAAGACCGGTGGAGAGGGACTGTGATAGACTTGAGAGCCTCGGACGTGTGGGACCCAGGCTAAGAACTGACATTTTGGACATGTATTGGGAAGGGACGCAAACCGGGGATGGGAGGGAGGGAAAGATGTAATTTTAACAACACTCAGGACAATGGAAATTAATCAATAGGACTGATATTAAAGACAAAATGGGAAATCGAGGGAAGGGAACTGAGGTCCAACTTAGAACAACGGTTTTTATTTTTAAAAGGGCTATTATTGGGAAGGTTAGGATGTTGAGAAACGACAATTTGCTGATATAACTTTGGGAATAGGGATGCAAGGGAGGGGGTGGGGGGAAGTCAGGGACCAGGGTTATGAAAATAAGTGGTTTTTCTGAAACTTTATATTCTTTTTGTTTTTGTGTTATTTTTTTGTCTGTTTGTTTTTCTGTTTGTTTGTCTATAAAAAATGTGAAAACCCAATAAAAATTTTATAAAAAAAAAATAAACTGCTTCTGGCACAACTAAACACCATGACGGAAGCCACAGCGCACAAAAATGCTTTTTACCTTCCAACCACAGTGATACCTATTTATCTACTTGCACTGGTGTGCTTTTGAACTGCTAGGTTAGCAGAAGCTGAGACAGAATAACGGGAGCCCCGTTGCGCAGAATCAACTGCTTGGAGGATGGTAATGATATTAGACATCATGTCTGCCTTCAAATTAGTGTGGCAAAATTAAGATGTTGTGTAGAAATCATATCTTATTTTGAAACAGTGTTCCATGCATGTGACTTTCTAGCTTTGAAATTCTCCTACCACATGTACAACCCTTCAGAATTATTTAAGTCTTGAACTGCTGCCAGGACAGCTTGTGTTCACTACCTAAGTGCTGTGGATGTCAGCACAAGGGCTGATTAATTAAAGCAGGAAGAAATTAAGTGTTGAAGTCAAGAGGGTTTAACAGACCATTGCTGTTGAACAAAGTTTTATAGAATGGATGACTGCATTGACTAAGTATCTGCATTTCTATCCAGATGGCTTGCTGGTCTCGTAAGGTCAGAATTCCAGAGGACAATGCTTAGAGATCATGCATTTTCTGGATATGGTATGCTGACAAAGATACTTTTAAATCAAAGTGTTTAAATCAAGTTATTAGCAATGAATAAATCACGTGCAAACACAGCCCTGGCAAAATAAATATGCTTCAACTATGCTTCAACTTCAACTATGGCCTTGGCATCACCTGCATATATCCCATTTTAGTCACATCCAGCAAATGTGCCAGGCCTACAGTTACGAAGTGAACACAGGAAAGGCAAACTGTATGGCACACAGACAGAAAATTGCATCCTTGATTAAAGACTACCTGTTGTGTCCAGGGTGGAAAGTGGCATCTCTGCACTATAAGGTATAGTTTCTTCTATTGGTGGCAGAGAACCCAGGCCACACTTGGCTTTTGCTGCAACAAAAGAATTATTTGCCAAGGTACAGAGTCCAGCCTCATGATTAGCGTGACATGATCTCCCTATGCCCACCTCCCCACCCCCGGGTTTGGAGTGTCAGAAAAAGGATCCTTTGCCTATGTCAGTGGGCCAGATGTTGCTTGAGTAATTACATGAGACATTTTCTCGCTACAATATGATAACATTGCTTGAGGTTAAAAGAATCCCACAGCCATTTGTTAGAATCAGTTGGTTTTATTGGGATGGTTTTTGCCTTAGGTGCTTTTTGTTTACAGAAATAAAACAAAATGGTAAGTGACTGAAATTTGGAGACATTGCTTAGTACAGTGCAGGTGACAATTTTTCAGAAGGATTATGTTGCAGATCTACTTCTGTGTAAATTCTACAATGAAAAGTGCACCCAGCGTTAATTTCAACCCAATTTTTCATATTCACACACACAGTTAGGGAAAAAGAAAGTCTTTTGCAGATTAGAATCATAGAGTTGGAATAGACCACAAGGGCCATCGAGTCCAACCCCCTGCCAAGCAGGAAACACCATCAGAGCACTCCTGACATATGGTTGTCAAGCCTCTGCTTAAAGACCTCCAAAGAAGGAGACTCCACCACCATGGCTAGCAGCTACTGATAACTTATCTTCCACGTCTTCAAAAACCACCAAAGTTGGAATTCAAGTGCCCTAGACAAGTTAGCACCCCATTATTCAGGTCTTTGTATATTCTCAAACACACTAGAAGTATTTGGAAGATTACTCTCACTCTCTGTCTTCACCCTAACATCCATATTCTAGTCAAAGCTCTGGTGCATGCACACCATTGAAGGCAACAGAAAATGCAGCCCCATGTTCAGTAAGTTTCAAAATTTTAATGAAGTTTCTGTCTAAGTCATACTGAATTGTGCTTGTTATGGTGGAATGTTTTCTATCCAGTTCAGGAAATCCTAGTTACCAAGGGGACTATTGTATAAATGTGAAGACATTCCTCTGACTCCTTTGACATCTATCACTCTAGGCAAGTTCTCCAGGGATGCTTGAGCACTGATAGGTCACTTTCTAGAACGTAAGTTAAATGCTGTCTGTATGGTTTGTGCTGATTCTTTAATTACAAATTAATTATCTCCATCTGCTCTACAATTTTCTAGTTAATAGGGTTGTGCATGTGCAAATCAATTTGTTTGTGACCAAGGTCAGACTATACTAAAGATGCCAGCAATTGTCTTGTAAACTAATGTACTTCCATTCAGGAAGACTCCACTGCCCTGTTTACGTTCCTGGCCAAAAAGTTTCTGGGCCAAAGCTAAATGCCTTAGTTTGCAATAGGTGCTCTTGTTTCATTTATTTCTCTTGGCTATGCCTGCTGCTGATTAATGGGAGTAATTTTTAAAATGAGAGGTGTTTTATTCTTATTTTTTAATTTAAGATTGACTGACTGTTTGATTAAACTTCCTCCAGCTGGGTTTTCATATTGATGAAGTATCTTTCCTACACTACCTGGTATAAACGGGTGAGGGAGAAAGAATCTAAATTGCCTGGACATAAATACCTGGCAATATAAAAAAGCTCTGCTGACAAGACAAGCACAACAGCACTCTCCAATTCTATGATTTCAAGGAAGTGGTATTCAGAAGCCTTGCTCCCTCCAACTGTGGAGGCAAAGCATAGCTATCATGGCTACTGATAACTTATCTTCCACCTCTTCAAAAGCCACCAAAGTTGCATGTCAAGTGCCCTAGACAAGTTAGCACCCCACTAAGGCTGGGATGGTAGTGAGGCAGGGGGCTGGGACCCAGCAATGCTACACTGGAGGTCCATGCATTCCTTGAAGCATGGAATGCTATAACCAAGTCTTCAGTGATGGGAGACCTGAGCAACACTGCTGAATTCAAACCACGTGTACAATAACTGGGGCAAACCCACTGATGTGTTACCTGATAGAACCACAGTGCACACATATTTCAGTTGCACAAAAGAAAAATTGAAAAAATAAAAGAAGAAAAAAGAAATTAGGACAATTGTTGGGCAATTTATTCACCTGGATTCCTGGAGCATATTTGGGGAAACCATATCTTTCTCAGGGAAGTGGGGACTGTTGAAACATATGTGTATCTATTTATTATTATGTAAACATTTTGCATTTACACATAGCCTTAGGGAATAATTCTTTTCTCTACACTGAATTGTAAATTTGCCCAGGAAGCTGTCGCTCTGAAGTCTGATGCAACCAATCTGTTTAGTTTCTCTTTCAGTTTCTCTCTTAAGGCAAGAGGTGGAATTTAAATGGTGGGAGAATGAAATTCAATCAGCCTTCAGTCGACAGCTTCCCTATACCATGAAATACACCAGGGGACTGGCCCTCTATAGTACTTGCGACTTGCTGCTCAACAGCATATACTGTTTGAATTAAATTCTGGGTTTTGCAGGCATTTCATCCAATAACATACTTTCTTCCCCTGGAAGAATTACAGACTGAGCTGTTATAATATTTCCCTTGTGTCTAATTTTTAATTCACAGATGCCCGTAGTTGGAATGAGATTCTCATTCCATTCTCAGAGCTTAGTTTTTTTAATTCTCTGAATACACACCCTTAATTTTCATTTCATGAAGAATGAATTTAAGTATGATATTAACTTGTGCCCCAGCATCAAATTGGCCATTTTTGATTATTTGCCTGGATTCTAGCAAAAAATTGCTTCATTTTGGACTAACATCTTTCCAGTGAGGAATACTGTCATCAGCATTGTGTAAAGCAGGGGTTGCCATTTGGCGTGGATGGGGTGGCAGCAAGCAAATCTGGCATTTTAAGAGAGTGCTGTGACCACCAGTTATGAAATGGCTGCCATGGAGATGTGGAATAGCACAAAATGGCTGCCACATCTAGAAGAGCAGAAAGATAGACTGAACTTCAAAAAGGTGCAGGCTTGGCCTCCATTAATATAAAAAAGCACTTATACTAGCCTCCACTGTGCTTGCTCACAGGAAGAAGCTCTTTGCATCTCTCCCCATTCAAAATGGAGGGTGCTCAATCCTGGCATCCACTGACATGGACATCTCTGAGGGGGCATGTTCCATGTAAAAGAGGCTAGGTAGTCTCTGTACTGCATTAAGCACCTGTGATCTTCTTGTCCTCTCCATGCCCACTAGGTCTGGCTTATCTTGCAGCATTGCAATATTGTATTCCACCCACCACAGAAATTCGGCTGATTCTGAGTTCATTTCCCAATAATACGTTTTGTCTCTAATCATGGTACTATGATGCCAATTGCAAGTGCCACTAAGTCTCCCACTTCTAACTCCCTCAGCTTTCTGTAACTGCAGTTATGACACGGCACTGTAAAAAAAGTCTCATATCTTTAAAATCTGCCTTCTTTTTAATATACCTTCTTCAAACTACCTAGTCATTATATCATCGCTTTCCTGTTAAACGTAGTAAGGGCTTTCTGAGCAGTAATTTCCGGGAAAGAAAATAGCTTGACTCTCATGGCATTCCTCCAAGAAATACAAAGAATTGTAGTTCTGTGAGGAGTGGAGAATAAGGATATCTGACACAGGATTCAGAGTACTCTTACATATCTACAATTCTTATTTATTTCTGGAATTTCTTACACATCCTTCATCCTAAGGTCCCAGGGTGAGTTAACAGAGCTTTGACCGGCCTCCGCTATAGGCTGGGCATTTAGGGTCACTCATCGCATGCTGTGGAACACTCTTCCAGCAGAGATTTGGCAGGCAGCCTCACTTTTGACTTTCAGGCATCTCTTTGAAGACTTTTTTGATGCCAACAGGCCTATGAAGTTGTTTAGAATTTTCCTGAGTAGCCTGTCATTTAAATTATTGTTCTGTACTGCTTGTGGGTTGTTGTTTTTAAGGGTTTTACATTGCTGTCTACTGCCCTGATATTTTGTGAGCGGGCAGTATATGTGTATGCTTTTATAAACAAAGAAAGAAAAAGAAAAGTGGTATCACAAAGAATGAAAAATCAACAAACTGTGAAAGTACAACTGAAGTGATACAACTCATAGCACTATTTCTAGGGAGTGCAACTAAAAATCTATACTTTAATGGTCAGGTAAACAGGTGAGTTTTAAGTAGCTGGTGAAAGATGCCAATTTTTGGTGCTCTATACGGAGCGAGTGCCACAGTTTGGGGGCTACCACTAAGAAGGCCTATGGACATTGAGGGAAATCAAATACTGTAAAATGTACTTTAAAATCAAATAGTTTACCCAACAAAATAGTTTGTGCTGTAGTTCCCTAAATATGTGTAGAAATGATGTTTTGGAAATGGAGACAAGCAAAGCAAATATTAAATTGTCCATGTTTCCTTATGAAGAGTTATGGTCTTCAATATAATCCCAAGACTCTTTCAGAAAATAGTAATTGGAGTGCCAGAAGGAAGGAAGGAAGGAAGGAAGGAAGGAAGGAAGGAAGGAAGGAAAACAGTAGAAGGTCATCATTATTACAGATCAAGTACCATGCATATTAAAAACTAGAATCTTCTCTAATAATGAACTCAGGTGGTGGTAGTTTCTATTTGGGGAACTTCTTGAGTAGGCAGAACTGTAGAGGCTTGTAAATTAAATGAAATCCCAAAATGAACAGACAATAATTTGGGAGCTTCCATCTTTGAGGACATAAAAATAATAAAAGACTAGACTAGATCATCTCCCTGTAGATGGATCTGTTAGTTTGACAATGAATGCCAAAAATGCTGTTTTTGATGCTACTTGGGGGGTGGATTGGGTTAGGAGCAGACTTTTATCCAATCCCAGCTGCACTAAAATCCTCATTTCCAATCTGGATTAGAATTGTGGGGGGGGGGGTGTTTGGGAGGGCACAACCCTATGCGAGTATTACAATCCAGTATAAGTAATCACATGCTAGCTCCATTTTGCTCTGTTGCCAATTCAGTTGCCTTCCATGAACTGCCAGTTGTAAAATTCACACTGCATTTTGAAATATCTGTACTCTGATAAGATCAGATGAACAGTATTTAGAAGTTCATTACTCTCTGGAATAATTCCTGAAACTGTTTCTGAATTCCTCACATTCCATTCCAGCATGTGGTATGTTCAAAAATGAAGAGCCAGGCAACATTCGGGCAACAAAATGGTATATGTTTCAGCTAGGTCTGGCATCCAGTATCTACAAAACTTTCCATCTCCTCCTAAGGAAGATACTTCATTCTCATCTTTTCCCCCTATATAGTAATTTAGCATGATTCTCAAACAAACTCAAGCTTACCATATTACAGACACTTCAGGTTGTACAATTTTGGGTTGCGCACTGCGCCAAACCCAGAAGTAGAACAGGGTACTTCTGGGTTTCAGCGCTTGTGCATGCGCAGAAGCACCGAATCATGACCCGTGTGTGCACAGATGCGGCGCTGCGGGTTGCGGATGCTGCGGGTTGTGAACGTGCTTCCTGCACGGACCACATTTGCAACCAGAGCATCTACTGTATATGATGTACAGTGGTACCTCGGGTTACAAACACCTCAGATTACAAACACTTCAGGTTACAGACTCCGCTAACCCGGAAGTAGTACCTCAGGGTAAGAACTTTACCTCAGGATGAGAACAGAAATTGTGCGGCAGCAGCACAGCAGCAGCGGGAGACCCCATTAGCTAAAGTGGTACCTCAGGTTAAGAACAGTTTCAGGTTAAGAACGGCCCTCCGGAACGAATTAAGCTCATAACTAGAGGTACTACTGTATTGATTAGCGATGCTCAGTGATGTGTTAACACAATACATTTTTCTCTTACCTGGTTTAAGAAACAGGTGGTGTTCTTTCATCTTCTCCTGCATGTTTCTTCTAAACAAATCACACTCGGGGGAAAGCAGAGGAAAATAAAATACTGTCTTGAATCAGTGCTAATAGTTGGTAGTCTCCATCTCTGAGGAGCACCTTCCAACACACCCTGCAGCTGTAAAAGCTGTTCCCAGGATTCCTTTTAATGAACAATTTCAAAAAGATTTATTTGGTGCTTATATTTTTCAGAGAAGGTTAACAGAGGATTTTCCCCTCTCATAGAATGAGGCCTGTTGTGTTGTTCTTCCTGTCTGTCACATATTCAAGGGACTGGGGGGAAAATGCATTTCCAGGGGAGCTAAAATGCACTGGAGTCTCTGATTCTATCGCCTCAGTGATAACAAAATATCTCCAAAGAGAGAGAGAAAGAAAGAGATTGGGGTCTCAGCAAAACCCAGGAGGCATAGGGATGAAGTGATGATAAAAGCAGCAAAATGTTACCTGGAGATTTGAAGTGGATATACAGATTAAAACTAAAATAAAATAAAAAAGCCTTCACATAATAAACTTCAGTGGGAACTTCAATAAAACTTTGAACTCCTCTGTGAGAGCTAAAGCTTTGCCGCTTATCATTTTAAGCAAAAATCCTGGTCCTCGTAACGTATACAGAAAGAATAACATTGTCAGTTGGGCAAAAATAATGTGCCATCTTTCACATCTGCTCAAATACTTCTACAGCTTCTGAACAGCTAAAAGAACTTGAGAATCCACACCTGGGAAAGTTGTGTTGGAATTTAGGGAGGCCTGGTAGAGGATTTCATGTTTCACTACCACTGACTCCTAGTAAATGTTGAAACAAAATTGCACACATAAAGGTTTTCCACTCTGATATAAACTTTACTGCGATGGACCAGGGATCCAACCTCAGGTACACATTCCCTTCCTTGATATGATTAGAATCTTCATGGGCTATTCTAATGGTGTACCTCAGTGAACTGGAGTAAAGTTCCCCCTACAAACATCAAAGTGTGATAGCAGTAATGCCCTCTCTGAGTTACATCAGAGTCTCCACAAAGCCCTGCGTCATTCTGTTACTCTGTGCAATTTAGTCTCTTCATTTCTTTTTTCTTTATTTGATACATTTATTTTATCTTATTATTTGTCCAAGCATAAAATCAATGCCTCGTCCTGAAATTCCAGTTTCTCTTTTTACATATGCAACATTATCTTGGTTGTACCTGCAGTTTCTCTTTTACATCTATTAATAACGTCTCTAAATTTGTCTCTAAGCGTCACTGATAATTAAAAACATTTAATTGCTCTGATGGTTTCCTTAACCAACATAACTGGTTGGGTTTACTGTACTGTAAGTATAGCGTTCAGATCCAGGAAGATAATAGTACCTATCTATTTTGCCTTGGTCAGACCACACCTGGAGTACTGTGTTCATTTCTGGACACCACAGTTTAAGAAGGATATTGACAAGCTGGAATGTGTGCAGAGGAGGGTGGCAATGGTTCAAGAAAATGCATGTTAAACTATTCACAGCTTGTATTAAGAATCTACTTAGCCAACATGTTTAGCATAATAAATGTATGCTGTGTCAGTTAAACAGTAAACTGAACAATCTTTGTGTCTCCAGTGGCAGGCTTTGTAAGATGTTGACTATAACACCAAGAAATGCCTAAGGGAAAGACAAATTTGGGAGGAAAGATAATGCGAATGAGGTTTTTGAGACCTGAGAGCCTTTCTGTGGGATAAGGGAGTTGATTCAATCTGTCAATCTAGCCATAACAATTTAATGCCTTTGTTAGACTCTGGGAATCTCAGAGTCTAACACGTTGGTTACGTAGATTCTTAATACAAGGTGTGAATAGTTTGACATGCATTTAGCCAGGGCTTTTTTTCAGCTAGAACTCACTGGAACTCAGTTCTGGCACCTCTCAGGTGGGCGCCATTGCCATTATAAGAGAACAAGGGAAGCGTTTATGGTGAGTTCCAGCACCTGTTTTTCTAGAAAAATAGCACTGCATTTACCTGAATCTAATGAAGAGCACATCTGTTGTAGAGTTCTTCAAAGCTATACTTGTCCACCTCCAAATGAAGTGATATAAAAAGTGTGTTCTGTTATGTTAACTGGTGCAACATTCAGTCTAAAGAGTTATGCCCCTTTGTGAAGTAAACATCTTAGTTTGCCTTGCAAATAGTTGATACTGTAAATAGTTTGATTTATCAGTAAAGAGGAAACCCATCTACTTGAAATATATTCCAAATGAACACCAAAGGAGGTTCATGGAACAAGTGGTCACAATAATCAAACACCTGGAGACGATGCAGGTACAACTAAGATAATGCTGCATATCTATACTCACTCATACCTCCAGCTGTTAAATATTCCCACCTGTCTAGTTTTTAGAGGATACTGAATGTCACTGTTTCAATTTTCTATTCAGAGAGTTAGAAATGTTCAAAATGCTTTGAAAATTGCCTGAGCAGAAATGTCCTTCCTATCAGCTCTGATAAAACAGTTTGAAGCAATATCCTTTTGGTCTCTAAATGTGAAAGTTATTTCAAATTGCTGATAAATCATTTTGTTTGCTATACTCTGTGGGGTGAAAATGATAAAATATGTGCTGGATCTCCCCCCCCCCCCAAGGAAGAGTGTGGCTTTCAGCATTTGGAAGCAGGAAAAAATGATTTTATTTGCATAAAAGTTCTTCATCTTGGCATAATTCTCAAGTTATGTAAACTTATTTTTAGGCAACCTGGGTGTTGCTACTAAATAATATCTGAAATAATATGTTCAAAAATATACATTCATCTACAATTCATTCACCTGCATTGATTCACTACAATTCATTTAATACATTCCACAATCCGTGCACTTTTAATCCCCATATAGTTCCACACTTTTATTGCCACACAGAATCCTATCAACCGCTGCAATAATAAAAGTAACAACACGGGGGCATGCCAGCAGAGTCCAATTGGCACAACAGCCTCCCTCTGGGCTCCTCCAAAATCTTCTGTGGAAAGCCTCCCAAATTTCCAGCTTTGATTTAGAGAGCACATAGGGGAGAAAAGAGAAGGGGAAATTCCATTGCTTCATGCTATCAGAACAGGAGCATTGGATACTGCCACAGACGCAACAGGTGCTCAGGCTGAACATTGAAGGGCAAAAAAAGAAAGAAAGAAAAGTATTTGGGAAGAGGAATCCATGCTTCCTCTGCCTTTGGTGTCTCATGTGCAAAGGATGTGCCTACTCCACAACCAGCCTTCCCATGTTGAGTGAGAATAACTGAAAGGGATTTCTATGTCGGCTTTCTTGAATGCTCTTAGAAGCCTCCTCACAATTGGAGGGGATGATGGTATTGTTCACCATTAAACAGATTCATAGACCACTTCACAACATAAAGCCATCAAAGGGATGTACACAATCCAAACAGAATAAAACACAAGCTCCTAAAACAAAATCAAGTCAACAATAAAGTCAGTTCAAGATCCTAATAAGACAGTTCAACGCATTTAAGGATGTGTTCAGCAGAATGTTCTTAGAAGCCCATTTCAGACCTTCACACTCAATATGTGCAAATGCCAGAAGCACATATACCTCTCCAGCCCCTTACTTACTTTTTAATCTCATGTGTCAAGGCTGAGAGCCTAAATTTATCCATGAGTTCTAGTGTTTTGAGAGAGGAAGGGGGGCAATTATCCCCTTTTTCATAGCATGCATCATTTCATAAACTTCTATCGAGTCAACTCTACCTTTTTTTCTATACCCAAAAGGCCCAAACATTGCAATCTTTCCTCATAAGGGAATTCCTCTACCTCCTTGATCATTTTGATTGCCCTTTCCTAAATCTTTTCCAACTCAGCAATATCTTTTTTGAGATGTGGTGACCAGAATTATATAGCTAGATGCAGATCAGCATTGTATTGATCAGGCATAGGCAAACTCGGCTCTACTGATGTTTTGGAACTACAGCTCCCATCATCCCTGACCACTGGTCCTGTTCACTAGGGATGATGGGAGTTGTAGTCCTAAAACATCTGGAGGGCCAGGTTTGCCTATGCCTGGTATTGATGGTATGAATTCCATTCAGGGCCTTTAGTTGCTGCCTGACTAGTTGCCCATGACTTGGTTTGCATGCATGGTCAACTCTAAGGAAGATTCTCCTCCCACATGATTACCCTTAGCCCCCTATATCATCTTGTGCAAATATCTATCCTACAGATACCTGTACACGAAATATGACAAGCAGTCGCTCTGGCATGTTGGATCCAGGCCATTGTCTGCTTTAACATCCAAATGCAGCATCTTCAAATGTGACCCGAGGCTGGATAAAGTCAGCGCAAATGCTACAGTACCAGTGGTTTTGCCCATCCAGCTCATGCAAGACTCTGCTTAGCAGTAGCAGTGAACAGTTATCAAGGAGCAATCCTGCACAGACCACTTTTCGATGCTGGGGCTAGTTGCCACTGCAGCCTGGAACTTTAAGAGAAGTGAGGCTGGACTCACTGACAATGGGAATATTTGCTTTTCCACAATCACAAGATTTGCTGGCCATCGTTATCTGCTGTAGACTGAAATTGATGCATTTGCTTTATATATATTTTTTTAATAATATTTATTAAAATTTCCAATAATAACAGAATAGGAAAATAAAAAAGATAAAGGAAAGAAAGAAAAAGAGAAACTAATTTAGACCCTTCTTTTCATAACCTTCTTTCTGGGACTTCCTCCTTCCCCTCCCGATTGTATTCCCCTTTATCTAAGTTGGTTCCACAAGTTCTCATCCCCAATTAAACCTAATATATTTTACTCATAAACCAATTTAAATTTACACCATCTTAACATCACTCCTCGTCTTATAATAGAACAAAATTTTCCCCCAAGATCCGCTCTCCTTCCTTCCACGAGTTCCCCCTTTCTAGAAAAAAAAAGAAAAAACAGAAACGTAAAATATCAAAGTTATAAAGAATATAAGATAGAAAGTATAGAAATATTCAAAAAGTTGGTTACAAAGCCTTTGGATTCTAAGGTTCCCCCTCCCTTCCCCGGTTTTGATTCCCCATGTCCATTTGTCTGTATGTTGTCGGCCTGGAGATCTTAAGTCCACAGCCAAATTTATCTCAGTCCATCATGCTGTTTTCTTCGGATTTGGTTGTTTTGATGATGTTTAACTTCAAAAGTCCAATCTAATAGAGGCTTTTAATTTTCTTTAATCTTTTGTTGCTCCTCCCATTATTCTTTCCGTGTCGTATTCAGTCATCTACTCTTTTATTTCTTAGTTTCTCAGGTTTCTGTCTTGTTCAGCTGTCAAAACATTCTTGTTCCAAAATTTAACATCTCTACAGAGGTTTGTTATTCAGGGACACAGACTTACGTCCAGTTCCTTTCTTGCTTCAATAGAAGATTCTATTGTATTATAGTCACCTCTGTAGACAAAATAATATTTCAGTTCTGCAGCTTTCCCAGGAGATAAGGCCTTTGCACATCCCAGAGTAGTTTTCCACATACGACACTTGTAATGTCCCGAATCCCCTCTAGAGGGATTACAATAACTTTGTATCCTCTAATCCAAAAGCCAATTTGTTGTTTCTTTTTCCCGACAGTTTATATCCATATTTGTATCAAATTGTAACAAAGTTAACCAGCAAAGAACTTGTAGCAAAGTCCTCTTTATAATTTCCAGTTTTGACAGCTCCTTTGACAGCTGTCAAAATCTCCATCTCTCTTCGCCAGGCTGTCCGAATCGCCCCGGTTCCCGGGGGGGGGGGTTGCTTTTCCTCACCCTCGACTCCTCTCCTCCAGCACAGTTCTTATAATTCACATCGTGGAGTTGGTAATTTTTATCATCAATAAGCTTCTGAATAGATCTTGGTTTCTCAGTCCTTGTTTTAGCATGTTTACAATCAGGGAGGGGACTGACTTCCTTTTTTGGATCCCCTCCCGCTCGTGCCAAATCCGGAAAATTTTTTCTTTTTTCCTCCTTTTAAACCCGGTTGCCCAATTACTCACGGGTTGTTGGTCAATTGTCCGAATTTCCTTTGGAAGAAGCCAGCGCTCTCCGCCGAATGGCATGCGGCTGCGCCCGGCAGGGGAAGCGGAGGACTCAAAGCACCACGCTACTCCCCGGCGCCCGATCCGTAGCCTTTAAAAAGGCTCTTTCACGAGCCGGGAGAGCGATAACGGTGCCACCCGAGTCACCATGTCCACGGGATCCGTTCCCGTGGTTTCTAAGGGTCCCCGTGTCGCCGGCGCGGTAGGACCCAGCCCCTGCCGAGCAGACTCCCTCCGGAGCTCGGAGGGAGTCCGCCATTCGGCGATGGCGCTAACCCGGAAGTCGATGCATTTGCTTTATAGAATAGCTTATTCCAAAAGTTCAGGTCAAGTAAAAAATGTTAAAGCCACAAAGCTCCATTATACTTATTCAAATCATCATCCTCTCAGCTCATCCTAATCTATCAATGGCCAACTAAAACATTTTATACTGCTTTCAGGGTTAGGGGTCAGAATGCTAGACCAAGCCTGTGGGTATTCCACAGCTGAAGAACATATATGAATAATGCTTCTTTGAATGCCCTTACAGTCTTCATGAGACATAGTGATGCTAAACTAGTGAGTAGATTACTGTTCCACTTGATCAAAGTGGTCATTGAGTGGTTCATAAAGTCATTACTGGAAGCTTACATTGAAGATAATAGGACAGGTGAGTCATGACATAACCCTCCTGCAATGGCACACCTCTGTCAGAAGGTGAGCTGCAGCACTTTGCAGCATCTGAAAGTATCACCAAGGGCAGCCTCACTTAGCATAATAGTCCATTGCCAATGAAAAAAAAATGCATGTTTCTGAAATAAAGCTCACTAAGGAGAAGACACCATTTACAATGACCAGCTAAACTGGCAAACGTTGCAGTACCATCAGTCTAGGAGACAGCTGTTTTGGGGTGTGTTTTTTTAAGCACTTGCTTCTTAATATTCCAAGATAAGGCAGATATTTATCTCTGCTGCATCCAACTTCCCTAAAGTGGAATAATATAATTTATGCATGTATTAAAATATGCAACTGATCGGATCCTAATTTTGCTTGCATTGCTAACTACCTTGGCCAGTTGCTTTAATTAGAAATGGTCTTGAGCAGCAATAAATTCTCCAATGATCGTGGGAGGCTGTCAGTCATATATATGCACTTTATACTATGTCACTCTCTTGGGCTATAATCCCTGCATCACTTATTCAACAGTAATCTAATTGAAGTTAACGAGACCATTTCAATATCAGTGACTTGAGGATAGTTGCCTATCTCCTACTTGGAATGTAAGTACCACATTGGCTCCTATATGGCAAATGTAGGACAACTGGAGGGGGAGGGCATTGCACACTGACAAAAGTGTGTGTAGTGAAGAGAGACAAAGGGGGAGAGATGGTTGATACACTCTACCAGGCCAGATCCATTCCTTCAAAGGTGATGTATGGCCTCATATGAGAAAACTCACCAACAGTTTAAACTTTTCCCCTGTATCTGCAGTTTTTATCTAGAAGTAATTTTCAACCAAGGAGGAGGAAGATAACATCTTTTAATCTTGCCATGCTTCCTTTAGCAAAGCTGGTTCTGGTGTCCCAAATACACCCAACAATTTTCTTTTTTCAAAAAAAAAAGCAAAATAATTATAAATTAATGTCACCCATTTATAAAGCCCTTTTTGTCATAATCGAAAGTCGTGGCACATCCAAGGCTTTCACTTGCTGTTGATAGAGCTGCAAATGTATACTAAGGGGAAAAAATCACTTTATTTGCTATAGAAGTGTAACTGTTTACGTGGGAGAAACAAAAATGGTTTAATAGACTGCAACAATGCCAGACAACAATTTAAGAAAAGACGCAGCTGAAGAATAGAGAAGTTAAAGAAGCATGTGGGAGATTATACAGAAGCAGAAGGTAAAATATCCCAAATTGCTTCTGCTGCTTTCTTAAGATTTACCTCTGAGAGATGTTTAACCTTACGGAGAAAATTATGAATATGCAAATCGTTTGTTAGTTAAATAA
Source organism: Podarcis vaucheri (assembly GCF_965113315.1). NCBI lineage: Eukaryota > Metazoa > Chordata > Lepidosauria > Squamata > Lacertidae > Podarcis > Podarcis vaucheri. The sequence continues at coordinate 55,872,810 of NC_138759.1, read as the reverse complement.
TTATGTTGGCTTGATTTCCAAAGAACGCTTGCAACAAATACATTTTCTCACTCACTAATTACATGTAACCCATGATTTTCTAAGGTGAATTACACAAGCCAAATTAATAGCTTGGTTTTTTGCTCCTGGAATTTGTTGCATAATCGTGCGTCATCATGTATTGAGCTTCTTTTTTAACAACAACAACAACAACCTGGAAACGGCATGAAAAGGAATAATAACAAATCTTGAGAGGCTGAAAAAATACAGGCTTGCGCAAATGGTTGGTGTAAATACAATGGATTCTGTAACAAAAATGTTGTCTAAAGGCTCAATCTCAATAGCCTGATTTAAAGCCCAGTTTATATCATAAGTGTCACCCAAAGATGTCCATGCAGTTGCACAATGGAAATCCGCTTGAACAATAGGACTTCTGGTTCTGCCCCCAAAATTTGCTCTCAAGAGTCCCCCAACATTCTGGAGCAGAGTGGAGGACGTGGAGGGGAGGGCAGAAGGTGGAAGAAGAGGCAGAAGTGCTATTACGCAAGTGGATGCCTGCTTGCATTATGTTGGGTCTCATACCATAACGTCTTCTTGGGCCATATCGGTTGTCAGACTGTGAGTGGGAATGGCATGGCTAAGGCTGCGATCCAAACATCCCCACCCAGTGGATGGCTTTGTGGAGCAATAGGGCCATCTGCAGTCCAGGTGTACATAGTGGCCAGGGCAGGTAGCAGGAAGTGGTAAGATGGTTGTATCAGCCTGGAACTGTTGGAGTGATCAGACCCTGCAGTTGGTCTCCATGTCATTGCACCATGAGACTGGTTTGGGATCCAACCAATCTCAGCCCAGCTCAGCCCCTTCCCACCTCTGGAATTCACTGTTTTGGGTTTTTGACTGGGTACTGCCAGTAGATACCCCACCAGTAGTGCTCCTACCCACCGATATGTTCAGCAGGTCAGCAGAAAGGAGAGCCCTGCATTGATCAAGTGAGTCTTAGCAGAGAGAGCTTTGTGGAGGGATGCATCACCTTCACCAGTTTAGCACAATGGGGAGTTTAGATTGCTCTGTAAATACTGGATTACAACAAAACCCCAAAGAGATTGTCCAAAATAAAGTAGAAAATATCAAAATGTATGTCAATGTATTTGGCATGCTTCCAAGTCAACAGGACTTTTCTCAGGGAACTGCAAACATATAAGAAAACATTTGTTTCAACAATATGAATGTTATCTCTCATTGGAAAAAAGAACATTTTGGAGTATGGAAAGGTTTATATGCATTCAATTCCAAAACTGCTTATTTTAAAACAGCAGAATAATTTCAAAATGCCCCCAGCTTGTACGAGTTCGGACTTTTTGTAGGGGATGACCAAATGCTTTCACCATAGGTAGCTATGTATCAAAAGAAAAAGGGGAAAATGTTATAGTAAGAGAGGTATCCTGTATTCGGTGTCTTCTTAGTATGTTAATCCCAACTCCCACTCAGAAAAGTAAGCATTCAAATATCAAATCTTCTACCTGCAATCCAAAACAGTACAGTTCTGGAAGAGTATTAGAACATAAACTTATGTTTATATGGGATATGAGAAGAAGTTATACCTGCTTCTCTAGAAATCTCATTTCGGCAGCCTATTAATGTGAAAAGCTGCTGTCAGTTAGCACACAGATTTTCCATTGTTTTGTTTCTTTTATTAATCCTACTGAGGCCTGCTGAGATCAGCCAGTCATTCATTCTTTCCCTACATATTTATACTCACCCTTAAAATACTTGTAGAGCGTCACTCCACTCCACCTCACATCAACATCTAATTTATTAAACTCTTTCATCTTGTCGTCGGAGGGTTTTGTTTGCTTCTCTCTGCCTTAACCATGGGGACACAAAGGGTTTTGTTTCAGAAGATAATTTCTGAAGGAAAATAACATTTGCCTTCTGCATTCTTTTAAAAGTGTTTTATTTATCATTAACTAGAGATGACAGCATTTTAAGAAAACACACCTCAGACAGCAGGATGAGAAACTGCTGGCTGAAAGAAACAGAAGGAGGATGTCAAAAATGAAAAAGAGAGAACATCTGGGAATTTCCTTACTGATGAGACTGGCTCTCCAGCAACATAAGGCATTTAGCATGGTGTTCATATTTTAAGCCTTGTTTTGTGGATTCGTTTTTCAGGCAGATCAGATTAGCCAACTATCATGAAATATATTTTTCACTTATTTTGTGTAGTGTTTTTTCAGTTCCCTCAAAGTGCTTACACACTATAAAGTTCCTTTCCTAAAAATATTAAAATTGGGGGAAAGGTTAGAAAAAGTGTAGGAAGATAAATTAATACTATCGTGTCATCCAGTTCAGGGGAGATCACTCCCATTAAGGGTTCTTTTTGGGGGGCTGAATCAATATTAAAGAGCAGCATCATTGTGCCCCTTCTCAGTAAACTCAAAATCCCCCATTCCCCAGTGTTTCCCTTTTACACACACACACTCCTCCAAAAAGTGTGCAATACAGGCAGGGGACACTTTAAATACTGATTACAAGTATGCCCATTGAAAACAATCTGAAGGCAACCTATCTGAAGGTTCATTGGTAATCATGGGAGTTGTAAATGCCCATAGCAGGGCTCCATGGAAATAAATGGACGTGTGAATGCTAAATGTGGTGAAAACCTGGAGAAACATTAAATGCCAACCTGAAAAAAACTTTGTCATTGTTTTCAAGGAGAATGGCTGTTCCATGTGGAACACGTTCTCTGGTGGATGGCTCCAAAATAGTACTATGCAGTAGGTTGGCTGAGGCTGATGGCTGCTGGAGTTCAGCAAGAGCTGGAAGACAGCACACTGATGACTCCTGCTTTCAGCTGTTGCATATTTGCTGCTTTATGTAGAGAGTCTCTACACCACTACTGCACATTCTGAATGGCTGTTGCTGACATGGAGCTTCTGCTTAACATGGAGCTGACATGGAGCTTCTGCTTAACATGCCCTATGGGGATTTCTCTCTCTCTCTCTGTACACATGTACCTGACTCCGCAAAAGCAATTTGTCATCTATTACAGTTCATTGGGAGACGCCTATTAAAAAAAACCAACAACAAACCATGGCAGTAAAATGACAGCAGTCAGTGTTTATGGTCCGTTAAGTTCACATTGAGCAACACCAAAGCTCAAAAGAGATTCACTCCTGAAACTTAGGGCCTTAGAGTGCCTCATTCTAAACTTCCAACTGAGAGTCAGCCTTGTGCTTCTCCACAGAGAACTTTGTGTGACTTGAAAAGCCATGGCAGGTATTAGGAAACTTTGATTTCCCCCTCCTTTTTCCTAATGCTCCATTAACCTCCAACATCTGCTCCCTCTCTGCACAGTCAGCAGCTCCACTAATCTCTCCCTGCGCTCTCTTCCTTCTTCACCGAAACAGTCATCTTTAATAAAATGGTCCTCCTCTCTGCGGCTCCCCCTTGTTGCACTCAGCCCAGCCACAGGGAATCCATAGTGCTGTCCAGGCAATAGCTTTTCTTTTGTCTCAGCAGTTTAGGGGCCTAAATGCACTCACAGGTCCATTAGAAACTAATGCACAAACTTCTGCATCCCACTGTTGTGCATTAAGCTCCTTTACTTTCTGTAAATAGCAGCTATGTGGTCTAAGCTCCCTGCAACTTGCAAATGGGAGCTAGAGAAGTTCTTGTCTTCTCAGGAGGTTTGCATTCAGATGTGTTTTGTATGTGTTTTATGGTGAACCATCACCATGTACTAGTACAGTGTGGAGGTTAGAGTATTGGACTGTGACCTGGAAGAATAGGGTTCAAATACCTATGGACATTCCTGGGCGACCTGGGACCAGCCCCAGTCTCTCTCAGTTTAACCTATCTCACAGGGCTGTTCTGAGAATAAAAGGGAGGTGAGAAAGGTGAGATATAAATTTAACAATAATATCAAATAAAAATACTGAGCGTTGGACTGTATCCAGATGCTCAGGTCAGTATAGAGCGTTCATAATCAAAGGTTTATCACAGAGATATGGTAAATCACAGGTATGTAGAAGTTGATGAAGTGACAGAAATGTAATAAGTGATAGAGAGAGAAGGCAGATCTGTCACACTCTGTCCAGTGAAAGTATACTTGATCAAGGCTTTAAAAATTGTGCTAGTTCTTTTTCTGTCTTCTGTCATAGCTAGGTATGGAGAAATTCAATTCAGTTTGCATTTAAAGGTGAATCTACCAAGTCCACACTTTCTGAAAAAAATACGCAATCCATTAGACATAATTGCATAGAAAAATGTGTAAGAGAAAATTGCACTGATATACTCCTTTTATGCATACATTCCCCTAACGCATACATTTTTGTACACATAAATACTTGCAAAATATCACAAAACATTGGGAAGCGCAAAATTCAAAGGACAGCAATGTTTCTGTTGACATATTTTTTTCACAAAATTAGAATTAGGGAGTTTTGCATTAAAATGCAAACTGAATGAAATTTCTCCCCATCCCTTGCTGTCTGTACTATTTCATGCGGAACTGCTTCTTACAGATAAACCAAAAGCACATTTTTTAAAGGAGTCTTCATATTTTACATTAACAAAAAAGCCCAAGAAATAGCCAAAGATGCATTGATTTGAGTCATAATGTTTTAGGAAGAAAGCCAGAAAAGTGGATGAATAATAGATCCTGCAGAGGCATTGGAAGCCAAAGTCATATTAGAAATGCCTGATCAAACTTTATTTGATCAAAAAGGAGGCCAAACAGCATAGGTGCAATCCCTGGATGCCACAGATAATGAATGAAACTTCTAACATTCTTTATTATGATGATAGTACTACCTCATTGACTTTTCTGGTTGCAGGAACATCTCTCTCTCTCCCCCCCCTCCCCAAATTGCTCTGTGAAATAGCAACATATCTATGGTTGTCTCTCTCCTGATGAGGGAGACGTTCCTGGGGCAAAAGTATCCACATTTGGCTTCATCTGGAATGAGAGGCTGATGAAAACTCAAATGGTGTTTCAGAACATTTCAGCTGAGTAAAAATGGAGAAAAACAGCTTTGCATTTGTACAAGCAGCAAATCCGCTGCTCTATGTCACTTTATTGGACAGGCAAAGTCCCCCAAAACCCTGAGTGGCCTCCGTGTGGAATAAAGACTCAAGATAATGTGCTATGGGATTAAAATTGGCCACAACTTTATTATGTTTCAGATGTGGGTAGACCTTGGCTCAGGCATTGGGTGTTTATTCCTCCCAGTCCCCGCCAGGGATCTGGGGAACATCAGGGTTATCCAGAGTGTGTATGGGGGGGAATAGGCTGGCTCTGGAGAACATATGTTCAAGCAGAGAGAGCCCGCCCCCGTTACGCCGCTGTCGCAAGGGAGAGCAATGACAACCTCTCAGCATACGGCCAAAGCCTCCCCTCAAACAATCCCTTTAACAGGGAACCCTGGTATCGCCGCCGCAAAGAGAAGGGGTGTGTGAGTCACCACTACATGCTTACCCTCAATTTGGGGAGGATAGATTAAAGGATTCCGCCTAAGGCCTGATACCTCCAAAGTTGTGACTTTCCTGACTGAAAGAGGTATAAAAAGTGCCTTCTGGCCTACAGGTCTCAGTTCATCTCTTCCTTTGCAAGTACTGAAAACTACAGTTTCTTCATTGTTCCAGAACCTGCTTCCCTTGGTTCTTATCCAGCAAGAGCAGCAGTTCATTTCTGTGCTTTCTCAGAATGGAATACCCCCAAGAAATCTCCAATTCTTTCCTTGTCATTCTGGGCCTTTTGCCTACATTTAGTTTTCACAAAGATGCACGGCACCATGTTTCTGCAGTGTTGACCATTCAATGGTATAGCCAGCATGGCAGACAGCCAGAATACTACAATTGTGAGAGACAATGGGCACATCTGGGCAACCTGTTTCTTAAGCATTCATCCCATTTTGTTTGCAGGGAGGTTAGACCACATTGGCTATTTTTAAAGACCATCGTTTGTGGGGAGGTTATATGATTCTGCATCAAAGCAAATGTTACTTCACACTTCTCGGGGCATTTTCCAGTCACTTTCTTTATTGCAAGAAGTCCGATCTTTAGGGAAATGGGTTTGTTGCTCAATACTTTCTGGCCAACTTAATTGTGCAAGCTGCATTTTCATTCTGGGACTGAATCCTACCAGTAAATAGCAACAGTCTGAAAACTGACTGAGAAGGAGAAGGGCTGGCTGAAGTGGCAGCAAATTAATTTAATCAGTACTTGATCTCACAGGAGCCCTTTCTTGCCCTGAAAGGAAAACAGATGTATTTATTATTAAATTTATATGCCACTTCTTCCAGTCGTTGGATAGTCTGAGTAGTTTCCTATATAACTTTGTCTTAATGCTTGTGCTAGTATAAAGGAAAGCTGGCAGTCTCTAGGGTATGTAGGGCTTACGCTTTCCAGGCCCTTGATTTGTGCTGTGAAAAGAATGGGCAATCCATTGTGTGACAATGTCACTATCAAGAATCAGCAACACTTTGGCGACCGAAATTAAGTAATAAATGGTAAAGGGAATTAGGACAAAAGCAAGAGTTGCTTTTTGAAGCCTTATGAGGAAAGTGGATGTGCCAGGGGGTTTTTTTTTGTTTTTGGTTTTTTTTAAGCAGCTTCAGCCAAATTAGTAAAGAGCAAAAAAAGTGCTGAGTTTTTGCATGAATTTTGGATCACTTTTCAAATTAGCTACAAATTACTCTGACTGCTGTGTTGCATAATTGTGATACTTTAATAAATTGATGTTCTTAATACTTGCTCAGTATTTACTTAACATCCAATCACTATTTTATTAGCTCTAAATGAAGTGCCGTATGAAGTAGGGCACTTAATATAAAGTGCTGATCATAACTACTGGTTACCGAAAGCAAACAAAGCTTGCCTTCTGTATAGATTGGATATCTTGGCCACCTTCTCTGGCATATGCACCAGCTCCCGAGGTAAGACCGTCATATATTACTGTATAGAAAGAACTCTGTAGTCTGCCTTGGAGGTTTTTCAGAAACCAAAGCCCACAACTACTTTGCAGCATAAATCACCATCATTATCTAATTAAAAAAAATAAGAATGTGAATTATTCTTCATTAACCAATCTTGAGCCATTTCTAAGATGTTATCAAGCTTTAATCCAGAAATATGTTATTTTATGGAGCAGTGGATTCAATTACTTCCCAGTTTGTGATGACTACAGTCACAGACTTATTACCAGTAACTGAATATACTGCCTACCTCCATTACATTATTATTATTAACAGTAGTAGTAGTAGTAGTAGTAGTAGTAGTAGTAGTGATAGTAGTAGTAAGATCTAGAGTTTTCAAAGCAGCTAGCAACATACACACACACACACAGAGAGAGAGAGAGAGAGAGAGAGAGAGAGAGAGAGAGAGAGAGACATCAAGAAGAACATACAAAAGAACCAGCCCCACAGTAGCTTATCACAGGGCAAATGGTGTCAGTTGACCTGTGATGAAGTGGGGACTCTGTGGTGAAGTGGGGAGCAGGCCTTGATGTTCCTTTTTCTGCCTCTTTTACCTATTTTCCCTTCCCACAGGGCAGATGGTATTGGTCGGCTCTGACACTGGAGTGAACCTTGATATATACAAGTTCCACATATTCTGCTTCTTCCATTATATCATTGATCCGCCTTGTGAGCTTTTATTGACCCAAGTCAGTATGTACATTTAATAAACAAATCCAACTAAATATACAATCTCCACTCAGTGAAAGGAACTCTTTAAAATAACATTATTCAACTGTGTCTGATTTGGGACACAGCTTTGACTTCATTGGGCAATGTGGTTAACTGCTTATATTTATGTTTTGCTCTTCAAGCAACTCCCCCCACATCTGTCGTCAACCTTTTCTATACTAGTTAGACTGTTTCCACGCTATGTGTTTTATCCAGAACCGCAATCCTTTTCTTCACTTGCTTTTTGTTTAGCCACTTTCCTTAAAAACAGTCAAACCAAATGCAATCCTGCTAAGATTAAGTCATCAAACTCTCACAGAGTGTCCACACCAGTACCTGGTTACAACGTTGTTATTCTTCCCAATGAAGACAATTTTTCTTGCTGGTTCATTTTTATCCTGGGTAGACATTCATAATGCTCTCACAAAATTTAGCTTTGCTGGCATAGAAATGACTGTTGCCTGATCAAGTCAATTTTAGCTAAAAGATCCCACTGAGTTAAGTGTAGCTTTTTCATTCAAGGTTTGCCATCTTTGGGCATGTTCAATGGGAAAATCCATTTCATAAGAGGCTCTCTCTGTGCAGTACTTGCCCTTATTAAGGAATTAAGTTGCTAGGGATGGGAAGAAAAACAGAAAGCCAAGGAGAGCAAGCCAGCGTTCAGAGCTAGCAGGCTTTTCTTTTTGTCATCATCCTTCATATTTTCAAAGGGAATGAGGCACTGCATGAATGGGCTTTATGATGCCATCTAAGGTTACGTAAGTTAGTATGCATTCCCAGAGAGAAATAGCTTTTTAGCACCCTTTATATATAAATTATGTAAAGCTAACCTGAATTGCTTCCTAACATCCTGACCGCTCTACAGCTGGACTCCCAGGACTTGTCTTCTACACACACACACACTTGATAAAACATGAGAAGGCCACTATGAAGAATCTGCTGATTCCTGGAAGTTGTGTGGACTATCAGGACTAAAGTATTGTCTAAGAATATAAGAAAAACCCTGCTTGATCAGCCCAGCTAAAAATTTTTTGTATCAGCTTGCGATTTTGATGTGTAATTTTAGTATGTTTTAAAATTACTGATTTTGTTTTAGTGGGGTTTTTAAAAGTCTGTTTTTAATGATTTTTCTGGGATTTTAAATGAGTCTTTTAGACTGCCCTGTAAACCACTTCGATGGTCTTTTGTTCTAGTTCATGTTACTTTGCTAGTTAACCACATTGCAAATCTCAGAGATGTACAAATTTCAAAGCATGGCTGCATTTCAGTTTGTGTGTTGTGTTGAAAAATGTAAACTAGGTAGGCTCAGTCTTAAATGCAAACTGAATCATATTTCTTTGCTATCCGTATCTGCATAGCAGCTTTTTCTTCAGAATAAAGTGGCCCATTTAAGCTCATCCCCGCCCCCGGCAAAAAAGTGTGAATACCATAATGTGCAGTTGGACTGTCAGTGGGATTCACTGCTGAGTAAAAGATATGTACGATCAGGCCGTGCAGCATCAACAGAGAGACCAAAATTTGAGGAAGCTTTAATATTTTGTTTGAAAGTATTTTTGGTTGGTATTTGCCTACACCGATAGAAAAGGAAGTAAGTTTTCTACGAACAAAAATATCCACCACCCCCACTGATAATCCCCCACCCCATGAACAATTTTTCAATGGGTGGTTTTGAAAGTCTAAAAAATTAAAAAGGCCTTCTTTGAACCATTTATCTTCATCTCCTCTCCTCTCATGAACTTCTGTCTTCTTTCTCCTTATCACCGAATCCTCAGTGTTCAAGAAACGTACTCATTTTATACAAAATCCCATTATGCCTTTGTGCTGTGAAGGTCAAGGGTGAACGTTCCTTGTTAATGTTGTGCCAAAAAGGAGATTGGTTTTGTGGGACTCTTTTTATTGGGCTGTTATTTTCTATTGTCGGATACAGCATTTAAACAGGCGAAAATGCTGGATTCTCCAGCTGGCATCCCTTTATTTAAAGGAAGCCATGCAATAAGCCTCTTTTTATTGCTCACATGCAGGCAAACACTGTCCTGGTGTCGTGCTCTACAGTTTGAGCCACCACAACCACCATCCCATTCAGATGTACAGTCATACCTCAGGTTGAATGTGCTTCAGGTTGAGCGCTTTCGGGTTGCGCTCCGGAACGTGTTACTTCCGGGTCTCTCCCCTCGCGCAGGCGCAGGCGCTCAAAATGACGTCACACGCATGCGCAGAAGCGGCAAAACGAGACCTGTGCACGCGCAAACGTGCCATTGTGTCTTATGTTCTAGTCAGGATGCGGATGGGGCTCTGGAATGGATCCCATTTGCATCCCAAGGTACCACTGTAGAATACGAACACCAAGAGAAGGAGGCCTCTATGCAGGCAGCGTAGCCCCGCTTCTACCTCACACCCTAATCCAATGTGTGAAAAATACTCCTGAAGGAGGCAAATAGCTTTTCGTGGCTTGTGGCAGCTTTGCAGACCCTAGTGCTCTCCAGATGTTCTGGACTACAACTCCCATCAGCCCAACCCACTACAGCTGTGCTGCTTGGGCTTCTGGGAGTTGTAGTCTAACACATGCGGAGGGCCCTGGGTTGAGGAAGCCTTACAAATGGAACGTATGTGTTTAAAAGCCTCCCCATGCCAACATTTCTATTCCTCACATTGAAATGTAAACTGTGATTTGTTAAATTTGTTCCAAGATCTAAATGGTTTCACTTGGGGGAGGGGGGGAACCAACCCTATAAATGGAGGCTCCAATCACTTTAAGTGGCAGCAGAGACTCATTAAGAATGACAAGTGGAGTACTTTTATAGTATATTTAGAGAAGTCTTGAGTGCTGATGAGACCCTTCAGCCTGTGAAACTGCTAAGCATTGCTGATGAGGCTGGATGCAATACACTTTCTTCCTCAGTGAAGTATTTCAAGAAGGGAACACAGCCTCATTCTCTGCTTGAAGTATTGACTTTGCCGTAAATGCAATGACAGAAAAGGGCCGTGGGTATTCTTGGGCTTGTTTTGTTTTGTTTTGTTTTTGTGGCCAGACTTTAGCCTATTCTACTTTGATAAGTAGCAGTTACACACATTAAGAATGTTTCTGTCTTGGTGTCTGAATCACTATCTGTAACCTATCTAACATTGCAGGCCTAGGCTTGCATGCACGAGGCTTAATTACTGAAAGCTTTCTTTGTTTCATGTGTCATTTGTTAAAATATTGTTTGTTTTTGTGATTTCAGTCATTAGCACTCCGCTTAACTCAGAGCTCACAGTTATCTGCGGGTGTTGTGTGTTTCCCCGACTCATTTTATCATTATTTTGTACTAATTTTCACCATTGTCTGTGGTAGTGGCAACAGCAGAATAAACATTAACAGCCCCTCCTAGCAGCAACCATTTTGTTTCTCTCCGGAAGACACTGGACATCCCCTACCCACCCTAATGCTCCATAATAAAGTGGTACCTTGGTTCTCAAATGCTTTGGTTCTCAAACTCCAAAAACCCGGAAGTAAGTGTTCCTGTTTTTGAACATTTTTTGGAAGCCCAACATCCGATGCGGCTCTCAGCTATTGTTTCCAGGGCACCTGCATCAATCAGAAGCTGTGCCTTGGTTTTCAAACATTTCAGAAGTCAAATGGATTTCCAGAACTGATAAAGTTTGGCGCTTTCATTTTTGCTATTTATCTTGTTTTTGAGGCTTTTTCGATTAATTTGTTTTTGTGACTGTGTGGAACCCAGTCCAGCTACTGATTAATTGATTGATGTGTGACTGCGGAAATGGATAAAAGCCCCCCATCCAAATAATGACTATCATCAGTGCAGGTAAGAAAAAAATTTGGTTTTATTTTTTATCATCTACAATTCTGTCTTATTTATTTTATAGTACAGTACATTGATTATTGCATTTTGTCACCCCCCTCAGTGGTGACACCCGGGGAGGACTGCACCCACCGTACCCCCTTCCTCCGCACCTGCCTCTCATGCCTAGACAGCACTGGGGAGGGGACAGTGCAGGGTACAATAGTGGAGGCCAGATGAGTGTTGAATTCATTTCTCAGAGGTCATCATTAGAGTCTTTCTGAATGAAAACAAGAATATGGTACTGAAAAATATGTTCCAGGTATTTTGTTCATTTTCTGATGCCACTTGATCTACTGTGCCATGTGGATATTGGTCTTTTTTCATGGGTGTTGTTAAATTCTGATCTTATTCATAAAGAACTTGGGCTGCTTATTTCTCTGTTTGAATTTTTTTTATCTGCTAGTACCTTTTAATTTTCTAAATGTTGAAATGCTTTTTAATTATTATGGTACTCAAACTGTTTATTTTTCCCATTTGAGATGGTTTTTCTTTCTGTTAGCTGCTGCTATCTTTTTAATGTTATACTAATGTTATTAAATTATGATCTGTTATATAATTATGGTTTCGCACTATTTATAACTGTTGTAAAATGCCTTGTGAGGGCAGAAACTCTGAAAGGCAGGTTAGAAATTTGTTAAATGAATGTATGTCAAATCCAGACTATGGATTCAAAGTGCCCATATTGGTAATATGAATATAAGCAACAGTTCTCAACAAGAGATTGCTGGCAATTGGGTGGTCAGTGCAGAGTCCAATTCACATACAGTCTACCAGAGACATGGAATACTGTTGGCAACTCTTGGAGTGCACTTGCTAATAATAATAATAATAATAATAATAATAATAATAATAATAATAATAATAATAATTTATTAGTTATACCCCGTCCATCTGGCTGAGCTCCCCTAGCCACTCTGGGCAGCTTCCAATCAAGTGTAAGTACATGTATTGTTCTTTGGATCCTGGTTAAGGATGGGTAAATCCGGCCATTTTGGTTTATCTTAGTTTAGTTTCTCATATTTTTCTTAGTCAGCTCTCCAGATAGCCATAAGTGTTTCTGACTTAGTTACTTACTTTTAAAAAAACCTCATGAAAATTCTGCAGCATCTTAGCACATATTCAGCCTAATATACACATTTTGCAGTGCACTTTTCCCTAATAGAATGTTGTTTTGTATGTTATTTCCACTATTCTATGCACACTTTATGCAAGTTTGTGCATTTTTGTACACATTACTGGGCTGGAGAACGGCGCTACAAATTTCAGAGACCTGAAATGTCAGAGGATGGCTGTGTTTCAGCTTGCAGATTGTTTTGCAGAGTAGAAATTCAGGAGGTCTGTCTTCAAGGTTTTTTTATGCTCCCAGACCATGTGAAAAATAAGGAAACAGCAACACTGCCGCACCTATCCTCAAACATTAAAATCTATTTGTAAAGAATTTGTATGTGTTGTCATGTGGGATGGGAGTCTTACATTGCTTGTGATACATGCCCAAGCTTAGCCTTCAATGAGCCTTTAAACCAAAGGGGAATTTCAGAGCTAGGAAGCAGCGTCAGGTGAGCTTCTCCATGTATCTTCACTATGTTTCTTTGAGAAGGGGAAAGTGAGAAAAGTGGCATTGGCAGACTGACTAGAATGTTTCTGACGGAGGCTGGGGAGAAAGCAGTCTGTGTTAGCTCTATCAACATTGCTCTCCTTGCCACCACAGAGTACAAACAGTCAGTAATGCAACCAGTTCATTCGGAGGAGCATTCCGTATTTGGTGAGCGAGTGAAGCACGCTGTCACAGCCACAGCGAAAGCGGCGAGAAAAGCTGGAAATCATGCAGCAGCAAAGCAATAGCCACCCAAAATAGAAATGGTGCATCGCTGTTGTCAGAGCAACCCTTTGTGATGATTGTTGTCTAGTGCAGCAGGCTGTAGATGGCAGTGTGGCTCAGTCTCTCAGTGACTAAATCCTGCAGCTCTCAGCAATATGTAAAAGGTGGCTGGCTGATCCACTGTACACAGTTTCTTGGAGACATACAGCTTCCCCTTGGTCTTGGGAAACAGTTGAACTCCGGCATCTGAAATGGTGAACAGTCTCTTGGGATACCTGTCTTTTCCTTTTGCAAACCCATTCCTTGATCCTTCCTCTATGTAGCTGTGGGTTTTGCACCTTACGTTGTAGTTTCTATTATCACCATAGTTGTATCCCATGACATATAAAGGAGACACTGCTACAGTACACATTGACATGTTTCTGTTTTTAGGCAGCAGAATTAATTTTAACAGCAAAGACTGAAAACGTCACTTGTTTGTCTCACGTTAAACATTAACTATACCTGATGCATGGGATCTGGAACAGACTTCAAAATTGTGTGATCGCTTCCCCTATCTCACACATGACACTATAAGAAGAATCCGGCTGGACCGCTGAAATATCCATTTAGGGCAGCACCGTTTCCCAGTGACCAGTCAGATGTTTCTAAGTGCACAGGTACTTTCCAGCAGCTATTAGTCACAGATGCACTGCCTCCAAACATGGAGGTTCTATTTATGGAGGCTCCAGCATGGTGAGCTGTTGATAGACCTACCTGCATTTGCTTAGTCCTCTTTTCAACCCATATATGGTAGTGAACAGCACCACATCCTATGTCTGTGGATTGCATAAGGGGAAGAGCAATCAAATGAGGGTGGAAGAGGGAGAATCGACAGTGGTGGAACTGTCAAATCATGAGCCCTGTCAGTCTCACACCTGCTCTGGGGGAAGGTGGGGGCTCAACTGGAGGGGAAAGTATATCAGCTCCTCAGCAGGAAGCAACTCCTGCTTCCATCATGGGAACATGTCAAACAGAGGGGAGGGCCTCTGGCCTGCATCCAACATGACTCTGGAAGGCTCTCATTTTGCTCACTCTGCCACTGGAGAGCCAGGGCAGCCCTTTCTGCACAGGCTAGGCTGTGGGGGGCTTCCAATGGCAGATGTCCATCTCCACTCACAGCAAAGGCGATTCTCAAAATCCTATGGCTTCTGGAACACACTCCCAGGGATCATAGCACTGTACTCTATTAAATTATACTTCCCCCTTTCTCTTTTTCACAACCTTCTGCCAATAGTTTTATGGGATGACCCTGAGTTCTCATATAATAAGACTGGAAAGGGGTGGGTGGGACACCATAATTCCGTTGGAACCTTGTGAACTGCAGCCAAAATGTTGATGGCAGCTAAATGGTGTGCTCACATCATTCAAACGGCGTGAGGTTTAATAAACTATATTATGATGTTGTCACAGTGTTGAAACTTGCTGAAATTGTGTGATTAAGAGAAGGAAGGGAAAGGAAAAGAAAGGAAAGAACTTTGAGATTCTGGTCCCCTTTCATAAATGACATGAAATAGGGGGTGGGGTGGGGAATAAAACTACGTAAAGTTTTTTCACTGTTCCCAAGGAGCATGTGTAGTGGCAACATATTGTCTGTCAGGTGGATGGAACAGACTATCCTGAAAGAAGACATGGCTGGCTGGCTGGCTGGCTGGCTGTGATACTGAAGTAATGTTGCAGCAGGGACAGCAACATTGTGCAGGTGTGTTGCTATTGACTGGCCAGCAGCACTCCCTGCAGGCCCCTAACCCCATGCACCTATCTAGTGTGTGTATCAACCACCCAGGTGACACAACTGCTAAGATTTGCCCTTGGAGCTCGCATAGCAATACCACACCTCCGAAATTTAGGTATACTGTATTTTAGGCCCTCCGATTTAGGGACCCTGATGATTCCGAGTAAACATTAGGAAAAAATTTCTGACTGTAAGAGCTGTTCAACAATGGAACCTCAGGAGGTGGTGGACTCTCCTTCCATGGAGGTTTCTAAGCAGGGGTTAGATGGCCATCTGTCATGGGTGCTTTGGCTGAGATTCCTGCATTGAAGGGGGTTGAACTAGATGACTCTTGTGGGTTCCTTCTAACTCTACAATTCAGTGATTCTATGAGTATGGAGAGGGAAAGGAGAACAGGCTGGGATAGCCTTTTTCAAAAACATCAGTGAACTTTTACTGTGCTCCTTGGTCACAAGTGCTGCTTCAGGATGACAGAAATATTATTCCTCTGAAATTAGTTTGAAGCTGAGCTGTTCCATTCTCTTTATTACCTCTGTCAATATATGTGCCTTCCATACCACACAGTTAACTTCAATATGGAGTCTTTTCCCCCTCCCCCCTTTTAGAACTGGAGTGTACCATATCTTTGAAGAAGTTCTCTCCCCCACCCCAGCAAAAATTGATGATAGCTTCTTTTGTATAGTGGCTCCTTGTTATAAAGGCACCAGGCTACAATCAGATGTGGCTAATGACAGATATAATTGTGTGTGTCTCAGACTAGAAGTTGGCACATCAAAACATCCATACCCCTAGAAACACACAAGCAATCTTACAGAGCAGAGCTTGGGTAAGTAGAGGTTTCCTGCAGCAGCCGTTGCCAATGCTAAAATGCTATGATTGGACTGCAAATGATAGTGCTTGACACAAAGTAGCTGTTGTTAGAACAACCTAATTTCTGCTAAGAGTGGTGGCATCTGCTGATGTGCTATTCTGTCATTTGTCATGGAGAAAAAGGATGTGCCAAAGTGAATACATAGAGAGGGATTTCATAGCAACTAAAAGGAAGTATTTCCTGTTCTGCTCTGCAGCTCTCAAGCTGACTAAATATACCACTTGCCCTTTCTACACAGTGTTCATCTGAACCACACATTCAGAAGACAGACAGCTCACTACAGTCCCCAGAGATCAATAATCGGCTGACTGACATCAACTTGTCAGCAAGTGAGCAAGCACATTGTACTTCCCCTACCCGGGATTGATAGAACCACAAACACAGTGTGAAGCAACCACTATTCAAGCGCTACAAAACGCAGGCCGTCACATTCATTTAAAGGGCAAACCATTAATATCAAACCTAATATGAGTGCCTGAAATGAAATGATCTATAATATTTTGTGATGATGATTGATTCCCACTCACAGGCAGAGGACAATTCATCTGTCTATAGCCTGAACAAGTATGTGTAGCATTTGCAGGCAGCTGCTGATGTTGGATTGTTAAATGAATAAGGAGGAAAACATTTCAGAGAAGGTTCTTGGGTCATCAGAAGCAGCCAGAAATGCTAACCTCCAGCATCAAAATCTGCATCTAAACTAAAAGACATGGTTTCACCACTTCTGCCACCCTATGTCCCAGCAATCTCTTCTGCTTTTACTCAAACTCACTCCTACTTCAGGAACTTGACTTGCTCCATAAACAGAACAGGGGATGGCAGGCCAGCAATACTGGCAAATTACTCTTGAGGCCCTTCAGCTCTGGTGGGAGCAGTAACAGTGGCTTTGGGAAACACTTATTGGAACAGTGTTCACTCAACAGGTCCCTTTAATACCAACTCTCACACCATGTGAACAGCAAGAGAAGCTTCAACCTAACTCTCTCCTAATGCACTTCAGAAGTTCACTCCAATTTCCTATTAGCCCATGGATAAGTGGCAGGCACAGGTTGCAGAAGGGAAAGAACTCTAAGAACATTTCACCAGGTTGGGGAGAAAATAGGCTAAAGAATCCTTTGCCTATGACTTGGTTCACACAGAAGGAAGTGAGGTGCATTGTGAGAGGCCCATGTCTACAGATGGAACTACAGATGTTGCAGTGTGCAGTGCTCTTGTTTAGGGTTCCAGCCAGCCAAGCATGCCTTCTTTTAGGATACTCCATTCTATTCTCCTATCAGGTTTTCTGTTTTCAACAATCAGCAGTCTGTGCCCACTGAAGAGGCTCAATTCTCATTGGTCTGGATTTTTTGGGGGGTAGGAGAGATTGTTCCCTTATATTTCATTTGCATATATCTATCCTGCAGAGCCTCTTTTGGTGTTTCAGGATGAGGAGAGGCAACAATGTAAAGCCCACAGTGCAGTCTGTTGTGGCCATGCTCATTAAGGGCAAAACTACTTAAGACCAATGCTATTTTTCAAGAAAAAAGAGGTGCTGGAACTCACCATGATCACCTTCCTTGGCAATGGCGCCCAACTGAGAGTTGCCAGAACTGAGTTCCAGTGAGTTGCATCTGAAAAAAAGCCCTGATTAAGACATTGTGATGCTTTTCTCAAAAATGGCAGCCACACATCTGGTTGCCGCATATCCCTCCATAACTTACTATCAAACGTTTCTGCATTTCCCCCACTAGTCATAAGCAGATAATGATGGGGGTGTGGAATAGAGAAGCTCAGAATGTTATGACATCAGAACATAGTTAATGAGTGCTGGAACAGAGATAGTCAATGTGGTGCCCTCCAGATGTTTTTGACTACAACTTCTTGCTGGCTCGGTCATATCCACAGAATGGAAAATGGCAGGATCCCAAGGTCATGCACCATGGGGAGCTGGCTTCAGGCACCAGGTCTGTTGGCAGATGAATTATGTCTGCATATATGACATGAAGGCTGGCAACATCAAACCCGCCATTTGGGGATCCCTTGCAGACAACCGCAGTGCTTGGAGACAATCAGTCAGGTTGTGAATCCATAGCAGTGACCAGAGGAGGAATGACCGCTGGGGGAGCACAGAGAGAAGTGCCAAGGGGCATCTGCAGCAGCACAATCGGACACCTTCATCTGCCCCAACTGCAATCATACCTGTCTCTCCCATATCGGTCTCTACAGCCACAGCAGGCACTGCAACCTTCCAACAGTTTGACTTCACCCCAAAGGCGCTCTCCTCCATTGTCTCCCGAGACAGACAGATGCCCACCAAACCAGAGAATTCTGACTAAGCATGATGGAACTTGTAGTCCACAGCAGGTGGAAAGGCACCATTTTGACTGCTCCTTTACTAGATGTAATGGAGGTAGAAAAGAAATTGGGTATGCCACTACCACTTTCAGAGGCAGTTGATCATCCCAAGATTTCTTTAACCGAAAAAGTTTCTAAGTGATGTCACTAATATTTTAAGCTTAATTTTTATTTTCTAACATCTTATGAAAACTGGCTTATAGTGGCAAAAGAAATTATTATTACTGCTGTGACCAATTTTTATGCGATGTGGGGAAGGTACAAGGATTCATTTCTAGCATGTTGGCTCTAGCTAATCATAGAACAAGAATGTGGTGGGAAATGTAACAAGCCCACCATTATAGACACATCCCCTGTCCTCCTCCCCCACAGTAAGTGAAAGGTGTTTTACTAGCTGGATATGTAGCTTCTACAAACTACTTTGTTTTGCTTTGGTTTCAACTTTTCACCCAATCCAGGGGCCGAATTAAAAATAAAAGCTTAGAAGAACATAGCGAGGAAGAAAGGTCAAAACTTTGTTCTCCTAAGTTATTTATTACTCTTTTCCTTTAACACATAGCAGTGAAAAGCTTTTAAGTAACTTTAGGTACAGCTCACAGAACACAGTAGATCTACTCAATGGGATATATGAAAGTAAAGTAACACAGGCATATTTATATCAGCAACTCTTCCCTGTTAAGTAATCACTCTCTTAAATATTTGATCATAAACTCAGCTACCTTCTCCATTTGTCTTTTCCCTGCTCAGGTTACGACAACTTTTACTGCTTTTTACCTAAGTTTTACATGTAACTTCATCACCTGTCATTAATTGATTCGGATGGCATTGAATGTCCCCAATTTTCACATTTGCATTTTTAACGTAAATTGATTACTGCCAATCCTAATTCCACAGTTATGTGTAATGCTTAAAAAAAAATAGCACAGAATTTCTTTCTCTCACCCCACTTCATTATAGCAGTAGTTCTGAAGGCCCAGTTTGAAGGAGATGCTGGTGGCATGGAACCGGCAGTGGTTCGTGAGAGGGTGATGGCAGTGCTGTATTTACTGAGACAGAGATGGGGCAGAACAAGATGGAAACCCAGCTAGATGGGCAGGATATAAATAAGAAATTATTATTATGAATTATTATTATCCTGCAGGTGTACACAGCTATGGGGCTGCAGCCACCAAACAGGGGTTCCCCTGACCTCGCAGTGCCACCACCAGGAGAATGCAGTTGCTGCACCACATGCAACACAGCTGGAGAAGGGAGAAAGGAAAAACAAGGAGAGTGCAATGGAATACAGCATCTTGGAAAAGAAGCGGGCTGGAACCCTGCACAGGGGCCCTCCATGCTGCAACATTCTGCTGCAACTCTCCTCCCTTGCTAACTTGATATTTGCTAAGTCAGACCATAATGTATGGATTTGGTGACATCTTAAAAAGAGATATGACCTGAGACACGTCCTGCTCCAGTTACTCCTTAATAGCTTGAGGGATTTTTTGGAATGTACATAAGGATCATATAAAAATGCACTACTGAAGTGTACCCTTATGGGTAGCAGAGAAGTGTTTGTGATGTCTCTGGTTCCTTCTGCTCTCCCTTTATGAAGATGTTCAGTGCTGTACAATAAATTTGATTGCATACATATACATGTCTTTAACTATTAAATCACCATCCACTACCATTTCTTCTTCATATTCTTTGCTATCTTCTTCTTCTTCTTCTTCTTCTTCTTCTTCTTCTTCTTCTTCTTTATAACAACAACAACACAATAATAAACAAGCCACAAAAGTTATCAGGGTATAACAGTCAGGCATAGAACCATTCTAAATCCACAATTCATGAGGAATGGAAGACTACAGAAATAGCAAATGAACACATCTTTCAGGGGAAGAACGATACAGTGTGTAGAAAATACTTTGTTTCAAACCTGCAGTAGTGGGGCTTATGGTGAACATGTGCTCCCCATCCAGTGTTTAAACTCTTTATTTCCTCTGGTTTTTAAAAGGCTAAAAAACGATATAGAAAACTTACTTGAAATGGCATAGAAAAGCATCAGCAGGGGGTGTATATTAGAAACTCTGCCAGATTGGGTCCCAGCAACATGGAAAAATGTAGCCAAAACATCTGCTCAGACTTAACTTAAGTTATCCATTTAGGAGAAGGTTTTAATCCCTGATTGTACTGGGAAAGACCCCTGAAAGCCATTGCCAGTCACTGTAGACAAGGGACAGGGAACATGTGGCCCATCAGATGTTGCTGGACTACAATGCCCATCATCCACAACCATTTATCATGCTGTCTGGGATGGGTGGGAGTTAGAGTCATCTGGCGGGCCACAGATTCTGCACCACTGATGTAGAAAATACAGAACAATGTGGACCACTCGCCTGACTCAGTTTACTAAGGCATTGTCCTATGTATACGACCACAGCCACAGCAGTGCAGAGGGAAGGGGGGAAAGACTGCATGGTTTTATCTTAAGTAAAGATGTGGAAATCTATTTTCTGTATGCAAATCCTCCTGACGTGATGAAGCACCTCTAAATCTTAATAGGAGTTATGTCCATTTGGAATTTAGTTATAATGATATTGTGCTTGCGTTTGAGAGAGAGAGAAAATATCAATTGTTAGGCTCAGCTAAATTAATAAAAACCTATTCAGAGACAAAGAATGAATATACTTTAGGTATACTAGTCATAGTGGATGCGAATGAGAAGGCTGATAGCTTCTGGCACAAATAATAAATCTTACAACCCAAGTCTTTTCATTAATTTCAAGGTGTTTTGGATTAAGTTGTTACTGCTGCTGAAGTGCATCCCCAGGGACATAATAAGTGACAATTTTCTCAGTTATGCAGCATTTTGCTACGGCAAATAGGATGAGTGTGGTGTTTGTTTGAAACTTTAAAGATTTTCCAAGGAATCCTCTGGGTACTTGAGACTCCTGTTTCATTTATTATGATTCTTTCTCTCTGCCCCCACCTGCGCCCCCCTCCATTAGCCATCTTGGCAAAAGAGTGCTAGAGGAGGTAAGTACATTCAAGAGATTAAAACAGCAATAACTAAAACCACCCTGTCATTTAGTTTATGAATAAGTCACAGCAGAAACATTTTTTTAAAAAAGTAAACCAAAATAAAATCCAACTTTTACAAAAGATTAAAATAAATCTTTGACAGTTCATTTTTAACAGAGATTAAAATGATTAAGTTCCATGCGATTTATCCCAGGTATGTGGGGAAAGGATTGCATCCTAAATCACAATTAAAATCTGCACTAGTGATGGAATTTTCTAGGCAAGGCAAATGATATGCCTGTATTAGCAGACCTTGCAGCTTGGGTGGATTAGACTGGAATAATCACTTATAGTTTCTGGCATTCAAAGGCTTTATTCATGCAGGAACTATTTACAGGATAAGTGATGAGAAAGAGAAAACAACACACATTTTGTCTCAGCAAGTCGTGAGCAAACAATCAACAAAATTGTTCATCTTTTAGGGGTGAATTTAACTAAATCAGAAAGGCTACAAGCAGGGGGGTATGGTTAGATCACTAGACAAACAGTTTTCTCTGGTGGTTTAATGTAACACATGCGTTAACCATGAACCCAACATCAAAATTTTCTTCTGTGGACAATTAGTGCTAAAGAAAAGCCCATTGTACTCTGTTTCCCAAGAGGGCAGGTAGGTCATGTTGATTACTTGCTCTTTCAGATAGCCTGACAGTTTGATGGCCTGCTTCCCAGTTCCCTTTGAATAACCTCATGAGACCCTGGTTCCAAAACTCTAGTCTTCCACAATTTCACCACATACAAGCCTTAAACACCACAAATGTGAGACCTCATAAGACTGCCTCCCTGTCTTCTAGTTTGGTTTAGCCACAATGGACAGGGACCCTTTTCCTCATAGTGATTGGTTTCATCTGCTTTCAGAATTGCCCTTATGAGATTCACTTGTGCCCTGACAGGCCATGGTTCTTCTTTCTATTCACTCTTTGCCATTTAGGACAAGGAAGCTTCAGGCAAGCTGTTTCCCTCTACCATACCAGTGTGCAAACACAAGTATTATCCTGACTTAGAGGGATTTCCAGATGTAGCCCACACTTAAGCTGACAGGCAACACAGAATACCAGGAATCACTGGCACTCTGCTATGCATTATACATATTGTATACAACTGTGTGTGTGTTATTTAAAACATGCTAAGTAGGAAGGCACATCTTCTTTTCTTAATCAGGAAGGATATAAATACTATACAGGGTTGAAGGTAAAAACTAGCACATGCACATCTGTGTGGACACACACACAAATATGAAAATGAGGTCCAAGTTAAGAGAATACATTCTTTTCAGAAACAGGAACAGCTCAGACAGGATATCTTAGTGCTTTGTCTTGTCTACTTTTATTTATATCTAACTCTCTGTCCCACCCCTGCAAAAAGGTAATCAACTTCTAAAAAAGGTACACAATAATTTATAAGTTAAGAGCTGTCAAACCCATATGGGGCTAGACTGGTGAAACTTGTCCCCCGTTTCTTCAGAAATCTGATGACAATAGCAAAAAAATCCATTACAGGTCTGTCAGTCACGATAAAATGCATTATGCTGACGTGATTTCTTTAAGGGGAGGGGGAAAGATGAATGAAAAATGCAACAATAGCAAAGAAAATGGTCTGTGCAGAAACCCTTCTCCTGCCTTGCCAATAGATGTATTAATGAAAATAGATTTGCAAGGTGGGTCATTTATTGTGGCAGCTAGTTAACAAAACAAACACCCACAAAAGATTCCCCAGTGTGATGGAAGCGGTTAGTTGAACAAGAAAATAAGAGCATGAGGTAATTTTCAATGATAACTCAAGATGGGCCAGCTTCTCCCTCTTGCCAACACACTGGATACTTCATACCTGGATTCTTCATACCTGCCAATATTTGAAACACACACAGAGGAAGCACCCATGGCTAATCTTGAAGTGATATGGGAGAGGATTCATTTCAGTTCACATTTAAAAGCACATCTAATTCACCCTTTTCAAAAACACACAAGAACCAAAACACAACACACATGCTTTGAAATTCACACGTCTCCAAATTTTGCAGTGCAGTTTTCCAGTCAAGTAATGTGTACAAAATGCACATAGTGAGATAAAGTGCCCATAATGCACATATTAGTGAAAATAAGATATTAAAAAATTAGGCAAAATTGCTTTGCAAAGATCTTTGTATTCAGCAAAATTACATACAAACATGTATATTAAGGGGGAAAGGCACATTAAAATACTGATAAACTTTCATGAGGAAATTGCAAACTGATGTGGAAATGCAGAGAAGCAAACTTAAGACTGGAAAAATGAGAAGGTGAGAGAAAGTAAAACTGAAAAATTTGTTGGCTCCTATGCTGCAACCAGCCAAGATGTGAAGCATGTTGCCAATAATGACCGCTCCCCCGATGGCGTGCACCTATCGGACCTTGGTAACGAGCGTCGGCTGAGCGACATCAGGCATGGCCTGATTGATTGGTGGAGGATGGCAAAGGCGTCTTTCAGATGTAGGTAGTCTTGGCGGCGAGACTGCAATCTTTGCGGTCTCGGGTGGCGGTATCAGGCCTTGGGCGGAATCCTTTTGTCCATCTTCCTCTTGCGGCGGCGATACCAGGGTTAAAGGGGTTTTCTGAAGGGAGGCTTTGGCCGTACACTGAAAGGTCGTCATTGCTCTCTCCTGCGGCGGCGGCGTTACGGGGGCGGCCATCTCTGCTTGAACATATGTTCTCCAGAGCCGGCCCATCCCCCACACACACACTGGATAACACTGATGCTCCCTAGGTCCCGGCTGGGGACCGGGGAGGGAGAACGCCCAATGCCTGAACCATGGTCTACCCACATTTGAAATTTAATAAAGTTGTGGCCAATTTAATCCCATAGCACGTTGTCTTGAGTCGTTATTCCCCATGACGGGGGGACCGTGCAGGATCTGGGGACTCCGCCTGTCCATGCAATGACTGCTCCCTGCTTAAAATGGGGGGCGCCCTTTGCGTGGACGCGTGCAGCCCCTAGATCTGGAGCGGCTCCATCAGCATAGGCTTGGCTTTGCCTTCCCTCAGGTGGGATACCTGGAGGTCTCCGCCTACCTCAGTCAGTTGTCCAATCCCACCTGGGGGAAGCGTTGCCAAGGAGACCAGGCCAGGTAGGGGAGGGATTACCTGCCCACACAATAGAGGGAGGATCTTACCTAGGAATCCTCACTTGGCTCCAGAGCTTCTCCCACCCTACCCACCCTCAGTTAATGTCTTATTTTGCAGGTTAACTTTTCTTCACAGGTATGCGGGCGCTGCTACGTTAAGGTCGCTGTTAAAGGGCCGGAAAGGAATTTCCCTGCATTGGCAGGTTTCGCCTTTCCCGTAGCAAAACGTCACAACTTTGGCGGTATCAGGCCTTGGGCGGAATCCTTTTGTCCATCTTCCTCTTGCGGCGGCGATACCAGGGTTCCCCGTTAAAGGGGTTTTCTGAAGGGAGGCTTTGGCCGTACACCGAAAGGTCGTCATTGCTCTCTCCTGCGGCGGCGGCGTTACGGGCGCGGCCATCTCTGCTTGAACATATGTTCTCCAGAGCCGGCCCATCCCCCCCCACACACACTGGATAACCCTGATGCTCCCTAGGTCCCGGCTGGGGACCGGGGAGGGAGAACGCCCAATGCCTGAGCCAAGGTCTACCCACATTTGAAATTTAATAAAGTTGTGGCCAATTTAATCCCATAGCACGTTGTCTTGAGTCGTTATTCCACATGACGGGGGGACCGTGCAGGATCTGGGGACTCCGCCTGTCCACGCAAAGTGCTGGACCAAACTAATGAGTCCCATCAGTGGATTCTGATTGCACAACAAGGCTTCCCCCATCCCCCATGCCTCCCAATGGATCTGAGGGGGTCAGGAGATCCCCCAGAGCAGCACATGGTAGGAGGAAGTCGGTTGTTCTGTCGGCAAGCTGAAATGATAGGCATGGTGTGCCGTTGAATTCCTTCCAATGTTTCCTTCAACCAGCAGCCATGCTCAGATCAAAGCATCGCTCCAAGCATAGGATGAACAGGGGATGGTGAAATACTTGACTTATCAGATGGTTTCTTAACCTTTCTGCCTCTTGTGGTCTTGTCACCCTCCTAAGTGGGGGCACTCAAGCTCTTTTCAAGTGCTCCCTGACGATGCTTGAAGGGAGAAGTAGGTTGCTGCATTCAAGATCCTTTTTGTAGGCTTTCCATTGGCAACTAGGCCCCTGTGGGAAGAGAATGCTGGACTTCTGTACCAGCAGAGCTTTTTTTATGTTCTTAGGCTTGCAGGTGCTAACCCTGCCCCTAACATCCCCATCCCTACTGGCCTCATCCCTGGCCTTGCAATGAACTGGGATGATTTGAAGGGGGACTTGTCATGCATTCTTCTGCATGTGGTTGGAATCTGCCATGTGAGTAGGAACCCCCATCATGCTAGATTCCCATACATTTGGGTGATTCCATGTGCATTCAGATGACCACACAAAGATCCCCCGCTTCAGATGTTCTGCTCAACAGACTAAGGTCTGAGACTGCAGACCAGCAGGAACAGGGACATTGACAGTGAATCTAGCAGACATCCTTCCTTCACACATCCTGAGAACGCACATAAATGAATGACTGAACAAGGGTACTGTCGCCACTCCTGAGAATTACATATGGAATTTGTGTAATACGTTAATAGGCATTAATAAGCATTAAAACATGTTATTTAAGACATAAACAAGCTTTCACAGCTGAATGAACAGGTCTGTCATGGGCATCTCCTATTGTTTTTCAGTTACCATATTTTTCCATATATAAGACGCCCCTGATTTTGAGGGACTCAGGTTTAAGAAAATGGGGGGAGATATATCCGTGTATAAGACGCCCCCTAATTTTTGACATTATTTTTTTTTGGGGGGGGGAGCCCAGTCTTATACACAGAAAAATACACAGGGGAAAAAATTGCTGTTTTTTCTGAGTTGTTTTAAACTGTATGGGGGGTTTCCCCAGCTGCTTTCATTATGCTATGTACATCATTTAAAGAAATATATGTGGAAGGTAACAACAGCAGCAGCAGCAGCAGCAGCAACAACAACAACAACAACCATGAGTACTCTGGCTCTTCCTATTACATTTTTATATTTTCACATATATTCAGGCAGAACATTGGAGTGTCTGAGAAATGTTCTTATAAGAAAAAGCCCTCAGTATGGTTACCCATAACTTTGCAGACTTATTGGCACCTCTCTGTAGTTAAGCTTTATTCAAGAGAGTGGAGCAACATTTCTTAACAAGCTACACATTCTGGTCATATTCTTCTGTACAAAGAAAGCAACTCCCTCTCCTAGATACTAAAGCAGTTCCATTAGCTGTAATGGATGGTACACTGATGCAGTGTCGCCCCCTCACTGAACATGCTTATTCAGGATTGGGAATAAAATTTCAACACTTTTAGCTACATTAACAGGTGAAAGCTTCCTTATGCACAGAAGGAATCTGGAGTGCCTCCTGCACAATCCCAGTTACACAAATGGTGCTTTTCAAAAATAGCACAAATCTGTTCCTGCAGATTTCACTTCAACAGGGCTTATACAGAAGAGGTTTCTGATGGATTGGTCCAAATATTCTTGAAAAGTGTGAAAAAGCAGCAGGATTAATGTTCTTACAACACTCCTCTTAACTTTAAGAAATAAACAAGAATAGCATCATTAGTCGGTACATTTGTAAGCTGAATCACTAACGCATATTGTCTTCTCTTAGACTAAAATATACATATTTTACAGAAGTCTTCAGAACTTCTCTCAACTGTAATTACATTGCGCTCAACAAATCAGTGTTATTATTCTTTTTTAAAGACGAAAGAGACACATAGATGTCAACATAAAATGTACTTTCTTTCCAATCATTTAGTGGGAAGCTGTGATTAACATTCAGGATGAGCTTTTTACAAATGACAAGTGTTTGTTTCAAACATGAACTGTAAGTGTTTTGCTTTAGGATGAAAATTTAATTGGATATGGTGGGTATGACGGGAAAAGCTTTTATGGCAAATGTAGTATATTTTGTAATGGTTTCTCAGAGTTGTATGGCAGGCCAGAACACCTTAGAAACACAGATAGCATTTACTCAGAAATCCTCTTTCAGAAAATATGATGACAAATGAGCCAATTCATAAGAAACAGAGCAGGTGTCTTAACAGAGATCAATGTAGTTAAAGAAAAATACACCAAACCATAAACCTGAAATACTCTGTTTTAAAACAGTGATGCAATTGAATGTAAACCTATATTTGCTTTGGCAATTCAACTTACGCTGAACATGTATTTTCTTGCTCACATCTCCAACAGATGTGGCCCTTTCAATATTCCATCAGAATGAACAAAAATACACATGAGTGTCACCTAGACTGGAAAGTCAATGGAGAACAATTTGGAACTTGGATTGGGGAAACTCTGGTTCAGATATGCAGAAATATGTGAAGCTCCCTGGGTGAGTGAACTTGGGCCAATCACCATCCCAACCAATCTATTTCATAGGGTTGTTCTGAAGGTAAAGAGACACCTCCATAGATGTTTCCTAACTTTGAGGAATAAAGAGATACTTTGTTACAATGAGATACAAAATTGAGGCTTTTGTTTCATAAAGGCACTTCTACACCTTGGCCCCAACCCAAAATGGGCAAAACCACTTGGTTTAAACACTTTTTCTTTAACTTGATACATCAAGTAGCCATCTGATTCAGTGTCTCAGAATCTTTTTATCATGCCAGATGTGGATCGGACAGGTCTCTTCATGTTTCTAAAACTAAACAAGCTTCAAGATGACAATGAGCAAAATCGACACTGCAAGTCAGCTGCAGAGAACACTGACCAGGTAGATCTTTCAAGGTGCTTGCTTGAGGAAAGGGATACATTTGAATGTTGGTCTTTGCAATTCACTAGACACAGCCAGCATGCAGCACTTAGATTGCCCGAGCTATTTTAGAACAATGACTTGAAAGGACTCCAGGATGACATATTTGTCACTGATAGTGAATGTAAGTAAATTACAAGTGTACAACAATGCTTGCCTAAGAGTTCGGAGTTATTCCACATACAACAAAGGGGATGACTTACATGGCTTCCAGGGTGTTCCACAATTAAATCTACTACTTCCTTTGAAAAGTTTGAGAGGTACAGATAAGTCCCATTATATGCCATGAAGGCAAATAGACCTTTTGTAATAGAAGTACCGCTGATCATTTCTCTCACCCTGAGAAGAGAATATGTCCTGTACATTGGATTTCCAGATGCACTTCTTTAATTTTAAAAGATGACTGGATATTTCTGGAATAACAACAACAACAACAACAACAACAACAACAACAACAACAACAACAACAACAATTTTATTTATACTCTGCCCTCCCCAGCCAGAGCCGAGCTCAGGGTGGCAAACACCAGTAAAATTACAGTAAAAACATAATAGGAAAAAACCAACCAATTTAAAATACAGGTTAAAATGCAATTTAAACTGCAGCCTCATTTTAAAAGTAGCCCATGGATCGAAACCATAAGACAGTTGACTTATACTGAGTCGGGCATTAGTCTATCTAGCTAAGTGTTGTCTGCACTGACTGACAGAGGCTCTCTAGGGTTTCAGACAGCGGACATTCCCAGCCTTATCTTGAGATGTCCGGATTTGAAACCAGGACCTTTGGCATGCAAAGCAGGTGGTATACCACTGAGCTGCAGCTCTTCCCATATACATGGAATGTTGTTAATGGATTGTCTTGGATAACTAATGAAAATCTGCCAATATTCCAAGGATCTGTGAAGATGCCATCAAACATGCATTCACCACCTCAACTTATATGATTCTTATTATGTGTTAGTAGTAACATGGGAGAATGCCACTCATGCAAAATTTCAGGAACTACCTGATACACTGTTCTCTGAAGCTGCTGACAAACACAGTTGAGCCTGTGAACTTACAATGTGTTTCATGCCTGCTGAGAAGTAAGTATAGGATTTCAGTTCAACTTTCATCTGGTTGGTATGCATTAACTGAGTTGTACCAGGAAAGGCAGATACAAGTATGAATAAAATCACAGTTTTGCTTCAGGCGTACAAAGGGTAGGTTGGCAAGTCACATATGGAGACAAAATGAGAGGTAGCATTTGTCTCCCTGAAAATTATTAATACATTAGTCTTATGTCCCTCAAATAATTTGGAGTTATTTGTGGGGTTCTTTTCCTTAGAGAAACAAAAAACAAACAAACAAACAAAACCATGTCCTGTGTGATGCACTAAATTAACAAACGAGGGAAGGCCTGTTTGTTGGCTTTGATAATCCAGGTTCATGTTGTTGCATGCCACACTAATTTCTAAGTGGTGTAAGTTTCAAGGGTTCCTGGCCCTTACCCAGGGTTCAGGCAGAGGCTGTGGTGTTTTTAAAACATATGGTTTATTTATATACACAACCTGAGCCTATGATGGAGGGCTTCCCAGAATTAACACCCCAAAAGGGTCGTGTTTCTCCGATAGCTGTAGCCTTGGATTCAACCAGAAATCAAACATTGTGCTTTCTCTGTTTTTTCCAGTGTGCAACCTTTTCTTTTTCTAGGTCACATCACCATTAACTCTCAACTCTGGCTTTTGTCCTTTGCACCATCTAAGAGCTAGAGGAGGGATCCCACCCATTTGCAGTCTGGCACAGAATCCCCTCTCCATTGTTTTCTTAATGGCTCATCCCTCAAGGCACTTACCTCACCAGGAAATGAACCTGGCTTATATTTTAAGACTTGCTAAATCCTGGGGTTCAGTGTCTGACACCCAGTTTAACACCCCAAGCCTTGATTAAATTCTAACACTTACTGGCTCCAGAAATTTGAGGGAGCCTGACACCCAGAAACTTGTAACAATATGAAATCAAAGCCTGGATATAACTGTTTCTGGACATCCCAGTCTATTCTGGGACAGTGTTTAATTGATGAAAGTGTGCTGGGCTCTCAATCGCATAATGTACTGAGAGTCTGTGATGCTCTAAGATAAAGTTTGAAACTGCTCATTACTGGAAGAGATCATGTTGTGAGCTCCTGGATGCAGGCTTTGTTTTGCCCCATGACGAGAGCTCAAGGGATTTTCTTTGTTGCTAGCTGCATTTGCTACATAACACGTACTGCCATAAAGGCTAATTGAGCCAAGGAAAAAAGCAAAATGCTTGAAGAAGGTATCATACTATGGGATGGAGGGAACATTTGTTCGAGCATTCAACACACAGGCAGCTTTACAACTCACAAGTCATTACTGAATAAATTTGGGATCAGAAGAGAACTCTAACGTTTATTATCTTGTCTAGCAAAGAATAGTGCTCACTGATGGTAAGTATTTTATTACATAAAAATTTCTGGAAGAAAGAACTGATACTCGGATCTCATCACAGACAAAAAAAAGAGGTTTGTTTTGGAATAAGAAGAATCACCACCAAGTCTGAATAAATGACAGGAAAAGTTGTTTCAAATATTTTCAAAGGCTTGTGGCAAGGTCCTCATCGGCTAATGTACCATGTGCCTTTGCTAAACATTTGAATCAGCTCTTAAACATCACACACAGTATCATGCTGCTTGCACTTGCAGGGGGGAGGAATTAAAGAGGGTTATAGAGGGAATCAAACTGCTTGAAACGTTAGCAAACAAATGGCATAGTAAACCAGTTATCAATGCCATTGCAGGCGTTATCCCAATCCCACTGAGATACCCAGGGCATCAGGCATGGACCACCAGCCAAGACATCTCCCAAGCACAGCTAAGCTTATCCAGTACTGCACCTGGTAAATTATTCTTTTCATCTTGCAGAGAACAGGAGCTTTTGAAGGGGACCAGGGGCTATGTTAGGATCGTCCTACTCGCATGTAGGACCCCGGCAGAGACACATGCCCGGCTCTCCCTCCTGGTCAATCGTTGGGGAGCTTCAAAAGCTTTCTCCAGCCCGAACATTACAGTGACTGATACCAAAAGGCATTGGCATGCTTTAGGATCCTGCAGAGTGCTAGCAGTTCATGTAACAAACTCAGTACCACAGCATATTGGCTAATCCTCTTTATTTACATATAATACACTCGGAGCATTCTGACTCAGCTCCTTCCTCTTTCACATCAGACAGCAAAGGACAATAGTCCTACATCACAGAACACAGTGATACCAAAACATCCTGTCTCCATCACTTCCCACACTGTGGAATAAAAGCATACACTGTCATGTGATCGACAACAATCTCATGACTGCAAACACGGAGCAAGAATCCTAACAGACTACAACCATCCCACCCACCCCCCAGATTGGCCAGGCAGAGGAAGAAAATGCTGTTGCATTTAAATGTAATTCAGAAAAAGTCAAGAAGTGGAGGTGAAGCCTGTTTTATAAGACCCAGCAACTGAGTCTACCATCTTGCTTCTGGTGTTTTGGGAGCAGAGTTTGCTGTGGATGGAGGATTGGAGCACTAATGTGAGAAGAGAGAAGAGACAGCGTCATATACAGTTGAGGTTGAGAGTGAAGAGGCCAAACTCTTAACAGTGAGCCTTTCATTCATCTGTTGTTCTATAATGTCCATGAGCTGTCTTTTCAATCCAAGGGGGTGGGGTTTGATTCAATATTGTTTGATTTAATATTGCATTGTCATATTTCTTCCTCACCTTAAAAACACTCTTGGGTTCCCTGAGGGAGAGAGAGGTAGGTTGTAGTTTTCCAACCGGAACATTTTGCTCTACAACACTACAATGTCACCCAAGGGATATTCCTGCTACCTGCCCCTCCATCTCACCTGAAATTCTTCAGATGTTTCACACAAACAGACTTCTTTTCAAATATATGTCAGGCAAAATCCTCTGATGATTCTTTTTACTGTATGAGTGAACAAGAATCTCCTATTCATCTCCCAGGTGAATTAAAACAATCTTGGCCTGCAGTGCTAGGTATATATAGTGAAGTGCCCTATGACCCATGGAACTCAACCGGGCTTGTTTCCTAGTGTTTTCAAACAATGCTTAAAGCTGTTTTTGAAATTGTAAAACATACATTAGCCAGAAAGCTGATTTGTCTCACAAATTACTCTTGCCCACTCTTTTCAGTCTCATGAACAATAGTCAAACCTTAACAGCACAATGTGAAAAATACACTTATAGACTGATCTCAGGCATTTTTACTCAGAAGTAAGCCCTGCTGTGTTAAATATGGTTTACTTCCATATTACTTACTTAACTTTAAATATGGTATGTGTGCACAGGACTGAAGCCTCAGAGTGCAATCCTATATATGCTTTTAAGTATGGAGCCTTAAATCACCCCATGCTATTTATGTTAAGGTCTGATTACAGAGAATGGGGAAAGCTGATAATTACAATGTCAATGCACACCAGCATTTGTTTTACATATGAATAACTACACAGATATATATATATTTCAAATGAGAGAATCCACAAAGTTCACCACTGCCACACTCTTTTTCTTAACCCAGTACAGTCACTTTAGGAAACATTATTTATTGCAGCATTTCCTGGTGGCTGACTTACCATATCAATTAACCTGCCTGGCCCTATAATGATGGTGGGATATGATGCTACATAAACTTCAGAGTGTGATTAGCAAGCTATTCCAAACCAGGAAGGAAGGAAAATAAATAGATGGATGCATGTTGTTTATAACTTTTTTATGCTGCCATTTCTTTCTCTGCTAAGAGAGCTGAAGCTAGGATTTGGAAGTTAGTCATTTTTTTAAAAAAAGTCTTTGTTGGAAGAGTTCTGATGACAGATAGGTACATTAGGATAATCCACCAGCAGGTGGCACATAGCGTCTTTCCCCATCAGGATCTCTGTGGTGTCTTAGGCTTTTCATGCCTATCTTGGCTGAGACTGAATTGCTTTGATGAATTTCAGCTCCTATTTCTTGAACTACCTTTGTGCCTGTATTTGTGTGTGTGTGTGTGTGTGATAATGCAATCAAGCAAAGTTTCAGCATTGTGACAGAGGGCTTCTTAGAGTTTGTGTATGCCAGCTTGCCTTTAAATCAAGGTAACAACAAAGAATCCCTGATAGTAATTTCAACTTGTCCACGGATAAACGATTGTGTATTCATTTGCTGCATTTTGAATCAAGCAAATAATATACAGAAAACTGATGTTGATGGATGCCAGTGTACACAAGCAGGACCACGTGCCTGCAATGGCACTCAGCATTGTGTAAAAGCCAGCAACCCTACTGTATGGACCGTCTGTTCTGGTAAGAGAAAAATTCTCCTGAAGGGCCCACTAGAAATATTTTTCTTACCTCCCCCCCACCCACTTGAGTTCCTCATTGCAGTAATGAGGAAAACAGACCACAAGAAGCCCCTGTTGGTGGTTGTTTCAACCCCTCAGGTTGATACTATCCCTGCTGGGAACTTTAATATTTCTTTCACCTAATGAAATATGGTATTGTACCTAGACTGTTGCTTTGTTGGCTATCAATCTTCTGTGAGGAACCTCAAAAGAATAGCCCAACAGTTCCATTTTACAGTGTCCTTTCAAAGACTAGAAGGGTAATGGCTTCCCCAGGGGATTGCATGAAGGCTTATTAGGCATTCTGCAATAGATCACCTGTGAAACAATTACATTCTTCAATATTACCCGAAAAGATACGTAAGAACAGTTTGGAAGGATCTCTGCTTGGATCAGTTGGAGAACATAACACTTTATTAAAATGTAACTAAGAAAACAAAGTTGTGTTGTTTTTATTGGAGTAATGTTGTTGTTACATGTATCCTTTGCACCAGGTGCTTGTTTGCATGGCCAGATAACCTGCACTGTTGGAACATTGGAACAGTGGTACCTGAGGTTAAGTACTTAATTCGTTCCAGAGGTCCGTTCTTAACCTGAAACTGTTCTTAACCTGAAGCACCACTTTAGCTAATGGGGCTTCCTGCTGCTGCCACGCCGCCGGAGCACGATTTCTGTTCTCATCCTGAAGCAAAGTTCTTAACCTGAAGCACTATTTCTGGGTTAACGGAGTCTGTAACCTGAAGCGTATGTAACCTGAAGCGTATGTAACCTGGGGTACCACTGTAGTAGTTATGTCTATTTTGAAAAGGAAAGAATCAGCAGGTTGAAAGTTTGGCTGTATCCTACTAATGATTATAGGGTGCTATCAAGTGCTTGATAATTGATTTGAGGTCTTCTGGGGAGATCCTGCTGATATTTCCACCTATAGCTGTGGCAAACTCTGCAGCAATTCCTAGCAGGACCTTCTCAGTTTTGGCACCCATGTTGTGGAACTCCCTCCCATTGAGTAAACACTTTTCTTCCACATGGATGTCTATTGAAGACATATCTGTTATGCATGGCCCTTGGAGACTGGCAGGATTGTTGGTTTGTTTTCTTTCTGTTGTAAATGATGTACCAGTAGTATTTTATGATAAATTTCACATTTTTATTGTTGAAATTGTACATTTACTGCCATGGGAACTCTGGTTAAATTGCCATCTAATAATATAAATAATAATTATAGGATAGCTGCATTACACTCTTCAACTAATATGTTATTCCTTCTTCCAAATAGGTCTTAGAAGCGGCAGCAAAAGCCCTATTCAGGTGTTCATTATACTCATGTGTAAGCAAACAGGTTAAGTAAGAACATCCTCTCTGACACATCATTTTTAACCAAGATACAGGGAAGCATTAATAAGATGTAAGGATCAAAGAACACACAAGATTTAGGGGTGGGGTTGTCTGAAAATAAAGTGTCAACTTTATAGACACTTCCCCCCAATTGTTTTGATAAATGGTGGTGGTGGTGATTCAACATCTTCTGAGCCTGCCGCTTCAGTATTGGTGTGTTAAGGAACTCAAGTTGCTCTTTGGATGCTTCCTCAAATTGCTGTTCTGCCTATAGCAAGCCAAGACATGATATGGGATTTCTTTGACTAGATCTCCCTGCATTGTTTTCTTAGTAGATGTGAGGCCTGATTGAGGCCTCGGTGCTGAAGTGGGGAGGGTAATTATTTTCCCACGCTGTTCCTCTAATATAAGATGTCTTCCAAAATTGCTTTTAGCTGAGAAATGTGGGGGAAAGGAAGAGTCAACACAGATACAATATGGATGTCGGAGATTTCCACATCATATCTAGTTTGGTCCTCGGAGTCTTGTGTGCCTTCTCATTGAATGTTTAGATTGAGAGTCTGGGGGATAACCTAGCAGCCATTCCCTATGACTTCTTCCCTACTTCAGAAAGAAATAGTCATAGGCTGTCTGAAGATGGAATATCATTACCCACTGCCTTCTTAAGGAAGAATTTCATAGTTTCCAAGTAGTACAAAGTGCAGCCACCTCAGTTCTCCCATTCCCATTTAATTCTTTGTTTGCAATTGCCATTGTCCCAAACTTTGTTGAGGAAGCAGTTCATGGGCTTTCTCATCCTCCTTTGTTTTTCTTCTTTCTGCTGATCTTTCTGTTCTGCTTAATAGGAATGTAAGTCTTCTTTGCATTTGCCAAGGGAGTCATGTGGCACATTTTTGTTGTTAAGATTTTGTTTTTGCTGGAACAGCAAATAGCCATCTTCTAATTAAAGCTAAATGTGCATACACCTGAGCGTATCAGCAATACTTTGTTTGCTTCAGTCTTGCTTTCTGAAACTCTCTTCTAGTCCTTGTTAAAGTGGAAACATCCCCCCCCCCTTTAAATGCAATGTAGGCTTGCATTACCTTACCAGCCTAGACCTGTTCAATCTGAATCCCCCTGATTCCCACCCCCACCCCTGGGCAAGTTTTATCACCCAGCAATGCTAACTAAAAAAAGGGGACTCTTAGTCTATTGCTTCTATTATCCACCACTATGTATTAACAATATAGTTTCATTCAGAAACTTAATCAAGATAAAAGAAGAGAATTTCCCCAGAATTTTCTTTTAGGATTATCCCCAAATAGCAAGAGAATTCTGCTTGCTCCCAGAGAATAGCTGGTATATCCCAACCCTGCAAAAACAGTGATGAATTTTGGAAGCCATTTTTACTCTGTCCAAGATTGGGAAAATATATCCATCCATTGTAGTTTCGGAGGTGGAAATCAAACAAAGAACTGAATCTTATGAACAGCCTTCTAGGCTGGCTCCATCTGTACATTTCTACATCTTAGGTTCCATCTTAAAGATCATCTGGAAGCTCTGCACAAGGACTTTCACTTGTACAATGAAGCTTTGTCCATCTTCCCCCTGTGTGCTCCCACACCAACAGAAGTTGCCTGGGGGTAGCGGTCAAGAGAACAGTATAGGAGGATTGGGAGGAAGCCAACTCCTAGGGGCCAAAGTCCCTTTGGCCCCCACAATAATTTATTTGAGGGGGCTGCCACCACCACACCAAAGTTGATGAGCATTTCCATTCAAATGATTCACATGTGCCACATCTTGTGATATTATGTGGGGTGGGGCTTACCTGGGCTCCCCCAAAATTTTATTCAAGTTGGCACCCCTGCCTTAGTGTGACATTGAATTCTGCCCGTAGTCACAAAATTGATAGGCAATATCCAAAGAACACTGCAACTAGTACCATGAGTTCACCATTTCTACCATGTCTCATAGTGACGTCTTTTGAAACTAACTGAAGTTTCAAAGAAAAAGGACAAAGATGTCAGCAGACTAGCTCAAAGTCCTTGAGTCAGACCATTGGTTCATCTGGCTCAGAACTGTCTATATTGACTGACAGTGGCTCTCTAGAATTCAGACTGCAGTCCCAGTCCTACTTGGAGATGTTGAGCATTGAACCTGGGGCTTCCTGCATGCAAACCAGATGCTCTACCACTCAGCTATGGCTGTTATTTTAACTCTGAATGCCAACAGTGAAAAAGGGATGGAAATGAGAGGGAGGAGGAGTGCTGGTAAAAACATGATGGAGCAACAGCAAAATATTTCATCCACTATTGTCACTAATCTTCTGGGGACCAGACTAACATTATGGGAGTTTGGGGAAAACATGTAATCCACTTTTCATCTCTGCTGAATACCCTGCTGCTATTGGTACAATTTGTGACTTAGGCTTTTCTCTTGGTGCCAGAAGGAGAATAAAATTTAGTAGTAGGGGGGAAATGAATCAATTCGCTTAATCTGACTTTAATTATTTCTGTAATGAGGGTATAATTTCATCCTTCTCCAGTGCAGAACATGGTATTAATTATGGGAACAAAAACAATGGAATGAAAGCAATATTATTATAACTGTAATTTTCTCCCCCTTTTCCCTCTCTGCATCAAATGCTCAATAAAGAAAGCAAAATAAGGTAGCAATGAACAGCTTTTCAGCTGGCACGTTGGCTAGACAGCAAAACAGCAAAGCGGGGAAATAGCAAAACATAATTAGAAAAGCACAGAGTACATTAATTTTTTGTAATTTAAACCCTTACAGCTTTAACTTGTCTGAGGTTGTTTCTTGGACACTAAACTATTTTTGTTATCTCAATCATGTATTTTGCCCTTGTAAAAATGTCACTTTTGCCTCAGGGGAAGCGAAGTAATGAGGCATAGCTAAGAACTCGAGAATAAACAAAATTAGAAGGGGGGAGTGGAATGGCTCTGACAATCAGATTCTGTTTGCTGAGGGTGGAAGGCAGGATGTTCCAATTGCAGCCAATTCCATACACATTCCTCACCCCTAAAGTCTCAGCCGCTAGCAACAAAGCTTACAGGCATTTCATCAATATCCCTGCCTTGTGCTACAAGAAGTCGTGGACTGAGCAAAGCTTTAGTGTGCACCTTCAATGTGTAAAACAGTCCTCAAAGTGACATGAGCGTAGGCCTCAGCTGCAGACTTCTCCAAAGTGCAGCTACTAGGCCTCAATGCAAGAAGTATTATTCTTATTAATTGTTATTTTATAATAAGTAGGTATCACAGTAGCCCACCTAGGTGATATAACCCTGCTAAGACAAAGAGATATCATCTACTGGCTGAGCAGAAAGTAAACATATGTCTGATGCTGCAGAGGGCACATTTTTACTTGCAAGTCTGACAGTCCTCTATTTGAAGGGGTCCTCTCTATATGAAGGTTGAAACATTATAAATCCTAAGGAGGGAAGGCGTTGAAACTGCCCATAGCATACAGGTCACCTCGTCGCACTCTTCTCTGCTGTAACAAGATTAATGCTGTGCCCAAAATTGTCTTGTTTTTATTTTTACCATTCTCCGAAAAATTAATATTGCAATAAACTCCATTTGAGAATTATCAAAGAGAATGGAAAATATTGGCAACATTATCATGAGAGGGGTGCAGGATTTTGTTGTGCTTAATGTACTTTCATTGTGTCCAAGGGCTGCTTGAAAGTGTCATTCTTTCATATAATCGTTCCTTTAGTTTGTACTCTGAAGTCTCCCTGGGTGCTAATCCCTCCTGAGAACCCCACAACATCCTTAGGTGGCCTATTGTGTACCTGGCAGTTGTTTGTTGTCGTTTCAAAGGAAAACCTTCGTGCGTGCGCCCCTTTAAAGAACACAGAATAGGAAGGTTTTGTTTGCAAAATGTAAAACGAAGGACTTATTTTAAAAGCAAAAACAGTGAATGCACCGATTTCAGACCAGCTTCTCTCACCTCAATTAAAGCTCCTCCTATGGGCTTTCTCCAGATCACGACGTTCGTGCAGTCAAGGATCTTGCAAAGCTTGGAGAAATGTTTAATGGAAAGAAAGCAAATGCACATCACCCAGGGTCACACTGCAATGATAAACAAAGCTCAACCCACACCCACACAAAAATTGAAGAAATTCTACAATTTGAAAAAGCCCCAAGAATGAAGCAGAAAAATAGAAGCCTTTTTGAGAAGCTGAGAAAGGACAGCTAGAAGGACATCCTTTAGCACTATACTAGGTGAGATATATTGTCTTTTTATTTAAAGTATAAAATTATATTTTGCATTTATAAATATAAATTCAAACATACAAATTTGATGTGTCCCCTTTTTAAATGATGCTTATATGAGCATCCCCCACAACTGTCCCGGGAAAACCGGGACATCCCACATTTTCATGCAAGAGCACAGCATCTATTTTGGGCACTGCAATCTCAGCCTGGAAAAGCGCAGCAATCTCACATGGGTCATGTGACTTGCCCAGTACTGCGGCCCAGTATTTGGCCTGGACATGTTGGAGGGTATGCAGAAGGGGGGGTAACTTTATTGCTCACACCAGTGATGGCCAAACTTGGCCCTCCAGCTGTTTTGGGACTACAATTCCCATCATCCCTGACCACTGGTCCTGTTAGCTAGGGATAATGGGAGTTGTAGTCCCAAAACAGCTGGAGGGCCAAGTTTGGCCATCACTGTCTTACACCTTCTCTCAAGTAGCAGACTGAATGGCATCATCATTTTTATAACAGGGCTATTTGTGTACATCTGTTTGTACATGGAGTGTCTCACAAAATTAGGACGTGAATGGAAGACTATATGCTCTCTAGTCTGATTGAGGTGAATTGTTCTATGTCTTTTTGTTGCTTTTAGAAGCTGGTAGAGTAAATCCCACCATCCTTTTTGGTAATGGATGGATGTTGTTGTAAAAGATGTGAGCACTGGCCTACATTTTGAGAGAGAGAGTCCCACCAGCAGTTGTATAGGATAGGATTTACCTAATGAACCCAGTCAGCAGAAGCCCTGCGCAAGAGAAGTGGCTCTGATCCAGAAGAACATGGGGGGGGGGAGGAAGAGGTCATTCCATCTGGCAAGCTGATATACATATGCAGATGTTGTTATAGTGCAACATTGAATTCCACTTTTATGTACTATATGTTCCTCAGAATGTATGTGGTACCCGACCACATCTCACCCAACTCAGACAGACAAAAGAAAACTTTCTGTTACAATTATATATTTTTCAGGACTTCTTCTAAGTCTTAAAAAAACCAAAACTAAATGAACTCACATGCCCTGCCTTGCCATCCGTTTCTGGGGGCTTGAAATGCTGTTTTCACTATTGATAGTGTTGACAAAAAAAAAATGTACTGTGATAAGTTCAAACTAGAGTTACATGCATCAGAGTGAGTTTTCATTTTCTGAAGGTGACAAATCTCTTCTGGACCGTTATCTATGACATTTGGAAAATGGAGGGAGGGAGAAACCACTCAACACAATGGCAAGATTTTGTTGTTTTTGACCGAAAAGGGAGTAAATTGTCAGGAATTATTGATGATCTGATAGCACTCTGCTGCCCCCACCCCTGAAAAAAACACTGAAGAGGAAAGAACATGGAAGAGGTAAGTGTGACAGCCACCTCAAATGAGTACAAAGCTCAAAAATCAGAAGGGATAAACAAGACAAATGGATTAATTTATCTGCGAAATTCTACAAGTATTCTTTTTCTTTTTCTTGGTGAAGGTAAAGGGGGCAAGCCACATCCTTTTTTAGGATAGTCACCCACACAATAGCAGACTGTCATCTCATACCAGGATATATTGAATCCAAGTGACAAAACTGACATAAAGACTTATGTGGTTTTGTGTTCTGTGGTTCTTTATTGCTCACATTAGTTGTTGGGAAAGGCAGTGGGGAGGGAATAGGGTGTTCAACAGCCCATAAATCTTCACTGACTTTCCTCATGATATTGTCTCCTTCTGTTAGGGAAACTGAAGGTGACATACTGAACCTTCCATTGTAGTGTGTGAGCCTAAAGAAGCCATTGCACTTACCTCACAAGGTTTATCAAACAAAGGAAATAAATAAACCATCTTTTAAAATATATAAATATATGTCATTCTTTATGGCTCACCTGTGGCCCTTCCAGATGTTGCTGGAGTTCAACTCCAATCATTCCTGACCATTGGTTGTGCTGGCTGGGATTCATGGGAGCTGAAGTCCCCAGATCATCTGGACGTCCACAGGTGAGCCATCCCTGCCCCATGGCCTGTCTTTTTAACATTGGTAAAGTGTTATCACAGAGGCGAGGAACTTTTGGCCCTTCAGATATTGTTGGACTATGGGAGTTGGAATTTAGCAACAACTAGATGGCCACATGTTCCCTATTTATGAGTTTTTACTCAGGCAGCACTTCTAGAATGAGGTGATCGCAGGCTATATTCTTTATATACACAGAGAGTTCTTTCCTCATTTAAAGCCACCATGGACTATACAGAATCTCTCTCTCTTTAATTTGGCACATGGATTAAAACCACAATGCACATTCATCTCCCACAACTTGACAGGCTGCTGGAGGGAAAAAATAAGATTATTATTTTTTTAAATGACAATTGGAATAATCTAAACTGCCAACATTGCAGACTACATTAATATATGCAAGTACCACCAAGTCAATCAGACAATCCATAGGACTTAATAACTTTAGAGCAGTTTTTGTGAGCTTAAAATGCTTCATGTATATTATCACAGTGACCTTTTCTAACAACCCTAGAAGTACAGCATCATAGGGTAGTGGCAAGACAGACTGATCTTGTCTTAGTGTGTTTGAAGCCAATACTAGATCTGAATCAGGGATTGGGGAATTTCTGGTTCAGAGCACCCACTCTTAACCACTGCACTGCCCCAACTTTCACAAGCAAATACACAATACATCCCATCTTATGTTTTAGTATACTAAATCACATTTTCTAGACCCCCAAAAATGGTGTGTGTGTGTTGCATTCTTCTTTTCCTCTTTCCACTGCCACTTTTGACTTCCAGCCGGTAAATCTCTAATGCAGCGCATTACACTTCAAAAAGCATTAGAAGACTGATGAGGAACAAAAGCAAACACAAAGTCATTTATTAAAGTATTGTACATTTGACTCTGTATCCCAACTTATTGTTTGGAAGTGTCTTTACTTGGGGGTGGGCAGTCTCCACTTGCTTTTTCAAGTGGCAAGCTAGAACTGGGCGATATTTCTCACCATGTCCATCATGACATCTGTGACTCAAGCTGGGGTGCCTACTTTTGAGAGAGCGCCCATTAGAAGTTAGAAAGCACAGGCAGAACACCATAGAAGAAATGAAGATAGAAAGTGAACCAGCCTAGAAACTGAAAATTGTTGACTTGGCAGAAAAACAGCCCACTTTTTAGCTATATACCCACCTGGTCACAGAACAGAGGAGATCACAAGGAGGAGCGGCTAGTTTAGCTGGTTGGCTTGCCTCCCTTCCTTTTCATTGTGAAGCCCATGAAGTCACAAGTTTATGGTTCTGTTTATGCATTTAATCTTGAAAATATCCAGGGTTTGAGGGGGCTTTGAAGCTTGTAAATCTTGTTCCCAGGATAAAAACCTTTTCCTCAGATGACTAAAGCAATGTCCCTGTTACCCAGAAGAAGAAGAAACTCCCCACACAGAGTCCCTGGTTAAAGCCTAAATGAAGAGCTAAACGATGGGATTCAGGAGAGGCAATTTGCAAGCAAAGGTTACCTAGGACACAAATAATTACAGCTTCACTTTTTTGCTGCTGACCCCATAAATCTCAAGGGAAACGTTTACCACTAGTTCAAGTTTAAGAATAAGGAACTCCTTAGCCCTTTCTTTATTTGCTCAGATGGAGGAGAGAGAAAAATATCCTAAACAATATAGTCATACTGCCTTCCTTCTCAGCTTACAGCTTGTTTTAATTTCAACCTGGTTCATGTTTCAGTGAAATCCCCATTGTGATGTACATAGCAAAAAAACAGTCCTTATGCTTAATCTGAGATTTGGGATATTGCAAAACATATTCCAAACATGCTTTCTTAGACTAACCCAGGCACTACTTTGTAGAGTTACTGCATGTATATTTTATGTCTATAAATATATAGTGGTGAATAATTCAAGGAACTGGGTACACTTACTACAACAGAATGTGATGTTTTCATTTGATCTGCTTTGGTAAAAAAAAAAAAAAAACATCAGAAAATTTACAGCACTGATGTGCTATTTAAATATTTAATAATATTGGAAGCATCAGAGTCTATTTTCCTTTGAAGAGCGCTTAATTATGTCACTTAAAAATGAAGTGATGCTAAAGCCAGAATTATTTAAATTAGGTTTAACTTGGGCTAGGCAGTTACTGTAGAATTTAATGCTTTCAAGTATTTTATGTACTGCATACTCTGTGTACTTCAAAGTGCTGCGGTAGTCAGAAGTGAATCAACTAATAAAATAGTATCACAGTATTATTCTGATATTTTGCTTCCATGATCAACAATGCTCAGATTTTAAATCAGAGGAATACTTTTGTAAAGTGTGCTTTAATCCTGTATCCACTCTTTCACTTTAGGTTGTCTTCTTACATTACATCTTTTGTACACCAAAGTAGAGTCAGGATTCCTGACTCAGGAGTAGATAAACTCACAACTGTAATATAGATATTAACTATGCAAGGATCAGATTCCTTGCTGGTTGTATACACATACATTCCCATTTCAGGAAATCAAACCATTATCTTTAGCAAAGCATTACTGGATATTGTAGTCATCAGGTGAACCAACTGTAATTTCTGGTTCATCTCAGCTCTAGTGTCAAGTGAAAGGGGGGAGATCTTTTGTACAACCTGATTCCCTGATTATTGACAGTTATGGTCAGTCAATGATATCTAGAGCTAGCTGCCTTTGTTGGCTTAGGGACTAGGAGATATTTGATGGCTAGGAGAAGTTTCTTTGTAGTTGTAGGGTGACAAGAGTCTAGGGTTAGCATCTGGATGAAAGAAAGGAGGGCTCCTATTGGATATAAATACTGTTTGTCTTGAGGGCATCTGATATTGTTTTGTAAAGTCTCATTGGCTGTGCCTGTGCTTATTTGTTCCCCTTTGCTCAACAGGTATATTCACTACTGTAAGACCTCCCATCTCCCATCTAACTTCTGGTTGTTTATATTGCTGCTCTTTACTGGTAGGCAGAGGTGGAGATGTGAGGTGCTGGCAGGGTCAGCAATGTGAAGGCATACTGAGCAGCACTCGGTTTGCTCTGCCAGTGTTTACAGTGCACTGATCTTGCTGTCACCCACCCCCTCTGCATCTCGGTAAGCAGGTGAAACATGACTGACCAGAGGTCAAGTGAGCAGGGCTGCCTGATAATTAGGTAGGTAGGTAGATAGTTGGATAACACAAAACTCTGGTGAAAC
This sequence comes from Podarcis vaucheri, assembly GCF_965113315.1. Taxonomy (NCBI): domain Eukaryota; kingdom Metazoa; phylum Chordata; class Lepidosauria; order Squamata; family Lacertidae; genus Podarcis; species Podarcis vaucheri. The sequence continues at coordinate 55,828,461 of NC_138759.1, read as the reverse complement.
CCAACTGCTGTGTCTGGAAAGAGACTCTGCATTGGTTCGCCTTGAAACTTCCATCTGCTCCATCCATCCCATCCAGCCTTGATTGAATTGTGTCCATCGTAGCAATCCTTCAAATACCATTCCCAGTATACAGAGCTTTAAAATCACTGATAGCTTTCTCCTCTCTCTTTAACACTGAGAAAAATGGAAAGAGGTCAGTGAGGAGAATGTAAATAGATAGATGATAGATAGATAATAGATAGATAGATAGATAGATAGATAGATAGATAGATAGAGGTATAGATAGATAGATGATAGATATATGATAGATTTTACATTTTCTTATTCCTCCTTATTTATTTTACACTTCAATCTCTCAAGCTTGCAACATTTGTCTTTAAGTCCAAGACAAATGTCCACTTTTCCACTTTTCTGGCAATATCTTCCTTCATCTTTTTGTTTCTTTTCTTTTCTTTTCTTTTTTCAGTGGGGTGGGAGAAGGACTCCACAGTCGGTCAACACATTTCACAAACTGACAATACTTTTCAGGCTTTGCCATCCAGAGACACATCTGGAGATAGCAGTATATGAACTGCAAATGTGGCATTTAACTTTACACCTTGTTGAAATTGGCTCTTAGCTAGGAAAGGGAGGGATCGCTAAGTAGGAGAGAGGCTCTATGCCTTGGGAGCGATTATAGCTGAAAAAGACGTTTTTGTCTTTAAAACAAAAGAGGTCGAAGCCCAGTGGAAACTGGTTATGGATTTCCCTCCCCCCCCCCAAAAAAAAGATCTCATAATTTTTGCACTACAGTTGAACAACCTGACTACCATCAGCATTCCATTAGCTAGGGAGCACAAATACCTTAGTCTTAGAAATAAACATCTGCAATAGCATACATAATGGAATATCCTGCTATGTCTACAGGGGTATCCTCTGCTTGATTGAAAAAGCAAGACCAGCAAGCTCTCTTGTTACAATAGGCCACTATCTATCACATATCAAATACATAAGCTTATAGCAGAATAAATGCCTCTTAAACTGCTTTGCCTCCACTTTTTGCTGCGGGCTGTGATGTCAGCAGAGCCCCTTTTGGTGCTGAATAGAGGCCATTCTCCACTCCTCAGAATGGCAACACTAGATCTGTTCACTCCCCATGGTGTTTGGTAGAAGGTGCTTGTGGTAGCATCACTTTTCAAAGCCTACCCATCCTTCCCCCAAGGTGATTTTTTTCTACATAGGAGAAGAGTAAAGGGCATTGCATTGAATCAGGCTCCCTCAAGGTGCTTTGAACATTCAAATGAAATACCAGGGGCCTAAATATTTTTGCAGGGTGAGTACAAGATGCTTGCCCATCTATACTACCATCTTGTCCATCTTATTTAAGAAGGTGAAATTTATACTTTAGTTGATTTACATATGTAATACAGCATTTAGATTCCTGATGTTTAGATGATAGTATGTTTAGGTGTTTACTCTGAATTGTCCTTGTATTTTTGTAACTGATGTTTACATGTAATGTTTATTTTGATACTAAAGAAGCTTCTATATCTTGCAGAATATAGAAATTCTCTGGTATTTTTTGCATCTGTTGTTCACTTAAGATGTTTTAATCTATTACATAAACCACCAATTATCCAAATACATACGAATACAGTGGCACCTCGGTTTTTGAACGTCTCTGTTGACGAACATTTCGGTTTACGAACGCTGTAAACCCGGAGGTAAATGCTTCATTTTTTGAACACGCCTCAGAAATTGAACATGCCACACGGCTTCCACATGCAATCAATCTGAGTTCAGCTAATCTCAGGAGCTCTCTTGCAACCAATTTGTTTTTGTGAGTGTCGGCACTTTGGTTTTTGAACGTTTCAGAACTCAATCAGTCTTCCAGAACTTATTAGTTCGAAAACCAAGGTACCACTGTAAAACAATTATATCAGATTTATTTCAATTTATATTCCATCAGTGCTAGCAAGCATGGTCAATGGCCTGGCATTCTGAAAGTTGTAGTTCAGCTACATCTGTAGGGCCAAAGGTCCCCCACACCTGTTTTAAATGTTCAGGGAGCAAGTGATGGAGAACACCTCTCTACCTGAGACCTTGGAAAGATGCTACCAGTCAGACAATACTGGGCTAGATGGACAAGTATAAGAGCTTCCTCTGTTACAGTATATGACCTATGTGGAAATGCAGAAGCCTAGATGGCAGAAAGTAAAAACATTTTTCCTTACAATAAAAAAAAGTTGCTTAAATGAGTTAAGTGCCACCCAATCACCCGCCCAATATTCAGTTATGAGTTCAGGGTGAACCATAATAAACTGAGAAACTTTCAACATAAGAACACTGAGTTCCTCCTTGTGGTAATATAATTGTTCCATTTTTGCTTTTAAATGAATACATCTGTGCACAAGAGAGAAACAGCGAGGGCAAAGGCAGAAAAGGAAAGAGATACGAGTACTTTATTTAAAATGATAGATGCCTCCCCAAAATAAAAGGAGCATCCAGAGCTGAACTCTTATGTTGGAATAACACTGTCAAACACTAACTTTCTTTCTTTCTTTCTGGCAAGAGGTAATATAGAAAGATAATTAAATCTCAGAGGCCCTTTTTCATCTCATACAGTTTTTCTCTGAGTGGAAAGAAAGCATTGAAGCTGCCCCCAAAAGACACCTTCAAACCTGCCATTGCCCTGAATGTAAAGGCAAGAAATGAAGGCACTGCATTGATTTGTTCATGTTTTTATGACACTTAATGTGCATTGGGGAGGAAGCAAAGGATGAGGGCGGGGGAGATGTGAGTGCTGTTTTTAAAAGAAATACAATGGTTTCATGTTTGTAACCAACTGGGTTTTTTTAAGGCTTACAGGAATGGCTTTGTTTGCGGTTAGGGTTGCTAACTTTTCAACTGGCAACTGTATTAAACTTCTGTGAAAGGTAGAAAAGTATGTCCAGTTAGTTTCCCCCACCCCTGGCCAGATGGGAACATTATTTGCAATGGAATATGCCAGAAGCTGCTATTTCCCATCATTTACTATTTTTGCAATGCAAAATCAAAGAAAAAAGGGTGATTATTTGAGGAGCAGAAGATTTAGAGGGTGTTCTCTCACATATCTGTTCTGATAGCCACAATTTGGCCAGAGGCTCTGTTCTAATTGTTTTAACCACACATTTGAATGCACCCAAAGTATTACTTTGAACAGACGCAGTGGACTGAATGGAGCTAAGTTAGTAATGTCTATTCATTTCAATGGGTCTACTCTGGGTATGTAGGCCACCATGCTTGGTTTTAACTGAATCATGCAGATTCTCTTATTTCTAAGAAGGTTTCACTTCCCTATGGAGCCAAGGAGGAAAACCTTTAAAGATTGCTACTGCTTTCTTGAAGTAGGTCATAGAATCATAAAACTGGAAACAAACCCAAGGGTCATCTAGTCCAACTCCCAGCAATTAAGAAATCAAAACTATGGTTGCTAAAGAACATCCCTTAGCAGTCCCCTGCGTTAGGCAAGAATCTGATGTAAGCTCTCTTCTAATATATTCCCCTTACCACCCTTCTCATGCCAGAACGTAACTGCATCATGATTGCCAGAATCATGCAAAAAAAATAATGAGGGTGGGTTTGTATGCAGCATCCTTGTTGGCCTAAATAATGCTGGGGAATGTAGCTTATTATTTAATTATTTATCATAATATTGGTAACGTATTGAAGGAAGCTGAATACAGTTAAAGTCAATGGCAAAAGAATCACTGGTTTAAGTTCTATGCAAATTAGAGTCTGAGTCATGCGCATAATGCTGATTCTTAGACATGATTCATATTATGTCCTTTATAGAGTTCTTCCACCACTTCAAGCATCATTGTTCAAAATCATTCTGCTACAATGTGGAAATCCATTTATATTATGTTCTAACCTCACAGATCACTAAACCAAAGTGCTTATATATTATAGTTTAGGAGACACGGGATAATACTGAAGATGGAAAATATGTATTTCAGGGCACTTCAAAGTTTCAGTTTACCTGGTTGAAGTAAGAACTGCTATATACCCAAATAAGTATGTGCAATTATGATTCATAGTTTGATTATCCAGATTTTACATGATATCTCATGAACTCATATGTCAGTCAAAAAGTGATTAAATCATAGCATTCCTTTTGCTAATATTTTAAAATCTCTAATAACCATTACAGTGGTACCTCGGGTTACATACACTTCAGGTTACATACGCTTCAGGTTACAGACTCCGCTAACCCAGAAATATTACCTCAGGTTAAGAACTTTGCTACAGGATGAGAACAGAAATTGTGCTCCGGTGGTGCGGCGGCAGCAGGAGGCCCCATTAGCTAAAGTGGTGCTTCAGGTTAAGAACAGTTTCAGGTTAAGAACAGACCTCCGGAACGAATTAAGTACTTAACCCGAGGTACCACTGTACTGCAAATACGTATCACAATGTGCATTTTACCACAGATGGTCACAGATAGTAGTTTACAGAACAAATGATAAGGCAATCCATCAATCCAAATAATAAGTTTAAAACTAACGGAAACCAAATATGATTTCATTAAATGGGCATAGCAGAGCATACTTAAAATACCTGCTGAAAGAGAAATATCTTCATCGAACAGTTTTGCACTTCTAGTGAATTTTCATGGATATAATACAATATAATGGTGTACAATTTTAATCAAAATTGCATAGAAACATATTGCTCACCAGAGCAAGACCTTCTGGGCATATTACACCAATCCTAGTCCAACTGGATTGGCTACCAATTAGTTTCTGGGCCCAATTCAAAGTGCTGGTTTTGACCTATAAAGTCTTAAAAATGGCTCAGGACCGCAATACCTCAAGGACCGCCTCTTTCCATATAAACCTACCTGGACCCTGAGATCATCTTTTGAGGCTCTCCTTCATGTGCCTCCTCCTCAAGAGGTTCAGAGGGTAGCAGCACGAGAACGGGCCCTCTCTGCAGTGGCTCCCCATCTGTGGAATGCTCTCCCAAGGGAAGTTCACCTGGTGCCTTCATTACACACCTTTAGGTGCCTGGCAAAAACATTCCTTTTAAACCAGACCTTTGGCTGATCTGTTTGACATCCTATACCCTTTTAAAATGGGAGGGAGGGGGTTGGATGGGGGTTATTGGGTTGTTGTTGTTGTTTTTATTTTGATTATGTATTTTGTGGTTTTGTATTTTGATTTTGTTCTGTGAACTGCCCTGAGACCTTGAGGTATAGGGTGGTATATAAAAATTCTAATAATAATAATAATAATAATAATAATAATAATAATAATAGGAGAAAATAGCACAAAAATGCTTACGAATTTTCATGAGAATTTTTTTAAAAAACAAACTTGCAAACAGATATAGAAATGTGGGAAACTTAAGATTTTGGATAGTGACAGGAAACCTCTGTGCCCACAAGCAGTCAAGCATGGGGCCCATGTTTATAGCTTAAGTTTCTTGCGTGACAGAAATTTCATAGCACGAATGTGCTGTTTGAATGTTGACTGCAACATTATGGGAAGAATCTTTTTCTGTGTGCAATATGTTAGATGTTCTGCATGAACACGCCCAAGGCAGATTTCTAGGGGTCCTCTTCTTTTTAAGATTTCTCCTGTAACCTTCAAGCTAGTCATGCCTGCCTTTCTTCTTGCAAAATGAATTCCATAATTGAACACATTTCTATTGCTTTGTGTTTGGGGCTTGGTGGGTATCCCCTCCCCCTTCATTTTAGCTACTGGGGGGAAAGGGTTTATCAACTTTTGGAAGCACAGAGATAGCCTCAGGGTCTCTGTCAGTTGGGTACAGTCTAGACATCAAAGGACATTATCATTGTGTAAAATTGCCAGAAGGCAAATACTATTTACAGACCCTCTGGCCCCCGTTATGCTGAAATGATAAGAAATGTCAGCGTGGTATATTGAGCTGAATAATAAACATTCCTGCCAACCCCTTATAAAGTCTACAGTGTTGAAGCTGCTTTTTGTCTTTTTTTTCCTCTTTCTTTTTTTAAGGAAAAGAAAATTCCTGCCCTTTCTTGTTAAGAATTTATTGGAACCTTTCCTGTTAATTATGTCTGTGGTGTGGCAAAAGAAGGGGGAAAGTTCAGAGAAGATCTGTACTTTTCCTGTGAAATATAGGTTATCCATTTTTAATTAAATAAGGTCTAAATGTAACCCACTTTAATTCCACAGCTAATTAAAAATGAAATGACTTAACAGTGCTGGGTGTCATCATTAACCAAATTGTTCATATAAAAATGCAAAATGGAAAAGTCTACAGGAAGTAAAACCAGTGTGTTCTAGGGCCCACCGTGGTGTTTACAGCAGCTGTGTGAAGCGACACACTGTTTAAGCAGAAAGCATTTGAAGGTTATTCTCACAACATTGGAAGTGTGGTGGTTTATTGTAAGTCTGCCATCAACACCAACTACAATGTGGTGAAAGCTGAGGCCCCAAAGGCCTTACTTGAGCAATGGCCTGGTGGCTTTGTTTTCTTGCTACTGTCAGAGGCAGGTGCTGGGGATCATCACAACAGTGGGGCTATGGGACTCACCTGACCACTGTGCGGCTGAGCTGCTGCAGTGTACCAGGACAGTGTGTGTGTGTGTGTGTGTGTGTGTGTGTGTGTGTGTGTGTGTAACAGTGACATGATCAGTGCAAGTGTGCCATATGGAGCACCCGATGGGCTCCATTGATGTGTTTGCACCTCACTGATCCCACTCCTTCTCTTTCTCAGTATGCTGCAGCATGACATTGGCTGCTGCATACATGCCTACCTCAGAAAGCCAGATATATGAGACACACAAATGACGGGGTCAGAACAAGAGAGCTCGTAGATTAGTAAAGCAAAACCTAATCAGTTACTTGGAACAGAGACTACTGAAGAGAATGATTCTAAATGTGCATCAGGCAAACATGTGTTCGGTGAATATTGTGTTCTGCATTTATTGATCAGGAAAGAAACCTAACAGTCCCACCATTTCCCGGTCACTTTTCATCCTTGTATTTTCGGAATTTACTAGCAAAGTTCCTGTCATTGTTGCAAGGGAACTGGGAAGGTTCATTCCCTGTCAGTGAGGGTCAGACTATAGTCAGAGCTGAAAGGCATGCTTTGCCCTTGTCAGAACATTTATTTTTAATGCCATTTGGAGAACTATGAGATTTGATGCATAGCTACATTGCAATCTATACTTTAGTCCGGGTCAGTTTCTATCAGGATCCACAAATATCAACTTTTTCAAACATCCTTGGACTGTGGCTTTGTATAAGGATCTCAACTCCTTTAATGTGGCTGTATCAGCATTGTTCTCACCACTTGGCAGCTATGATGATATCAGCGCTTTCACATAAATGGCTACTACTTGTTGACTTCATCTGAATTCACACATACCCTTGCCAATTAATGATGAAAAGGCAGAATTCAGGCAAAATTAAGCACACTCAAATCCAATTTATTTCAAAGGAAGCATTAAACAATGTGATCAGATTTTCCCCAGTGAAATTAACAGGGTTTAAAAGTATTTAGCTTGTGTTGGATCAATGCCCAGAGGGTTATGCTGTTGTTCTTTGTCTTTTGCACTCATTTCTTCTAGATCAATACCAAACTGGTACTGTCATTAAATGGACTCAGGCAGAACACTTCCTGAAAATGTGAACACCTGGAGTGCTTGTTTCCATTTTAGTGCTTGGTAATAATACATCATAGCTTTAACCACAATTCATGATTTCCCCCAGCACTAGGCAAACTATTGGTACAGTTTAATACAGCTTCTCCAAAATAAAAGATACGCTACAGTGATAAATAATCCCTAAACAGCATGTTATAGCCCATTTGCCAAAAAGGAAGAAGCAATAATCACATACCAACCTGAGAAACAGACCTGTAGAGAAGGAAGCTGGATGTCACACTAATTAGTCAGCAAAACTCTATAAGGTTTGGTAAATTACAGTCAGCAGATAATGGATACATAAGACTACAGGAAGCTACCTTCTGAGCTAGATCTGGGTGAGGTCATCAGAACAACTGGAGTGAGTTGTCATCAATATGTTGATCACACTCAGATGATATTGGGGGCGGGGGGGCGGGACTGAGTCAAGTGTGACACTGCAGGTGTTTAACTGGTGCCTGGATTCAGTAATGGGCTGGGTTAATAGCAAATAAACTAAAGCTGAATCTTGAGACTAGGACGGTAATTGATGTGGGGTGAGTGGCTCTCATCCCTTCTATTCTAGATGGTGTTCGTTGCACTTCCTGAAAAAACAGCATGTGGAGGCACATTCTCACTAGCCTGGGCTACTCTGCTATTTGGAGTACAAAATGTGGCTGCCAGATTTTGACAGGTAGAGCCAGGATGGATCCTAGTAAAGATTCTAAAATGTTGCATAGGTTACCTATTTACTTCTGATCCCAGTTCAAGGTGTTGGTGCTTCCCTTTCAAGACTTAACTGCTTGAGACCCAAAGGAATGTCTCACTCTATATCTTTCTGCCTGTTGTTGTGCTTGCGTTCCACCTCCTTATTTTTTGTGTTTTGGGGGCTTGTCTTACCTTTGCTTCTGAGAGAAATGAAAGCTGGGGGAAGGGCAAGCCCTGACCCCACCCTACCCCAAACCCTTTCTATGTTAGCTAGTTTCTTGGTCTGTTTTGTTTTTTCAAGTGTTTCCCCTACCTGGAGATAGGCGTGGGGTATCTTGTTTATGAGTTCTATGACTTGCTAAGAAGAGGACAGAAGCTTCTAGAAAGCCTCTGTCACAGAATATGTGTTAATGTGATTGTGGGTGACAGGGAAAAAAGACTGAACATGGCTTTGGGTGGGGTTCAGAATCTTGGCAGGGCTATGCCCCACTTTACCCATGTGAAGGGCCTCTCCTGTATGGAAGTAATGGCTAGGAGTGTTGCAGTGCATTCAGAACGACATTCAGGTCCCACAGCCGCAACACTTGTTCTGTGAAATTTCACTTATCTGAGCACAAAGAATTATACCCAAACATTGATACATGAAAAGCTGATTCATGTATCCCACTTCCTTACTTGAATGATTTCCTGGGAACATACATTCAGGACCTGTGTGTACTTGTGCCTGACTAATGGTTGTGGAGAAAAGGAGGGAAAGGGCTAAATTGTGTCCTATTGGGATCCCAACCATATGTGCAGGTGTGTCCATGAAAAACTGCACACGGCGCACTGGATGGCTTTCATTCTACTTTTTTTAGTGTTTAGGATGAGTTAAAAACAAAGGCCTTTTTGCATAATCCACTGCTAGCTTTTCATGGACCAAGCCCTATTTAAATAAATGTCAGTTGACTTGGCTTTTTGGTTCTAGTTTTGGATGGATGTTTGAAGATTGGATAAACTAAAAACTTTTTTTAAAAAAGCTATGCTTTTTGCTGCATATCTTAACTTAGATATCCACCACACTCGACATCTAAAGCGGTGGCAAAGCTCACCAGCGCTTAGAATGGCAGCCGCTAATGCGCTTTTCATGTCCATTGACTTAAATGAGGGGAAAATTGTTTCCCATTTGATGTTGTTCCCCCAAATGTTCAGGATTTTCTGCTGAAGAAACTGATTGTGAACAGCTTGTCATGGAGCACATTGCTGGATTTATTAATTTTCTCTGAAGGACTTAGAAAGTAGCAGCAGCAGCCAGGGACAGACTGAAAGTAATGCACTATTATAATGAAAGCTGATTTGAAGGGGAGGGGTATGTGTAATGAATGCAAACCAAGGGACGATTCATCATGATAAAAAATGCACCTAGGTTTCCCTATAAGTCTCTTTTATTAAGGCAATCTTTGGCGTAATGTTGTTTTACCTTGGCTTCCACCTCTAGCGAATCTATCCATGTTTTCCACCTCCACAAATCTTGTCCCCCAAGGACAGCTCTGTAATGAGAGTGAAGTGTTTTTATTATTGCTTTTGTTAATCATGCTTCCTGCATCCCATGAAGTGTGGCTTATTCTTCTAGCCATAAACTATGCCAGAGTTATTGGGAGATTAATCAATACCTCTTATTAATCATGATCACAACTGGTAATCACAGCTGCAATTACCTGGTGATTCATTAGCGTAGCCCCGTTGAAATGTCAGCAACCATTAAATTTTCAGAATGCGTAATTTTCAGTTGACTTCAACAACCACATAGCTAGACAATTGTGTGATTTATTGCATATGAGATTCATTATTATATATATGGACTATATATATATAGAGAGAGAGAGAGAGAGAGAGCCAATAGTTTATTAATAACCTTGTAGGGGTTTTTTTATATGTGTGTGTGTGTCTCACCCAAGCACAAATACATTCCAATCTATTAGAATTTATTACCATGCCTAATAATAAACAACAGAAAGTTCAATGAAAAGTCCAACCTATGCATGTTTAGGGACCTCATTTTGAATGATTCTTTCAGGGTGATAAATGTTTCAGCCAAAAGAACAACATTTGGTTGCATTCCAGGCACTGATAAACAGAGGTTATTTGCTCTCTCTTACTGGTGGATGCAATTTGTATTAGCGAAGCAGCATTTCATTTTATTAACCACAGCACTTGTTTATTTGCTGCTGGACTCTGCAGACCATCTGACTGGCAGTTCATCTACTTTTCTGCTCTAAAGATCTAAGGGGGGGGGAGATTGTAACCAAATGGTGAGCAATTGTAGCAGAGTGAAAGAAGGGCGGGGGGAGACCAAGAGTTAGAAGAGAATTGCATTTTCCTTATTTCCGCTTGTTGTTAGATCTCTTCTTGCTAAAATAATGCCAGAAATGAATGAACACACTCTTCGTCAATCTTACAGCAATTGTTTTTGCCCTTTCCATTCCCTGGATGCTTTCCTCACTAAGGATGCAATCCTAACCCCACTTACCTGGGAGTAAGGCCCACTGAATTCAACAGTACTTCCTTCTGAGTGGACATGGTTAGGCTTATTTTGCCTTCTTTTTTGCCTAACGTCAAGGCTCTAGATTTCTCAGCAATCATTGATCATCTAGTATGTAAGTACTGTAGATTAAACAGTGCTATTTTTCAAGACAAAGAGGTGCCGGAACTCACCATGAATGTCACCTGTATTATTTTAGAATGACAATGGCATACCCTCCAACATTTCTTCGATGAAAATAGGGAAGTCCCATTCCATAATGATAATTTATACCCCACACATCTTACAGCTTCCAACATATAGAAAACATAATAAAACATTAAACATTAACAAAAATTCCCTATACAGGATTGCCTTCACACGGCTTGGGGGTTGGATAACTCCAAACCCTCCAACATTTCCCCAATGAAAATAGTGACATCCTAAGGAAAAGTGGGACATTCCAGGATCAAATCAGAAACCTTCTCTAAATCAGGGACATACCTGGAAAATAGGGACACTTGGAGGGTTTGCAATGGTGTCCACCTGAGAGGTGCCAGACCTGAGTTCCGGCAAATTCTGGCTGAAAAGAAGCCCTGAGATAAACCATTGTGAATCCACTTTAGCCCCTTTTATTCATCCCCTTCACATATTTCTTCTGGTCATGTCCCTGACATCTGTGTTTTCACTTGAATATGTGACAGGGCTGCTAAGCACCTGTATAGATTGGTATACATGTAGGGACCACTTCCACTGATTGACAGGGTCATGGGAGCAAGCTGGCCCGGTCCCACTCCTCCCACCATGAATTTATAGAACACGTGAATGATAACAAGCCTTATGAGGAATGGTAGAGGGAAGAGGGTATGCTTAGCCTGGATAAGAGGAGACTGAGAGGAGATATGGTAGCCATCTTCAACTATCTAAAGGGCTGTCACGTGGAAGATGGAGCAAAAGATGGAGTTTTCTCCTGCTCTGGAAGCTAGGACCCAAACCAATGGCTTCAAGCTACAGGAAAGGAGATTCTTGCCAAACATCAGGGAGAACCTTCTGACAATAAAAAATGTCTGAAAGTCGAATGAACTCCTTTAGAAGGTGGTGGACTCTCCTTCCTTGCAGGTTTTTACACAGAGGTTGGATGGCCGTCTATCATGGATGCTTTAGTTGAGATTTCTGCATTGCAGGTGGTTGGACTTGATGACCCTTGGGGTCCCCTCCAACTCTACAATTCTATGATTATAAACAGTGAATAATAGTTTTCTTAATCCTATGTGGGCAATTCTAATTTTTGATAACAAAAATGGGATGTAACAGGGGAATGGATATAGTTCAGTACTAGACCATCTGCTTTGCATGCAGGTTTGGTATTCAATGCTTGGGATCTCCAGGTAGGGCTGGAAATATCCCCTTTGTCTGAAACCCTGCAGAGCTACTGCCCATCAGTTTAGACAATGCTATGCTAGATGTACCAGTGGTCTGACTAGATATAGCAGCTTCCTTTGTTCCTGTGATTTTCCTGTAACCACAATTGTAAGAATTCACTGGCTAATGTCTGGAAAGTGAGGGGGGGAATATACATTTATTTTGGGATTTTCCTGATATTTTTGTCTGTGATTTCAGCATTCATATCATGTACACCTGTCCCAAAACATGAAATATTGTTTTTGTGCAAAATAAGAACAAACTCTCTGGGAGAAATAAAATGAAAAAAAGAAATGGTGGCAAAATTTCATCCTGACTGAATTTTGTTTGTAAGGCACCGTAACCCTGTAATGAAGAGTTGTGCAAGATTCTCCCTGACAAATTGTCATTCTGCACAAAGAAAGCTGAAACACCTGATAACGAGTGGCAAACAATTATTACTGGCTTTGTTAGTCACTGACACACCATTAATCATGAGGAAAATTCCTCTGACATGTCCCTTATACTGTAACTATAATGTGTAATCCTACGGGAGGTAGCTTCTCAACACTTGTTATTAAGAGAAAGAGGTGATTACTTTTTAACCAATATCTGCCAACAAGTATGTTTCTTATACATCAATCACCCTGTCTAGGAAGAATAGGGTGATAACAGCCAGAGTAGAGACCTGTAGATATGATGCTATCGCCAGCTCTTTTATATATTTGCATGCACAACAATCCCCATTTTCACCCATGCTCAAGTATTTTGTCTCACCCATAATCAAGTAGAAGCCAGCAATGTGTGCTGTGCCACCACTGCCTCCAGAGCTCCCACCTGTGTTGCTCTCTCCATCAAAAAGACAGACAAGAGGGGATACAGACCTTTCAACAGTGAGGGTTGCAACCAATGCTAGAATATTCAGGGTAGACCCACTGAAGTTAATGGTCATGATTGGATCCATTCATTCCAATGGGTCCACTGTGTCAGACTAGTGCTATGCCTGATCATTCTTGAGCTCCTTCTCCAGAGGAGTGGAGGCTACAGGGAAGCAATCTGGCTTGTTTCTCCCCTTGTATCCGACTTCCCTCCAAGCCATTGCATTGCAAAAGGGAGCGTGAGCAGGGGGCGGCTCCAGGAAACTCTTTTATATCTCTTTTTTGGCTAGGCATTTTTCAGACAGATCTCAAGAGGCTGCGTTGCTAAAGAAAACGACGCCAGCTCTTGAAAGTAACTCCTTTTACAAAACTTGCTGTTGAACAATGGAAGATGGCTTTTCCAGATGTTCTGCATGTGTACAAGGGATGTATACCAATGGGGAGGAGGAATGTGCTCCTCCTGGCTCCACTTCCTCAACATCTGCCTCTTCAGTGTGACATCTGCAAAATGGTTGAATGTGCAATCAGGAACGAGCTCCTCCCACTCCCACCCCCACCCCACCCCCCGGACAATCCATTTGTGTTCAGCTGAGGATGTATAAGCCTTCCTTTGCAAATGTCATTCCGCATAAATACAAACCACTCCTAGGTTCCCCACAAGCTTTCTTCTTCTTGGCAATCTAATTTAGAAGGGAAAACAACTTTTTGGGTTTGCGATCTTTGAAACAGCTGGGAGTCAGATCCTTGCTGATCTACTGCAAATCACTCAGAGATCTACCAGTAAGATCTCAGTCTACCTTCTGCTCCCCGCCCCCCATTATAGAGAAATTGGGGGAACTGCAGGACAAGCTTCTCTTATATTCCACCTGGCTTTCCGTTTGAATTTAGCCTGATCTTTTATTCCCCTTCCTTCCCTCCACCTCCCTTTTTTATGAAGATTGCCCGCTCTGGGATCCCACAGCTAATTCTCCCCTGGTCTCCATGCTGGCCCAGATAGGGCTAATTTAGCCAGCTAGCCCTGGTTATCATCTAATGTTATTGGACGGATTCCCCCCCCCCAAAAAAAATTGATTTTGAATTCTGAATTTATCATTATTCATGTTTTATACCATATTTTATGCTGTTTTTTGTTGCATCAATTAAATGTTTTAAATTTGTTGTTAGCTGCCCTGAGCCTGGTTTTTGAACCGGGAAGGGCAGGATATAAATAAAAAAAATGTTATTATCTATCTATCATCTATCTGCAAACAACATTTTTGCTTTCCGAATTCTGCAGTTCTTCATCCTGGCCCCTATGCCTTTAAAAACATTCACATTCATGAGGTCCACTGCTGTTCAATTGGACTGAAATGCTGGATGTTTTATTTATAGGGCTTACTGTAACTCCATATTAGCAAACACCGAGGGGATAATTAGATGACTAAGAAACATGTAACAAGCAAATTATCTTGGTGATATGCATGGAATATTTAGGTTTCCTGGCAGCACTACACCAATGATATGAACTGGTAATTAACCATTGCAGATAAGACTACAACAGTGCATGCCTATGCTTGTCTACTCAGAAGTAAGTCCCATTAAGTTCAATTGGACTTACTTCCATGTAAGCGGAGTGGATATCTATGCACCCTTGGAGGACTTTCCCCACAGTACACAAAACGTATGTTGCTTTCCACAGATTCCACAATGTAAATCAATATTCATTTAAGTAAATCCGAAATACAAATCTAACAAGGATAGGAGGATGAGACAAGTAACAGTGATTTGCAGCCACATTTTCAACAGGGCCTACCCAGTCTTGAGGCTATGTGAGACAATTGTCTCAGCTTGAGGATGTGGCATGGTGAATTTCTGCCCCTTCTGGACCTCCCGCTTGCTTGCCCTGCTGCTGGCTCAAACCCACACCCTGCTACCACCTATGTGAGCTTTCTGATGGGCTTTCCTTATCCCTCTCCCATTAGCCTTGCTCTGAGAAAGAGACAGGTGCCCTTCCTCAGAGCAAAGTATCTATAGGATTTTTTTAAAAAATATATATAATCAAGGTAAAACTTCTACCTAGTGCAACAACGTGGCAGTGGCACAGGGAATTTCCAAGCCCCTTTGCCCAAAATGCATTGCTCAGAGGGAGGACCTCCACCCTGCCATTTCTCAATGTGCAGCAGGGAGGAAGGGAAGGAGGCCGGCAGCAAAAAGGAGGTGGGGAGAGGTCCAGCCACTAGCAGTACCAAGAGGGGAGAGAGGAGGCAGTGGCAGCAGTAGTGGAGCGTGTGAGTGGCAGTGGCGTCTCTCTTCTCCGTACTTCAGGCTGTTGTTGTGGCTTTGATTTTCACCTTTCGTATACTATGAAAATTAATGTTTGACCTTGTAGAATCTTGTATATGTGGCCACAGCACTACTGAAGCAAAACAGGCTTGTTGTTTCTCACTATTTGTCAGCTTTTCTCTCTAGCAACGCTATTATATGAACAACAGGGCTGGTCTCACTTCATTTCATCTTGGGTTTTTGGTTGAAATTGAGAGGCGGGGCGGTATTTCAGTTGAAAAAAGGAGAGAGAGGGAAATTCTCTTTGTGTTGCCATCTTGAAAGTGTTTGGTCTCACACCATCAAGACCAGAAGCATACTGCTTCAGAAAGACTGCTGGTTGCAGAACCCCTTGCTTTGCCTTGCTGCAGCACCTGTAACACTTTCCAGTTAATTCTGTGGTGTTTTCATATTGCGAGCAACATGTAGCACTGCATATCTCAAGTAAATATGTTTGGCTCATTTTATGTATATATATTAAAGTAGAGAAACGAAAATAATGTCCCTATGCTCCCTCTGTTCACACACATGCTACAAGTGTTATGAAGCCCATCACAAATTGCTATTACCACATTCATATCATCTCCTATTATCTCTGCTCAGTGACTGTGAGAAGCCCTAATCTATTCTTCACCACACCGAGCATTTCATTCTAACAATCAAATAGCATTTCCCATTTGACTTCTCATATCCAGTGATAGACCCATTCATTTAGACAGACTTCTTACATGGCTTATTTAAAGCTGACATTTTGCAAGCATGAAATTTAAACTCTCTCTCTCTCCCCCCCCTCCCCACATTAGCCTTGGGTTTGGGGTTGGTTGGCTTGTTTGTGACTATATCAAAAAACAAGTTGACACTGATGACTTTGTAGTTTGATAATAGGATATATAGCTTTTGCCTATTATCAAACCCTAGTCTTGACCCCGGTCTTGAAGCGTTTAGGATGTGCTCAACCTTTAATTGTAGTTCCGTATAATTTGGGGTGTTGTTGCTGTTGTTTTAAATCTTGGTATGCTGAAAACTACTGTACCCCAAGTCACAACAGTCTTTTTCTTTATAATGAAGTTTGTTTTCTATGTAAGATCCAAGCAAATTATAGGAAGAGTAGACCATTGCAATGGTCTCAGGTTACTTACTTTAATTTCTTTCAGTAGCAGATAGGTAGCCGTGTTGGTCTGCCATAGTCAAAATAAAAAAATTCCTTCCAGTAGCACCTTAAAGACCAACTAAGTTAGTTCTTGGTATGAGCTTTCGTGTGCATGCACACTTCTTCTTTCAGTAGGTTGACTTTCAGTATAATTAACACTGGGTATCGCCTTACATGATTGTCAAATGCCAAACATGTTATTGCTATTTTGTGTTTTTGCTTTTGGTTCAGTAATAGGTAGTTTGTTGAACGTGTCAAGTATTTTAAGGTAGGGCAGGTTTAAACTTTTACGATTGAACTTCCTTCCTTATTAAAGCCCAGCCAGGACCTGTTGCTTTGCCTGTCAGATACCCCCACTGGCCTGTCAAAACCTCAGTCGAAAGATAGAAATGTCTGGACGCTGCTTGAGCACAGCAAGAGCGGTGGCTGCAAGAATGCTAGGGTTGAGACATCTAGGGGAGAAGAAAGGAAGATTGTATGCAGGATCACAGAGCAAGAGGTTCCCACTTCAGATAATAGAGATTATTATGCGTTTTCAATTTTTGAAAGTTCTGTATTATATTTGCCTTGGGTGCTTCAGCATTCACTCATTAAAATCTCTGCCAAGACTGCCAGAGTCTAGCAGTGATCAGAGCTCCAAGTCAGAAGCCACAGAGTCTCCAGCTAAAGAACCAGACCAAGTGCAGGATTGTGAGCCTGCTGTTGGAGAGACAAATAAGTCTGATGGACATGAGCCCCTCAGAAGAATCTCTAATACCTGTAGGGCCGGAGCCTTATGGGTGCCTTTCCCTGAAGCAAATGCCTTCCACAGGACTTTACTTGTCCAGCAGCAAGAGCAGGCTAGGTGGGAGAGTAGGGAATGGAAAAGACCAGAGGATTGGCCTTTTAAGAAGCTGTCAGAGTCCATAGTCTCAAGCTGCTGTTTCCTCTGCCTCGCTTAAGAACAGTTCATTTTAATATAAAAGAAATCCATTAGCAGGTAAGGGTGTTTTCACATTCAGCTGAGGTTAGGTGACCCATACTTCAAGCAGAGTCCCCACAGCTAGTCAGCTTGTTGTTTTTGAAGGCCGTGGCTCTCCCAACCACATTTTGAGCTGATCACTAGGAGCTCAACTCAGATGCACAGAAATCTTTTCACCAATTTTTGGACTGATCAGAAAGCAAAGCATCTGCTGCTAGAGCAGAATGGGGGGAAACTTTCAGATTGGCTTCCCAACATTAACTAATTGGGTTGCTACAATCTTAACACACGCTGAACACAGTGAGACTTCCTTTTCTTTTGGAACAAGCAACAGCCTTTAGATAGATAATATTTATTGCGGCCATAGGCCCATACAGGTAAAAACAACACATAAGTGACAGCTTGTGCCGTGGGGAAACAAAACAAAACAAAAAAAAACCAGTCGCTAAAACACCAACAGCCTTTAATTCATATCCAATGTTTTGGGAAGAAAAGGGCCACTAATGGGTTAATGTGTCTGGGAGCAGGGGCTTGGTGGTTTTCCTGAGTTGTGAGCTTAGTTTCCATTTCCCCTTCCTTGTTTGCTTCTGTATGGAACATATAATAGCCAATCATTTGCCCCATCATTTGGGGAGGGGCTGTAGCTCAGGGTGCTTTGCATGCAGAATGTGGTAGGCCCAATCCCCAGTAATCTCCAGGTAGGGCTGGGAGAGAACCCTGCATGATACCATGCCACTGCCATTCTGGATAGACAATGTTGCATTAGATGGACCCAATGTTCTGGCTAGGTTTAAGGCAGCTACCAATGTTTCTATCTTAAGGTTTAAACCACTAGAATTAATTCTTAAGCATATATATATTACTGATCTTTACAATATATATTACTGATCTTTACAATCCATCTGTCCATAGCTGTCAACTTACAGATTTGAAAATAAGGGACCAGCAGCCTTGAAAATAAGGGACCAGCAGCCAAAATAAGGGACCTGCAGCCTCACCTGTTCCAGGCACTCCAGTCTTCCTGTCCTCCTGCAGTCTGGTCAAACTCATGCTGGTAGCTTCGAGAATACTGTCCAACCAACTTTGTAACCAGAGGTTCAACTCAATAGAATCTGAATCACATGCACCACAAGGCCTATGCAGCCTCAACTTAAGATGCCTTCCCAGCCTGGCTTTGCACTACAAAGTTTGCAGCAGCACGTGCAACAAAATGGCGTCCAGCATTCAAAAAAACCCCAGGGGGACTTCCGGGGTGGCGCCATCGGCAATGGCGGACTCCCTCTGAACTGGAGGGACTAGCTCTGCGTGAAATGGGTCTTTTCCGCTATGGCGAAGTGGGGACCCTGCTAAAAATCACAGGCGGATGAAGCCTGTGACCATAGGACTCGGCGGGCACCCTTAGCGCCCCCCCAACCCGCAAAGGAACCCACTAACGGGCTCCGAAGTGAAGAGGGGGAAGTGGCGCGGTGCTGTGAGTCAACTGCTATTTCTGTGGAGCGAAGCCGCACAGCCGTTGCCGGAGCACGCTGCCTTTTTCCTGGGACAATTTGGCTTTTAAAATAAGCACCCATGAGTACTTAAACTTTGAACAATCGGACTTTAAATAAGGACTTGCAAGAAGAAAGGAATTGGACTTAAAAATTTATTTTAATTTGGTACTGAAACAGGAAGGTCTAAACAGGAAGTCAGCCTTCTGTTTCTTTGTAAACAGAATAAAGCAAATACAACGTAAACTAGAGCTCAGAAAATCGCCTTTAAAGGATTGGCTTTCATCATTTAAAATTGTTGAACCCCCCCTTCGGTAGCAGGAGAAGAAGGGGGATCTGTTTTGGACTGTTTAAACCTGCAGAAGTGAGTTTAAAGCAAAGTAACTTTCCACCGTCCTGATCCTGGAGCGGGGTGTCAGGACTGACGTTTTGAAGCTCATTGACCAGAGACAAACGTTTTTGACAGATAGTTAAAGGAAGAGAAAAATAGTGATTCCATTGCTTCCTTTCGCACTTTAAAGGAACAAATATTGACAAAATATCTCAAAAAGGGATACTTTGTTGCAAGAACAAATAGAAGTTCTCCCCCTAGAGGGAGACTGTGAAACTGTAACTAATTCCAGGGAGCTTGCAGCTGTCTCAGATTACAATCGTGGGAAAGGACTTGTGACCTTGTGGGACAATGTACCCAGAGGCTCTGCTGTGTGCTCTCTGTAAAACAAGCGCCCTATAGGAACAGTTAAGTGAGAAGATGGATTTGATGACTAACACGGCCAGAATTTTTGAACAGGCAGTGGGAAACTATGTGGAGCCCACCCAGGAATTAGATCAGGAGTGCGTCTTGACAGAGCAGATGAGAGAAGAGGATGTTGCTGAATCTTGGGCGCCAGAGATGGAGGGAGCTGCGGCCTTGCGGGAACAAGAGCTTTTGGATTTGACAAATGAACTTGGAAAAAGCCAGATCTGGAAAGATAAAGTTTGGATTGGTTTGGAAATGGGGGGTTGGATAGACCCCCCTATGCAAGGATGTTTGGACTTTCCGAGTCTGGCAATGGGCTGCGAGATGTTTGGAGCTGTGGGGGCTCTCAATTTTGGAGGGATTCTGAAACATCTTCTTAAATACCACATGGAGTTGAGTCTGGACTATGGAAAAGGGGCTGATTTGTTGAAAAGGGTCAAAAACATCATCAAGCTGGAGTTCCCACGAGTGAAAGGAGAATATGAGGAAGAGCTGCGGAAGGGACATGGAAGAGATTTAAGGGCCTCGGATATAAGGTTGCCAGGTTAATGCGCTAGATCGATGGGATAAAAAGGACTGACAAAACCCGGGACCAGGAGGAAGGGACGCTGGATGAAGATTGGATTGTTTTTATTTCTCTTTTTATTATCAGGATTGTTTTATAAAATTGATGAATGTTAGAAAAATGTTGGAACGAAATTATTTGGCTCTAGTAAAAATGTTTAAAGAATTAGGTAAGAATATTATGGTTGTGAGAAGTCAGTAAAAATAAATTTAAGTTTTAAGTTTTTAAGGTTTTCTATAAGATAAGATGAAAATAGATTAAGGCAACGTAATGACAGAATATTATGAAATATGGAAAGGATTTGCTGCATAATTAATAACCAGGATACAAAAAAAGGGAGGAGGAGGAGGTCAAAGAAAGAAGGTAATGAGAGTTGAGGATTTGAGAATGATGGACTTATTTTTGTTTGTTTGCGGTGTATTTTTGTTTTTTGAATGTGGTTTTTTTCTATTTTCTTTTTCTGCTTTGTTTTTTCTTTGTAATTTCAAAAATTTTCAATAAATATCATACTAAAAAACAAAAACCCCTCAGCTTGCATTAACTAGCCACATACCCACAGCCTCCCCCCCCTCGCCATGAGATCGCCAGTCACCCACCATTTTAGTCAACCAGCTCCTTTCTTTTACCCCATAAGTCAATCGAAGGAGCCTCCAAAACAAATTCAAAAGCCCCCCCCCCAAGATTTCCTTTCCTTTTCCCCCACCATGTGCCCCCACTCCAGACAGACCTTTTCGCCGGCAAGGGTGAGTGGGCCGTCGATGACATATCCATCCGATTCCGATCCAAGCACTCAGCACAGGTATGTTCAACTTCTGAGCCCCTCTGAGCCAAAGGCAGAAAGCCCAGCCAGTAGCCAAACGAAGCTCAAGGAAAACCACGTCACCTCTCCGCTGGGAAGCGCTGAGCAAAGGCGAGTCCCCAGGGAACACAGCCGATTTGATCAGCACAAGGCATGCAAGCCTCACCCCCCAGTCGTTCTTAGACTTCTTATTGGGTTAGCAACACAGCCAAGCAACACAGTTGGATCCTCCCTCCTCCCTGGCCGGCAGGGAGGGAGGAAGAGGAGCTGCTTCCTTTGAAATTTAAGGGACATCATTTAAGGGACATTTAAGGGACATCCATCAATAAGGGACAGCGGCGGGACATGGCGCTAGAATAAGGGACTGACCCTTCAAATAAGGGACGCTTGACAGCTATGCATCTGTCATGTATGCTTCAGTTGAGATTCCTGCGTTGCAGGGGGGTTGGACTAGATGACTCTCTGGGTCTCACACAACTCTATGATTCTATGATAATATAAAATCTATTTTTGAACGATTATGCTGTATGTGATCAGCTGCAAATGGTGGCTTGATTTGCACAGCTGCCCAAAAATGCCACAGTCATTCTGTATAAATGGTATGGTTAGTAGTTGCTGAGATAGTTTTGTGTGCATACTTATTGCTGGTATGGTGTGATGTTTTCACTGGCACCTTCTGCTTGATATTTTTATAGCCTTATGGCTTGAACAATTAATACATTATTTGCTTTAAAAGGGGAGGGCAGTACATTTACATGGATAATTGATCAGGCAACCATTCAATCCATTCCTGTTCAAGTCATTATCCAATGATTTACCTGAGAATTTCACTTATTGCAGTCCAGTCTCCAGTTACAATTGATGGCCCTTTCTGATGTAGGAATTAACAGCTAATCACATTCAAGGTAATTTGTACCAGGTTTTCCTTTAGAGGTAAATATCACCAGAGAATTATGATGTTTCTGTTACAAATATACAGATGGAGAGTGTTGTTGTTTAGTTGTTTAGTCGTGTCTGACTCTTCATGACCCCATGGACCAGAGCACGCCAGGCACTCCTGTCTTCCAATGCCTCCTGCAGTTTAGGTAGAGACAAACAGCATAGCTTAAAAAACGTTAGAACATCCTTCTGGTCCAGGTCAGTGGTCTATCTAGTCCAGTACTTTATTCTTACTGTGGCTAACCAGATATTAAGAGGAAGCTTGCAGGAAGAACTTGAGCCTAGATGCCATTTCACTTTCATATACAATTTCAGTTACAAATGCAAACCTTTCCTTAAGACCAGTGAAATGAAAACTGGACATCGCCTTAAGTCCAAATAACACAATTTGAGTAGTTAAGCTGAATAAACTCTGCTTTTCCAAAAACCAAACTCCTCCCCAGTGAGGCATCGGAGGTGGGTGTAAGGATTAAATAATAGATTTCCCTAAGAGAGATGCTTGATGCCTGATTCACTGCAGGTAATTACATGCTAAAAAGCATGTATCTGTGAATAATGGGTACCGTCATACTTCCCTGAGTGGAGAGCAGAGAGCTGGCAAAGTGGCTTTTTCTCATCCTTGCACATCTCTGACAGTAAATGGATGTAAGTGGCTCAATAAAGCATATAACAGGTTCCATTAAAACACCTACAGAGCCAAGTAAAAACAATTAATCCCCTATTTCCAGCAAGACAATGTAAGTTGGCTTCTAGTGACTTAAATGTGGTTGTGGGGGAATACTGGCATATCACGTAGGCTGAAGAAACAAGGAGGTTAAAAAGAAGAAAATGAGTAGGGATTGCAAACCGCCAAGGTGCTTAAAAATAAAAATAAAGCACAGAATTTGTACTATTTTTCTTCTTCTAGATACTAAGCAATTAGATTGTGTTAGGTAGAATACCAGGAATGTAAAAGAAAAGAAGAGGAAGTTGGATTTAGTTTGAAAGGAAGCTCACATAGATTGTGTTGTAATGTGTGAAACTATTTCCTTTCCCCACTGCTTGGCTGCTTCTCCTCTGACAGCATCAAGGCCCATCTGCCATCCAGTCCTATGAGTTACTGCCATTTTTCTGTGGCTGAAAGGAGTATATGAGAATTGCTTTGCTGGATTAGACAAAGGTCTGTCTAAGCCAACACTCTGCTTCCAATAGCGGTTAGCCAGTTGCTTCAGAAGCTCACAAAGGCATGAAGGCGATGGCTTTTCCCTGTGGTTTATTCCCAGTGGACACTTAAAACAACCAGAGGAAAAAACTTCAGAAGATGGAAGGTTCATTAGCTATGGTGTGTGTCTGTCTCTTTCTCTGTGTGTAATCCAAAGTTATGCACGAGTCCCATTGATGTTAGTGTGAGAAATAAAGCACATGCATTGCACTCTTTGTGAAATCTATCTTTTATTTTTAGAATAAATCTGACATAATACTTTGGTTACTGTGTCAGCAGTTATCACTGTAAGGCCAAAAAAAGAAGAAGAAGAGTTCAACTGCTACATCTTTTTTGTGAAACAATTTCCAGCTTTAACAATGAAGTGTCTCAGAAGTGTGATTGTAAGGGCTGAAGCCCACACTGTAAAAAGGAGGGAAGGGGAGGGGAGGGGAAGCAATTAAACCAGGTAGCCCAATTTTTCCTTCATAGAATCATATAATTGTAGAGTTGGAAGGGACCCTGAGGGTCATGTAGTCCAACCCCCTGCAATGCAGGAATCTGAACTAAAGCATCCATGACAGATGGCCATCCAGCCTCTGCTTAAAAACCTCCTAGGAGGGGGAGTCCATCACCTCCGGAGGGAGTCTGTTCCACTGTCAAACAGCTCATGCTGTCAAAAAGTTCTTCCTGATGTTTAGTCAGAATCTCCTTCCTTATAACTTGAAGTGATTGGTTTGGGCCCTACGCTCCGGAGCAGGTGAAAACAAACTTGCTCCCTCTTTCATGTGACAGCCCTTTCGCTATTTGAAGATGGCTCACATATCTCCTCTTTTGCAGGCTAGACATACCTAACTCCCACAACCATTCCTTTGCAACCCCACCCCTGATATTGCATATGCCAGGAGGGCATGGCTAAGGAAACAGCGTCATGGTCTAAATTAGGACTGTTGCCTGGCGTGATTAGATGTGCAAGCCAATTAGGCATGAATAAAAAGGCCTCAGCCCAAGTTAAACCCAAACCAATTTGGCTTTTATAAATGTTGTCTTTTCTTTGTATGGCAGTCACTTAAATAGTTACTGTGAATATATATTTAGGAGGTGGGCAGGTAGACAAATTTTTAAGCTAGTTCTAATTTTCTACCACCTCTGAGTACAACTGCATGCAACTTCACTCATGTCCTGTTTGCATGCTTCTTAGATAGATCTTATACAGGGCCTTTTACAAGGATATGAAACAGTCTCTCATACTATACAACACTGCTAACTTCTAAGAATTTATTTCACAGTAGTACAAATTTAGTCAGCAGTTTCTGCAGTTGTTTGGGGAATGAGTGGTAGCTCTGCAGTAAAATGTCTGATTTGCAGGTTTAATTCCATGCTCAGTGAGGGCTAGGGAAGATTCTCTGTCTGAAATTTTGGAGTGGTACTGTCAGTCAGTGTGGAAACGCTGAACTAGATGAACCACTGATTTGGTCCTGTATTCCTAGTACATGGCTTCTTAATGTTAGTTCAAGGGTTGCCTTGGTGCCAAACTACTTCTTTTGGACAGTATCCTCAAATGTCCATGCCAAGGATACATCAAGTCTGACCCTTTCATCATTGAAATCCTTCAGTACCAGCACAATCTGAAGTGGGCTCTCTTCAGAAAAGCATTTGGAAACTTCATCTGGCAGACAATTTAGGTGCCAGATTTCTGGAACACCCTTTGCTGATAATATTATGCCAGTTTTGTTATATCTGCAGTGACTACTCGTTTATTTCCAGACTCAGTTCAAGTAGCTTTTATATACAGTATTCACCCCTCCTCTGGGAATGGAAAATTCCTCATTTTCAGACCACAGTGTTCAGAGTTACAACCTTCTTGGATAAACAAGGGGATGCAACAGAACTTAAACAGGATTTAAGTAAGAATGTTCCCCTGAAAGAGAGAAAAATCTCAAAAGAAAAACTGAAGCAATTAGGAGTTAATAGCTGCCATCCATGCATATTCTTCAACTGGTTTCTGAAGAAGCACAAAATGAGGTTCAGTCTTTGAGATCTCATCTGTATTGTTTGGAGAATTGTTATGTTGTCCTCTATGTACTGTGTTGATTGGAGAATTGTGTTGTTTTTTTACATAATGGTGTTTGCTTTTCATTCTGGCTTTGTATCTTGTGCATATGTTTATATCAACATCACTCTTACTTGGGTGTCTGTGACTTGGTCTTTTTCCTACTACCGAGGTGCCACCATTTGATCCCTCCACCGCTGAGTTCAGCATTGTAGACTCTGCTATAGAATCATAGACTATGTTTCCGACTTGTGGGTCAGGGCACAGCATATGTTTTGCATGCAAAAGATCCATGTGCAGCTGGAAAGACTCAGAGCAACAGGTAGGCCTTGTTGACAGTTCTGAGCTAGAGGGACCAATGGGATGCCTTTGTATATGGCAGCTTCCTATGTTCCACACATACAGCTCATTGGTATTGAAGCAGAGCCTTTTCTGTTGTGGCACCCATATTATGGAGCTCTGTCCCTCAAGAAGTATGGTTAGTTTCTTCTCTTTTAACCCCTTCAGGCATGCAATTATGACCTTTTGTATTGTGCCATTAAAAAAAACCTTTTGGTTTAATGTTTTTATCTATCTACTTTTAAAACATTGTCTTCCCCTGCTCTTATAAGGTTATTTTAACTGTTGTATTTACTGCTTTCATGTTTGTCAGTCCTCTTGTAAGCTGTTTAGAGAAGTAAAGGTAGAAATCATTAAAGAAAGAAACTTCCACATTTGAAAAAGCATCTCAGCAGTTTGGTAGCTCTCCTTGAGGTAAAGTTGTTTATGGAGGCTCTTAAATGGGCAAATCAGCATCCCTAGTCCACTTTCATACTTCATTTACTCTCATACTGGCTTGTTGAAAGGTGATTAGCAGAAAGAATTTTAATATCTTGTTTGCAAATGGAGCTACTAGGAGAAATTATTACATATGACTTAGTTTATGATTATTCTGCTCAGGCTTGTTCTAATATTTTTTATGAGAGATTATAAACAAAAGATATTGCTACATATTTCACACTGGAAGTTTTTTGAAAAAAACTCTCTCAACCCAGGAGTGGGACAGCGCACCAGTGCCGCAACAGATATTTTTCAGCTTTATTTATTTAGAAATTAGTCTCACCTTGCAAAATAAAAACAACTTGCTATTCCCTTCAGCCATGACCTAAAAAAAAGTGCAGCAAATAAGCCTTCTGTGGAAACATTTATAATGCAATCAAGCATACTTTTGTGACACTTGTTTGTTGCTGAGAAGGGCAGAACATGCCTGCAGGGAAAGGAATAATACTGTATAAGCAGTATGGAAGCCTGCATCAGAGCAAACTTTCTGTGTAGGGATGTATATAAGGAGTTGCCTTGTCCAACAAATTGAAAGGAGAGGCTCACTGACTCTTGGTGAAGTTCCATATTTTGACGGGAGCACACACAAGGCTCTCGGCTGATGCAACAATAGTTAGATTTGAACAGCGGCTAATTGATAAGTGTAAGTCTTTGCTGAACCTGGGTGCCTGCTTCAGAGCAGATAGTTAAACAAATAAATAAAACAATGCTGGCATTTATCAGTCTGAAAGTGGTGAAATAAGGAGTTGCTCACACAAGCTTGCAATTGAGTACACAACAGTTGAGGTTATGTGGAATGTATATCTGTGGTGTTGCACTTCTGATAGCGCACTTGATATTTAAGTCACCAGTCCTCATTGCACGATGATCATGAGCGATGGAATTGTGGCTGCCCATGGGCCTTAGGTTCTACTTCATGTGGTGCTTGCAATGTATGAGGCATTGATTAAAAAGCTTCCCCTTCTTAAGAGTAAGATTGCTTGCTAAGGGGTAGAACATCTGTTTTGCCTGCACAAGACCTTGGCTCCAATCCCTGGCATTGCTAAGTAAGGAGATGTATTTAGGATAGCCATGTGGAAGCCTCTCACCCACAAGCCAGACTAGGTCCAGAAGGGGTCCTCATTTGGTCTGTGAGGGAGTCTTCCAAAACCTGTGCCCATCTGCTCTGCACCAGACATAGTTGGTTAGAGCATGGTGCGAATAATGCCAAGGTTGCAGGTTCGATCCCTGTATGGGACAGCTGCTTATTCCTGAATTGCAGGGGGTTGGACTTGATGGTCATCAGGGTCCCTTCCACCTCGATGATTCTATGGTATGTGGTGATGGGTGAGGAACAGGTGAAGGTCCACCTGCAAAGGAACAACCAGGAGCCATTGTTATTTTACAACTGGGGGTTGCATTTGGCACCTTTTAAATTCGGTGCAAGGGGACGCGGGTGGCGCTGTGGGTAAAAGCCTCAGGGCCTAGGGCTTGCCGATCGAAAGGTCGGCGGTTCGAATCCCCACGGCGGGGTGCGCTCCCGCTGCTCGGTCCCAGCGCCTGCCAACCTAGCAGTTCGAAAGCACCCCCGGGTGCAAGTAGATAAATAGGGACCGCTTACCAGCGGGAAGGTAAACGGCGTTCCGCGTGCTGCGCTGGCTCGCCAGATGCAGCTTGTCACGCTGGCCACGTGACCCGGAAGTGTCTCCGGACAGCGCTGGCCCCCGGCCTATAGATGTGAGATGGGCGCACAAACCCCAGAGTCTGTCAAGACTGGCCCGTTCGGGCAGGGGTACCTTTACCTTTACCTTTAAATTCGGTGCAAAACAGAAGCCCAGCTGGGATTGATGCCCCTTGAGCACAGCAACGTAGCTCGGGTGCGGCCCGTGCATCCTGCAACTGTGTCCATGGGGGCGGGGCGTGCTGCATGGAGAAGAAGAGTTTGGATTTGATATCCTGCTTTATCACTACCCAAAGGAGTCTCAAAGCGGCTAACATTCTCCTTTCCCTTCCTCCCCCACAACAAACACTCTGTGAGGTGAGTGAGGCTGAGAGACTTCAGAGAAGTGTGACTAGCCCAAGGTCACCTAGTAGCTGCATGTGGAGGAGCAGGGAAGAGACCTGGTTCACCAGATTATGAGTCCACCACTCTTAACCTCTACATAACACTGGCCTCTCTGCCACCTCCCCCTTGACTGTAGCGCAGCTGAGGGAGAGGCGCAGGGCAGACGCAAGCACCACACTGCCGTTTCAGAGACGCGTGACTTGGGCACGTTGCAGGCCCCACTGTAAGTGTCAGGCCCCGCAGTGTGGCACCCAGTGCCAGCCACATTTCGTTGTGTTTGCTGACGGAACTAAAAAGTTTCATGAGCCCATTAAAAACCCTCATATTTTTGTCATTTTGTCACACACCCCTCAGTGATTACACCCGGAGCGGACCGCCCCCCCTCCGCCCCCCTTCCTCCACCACTGCTTGGGTGCTCCCAACCCAAGCTCCCAAGTGCAGGCAATACCTACTGAAATCTGCCACCCCTCTCACTTCACCTGAATCAGCCTAAATTTGGTTACAAACAACCATTGTGCCAAATGTTAATTGAACTGAATTACTTCCAGAACTACCTTCGCCTAGTTACTGCACCAAAGGATGCTTTTTTTTTTTTTTACAGTGGGATTCTAAGCACATCTACTCAGAAATCAATTCCATTGGGTTCAGTGGCATTTATTCTCTATTAAGTTTGCTTCACTTGAAGCCCTACATAAAATTTATTTTAGTGACCAGACATAAACTGCCGTAGAGTATATGGCAGTGTTGGGATTCAACCTGGATTGCATGGGCTCATCTTGATGGTTTATATGTGATCTTATTACTTTGTTGTTATTTATAAATATATTGGTATTCACCCTGAGTCTTTATGATAATGTGGGATGAAATACAAATAAATGAGATATTTAATGAAAGTCTTTACTGATCCTCACAGCCATTCCTTAATTTATCTTCATCACCCTTCAGTACCTTGTTATGAATAGTGCTACTACGGAGTATTTATCTGCTTCTTGGAAACACAAGTGCACAGCTTCTGTTTTATAATGTAGCGTATCCACTCTATTAGATTTGTAGCATTGTTCTTGTATAGCAAGCAATCCAATTTGGTACTGTATATTTTGATTTGTGTTAAGAGTCTCATACACTAATCTTCCTAATATCCTTTACATTTATTTTGGGCTGTAGATCATATTCTCACCCGGTCATGAATTGTTACTGGTTTTCAGCTGTATATTATTATATTACATCGCCACTCTTTGTTTTTGTTTCTAGTGGATATTTATTTTAGACTGGTTTTAGTTTTGCTTTACCAAACGTTTTATATTCCGAAGTGCTCTCTAAGCATTAATTTTGTGTGAAAGATTCATCATGACAAGTATTACAAGCCCTTCACTGTTGAGTGTATCTCATTTACTCTGTTAGGTTTTACATCATTTTCAAAGACATGCTGAACTCTGAAAGCCCACACCTCCTCATTGTGCCACCAATCAGTGATGTCTGTTATGGCATGCCCACTATCAGTATGAATATCATCTGTTACTAAGAAAGATGGAAGTACTCAGCTAGTACCAGTGGCTGGATTCTTTAGAAGGCAGTGTTCTATTTCTTTATAGAACAGACTCCCCTGCACTGGAGACCAGAAAAGTAGTACACTTTGATATAGTTTATTGACCAGAGAACCTTGTGCCCTAACAGGCCACTCCCCTTGTCTGCCAGTAATCACAACTATTGATTGACTGATTTTAGTTTATTTTATATACTGCCTTTCCACAGTGAGCTGTGCCAAACGTGGCTACAACAAGCATTCAAGATACCAAAAATCCAAAGCACTGGGGATGGGGAAGACAAGACAGTTTACAAAACATATCAACAAACTGAAATGAGGGCAAAAGCGTCAATTTAGCAAATGGATAATAAATTCAATATTACAGTGCCATTATCTAAGAGAGGCCACATTCCTTTGTCTCTCTCTGTGAATACTGAATAAACTACTTGATAAGAACCCCTTGTTTTTCTACTTCTTGGCAGCCCACCATGAGAGGACTAGGATTCCCTGAAGCCCTGAAAGGCAGCAATGCATTGCATTGCATTGCAGAAGGTCTGGGGTTCATTCTTCAGCATCTCCAGGTAGGATAAGAGGAGCAGCTAATATGAAATTCTGAAGAGTCTCTGCCAATCAGGGTAGAAAATGCTGAGCTTGATGAACCAATGGCAGCTGCCTATGTTCCTGTGTTTGCAATTGTGTTGTTTGTTTCATAATGGGATATTTTATTGTTGTAAACTGCCCTGGATCCTTGCAGGGATGGATGGATAAATCCATAAATGTTTGGAATGTTTTAGAGTAATAGCAGTTTTGTCTCTTGTTAATGTACTGCAAAATTCAGTACAAAGCAACAACAAGCAGCTAGATTGGACATACGGACTTCATATATAGAGCTGTTTTTGCAAAGTACATGATCAGAAGGCCCAGCAGGAGACTGTTTCCTCCTTCCCTCCTCTTTCCCCACCTCCTTTTATGTTTGAATGGCACTCTATTTATGGTCTATGTTGGGTTTGCTCATTTTGTTTTTATTATTTGAATTTTCTAATTGCGACGTTATAAAATAAAAATTTTGTTCATTTGTCGCATTGCAAAAGGCTCAATAAGTGGGGTGTTTGGGCATAAAGCCATTAAAGAGGGCCCCCAGAAGCTTCTTGCCAACAGAGTGGCAGGCAGGAAAATGGTTTTGACAGCCCTGCCTTGCCTTCCTAATTACTGGAAGGATTCCACAAAACATCTCCTCCCAAAGCAGGTGTACTTTAATTTGCAAAGAAGAAAATCCAATCAGGTGTAATGGCAGCTCTTTCTTTCGACTTTTCTTTCTTTCTTAACATTGCCACTTGGTTTGAAGTTTTAATGCCTTTAACAGAGTTTATTATTTAGACAGCCATGTTAATGGTTGTTTGGTATTGCTTTTATGGTGTTTCATGTTTTGTTGCATTTGTATCTATTGCAGTATAGCACTTCCATGTTTTATGAGACAGTGATATATAAATACTTTTATAAATAAATAAATAAATTATTAATAAGGTCTATTACCTGCCCTTCACTATATAAGGTTCCATGGTCCTTATGTAATATAAGCATATGACATGATTATATAATATAATCAGACAATTAAAGCAAGTAAAGTAGTTTATGCAATTATAAAAAAAGCAAGTAACACCATTCTAAACAAAGGCTCAAATATTAAACTTGCCTTGTTGTTGTTGTTTAGTCATTTAGTCATGTCTGACTCTTCATGACCCCATGAACCAGAGCACACCAGGCACTCCTGTCTTCCACTGCCTCCCGCAGTTTGGTCAAACTCATGTTTGTATCTTTGAGAACACTGTCCAACCATCTCGTCCTCTGTCGTCCCCTTCTCCTTGTGCCCTCAATCTTTCCCAACATCAGGGTCTTTTCCAGGGAGTCTTCTCTTCTCATGTGGTGGCCAAAGTATTGGAGCCTCAGCTTCACAATCTGTCGTTCCAGTGAGCACTCAGGGCTCCTTTAAAGCCACCCAAGTTGGTAATCATCACTATACATTAAGGGAGCAGATTCCAGAGTTTAACTATGAGCTGTGTGAAGAAGCACATCCTTTTGAGTGTCCTCAGTCTCCCAACATTCAGTTCTGTTGGCTGTTCCCAGAATCTAGTATTATGGGAGGGAGAAAAGACCTCTGTCCACTCTTTCCATTATATTATACACCTCTATCATGTACCATCTTTCCTTGCCTCTTTTCTAAAGTCACCCACCTTTGCTCTTCAATCCTTGTCGTTGAACAAATTACTAAGGTGTAAGCCCTGGTGAGGCTTACTTTCAAGGGGTGGGGGGGAAGCCTGTAAATCTAAGATGAAGGAGAAGTGGTTGCCAATAAGCACATGGGCACAGTTGTTAATTTTAAAAGTTTGTTTACTGGAGCAGTTTGCAAGGATTGTGTAGTCATTTACAGCTGATAAGGTCTTTTGTGGCTAAATAGGAAGGTGCCCTATGATCAGAGTTCAGTCTCAAAGAGGAAGGGCAGGTACAACAGAGCCTATACACACACACACACACACACACACACACACACACACAGGCTCTATTATATACATATATACACACAGACACATTCATATACATACACACAATCTCCCTCTCAAACACCCTTTGAATATATGTAAATTATTTGCTGAAAATGATTCCCTTGTTTATACCTTAACAATGGAATAATCAATGTAAAGGAAACTTAATGCAAATGTGGGGGGGGAATACAATCAATTATGCATCATTTGCAGACTGAAAGTAACAACAGCATTCCTCTTAGGAATGGCAACAACAGAAGTCCCTAAAAACAAAAGAATTTATTATTATAAGCCGCCTCTGCTGCTAGAATCTTATTGGCACAAAGGTGGAGAACGAGTACAGTACCCACTAAGGAAGAGTGGCAGTTTAAAATGCTTGAATATGCTGAATTGGCAGGTATAATGAATAGGATAAGAGAAGAGGATGATAAAGAATATAAGGAGGATTGGAAAATGTTTATTGAATATTTTAAGAACCCTAGCAGGTCTTGAGTAAATCCAACAGAATAGGAGCTAACAGAAATTAACAGAGGAAGAAATTTGAAGGCTAAAAATTTGGAATACAGTGGTACCTCCGCTTAAGTACTTAATTCGTTCCAGAGATCCGTTCTTAACCTGAAACTGTTCTCAACCTGAAGCACCACTTTAGCTAATGGGGCCTCCTGCTGCTGCTGCGCCGCTGCTGCACGATTTCTGTTCTCATCCTGAAGCAAAGTTCTTAACCCGAGGTAATATTTCTGGGTTAGCGGAGTCTGTAACCTGAAGAATATGTAACCTGAAGCGTATGTAAGCTGAGGTACCACTGTACGTGATTGAGGAGAAAAAGAAACCAGGAAGAGGGTGGGAGGGGAGTCACTAGGCATTTAGTTCCCACCACCCTTCTGAGTAACACCCCTCCCCACCTTCTCACTATATAGAAGGATCTGGCAACTTCTGTTTCAGTGTATCTGAAGAAGTGTGCATGCACACGAAAGCTCATACCAAGAACTAACTTAGTTGGTCTTTAAGGTGCTACTGGAAGGAATTTTTTTTATTTTGACTATGGCAGACCAACACAGCTACCTATCTACTACTAGTTGTATGGTGTGATTGGTATGAAAGTTGTATATTGGTGGGTAAAGGAAAGGGGATGTGGGATGTGTGTTTTTTGTTTCTCTATTAAAAGTGCAAATAAATTTTTTTATAAAAAGAATGGGCCTGCCCTACTCAGCCCCAAAATGTCATTAATAGCATATGTGTGTGACTGTGAACAACAAAAAATCATTCTCAAGTACAATTTATTTACTTGTGTATCTATTTACCAGGGTGGACAACTGTTATGGTTTCTAGTAAACAATTATAAATGGGGGAAAATACTCATATTATCTGTATTGATTTCTGTTCTGGATGTGGGACATCTGCTCCTGTTTCTGTTGTTCCTTGAATTCTTCAAAATTCCAGTTCAAGTATAAAACTCGAGTACACTTGTTTAATGCAACATGTGAATACCCCTTGTAAAATGCAAGTATCTGGACTTCAAAAAATGCTTAGACTTAGTGAGGCTCTAAAGTTGGTCTGCTTTATGTCACTTGTTTCAGTAGTAAAACGACACACATGTTCAGTGTGGCTAAGCACTCTTTGAGATATATGGCATATGCTGCATATAGAGCTTGTGACAAAGGCAACCTTTGCATCTCATTCAGTAAGCGATGCACTAACATGCGCCAGCCAAGAATCAAAGTATGTGGCTGAATACCTAACATTCCAGCAGACTTGTTGACATAAATGCTCGCATAAATCTGATGTTAACGCTAGTTTGCTCAACATCATTTTTGCTGCTGGAGAAAAAAGAAGCTGATGATTTACATTGCCCTGTAATCACAACAGACTTTATTAATGTGTGAGACAGCAGCTGCCACCACATCAGCCTTGGCAAAACTTGTTTCTAACGCTCCTAGCAGGCTTGGAGTGAAAAGGAGGTAAGAAGATGAAAGAAGAGGTCAGTTTTCAGCTTCTCACCTGTAATAATGGCAGGCCTAGTTATGCCTCTAGGGCTTTGGCAGCAGGGATAATACTTGTGAATCTGAAACATGAACTTCTGCCGTTCAATACACAAACCCTGTTTTATGGGTTCAGGCCAACGGGAAACTGCTTTCTCTCTTTTTCTATCCCACAAGTGGAGTGAGATAAAGACAATTACACACTGTCATATCCACTTCATATATTCCTGTTGTAGCATAGGAGCAGCTACCCTGTGGTCTGGTCACACATTCTGTGAGCTGTGTAATGTTCACATGGGAAGATCATTCACTCTGGCTACATTGTTCCAATAGGCAGAGAATATTGGAAGATGTAGGGAATGCAAAAGCAGCTTCTGCACTGCTCTGCTATTGTTGAATGGGGTTTTGTAAATGAATAGCCTACTTTTAGAGCCTGTAGCAGGCTCTAGTCTGAGGGCCACATTCCCTTCTGAGAGCCACATGCCAGTGGTGGATGAGGCAGAAGATGCTGCTTTTACCATTGTACAGTTGAATACATTCCAGCCATGCCAAAGGTTTCTGTGTGCACCCACATCCCCCTGTCTTGCATCCAAAGAAGAGATATGATCATCGTTAAAGGACACAATCTAGCTAGGCAAAAACACTTCAGGGCATAAAGCAGCCTGGTAAGCATATGGCCTGAAGGGGCCTTGACTGAACATACTGGTGTAGCAGGAACCCCCACCCCCCACCCCAATCATTCAGTTTGTACAAACTTCACACACTCACACTCACACACTACATATGCCACACTGTTATAAATTCATAGAAAAATCAACCATACATCGGATATGCACTGTTCCATTTTTATTTTACTCCATATGACAAGGACTATCAAAGGGGGGTGGCTTGGTTCTGGTCAGCCATAATCCCTTGACCATCCCAGCACATCCACAGGAGCCCTGCCCAGTTGCTATGCCAACCCTGATGGTCCTAGACAGAAGACCATCAAGATCACAAAGAACTTGCATATGGGAGTGGATTCAGCATGGACTGAAACAAAGGACAATGATCAGATCTTCCCTCTGGGGGCAGGAAACTGCCAACTCCCCTTTGTCTCCTGGAAGTGACTCATGGGGAGGGGGAAAGGAGGAACCAGCCAGGTGACAGGACACTCAGGTTACCACCACAACTCCTCCCTCAACCCCTCCTTTCTGTAATGTATGCATGATGTTTCTGGGGGTGGGCTTGACCTAGAGGATGGGAATTTCAAAAGTTTTTATAAGGTCTTGCACACCATCTTTCTGGGTCCTTCCTCTCTCCTGCAAGTGAGGGGAACACTCTGTTGCAACAGTTCAATAAAGGCCAAGCCTACAGGCTGCTGTTTTGCTCCAAGTTATCCTGGTTGGTGTCTTTATTTTGTCCAAGGGAGCCCTTGGATTTTTCCGGTAACAGTGGGAACCTCAGGGAAAGATGAAGATTCCCTTCAGGGAACCTTCAGGGAAACATGAAGGCCTTTCCAATCAAGGCAGAAAGGGCAGGCCTGGAGCCAGTGGGGTTGCCTAGTGTGTATTCCTACATCCATGAGTTATAAGTGAATGCCTGTATGGGGGTGAGAAATAAAGATACTGAGTCAGACAATAGGCCCATCTAGTTCAGTATTCTCTACACAGACTGCAAGTGACTCTCTAGGGATTCAGGATGAGAACATTCCCAGCCCTACCTGGGGATGCCAGGGATTAAATCTAAGACATTCTATGTACCAAGCAAATTATTTACCAGAGAGCTATGGTCCTCCCTCTACTAGAGAATTGCGGAATATATCTTATCTGGTTTGTTTGCATGAATGAGAAATTAGAAGAGCATTTCCCAATAGACTTCATCACACCACTATCTGGAAATGGTTGTGTTCTCATTGTCATAATAGCTGGTTGCCTCGTGATATTTAGTGCCTTACTCAAGGCTGTTCAGATTAAGAGCAGCACAGCCATTTATTTTCCCAATAAGTGCACAGGATGGTGGGTGGATAAGAAGATGTTGTTGGCTTTTTGCAGTATAGTAACGCTGCAGAGAGCTTGCTGGGGAGATCATGCATTAAAAAGAAAGGACTCAAAAATAACTTAAAGAAGGTTTTAATAAGAAAAACAAAAACTCCATTTACACTAAATATATTAACAAACAAACATGACCCAACCACCAACCCATCCCCCAGGGTAATGGGAGAGCTAGGTGTTGCTCCTTCTATACTCTACCCAGATGCTGACACGCCTTAATCAAATACAACTCAGCAGCACCTGCTATGTTTCACAGCTGTAAAGCTGGGTCTCGTTATCTTGCTCTGGCCCTTGCTCCAGCCCCTTAAAGACATACACATGGAGTGGAACAATGATGAACCTTTACATTTAAAGAAACCATTCAACAGATGTAAGTAGGATGTAGGCCTTGGGTTGTCCTGCCTTACAGCTGAGAGGTTTGTGTGCAGCGAATAAACCATTCTCCCCTCAGCTTTCCCTGCTTATTTAAATAACTTGCCAGCAAGGATTACCAAGAGACAGATCAATATATTTCCTTCCCCCAGAGAGATGCTGTTTTTCACAAGATAGATGGTAAGGACCACAGGGAAGCATGTACTGAGTAATTGGAAGTGAAGACTTGCATGGTAACATAAATAGAATTTGCCTTCCTGGCACCCATTATGAGAGCATCCCACTCTAATATTAATTTCATTTCATAAAACCTGCACTGACGTCAACAAGATTATACCCAACGCTCCAGTTGTTAAAATGTAATTCACAAGAATGTATTCGTAAAACAATTCTTGAAAAGATTCTTCCAAGCTGTTTTTGTTATGTATCATGTTATGAACTTTCCAGGTCTGTAGAGACTAAGATTTAATGCTAAGCTTATTCATACATTCCTTCCCAACTCCAGCCTTGCTTCGTAAGTTTCCAAAAAAAAAGAAAAAGGGGGAAATGTTTAGATTTCTCAGGATATATCATGGAGAAATTCTTCAAGTGCAGAGCTGGATCTTTATACTATGAATGATTGCAACCAACCTCCCTTCATGTTCATGCATTTATCTTTTAATGACAGCAGAAATGTAGAGAATCGGCCAACCCAGTTTGCTGGTGGCGGATGACAACAAAGGTGGTTACTTCTTTGGGCTTCTTCAGGATGCAATCAGAACAAGAGCTCACACCCCTTTCATGTATTTATCTGGGCACTGCTGTGTGGTTGAAAACTTATGTTGGGTTTTTTCCCCTTGGGGGAGTGCTGTTGTGTGGTTTGTTTGTTTTTTTGTCTCTGGGCCACTTCAAGGGTGAGAGACTGGAGTTGGCCTGGAATGGCAAGAGTGAGAGACTATTGCCCAGCTATGCCTGCCCAGGTCCTCAGTGCACCATCAGCACAGATTGGAGGGTTGTGGGTATTGCTGTGGTCCATAACGTTTCCATCTTGCTCACCATGTGACCTCTCCATTTGGTGTTAAGTCAAATCATTTTCATGTTAGGTTCTTTCAACAGTTAGGTTCTATAAGTCTCGCTCCCAACTGGAGCAGTGCTTAAATGCAAGTAACTTCATTTACTCACATCAATCCATTGTTTATTCTTGCTGCTGCTTCTCTCCTTTTCTTGTTACCCAATTGTAGAAATTGGTTGTAAGTGCCTCAGGGTGCAGACCTGTCCTTTTTACTTTTGTTTTAAAACAGTAATTGTGTGGAGCTTGACTGAGGGATATGAATTTTGAAATGGTATGTGGCTGAATCTTACAAGTCCATTTTAAATAATGTCCAATCTAGAGTCTAGACAAAGGATGTATGAGAATTTCTTTTGGTCCACCTATTTAAATGAACAACCCAGAATCAGCCAGCAGATCTTGGAAACAAGTACCACTGCACTGATTTCAGTAGAATTTTTACTTCCAAGCAAGTGTACTTAAGAATGCTGCATTCTTTTTTTCTTTTTTAAAAAAAATGTAGGCACTAGAATTACTCATTCCTAGCCTTCTGGGATCACTTAAATTTTCCATGAGTGTGCCTATATTACAGTTAATGTTTCTGAGATTTGCTCAGCCAGTTCCTTTGGGATCCACAAGTGAATGTGAGTAGACCCCGATGCCCTGAATTTGCTCACATTGCCAAGTATTCCTTGGCAGACTCTTTTATTACCCTGACCTGTGCCCTTTCTTCTTGCCAATTCTTCTTGCCAATTTTCTAGTTGCCTTATCACAGCTCACTTTCTTTATCAAGAATGAAGCAAATCAGGTATTGAATAGTTGCTTGTTCTACCAATTACAGCTGGATCAACACTGGATCTTTCTTTTGTGTCTTGAAAATCACATGCAGAGCATGATGCTAAAGCAGAATTACATGGTATCCCATGTGGTAAAAATGTGATGATCTACATGAGTGGTGTCATAGCCATTTAAATACATACCTTATGACCTCTCTTTCTCCATTGATAGTTTATAAATTTAAGTTAGCCACCCTGAATACTTAGTTTTTAAAGTGGAAGGGCAGGGAAGAAACCCCATAGTAATTAATCAAATAATTAGAAGTATTTTATCATTCTTATTGATTCTCACAATAATTATTTTTCATAGGGGTTCATATTACTGACTTTACCACTCATTGTGGATGAATCAAATATGAATTTAGAAACGAGAAGAAGGAATCCCACCTCAAATTCCAGCTTCCTGCCTACATGAATTCCCTTAATTAAATCCATATATTTCCTCCAGTATGCAACTAAAAAGGAAGATTGGATGTTGAAATCCCTCATCTCCTCTCCTTTACATAATAGTACTATGGGGAAAAAACTATGATGTGATGTCATCACATCGCAAAGTTACCTGCCACCACCTTTAAGGCTGCCACTATTTTGAGAGGGATTGGGGCCTGCAAATGAAGAAGCAACCAATTTAGGTAAAGCCAGGTGGAAGCAGATCTGGTTCATTTAAGTAGGTCATATGAAAGACAGTCAAGCTAAGGTAGATTAGGCATGACATCAGCCCAAGGGAAATCAATTCACCACCAGCCATGTCACACTGTGGGCTCAACCACATTGGCAAAGAAAAGGTACTTTATATGTGTTGTATATGCATTGTAACAGTTTGGCGCCAGATGGCGCTGTGGAGTTTCTCATACAAAGTTTACAACACATTTAACTGAAACGCTTCTTTGATGTGTCTAGATCCAGCTTGTGTCACAGCAGGTTCATGTGAGCAGCAATAAGAACCATGGATGGTTATCAGTCAGCACCATGGACAGTTCCCAAGTTCACTCTGCTAGCTGAGGTAAAAAGGTAAAGGTAAAGGACCCCTGGGTGGTTAAGTCCAATCAAAGGTGACTTATGAGGTGCGGCACTCATCTCGCTTTCAGGCCGACGGAGCTGATGTTTGTACACAGACAGCTTTCTGGGTCATGTGGCAAGGATGCATCAATCTCTGTATCAATAATAAAACAAAAAAAATCCAACAATCCGAAAAGTTCTATCAACTTTTCTGCCTCGGTTTTAGAGGGGGTATGAAAACAGCTTCTTATTGAAATTTTACTAGCCTTGTTACATGCGTCAGTGCTGATCACTGTATCAGATGCATCCAGCTAATGTGGGTGGGTTAGTGGGTGGGCAGACCTCATCTGATCCTGGCTGAAGTTGCATTGATTTCATCAAATATGTTATAAAAGGCACAACCTTAACATCACACTTCCTTTAGAATTAATTTACACTGAAATCAATAGAAATTGCTTCCAAGTAACTGGGGTTTAGGACACAGGTAAAAATCTGCAAGTTTAAAATACACAGACTAGAATACTAAAAGTGCTTTCTGGAGAGTTTGATAACTCTGTAAGTTAAAGCAGAAACATTAAAATCAATTTGGCATCTTTGAATGAGGGGGAGTTACCAGATGAAGCAGGGAGGCAGAGTCTTCCTGCAGAATCAATCCTGCATCTCCTACTTTCCCTCTCAGGGGCTTAATTTCTCAAAACTCAGGAGGAATCTGAAACTTGAAGAACAGCAATCCAAGGATATGACACATTTTTAACAAAAGCATCCCCCCAAACCTCTTCAAAAAGACAAAGGAGGGGTTAGATACAAGCACTTACTATAGATACCTGAAAGGGACATTTCATAGCAAAAAAGAAAGAAATTGAGCATGGTATACCAGATTTCAGATAGATGGCTGATGAAGGAAGCTACGTTGTTAGGTAACAGAGATCTAGCACTACTCTAACTTCTAAAAATGCAAGTCCCTTACTGCTGGAAGTCTTCAGAGTATCTGAAGTTTACTAGCCTTCCATTTTCTGCCTACCCTCTCAATGAATTGGCTGAGCCCTAAGTAAAGAACACAGTGACTTTTCTCAGTGGCTGAAGCACTAGAACTCAAAAAGGAGACTGAAAGTGGCATGGAATTTGACGGCTTTTCTCTATGGCCCTCAATTGAACTAAAAAGTGGGTTCCTTTAAGCAAGACAATCATTCAATTGGCAAACAAATAAAAATTAGAATAGGTTGAAAAGATAGTGATATTCTGGATGATAAGAACCTTCCTGCTGTTTGCGGTGCCAATCAGGCAGCAACATCTGGAGGCTTAAAAGGGGCATGATGGAACACCATACATAATAGGTTATGCTGGGCATGCCCCTAAGTATGCACATAATCAAATATGCCACATTTATTGGTCACTCATTTTCATGGTTCGACCATTGCTTGTGAACACAATTGGTTTGTCTGTGTAGGTCAGCCACAAATTGCTACAAAAGCCTATTTTGTGATTCCTGGCATCATTGCAGCATAGACTAGATTTTCTCTACGTTGCTGATTATATTTGGGGATAAGAGAACACAGAGGGAGGTGGAAAGCTCCCCTTTCCTTAGGACATAACTGATCTAACAATAATTTCCTTGCCCTGTCCCTGTGAGAATTAATGTCCAACATTTTGATGACACTACAGCTTAATGAATCTGCTAATGGGAAGTATGAGGCTTTTGAGTGAGAAACTATTGACCAATATGTGCTTAGGCAACTCAATTTTCTTTGCACTGTCAGACAAAGGTCCTTGCTGAAGATTAAATGGAGACTAGAAGCTGAGGATTTATGACTCTATATAGGATTCTTTATCATTCTCAACTCAAGATGAAAACCTAGGATGCTATGTTTTATTGCAGTTATGTCCTAGAAACTCGCCTGACAGAGCTCCTTCTGTGGCAGAAACATTCTGGCTTTGATTGGTGAACAGGAAACTTCTTTTTTTCTTTTTCTTTTTCTTTTTTGCTCTTTAACAGATAGCTTTTCTCATTTCTACTGTCAGTATTTCACCTTTGCTGTATGCAGGTTGGATCATAAGACCACAAGGACATGGCTGTGATTCCTTAAGCTGGCCTGGTATAATGCCGGAGAGACTGTTTAGGCCATGGAAAATCAAACTTGGAAGTCAGAGCACTGAACACAGATCACACAGACCCTCCTCCTGATTTACTTGTTGCACTAATTTAAGTTTTTTTCCTGGTCTCAGTTGTGTCCTTGTGACAGACAGTGCAAAACATTGGAAAGCCCCCACAC
The DNA here is from genome assembly GCF_965113315.1 of Podarcis vaucheri. NCBI lineage: Eukaryota > Metazoa > Chordata > Lepidosauria > Squamata > Lacertidae > Podarcis > Podarcis vaucheri. Next base: position 55,786,726 of record NC_138759.1, on the reverse strand, counting down.
CCCTGCTTTCATTCTACCTACATACTACTTTAAGTAGTTTATGAGTTTCTTTATTAAGAGTTTGGGTTATTGTTGGGTCAAGGGAAGAAGGGACGGAGTGCCTTGACCTCCTTGCTTGACTGTCAAACCTGTTCATCTGTTGTGGTGCTGCAGTCAAGTTACCACATGAAGTAGTGGTAACTACAATGGGGACATGTGTGTTAGCTCTACCCTGCTTTTGCCATTCCAGGCAGCCTTCAACTCATGGAAGGCAACTGTCTAAAGTGCTCCTCCTCTATGCTTCTATACTTCTGCACTTAGGAGGTCTCTAGGAGTGCAGGAGGCTCCCTGCTCCACAAGGTCACCCTACACAAATAGGCTAGCCTGCTGGTCCTCATTGTACCCTCACATAGTAAATTTACACTCAGTTATAATGCTGCCTGGCTCTTAAATATTGGGCTCCTTCTATTGCAATGTCTTCAAGATTGCCTTAACTGTAATCTTAACCCCACTATAACTATAATCATAACCCCTGGGAGTAATCCTTATTGAATTAAATAGAACTTACTTCTGAATAAACAGGATTAGAATTGCATTTGAAGTTTTCTTGTCCCATTAAGAAAGGCATTGATTATATGCTTTATCACAAAGTATCTACATACTCTTTTCATAAACTTGGCTATCTATTAGCCTTTGCCTCAGGTTGTACCATCCTTGTGACTGACTGGTGACAATTTCTTGGTCTTCTTTATCCTTTCTTTGTCTCTGCCCGATTTCACGCAAACACAATTTCTCAAAGAACCAAGAAGGAGTTATAATCAAAAGAGGAAAACTGGAAGTAATTATGGTGTGACAAGCAACCAGGTAAACAGTACATAATCCTGCACTTGCTCTAAAACTTTTCAAACATAGCCTGAATGGGCTATTAGGTGAAATTTCTATAATCCTTTAAATCACAATACAATCAATACAACCATTGATTGCCTGACCTAACCTCTTTTTCTGTGCCATTCTCCTGATTCTCCACTGCACTGAACATTAACCTGTAAATCTGTTTCTTTCATTGGGAACTCCAGTTGCAGAGGCATATCCTACTTACATTTCCACATAAGTCTGTATTACAACATAGGCTGGGTTGATAGTAAACAGGACATCATTCCTTCAGCTCCCTGAATAGTACAAAGAGTAAAACCAGACCCCGTACACTTCCTCGGATAAAGTTATTTGCTGGGCATTACTCCTTCACACCGTGAAGAAAGCACAACAAAGCCAAAGTCCAAGTTTCTAAAACTCTGTAATGGCTCAGGATATTTGCCCATCTTCTCCCCAGAAATCTTCATTTTTGGCGAACTATGTTGGTACAGTGGTACCTTACAAACTTAATTCATTCCGGAGGTTCGTTCTTAACCTGAAACTGTTCTTAAATAGAGGCGTGCTTTTGCTAATGGGGCCTCTTGCTGCCACTGCGCCACCAGCACACAATTTCCATTCTCATCCTGAGGCAAAGTTCTCAGCTTGAGGTAACTCTTCCAGGTTAGCGGAGTTTGTAACCTGAAGCATTTGTAATGTCAGACCTAGTAACAATTATATTAATTTCCCCCTACTTCGCAGGTATATCCTGCATACCCTCCTACATTTCTCCAGTGAAAATAGGGACATCCTGTTCAATAACAATAACAACTTTATTATTTATACCCCAGCCATCTGACTGGGTTGCCCCAGCCACTCTTGCCTATACAGGGCTGCCTTCAGATGCCTTCTAAAGGCTGTGTAGTTACTTATCTCCTAGGCTCGGGAGACACATAACTCCATACTCTCCATCATTTCTCCAATGAAAATGGGGACACCCTAAGGAAAAGCGGGATATTATAGAATCAAATAAGAAACTGGGGTGACTTATGTAAATCCAGGACTGCCCCTGGAAAATAGGGACACTTGGAGCATCTGATCCTATATCTTCTAGTCCCTTTGTTATCCTCTGATTGACTTTTTTTTTAAAGTCCCTTTATGACTGTCTTTTATTTGCTTGTTCTCTCATTCTCTGAAGCATCCCTTCATCTGTCCAGCTCAGTGACTGAGGATGCAATCCTCACCATTTTAACTCAGAAGTAAGGTCAAGTGAATTCAATGGAGCTTGCTCCCTTGTCAGCGGGTACAGATTGATGCTGCTGATGTTGTTGGACCACAACTCCCATCTTTCTTAGTCATTGGCCATGCTTTAAGAACCTGATGGGAACTAAACACCTGGAGAGCCAAAGGTATCCCATAGTTGATGTAACAGTAGGCAGCTATGGAGTAGTGGGAGAGAGAAAACATTACTCAGCAAAAGATTCCAAGAGCAGGACTAAGCACTGACACATTTTCAAAGAGATAGCAAAGAGTTCCAGACAAGGGAGAAAGATGCCATGACCACTAAGGAAAGCAGTACACACAGAGAGACCTGCCAAACAAACCAAAGACACTGACGCAAGAGAAGCAAGTGTAGTGATCGGGCTATGAGTTACTAAGAAGCAGTTACCAGCACTGCATAGCATGTTGCCAGTACTGGGACTGATTTACACATAATTTGTTCATCTCTTATGACTTGTGTATGTGAATAAGCCATTGTAGATCTCATCACAGATATAGTCCAATGTCACCTTACACCAGGGAGGAGAGATCTGTGACTCTCCAGATGCTGTTGGGGTCCCAGTCCCATTAGCCCCAGCCAGCACGACAATGGTCAGAGATGCTGAGAGCTGGAGTCCAACAACATCCAAAGAGCTGCAAGTTCTCCACCCCTGCCTTGAAACACAATATTTTTCAATGAAGGTTGCTCACATGGTCAGCTGTCAGTAGTGAAGCACAAAGTGATTGACTTATTAGTAATCATGATAGACAGATGTTGGAGCCAGTTCTGAGTTTTCACTTGTGACATGGTATATGTGAATAATATATTGTAAATACTGCTTTGTTTAACCCTATAGCTTTCATTTTGGAGTTTTATGGAATTGCTTCTTTTTTCATTTGAAAACTTCACACCTCAATGGTGTGTAACTGATGATGAGTTCATTCCAGCACTCTTTGGTATGCCAGCCAAGATAAGTATATGTAATGACAGTCTAGCTTCTGACTTATCATCAAACAAATTAATACTTCCCAGTGGGCATGTATTTATACATACATTTTTACAATCAACATGACTGCTTCATTGATTGTTTCCCAAGAGGAGGTAAGATTGATGGGGCAATGGTGGCATGGTGAATAAATTCTTCCTCTTCCTCCTGAAAAGTCCCATTTAGCAAAGAGCTCTCAGCATAAATAAAGAGTATGAGAATTTGACCATATTTGAGTTTTGTCTTCCTATGCTTTAAAATTAAATTTGTCAGCTAGACTGTGTCTGGATATTTCTTGTTTTAGAGGATAAGAACTGATTTGTCAGCTGAACAGAGATTATTATCTACGATATTCGAAATACCCCAGTTATTGCCCCAGTTATTGCCTCAAGAGCATGCTTCTAACTTTACCTTTGATAACCTTTGAATATTCTTAGGGGGGAAACAAACCATAGAAGAGATAGCATTTACCTCTATGAAGCACAATTTCCTAGGTTCTCAGGAAGGACCATAAGCCAGAATGCATCCCCTGATCTTCCTTCCCAGTATTCAGAAAGCAGAGGTATGCAGTCTCCAAATATGGAACGCTTGATTCTTTCATAATCAGAGTAGCCTGTGAAAAATTTATATAATATTTTTCTAAAGCCAATTATGATAATGGCCATTACAACATCCTTTGGCAACGTTAGTCCAACGAGTTATTTGACATTTGTTAAGGTATGGAAATACATTTAGCAGAGGATGACATCATGAAATAAACTTGGGTGGGATAAAAAATTGGAATTACCATACACTAAACTGTATATGTGCTATTAAAACCCTAAAAGAAAGAGAATAGCAACTACAAAAATTTCTTCACTGGCATTTGTTCTGTGTAGGTCACATTGGAATGAGAAATCTTCATTTTTATGAAGTTTCAGATTTCTGTAATGAGGATATGAAGTGTATTCCCTTCTTAATTAACTAGCTATTTGCAATTACTTTAGAGAAGTGCCTGACACAAGCCCGGCCCCATTTTAAGTGTTTGTTTATGACACACAAAGCCTTTTTTAAAAACATCTATCAGTGTGGAAACTAGGTGTGGGTGTGTGGGTGGGTGTGTGACACTTCCTCTTTGTCTTCTGAGAAAGTTAGCGAGCCTTACACTGCAGGAATTGGTGGAGATCTTTAAAAAATATCTGTGTCAGATAAGTGACTTCTCTATTTTTGTTTCACAGTCCCTGAGAGCTGCTTTCACAAGATTCATAGACTTGACCTGCTCCTTCAGTGCCATTTGTTGCCTAGAGCTATGGAGTTATAAAAATGCTGTACAAAACATGTTGACTCTGCTCCCTTGGACCTGTGGTCACACAGAGTGATTAAACCATTTGCCCCCAAAGACTGAAGAATCCTCTTAAGCTTTTTGTCAGTTGGGGGGGGGGGACCAATCACCCACTCACTGCGATAGCAGCAGACAAAAGAAAACCTTGAGAATGTTTTTTAAAAAAATAAATGAGGGAGATCCTTTTAACAAATAATTTATGCTTTACAAAACTTCCTACATGCAAAACAAAAACATTTGCCTATAGCAATTTAATTTGTGATACGGTTCTTCACAGCTAAAGATGTGCAATGAAGTTAATTAATTGTGTTAAAACAGAAGGACTGGATGCAATCCCTATAGCTATGGAGATATGAACCATGTAATAGCATATTTGTTCTCTTATTTTTATATTTAAAAAATGAGAACAAATCTCAAGTTCTTGAGTTTTATGGAATGAAACTTCTTTCAATATTTTTAATTAAAGAAGCAGCTGGCCTCTTTGATCAGGTTTACATCTGAAAATTCAGTTCCAAGTAACGTTCTGATGAAAATCTTAAACCCTCTTCCTAAGGAGTAAGTCTCACTGAACATAATAGGACTTATTTCTACCTAAACTTGTATAGGATTGTGCTGCATTTTTTTAAAAAAAAAAAACCTTCCATTTTAGTATCTTCTCACTACATCTTGAAAAAATATTTGATCTTTTTTTTTTTTTGCCTTACTTGTTTCCAAAGGTTCACTATGCATCCCACAATGCAACAATAGAATCATAAGGTAAAGGTAAAGGGACCCCTGACCATTAGGTCCAGTCGTGGCTGACTCTGGGGTTGCGGCACTCATCTCGCTTTATTGGCCGAGGGAGCCGGCGTACAGCCTCCGGGTCATGTGGCCAGCATGACTAAGCCACTTCTGGTGAACCAGAGCAGCGCACGGAAACGCCGTTTACCTTCCCGCCAGAGCAGTACCTATTTATCTACTTACACTTTGATGTGCTTTCGAACTGCTAGGTTGGCAGGAGCAGGGACCAAGCAACGGCAGCTCACCCCATTGCGGGGATTCAAACCGCCGACCTTCTGATCAGCAAGTCCTAGGCTCCTTGGTTTAGCCCACAGCGAATTGGAAGGGACCCCAGGGGTCCTCTAGCCCAACCCTCTACAATCCAGGAGTTTCAACTAAATCATCCATGACAGGTGGTAATCCAACCTCTGCTTAAAAACCTCCAGGTAAGAAGAGTTCACCACCTTCCAAAGTGGTCCATTCCACTGTTACCATCAGAAAGTTCTTCCTGTATATACTTCTGTTGCTGCAGCCTAGAAGTATATACTGCATAGAAGTATATGCTGCATTAGCCTTTTTTGCTGCTTCATCACATTGTTGACTCATGTTAACCTTGTGGTTCACCAAGACCTTTAGATCCTTTTCACATGTACTACAGGCAAGCCGGTTATCCCCATCTTACATTTGATTCTTCCTGCCTAAATGCAGAACTTTACATTTGTCTCTATTGAAATTTGTTTTGTTAGTTTTAGCCCTTTTCTCCAATCTGTTAAAGTCATCTTAAATCATGATTCTGTCTTCTGAGGCACTAGCTACCTCTTCCAGTTCAGTGTCATCTGAAAATTTGATGTCCAAATTAGGATTTAGATCTGAAATCAGAAGCCTGGAACAAATGAGCGACAGTGTTTGGAGAAAGGAGGAGGTGCCAGTTTCTGACTTGGAGGCCAGTGAAGCTGTCTAAAGTTCTGTCAACAACTAACTCAGAATTCCAGAACGAGGTTTAAAAATGAATTGCTGAAGTTACTAGGTGCTGTTCTGGGGGAGCAAGTTGGCAGCGGGCTGGAGAGGGAGGGGGACGCCCCATTCTTCCAACACGAACACTTGTACTTACTCCATTAGTTGAATCCAACACACAGGGTGCTATTCAACTAACTTTACTCAAAGTAGACCTATTGAAATTAATAGATTTAACTAAGTCTTGCTCATTAATTTCAGTGGGCCTACTTTGCATAAAACTTAAGTTAAATACCACTGATCCTTACCGACTCACATGGCAGAGGAGCAGCCATGTGCACTTCACCTCCATCGTGCCCTTAACATACTATGAGAAGCAAGTGCTCCATTTGGAGGTCCAAGTGAACAGCAACCCAGTTAAGGACCCTTGGTGAAAAAGGGGACAGGGATCCCAACACCCTTAATATAGTTGTGCTGAATACTTGTCATGAAAATAAAAGCTGCTGGAATCCTCTCTTCTATACAAACTATTAATGGAGCCCAGGGCTTCTGTTCAGTTGGAACTTGCTGGAACTGAATTCTGGCACCTCTCAGGTGGGCACCATTGCCATTCTAAGAGAACGAGGGAGGTGTCCATGGTGAGTTATGACACCTCTTTTTCTAGAAAAGAAAAAGAAAAAGGTCATTTTTTTCCACTTGGTCATCCTAAACCCATTTTTTTTTTAAAAATCTCTCTCTTTTGAAGGATAGAATTGAACAAAAGTGGGACTTCACAAAGAGGGCCTAAACCAAATAGCACTCTAGATCAGGGATGAGGAACTTATTTCAGCCCAAAGGCCATATCTCCTTGTCAGCAGACTTCCAAGGGCCAGGGGTTGGCAGAGCCAAAGAGGTATGGTCTGACCTTTTGTATAGAAGACTTCATTCCAGTCATGCAAAATTCTGAGGTTTCTGTTTCTCTCACACACAATCTCTCTCTCTCGCACTGTTTCATTCAGGCAAGCAAGAGGCATCATCAAAGTTCATGATGTTAAACATTAAATTAACCACCTAGTGTTGAGCCCAGAAGACAAGGGAAACCAAAGTTGCTGTTTGAAGATATGCTCACAGCCTGCTAATCCGGCTGTTCCTAACTATGTAGATGATGCTTCGCTTTTGCAACCAGCTTCAGACAGCCTGTACTGAGCAACCCAATGTGTTTTGAAATAGGAGTGGGCAGGGGGAAATGGGAATGAAAAGCAATTTTAAGAAATGATCAGTTTAGATAAGAGTGAAAACTCGCTGATATGCCTGGCACCTTCCCCGCTTTTAAATTCAATGTTAAAGAAGGCCAAACAACCAATACAACATTAAGGCCAAACCGTTTTATGGATAGAACAAAAATGTTTGTTTTAAAGAAAGGGTGCTTCTCTGATCCAAGAGACTAAGGCTGCAATCGTATGTATGCTTCCCTAGAAGCCTACTCTATAAGGGTTACTTCTGAGTAGGCCTTCTTTAGGATTTCACTGAAGGCTCATTTCTTCAATCACCCCACCCCACCCTGCAAAAAACTTATATCTCAATCCCTTGCATGGGCTTTGCTGGGGGGGGGACACACACCAAAATCCAAGCTGCAGATTTTCCATCTAAGCTGTTTCAAGACCAGTCAAGTGGATGCGCTCGAAAATGTGTCTCTTCTGTTAGATGTTAAGCCAAATTGTCCTGAAGTCCCTAAGTGATTCTGTGAAGCCACTGGAGTGGAGCGTTCCAATTGTGCTGTTTGAAAACAGCAACACCAGCTTCTCTGGGTGAATCTATTACCAAATGTGCTGCCTGTAATTGTCGCGCTGTAACACACCACTCTGTTTCGTTGACCAAATGGTTCAGCAGGTTGCAGAAGAACATCAATAGTAGCAAACAGGTTTGATCACCCCAACTGGCTTGTATCTACAGCATTTAATCAAGGCATTGATCCATTCAATATAGGATAGTCTGTCTATTACTGTGAGATATTGAACTCCTGTCAGCTATCACCTTCCTGAACTAAACTGCTGGAGCATAAATGCAAAAAGACATTCAAAGCAGCTGGCTAAGGCTTCCCTTCTGCACAAGGATTTTGGGGGCTGTGTTCTACTTTCCATTGCTGTTTCGTCTTCTTCTATGGGCAGTTGTCTTATTTATTCATCATGGGGCATAGCCAATGAAGTTGTCTCATTCTCACAAGGACTTCTACTTGTACAATATAACCTCTTCTCCCACCATGTGCCTCCCAGATCTGTCCTTTGGGTTCTCCCCAGGTCAGATTTGAGGGTGCCTGAGGTATGCTTGGGGAAGATGTGGCTTCTTGCACAAATGACATGACTTTGTGGGCTTTGACCTCATGTTTATAAACTGTTCTGCTTTTTTTTCTGGGGGTACCCAAGAGTATGCAGGACCAGCACCTTTTTTTCTAGAAGAAAAGCACTGGTTAAAAGTTTGGCACTTACGTAACAACTTCATGACACCTTTTTTTCCTAGAAGAAAGGCCCTGATAGTGCCCATATATCCACAGAAGCTTCTCTGATGTCCACAGGAACCATGACTCCCACTGAAATTAGGCTTGTATGGAGGATTCTACTGTAGCCAATAGACTAGGTTGCATTGTGTGATGTTGTGGTACCTATGACAGTTTCTCAAGTTGGCAAATGTGACCAAGGGACCAAAAAGCCCTGAACTATTGGATAGTGTATGCAATTTCACTTTTGGGGAGGAACATAGCTCAAGCCCCCACATCACCCTTTTATGATCCTCTTAACATTATTTTGGTTTTACATTTCTGTAAAGATGAGAACTTCACCACAATAGTGCTCAAGTTTGAAAGAGCTTATTGTGCCATTTAAAAGCAATTTAAAATTCCTAAACGTCGGCAAGGCTACGTAGGCTGCTGTAATGTCCCCACAGGAAGCTCCTTGAGTTCTGCTGTAGTTGTGTTCTTTAGAAACCCTGCGTCAGGCTTATAGAGCTTAGTAATACAAGTTCACTACCACTGTTGCAAGGATTATGAAGATCAATGCACAGCAAAGAATAACCTCATGCTGATCTATCAAATTTTTAAGCAGGAAGACTCCTTCTGTTGGTTTCCTCGATCAGAGGAATACTTGTTCTATCACAAGAAGACTCCTTCCATCAAACAACACTGACACACACACACACACACACATATATATATTCAAGTTATACAGACTGAAATAATTGTATGATGTGCTCCTACAATCCACACAGAGTATCTTACTTTCAAAATGTTCAAAAACTCCCAGAGTTGCTTGAATCAATAATTCATGGGTTAAAACCACAGTGATCCTAATTCGTATTTAGCAGCTTTATGCCAGCAACTACAGAGAAGGTTAATGGTCCATGAAATATTGAAGTGTCTCATATGCGTCTACTGAGATTTTAGTTTTTTAAAGGAAACTGCCACGCATGCACAAGCTCAAAACATTAACAGTAGGAAAAGAAGAAATTATCTTTTGTGTGCCATGCACAATTAGCCTTTGGGGTCTATGGTGTTGCCTTTCATATGTGCAATCTCTTTTGACCCACCTCAGAACTTTCAATTCCCTTGCTTGTACAAAGGGGAAAAAATGTTAGCCCAAGCAGAAATCTTAAAAAAAAAAGACAGTTGACAAAATTGGTATTTCTGGGATGCTTAGAAATACTTTTCAGTATGCTACTACTATCAAATTGGATTCACAAATATTAAAACAAGTGCATGTTGTGTTTAATACCACAGGAGTGCCAGAACATGGCATCAGTGGCCCACAGGCTCCTAGTCATGCCAACCTGGGGAACAATCGACTTACAAATTCATGGAAGATAGACTAGTCCGAGGCAGCAGGTCTGTGAATACCAGTGCTGGGAATCACAAGCAGGGTGAGCACTGTTGCATTCTGGCCCTGTTTGTGGGCTTCCCAAAAGCATCAGGTTGGCCACTGTGAAAATAGGATGCTGGACTAGATGGGTCTTTGATCTGCTCCAGGAGAACTCTTTATATTTTCTTAGGATATAGCAAAAGTAAAGGTAAAGGAACCCCTGACAGTTAAGTCCAGTTTCGGATGACTCTTTCTTTTCCACAGCTGGAGGACTCATTTTCAGCCTCATATCTCCTGCAGCTCTTCTCTGTGATACCTTCTCTTTGTGTTCTCTTTCAAAATCAATTAAGTAGCTAGGTAAAGGTACCCCTGCCCGTACGGGCCAGTCGTGACCGACTCTGGGGTTGCGTGCTCATCTCGCTTAAGAGGCCGGGAGCCAGCGCTGTCCGGAGACACTTCCGGGTCACGTGGCCAGCGTGACGAAGCTGCTCTGGCGAGCCTGCACCAGCGCAGCACACGGTAATGCCGTTACCTTCCCACTATAAAGCGGTACCTATTTATCTACTTGCACTTAGGAGTGCTTTCAAACTGCTAGGTGGGCAGGAGCTGGGACCGAACAACGGGAGCTCACCCCGCCGCAGGGATTTGAACCGCCGACCATACGATCGGCAAGTCCTAGGCACTGAGGTTTCATCCACAGCACCACCCGCGTCCCTAGTGGGGTTGCAAATCTAACCATGTATACTCAGAAGTAAATCCCACTGAATTCAATGGGGTTTGCTCCAAGGTAAGCGAGGTTGCAGCCCCTCTGGATACATTGTTTTCTCAATTCATTAAAAACTTTGTTATCCTGTCTCAGGTCCCTCACTCAGGGAGGGACAGTTTAGCTATAAGTCAAAGAAACTTTTTTTTTTGTGAAGGAAGGTTAGGAATTTCCCCCTTTTAAATGAGGGTTTTGAGTGATCAAAAATGGGCAGTCAAATCCAGATGGTTCTCATTTGACAAAAAGATGAGTACGTTAAGGATGAAAGATAAAATTCACAGGTAGCAAAAGAGATACAACACTCCAGAAACAAGAAAAGGGAAGAGGTGCTTCTATTCATACAGCATTAAATATGTAAATGTACATATTGTAAAGCAATATATGTCTCTATTTATGTATAATGTGTCTATGTTAGAAATCAACAACACTCCTTGTAGAGAACTAAGGCAAACTGCTTTCACAATAAGAGGCCATGCTGCAATGGGGTGGGGGTGTCTAACGGATGAACAGAAGGAAATCCACTTTTCTGTGTGTTCCTCCAACCGACCCACAAACTTCAAATCAGGGTAAATGCTCAATAAACAGATAACCTATGAGCAACCAAGGAATCTTCTGGCACCATATAAACTAGCAGATACATTGTGTTTTTGCTGCAACAATATACCCATTCAGTGTGATACCCAAATGTACTCAGAATCTTTGGATTCAGATCCTGAGATTTGACTGCATTTCCCATCATTTTAAGAACCTTCACAGGCATCAGGTTCATTTCTAAGTGAGGAAACACGAGTTTGCAGTGAAATTGCCACTGGCCATTTTTTTGCAGATGTTCCAGATCATATTAAAAGTAACGAGCCACAAAGGGCAAAGCACAAAGGGAGGCTGTGCCATTAGTAATCTGTAGTGATGATTACTGAGAATGGCAGAGGGGTGTTAACTTGAGCTAAATGCAGAGAGTTTCAGGGGGAAAGAGAGAGAGAAGCAAGAGACAGAAAGAGAATGAAATTCCAAGGAATCTGAGCTGAACATGGAAAAATTTCTTATTTCTAATATCCAGAGAAAATAATGAGATAGCTTGACTACCCTACGTTCTCCTACAAATGGACCTTTGAGCTTGTTTGGAGGTTCTAGCAGGGGAGCGCAGCTATCGTATACCCTTGACCGAAGAACGGTACACTCCTTCTATCTGGGATGGTCGTCCTCTTCCACCGAGCGTGCAGCTTTGGGAGGGATGCACATGGAGAAGTGAGGGAGGAAGGAGACACCCGCCTAGCCAGCCAGATCAGCCGAATCAACCCTGGCGATCAATGGGGTGGCAGATGTCGCAGCCAGATCACACTCACATCCTTCCTTCTGCAGTGTTGGATGGCAGGTTGAGAGGAGTTCCCTACCAGGACAGACTTTGCTTGTGTGCTCAAGACATTGATTCCATAAAACATATTTTGTGCAAAATATGAGCAAGCCAGGGCTGAACTGATATTACCCTTGCTGGTACCTTTCCCGGGAAAATCAGAGGTTCACTATGTTAGGTTCCTATTGGAAGACCAGACAAACACTAGAACATTAGCAGTGGCAAAGTTTCTATCGGTGGTTGCAAGAACCAACGATCCCTATATTCTGAACAAAATGCTTGTTTAACCTGGAGGTACGCTGTATGAATTGTGTATTGCTTTGTAATGATTTGTTGGGTCTCTGGACTGTAATAAAGATTGATTGATTGATTGATTGATTGATAATGAGATAGGAATTTTCTTTAATAACAAGGTAGCAGAGATGTTTCTATTTCCTGAGGAAGTTCATGTTCCACCAGAATGCCAATTCCAAACCACCATGCTAAAATGGGTACCTGTTCTATAGGGCTGAAGAAGTTATAAAGTGGATTTTTAATTGCTATCTCTCTCTTCTTCCTATAAGTTCCTGAGGAAAATGTTACTCCAAGTTTTACACATCTCAGTGTTTCTCATCCCCATTGTTATATGATTCCTGTGAAAATATGACATCAGCTTTGAATTGGTGGGTGAGTGGGAACTGTTTAGCAAGGGAGGGGAGCTGTTGTTTGGGTACAAAAAGCAGAAAGAGATGAATTTGGAGAGAGAAGGGGAGATGTAGGGGAGGGGAGGGAAGAAAGCACCAACACTTTCAGCCTCCCAGGATCCTACTGGATGCTGCAGGCTCCAAACACCTGGGGTCTTCCCCTCTGCATAATGTATCCATGGATGGGGACAGAAGACAGGTAGTCAAGCAATTCTTAAAGGGGCAATGGGCAAAATTGCCGCTAGGCTAAAACTGCAAACTAGCAACAAGCCCATTACCCCTTTTAAGGTAAAGGTAAAGGTACCCCTGCCCGTACGGGCCAGTCGTGTCCGACTCTGGGGTTGCGTGCCCATCTCGCTTAAGAGGCCGGAGGCCAGCGCTGTCCGAAGACACTTCCGGGTCACGTGGCCAGCGTGACAAGCTGCATCTGGTGAGCCAGCACAGCACACGGAAACACCGTTTACCTTCCTGCTAGTAAGCGGTCCTTATTTATCTACTTGCACTTAGGGGTACTTTCAAACTGCTAGGTTGGCAGGCGCTGGGACCAAGCAATGGGAGCGCACCCCGCCGCTGGGATTCGAACCGCCGACCTGACGGTCGGCAAGTCCCTATTACCCCTTTTATGACAGCTTAAATTGGGACATCTCAGGGCAAAGGAAGAATCTGTGATGGGTTAATTGTTTCTGTAGTGGTCCTGGCAAATGTGGGGCAGTTGAGGATTATGAATGCATCAAGGCTCTGATTTATTTAGCGCCAAATGTGCTATTCACTGTACAAATATTCCTCCCCCAGTAAAATACCTGACATCACACCCAGTGGCTTCTTTGGTTCCTCATTTAAGATACCCAAGAGGATTCAAACTTTTTTATTCCACTCAAGATGACCACTTTTCCCTGAACTTTTTGATAGGTGAAATATATACATGGGAAATTGCTCAAATAGCCCTGTCTCACTTGGACCAGAAGTTTCAAATCACCACCTGACATCCCAGGCAAGATGATTAGATGCAGAACTATGCACCATTTAAAATCATTAGTGGAAAATCAATATCTCTAGGAAATAATTACAGTTTTCACCATGACTTTGCCCCCTGTGGTACTCCATTCTCTAGGGCTATTTAATTAAGACCCAAGATGGATGGTTTTGATCAGTGATTCTGCTTGAAGCACAGTTGACATGAATACACTGAAAAATTGTCTCCAGGCACATCAGGATAAACACATGCACATGTCTGTGTGTGCAAACACCCACACCCACACACTAAGCCCTTTGTACTTGTTTCAGCTTATGGGAAATGAGAGTTTTTACTGTTTACTTGCCTTTTATACATTAAGGTATATTATTGTTATATAAAATTGCACATTGTCACTTATATAACCTTACTCCTTGATGTATTATGATCTGCTCTATCTACATGAATGGTGGTAAATCGTTATCAGGGCTTAAAAATACAAGGCTGCTGTTTTCTGCCATTAAAACTTAAGTCAGCACTAGAAAGAAGTGCATCTCATAATAGCTTAGTTGATAGAGCATGAGACTCTTAATTTCAGGGTCATGGGTTTGAGCCCCATGTTGGGCAAAAGATTCTTGCATTGCACATTAAACATGTGGAGTGGGGATTCTTTCCTTCCTGTCTGCAAGATAACACCCTGACTTTCCATCAACAGGGTTCCAAAGGATGCTTACAACAGTTTAAAATTTAAAATATGACACAATAGAGTAGATAAAAATTTCAGAGTTAGATTCATTTAAAACATATGGATCTAAGAGGGGAAATTCAAAAGCTTTTCAATCAATCAATCATTTTATTTATATGCCACCTCTCCAAAGTTAAAACCATGCTCAAGGTGGCTTACAACATAGAAAAATTATATAACTACAACTACATAACATTACAAAAGTAGTCATAAACAGTAAACTAAAAATCAAAAAGTGCACAAGCAAAATGAACAAATCCACATAAATCATAAAATCCAAAATGAAGATACAATGGTACCTCAGGTTAAGAACTTAATTCGTTCTGGAGGTCCGTTCTTAACCTGAAACTGTTCTTAACCTGAGGTACCACTTTAGTTAATGGGGCGTCCCACTGCCGCCACGCCGCTGCCATGCGATTTCTGTTCTCATGAAGCAAAATTCTTAACCTGAGGTACTATTTCTGGGTTTGCAGAGTCTGTAACCTGAAGCATCTGTAACCTGAAGCGTCTGTAACCCGAGGTACCACTGTACAAAAAATTAACAGCAACAACCCCCCCACCAAAAAATAACAACCCACAATACCTCAGTTTTTGTAGCTGGAGTCAGTCAGGGCCCCAGCCTCCCAGGCAAGGTAGAAAAAGGCCTGCAAGACAGGAAGCAGGTCTTCCAGGACTCACAGCCAAGAGCAGCAAAAAGAGAACAATGACGGCAGCAGGGGAATCTGTCTAGGGGGGAGGTTTCAGAGACAGGGTGCCACTACTGAAAAGGCCAGTTTCTGTTGCTACCCAGCTTTACTTCTGATGGCTGAGGACAGCTAAAGGGAAGAAATTGTCCATCCAGTTCACCCTGGACAACCTCAAGTAGAACCAGAGTGAAGGAACAAACTGTGGTCTCTATGGACTTGATAGTCCAATGAAGAGGAAGATTGTTAAGCAGGAAAATATTTATATACAATCCAGGAAACTTAGGATAGTTAACTAGACTATGGGTGGGTACCAGTGATATGGTAGTGGAAGAAATTCTGTTGATAGTGCTGTTCTACAGACTGTTGAATAGGAGCTATTGGAAGATCCAACAGAAAATGGAACTTAGTGCAAGCAAACATATTGAGCTCTTGTGTTAGCACAAATCTTGAGATGTGCAAGGTATTTCATGAGGTCTTATGCAAGAGGTCGTGCATTTTACATCCAGGATGTTGTACAAGAGATTGTTGTACAAGTCTTGCCAAAACAAAAGCATACCACTGAGTTTCAGTTCAATTTCCTCACCAAATCCACAAGTGGAACAATGAAATCCAGATATTGGTCCATAACTCAGGTGGAGAACACATGTTTTGTGTGCCCAAGGCCCCAGGGTTGATCTCCAGAAGCTCCAGGGAGAGCCAAGAGAGAGACACTATCCTCTGAAACCCTGGCCAGCCACTCACAGGAACATTGAGCTAGATAGATGAAAGATCTGACAACATAAGGCAGCCTGCAATAATTCTGAATGTGAAGCGGGTTACAAGCTTTGACTGTTTTTGGTGCAGCATGTCACCAGTAAAACTGATTTCCCCATGCTCTTTTCCCTTTGCAGTGAGGCTTAATAAATACAGACAACAGCTACATGGAATTAAGATTTCATAGCAGGGTGATTCAGTTTGCTGACTGGATAACAACCTAATTAATATACTACCATTCATATAGAACAAGCTAAGTTTGGAATGCAGGTTGTCTCAAAGAAAACAACAGAAAGCATCTCATCTATGATTTAGAAGTCTACTTAGTCAGCATTACCATTGCCCTACTGCACCCTGTGTGGGAGTAGGCTGAAAGAACCTAGGAGGACAAGAGGAGGGTTGAGGATGCCATGCATGTTTCACATCTCCTTCAGAGCTCCCTTCAATGCAGGAATCTCAACTAAAGCATCCATGACAGATGGCCATTCAACCTCTGCTTAAAAGCTTCTAAGGAAGGAGAGTCCATCACCTCTCATGGGAGTCTGTTCCATTGTCGAACATCTCTTATGGTCAGAAAGTTCTTCCTGGTGCTTAGTCAGAATCCCCTTTCTTGCAGCTTGAATCTATTGCTTTGGGTCCTATCCTCTGGAGCAGAAAAAACAAGCTTGCTCCATGTGACAGCCCTTTAGATATTTGAAGATGGCTATCATATCTCCTCTCAGGCTCCTCTTTACTAGGTTAAGCATGCCAAATTCCCTGAACTGTTTCACTGTTCCCCATAAGGCTTTGTTTCTAAACCCTTGATCATCTTGGTTGCCCTGCTCTCACACATTCCTTGCACACATAGCTTGTCAATATCCTCCTTAAATTGTGGTGATTGAATCTTGATTCTCTCTTCAGCAACACTGACCCATTTCTGCATCAGTTTGTATTTTTAAAGATGTCCATATGAAAATTCATACCTATCTTTTTACTAATTTATCCCAATAGATACACTTAAACACATTTTGCTTCTAATACACACATTCTTCAAGCCATCTCCCTTAATATAATGCATTCTACATCATTTTCAGTAATATATGCATTTTGTGCAAACTTTCTTCTAATATGCACATTTTTGGTATGAGAACCTCATTACAAAATTTGGAGCTATATGCATTCTAAAGTATAATTGCATCCAGGAAGTATGTATCAGGTATGTTTGCATTAAAATGTGAGCACATGTCTCCCCAGTCCTTACTAGGAACCCGTTTAGCAAACACTGCACCTCCAGGTAGGTTGGTGCAAAGTGTCCACAACTCTGGTAAAATGAAGGACTGGACGAGAGAACTGTTAGGTGGCTTTTGACAGAGTCCCCCATGAAATTCTTGCAGATAAGCTTGTAAAATGTGGGCTTGATGGGGTAACTATTAGGTGGATTTGTAGGTGGTTGAACTTGGAAAGATTGGAAAAATGAGAAACAAGAGTAACAACAATTGACAGATTCATCCATGTCTTGTTGCTCATTGCTAGGGCCATTGTGTACCCCACTGGTTAAGATTGTGCATTGGGCTGGTGCCATAGACCAATCGGGCACCCATTGTGAATACTGTCTTTATGCATAAAACATGCATAGAGTCAGACCAGTAGATTGCTAGGTAGGAGAATGTGGGCTCAAAGCTCCATTCATCCATTAAATTCTTTTGTGTTTCAAGTGTCTTATCTTGCCTGTTTCTCTCTCTCTCAGCAATAGGTTTGTTGTGAACATAAAATGAGATAGCTGCACCTATGCTACCTGAGATGAGAGGAGGGACAGAATACAAACATGACAAATCAATGAATTTACTCTAGAATTTGATTGCTGAAACAAAAGTTAATAGTGGATCAATTCCATATCCACGGAAATCAATAGCCATTTTCCAGCATTGATTTCAAAGGGGTACAGTTTGCACCAGCTAGTTTATTTTGTTGTTGTTGTTGTTGATGATGATGATGATGATAAACAAGAACTTCAGAGTTTTGTGGTATGCATCCATTTGTGTATTTCAGCCTCTTCAAAACTGCCTGAGTGGCCATACTATGTTTGAAAAGCAGCTCCAACAGTACAGACAAGTCATGCCGGTATGCTTCCATAATGGAAAATTATGAGGGTAATGGACCATTTTCACTTGTAATTATATGATCAACTTATTTTCAGTCACTGAACATTCAAATTAGGCATAAAATCATGCGCTCAGGCATCTGAGGAACATATTATTTTGGTGCCTATTATGGGAGGGAAATAAGAGCTCACTTTTAGGTTGTCTTTAGTGTTTCAGATACCTAGAAGAGTAAACAAAATATCAATCTATGCAGGTTTGATAAAGAAACAACAACCCTATAACTTGCTCTCTAATGACCTCTTCACACAAGACAGTTTTCCTATATGGATATATGTTCTGTGCAGGGAAATGGCATTCAGCTACAGGCATACACAGCAGAAGCCCATAGGCTCCGTGTCTCAATTTTCCAGGGACAGTCCCAGAATCACAAAAGCCACCCCAGCTTCTGATTTGATCCCAGAATGTCCCTATTTTCCCCAACAGCACTTCCGCTGCCAAGCTTGGGGGAGGGGGAGGAGCTGGCACTTGTCCTGAGCGGCAGTGGCGAGGGAGCACCCTGTTGCTTCTCCATGGCCTCTCCATGGCCGCTGCTGCCAGCCTTCTCCCTTGAGCAGCTCATAGCAGCTGCTGGAGTGTGGGTGAGGAGGAAGAGAAGAGGCTGCTACCACTGAGGCTCAGCCCAGCCCTGCAAGATGCATTGGCTCTGAGAGGCAGGCAGAGGGCAGGTCCACCCTGGGTGGGAAGAAAGGGGAAGCGGAGTGCAAGGATTCTTGATTTTAAAAAAAAAATTAAAAAATGCTTTTTCCTTCCACACCTAATTTTTCCCCTTTCTAAAATTTATTTATTGGCATGTCATTTATTTATTCTTTTGTAAATCTATCAAAGAATAAAATAAAATTTGGATTGAGGGGTTTCTCAGGACAGTGGAGGGTGTGTGTGTTGTGCCCTGTAGTGGGGGGGGGGTGGCACTCGCTCTTCTTTTGGTAGGAAATGCTCTGCGGGGGAGAGGTGTCAAAGAGGATCAGTTGTGGGGGATGAGAAATGTCTCTATTTCCATCCGAGGAATGTTGGAGGGTTTAGAAACTGGTCCTTAAACCATTTATTCCGCCTGGTATTTTTTTCCCTTGCAATGTGTTCCAAATTGGAGGCAAACTGAGAGCTAGAGTTTTCTGCAGTAGTACACATTTGTGGAGAATATGGTAGCCTCATTTTTAGCCCAATGCCCCACCTTAGTCAGAAAACACACTTTCCTTAACTTTTAGCTTCTACACATTCTCTTCGGCGTTCTGGTTTTTTCCCCCCCACTATTTTGCCTGCTTCTGCTTCTTTTGAGATGGTAGTGGTGGGAAGATATGAATATGCTGTTTGTGTTATGCATGATAAAACCAGGCACAGACCACACACATGCCTTGGTTTAGTCATGTCTCCTTCTCCTTTATAAAGGCCACAGAAGACGCACCAATAGATAGGGAGGTAATATGTTAAATCTTTAATACAAGTCGAACGCTGTGTCAGCACTGACTCTAGTTCCTCTCCTTGGTGTTATTAGATACACATGGTGAGACTTCATTCCCATCATGTTTATAGCTCCCACATTGCCGAAGGGGGTTATAAAAACTAGTCGTGCCTGCGTAATTTTTTCCTGGCATGGCTAAGAGAACAGCCTTGGAACTTAGAGAATGATCTTTGGTGTAAAGTGGTAATAGGCTATCATTCACTACTTTCTTTCTAGGCTGCATTAAATAATGCTTTGGTATTTAGTCATAATTCACCACTGGCAGAGCCCGTGTCAAAGAGAAAGAGGGAAGCACATTCAGTGTGAATTTAAATTCAAGCAGAGAGGGAAGAAAGGAAAACCTCTGATGAGCCTACACAAAATTATTATGCCAACCACAGCCTTACAATTTGTCCAGCTCTTTTCAATATGCTCTGCGTGTGTTTAGTGACTATAGACATTTATTTGGGGATATGAAGAGAAAGGTGATTTCTAAGCAAGAAAATAAGAGCAGAATAGAAGTCATGTATACATATTGCTCTGTGTGTGTACCTAACTTTTAGACTTGATCGAATAATATCCATGTGCATAGTGGAGAGTGAGAGCACACTTTTATTCAGTGCCCACCCAGCATACTTGAAAGGTCAGCCCAACCAAGAATCACATGGCAGGTTAAGAGGTCATGCGCTCTCTACCTCCCATCTGCTGGCTCAGGGTTATTGAAACTGACTAGCTGGCTAGCCCACTGCCATTCCCACCTGTTGGCCCGCTGCTTCTGTTTCCTGACATTCCTTCCTACTGCTTCTACCTCTCTCCCCACCTACTTACTCACTTGCTGCCAACAGTGGTGGTGATGGACACTCGATGCATTGCTCTGCAAAAAGGCGCCTTCCTCACTGTGAGGCATTGTGAGTTAGGTTGCTCAGAGAAAGCATGCACTTACAGCACATTGGCAGCAAATTGCTGTTTTAGGTGACCAAAAAACAAAACAAAAAAAACATTTAAAGTGGTGCAGGTGCTCTCCAGCTGACCTCACATTCACCACTTTGTTGGCAGCTAACAGGTAAACAGGAAAAAGTCCAGCATCAATGTGTTGAGGGGAGGAGGACAGAGGTGGTGGTGGTGGAGGAGGAGAAGCTGGCGGGAACTGCCATCTTCTCATCTTCATATGAGGCAATTCAAACATTCAAGTGCAACTTATCATATGTCATAAGTCAATGGATGATAATGGTATCTTGGGGTTGAGGACATGCATGCATAGATCAGCCCTGAAATCCTGGTCCTAATCAGTTTATTGATTAGTAAAAACAATAAATCACAGATGGGGCTTCCATGGAAGAAACATGTTTAAGATCAGGATGCAAGGCATAAAGGGCAAGTACATATTCATGGGATCATATTCCAAACATTAGGTTTGCTATTGCCTCAGAGTCTACACCCCTCAAGCACTAGCAGCAAACCTCAGCTCTCTGATATGTGAATTTCCATGAGACAAGTGTTTACAAACATGCTTGTCATATTCAAACTTTATATGCTTAGATTCTTACAAGAATGTAAGTTTTGAAGTGTCCTTTAACTGTTTTACACTGGAAATGGCTATGAGAATGACAGAATTTACTTCAGAGTCTCCTGCTCCCAAACACATACAAAGAGACACTCATTGATCATGGTCAGAAGGAATTATGAGCAAACCTCAGTCACGTACAGTATCAGTCATGCACTGTCACAAAATTGACTTCTCAGTAAAATGTGTTTAGGAATCAGCTACGTTGCATGCCATTATAAAACATTAGTTGAACTTGCCTTGTATAATATTAACCAAGAACTGCACAAACTATCAGCAGCTTATTTTGATATTTTGTAAATATATGCACCAGCAATTGAACATACCAAGCACTGATGATTTAAGCTTTCACTCATCAAGAATAGCAAAAGGATCTTTGCACTGTAGGTAGGATGTGCCCCGGGGAAAAGAATGACTGATAGTGTTAGGGAAAGCGTCACATTTATTATGAAATGCAAATTTACCTTGGAAATCAATTTTGGAAATCTTAGCCAGAAAGTGTGCTAAGCAATTATTGATTTTAAGCAGAAACATTAACATACACATCAAAACAAAATTACTTAGTTGTTCCCAAATGCCCAGCCTACTGTCATACAAAATACTTTCCATAATGAAAGGCTGCATTGCTTAAGTGCTTTCCTCTGAAACAGTCTTATTTAATTTCATAAGGCTGATCGGGAATAAATAGTTGTGATCAAACTGAAACTATTTTTTATCATTGTAGTTGTTGCTGTTGCTGTTATTATTATTATTATCAGGAAAGCCCCGAATCCTCACTGTACAGCAGTGGCAGAGCATATGCCCATGGTGCATGGGGCGCACATGTGCTGGGGGGGCATAGGATGAAGAGGGCGAAAGGAGCCCACCGTGTCTCAACCCAGCCCTTGCCACCAATGCTACCGAAGCAACACCAATCCCTAGCTGCTTTGCGAAGCTGGGATCTGATCAGATTCCAGCCTGGCAAATCTGCTCAGGGAGGGCAAAGTTGGGATTGAAGGACTCATGGTGTCCTTTTCATGCTGCCCTCTTAGTGTCTTTTCCTTAGCACATAAGTATATTCTTCCTATATCAGTTTACCCTGCAAGAATTTTCTGGGATGCAGGATTGATTTTTGAACCTCTCTGGAAATAGGGGAACAGAGGTCTCCTAACAATTCTCAGTACTCTTAACAGACTACAGTTCCCAGGACTCCTTGGGGGGGGGGGAAGCTGTGACTGTTTAAAGTAGTACAATACTGCTTTAAATGTATAGTGCTGATGGGACCTAAGACACAAGGAGTACGGCCTTGTGGAACCAAGAGCACCTCTGTTACATTTACTGGCAGATCAAGGGTAACACCCTGCTGATTACTCTGTGTTGAAGAGTCTGCAACAGAGGGCTCAGATGTAAAAGCAATCAATCAATTGCCCCATTCCACTTCAGTGTCTCTTCTTACACCCATTCCACTCTGTCCCTTAGCAGTTAAGCAGTGGACTGGATGATTGTCGATAGAAATCCACCCTTTAACTGAGATACACAGCAGTTGAAAGAGATGCAGGTTGCCAGCACCATGAAGTCTTTCTCACAGCCACCAGAAGTTAATCAGCTCTGTCAATTACCTTGAGGGGCACGCACACACTTGCCTGGAAGGAAATATGTTCGTCTTGTAATTTGGAAGCATCTTGTTTATGAGCTTTAATCTAAAGTCATTAATGATGAAGAGCTTTTTAATCCCCAGTTGCAGGGATACTGTAGCTTCTTACACCGGTCACTCCCCATGTTTAGACACTTCTTAGCATGGCTCCACAATTTGCCAAGCAAGCAGGGCTTTGATTTTGCTTACTAGGTGTCTCTTAAGTCATCAGCCAGATACTTCCTGGCACTGTTCCTTCAGCAGAGCTAATAATTTATGACAGCTCATCTCCACTTGCCCAGCTCAGACATTTAAGTGTCCACCACAATCTACCAATGAACCCATCTGACTGCCACTGGGGATCAGTAGGAGAAACTTATTAATACACATAAGTTTGGCGGCATGTCAGGGTTAATTTATCACAAACGATGGGATAATGCACCGGTGACTTCTCCCTCCTTGCTCCCGAGAGCGATGGCAGAAGTGTCATTTTTCTTCTGCATGCCCTTTTTAGCCCTGCCTATCTTAAAGATACCCAAGCAAATGACATCTGAGATCGGCTTCATTTATGTAATGTATAGAAATCAATTAAATTATTAGTGAATTCGGGTGGGCAGTAGGAGAGATGTCCTGTGTCAGACAAGACCAAGACTCTGCCTCTCTTTCCCTTCAAATTCCTTATCAAAACCTGGCTTTTTAATGAAACGCCAGTCTTAATCTCCTATTGAAAAGAAGCCTAAATACATGTAACTTAGCAAAATGTATATACTTCCATGGTTTAATCTTGCTCCCATCTTCCTCTCCTTGCTCTATTGGTGTCTGTGTGCTTAATTATAGAGCAGGCATAGGCAAAATCTGGCCCTCCAGATGTTTGGGACTACAACTCCCATCATCCCTAGCTAACAGGACCAGTGGTCAGGGATGATGAGAATTGTAGTTCCAAACATCTGGAGGGTCAGAGTTTGCCTATGCCTGTTATAGAGTGTACAAAGACTTGGGAGTACGGAATGTTAGGGGAGGGGTAGTACCTCTGGTAGGCCCATGTTGTGCTGCTTCTGGAGTAGTTTGCCCACCTTTGGTCTCCACTCTGCACTCAGCGCTCACCTCTGGCTCCTAGAAGCTTGTGACAGCAGCCACACCCCAGGAAACTGCTTTATCTGGTTAGCTAAATCAGGTGAGATTAGCCGATGGGTCTCAAACCCTCAGTGACTTAAATACTTCCCTTGCATGTGAAGGCAAACTCCAGTGGATTGAGCAGACAAGACCGATAGTGGATCTAACAGTGAAGACAGCAGTTTCTGCATGCGCTGCAGAGGGAAGTGAGGGGCAGATAGGACTCGTCAACTTGGGAAGGTAGCCCATCTAGGAGAAGGAAAACTCTGAACCAAAACCTCTGCTGCCTTGCAGCTATACCCATTCATGAGAAAAGCTTTGGGAGTAAACCTGCCATGTGGGATATCTTTGGAGAAGAAAAGGCTAAGGAGTAAACCCTACACAAATCCAGAGTGGAGTCCCTAAGATGGTTAGATGGCATCTTGTACACCTCCATCCATCAACTCCTGCAGCCAAGCTGGGGCCAAATGTATTGCTCTGCTTTCCTTTGGACCATACCAGTGAGGCTGAGGGGGTGGGGTCCTGTCATCTGCACTGTCCAGGACCTCCAAACACATTATCCAGGTTTGTGTGCCACAGAGCTAATATCAGTGCCGCTAACACACATGGGAGGCAGCAGTTACAAGCTGCTGCTCTCTGCAGCCACAGCAGGCACTGTGATTTTCCAGCGGTTTGACTTCATTTCTGGAGAAACTCCATTGTTTCTTGAGACAACGGGATGGCAACAGCAAAGATTGGCATAGGAACTCAGTTGTTACAATGGAAAGTATATAGGAGGAGGAGGAATGAATAGTACTTGTGAAGGGCTGATACTTTTGAGGGCAATTTCCCTAGTAAGAATCTGTAATATTTATGATAGTGTAGACATTGTTATTGCAGAAAAAAATGTTTCGGTATGAAATGCCCCTTAGTTCACTATAGTAACCATTTGGAATCCTGCCTGTGACTGGGAGGAAAAGTTTGATTTTGACTTTTGGAATGAGAAGGATGGAGAAGTTTAAGCTGCTTCGCCACTTCATATTACCCCTCCCCTAACCCCTTTTCCCCCAAGGAGTGGGGGTGGGAGATGTCAAGGGTGCATTACAAGCATTTAAATCATCCCTAACTCATTCCTAAAAATGTGCTTCTCTTAGTTGTTGTTTTCTTACTAAAACTCTTGAAATGTCTATACTGAAACTCATAAAACTTCCTTCCTTTTTCTAGTTCGAGTTCATCTTTATTCCATATATTTTAGTCCCGTTTCTCATTTCTTTTAATTACCCCCTCAACAAAGATTCCTTAAGATATACTGTAGATCCTCTAAGATGTTTGTCCTTGTTGAGAAAGATATATCCTCACATTGTCCCTTGTTTTACTTTTAAATCTGGAGGGCTCTCATTACAAGCCAGTCAAAGAGCTTCCTGAAATATTTATACTTTGCTTTGAGGCACCAGAGATCTTCTATCAATTATTGCCTTCAACGGAGTTGCAGTGACAGTCTGTTATTGGCTGTGGGTTAATGTTTTCAAATTCTATTATTGTTACGACTGTGTCCTGAACTCCCATCTTACTAACACTCAAAAGTCGTTTGGAGATGGCCTTGAGGTAATGCTCTTAACTTCATGGCTAGCAATTATTGGCAGATAGAATATTCTTCATTTAATTTAACATAAATTAAGGGTTGGTCTGTAGCCCCAAACAGAAGAGTACTTTGATTTATTGAAGGGGTAAAATAGCTCGAAGAAGGAAGCATAGCAGCATAAACTCTCTCTGTATTGACTACCCCACTCTTTCTACAAGCAAATTCAAGTCTCAAATGCTGTCAGAATTATGGTCAGTAGAAAAGCAGGAAGAATCAGCATTCTTGGGGATCCTGCAATAGTAAAATCTTTACAAAAAGAAATAAAAGAGGGAAGGAGCAACCTCCACCCAAACATAACCCAGTAAGGATTATTTGGTGGTCGGGGAATGCTGAGTGAGTATTGTAAAATGAAACAGAAAAGTTTGAACTTGCTGGTAAGGGGGACGTAGAAATAGAAACCCCTTATTAAAGAGAATCACTGACTGGAACTCTGAACAGGAGCCCTCCTTTTGGATGGGGGATGCACTGCAACATTTCATTGCAGATCCCACATGTCAGTACTAATCCCACTCAGAACACACAAGCGAGGTTGGAAGCTGCAGCTTGATTGGACGGTAACCTTGTATAAATGGCCCTGATGATATTTATGATGAAGGGTGGAACAGAAAATGATCGATTGAATAAATAAATAATGATAGGACATGGTGAGACTGGAACTAGTATACTTCCAGAGTCACCAGAAAACCAAGAAAAAAATAGTAGAATCATCACTTGAGCCCTGAGGATTGAAATGAAACTAAACCACGGTCTAGGCCCCAGCCTAAAGTACACCAATATGTTTCATCCAAATAGGATAAACGAACTGTGTGTGTGTGTGTGTGTGTGTGTTTCACCTGTTAGTTAACTCACACATGTGGGTCTGTAGAGGGTGAAATGTAATTAATATATCCTCTTACCAATGACCATCAGAATGATCAATGCAGAATGCTCAATTATTGAGTTATACACTAAATCAGAGTTCTTTGTAACCTGTACTGATGGCCTAGTTGCTTTGAGCTTAAATCAAGGGGTTGGTGCTGACTTATATGGCCCCCTTTTTTTTTTTTTTTGAAGAAGTAGCCCTCCTAGTATGTACCAACCCAGCTACTGAGATCTGCTTTTCTGGTGGCTTGACTGTTAGGCAATGCCCAATGGTCAGTGACCCAAACAGGGCCTTCATGGTTGTAGCAACCTTTGTGTGTATGCATCTCCCTACCTCTGGAGGTGCATCATGCATTGTCAGTAGTTCAGATTTGCCATTTACTTAAGACATACCTAATCACTCAATCCTTTTGAACCTCCAGGTATTTTTGCTAGGCAATCTGCATCATTTAGGGCAGCTTTCATCTATCTACCTGGTGTCCTTCTGGCACTTGGCACTACAATTCATATCAGCCCCAGCCAACATGGCTGCACAGATTGGGACTAATGAGCAGGGCACCAAATATTAAAACATTAAAAACTTCCCTAAACAGGGCTGCCTTCAGATGTCTTCTAAAAGTCAGGTAGTTGTTTATTGCCTTGACATCTGCTGGGAGGGCTTTCCACAGGGCGGGCACCACTACTGAGAAGGCCCTCTGCTGGTTCCCTGTAACCTCACTTCTCGCAGGCTGCTTTAGGGGGTAACTGGAATTGTATCTCATAGGCCTTGTGCCCGGTGCCATATCCAAATTCCTATAGTGCCAATACTGTCTCCAGATTTCCCCCAAATTGTTTGTTGGATGGAAGGTTTGCTAAAATGTGGCGCAAACTAACATTGCAGCCCTATACATGTCTGCTGAGAAGCAAGTCCCATCAACTTCAGTGGAACTTACTCCCAGGTAACGTGAATAGGATTCTAACCCTATTTAGCTATAATAATAATAATAATAATAATAATAATAATAATAATAATAATAATAATAATACCTCACTTTTCTGTGTACAATAACCATAACTTACACTACAAAGATAAGTGTAAATAAAAAATGAAACTTTTTTAAAAAGAGAAATTAAATAGACAAACATACAGAATTACAAGCACTGCTATTTTGCTTGTACAACAGACTTCCACTGTGCAATGGAACTTCATCTTACTGTCCAACACACTCCCTGTACAACCTTAGAATTTGATCCAGAGGGTGGGTGGGGAGACATGGAGCAGATTTGGGATCTACACAGGGCAAGGACAGGAAATGAGAGGAATGGCACTCACTCAGTGTTGGGTACAACCCATAAAGAATTGGTGATGAGCTGCTAACTTCCTGGCTCACCTCTTACAATCGACCACTAGGCTTATACCAGCTATCAATTTTCAAAGCAAGAACCTGCAAACAAAGCTTAGCAAGCTGTACAGCCAATGCCTGACTTATCTTTCTGGTTTTTATCTTTAGATGTGGGCAAAGGGAGGTGGGTGAACAACCCAGCAAAGAGAAGTTTTTTTAAAAACTGTGTCCCTATCCATTCTCTTTTATAGCAATGCAGGGGGAAAACAGAGCTAGTAAAAAAGAGTGACTCAGGGAGATTATTATTTTTTTATGACAAAATTAATCCATGGCTGTGACAGATTTCTCAGTGCTAAATGGCTGAGGCCAAGGGTTTAGTGGAGTGGAGTTAGGAATGGCTAAAAAGCAGGTTTGATTTTTGCTTGCTTGCTTGTTTTTTAATGTAACAGTGTCCTGGTTAAAGGACTAAGCCCATACATATAAGCACATTCCTATTTGGTCAATCATAATATACTTCTATTTTTTTCTACTGATTTGTTTGATTTATTTCAGTAAAAAATAAATTAAAAAACCAACCACTTGGTCAATCAATTCATCGATCTCTTTTAGGAGGAAGAGCAAGTGAAAAATCTAATAAATTGCCACAAATCACCATCAAATTCAGACATGCCTTTGAACATGGTCATATTGAAACCCTTGAAAAGTAGTGTTTTGTTGTTCCCTCACAGCTACATAGGCAGCTGAAACTTTAAGGGATGAATGGCGAACCTGTGGCCCTCCAGAAGTTGCCAGACTCCGAATTCCCATCAGCCCCATCCCTGCTGTAAGTGACATGTGGGAGCAAGCTTCTATATAGCAACCTATAAGTAAGTTCAGTTGAGATCAATGAGCCACTTGAGCTAATGGAGAACTGCAGTCTGGGTGAATCTGGACTGGAATCCTGATTACCCTTCCTATAACAAAACAATACATTAGATACTCTCCTCCTCTCAACTAATTACCTGAGGATATTGTTGTTGTTTTAAATGAAGTTTCTTTTTTTACTTTTAAAGAAAGGAAGGCTTTCTCTTAAACAAAATTGCCAGTTGCAGTCACCTAAGGTGCTTGGTAGCTGCCCTTCCCAGTTTCTTGCACTTATTTAAAACCCATGAGAAGACATCATGAGATAACTCATCCCATGTGGCTTTTCCAGTTCATGAAGCACAGGCACCCTGGAAGGCTGAAGAGCACTGGATAAAATTTTGATGGGAAGAAAGAAACACACACACCCCTCACAATTATAAAAGAAGCTCAGTCCCACACCCTCAGTTACAAAACAGAATCCTAAAATGTCCCACGAAAGAGGCAGTCAAATGGAAGCCTATTTTGCAAGTGAAGTTTTGAGAATTTGTAGAACAGGCTTTGACTCAACTCTAATAAGCACAATACCCATTAAAGGGTTTCAGCAGGAGATATTAAAGCATGGTCTGGGAATTACAATATCTTTGGACAATATGGCCAAGAACAGGTGTGTGAATTTTGCCACCTCACCCAAATCCCAATACTCCACCAGAAATCTGAACTGGAACCTCTGCTAAAACTTGCTTACCTAGTAAAACTTAATTATTTCTATTTATTTATTACATGCATTTAAATATCCTGTCTTTCAATATAGGATGTTCAAGTCATACTTATTTTTTATTTTTATTTTTTGCTTCTACTATAGCAGGTTTGTATAGCTTATAACGATCCACCAAACTAATTGCAAAGCAGCACCCAATTACAGTGTGTCTTGGCAGGTAATTGGGACTCTCTCTTTATGTGCAGCCCACACAGGTTGCATTTATATTGTGAGATACACATTCACAGGGCTGTTCTATAACTCTCTCACACACTTTCAGTCTCTCAAAAACAGCATTTCAGACAAATTTGCTCTGGATCCTAGAACACTGTAGTTAATCACTGTATTACCATGACTAACAAAATTGAGATATTAAAGTCTTAAACAAAACCTTTCAGCTTCCACCTTCTTCAGCTGTGAATTAAAGGATTGTGTCATCACAGTGGAAGTTATATGACACCAAGGATGCAATATTCAGATGTGTTGCATTTGCTGCAGCTGAGTAATTCAGATACTTCCTCTAAGGTTGAGGCCACGCGTTCGTAAGCTGTTGAGTCAACAGACCCAGATGTTTTCTCTTGTTTCCAGTGTCACTGAATTAAATGTCATCTCAGTTGCAATGACTGATAAATCAGAGAGGCTGTGATTATCTGAATTGAAATGCTTTGCAACTGGCTGATCTATTTTTATTTGGGTGAAGGTATCGGGGTTGTGATTCTATCACTCCCACCTTTAAAGTGAGTGTGTGTTTCCCTCCCACCCTTCAGAAGAAGGACTGGAGAGTTTGCCAATCCTGGGGGGATGGGGTGACAGGAACACTTGAGGTCATTTGGGCCAATAGGGGATTGAGGAGAGCTGGGTTCTCTAAGCCAGCTCTAGATGGTTTGCAAGCTCACTCTTGAGCTGCAGGCAAACACCAAAGCCTACTTCTAGTAGTGCAGAGGCTGCAGTAGAAAGAAAACACCTGTCTCCTTGCTGGACATGTGGGATTTGGAACAGTGGACCTGGGGAGAGGATTGGATGAAGCAGCAACTGTGCAGCTTGTGGCATCCCCCACAATGCCATGCTTTGAAGGATTCTGCTGGCTACCACTGCCAGGAATGTTCCCAGCAGATTCTTTCACTTGCCTATCTTTGGGGCAGATGCATTAGAGTACTCCTTGCTGGCAGATCTTCCCCAATGGGTGTGGCTAGCAAGGCCAGGCAGGTCTCAATGGAGGGACACCATTGCCCCATGCAGCCACAGACCACAAAGCTATCATCAGTGCTAGTCCACCTAATGGGCTGTTTCAGGATACCCTTATCATGTTTCCCCATTAATAGATTTGTATAAGATGGAGCTTGTGAGTGCCCAAAGCCATTCCCCGCAGTTGTAAGTAGTGTTCTCCATTCAACGTCAAGCTATTGTAAGTAAGATCTAGAATAGGTAGAATCATTGGAAAATCCATCTCATTGAATAGCAACATGTTCCTGCATGAAGACACAGAGAAGCTAAATGGAAATGGATCCCCAAAGAACTCTATAGTTCTGTGCCCTGTGTGTAGTACACAAAAGCAGCACAGCACAGAATTAAAGGGAAATGGATCTTATCACCACAACCAACTGTTCCTTTCTGCCTAATGCAATTTATTGGGCAGAGAGAAGAAATGGACTCCGTCGCTAGAGGTGAAATAACCTTTTGGATACTCCTAATGTTGAATCTCTTAGCAAATGCAAGTGTTATTTTTACTTTTCTGAGGAATATTTCATGAACATCAAATATTCATAGAGAATAGATAATATTTAAATGACATCCTTAAATGATTAAAATTTGTGACTCTCTGTTGAGATGTAGGCTGCATTAAGAGGTGCAATACATTTTCATTAAGCACTATCTATCTTGGAGAGGGTATTGTGATGAAAAAGGACTCCTTGAGTAATGTCTGTGTGCTATTAATAGGGGAGTACAAACCTAAAGTCTTTTATGACCTTAGCAAAGGAGAGAAGGTTGCAAACTATCCACACTCAAGTATCATGTCCCCCTTTGTGGTATATGATATGTAAATAGTTAAAATGAACAGCAACAATTGCTTCTGCTATGACTCAATGGGCAGGATTGATTTTTGTGTGTATGTGTGTGCTTGCTTACGTGTGTGCTTCAGCCCTCTATCAGTTCAGATCTGTGTAAGCTGGCCTCAGAGCTAGTCCTGTTTATCCTCTGTTCAATTAATCAACTGCTCTGCTGTTTTCTTTGAGTCTGTTGTGGTGTTCACTTAACAGAAAGATGGCAACCATGTGAGCAGATGCATGAGAGACTTAAGTATATAAACCCTTTATCTGAGAGGTTTCTGAGGTTTCTTTTCTTTTTCTCCTGGATCCCGAAAGGCACCTGAAAATATCAGGTGGTATGCTACTTTTAATAAAAGTAAGTAGAAAATCACAACTGTCTGCTTTTAGGGTTCCAAAAGAATGGAATTAGACATATGTATTGCTCTTTGTGGCACACAGGTATGTGTGTGGGTGTGGCTTCAGGAGGGTGGAGGAAAGATCTCAGGTTTGGGGATATCAGCAACCCTATGGCCAAATGTGAGCCAAATGTACCTATGGGATTTCTGAAGAACAAGAAAAGGTAAAGGAGAACTTTCCTTGCCCTCTCTCATAAGGACATCCTGCTGGATCAAGCCCACAGGCCACCTGGTCTAGCATCCTGTTCTCACAGTGGCCAACCAAATACCCATGGGAAGTCCACAAGCAGGAATGAGCACAAGAGCACTCTTTCTTCCTGTGGTTTGCCTCTAACTGTGGAGGCAGAGCTTGGTCATCATAGCTAGTAGCCATTGATAGCCTTAGTCTCCACAAATTTGTCCGGTTATCTTTTAAAGCCATCCAAGTTGGTGGCCATCACTGACTCCGGTGGGAGCGAATTCCATAGTTTAACTCTGCACTGTGTGAAGAAGCACTTCTTTTTATCTGTCCTGAATCTTCCAACATTCATCTACATTTCTCCTGAAACCTCCCTGTATACTGCACAGAAGGAAGAGTTTTGACAAAGACTTGTTCCCACCAATATGTGGTGGTTCTGAGAAGTAAAGGAGAGAAATGCAACTCTTTTTAAGTGCAGAAAAAGTGGACAATTGCCACCCAGCTCATAGACTTATCTTAAAGGCAACATTCCACTTTGAGAATTTCAGATAAATTTTTCCCATCACCCCACAAACATTTGGGCACTGTTTTACATAGCTCCTATGAATTGCTAAAAAAGTGGCGATAGATATATATAGATATAGATACACACAAACACACACACAGTGCTTTTTTCTTGGGGTACACAGGGGTACGCATACCCCCAAAACATTTTGTGAATCTTTATACTTTTGTCCATTTTATTTTCCCCGATTTTAACTATAAAATGGTGATTTTCTCGAGTCAAAATTGGAGTACCCCTAAACATTTTTTTGGAAAAAACTCTCTCTCTCTCTCTCTCTCTCTCTCTGTGTGTGTGTGTGTGTGTGTGTGTAAGCATGAGATTTTTAACCTCACAAAATGCATTTGCATGGGCTTAATACCTCTCCTCCATATTACCATTCTCCTTTCTTCAAAAAATGAACACTGATATCACCAGTATTCTCTAGCTAATTGAATCTAACATCCCCTAAGTAATAAATGGGTTTTCTTTTTGCGTGTGATATGTATTCATTGGTTTTTGCAAGCCACCTTGATCTGAGAAAAAAGTAAGATTTTTTTAAAAAAGTAAACAGCGTATGGCCTTCCATATTCAACTTATAACCAATCACAAAGTTCCTAAACAGTTGAAAGACTCCAGAAATGAATCATAAGAGAGAATAAGTTTTTATTTCCTTCTGTACGTGACAGACCCAGAGGGGAGCAGGGGTGAAGAGGGCAGGGCTTGAGGCCTCCTGCAGGAACTCTCAAAGTCTCTCTTCTAACCGTGTCAGAGGCTGAGAGTCTCTGAAGGGTCTTGTTAAGTGCTTGTTTTCTGTAAGCATCAGAGAAACAGAGGGAAGCAAGGACGGAAGAGCAAGTAGATTGACTTCCAGCTGAGCACCTCTAAGTGCACGCAGTACCGCAGTGTCTGTGCTCTCACCTTCAGCACTAGAAAGAACCTTATTAGCAGCCACCAGAACATTACAGACAGCGGAGGGAGGAACTGCATCAACCTGGTTTGTTGCAGGGTGCTTCCGGAAGATTATACAGGGCACATTGATTTTCTCGGCACACCCATGTCTCTCACACTAGGTAACAAGGCTTTTCTGAGGCTATATGGACTCAGAAAAGCAACCCCCACCTTTCATCCCATCCTCAAAACTAAGCAAAATTGTTTGGTTGTGGCTGGTTTTATTGAAGGAGAGTCTGGGAAATTGCTCTAACTGAGAGGGGGAAAACACCAGTTAAGGATATGATAAAAACATTCTGTGACTGTCAAAGTATTGAAAGTTTATAGCCACAGGGAAATATGAGGAGGTGGGGGCATTCAGCTGTCAAGTTCTTCCCTATAAATAAGTCTTGTGTACCAAGATAATAATGCTTTATGCAAGCCGAATGAAACATTTATATACTTGCGATAGTCCCCCAAAAGACCTTTTCCCCCAAGTGCCAGGAGTAATATTATGGCTTTACTACTAACCTTTATAGAAGCAGTTGGAAAGCCTTCAGCAATAGTAAATGTCTTTCCTAATCAGTTGTTTGAAAACCAACAGCTGAAAGGAATTCTATCAAACCCAGCAACAACACTAGCTTCTGGTGTGTATTTAGTGAAAGTGGTGTATCATCTCTGTAATGTAGGTGTTTTCTACATCGCTCAACAATGATAACCTCAGAGGGATGACTCCGAGTTCAGCACCTACTGAAGATACTGGCAAAATCTTGCTCAGGATTTACAATGGTAAGGTGGAACGTGTGAGGCTACACAGCACAACACAATCCTTCTCTTTCATAACCAAAACATTCCAGATCTAGGCCAGGATTCAACTAAACAGTATGCTAGTGGCAGCCGCCACAGTAAGTGCCACTATTTCAATTGAGTTTTCCCCCTCTCCTTCCCCAAACACATCCAGATAGGTTCTGGGCAGTCAGGTGAACCCCCCAAAAGAGCATATGAGGGAGGGAAGATTGGTCTTTTGGCAAGCAGGAGTGATTGTGCTGACAAAACAGCCATGCTGGTGTGATGTTATTCACAACCACTAATGCATCTGTCTTGGGTAGAGCCCTCAGAAAGTGGAAACTAGTGATGCCTTGGTGATCCCAAGCTACACCAACATGGAACAGCTTTTGACTGAATCAGTGTGCAGCCAGGCATCAACACAAAAGAATGAAAAGGGATAGACCACAACAGATGGAAGGAATCTACACAGGTGGCAAGATTGTAATGTTGATGGAACTGCCACCTTTAGGCCTGGAACTGGTGCAATGGAGGAAGAGCACAGTAATCACTGATAGCTTTATCCTTTGTGAATTTGTCTAATCCTCTTTTAAAGCCAAGTTGGTGGTCTCTGTAAGAGTGTGTTCCCTAGTTTAACTGTGTGCTGTATGAAGAGTCCTTTATTTTTTCCTGTCCTGGATCTTCAACTATCCCGCTTCAATGAATGCCCATGAGTTCTAGTGTTATAAGGGAGAATAACTTTTCTCTCCATTTTCTCCATGTCACACATATATTTACTGACTTCTATCACATCCCCTCTAACTCACCTTTTCTCTAGACTAAAAAGTTGTGTAAGCTGAAACTTTTCCTCAAAGTGGGCTTGCTCCATCCCCTTGAACATTTTGGCTGTTCTTTTTCTTTCTGCTGTGGTTGCTCTTGGCAGAATCACTGTTTTCCTTAAGCGAAATCACCGCCACCCATGCTAAACGAACCCTTCTTCCTGAGTGGATTTGTAGAACACTGTATCCCAGTACGTTTCTGAGCACAATTCAAAGTGTTGGTGCTGACCTTTAAAGCCCTAAACGGCCTTGGCCCAGTATACCTGAAGGAGCGTCTCCACCCCCATTGTTCAGCCCGGACACTGAGATCCAGCGCCAAGGACCTTCTGGCGGTTCCCCCACTGTGAGAAGCAAAGCTACACGGAACCAGGCAGGGGGCCTTCTCAGTAGTGGCACCCACCCTGTGGAACGCCCTCCCACCAGAAGTCAAAGAGAATAAGAACTACCAGACTTATAGAAGACATCTGAAGGCAGCCCTGTTTAGGGAAGCTTTTAATGTTTGATGGAATACTGTATTTTAATATTTTGTTGGAAGCCACACAGAGTGGCTGGGGAGACCCAGCCATATGGGCGGGGTACAAATAATATGTTGTTGTTGTTGTTGTTATACCACTTTGTTGTTGTTTAGTCGTTTAGTCGTGTCCGATTCTTCGTGACCCCCATGGACCAGAGCACGCCAGGCACTTCTGTCTTCCGCTGCCTCCTGCAGTTTGGTCAAACTCATGCTGGTGGCTTCGAGAGCACTGTCCAACCATCTCGTCCTCTGTCGTCCCCTTCTCCTTGTGCCCTCCATCTTTCCCAACATCAGGGTCTTTTCCAGGGAGTCTTCTCTTCTCATGAGGTAGCCAAAGTATTGGAGCCTCAGCTTCACGATCTGTCCACAATTATACCACTTTATGCCTGCTCAAACAAGTCTTCCCAGAGAAAGTATGGGCTAATGTTTGGAAAGTCAAGTATTTAAAATGATGCTTCTTTGCAAACCCTCCCTCGTCCCTCACAGTAATGATTCAATGGTTAGCAGAATCATCTGCTAGGTGCTGCAAAAATTTTCTCCCTCTGATCATTCCAGTCATACTGAACACAAACTGGAGAAAGACGAAGCTGTCCCTAGCATTAAAGATAATGATGAAATGTGGGGTCCCCCCCCATTCCCTTGTTATGCCACTAGTGCTGCTGCTTGCATTCCCTGCTCTGACTGTAATCATCTCAGTCCAGCTTTGGGTGCACTGTACAACCTAAGGAAGCATTGCCTGAAATGACAGGATAATCTTTGTACATAATGGACCCAAGAAGGGGATTTCTCTAAGCTCTTGCTATACCTGCAAGACTGGCTGAATCATGTGAAGAGCGCCCCTGGGCATCATCGGTAGGGCAATACTTACGGTTCACATTGCTCATCCCTCACAGCCAGCTGCATCTCTCTTCTGGGCTTAAACCAGCATTGCTGCAGCTGGACTTATTTGAAATGACACCCGAGGATCCAGATTCTCCAACTCAGAAAATTACAGCCTTCTATGCTATAATACAGATCCCAAAGATTTTCAACACTTTCAACGGCAGGTTCATGGAGTGCAGACATTAATGCGTAGCATCGAGCCGATTATTGTCAAATGCAGCCTCCAGGCATGTGAGGATCAGGACGGCTCAGCAACATTTACATCAGGCTCAGGCAGTTTTGTCAGGACTTTTTTGTATCCATGTCTCCAGGCGAATTGGGGTATTAAGTAGGTCTGACGTTCTGGCACGTCTACAATTTTTTAAAAAAAGATATGTCCGATGTCGGCGCTATTGCAGTTGCTACCTTTTCAAAGGCAAGTGTCCATTTTCTGTTTGTGAAATAAAGATAGCCAGTGTGCCTTTGAGTTGGGTTGTAAGAACACTGGAGAGATTCTCTATCCACGTTCTCCTTGCCATGTTACTCTTTGATAGACTGGCTGGAGCAACAAACCCAATATTGCCTAAGTGGGAAAAACATGGCAAAGTCTTAGAGTGAGGTCTTTCCTTTCACTGCTATGTAAGAAGCTCCCAGCTAGGATCAAACCAAAGTTCTATTTCCAAATGCCTCCACAAAGCCCAGTATCTGATATTCTATATACATCTAAAACATTGAGGTTCCTGTTTAGCTTTCAAAGCTAATAGCTGATAATAAGTCTACTTGCTATGAAGTTGACTTTTTTAAAAAACACACACTTAAGCTAGTGATCATAACCTCAGCTTGTGGCACTGAATTTCATTATGTGTTGTGTGAATAAGTACTTTCTTTGACTCTCCTGAACCTACTGCTGATCATTTCCATTGGGTGACTTCAGTACTAGCATCAAGATAAGCAATGAAACATTTCTCTTTGTCTATATATATTCTTTAATTAGGGATTCAGATGATGAAACCAGGAAATTATGCATGCAAAGTGTGTTCTCTGCCATTGAATTTCTTTGTCCCTCTTCATAGCACTTGCCCATACCAGACAGGGAGATTTTGCAGCAGTACTGCCAAATGTATTAATCAGTAACAATATAAGAATTGTGCAGCGGACTAATGCTTGGCTGGTGGCAAAGATGGCCTTGATCAGGACTGGGCAATCACTATCAGCTACCGGGGCAGATCCAACAGTGATGAAATGGTTACTTTGCTTAATATTTGGTGATACATATATTTGGCACCTTTCCCTGTTGCACCATTTTTTGGCAGGAATCAGATGCACTTGGGAACTGTTGTTTGCTCCCTAGGGTATCCAAACCTTGCCAAAAGTGGCACAACAGGACAAAGTGTCAAAATCATACAGTACCAAATTCAGGCCACAGCTGCAAAGAAGCATTCCTTCACAGCCACAGCTTCACCCATTCTTTTCCATTCTAATGTTTCCATGG
This sequence comes from Podarcis vaucheri, assembly GCF_965113315.1. Taxonomy (NCBI): domain Eukaryota; kingdom Metazoa; phylum Chordata; class Lepidosauria; order Squamata; family Lacertidae; genus Podarcis; species Podarcis vaucheri. The sequence continues at coordinate 55,749,026 of NC_138759.1, read as the reverse complement.
TGGCAGCAAAGGGGCATCTGACATTGGATCACCCTTTCTGTTTTCAGAGAAAGAGACCCAATGCTTCCGCTGGTCCATGGGACACAGCCAAAGACCATAGGGTTGCAGAACTAATACACATTATTTCTTTTAAAGTATTTCAAGCCAGCTCTTTATCTAAAAAGGGCTCAGAGAGTGGCTTAGATAAGATCGATAACAAGCAAATCATGCTTCTAAATTGGCCTTGAAAAGGTCTCTTGCTGGGCTGGATTTAATCCAGAACGGATTTCAGACACGGCATGGTATGAGTATTTAGCAGAAAACCAGAAGGAAATCAAACTGAACAACAAAAACTGCAGACTATCAACAGCCATGTTGGAGTGTATTTTTTTAAAGAAGAAGAATCTCGCCAACACTTTACAAATCCGTATAGCAATTTTTCAGCAACTGGTATTCTGAAGCACACTGCTTCCAGCCTTGGAAGCAGTCATGAAGCCTGTGCTCTGCCTCCACAGTCAGAATACTAGCTGCAAGAGGGGAGAGTGCTCTTGTGCTCAGGTCCCATAGGCATCTGGTTGGCTACTGTAAAAACAATATGCTGGACTAGGGGAGCCATTGGGCTGGTCCAGCAGGGCTCTTGTGTTCCTATTTTATAGTTGTCACTTGTTGCTATAAAATGTTTTAAATTAATCTGTAAGGTGTTAACAAAATTCATTGCTATCGCTTGTTGCAATTGTAATTTTATTACTACATACTACAAACTACTACATGTGTTCCTATTTTATAGTTGTCACTTGTTGCTATAAAATGTTTTAAATTAATTTGTAAGGTGTTTTCGAAATTCATTGCTGCCGCTTGTTGCAATTGTAATTTTGTTACTACATATCCCAGCTTGGCTGTTGACAGTATCCAGTCAATGCAAATGTGATGAGAAGACACTTGAAGGGGAGTAGCTCAGCCGCAGAACACATCCTTTGCACGATAATGACTCGAACAGACTGCTGATGGAAACCCCAGAGAACTTCTGTCAGTCAGACTTCCGGGTTGGTGCCTCCGGCAATGGTGGAATTCCTCTGATCGGGAGGAATTTGCCACGTGGGAATTTGGGTCTGTACCGCCACAGCGAAGGCGGAGACTCTTAAAAATCACAGGTGGGAGAAGCCTGTGAACGTGGGATTCGGCGGGCACCTTTTGCGCCTCCCCTACTCGCGGGGAAACCCGGTTTCGGGGATCCGGAGCGATGTGGGGTGAGTGGCGCGGTGCTTCGAATTGTCTGCTTCTTCCACGGAGCAAAGCCACATAGCTGTCGTCGGAGAGCACTGACTTTTTCCTGTGGACAATTTGACTCTAAAGTAATTATCCGTGAGTAGAGCTGAATTGGGAAGAATTGGATTTTTAAACGTTTAATCTGGCATCGAAACGGGGAGGTTCAATACAGGAAGTCCGCCTCCCCCTTTTGTAGATAAACTGAAGCAAGGAGGCTGCAAGCTAAAGTCTTGGAAAGTCTTTTGTAAAAGACTAAATTTCCATCGGTAAAGAACTAAACCCCCCCCTTTTTGGAGACAGGAGAAGAGGGGGGGAAGTGGTGGACTGAATATGCCTGTAGGAGAGAGTTAAGAGAGTTAAAATACCGCCGCTCTGACCCTGGAAACGGGCTGCTAGCAGGATTGATGTTTTTTGGAATGTCCATTGACAGCGTTTAGAACGTTTATTGACAGGTAGCTAAACAAGAGAATACATTGTTTCTACTGTCTCCGGTTGTTTTCAAAAAAAGGAGGAAAGTAACTGAAAATTGAAACTAATTTTGGACTATTGAAACTGTGTTTAAAAGAGGACATACTGACCGATACAAATAGAAACTGTTTTCCCCTAGTGGAAGCTTTTGAAATTGGTTACTTTACAGGAGCTGGGCTAGGGGAATTCCCAGCTGCAAGATAAAAAAGTGTGAGACTTTGGAATTGACCTTGAATCTCTTAAGTGTTATGGCAAACGGAAAGGAAAAAACAGACGGGATGTCGACAGAAGAGGCCTTAGTGGCTGCATTATTGAAAAGAAACGATTCACTGGGACAACTTCACAAGAAAACAGACGTGATAAATGTGAAAATGGATGCTGCAAATATTGAAATTGACTTAATCATAGAAAGTTTAAATAATTTGGGACAAAAGGTGAATACCAATTCAGAAACCACCCAGAAACTGACACAGGAATCTACTCTGATACGGCAAACTGCAGATGAAGTCAGGGAAAAAACCCTTGCTGCTGAATCTAAAGCAATACAACTGGAGAGGAGAGTCCCATCCTGATGAACATAAGCTGACATTCATTATGATTGAACTTAAAGAAGAACAGATGAATTTGAGGACCAGAGCCCTATCTGAACTGGAAAAGGAAAGCTTGACAGAGTTTCAGGAGGTGACAGGACAAACATCGGTTGAGAAAGAGAGGTATTTGTGGGTTAGTATGACCGCCAAAAATGTGAATCTGTTTAAGGATAACTACAAAGGATGTTGGATTGAAGAGAAGGGGGATTTGGAAATATGGACAAATCAGAAGTTGTTACTGTTGGGCCGAGTTACTGTGGCGGGGATGAGGGCTGCTGTGTTGCTGGGGATGTTGCTTTTGTTTCAAACATTGCAAGCTTTGGATGGGATGGATTGTTTCAGGAGGTGGCAGAGGGATGTTTTTAGAGTTGTTTGGCAGGGCAGGAAGCCTCGAGCAAAACTTAAGATATTGATGGATGCCAAAGAAGGAGGTGGACCTGCCCTGCCAGAACTTTAAATTTCGTTGTGAACCATCTGCTTTTTGCTGGTTGAGAGAATGGCTGCTTCTTGAAAGCACTGAAGTGTTGGACAATGGCAGACGAAGTTGATGGGCTATATGGAATTGGCGGAAATGACTGGCAAGATCCGAGACCAGGGAGAAGAGTCGGTTGAAGAAGATTGGAAAAAGTTTAAAGACTATTTATAGAAATATTGTAAAATTAAGGAATGTTAGAAAAATGTTGGAATGAAGTTATATGGCTTTAGTAGAAATGTCATAAGGAATTAAGTATAAATAGATTAATAGAAAATTAAAGGAAAAATAAGGCAAGAATGTGTTAAGATAATTATAGGATAGAAAACAGAGTAAGATGGAAAGGAATTGCTGAAACAATTAATAGAAGTGGAATACAAAAAGGGAGGTGTGAGGAGGTCGCTGGCTTAGTTCTGCCCACCTACGATTGCACTGCATGTCCTTAGCCTCCCAAGAGTCAAGATAGTACTTTAATACTACTCTTCTAATCTAGCTGTTTCCCTTCTTCTCAGCATGTCGCTGAAGCCTGAGTCAAACAGGGAATGTAAAAGAAAATAGACATTTAGTTTTTAGCAAGATATGTGCGTACTGGAGGAAAATAGCAAGTTTCCAAACTGCTGTGGAACTAGTTCTATGGATTCGAGTGGGGCTTGCTTGTCTCGAACAGCAGCACCTCTTGGCAAAATGAGTTTTGAAATGGAGATGAGTTTGAAAAATGTAAGGGCAGCCATCATGTTATTCCTTGAGACCACCCTCAGTCATCATGTAGCATCGTTTTACACACTTACACACACACATACACACACACACACACACACACCCTGGTGGAGGGAAGTTGTTCCATGAAATATATTCCCTATATTTGCCTCTAATTAATATTCTTTCTTTTTTTGGCAGAAATTAAAGCTATATAATTGAATTCAAAAATATGTTCTGAACATCCTGCTTTCATTGAAGGCTCACAATAGTTGCTACATCACAGACATAATATTTTAATTAACTGTAGGATAATAAATAAATAAATGCTCTGAGAAGCAAAGGCTACCCCAAATAGAAAGCATAGAGAGCTGCATTGTGCTAAGTCACATCATTGGTCCAACATCTTTGAAATATGTTCAAGCTAGAATACTAGCAAACCTACAGAAGCAACGAATTCTGTAAGTGTGGATTAGCTGCTGCTGCTGCTGCTGCTTGTCCCTCTAGCCTACGCATATCCCTAACAAATTCTGCACACAGATAACATAAACAGGGCTTTCAGGGATCATGACAGGATATAGGGAAGGAATTGATCACTAAGATAGATGCACAGCAGGTTAAGGGATTTCTCATCTCCATGAAAGTGTCTCCTAGATGAGATTCCCATTCTTCACTGTTACCTGGAATTAGCCATGCTGTCAAATACCTTATCTATTTGCTTAAATCCACTAGCATTAATCAATCTCCTTAGCATAGCGGCCAACCCCAAAGGAGTGTCTACAGATCTTTCTGGTATAAATCTCTGCTTGGCTAGGAAGCTCAGGGCAAAGTTATTTAAAATCAGACATTAATAGGATCCTTCTAACCTATAAGTGTTATGAAGACAAGTGATATCCTGCTCTCTTTGGTAATTTCCTACAGTTATATTTTACAAGGGGAGAAAATTATGATGTCTCTGTCATACATACAACCACACATGTAGCACATTGTGCTTCCAACAATGAATGCTAATTCATGATCAATTAGAAGCTTTCTTCAAGCATTCAAAAGTACACACCAGGGCTCAACGTACACAGAACTGGTGCATGGAACTTTGTTCTCTCCATATATTGTAGAACTACAACTCCCATCATCCTCGGCCACTGGCTATTCCAGCTGGGGCTGCTACAAGCTGTAGTTCAGCAACATTTGGAGGGCCAAAGGTTCACCACTCTTGGCATAGAGGGGGTGTGTGTTAGGATATTTCCGTTCCACCTTAAGAAGGGAGCAGGTTGTTGTGTCACAGCCTACGTATTTCCTGTTCACAGGATGTTTCTGTTTTGTCTATAGCTGTTGTTCTCTCTCTGCGTCTGGACATTGAAGCAGGCAGTCATGTTTTTTCTTTGTTCTGACCAACGCTGAATAAAGTTGTAAATAATGCTCTCCTGAGTGCATCTTTCATTGTACAAACTCTGCTGAAAAGGCGTGCACAAGCCCTGGAATGTGGCAAGCTATTTCTGAGGCTTGTGTCGCTAATTGACTGATACTGTATCTACAGGAGATCGATGGATCGTCTGGAATCGACGTGGAGGCATGATGGCCTTTGTCTCCCTGGCAGTATCCCAACAGTGTGCACACTCCCCACACTTCCAATATCTCCATCAAGTTCTCTCCCAACTTCCATGTGTTCAGTGCAAAGTTCCTTGAAGAAACCAGAGGCCTTTCTCCTGGGCATGGTCGGCCAATTGGTGCCAAAGAAGGATAGAACTTTCTTTATGTATGCCACAACAGCAGCAAGAATACTAATCGCAAAGTATTGGAAGACACAAGATCTACCCACCCTGGAAGAATGGCAGGTGAAGGTGATGGACTATATGGAATTGGCAGAAATGACTGGCAGAATCCGAGACCAGGGAGAAGAGTCGGTGGAAGAAGATTGGAAAAAGTTTAAAGACTATTTGCAGAAATATTGTAAAATTTATGAATGTTAGAATGATGTTGGATAGAAACTAAGTGGTTTATAGCTGTAATGTTATAAGGGAATATGAGGAAATGAACTATTAATAGGTAAAAATCCAATGCTAAAATATTTTAAGATTGAAGATCAGGATAATCAAAGAGGGGAGGGATTCGCTGAACCAACAAACTGAACTGGAATACAGAAAAGGGAGGCGGGAGGAGGTCCGGGAAATAAGCAAATAAAAGATAAGTTACAGAAAGATTGAATTGTTTTTAACTACTTTTATTTTGTATTTTTCTTTTTTCTTTTTCTATTTTGTAATACTTTGAAAACCTTAATAAATATATTTTTTTAAAAAAATTTCCTCAGGGAGTTTCTTACCATGTTCTGCTGAAAACAATTTGAATCATCCCTTGGATTGTGCAGGATTTCCTCTGTTCTGAATGCATAAGGTTTGAGAGAGAAGCAAGCTTGATGGGATGCAATTTGCGTGCACATCTCCTTCCCCTTCCCACTTTAAGTCCAAACATGTTTCCCCCTGAATGCCTAAGGAGACCTAGAGAGAGGAATCACAATGATCGGATCGTAACTGCATGCTAGTAGAGTGGCCAGGGCAAAAGGGGTACAGAGTTCCAATAGGTGTGGAGAAAAGGGGATTTCAACAAGCACAGCTGCACCTGGTGAAAATTCAATTTCTACAAACCAAAGAAGAACCAGTAGCCTATCTAGTTCAGCAACCTGTTATTACAATAGCCAACCAGATGCCTACGGGAAGCCCAGAGGCAGGACCTGAGCACAAGAGCACTCTCATACAAGATGGGTGACACCTGGCTTGAGAACAGTACATGTGAAAAGGATCTAGGAGTCTTGGTTGACCACAAACTTGACATGAGCCAATAGTGTGACGCGGCAGCTAAAAAAGCCAATGCAATTTTGGGCTGCATCAATAGGAGTATAGCATCTAGATCAAGGGAAGTAATAGTGCCACTGTATTCTGCTCTGGTCAGACCACATCTGGAGTACTGTGTCCAGTTCTGGGCGCCACAATACAAGAAGGACACTGACAAACTGGAACGTGTCCAGAGGAGGGCAACCAAAATGGTCAAAGGCCTGGAAACGATGCCTTATGAGGAACGGCTAAGGGAGCTGGGCATGTTTAGCCTGGAGAAGAGGAGGTTAAGGGGTGATATGATAGCCATGTTCAAATATATAAAAGGATGTCACATAGAGGAGGGAGAAAGGTTGTTTTCTGCTGCTCCAGAGAAGCGGACACGGAGCAATGGATCCAAACTACAAGAAAGAAGATTCCACCTAAACATTAGGAAGAACTTCCTGACAGTAAGAGCTGTTTGATAGCGGAATTTGCTGCCAAGGAGTGTGGTGGAGTCTCCTACTTTGGAGGTCTTTAAGCAGAGGCTTGACAACCATATGTCAGGAGTGCTCTGATGGTGTTTCCTGCTTGGCAGGGGGTTGGACTCGATGGCCCTTGTGGTCTCTTCCAACTCTATGATTCTATGATTCTATGATTCTATGATTCTATGACTCATCTCCTGCAGTTTCTGGCAAGTGGTATTCAGAGGCATACCATCTCTGACTTTTAAAGGGTTCAGCAACGGATAATCTGAAGAATGCTGCCTCTGAACCTGGAGGTAGTGTATACTCATCATAACTAGTAGCTACCAATTGCCTGATACGCCATGAATTTATCTAACACACACACCTGATCTCAGTTGGTTGCTGCCACCACATTTTGCAGCAGTGAATTCCAGGGTTTATTGACATATTGCTTGGCACCTCTTAAAAGAGAATGGGCCTTTTGTCTGATGCAGCGAGTCAATACTTTCTCCCATTTATGTGCTTCTCTTCCAAAAGCACAGGACTAAAGTATGTTTTGGATGAGTGCTGCTACATGACAAAGCACCAACTTGCTCCTGGATCAAATAACCCCACAATGATGTTACTTGTAAGGTAAAGGTAAAGGGACCCCTGACCATTAGGTTTAGTCGTGACTGACTCTGGGGTTGTGGCACTCATCTCGCTTTATTGGCTGAGGGAGCCAGCATACAGCTTCCAGGTCATGTGGCCAACATGACTAAGCCGCTTCTGGCAAACCAGAGCAGCGCACGGAAACGCCATTTACCTTCCCGCCGGAGCGGTACCTGTTTATCTACTTGCACTTTGACGTGCTTTCGAACTGCTAGGTTGGCAGGATCAGGGACCGAGCAACGGGAGCTCACCCCGTTGCGGGGATTCGAACCGCCGACCTTCTGATCGGCAAGTCCTAGACTCTGTGGTTTAACCCACAGCGCCACCCGCGTTCCGAAGTTACTTGTAAAGAGCAATATTTTTTTAAAAAGCTCTCATTTACTATTTGCCTTCCAACTGTACCTGCCACCATTTAAGAGATGTCACCTTAGTGATGTGTTGCCATTGGGTACCCTTAGGATGGCAGTGAATGGCTCAGATTTGCAGTTTGAGCAGTAGGTTTGAGAACACACACCAAAAAAATGGAGTCAGATGCTACTTCACATCACTTTGGGCAACTTCCACTGCCATGGAATGAGCGGATCGGGGAATTCCCTTACAAGGTCTCTCTTTCTGTTGTTACAAATTTCCTTTGCCGTGAAAGCAATGTGAAGAAAAACAATGTATCCTTTCAGTGTTTCCAGAGCCTCTGTGATTATTGTGACATCAGTGAAAGGACAATGCTAAAAGGACACAAGAAAAGAAGGACCTGAAATTGCTTCTAGCATCTATTCCCTGCGAAATGAGGAACTGCATTTCTCCACATTTATATAGCAGTGCAATTGCAGACTCATTTTCCATGGGGCTGAGCACTTACGCTTTCCTTTTGAGTCCATTGCAGAGACATTTATACCCTTGATCTGCACATTATGTAGCACTGGATGATTGAGCTCTACATAGCAGTGCAACAGCCTGTAGGTGAGAGTGAGAGGTGATAGTGTGGAATTCTCCCCCACATAGAAAAATAAAAGGTAGCCCTCTCTTACATTTTAAAACATGATGTGATGCAGCACTTCAAAGAAGTGCTTTATGGGGCTGCTAATTTGCTCTTTACAAGCAACATCCTTATGGGGCTATTATCCTGCTGCACTTCAGTCTTCAGAGCCTCGTTTGTGTAAACAGCGTATATTGAGTCTGGTGTGGACAGCAGGTGAGGTTGACATTTGAGTAAGAGATGTTATCTATTGCACTTCATCAGCCCATTAATATCCTTCTGATAATGTTGGATTAATGCTCACATCATCCCTTCCCACTGGCTATGTTAGCTAGGGCTGATGGAAGTAGTAGTTGGACCAGCTCTGGAAAGCCACAGGTACATCATCCCCAATTTATAACATGGTTTTGCATTTTTAAATGGGGGAGCAACCACATCTTCCTCCTCACCTGCAGATATATATAATCTTAGGCTGCAATCCTGACCTCACTTACCTGCAGTGGCGTAGCGTGGGGGGTGCCAGGGGTGCCGGCCGCACCGGGCGCAACATCTGGGGGGGGCGCGCTCGCTGCCTCCGGAGTCGCCGAAGAGCCTCCGGCGCAGGCTGTAGCGGAGCCGCATGTCTCGCGGAACCGCTGAGCTGTGCGCGCGTCCGGGCTGAAGGCGCCCGGCAGGCAGCGGCTCTCAGCGCTCGCCGCGGAGGACGCGCCAGGCAGCCCCTCTTCACAGCCCCGCCTCCGCCGGTGCTGCTGCAGCTGCTGGGCAGTTGCATTTTCCTCGCCTCTCTGCCCCCCTCCTCCTCCGGGCAAGCGGCGTCGTTTGGGCGGCAGCGCCAGCGGCAACTCGCGGGTTAGGGGGGGCGCAAATTACTTGCCTTGCCCCGGGTTAGGGGGCGCAAATTACTTGCGTTGCCCCGGATGCTGAGAACTCACGCTACGCCGCTGCTTACCTGCTGGGAGTAAGCCCCATTGAAATCGGAGGGATTCTGAGTTAGGATTGCACTGTTATTCTATGCAATGTGCAAAGATTAGTTATTTGAGGGGGGGGATTACAATAACTATTTTCCTTAGGAGTGATGCCTGAAGGAGAGGTTGTGTCTGAATTAGGCTGCTGCTCTAAATGTTTTGGGGTTGGTTTTTTAAAGGATTAGGCTTCCGATTAAATGTTTTTGTTTAACTATTGTACATTTAACCGATTACGTAAGCGAGTAAAAGATACTTCGGAGGATCTGAACACAGATGAAACCATGAAGATATTTAATTAAGAAATGGTTATTTCATCTACATGACACCAGTACTGTATTATGCAGAACATCATCATAACCACTGAAACCTGCTCTCATGGGCCAGCTACAATTAAAATCTAATTAAAATACCATATTTTTGATATCTGATTAATGAATTAATCATACCAATTAACTGGTTAGAACTTCTGGCTTTACATACTAAGCTAACTGAAACTGATTTTCTTAGAACATATTTACAGCAGCTTTTTTGCCCCTCTGGAAAGTTGGCGTTATTTGCACCAAATCCTTTTTATAACCATAGACAAGTGTTCTTGTTCTAAGACTGGTTGTGACTACAATGTTACTTGAGAAATGCTGCCCCCCCCCCCTTTGTCTTTCTCCCTCCCTCTCTTTTCTGCCCCTTATGCTTATTTGAAAGGGGCAGCTGAGCACTCTCTGCTGACACACAAACACACCATATTTTTGGCTGCGGACGTTGTCCTGGCAGGCAAAAATTGGGTCCCTGTGACAGTGGTGAAATAACTAGACAGGAGTCAGGGTTGGGTAAAATCAGGCCAAATCTTTATTGACCACAGTAGGAAGTGGGGTTGACATAGCAGTAGGGCCAGGATCCCATTCGACATTTCACCAGCCCTTGCTGATGGAAGTGTCCTTTGTTAGTGTTGGAAACACCACAACTCCCTCCATGGGAATCACCCAGCATGGTGCCCCAGCATGGTGCAAGCCAGGCAAGCTTGGTCTTACAGGTGACCAGGGTGAAATATTCCAGCTATGCAGGGCCCCTAGCATAAGCTTAGGGCATGCCATGGCCAATCATTCTCCCTTAGACCCCTGGGGGGGTGCTTTACTATATTCAGTGCTTTTTTGTCAGGATTCACAGGTGTATGCATATCCCTAAACGTTTTGTGAATCTAACAAGAGAAGAACCTATTTTTTTAAAAAAAAGAATAGTTTCTTCTCTAGCACAGTGAATCATCAGTTCTGTTGCTACCCCCGATAGAAGCCTCATTTCCTGTCACGATGTTTCCTGAGTCTAAGACGACATTTAATGTGTGAAGTAGGAGTTGGAATCTAGTACGGTGACTGGTCAGTGTCATTGTTACCACCTCCAATGGTGACTTCATCTCCTTTCCTGGTATAATGCATGTTCTTTGTACTTTTGTCCATTTACTGTATTTTTCCTGATTTGAACTATAAAATGGTGATTTTCTTGAGTCAAAAGTCACTGACTGTATTGATCCTGCCCAATGTCATTTCCACCAATATATGTAAGTCCAACCGATGCCCCACAAATTTCAACTTTAAGTCACTGAGGGTAAGGCCAAAAAAATAATAATCCCAAACTAAGGAGATAAACAATGTTAGGAGAAAAAGAAAAGGATGTTTGGACACGGAGCTTTAAAGTGCAGGTCATGCCTGGAACGTATGGAGGAAGTGTAAAATAAGCCCAAAGATTTACCCCTAAATAAGCCTGCCCAGGACTCTCTCATTTCTCTTCATCAATGATCTTTCTGACTGGCAGACTGGCTTTTTCAGTGATCAAAAATTACCTCATTCTTGATTCAGGTAGGTATCCATGTTGGTCTGACACAGTCAAAATATATATAATTTTTTAAAAAGAATGTCCAGTAGCACCTTAAAGGTAAAGGTAAAGGTACCCCTGCCCGAACGGGCCAGTCTTGACAGACTCTGGGGTTTGTGCGCCCATCTCACATTTATTGGCCGGGGGCCAGCGCTGTCCGGGGACACTTCCGGGTCACGTGGCCAGCGTGACAACGCTGCTCTGGCGAGCCAGAGCCGCACACGGAACGCCGTTTACCTTCCCGCTGGTAAGCGGTACCTATTTATCTACTTGCCCCCGGGGGTGCTTTCGAACTGCTAGGTGGGCAGGCGCTGGGACCGAGCAGCGGGAGCGCACCCCGCCGCGGGGATTCGAACCGCCGACCTTTCGATCGGCAGCCCTAGGCGTTGAGGCTTTAGCCCACAGCGCCACCCGCGTCCCTTAAGTAGCACCTTAGAGACCAACTAAGTTTGTTCTTGGGATGAGCTTTCCTGTGCATGCACACTTCTTCTGATCTGTTCACGAAAACTTATACCAAGAACAAACTTAGTTGGTCTCTAAGGTGCTACTGGACATTTTTTTTTAATTTTTTGTATGTATTTCGACTACCTCATTCTTGTTTCAGTTGGCAATTTACTCCTGTTTCTCTTCCAATGTTACAACTCAACTGCACTGGGATTCTTCACATACACGATAAGATCTCATTGAGCTGGAGGGACTGGGCTACATTACCCCTATTTTTTTTAATTATTATCTTTTTAAATCACTGAGCTAATCTCCATGAAATGTACTTAAGCATGCCCTACTCAAACAGAGGGCACCTTCAAATAGAGAACTGGCCTCTGTAAAGTAAGGCACACAGACATTCTAACACAATCACCCAGTGGTTCACTTTCAAATGCAGGGATGGAGGATTGGAAATCCACGGTGTCAACAGCTCGAAATAAATATGTCAAGTTGCATTTCTGAAGACGAATGCTTTCCCCAAAACTTTTACAGAGCTAGGGGACAGAAAAGCACCCTTGCTACCCTGGGGACGGCTTCCCAATTTAAATATCTACCTTATTAAAGCTGCAGGGTCTATGAAAATAGCCTGCAGCCTCCTCCTTTGCTGTCCTTCATTTCCCTTTAATATTTAATTGTTTTGAACCTCCTATTGGTCTCCAGTGCATGTAATTGCAGATCTGCAGTATGTCAGACTCCCAGCTGGTAATTACTGACATTCCCAGCAGGCTCTCAGATAGGTCTCCAATATTAAGAGCGAAAGAGTTGTGCACACATACATCTGTATTCAGCCACGATAAGTTGTAAATCATGTTCCGGCTTTTAATTCCCACCTCCAGCTCTTCTGTCTCCCTCCTCACCTGAATGCTCAGTCTGATACGATCAACAAAAAAAGGGGGCGGGCAGATTTCATGTTTCATAAATCTTGTTATCCCATGATACACATCTCTTGCCCTTTTTGATTACTTAGTCAAAAGGCACTCTATAAATCAAAAGGTGACAGAATCTCGCCTGCTTCTCTGGGGGCTATAAAAGCCACAAAGTATTTTCCCCTTCAAGAAATAGCAGCGTTCCAAAGCAAGCCACAAACAAACTGACAGATCTGGCCCTGCTCCCTTAATCCTACATGCGGCCAGGCTTTAAAGCAATTTGGAAATATTACTTTGCAGAAGAAAGAGTGGGCCTTACTATCTGGGGGTTAATTTGAGCCAGAGATCACAAAGCTCCTGCCTTTCATGAGCAGCCGGTGCTTAGGGCACAGCTCTGAAACTCTTTATCCAGCTCATTCTTTTCTCTTCCATAGTGAATGCCCGCCCACATAGCTGTGGAAGAGATAGAGTTATCACACACAATCAAGGGGTGAGCCTGTTTGCACACACAAGACTGCCCTGTACATCTCAGGCAGGCATCCCCAACCTTCGGTCCTCCAGATGTTTTGGACTACAATTCCCATCATCCCTGGCCACTGGCCTGTTAGCTAGGGATCATGGGAGTCGTAGGCCAAAACATCTGGAGGGCTGCAGATTGGGGATGCCTGATCTAAGACAAGGATAGGAACAGTGGCAGACCTGGATTTTATGGTGTCTTGTGTGAGGCCAAAATTTAGCACCTCCCCCACCAGTCTTCAGGCTGCCATCCCAAAGGTGGGTAAGGAGGTGCCTGGCTTTGGGAAGGGGGCACAAGGGCTCTGGCAGGATCATAGAGCCTTCCCTCCTTCTTCCCAAATCTGGGAAAGTGCTAACTAGGCTTTGGAAAGGAGGATGGAGGACTCTAGGACCCTGTTAGAGCCTCCTTTCCAAAGCCTAGCGACTCACTCACTTAACGGGCTTTGTGATGGTGCCCCCTCAGCTCAACACCCAGCCCCTGTGCACTGTGTCAGGAGCTCATCCTACTCTCGAGTAGGACCCTGGCAGAGACACATGCCCAACTGGCATGTTCCCTCCCTCCTGGTCGATCGTTCGGGAGCTTCAAAAGCTTTCTTCTTCCTGAACATCACAGCGACCGATGCCAACAGACATCGGTACACTTAGGGATCCGCAGAGTCTTCTCAGCTTGCGTAACAGACCTCAGCAACTCAGCTTTTTGGCTAGTCTACTTTATTTACATATAAACACACATGGAGCACTGCAACATGCTCCCTCTCTATCTAGCATCAGACAGCAAAAAGAAAGAACAAAGGACAATAGTCCCACTTCACGGAACACAGTAACACGAACATCCTGTCTCTGTTACTTCCCACTCTGTGGAGTCAAAACATACACCATCATGTGAAAGACAACAATCCCATGACTGCAATCATGGAGCAGGAATTCTAACACACTGCTCACAGCACTCTAAATCTGCTCTGATAGGAAATCTGTGGCTCTCCATATGTTGTTGGATTCCAACTCCCATCAGCTCCAGCTCAAGTGAGCCCAGACAACGGCCAAAGATGACGAGACATTGAAGTGTGCATTAAAATGCATATATCAGTGCCAATAGCATGCAAAAATGCATTAAAGTGCTTTGTAAAAATGTATTCATTAGAGAAAACTGCATACCAAAAAAACCCTGTATATTAGGAGAAATGTCACACTAAAAGGCTGATAAATTTTCATGTGGACATTTTCTTTTTAAAACACACAAACTGATGTTGAAAAATGGAGAACTGAACTTAAGAGTGGAAAACGGTGAGAAAACAAAATTGATAGATACATCTGCCCCTAATTAGCGTGTTACATGCTTGGTGGTCTATTTGGTGTTGAGCAGCCTTCCCCAACCTAGTGTTTTCCAGATGTTTTGGACTACAATCCACATCAGGCCCAGCCTGCCTGCCCAATGAGCAGCTGGTGGGAGGGCACCAGGTTGAGGGAGGCTGAGGCAGAATGTTGTGCAGAATGCAGTAGCTTGGTTTCAGACTGTTGGTCATAGAATAATAGAATTGGAAGGTACCCTGGAGGGTCATCTAGTCCAATCTCTTGCAATGTGGGAATCTCAACTAAAGAATCCAAGGCAAATGGTCACCCAACTTTGAAGATGGCTATCATATCTCCTCTCAGTCTCCTCTTATCCATACTCTACACCTGTTGAAATCAAGGGGACAATTTGTCACGACTAACTTCATTACCATTGATTTCAATGGAACTAAAGCATGGCCAACCCAATGATCATTCAAGAGCTGCTGAAGTGTCTGCTGCAAATTAGTCACAGACACTCTGGACAAGCAGTGTAAAATCATACAATTTTGTAAATCATCATACGTTGAAGGGGGGATAAATGACTTAAGATCTATATTGAAAATAATTGTTTCTGTACAAATAAATTCAAAAAGAGATTGGGAAGAATGTGCAGAGACAGCAAACTGGGATAATTTAAAAGAGCAATTACTCTCTAATTAAATCTGAAGTTTGCAACCATTACCAGGAGCAAGGCCTTACCGAATTATGTTGAAAGCAACTTTCTGTCAAGTTACGGTCATTCAATAATGAAACTTTTTCTTTTCTTTTCTGCACAAGACACACATTTTAAAAATAACTTGCCCAATAATGGATGGCTTCTCCTTACCCTTTCTAATCTCTTTATCTATATTGTCTATGTGGTATTTAGTCTTTGTACTTAAATCAACAGTAATTGTTTGTGGAAGCATGAGAAATTTTTGCCCCATTGATTTCCCATAGCAGTGAAATGTCATATTAGTTCAAGGTGAAGAAGCTAATGGGACATGAATAATAATAACAACAATCAGAATAATAACAAAGAGAATGATGCGGCCAATTGAACCTTTAAAAAAAAAAATGCTGCAATTGTATCTCACAGCTCTGATGGCATTATAAACTCAGGAGAACAAAGTCAAAATGCTTTGTTAATAGCACTCAAGCTGTTACATCAAATTTATCTCTATACCAGCACAATTAAGTTATCTGTGTTAAGGGGATATAAGTTTAGCAGTTAATGTGCCTAACAACCAGCCATTATGCACATTCATCAGGCCTCAAGGAAAATGTAAACATACGATTGCCATGAATTGCGTACATTCCCCAGTCAATATATATATATATAAAATCTCCAACTGGCCTTGGGGAAGGTCCATATACAGACTGAATTTTGTACATTCTTTGGCCACTATGTATAATCCCCAACAGGCTTTATGGAATGTACATATCTGGGCTGAATTATGTACATTATCCAACCATTATGTAATTTTCCAACCATTATGTGTAATACACAATAAATGTGTAACACGGGTGGCGCTGTGAGTTAAACCACAGAGCCTAGGGCTTGCCAATCAGAAGGTCGGTGGTTCGAATCCCCGTGACGGGGTGAGCTCCCATTGCTCAGTCTCAGCTCCTGCCAACCTAGCAGTTTGAAAGCATGAAGTGCAAGTAGATAAACAGGTACCGCTCCAGCGGGAAGGTAAATGGTGTTTCCGTGCGCTGCTCTGGTTTGCCAGAAGCGGCTTAGTCATGCTGGCCATATGACCCGGAAGCTGTATGCTGGCTCCCTCAGCCAGTAAAGTGAGATGAGTGCCGAAACCCCAGAGTCCTCCGCAACTGGACCTAATGGTCAGGGGTCCCTTTACCTTTAATATGCATATATCAACTGAATTTTCTACATTCTCCAGTCATTATGCATAGACTCCAAGAAACATGCATTTTTTCTATTTCTTGTTCAGAAGTCTGCAATCTGTGCTTCTGAACCGTTAGTGGCTCACTGTCTAATAGTTCATGACCCATAGCATACCCTCCCATTGATTAGCCAAGCAGCAAGGGAGAATGATGGAAACTCAAGATGAAGATCAATTTCCTTCTGTAGTCCAGTCTCTTTTTCACCACTCTCAGATGTTCCCCGGTCAGGGATTGCAGGGAGAGGAAAGTTTTAAACCATCCCTCTCCCCATTTTGACAGAAATCCCCTCCCATCCCATGGGGAAAAACTTAATAGAATCATGGGGTCAATCACCATGGGAAGCACAGGGGAGATGGTAGTTGAGAGATCACTGCTCAGTTGGTTTCATGATTTGTTGGCCATTTGTCTGTTTTGATAGACAATGGAGTGTACCTCCAGGGGTGAAGTCAAACCGCTGTTAACAGCACTGAAGTAACCTCCCTGGGCTGCAAACCTTGGCAGTCTGTATGGAAGTCCTGGGCTGCCCAGATGATAATACACACACCCCCTCCATCTCACTGATGTGGTCCAAAGGAAAGCAGAGCAATATGTCTGATGCCAACTTGGCTGCAGGAGTTGCTCGAAGGAGACATATAAGGTCCTATCCAACCATCTTAGGGACACCACTCTGGATTTCTGTAGGATTTACTCCTTAGGCTTTTCTTGTCCTGGAGATATCCCACAAGGCAGTGGAGGTTTCGGATAAGAATTTTCCTTCTCCTAGATGGGTTATCTTCCCAGGTTGACAAGCCCCATCTGTCCTTTCATGATGATAGTGAAATAAAGTTGGGCTGGTCAATACATGCATGATCATTACTGGAAGACAACAACATCACATAATGACTTGAATGTGTGAATGGCCATTACGGGTCAAGAATAGCAATGCACTGTTTCAAATGAGTTAATGACACATTCAGTACTGGACTGAAAAGGGTGGGTGGAAGGTGATGCCACGTGATCAGAC
Source organism: Podarcis vaucheri (assembly GCF_965113315.1). Classification (NCBI taxonomy): domain Eukaryota; kingdom Metazoa; phylum Chordata; class Lepidosauria; order Squamata; family Lacertidae; genus Podarcis; species Podarcis vaucheri. The sequence continues at coordinate 55,731,739 of NC_138759.1, read as the reverse complement.
AACTGGTTCCACTTGTGGAAGGGGCTGCCATTCAGAATGCAGGCCACTGTCCTGTGGTGCTGTATATCATCTGAATCTACTTAATGAAAGAGAAATCAAATGATAAACATAGCCTTGAATTAAACTCCAGTGACATGAATGGTAATGGTTCTGACTGAGAATGCATAGCAGGGCAGCCAAACTAATTTTTAGTGTCAGAAAGCAATTAAAGCTACTAATTACCAAATAATTTATGCAAATACTCAAAAGGCGTGCAAGTGCACTGATGGATACACTGATGAGTTTCCATCTTGCAATAAAAATGTCTTTCTTTTCTTTCTTCTCCTCCCTTTGCCCACTGGGTATTCTCAGCAGTTGTATGTTTATCAAGGACAAGCTCAAGCCCAATTCATTTCACACTGAATGACTATTTTTAAGTGTTCATCTCCCAATCAAATGTGGCAGTCGAGCATTCCAGAACTTCCAGTTCAATAAGCAGAAGCCAGATACTTAATATAGGTGTGCAGATATTGTGATACGGTGATTATAGCAAACTTAGAGCTGGTTTTAGGCTCCCACAGTACTGATGGTTCATTTGATTGGGACTTTCTGTGCCTACCAATGTTTTCATGGGAAATTGACTAAATTTCAGAGAAAAACAGGAAAAACCAAACTGGTTCATTATGCATTTTATCCCAGTTGGTAATGCTCAGCTGTATTGTAAATGTATTGCAGAACTAGTAATTTTGCAAGTGCCACACAATGTCCATTGCACACTGGTAAGGAATCCATCTTTCAGTGAAGCAACTCCTACACTCTGGAAATCCCTGTCTATGGACATTAGGCAAGCACCTTCACTGTATAGATATTGGCACCTGCTAAATAACTTTAGACAAGCCTACCCAGATATCTACATCTGACATGCTTTTTTAGGTCAACTTGTTTTTAACTCCTGCCTTCTGTTGATAATTTTCAGGTATATTTATGTTGTTTGTAAACTGCATCAAGGTTTTAATCATTAAGCGGTCTACAGATTTGTATAAATAAATAATTAAATAGATGCTGTTCTTTCACTTCCTTCTTCCTCTGCCGTGATTCCAGGCTGGATAGCTTCTTTAGACTCAAATGAAGCACTCTAAAAAACAATCTCTGTTTTTTTCCTTACAGGCACTGTACTTGAAGATCCACCACCCAGCCACATTATAAAACAACTGACATCTCAATAATGTCACAGAGTTAGCCAGTCAGCAAATCACACAGTTCAAAGTTGGAGTTAACTCACAGCGTTTCAGGCTTCATGAGCACAGCAGTTCATTCCCTGTTGGGCTTACTCCATGAAATCTGTTGCTTAAACTAAAGGTCCCCACCTCCCTATGAACATCTATATCTATGAGAGCCAGTGTGGTGTAGTGGTTAAGAGCGGTAGTCTTGCAATCTGGGGAACCGGGTTCGTGTCTCCGCTCCACCACATGCAGCTGCTGGGTGACCTTGGGCTAGTCACACTTCTCTGAAGTCTCTCAGCCCCACTCACCTCACAGTGTGTTTGTTGTGGGGGAGGAAGGGAAAGGAGATTGTTAGCCGCTTTGAGACTCCTTAAAGGGAGTGAAAGGCGGGATATCAAATCCAAACTCTTCTCTCCAGGGCTTCTTCCAAACAACCAGAGACTACTCCTGTGTGCCACCTGTCTTTGTTCCACCCATTTCAGGCTTCTTCTTGTTCTGGGAGTCAGGGGGATGGAAACTTATTGGGAGACACTCATGATTCTTCATCAGCCTGACTCATCTCTTCCTCTTGACCTCCCTTGTCCTACTTGCTTGCCTCTGATTCTTGACTTCTCTCTGCCACAGACTCTTTCAACACTTCCTCTTCCTGGTCTGCTCCCTCTTCCTTCTGTGACCATTAATCATTGTCCCACCACCACTCCCCAGGCTCTGAGCCTTCTTCCCTTGGTGATTCCCCAGCAGGTTGCTCCCACCATTCTTCTGCATCCAACCAGTCCATGACAATTAACCCCAATTTCATACATAACTACCAATTTTCACTTAGATATTCAGAGTAACCAAACATCAGATCCAGAACAGAAGAGCTTCTTCTGCTCATGAAAGGCTTTTGATCCATTAGAGCAGTGTTTCTCAACCTTGGGTCCCCAGATGTTGTTGGGCTACAACTCCCATCATCCCTGAGCTCTGGCCCTGCCAGCTAGGGATTATGGGAGTTGTAGTTCAACAACATCTGTGGACCCAACATTGAGAAAGGCTGCGTTAGAGGATCCTGCTGCTGGAAGTGGGGAAGTGACTGTGGCCAATTCCCACCTCCACTGGGAAGGTCCTCCAAACTTACACTGAGATTTGGAGAGGCACAAGATGTTGGAGGGGGAAGGTGGCATTGGTAAAAAGTCATTTCACCTCTTCGGACAGTAGGAGCATCCCTTGAGTGGCAGCAAAGTTGGCATTCAACCCACAATTTATTACATGTTTGTATTGTTTGCACCTTGGGGAGGACCCAGCTTTCTTACAGAAATAAAGAGTGTGATTGGGTAACCTTCTAGTTCTGTGGAATTCATCCCAAGTTCTTTACTATAGTAAAGCTGATAAAACTTATGATTACATTTTTTTAATCCATGTATTCTCCAAGGAGCTCCTAGGAGCTCAAAACATCTGTGTGAAGTAGGTTAAGCTAAGAGACAGCAAGTGGCCCGAGGTTATACAGTGAGCTTTATAACTGACTGGGGATTTGAACCCTTGTCTCCCAGATCCACATCTAACACTTTGTCCCCTACTCCACACTGGTGCTCTGTTTGCATTGCATATTTAACTTGAAACCAAGAGCAAGCCTGCTTGACGTATTGGGATCATGCCAGGAGCCCTGTGGTCTATAGATTGCTTCAGTCTGCCACACTGCAGAGCCAACATGGCAACAGTTTTCCAAACAGCTGGTTCAAGACATAAATGTGATGCCTGCCAAGATCAGAAATGAGACTGAATGAAGTGACAACGTCTTTGTGCTGGACATTTAATTGAACAAATCCATATATTCCATACAATGTCGCATGAGCAAAATATATTTTGCAAAGTAGCAAATCCTCCTATGGTTCTGTTCAAAACAGGTACAAAACCATTTTGATTGCTACCAGGGAACAAAAGAAAACAGGCTTTTGTGGGAACTGATGAGATCAAAGGCAGAAGCCTGAGGCCTTTTCAAAGCTGAACAGTTTGGATAGTAAATATGGGAAGAAAAGAGTCTCTAGATAATGAACAGGCTCATGGATAGAATGTGTTTCTTCTGGGAATTCCTGTCTGAAGGAACAGAAAGAAAACAAATGTACATTTGGAATGTTATTTTCTAAAATATAACTGCTTCAATCATTTGTCTGTATGTTATTATTTTATTTTTTATTTCTGGAAATTCAGTCAGTAAGAAAGCATTTCATTTAATGGCAAAAGGCATTTAGTTTAATGGTATGCTGAACAATCTCTTTTCAGGAAATCAGAATAAGATTATGAACTTAGGCTGTTCTTCTGCATTTGAAGGACCACTTATAAGACTGATTATTAAAGGCATCATCAAAATGTATTTAATATGGTTTTATGCTCCACCTTCCTCAAAGTAGTGAGCCTTCATGGGATATTTATCATTATGTTATTTATTTACAGCACCCATTCCCTGTTCTTTAGTCAAAAAGGCTCTCAGTGTGGCTTACAAAAATCATTTATAAGATGACCCCTCTCCTCGGGCTCACAATCTAAAAAGACATGTCCTATGGCATCCTCCTAATAACCTATGCATTCACATGAGTACAAATGTAATATGAGAAAGTCTTATGGGATTCACTTTTTCTTTCCTATAGCTTCAAACAGGAGCCAATTGGGGGCGGGGGGGCTGGTGATGATCATCAGGAAGGGGGGTTAACCCTTTACTCCCATGCCACATTCCTGATGAAAACATTCTTTTCTGCAAAGCGTTTTGATGAATCTGGTGGCTCTTGCATACCTATTTATCCTCATCTGCTTTTTTCTCGTACTCGCTTTATCTTGCTTCAGCTGCAATGTGGTGTTTCTTATGTAAGTGTCAGGGGATGATTAGCTGCTTGTGCTTAAAATTGTGCCCCCTCAGAGTTTGTGCGGCTCCACAAACCTCTGTGTGTGACAGAGCTCCTCAGACATGTCTGCTCTAGTCACTAGTAGAGTCTGACAGTGGCTGCCTGCGGAAGCGCTTCCAGCAAAGAAGCTCCTTAACGGAAACGCGTCTCCTGGACTCACGACGTGGCAGCTTCCGGCGAAGAATGGGTCTCCCTACAGTTGCTTCTGACACCTCCCCGCTATTTTCGCTGGACGTGTCTCTCACCCCTTTCTCTCCCCTGCTGTTTCCTGCCTGGGCTGCTGCGTCTCTCTCAGCATTACTGAGATCCTCCTCCAGAGACCCCTCGCTCCCCCTGCTGGTCCCTGCTTTGGCTGCTGACTCTCTCCCAGTCTCTGGGAGCCCTACCAACTCCCTTTCCTCTGATGTCAGTTCCCTGACATCCACCTCCCCTCCAGGGCCCCCTTCCCCCCCGCCCCTACTCTCTCCTCTGGGCGGTGAGGAGCTGAAACCCCGAAAAGAATCCTCTTCATCTTCAGACGTCTCGAACATTTCCCTCCATCGGTTTTCGTTCCGGCTCGCTGAATCCTCCTCCGCCTCGGAATCAGAGAACCCCTCCAACTCTTCTTCTTCGTCGGTGGTGGCGAAGTATTCCCTCCGGAACCTCGCCACTGGCTGAGGTTTACGAGGGAATCTCTGATGAAAAGTTTCTATCAAAACCTCGTCATCTACATCCTCTGCCATGACCCAGGTGTTTTCCGACTCCGGCTCCCCTTCCCACATTACCAAATACTCTACTTGATCTCCCTTCCACCTGGAATCGAGAATCTCCGCTACATGGTAGCTGTGTTCTTTTTCCTCCATAGCTGGTCCCCTATTGACCCTCCCTTCTCTGTCCCCTTTATACGGTGACAGCAACGACCTGTGGAACACTGGGTGCAGCTTCATGTGGTTCGGTAACCGGAGTCTGAAAGCCACTGGGTTGACCTGCTGCGTGACTTCAAATGGGCCCAGCCTTTTGGGTCTTAACTTCTTACAACCCCCTTTGAATGGTAACCCTTGGGTGGACAGCCACACCTGGTCCCCCACCCTAATGCTTTCCCCTTCCCTTCTGGTTTTGTCTGCCTGCCTCTTATATTCCTCCTTCGCCCTGTTTAAATTAAGTTGGAGCTGGCGATGGATCGCTTCCATTTCTTCAACGAACTGTTCTGCAGTTGGAACGCTCCAGTTCTCCCCTTCCCCCCCTGGGAAGGCTCGGGGATGACACCCGTGATTAGCCAAAAAGGGGCTCATCCCCGTGGACACGTTCTCTGCATTGTTGTAGGCAAATTCTGCCAACGCCAGCTTCTCCACCCAATCATTCTCTCTGTCATTCACATAACACCTCAAATATTGCTGGAGGACACCATTAGCTCTTTCCGCCTGCCCGTTGGTTTCTGGATGACGGGCAGTTGAGAAATTCACCTCTACATGCAATAAGCTCATGAGCTTCCTCCAGAACCTGGAAGTAAATTGTTTCCCTCGGTCAGAAACCACCCTCAAGGGGGCGCCATGCAACCTAAACACATTTTCCACAAACAATTTAGCGGTTTCTTCCGCTGTGACCGCATGTGAGCAGGCTATAAAGTGGGCCATCTTGGTTAACAGGTCTACCACAACCATGATGGCTGTTTTCCCTCTGGACCTTGGCAGATCAGTCATGAAATCTATTGCCACTGCCTCCCATGGCCTTTCCGGCGTGGGTAGTGGTTCTAATAAACCTGCCGGTGCCCGCCTCTCCCCCTTGGCTCGTTGGCATTGGTCACACCCTCTCACATACTCCCGCACATCTTCCCTGACCTTGGGCCACCAGAATTCCCTGGTAACCAGCCACATGGTTTTGTGTTGCCCAAAATGCCCTGCTGTGGGGCTATCGTGCAGTTGCTTGAGTACCTTTTCCCTCAATTCCCCTTCAGGTATATATAACGCTCCCTTGTAGTACAACGCCCCGTTTCTCTCCTCAAAACCCCCGGGTTTGTCTCCCTCCCTCCTGAGACCCCTGAGTTTGTCCTGGGCGTATTCATCCTGCACCGTTCCCTCTACCAGTTCCCTTTGCCCCACCAATGCCGCCCCACACACCCAGCGGTCCTCGGGAATGACATGGGTCTCTTCGGGTGCACCCTCCCCCTCCAAATATTCAGGTTTGCGTGAGAGAGCGTCCGCCCTAACGTTCTCTGGGCCTGGCACGTAACAAATCTCAAAGTTAAATTTGGAGAACTCCTGGGCCCATCTCAACTGCCGTTGGTTGAGCACTCGCGCAGTTCTCCAATACTCTAGATTCTTATGGTCCGTGCACACTTGCACCTTATGTTGTGCACCAATTAGCAGGTGCCTCCATCTCCGGAAAGCCTCATGAATCGCAAGAAGTTCCCGGTCGTACACCGTGTAGTTCCTCTCGGATTTGTTCAGCTTTCGCGAAAAGAAGGCACACGGTCGCCACTCTGACTCCTCCTTCCCCGGCTGCAGAAGAAGCACCGCCCCTATGGCTCTGTCAGAAGCGTCTGTTTCGACCCTCAGCTTTTTTTGTAAATCCACATGCAGAAGTTGTTCATCAGAGGCGAAGGCCCTTTTCAGTTCCTCAAACGCTCGCTCCGCCTCCCCCGTCCAAACAAACTTCTTTTTACTGCTGAGACAGTCCGTGATGGGCGCCGTCAGGTGGGCGAAGTTTCGGATGAACTTACGATAAAAGTTTCCAAACCCTAGGAACCTCTGCACATCCTTCTTGGTTTTGGGTGTTTTCCATTCCAGCACTGCTTGAACCTTGCCGGGGTCCATGGCCAACCCCTTGTCTGACAAGCGGTACCCCAGGAATTCCACCTCCTTGGTATGAAACTGACACTTCTCCAGTTTCACCCACAGCCTGTTGGCTTGCAGCCTGCTCAACACTTCTCTGACGTCTCTCACATGTTGCTCCTCATTCTCCGAATACACCAACACGTCATCTAAGAAGGCCACGCAATTCTTGTAGAGCAAAGGCCCCAGTACGTGGTTCATGAAGGCTTGAAAACACGCGGAGCCTGTTTGTAATCCAAAAGGCATAACGAGGTATTCAAATGCCCCCAAAGGGGTGAACATGGTGGTCTTCCATTCATCCCCTTTCCTTATACGTATCAGGTTGTACGCCCCCCTTAGGTCCAGCTTTGTAAAAATCTTTCCTTTCCACACCCTGGTCAAAATATCATCAATCCTGGGCATAGGAAAAGCCGCCGGCTCTGTCACTGCATTTAACTGCCGGAAATCACATACAAGTCTCGGCTTGTCCGTGTGCTTTTTATCCACAAAAAACACTGGGCTACCCCCCGCTGCCTTGGACTCTCTGATGAAGCCTCTCTTCAGGTTCTTGTCAATGAACTCTCGCAACTGCTGCATTTCCCTGTCTGACATGGCATACAACTTGCCTACAGGAAGCTGTGCTCCAGGGAGTAAATTGATCTGGCAATCAAAGGGCCTATGCGGGGGTAGTTGGTCAGCTTCCTTCTCGCTGAACACGTCGCTGAGATCAGCATACTGTGGTGGCACCTTCCCCTTCTCCATTACTTCAGTCCCTGCCAGGGTGGCTTGGGCCCCTGCTGACCCCTTTTCCCCCCTGCAGTGTTCTAAGCAATGTGCTGAACCGAAGGAAACCACTCTTTGATGCCAGCCCACCAGCGGATCATGTAGGGCTAGCCAGCTCATTCCCAAAATAATGGGAGCGCCTCCCAAGGTGGCCACATTAAACGCTATCAGTTCTGTGTGCCTTGCCACCCTCATTATCATTGGGACGGTCTGCAAGCTGACTCCTCCTCCCAACAGTTCCCTGCCATCGATCGTGGTCACCTGCAGGGGGTTGCTTAAAGGGATAGTCTGTATCTGGTGTTCAGCAGCAAACTCCTTGCTCATAAAATTGCAGGAGCTGCCTGAGTCCAACAGCGCCTTTATTTTTAGGGGGTGTCCATTTTGCAGCTCTAGCGACACTTCAATCACTAGAGCAGGTCGAGGAGCTTCTGGCACGGGCACTTTCACTGCTCTTTGGCCTGGCTGCAGTGCCCTGACGGTGGCAACCAGGCGTTGGCTTTTACATGCTCCGTTTCTCCCTGCTCTCCCCCCTCAACAGCTCCCACCATCCCTTGCAATTCCTTCCTCTGGGGGCAGACTCTGGCAAAGTGGCCTGGCTGTTGGCAGAGATAGCATTTCCGGCCTCCTTTTCCCTCCTTCTTAGCCCCCTCACTGGGCTTTGAAACTGCGCGCGCGGGGGCTGTTCCGATTTCCATCGGCTCTGCCGGCGGGAAAGCTGGCTCAGGAATGTCTGGAATGCGGAACTCCTTCCAACGTTCCCCTCTCCCTTCCCGCCTCTCCAAGGCTCTTGCCTCCTGGCGCGCTCCAATGGTCAGCGCAGATTTGGTCAGCTGATCCATAGACACCGCCCTGGGGCTCCGGGACAGCTCGTCTTTCACAGCCGAAGAAAGACCTTCTTCAAATAGCATCTGAATGGGTGCCGCCGATAAATCCCACCCCAATCTGTGAATCAGCATGGTAAATTCAGTCCAGTACTCACGGACAGATCTGCTTCCCTGCTTGCAAGCCATTAGCTGTCTGCGCACCACCCCTTCCTCAATATCGCTGGAAAACATGATATCCATTGCACGAAAGAACTTCATAGTGTCCTTTAGGATATCATTGTGCGTTGCCATCAGGGGTCGAACCCAGTCTCGCGCCCCCTTCTCAAGATGCCCAATTACGAAAGCAACTCGCGATTCCTCATCAGGGAACTCATCAAACTGCACATTAAGGGCATATTGCATCTCTGTCCTAAAGGCATGGTAATCCTTGGGGTCCCCCCCAAACTTCTGCACCAATCCTGGTACCTTTCTGGGGAACTGAGTGGTTCTCCCCTTTTTGTCTGCATCCTGAGCCCTTCTCTCCTCGAGCCTCGCCGTCTGCAGCGCAAGTTGGACCTCCAGAGCTTGATACCTTTCTTCCAAGCTTGGACCAGCTCCAACCCCTGCCTCTCCGGTTCCGGCTGGGTTGCTCATGATGCTTTCTCCTGCACAGGCAGCGTACAGAGACTGTCAGACTGCTGTCAGGGGATGATTAGCTGCTTGTGCTTAAAATTGTGCCCCCTCAGAGTTTGTGCGGCTCCACAAACCTCTGTGTGTGACAGAGCTCCTCAGACATGTCTGCTCTAGTCACTAGTAGAGTCTGACAGTGGCTGCCTGCGGAAGCGCTTCCAGCAAAGAAGCTCCTTAACGGAAACGCGTCTCCTGGACTCACGACGTGGCAGCTTCCGGCGAAGAATGGGTCTCCCTACAGTTGCTTCTGACACCTCCCCGCTATTTTCGCTGGACGTGTCTCTCACCCCTTTCTCTCCCCTGCTGTTTCCTGCCTGGGCTGCTGCGTCTCTCTCAGCATTACTGAGATCCTCCTCCAGAGACCCCTCGCTCCCCCTGCTGGTCCCTGCTTTGGCTGCTGACTCTCTCCCAGTCTCTGGGAGCCCTACCAACTCCCTTTCCTCTGATGTCAGTTCCCTGACAGTAAGCCTTTGAGGGAGAAATCTGTTTCTAAAGTGAGCATAGCATACCAACAGGTGCCAGATAATTTGCCCATCTACCCAGCCTTATCTGCTCTGATTGGTGGCAGCGGCGGCTCTCCAAGGTCTCAGGCAGAGATGCCTTTCCCATCAGCAGCTACCTGATCCTTTTAACTGGAGATGCCAAGGGCTGAACCTGCGACTGATCTCTTGCATATGCATGAGAGGAAAGGCAGCTTCAACAGCAGCTTAGAAAATGCTGTAATTCCTTCCTTCCATTTCAGCAAGCAGTTCGGGTACATGCCAGCAGAATGTAAGGATTTGACTGCCTGACCCAGGCACCTGATTTCCACTCACGTGAAAGTGAAGGTTGGAACACTACCCTATGGCATCCCTGTGTTTTGTCAGCACAAAGAGGTTGACAAACATGTCGAATCCCATTTTATTTCACAAGAGAGCTGGCTTGCGCCCAAACTGGGCTTTAAAAATGCAGGCAGCGGTGAGGGGAATTCATTGTCCCGCATTTATCTCTGGCATTTCCGAGATACATAACCATGTATTAGCTTTATCACTGTGTCTCGCTGCCGCCCCCCCCCCCCCAGGCAAGACCGTAAAGATTAGAAGCCTTGTTTATGGGAACTGCAGTTTGTTCCTTCCCCCCTTTCTCATCATTCTGCGCAAGGAGAGGGATAGGAAAGTGAAAAGAGCTGTTTTCTGCATGCCTCGCTAGATCGTTTAGAAAGCTTTGAGATGAAACTCTGACACTACAGATTCATAACTAAATCATCAAGCTGCACACATGCCAGCTCCTGAATAAGTGGAACAAGTTTGTTTCACTGCTCAGACTAGCCACCATATGCAAGATCAGTGTAAATATATAAATGTCTCTATAAGCACAGAAGTGTGATCAACGGTGCAGCTAGAAAGGACTTTTTGCTTTGCAGTCATACAGTATGCAATAGGACATGATAGGTGACATGACATGTTCCAACATTTTGTTAGATATATGGATATGGCATTTTTGTCTCCCCAAAATGCATATGGAAAGAGAAAGGCTAAGCAGCATTCATTAATAAATATGGAAAGTTGTATGTGTTTCATTGTTACATTTTTTAAAAAAAGCTACTATTCCTAATTTTGATGGCGTTGGATCAAGGAGCTTGCTGTTGTTGTTGTTTAATCGTTTAGTCATGTCCGACTCTTCATGACCCCATGGACCAGAGCACACCAGGCACTCCTGTCTTCCACTGCCTCCCGCAGTTTGGTCAAACTCATGCTGGTAGCTTCGAGAACACCATCCAACCGTCTTGTCCTCTGTCGTCCCCTTCTCCTTGTGCCCTCCATCTTTCCCAACATCAGGGTCTTTTCCAGGGAGTCTTCTCTTCTCCTGAGGTGGCCAAAGTATTGGAGCTTGTAGGACATCAGAAAAGGGAGGCTGCATACAAATGTATGGTAACGCAGATACATATACAGTACATCTGCTTGATCATTCTGATCAGCCTTAAATTAACTTCCAGATTTTCAAATCTGAGATAGAGAAGGAACTTTCCAAAAATACCAATGACTTGCTTATCTGCATGGATTTTTCTAATTCCCATCATGCCCCTTAATGTCAATAAAAGGCAATAGGATTTTTTTACTGGTTCCACTAAATATTAAAACAATTATTGCATATTATATGCATTATTCTGCGTACAATGGTACCTCAGGTTAAGAACTTAATTCTTTCTGGAGGTCCGTTCTTAACCTGAAACTGTTCTTAACTCGAGACACCACTTTAGCTTATGGGGCCTCCTGCTGCCGCCACACAATTTCTGTTCACATCCTGAAGGAAAGTTCTTAACCCGAGGTACTATTTCTGGGTTAGCGGAGTCTGTAACCTGAAGCGTCTGTAACCCGAGGTACCACTGTATAACATATGGATATTAATGGTTGTCAAGCCTCTGCTTAAAGACCTCCAAAGAAGGAGACTCCACCACACTCCTTGGCAGCAAATTCCACTGTCGAACAGCTCTTACTGTCAGGAAGTTCTTCCTAATGTTTAGGTGGAATCTTCTTTCTTGTAGTTTGGATCCATTGCTCCATGTCCGCTTCTCTGGAGCAGCGGAAAACAACCTTTCTCCCTCCTCTATGTGACATCCTTTTATATATTTGAACATGGCTATCATATCACCCCTTAACCTCCTCTTCTCCAGGCTAAACATGCCCAGCTCCCTTAGCCGTTCCTCATAAGGCATCGTTTCCAGGCCTTTGACCATTTTGGTTGCCCTCCTCTGGACATGTTCCAGTTTGTCAGTGTCCTTCTTGAATTGTGATGCCCAGAACTGGACACAGTACTCCAGGTGAGGTCTGACCAGAGCAGAATACAGTGGCACTATTACTTCCCTTGATCTAGATGCTATACTCCTATTGATGCAGCCCAGAATTGCATTGGCTTTTTTAGCTGCCGTGTCACACTGTTGGCTCATGTCAAGTTTGTGGTCAACCAAGACTGCTAGATCCTTTTCACATGTACTGCTCTCAAGCCAGGTGTCACCCATCTTGTATTTGTGCCTCTCATTTTTTTTGCCCAAGTGCAATACTTTACATTTCTCCCTGTTAAAATTCATACACAGCCTTGTCGTACCCCTTTCCCAATTTTGAACCAATCAGTTGTTCCATATCCAGTTCTAACTGTAGCTTCATGTCCCACATAGAGATTTCTCAAGCGACATACAACAATGCAAAATACTGAGAAAAACACTTCTGCATTTATCCTTATAAAATTATGCTTCAGAGGTATAGTGCCGTATGGGGCTTCACACTTTAATATGAATAATGTTTGTAATTCTGGTTTGTTATTTTGGTGTATAATCTTGCATATAATTAATCAGGCTTTAAAAAGTCTGACAATGCATAAGCAGCTTGGACATAAGTGGCTGCAAGAAGTGGTCTGCTCAGTCTGGAACCATCAAATTTTGTGCTTAAATCCATTTAGACTGATTTCTCTACCATCCTTATTTGGAATTCAAAATGTGATATTTGAGATGGGAGTACCACAATGCAAATATAGATAAAGGAATCTGGAGTCATGAGCTAATGCTCAAAATCAGAAAACGTCTGGCCTCCAAAGCCGTAGTCCAAGAAAAAATAGGTCAACTGACAACTCACCTATCTCCACATGTAGCCCTCAGGACAAAAACAGTTGCCCACCCCTGATTGAAGATGTCCTAAAGTCCAGAACATGTTTGATCTAATGGTATTTTTGGAATGATGATATAAGGGTTCATATTTCTTAGTCTGTCCTGAAATTATCTCTGGATTCTGATTTTATAGGCTGTACATGGAAGATGTCATTTAAATCTTAATTACCAGAGAGAGCCATGAAATATTCACAGAGATTTATTACTCACCATTTGTGATGTATCTTACTGGTGAAGTTGTTGGCGAGGAAACATATTGTATGAATAACCATTTAATGAGGTACTGGAGGCTGAAGAATCTCCCAAGTACACTTTATTTTAAAGTTATTTTTCTTTCTTTTCTTCTACTATATATTTTGGAAAGTGGTCAATCTGTCTGCTCTGTATGCATGTGGATGCCTCTTGAGTTATTATCACCCAATTTGACATGACTGTTCTCAAGATGGAAGAGGTGGTTTTTATCTACACTTGTACTCTGTCAGATGCTATTTTAAATCAAGATAGTAGACCAAAATGTTCCAAACTGCACTGATTCAGATGCCTTCAGAGATCTAGTTGTCCAAGTTGGTGAGACTTTTCCCAAGTGAGAAGGGGGATTGGGCCTACTTTTTGATTCTGTGGGACACTATTTTGAATCCAGATGGTGTACCAAACTGTTCCAAACCATTCCAAGCTGGAGAAATTCCAGAGAGCTGGATTCTGTAGAATTCTGATCCACAATTCCAAAAGAAATTTTCTGAGACAGGTGTATCTGTTTAGAGCACATTAGGTTTCAGGTTCAATTTTAGGCTGCCACTGCCTCCCACTGCCTAGAAAATTAAATACTGCTCATTTAATTGTATCCTATGCACATCAGAAACCATGACCCCTTATGTCAAGGCCTCTCAGAAATTAACTAAAGGATAGTATTATGGCATAGTGTTCAAAACGAGAACAGAAAGAGTGACTCATAGAATGGAAGCACTTTCTAAAATGAAGAGTTTATTTAATTTATAGTCTTGAGTTATATAAAATTATCTGCATGGAACCTACCCTAGTTTAAAGAAATTATTTTTGATGTGATTCTGCAAAACATTGTAACAATGTTGGTAATCCTTTCATGTTAATTCCATGGAAAGGTAAATCATGTGTGATCCGGTGATTCATCACTATCATCTTTGTTTAGAAAACATATCAAAAATATCATGCATTTCCAGTGAGGCTGTTAGGTTTTTCTCAACTGGATTGCAAAATCCTATATATTTTGGAAAACGGTTTGTCTATTTTTCTATTTCTTTTGTTGTCTAAGTGTTCAAATGTCTCTCAAAATATCATCATCAAAATCAGCATGAAAGTTCCTGATGTGGGGGCAGCCATTTTTGTTGATTTTGGGCCACTGGCCATCATTTTGAATCAAGATAACCATAAGTTCAGTTGCTTCTCAAGGTATCATGGCCAAATTTGGCATGAGGATTTCCAAGGTGGGGGTGATGGACTTTGTCACTGTTTTGAATCTTTCTTACATCATAGCAGCTTACAGTGCCTTGACAGGATTGTAGGGAAAGTACCAGTTTAGCTGAAGGCTGTTCCTACATTGACCTAAGATTCTATAGTTCATACATTTACCTAAGATTCTATAGTTCATACATAGTGATTCTTTTCTCTCTGTCCCCTTCACCAGACATGGACGCATGATTCATGCAGCATCTATGCTACTTTTCTCCCTGACCCTCTGTCAGGCTTCAGGGAATCGACTTCCTCCCACTGTGGCAGTAGATAAGGAGATCAAACGAAGGAACGTCTTACCATTTAGAATTCTTTAATAATCACAGTGAGAGAACAAAGAACACATCTCCTAGAAATGGCAGAGCTCCCAACGAAAAATCACACACCCCTACATTAATCTACACCACTCCTACTTCTTGTTATCTGGTCTTGTACCCTCTGAGCTTTCGGTTCTGAGACTTTCTGAAGTCTTCAAAACTTTGGGGAGACCGGAACAATGCTTTCCAGAGACTGTGAATCTGTTGACCCTCTCTCCCAGTGTTTCTTCTCCTAGCTGTTTCCCATCCAGTATTACCCAGCTTCTGCCTTCTGAACTAAGCCCCTTTGCAAACCACTGTTCCAAATCTATACTGCCCTCCTGCTCCTGAGAAGATGCAGGAGCAGGAGCAGGCGGAGGGGGTGACTCCCACCATTCCTCCTCAGTGCAGGCCTCCTCAGTATGGTCCCTGACACCCTCTCAACTAAGGAAATGGAATAGTTCAACCAAGCTATGTGTACACACATAGAGACTCCATATAAAATGCCTGCCTAAAATGGTGTGCTATGGTATGTACATGCTGGAGCGGGCAGCAAAGACGAACACTGGCCTGGTAAAGGCATCTTCCAGGCCCAGGTCAGTTCACAGCATGAGTGATGGATATGCCACTTGATGCTAGTACAAGCACTCACTTACTGAATCCTACATGCTCATGAGACAAAACATATGATTAGGCTGTTAAGTTATATGTTGCCAAGGTATTGTCTGCTCAAATTCTATTTGCTTCAGTAGGAGCTATTATGAGAATGAGGCTGTTCATCCCTTTGTTTTATAGCAGATCAGAGTGGGCAAGCATAGGCAATCCTTCCCCTCTCATATCTTGCAGAATATTGCTCTAATTGAATCAGCATGTCCAAGTTTATCATAATGATTTGCCTCGAGAGGGCATTAAATACCACTTTTTCACTGCAATCTCTGCATCTCAAGCACCAAAGCAAGATTTGATTACTTTGGCTGAACCTCCTGTTGGAAAAAGGCCTCCACAAAGCCCAAGCAAACCTCCTCTTGAGTGAACACACAAAATGAGATCTTCATCAAATGAAATTCAATCTCGTTTCCTGGGAAAGGAATTAAAAAAACAACAATAAAGGTGCATGCATTCTCATCAGGTCAATGTCCTGCATGTTCTTACAACTCACGGCCTTAAAAGCCAGATTGCTGTATCTCCTGTCGAAAGCAAGTCTCAAGGGTATGACTTGCCAGAAGGAAACTCTGGGTACAATGAAGGCAGAATGGTAGTAGCCAGTCATACAGCATCTCTGGAAATGTAAATAATTTTTGGCTGACGGACTTTCTATCTAAAAATAGATCTATCACTCATATTTGTTGTTGTTTAGTCGTTTAGTCGTGTCCGACTCTTCGTGACCCCATGGACCAGAGCACTCCATAAATCACTCATATATTAGCTGTCTTTTCAAAAAGCTGCTTAGGGTCATGGTAGGAGAATCCTGTTGCATGGCGAGGCCCCAAGCATCACCCCATTTCTTAGATAATGAAACACACGGACACCAATATTTTGGGATAATGGGATAAACAAGGCCACAACTTTATTGGTTACAGATGTGAGCGGTATTGGCTTAGGCATTGGAACTGCACCAACTATATCTGACATCTGCCCATCATGCAGATAGTCTCATAAGATTCAACCATCAGTAGGAGAAGCCTTGTTGATGTACATCAACTGTGAGCTCCCCCAGGGTCCCTGATGGGGGTGTGGTGTGGCCCTAGCCAATACCCAGGCTTCGGACAGGATCCACACACCCGGATCCCAGGGGCAGGTGTAGGCCACAACCTTCCCTTCCCTCTCCTCTCCTCCCCTAAACCAGGTAGTGGTAGTAGGAGGATTCTGTTACAATGGAGCACTATTCCACTTCTGTTTTGGGTGTCCACACCACCATCTTAGTTCAAAATTCTCTATTTTGTTACCAAAGGTTAGCTGGCAAGTTATGCTTTATTGAAGCATTGAATCCAGGTTTTCTCAGCATTCCTCCCAAGGAACGACCATTTTCAGGGAACAGGAAATGTTCTTCAGGGGTCAGAAGAAATGCAGTGAGTATTCTTCCACCGAAGAGACCTTGAGGTTAGTGATCTTCAAAACTGTCCTCTGATGAAGAAGATTGCTTTTGACAGTTGGCCCGATCTGAGCCTTCAAAGGCGATGAGTAGAGTCAAACAGCAGCTGGTCTGATCCACACTTTCAAAGATCTCCTTGACTGGCCCAATAATCTCCACTTCCAAAGGCATCATTCTTGGCTTTGCTAAAACTCAATCTACACTTCCTAATTCAATCAAGACAACAATTAGCTATTGAGAGTCCTGAGTACTTGTGTGAACTGTGAATTAGAACTGAAACACATCCATCTAGAATCCAGTACTTCTACCAACCCTTTTGTCAAGAAGGATAGATAATCTTTATGCACCTGGAAATCTTTCTTCCAGTTTATTTTTCAGAGAAGTCTTGCTGGGTAAAATTAAGTCTGACTAACTCCTGGAGCTTCTGGCTTTAGGTGTCCATCTCTGCACCCTTTCTACCAGCAAAGGTTTGCTATGGCCAGGGGAAGCCTACTTTTCCTTCATTCTTCACCATGAAGATTTTCATTCATTCATTCATTCCAGCATAGTGTTAGACATGCTGTGCTCCTGTATATTATAGTAAACATGCTAGTCTGGGCCAGCTCTACTTGACAGACAGCAGCCTGTTCCCTGCAAAGCCAACAGAAGGGCTTCCTAGCAGTAGAGCTAAATTTCCAATCATTTGTGTACCAGACAGGCATATTTCCTGGACACAAATAAGCAAGTTTCAAATGTGCTCTGAGCACCTGTAGTAAGAATCCTGGGGCAACAAGTTCTACAGTTTAATTATACGCTCAATGAAGTATTTCCTCCTTAAGGTTGCACTACACCCATACCACTTGACTGTTGCATCTGTAGCCATCAAGGGGATAACTGCCCATGATATGGCAGTTGGACTGAAAGGTAGAGGCAACCAGATCACTGTGTCAGCCTGGAACAGGTGCAGCAATCCAGCTCAGATAGAGACCCATGCCATTGCGCAATGCACTGAAACCACTCAGTCCTACCCTATCCTTAGGACATCCTAGTTTGGTTCTTTCTTCTGGCTGCTGGTTATGGGGATCACACCAGTGGTCCTCCTGCCCATTCACTGACTGATGGGCAGGCGGCTGGCTTAGTTGGAGGAGCTGGACATAGAGACCCCTCCACTCATTTCACACACATACATCCCAATTTAAGGGGGATTTGAATGGCATTTGACCAAGGCCAGTGGGTACGTTTCTATTTTGAGAAAGATAGTTTTCTTATTATTCATGATTTGCATCACTCCATATTGATTTCCCACCCCTCTAACTTTACAGGCCTATTTCAAGGATCATGGCTAAATGAGTTTGGTAGGGAATGAAATGTGCTTCCTTTATTCCTCAGTCATATCAAGATGCTCCTTATTTTATCATTTCTGGGAATTGTTTTTGTTGAAGAGGTGAGTAAACAGCAACAGATCTACTTGGTTTTACATTCTAAAAAGTCCAATCTATTTTTTCTTTAAAAGACAACTATATTTGCATAGAGTAATTGGAGGGGGGCTTCTCTCAGTCCGAGAATATATTTAGAAACTGAAAATTAATCAGATATCATGAAAGCTGCTCTCTAAAGTGACTTATAAGAGAAGAGAAGAAAGTTGAGGCGAGTGCTGTGTGTGTGTGAAGAGGCTAACACACAATCTTTCTCATTTGCTATCCACTGCATCTATTTTGCTAGGTACTGCTCTGTACATTTCAAGTTGCTATTAGGCTGTTGGACTGAAAGAGGCTGAATGGCAAATCTACTCCTGCTGTTCTAATCAATATAACACAAGAAAACAAGTGAGAAGCACAGTGTATGTCCCATTAGCTGATGAACCACCTCTCCTCTCTGAAGGCCTGGCATGGAAGTCAAATAAAATCACTCATAACACCAGCGTTTCTGCATCTTTGGAAGGGCAGTGGGGAAAGTTCTGTCAGCCAGTTAGTTCTATGCACAGTAGGTTTCATTGGAAGCAATCTAAACAAAGCAGAGAGAAGTATGTGTGCATGTACATACACACACAAAATCCCAACAATAAAAACAACATTGGGTTCCCCACTGAGAAGAAATTTACTCTTACATTGAGATTTATGTGAATGTTTCCCTTTCCCACGTTTGAGAACATTTCAGTCTTCTTTGGCACTTCATCACATTTATTTATTTCTATTTATATGGAGAGCATGCCTGGTGGAATTGGGATGGACAAATAAGTCAGTAAGGAATACAGTGGGACACGGGTGGCACTGTGGGTTAAACCATAGAGCCTAGGACTTACCGATCAGAAGGTCGCAGTTCGAATCCCCATAGCGGGGTGAGCTCCCGTTGCTCAGTCCCTGCTCCTGCCAACCTAGCAGTTCGAAAGCACGTCAAAGTGCAAGTAGATAAATAGGTACCGCTCCGGCGGGAAGGTAAATGGCGTTTCCATGCACTGCTCTGGTTTGCCAGAAGCGGCTTACTCATGCTGGCCACATGACCCGGAAGCTGTACGCCGGCTCCCTTGGCCAATAAAGCGAGATGAGTGCTGCAACCCCAGAGTCGGCCACGACTGGACCTAATGGTCAGGGGTCCCTATAAACATATTCAGAACCATACTTATTCTTCCCAGGTGTTTTCTACGTGCTGTTCCATGAAAACTTAAAATGGATCATTGGATGAGAAGATACAAAATGGTGGACAGACTTTGGCAATACCTAAGTGGTCACTTTGTATGTTCATGTTAGGAACCTAGGAAGCTGCCTTATGCTGCAATAGACAGCTGGTCTAGCCAGTGGAGGATTGTCAACGTGGACTGACAGTGGCTCTCCAGGATTGCAGACAGGAACCTCTTCCAGATTTACCTGAAGATGCTAGACATCAAACTTGGGACCTTCTGCCTACAAAGCAGATGCTATGCCACTGAACATCTGATGCTCTGCCCTTCTGAAGTTAGTGACCAGGAATCCCATAGTTATTCACCAGGCATGTTAGTAAAGGCTACATCTTGCCTCTTCCTTCCAGGTATGGATACAAATGCATCTCCACCTCCATTATGGCATGACTGGCCATCCTAGCACACCTTTCTTGAGTGTGAATCGAGTTCATTTGGGACACATGGCTTTTTTGGCCTGAAATGAGCGATATTATTTCTATTGTGGTTGCTTTTGTTTCTTCTCTGTAATTGCCAGTTAATTCCTGAAACAAGAAGGCTAACTAAATGAGAGAATTGCTCATAATTACCCCAAGTCATGTCATACTTAATATATTACCTTCTAATTATTTGGAATTGGCACATGTGGTACATGTAGCTATTGCAAAATGCTAAACAGAAGGTTAATTCTACGAATTGCACTTTAGAATGGCACCATAACTGTAATTTAACTATAGTGTAATTACCATTCCTGCATCATGAAGTGTAGTTATTTTATTTTACAATCAGTAAAGAATAACAATTCAGGGGGCTGGCAATCTTGTAATACATGTTGATTTACGGAAAGCTTTTGGTCTTTAGAACTAACTTGGCTGTGAGTTCTGGAAAGACTTGCTTGCTGCCTGGCAGGCCTTTTTCCAGCTGGTCTGGGAGGGTGGGGGCCCTGACTGACTCCAGCTACAATAGCTGAGGCTATTGAAGAGGCCAGTCTCTCAGGCTGTCTCTCAGGAGCCCACTTGCCAGTTGCAATGCTGTCTCCAATTGTTGCTGTTAGAATTTATATACCACTCTATACCCGGAGGTCTCAGGGCAGTTCACAGAATAAAATCAAGATGTAAAACCACAAAATACCTAATAAAAATAAAAACAACAACCCAATAGCCCGCCCCCCAATTTTTTTTAAAGGATGTCAATTAAATCAACCAAAGGCCTGGTTGAAAAGGAACGTTTTTGTCTGGTGCCTAAAGATGTATAATGGAGGCACCAGGTGAACTTCCTTGGGGAGAGCATTCTACAGACAGGGAGCCACTGCAGAGAAGGCCAGTTCTCATGTTGCCACCCTCCGGACCTCTCGAGGAGGAGGCACACGAAGAAGGGCCTCAGAAGATGATCTCAGGGACCAGGTTGGTTGATATGGAAAGAGGCAGTCCTTGAGGTATTGAGAATGAGGGCTATCAGACATGGCTCTCATTCTGGTGAGGATATGGAGAGGCAAACGTGGATGAAAAGGGACCTTTTTTACATTCAGTATCTTGCAGGTGAAGTAACAACTATTCTTGTTTTTCTTTTTCTTTTTTAAAGTCTGTAGGCTGTTGCAGGGTCCTCCAGGTGACTTCTTTATTGAACATTCATCCTGATTTGCTTGCACAAAGCTTAAGCAGAGGTTGGACTATGTCCAGTCTTTCTTTAGTCAACATTTGTTCTGATTTGGTTATAGGGTGATTATACAACATTTATCCTGATTTGCGTGCAGGTTGTTTATACATCTTCCTGGACATCATTTGTTCATTTCACATGTTTCAGTGCATTTTCACATCAATCTTTAAACTACAAAAAGCCAGGGATGGGGGTTTTTTAGGGGGGGAGGGGTAGTGGAATTGTCATGCAAGAGGGACAGAGCACATGAACTCACTTTAATGAATTTTCAGCATGTTCTGTTCCTCCTGCAGTATAGTGGTGGTCTGGAGACATCCTAGGATTCTTTCTATGCCGCCAGAACTGCAAATCACCTGCTTGCTTCCATTGCTTCTCATTCAATGTGACAACATTTTTTTCTGCAACGACATTATCCAAACAAAACAAAACCCAAGCTCATTTTGACGCTATTGATCTCCAGCTCCTCAGGTGAGTTGCCAAGACTCCAGAGTCATTGGGCTGAGTGTTTATTTGTTATGAGGCCATTTGTGCATATCTGGCAGGTGTTAAATGGGCTTGGCACTTGTACCTAGACACACCAGAGCAAAGTTGAACCTTTGGTTAATGAATGTGTTGACAATTACAAGCAAGCACCGCTTCCCTGAGGCAAAGGGACAGGCTGATGTAAAGGACCATTAAAATCCTGAATGAATCTGCCCTCTTCCCACCTCTCCACTGCCCTGGTATTCATTATTTAAATATTACATTGTCACTGGCTATTATCTTCTACACCAAAGCAGGTGAAAGAATGCTGGGAGAAGAGAAGAAAATTGTGAGTAGCATTAATAAATCGTTTCAGTTAAGGCTGAGCTGAAAACTTTGCTCTTGCAAAATGTGCCCCCTTTGGCAAGCTTGTTTATCTATATATCTATCTAATGCATTTATGCCTCACTTTTTGAGAAAGCTTCTCCACAAAGCAGCTTACAGCAAGAGGATTTCAATGAATAATAAAAAAATACTGATTCCATGACTCCTCTAAAAATAAAACCAAATGCCTGCAAAAATGTATAAATAAATAGATATAAGGCCTAGTCTAAAACTCCAATATGCATTGACACCCCCGTCTAAGCTCAGCACGGGAAATAAGTCTTCAGTGGCCCCTTAAAGATGGGCAGGGAAGAGGGCCTGCTGAGTCTTGGAAGCAACTGAGTTCCACACTTGTGGGGCCACTGCTGCGAAGACTCTGTTTTGAGTGCCAATCATTCTGATTGTCTTTACTGATGGCTCTTAAGCAAGTTCTCCAGTTGAAGCCTCAAGGTACAGGCAGGTTAATAAGTTCATATGTTTATTGTTCTAGCCAAAGGCCATGACAAACTTGTAGTAATAGTATTAATAAAATAATACAGAGCATACATCCATAAAATAAGCCTACATCCATCATGAAAGAGAAGATACCAGAGACACCAAAAAGCTTAAATTTAGCTTCATTTCAGATTAAACCTTCACACCAAAGCTGTTTATAGAAATTTTATCTAACTCCTTTCTCCTGATTTTTTTCCAGCCATGGCATAAAGGGCCACTCTATATGTTTCAAAGTCCTTCAAAAGAAACCAAACCATTTCTAGTAGGCTGTATGTGCTTGCTTGTATGAACAGAGGTTTCAGAAAGCAATCTCTTGAGTTTCTATATAAGGGGCAGGCTAATAGATAATGAGTGAGGCCCTCCATCTGAGGTTGACCACATATACAAAGTCTGTCTGCATATGGGACCTTCCTATAGCATCCATTCATGACTGTAGTGGGCATCACTTGGAAAAGTACCTCAATAAAGGCCTTTCTTAAGAAAACTAGTGACATCATCATCATCATCATAATTTATTATTTATACCCCGCCCATCTGGCTGGGTTTCCCCAGCCACTCTGGGCGGCTTCCAACTGAATATTAAAAACAGTACAGCATCAAACATTAAAAACTTCCCTAAAGAGGGCTGCCTTCAGATGACTTTTAAAAGTAAAATAGTTGTTTATTGCTTTGACATCTGCTGGGAGGGCGTTCCACAGGGCAGGCGCCACTACCGAGAAGGCCCTCTGCCTGGTTCCCTGTAACCTTACTTCTCACAATGAGGGAACCGCCAGAAGGCCCTCGGCGCTGGATCTCAGTGTCCGGGCTGAACGATGGGGATGGAGACACTCCTTCAGGTATACTGGACCGAGGCCATTAAAGGCTTTAAAGGTCAGCACCAACACTTTGAATTGTGCTCGGAAACGTACTGGGAGCCAATGCAGATCTCTCAGAACGGGTATTATGTGGTCCCCGCGGCCACTCCCAGTCACCAGTCTAGCTGTCGCATTCTGAATTAATTGCAGTTTCCGGGTCACCTTCAAAGGTAGCCCCACGTAGAGCGCGACATAATCAACTCAAGAATGTTCTGTTCTCAGGAGTGAATACTAAGGGGAAATTTTGGTGTTTCTAATTAGTTACAGGTCCCTTCTAGATTCTGTCCAGAACAGCCAGACCTAGTTGACACTTATTCAAGCTCAATGCAGAGCTCAGGTATGGAGAATAATAATAGTCTAAAACATATTGACAAGCTGTTTTCCAGAGTTGGTTCTTGTCCAATTTCACACAGCATAGCACAGGAAAATGCCCAATTGATTCTCACCCAATTGCATATAGCACTGCATGGGAAAATGCTCAACTGGCATAGCAGAAATTCTTTTAATATACTTTAACAGATCACATTCAGTTCTTGCTTCAGCTGTTGGCCACCTGGATTCTGTACAAAGAAGAGCTGCTGATATTCATGATGGTAGAGCATACAGCTTCCCGGGGGGGGGGGGGGTATTCTGCACAGTTTCCAAAACTTTAATGGAGTTCAGATCACAGCTCCAGATTTCAATGACGTAGAAAATGTCATTAAGCCATTTGGTATCAAATATTTTTAGGGAAGGTTCAATCAGTTGCCTTGCAGGTTAATATGGATGCAGACTGTCTATCAATTAACCTGGTCTCAAACTGCTCGAAATTATCATCACCAGCACTTTGAATTGATCCTGGAAACAGACCAACAACGAAAGCAAGTCATATAATATAGGTACAATATGTTCCATTGCTCAGCCCAAAATAAACGAATTTTGTACCAGCTGAAGTTTCAAAACACTTTTCATAAACAGCGCCACACGAAGCACATTACAGTAATCCAGCCTGGGAAAGCAGAACCAAGGCAAGATTAAATATCTCTAGGTATGGTTAACATACCTAGCGTGCTCTGGTCCATGGGGTCATGAAGAGTCAGACACAACTAAACACTAAACAACAACAACAATATGGTTAACATTGGGATACCAATTGAAGCAGGTACAAAATATTCCTTGCCACAGCTGCCACATGAGCTTTCCTCCAAAGTGGCAAGTCTACAATCACCCAGATTGTGGACTTGGTCAAGAGACAGTGATTCTTCTCCCCACTTCACTTCCATCTTGCTTGGATTCTGTTTCAGATTGCTCAACTTCATCCACCACAAAACAGTCTCCAGGGGTTCCACAGGCTCCCTGGAATACACAGATGGAAAAGAGGGGTAGAGGCAGAGTTGAATGTCATTCATATTGTTTGCCCACAAAGTTTCAAATTGGAGCAGATGTATTTACCTATTCAGAGAGCTAGCAACGTTGACCAATGAAAGATTCATCACATCTACATTATACACTGAAAGCAAGAACCTTGGGAATTGCAGTTTGTTAAAGGTACTGGACATTGTAGGGAATCCGTGAGGGGAAAACTGCAGTTCTCAGAATTCTTTGGGGTGAGCTATGTGCTTTAAACATGTTTTAATGTATGATGTTTTGTGCCAGCTGAAGTTTGAAAACACTTTTCAAATCCTTACTCTGGATTACTTTTGTTTGCCCGGAGTGATGCTGCTTTGCAGTCAGAGTGTGATTGGTTACATCCCTGCTTCTCTAGAGATCACCTGTAAAATTATCCCAGGAAAAAGATTCATTAATCACAAGCAAAGGAATATGTAGTGTGCGCTAAGTGGCAGCAACACAGCTGGGGAAAAATAATTGTAAACAGGAATGAAAAGAAGAAATAAATACTGGGGTACCTGGTCCATCCATCCATCCTAGCAATCATTCTGGCACCCTGAATGAAACAGAAAAAACATTTGATGAAACCCTAGTACTAATCAAGGTAGTCACGAGATCCCTGACAGTTGGATACTTGATTATTGCAGAACCAATTATGTCAATTAAAGTGCCTTGTCAGGCTGCATTAATTGCAATGCGCTAACTGTATGCTAAGTACCAAGTATGCTATCCAAGCTGGATCAAAATGTATTTTTTTTCCTTCTTGGCTTTCTGTCACCGTAAGAAAGCCCTCAAGCTGTACCAGTATAAGCTCTCATTAAAGGTTCTGATTCAGACTGAAGGGAAGATGGATTTCATCCATTACAGTGTGATTCTCTCTTCCCAAGTCAGTTACAATTCGATGGATGATGTGAATTTTTTTGCCAGTTTTGAGTCCTGGGGTAAATTCAGTTGTCTTGCAGCATTCACTCAGGGATGCCAAACACGGTTTGTCTGTCTCAAGCTAGTCTCACAGCCAGGGTTCCTGAGGTGTGCTGAAGCGGAGAGTGTGGAGTACATCATTGCTGCCTTGTACACTATTCTTTATAATCAGTCAAATTATATTGCTACCCAATCAGTTAGCCGAGATTGTCACTTCTGATTATTTGAATCAGCAGGATGTCGTGAGGTAAAACAACAAAGCATGCCATGATGAGCTTAAGCTAATATAGCACTGACATCTTGGAAGGCATGCATGTAGGCTACCCAGCCCACATGAAAGGAGAAATAAAGTATTTTCTTCTTCTTTTTAACCATCTTTCAGAACATCTGCAGGAGTGCCTTGCATTTTCAGGTGAACATCTAAGATGTTTTAACTGAACAATTAAAAATGACTGAGGAAACGGCCATGTGACAGGATATTCCCTGGCCTCTTGGTCTGGACATTTTCACCAGCTTTGCTTCTGGATCTGATTTGGAGGGGAAAGTGCTAGAACAGGAAGGAGTGATGGAATAACCACCAGTGCCCCAAAGTCCTTCAGATTGACCTTAACAGATTGGAGAACTGGACCAAAACTAACAGAATGAATTTCAGTAGGGGCAGATGTAAGTCTCTACCATTAGGCAGGAATAAGCAGATGTACAAATATAAGACGGGAGACACCAGGCTTACAAGTAGTACTTGTGAAAAGGATCTAGGGGTCTTAGTAGACCACAAGCATAACACAAGTCAACAGTGTGATGCAACAGCAAAAAATATAAATATAAAATGCTAGTGTAATTCTAGGCTGAATCAATAGAAGTAGTGCCCAGACTAAGAGAAGTAATAGTACTGTGCTGTTCTGCCTTGGCCAGACCCCACCTGAACTACTATGTCCAGTTCTGGGCACCAAATTCTTAGAATAGTATAGTAAGCTTCTTCTTACTGTTGTTAGCCGCTCTGAGCCTGGCTTTGGCCAGGGAGGGTGGGATATATATAAATAAATAAATAAATAAATAAATAAATAAATAAATAAATAAATAAATTTATTATTATTATTATTATTATTATTATTATTATTATTATTTAGTTCTTTTTAAAAAAAATGTTGCTGCTGATATATCCCATGGAACCAATGTAAAACTCTTCTGACCACCAGCTGTGTACTCATCCATCAGCAAAGTTGGATGCAGACAAATCCTTTAGTATTTGAAAGAGGTGGGAACAGAGAGGTGGGGGGGGGAGTCATTGTGCTAGGTAATTCTGTTGGTTCTTATTAGAATCAGTCTGCTGAAAAAGAGGGCAGGAACAAAGGGAAAGAGTGCCACTAAAATACAAATTTTGAAAACTGGGGAGAATCATGTCCTGTCCCTTTCGTAGGAATTGCTTGACGATTCCAGCCTAACATACATAATGAAGCATGATGATAAGCCAGTTCAGACAGGACTTTTCTCCCAAGTCTATCCAGTGCATGGAGAGAAGCAAATGAATGAAGTTCCCCCCTGCCTACCTAGTGGTAAGTCTCCACTTTTGTGATGTGCCCCTGAATGGTCTGAATGATGCCTACACTTGTATAATCCAATCTGGCTATCCCTCACATACAGGCAGGGATGGCAGAGTAGGCAAGGAAGAACTGTGGTCACTCACTTCCTCCATGAGTTGGACTGGATTGAGGGAGGGATCTAATCTGAAATGGTCCAATGATTTTCACCTGTTTTCTTTCCAAGGAATTTGGGAAGTTGGGCACCTCCACTGCATATACTCATTTAGCAAATGACAGATATATTTAATGCTATGCACTTCAGCATCTTTCCTTGTGTCAATGGTCGGTTTAGCTAATGATGGATATACTGCAAATTTATCTAAGTGCACCTCAAGAATACTATCTCTCTGATCTCTTTCATTTGACTCCAAAACAGTAACTCTGAAAGGCCTTAATTTCTGGGCTAGCCAAAACTCATTATTGTATTAAGATAGATTGAGATGTCAATCCTTGACCGTCTCCAATAAAAGCCTACATAATGCTTCTAATTATATGATTGGTTTTTGGCTTTGTGAATGACGTATCGGTACGAAAAGTACTGCTTAAAGTTTTAAATATCAACAGCAAACAAAACCACTTTCTCAAATCAAACAGTAAAAGCTTCCAACAGCCAGGATGTACTTTCTCGAAAATCCTAATTATAGTGAATTAAATGACTAAAATGCTACTAATTACTTTTTAATTTCAAGAGAGATGTTTACAAAGCACAGTATAATGAGTAATACAGTACTTCAAATGATTACTAATGTTGCCGTTTTGTCTGACTTAATCTCAATTAGTATAAATCACATTGTCATCATTGCTAATTGCCATACCATTTGAGCAAAATGCTTAAGTTCTCCTCACAATTGTACAATTGCTGTTTTTGTTTCCCCCTAAATAATTCCATTTGGAAAGCTCCTTCACATATCAACAGAATGGTTACAGGCCTTGTATTTAATTCAGCTCATGATGAGGATACTGTAGACTGATTGTTATGTTTTTCAAGTTTGCTTGAGATTTATTTTTATTTTATTTTTGAAAGACCAAGATTTCATCTTTTGATGCTCTGTCAAACAAAATATAAATTCCTTCCAGATTGTACTTTTAACAGATATCACTTGCTTTACTGTCAGACATTGTTTTCAGTATTCAGATCAAAAAAAGTTTGATTTCCCTTCACCCATGTGCCTTAGAGAGACATAATCAACTGTGCCCCTCAGGTCCTATATTTTGTAAGTCAATACCTTACCTTCCAAGAAAGAAAACAGCTGGAAGAAGTGACATAGGATGGATCTAAACACAGAAAAAAATTGCTATAAATAAGTCAGAAAATTGATTGTTATAACAAAAGAAAAAATCTCTATGGAAAATCGGGTTTTTAAATTTCCTGCACTCTGGTACCATCTGGGGTTGCATGATTATAGTGCATTCAAGTTGCTGTTTCTTTACTAATGTAGCTGAGTCCATACTCTAGGTCAAAAACTGAGACATGTTATGTTGGAAAGCTGCAAATAAATGTGTTTTTCAGGAATGGTGTGCAATTCAATTAAAAAAAACACATTTATTTATCCTACAGGCAAAATTCCTGCAGCAGCACTTTGTCACATAAAATTGGGGTGCCCCTGGGGCAGAGCTTGGGGTGCCTTTAAAAAAAAGTGGAGTTGTCTCGCTTAAAACAGGGTGATGATGTATCAGAAATGGAAGAAAGGGAAGAGTATACTCAAAGGAAGAGTATACACGAGTAGCCAACAGTTGCAGAGAGAAGATCAGGCAAGCCAAAGCTCAGAATGAGATCAGGCTTGCAAGGAAGGTTAAAAACAATACCAAAAAAAGGGCAGTTCGCCAGTTCCTAGTTTAAAAAAACACACAATTAAACAAAGTAAGGCAATGCTTAAAATAAATGAAAAAGCCACACAGATAAAACATAAATTCAATAAATGGGCATAGTACCACTTTCTTAAGATGCTTGCCAAAATAGAAAGGTCTTGGTCAAGTACTTGAAGTTCAGCAGAAAGAGAATCAGTTTGATCTCAGCTGACAGGCAGTTCTACAGAATGAGGCCCACAATACTGAATGCTGTGCATGCTTCCAGGTGGATACAAATAATGTTCATGGGCTTTGTATATAAATACAAGAACCCTGAACTAGACCTGGTAGTATATGGACATACAGTGCAAGCTCCTAAGCCGTAGAGTTATGTGCCCCCATGGCAGTATTCTGTGTCGAGGTTCCCCAAGACATCCCCCCCCCAAATAAAACACAATTGACACATAATTTTTGCTTAAGGTTTTTGGCATAATTTTGGCCACAACTTTATTAAAATACAAGCAATGTGAGTGGTTGCTTAGGCATTGGTTGTGACTATCTGACCCCGCACAGGGACAGACTGACATTCGCATGCACGCAAAGTCAGAAAGGGAAAACATTTTGGGGAGAGAATGGAGCTGGGTGCCAGGCCCTCACCTCTCCCCAAATGCTCCCAGGGGCTCTTGTGTGTCCCTAGCCCCTTGACAGGGGTTCGGACAAAAGCATTGCAAGCCCCTGGATTCCTTTAACGAAATGCCCTTGCAGCAGCAGCATTTGCAGAGGCAGGCACAGCCAATCCATACTCCTCCACCAACCAATTCATAAAAGCAATGCCTAACCACAGCCTTACAAGTTGTGAGGATTTGCTACGCAGTAGGCAAAAGCCAGGGACGCGGGTGGCGCTGTGGGCTAAAGCCTCAACGCCTAGGGCTTGCCGATCGAAAGGTCGGCGGTTCGAATCCCCGCGGCGGGGTGCGCTCCCGCTGCTCGGTCCCAGCGCCTGCCCACCTAGCAGTTCGAAAGCACCCCCGGGGGCAAGTAGATAAATAGGTACCGCTTACCAGCGGGAAGGTAAACGGCGTTCCGTGTGCGGCTCTGGCTCGCCAGAGCAGCGTTGTCACGCTGGCCACGTGACCCGGAAGTGTCCCCGGACAGCGCTGGCCCCCGGCCAATAGATGTGAGATGGGCGCACAAACCCCAGAGTCTGTCAAGACTGGCCCGCTCGGGCAGGGGTACCTTTACCTTTACCTTTAGGCAAAAGCCAAATGGCACCAGCCAATCAGCCAAATGGACAAAATTCCTACTGGGCCCCTGACCCAAAAGCAGACGACCCCATGACAGGCATAGCAAGGTCAAAGCAAACAGCCCTGAAAATGGGGGGGGGGGGTGATCCGATGCGTGCAGTGAAAAGAGGAAGCTCAATGCTGTGCGCAAGGTATTTAAAGGCTATGGCTGTCAGTCACAAAATGGCAACATATAAATCACCCCAGCAACAAGAAGAGCTCAATGATAATGGTGGCCAACCTCTTTTCCCGCCCAGCAACAGTGGGGTGTCTCGCTAGCCCCCACCTCAACCCATGCTCTCCATGAAGGGTTAAATCCTTAAAAAAGCTCAACAACTTCAATCCTAAAAGCTGGACAACTTTGGCCGGCCCTCACGCATGTTCACTTCATCAAATCTGGCCCTCTTTGAAAAAAGTTTGGGCACCCCTGAATTAGAGGATTAGTGTGGTTGTTGTTTAAATACACCACACATTCAATCATGTTGCTATACTTTCCTTGGGCATTTTTAATACTATATATAGCTTATCTTTCACACAGGAAAACAGGAGATGGTTACTAAATTGTAGCCTTGTTTTCATTCTGAATGCTTGAATGCACTTTGTTCTACTTTTGAAAGCAGTGGCATGTGTTGTGTTTTTATGTTGTGAGCTGAATGTTATGTATATTTGACAGTGTAAGCTAAAAAAAGAAGTTGGGTTTAAATTATACTTGGGCAAGTCACTCACTCTCACCTATATTTCAACCATCTTTGAATCGGAAACATTAACAGTTTCCCTCTGTGGCTTGATATGACGTTAGGTAAGATGAATTCCTGGGATTCTTTTGACGGCAGCCATGAGAGTTAAATTATTTAAAATCCTGAAATGTTTAGATGTGTACAGATATGCCAAAAATGATGAGTTATATAAATACCCTGTATAAATAGAAAGAGCTGTATAATATTCTGACACCGAGGAAGTTGAATTCTCATCCCAAGACATCTCCAGGACTGAAAGTGTCATATGTGTGATTGTATTTTGATTAAAAGGATGAGAAAAAATGACAGATCTGTTGAAGCTACGGAATATCGGTTTATTGCTTTTTCATGCAATCGCTCTTCCAATGGGGTCAGGATGCAGAAGAGAAGCCCCAGATTTACTTAGCTACATTTTGAGAGACACCACTGCCACCATGATAGGGACGCGGGTGGCGCTGTGGGCTAAAGCCTCAACGCCTAGGGCTTACCGATCGAAAGGTCGGCGGTTCGAATCCCCGCGGCGGGGTGCGCTCCCGCTGTTCGGTCCCAGCGCCTGCCCACCTAGCAGTTCGAAAGCACCCCCGGGGGCAAGTAGATAAATAGGTACCGCTTACCAGCGGGAAGGTAAACGGCGTTCCGTGTGCGGCTCTGGCTCGCCAGAGCAGCGATGTCACGCTGGCCACGTGACCCGGAAGTGTCCTCGGACAGCGCTGGCCCCCGGCTAATAAATGTGAGATGGGCGCACAAACCCCACAGTCTGTCAAGACTGGCCCGTTCGGGCAGGGGTACCTTTACCTTTACCTTACTGCCACCATATTTATTTCTTTTTAAAGAAAAGTTGGTGTATCATATAGAAGTTGGAATGTTGTAAGGTGCTCCTGGCTCTCATTATAATGCAGTTAAGTTGCCCTTCAAGATTGCTTTTCAGCGCTGATGGCTAAATGTGACCTTTTTGTAAAAGTACATGCAAAGCCGCCAGAACTGTGCCACTGTTGACTAAGAGAGTGACAGAGATGGGATTAAGCAGCAGCCGTACATCTAATCACTTTGCATTTTACAAACTTGCACAATAAATAGCATAATCAATCTTCAGAGCAAGTGCACGCCCTGGAAAAAGAAACAGCATTACTGAGTAAATATCACTGATTTTATTACACTTGAATTTGGGTTACCTATTACCTATCTGTAGAGTCTACCACAGTGACACAAGCATAGTGCATTTCTTAATAGGCTATAAAGAGCTTTCTTCTCTTGAGTCAGCCCACTAGTATTCCTACTGCATACCCTCCAACATTTCTCTGACGAAAATAGGTCCTAAGGAAAAGCAGGACATTATGAGATCAAATCAGAAGCCAGGACAGCTTCCGTAAATCCAGGACTGTCTCT
Source organism: Podarcis vaucheri (assembly GCF_965113315.1). Taxonomy (NCBI): domain Eukaryota; kingdom Metazoa; phylum Chordata; class Lepidosauria; order Squamata; family Lacertidae; genus Podarcis; species Podarcis vaucheri. The sequence goes on along the minus strand of NC_138759.1, from coordinate 55,699,537 downwards.
GGAAAATAGGCACACTTGGAGGGTCTGCTACTGCGATGGTCAGCAGCTCTCCTTAGGACTTGGAGAGAGGTCTTTTCCGTGTGTGTGTGTGTGTGTGTGTGTGTGTGTGTGTGTGTGGTTTTCCAATTTTTAACATTATTATAACATCTTATTATAACATCGACTTCCCTCCATCCGGTCATCTGGTTTTTATATGCCTACATCATATTTCCACACATTTATACCATCTCAATTCTACCTTTTCCCATAATATTATCTTAGTCTTTAAGCACATGTAGAAGCTTCCTTCTATTAAACGTTGTGAGATTTATCTCAGTCCTGCTAGTGTCTTTATGTGTTTACAATAATTGTCTATATATCGAATAAATTTACTCCACTCTCTCTGGAACCCTTGGTCACTCTGGTTTCGGATTTTCCCCGTCAGCTTTGCCAGTTCTGCATAGTCCATCATCTTTGTCCGCCACTCTTCCACTGTCAGTAATTCAGAGAGAGGTCTTTTCCAGCCCAGTTCCCAGTGATTTTTTAACTTGTGGTGCTTGTTTAAGCTTTTTTTTCTCATGAAAATATATTGGTTATTTGGCCACAATCTATAGTGGTACCTCTGGTTGCGGACGGGATCTGTTCCAGAGCTCTGGTCAGATCCCAAGGTTTCTGCAACCGGAGGTGCCTATTCTGTGCATGCACGCAGTGCGTTAGAGCATTACTGTGCATGTGCGTGCAGCATGATAGAGCAATACTGTGCATGTGCATGCAGCACGATAGAGCGCTACTGATCAAGTGTGTGTGGCAAAACCCGGAAATATACTTCCAGATTTGCCGCATGCATATCCCAAAGGATCCGTAACAAGAGGTACCACTGTATAAGGAAATGTTACAACTTCGGGATATGCACACAGCAAATAAGGAAGTACATTTCCGGGTTTCGCTGCCACTCTGGGCGGCTCCCAACAGAATATAAGGAACATGATAAAACATCAAACATTAAAAACTTCCCTATACAGGGCTGCCTTCAGATGTCTTCTAAAAGTCAGATTGTTGTTTATTTCCTTGACATCTGATGGGAGGGCATTCCACAGGGTGGGCGCCACTACCAAGAAGGCACTCCCTTTCACCTCACTCAGACACTGTCTTCCCATCTCCTAACATCTCCCAAAGCCCAACCCAAATGGAAAAGGTTTACAACGCTTCTAGGAGATGTCCAGGTTTTGGTTTTGGAGGAGCTTGACAGAGGACTACGCAACCTCAGTTTATGAACTAATCTGATACCCATCCTTGAAATCAAAACATTACTAGACTTGCTTTATTACAGAGTTGGTAGGACAGGAAGCTCATGATGACTATTGCAGTGTATTTTCTGTATTACTTTTGATCGATCGATGGATGTCAGGTATGTTTTGGTCACAAGCAGCCCTGTAGCTAGCCTCTATTTTTAGGTGGGCAGCCACATTTCTAGGTGTGGTCATTTTTGTGCGGAAGTACATAGCCCCAGCAAATCTCGCCCCCGTCCATTGGTGGTGATGTGAGCACCAGGCATGGGAAAGGAGAAGATAATGGATAATGACCTTCCCCCTTAGTGCTCCTCCATGCAGAGACAGTGTAAAGGTTGAGTTCACCAAAAATTTAGTATGAACACGGCAAACTGGCATTTAATTATATATTTTGTTCCATAAGAAAACAAAGATGTAAAAGATAAAGGTATAATACTGTATTCTACATTAATGTCTCACAACAAATGTAACTGATTTGTAAGAAAGACTGCGTTTTTTTAAGTCATAATTAGGAAAAATTGTAATAATCACATATAAAAGAAACAGTATACAAGAAGTAGATAAGGAGGCCATTTACAGGATAAAGGAAGTCTTTTATTTTTATGTTATGTTTTCTTTGTGTAAGGGGATAGGAGTTTAATCTTGATAATTAAATTTTCAATGGTCGTGGGTTTGTTTGTATGTATGAGTTGTTGTGGACCATGTTGTAAATAAAGTATTTCTTTAAAAAAAAATGATTTGTAAGAAAGACTGTATAACCTGAAAGAAGAGACAAGGCATGTACTTTTGTAAACCAAGAAAATCTGCCCTGGGAAGAGTTGTGCTTGCCCTCCCTTTTCTGGAAATGTATCTTTTACAATTTTAGCATTCACAATGACAGCCTCTATTTAAAGAATGACAGCTTGTTTTAATGACACGCACAAATTACAAATAGAATCCTCTGACAACTTTTTTTTGTAAGCTTTTGTGTATAGGCCATTAATTTACTGATAACAATGGTGTGTAGAACTAATGGCTTGAAATATAAATGCTCTCAAGAAATAGCATACACTTTGGCAGTTCATGGAAGGCTTGATGGAACACCTAAGGAACTTGTGTGAAACAGGGAGTATCTCTTCCATACATAGAACACTGCACGCCAGGGACATCCAATGTGGAGCCCTCCAGATGTTGTTGGACTCCAAGTCCCATCAGCCTGAATCAGCATGGGCAATGATCAGGGACTATGGGAAATGTAGTTTAACATATCTGGATTCACCATGTTGACTACCACTGCTCTAGGCATTGGGTCCATTTCCCCCTATGGCCTAGTACCAGTTCCCCTATGGAACTGGTACAGCATTTACCTTTGAAAACAGCCATTCCAGATCCTATCCACGTACTTACCTGAACACAGTGGGGCTTACTTCTGAGTAAACATGCACAGATGTGTAAGGCTACAAACCTAAACACAACTCTTAAGGAGTAAGCCCCACTGGACAGAATATGACGTACTCCCCCATGGACATGCTAGGATTATATTCTGCATATGTTCTGTTAAATAGTCTTGATTGATTTCCCCAGCTACACATACTTGGAAAAGCCTCCTCTGCTCTGTCCATATCATCTCCCCATCATCCTTTACAGCTTCCAGTGCCATTTCTCCCACAGACCAGCCACAGACTACTATAGCCTTATAAACCCTGTGCTGTTTGCTTTCCTTAAATTGATCTGATCTCATGCTTGTCAATTCTTGATCAAATTCTTTGCTCTGTGTTGTTGAGTAGGTTGAAAGCACACTGGGTAGAAAACATGTGATTTCTGTATTGTGTGCAGTACCTAGATAACTCACCCTTGAATTTTATATTTAAACTTTCCAGTTCCAGTATGCTCCAGAGTGATTAACCACTAAATGCTAATGGAAAGTGGAACAGCCAAGAAAAAAATCTTTAATTACCAATCAAGTGAAACTGAGCTCACTGTGTTTTAATCAAATGCAATTATCTTGTAAATCCTTAATTAAGAATGCATTCTCGATTTGCAGCAACAGACACCAAATTCAGATTTTCCTTAATCTGACAGATACAGCAATTGCAAGAAGACTTAGTAAGGAAATAAGACTTCCCATGAACTGTGCTCTGATCTCCAGTAATCCTGAAGCCTTCATTTTTGTATCTTTGGGGGCTCAGCCAAAAACGCAATCTTAGTTCACAAAGGTGGAAAAATAACTAAAGAACATCCATACGTTTGGGTTTCTGTTTTACTAATCCTATCAAATGCAACACTGCAATTTATGTAGAATGATAGGAGGTTTTTGAAAAGCATTGCAGATTGCTGGGCCATTGTACTGGGCCAAATGAACAAAACACACTTTTTATGTCCAGAATGGGCAGACTTTTTTCATTCAAAATTAAATTTGCTTATAGATCATGCCCAAATGCATGGGATTGATACATATATTACAGATGCTGGTATGGATTCAAATAAGAATTAGCATAGGCTCTGATGGAGCCATCTTCACTTCCATCCACTGCCCTGGTGACCCTTACAATCAACTGGAAACCAATGCGCTTTTCCTGCATCGCCAACCAGCTGTGCTATTCCTCCACAGAGCCCCAGCCATCATTCTTTCTTTTTGGCACCCAGTTTTTTAGTCAAATTTAGCAGCACTCTTTTGGTGCTACCAACTCAACTTTGGCAATAAAATGGAGAAGAGTCAACTCACACATCATCATTCAAGGCTTGTCAAAATGATGCTTCATTATCTACTACAGTGATACCTCAGGTTACATATGCTTCAGGTTACATACGCTTACATACGTTTTGCTAACCCAGAAATATTACCTCGGGTTAAGAACTTTGCTTCAGAATGAGAACAGAAATCATGCAGTGGCGGCGCAGTAGCAGTGGGAGGCCCCATTAGCTAAAGTGGTGCTTCAGGTTAACAACAGTTTCAGGTTAAGAACGGACCTCCAGAACGAATTAAGTTCTTAACCCGAGGTACCACTGTACTGGAGGTGATTTCTAAATAGAACCTCATGGCTTTGCAAGTCTCAAAAAAGGAAAAATATTGAAAGGACATTTATTCTGACTCTGATAAGGCATACAGCAGATATCATCTGGTCTCTGATCTTATGTCAGTTCATTAAGGGTGAAGGCAAGGATTGGAAGAAATTATTCCTCCTTGCTGAGAGAGCCTTGGGCATATGAACCTAACAAGCACACTGTGGCCCCTGATGCACATTGCCAGTGCAAAAGGACATTCGCAAGCACCCACAAAGCAATACAGTGTGGGTTGACCAAAGAGTGTCCTTAACCTATTTATGTGGCAGGTCTTTTACCCCCAAATATCTTAAATTTACTTTTGCTACCCCAACTAAAGGCCACTGTAGGTGATCAGCACCAGCTAGTCCTCCTCCTAACTAGAAACAAACAAGAGCTCAAACAAATCATCTCTGCAGATCCTCTAAAAATAGGTCATAACCTGACTCTCAGACATGTGGGCCCCATCATTCTGATACTAATGTTGGGAACTGAACCCAATTCTTCTATGGGGAATATAAGTAATAGACTAAAGTCTGGGATTATTGGCCTGCATTTGTCAGGAACAGAAGGGGAATGCTAGTTTCAACCCTCAAGCGTCTTCTGTAATCTGAAGTCCTCTGTGAAATCCTCTACCCCAGAGGCCTTTGAAAAGACTAAGACAGAAAGGTACCTGCCCGTTGTATTCACAGCCCTTCTCTTTTACCTGGACCAAGAAGAGCATCAAATGCACTATGAGGATCGGCCATCAAGACAGGAGTATGGCTGTGACATTTGTGGATCACACAAAATCTAATTTTCATTTGGATTCTAAATTAGGAACATAGAAAGCTGTCTTATACTTGGCCCATTCGGCTCAGTAGCAGGGTTTGCCAAACTTGGGTCTCCATCTGTTTTTGGACTACAACTCCCAACATTCCTAGCTAGCAGGACCAGTGGTCAAAGATGATAGGAACTGTAATCCAAGAACAGCTGGAGACCCAAGTTTGGGAAACCCTGAGCTAAAGTGACAGGCAGAAGCTCTCTCGGGTTTCAGGCAGGAGACTCTCCCCATGCTATCTAATGATACAAGGGATTGAATCTTCAATATACAAAGCAGATGATCTACCATTGAGCTATGGCCCTTCCTCAGTTTTGCTAATCTTGCCTAGTCCTTTGAAGAATCACCGTTTGCATATCAGATTTGACAGTTCTGCAATCTGCTGTATTTCATCAGCCAGAGGAGGGAGGAGGAAATATATTCTCAGTACAAATGTATATGCATGACATACCACATCAATGCTGGGTAATTGAAAATCCACACTGAGGAAAGGATGTTCCAATTAAGCTGTTGTTGTTGTTCTGTGTGTGCATGTGCTTTTAAAAAAAATAAAAATAAAATCCTGGTACAGCCCTTGTAATTGCAGCACTCGTATTATCCTGAGTATATCTGACTGATTCACTTCCATTAAATGAGGCATTAAAAATAATTTTCTCATTTAATAGCAGAAACATGTCATGGAATTTAAATATGAATATCCCTGACACTCATTAACAAGTAAACTTTTGCTAGATATATTATCAGCTGCTCGAGGGAAAGGGAGTTCAGAAATAGCCTCCTAAATTATTATGTCTATCATCAGGGATGGGCAGCTGAACAAATGATCCACAGACCACTTTTCTGTGAAGTCCACATTAGGAACATGGAAAGCTGCCTTATACCAGAACAAGCTATTTACTTACCTAGCCTACTGTCTACTTCATCTTAAAGTGGACTTCAGGAACATAGGAAACTGCCTTAGGCTGAATCTGACCATTGGTCCATCTAGCTCAATGATTGTCTGAACTGAGTGGCAGCACCTCTCTGGGGTTTCAGGCAAGAATCTCTTCCAGCCCTGCATGGAAATGTTGAGGACTGAACTTTGAACCTACTGTATACATAACAGATGCCCTAACCCTGAGCTACAATCCTTCTAAAATTTTAAATAATTATAAATAAAAGATAAGCACTGTAACACTCATTTTAGCACGATTCTGTGAAAAAATAGATTTTTAAAGTATTGCCAACAAAAGTGCTTTTGTTGTTGTTGTTTAGTCGTGTCCAACTCTTTGTGAACCCATGGATCAGAACATGCCAAGCTCTCCTGTCTTCCACTGCCTCCTGCAGTTTGGTCAAACTCATGTTCGTAGCTTTGAGAACACTGTCCAACCATCTCGTCCTCTATTGTCCCCTTCTCCTTGTGGCCTCAATCTTTCTCAACTTCAGGGTCTTTTCCAGGGAGTCTTCTCTTCTCATGAGGTGGCCAAAGTATTGGAGCCTCAGCTTCAGGATCTGTCCTTCCAGTGAGCACTCAGGGCTGATTTCCTTAAGAATGGATAGGTTTCATCTTCTTGCAGTCCATGGGACTCTCAAGAGTCTCCTCCAGCACCATAATTCAAAAGCATCAATTCTTCAGCGATCAGCCTTCTTTATCGTCCAGCTCTCACTTCCATACATCACTACTGGGAACACCATATATTTAACTATACGAACCTTTGTTGGCAAGGTGATGTCTCTGCTTTTTAAGATGCTGTCTAGGTTTGTCATCGCTTCTCTCTCAAGAAGCGGGCGTCTTTTAATTTCATGACTGCTTTCACCATCTGCAGTGATCATGGAGCCCAAGTGCTTTGGTGCTAATTAAAAGATCTAAAGTAGAATTGTTGATAAAACAGTGCCCACTGCAGATGTGATAGTAAAATTTCACATCTCCTGTTACTCAATTCTCTCCTAACAGGAGAGGCCAGAGATTGAACCCGGGACGTTATACCTGGAAAACATTTAATCTGCCCCTTCCTATTGCATTTGGTCCACTCCACACATGGATGTACATCACTTGAATGAATTTCTCATTATTTGTGAAAGAAGAATTTATGAACTGACTGCATGAAGAAGCACTGTCTTCTTAGATAACGTGAAAGAGATATGAAAGCTCTATTTGTTGTGTGCTATAGCTTTCTGTTGCAGGTACAGATCCCCGGTGCTACAGTCTTCAAAGTGCTGAACATACATATGAGAGTTTATGTTTCTGTGTTATAGTGATTTAAGAAATAATAATAAACTAAAAGCAATATTCCACCAGGGATGGCCCCAACTGATCTGGAAATTTGTACAAGTCTGTGTCAGGCAAAGAGGAGCCAACCTCCAGTGCTTACTGCAGAAAGATCTTTATTGTTGATGCTCTACATGTTTTAGAGCACAAAACTCCTTCAGGAGATGCAAACAAAAATAACGAATGGTATTGTTATCAAAGTTCTTAAAAGCATAAAACCACATTCAATTTGAACGTGTATAAATTCAAGTTGTACTAGTGATTCAGTCAATATGGCAGATGTGAACAGGGTTGAGGAATTGCCTCACGGGATGAAAAAATAGGCTATTTTCAAGAGGTTTTTTAAAAATATGTTTTTATTGATTTTCCAATATCATTCCAATAGCAGCAGAATTATAACAATATCAATTTTATCCAATTTATTTTCAAGAGGTTTTTTTTACCCCTAGCTTATAATTAAAATGAGCTGAAAGTTCTGACGTGAACTTTAGCAATTAGAATCAGGGCCACTGGGGCAACAGGGAGGGAGAAATCTAGAAATTAGACAGGAAGAAAACTGAGAAATGTTTAGAGGCTTACTGTGAAAAGTAGTGGTGGAGGATACCAGCACCGAGGGCCTTCTGGCGGTCCCCTCACTGCGAGAAGCAAAGCTACAGGGAACCAGACAGAGGGCCTTCTCGGTACTGGCGCCCTCCCTGTGGAATGCCCTCCCACCAGATGTCAATGAGAACAACAACTACCAGACTTTTAGAAGACCTCTGAAGGCAGCCCTGTTCAGGGAAGCTTTTAATGTTTGATGTACTATAGTATTTTAATATTTTTTTGGAAGCTGCCCAGAGTGGCTGGGGAAGCCCAGCCAGATGGGCGGGGTATAAATAAATTATTATTATTATTATTATTATTATTATTATTATTATTATTATTATTATTATACTATACCAAGCCAAACCATTGTGACCTTTTGCATGCAAAGCATTTGCTCTACCACTGAATTATGTGGCCCATCCGCAGGAATGAGAAATCAGAAAATGCAAGACTCTCCAAAATTAGTTGTTCACTCAGTCTTACAATACTGGCAGTTGTAGGTCACATGTACCAACCTGTATGCTTCATTGGCATGAGGATGTGAACTTTACTTTTTTGAACTTTATTATTGATCAGTTTGCTGTTCACAAGACAAGCGTTTTCTTTTCCTCCAACAGCAGGACTTGTGAATTGCCAGTACTTTAAAGGTCACATTCATATGCTGCATGCCCTTGGGGTGTCCCTGGCTTTTTCAAACTTGGAAATACCTGGGCCAATTGATTGCTCAGACGCTAAAGTATTGTTCAGTAAATTACATCCCCATTTAAAAAAAAAAAAGTTTACTCTAGTCAGTTTCAGCAGTCAATTACATCTGGAGTGAAGGGTTAAAATATCAAATTCTGATCATGTGCCAAGTCTCTCTCTCTCTCTCTCTCTCTCTCTCTCTCTCACACACACACACACACACACACACACACACTATATATATATATATATATATATATATATATATATATATATATATATGCTTTCGTAGATTTTCACGGGTACAGGAATGCAGGTTTTGGTGTCTTCGGGTGTCTTCCCGTGTAAGAGTCGGGGTGTCTGTGCGACGTTTCGACGAGGTCTCACTCGTCATCTTCAGGCTGGTGCTTTCGGCTTCTTGTTACTGGAACAGAGCAGAGTCTGGTGTTTGAGTTCCTATAAATACTGTTGAGGGGTGTGGTGTATAGCCTCCAACGTTCTGGGCAGAGAGGAAGTTCCTAGATTAGTGTGCCTTTTCTTCTTTTGTTCCTTAATTACTTGAGGGATATCTTGGGTGATTTCATGAGTGATATTCCACCCAGTGATATTCAGAATATCACTCATGAAATCACCCAAGATATCCCTCAAGTAATTAAGGAACAAAAGAAGAAAAGGCACACTAATCTAGGAACTTCCTCTCTGCCCAGAACGTTGGAGGCTATACACCACACCCCTCAACAGTATTTATAGGAACTCAAACACCAGACTCTGCTCTGTTCCAGTAACAAGAAGCCGAAAGCACCAGCCTGAAGATGACGAGTGAGACCTCGTCGAAACGTCGCACAGACACCCCGACTCTTACACGGGAAGACATCCGAAGACACCAAAACCTGCATATATATATATATATATATATATATATATATATATATATATGCTTTCGTAGATTTTCACGGGTACAGGAATGCAGGTTTTGGTGTCTTCGGGTGTCTTCCCGTGTAAGAGTCGGGGTGTCTGTGCGACGTTTCGACGAGGTCTCACTCGTCATCTTCAGGCTGGTGCTTTCGGCTTCTTGTTACTGGAACAGAGCAGAATCTGGTGTTTGAGTTCCTATAAATACTGTTGAGGGGTGTGGTGTATAGCCTCCAACGTTCTGGGCAGAGAGGAAGTTCCTAGATTAGTGTGCCTCTTCTTCTTTTGTTCCTTAATTACTTGAGGGATATCTTGAGTGATTTCATGAGTGATATTCTGACACCCCGACTCTTACACGGGAAGACACCCGAAGACACCAAAACCTGCATATATATATATATATATATATATATATATATATATATATATATTCACAGACCATTACTTCTGTACTTAATTTTTTTTATTGGTTTTCAACAGTAACACCATAAACATAACATAAAAACAACACGTGGAGTACATTTTATTGGATTATCATTCACAAAAAGTAGCAGTAAGGCACATACATAATAGGTTCACTGATGAAATAGCCCTGTCCATAGAGATACATGGGTTGTAAGGGCTTTCTGTACTTGTTTGTAAATGAAATTGCACCAACATCTAGATCTTATACAAAAGCCTGGTGCCTCACTTTGGGAAGGCAGCGTGAGGACTGGAAGGGGGTGTGTGTGTCAAATTTTGGAATCACAGTGTGTTCCATATTACCAAGGTCTACCCCTGCCACTGTGAAAACAGGCTACTGGATGAGATCCAGCAGGTTCTTATATGTTCTTGCTATTGCTCACACTGTAGAATAGTTAATAATGTGAATTGTCTAAGCTGAGCTTGGCAACTTGGGTAACATTCTCAGCAAGTTTCAGGCAAAGATGGCAGGCATGCAAAGGGTATCTCAGCTGATTGCTGATTTTGTGATCAATGCTAATGGAGATAATGATAAAACACTAGTTTATGGTAGGGTTGCCATACGTCCAGCATTTCCCGGATATACCTAGAATCATAGAATCATAGAATCATAGAGTTGGAAGAGACCACAAGGGCCATCGAGTCCAACCCCCTGCCAAGCAGGAAACACCATCAGAGCACTCCTGACATATGGTTGTCAAGCCTCTGCTTAAAGACCTCCAAAGCAGGAGACTCCACCACACTCCTTGGCAGCAAATTCCACTGTCGAACAGCTCTTACTGTCAAGAAGTTCTTCCTAATGTTTAGGTGGAATCTTCTTTCTTGTAGTTTGGATCCATTGCTCCATGTCCGCTTCTCCGGAGCAGCAGAAAACAACCTTTCTCCCTCCTCTATGTGACATCCTTTTATATATTTGAACATGGCTATCATGTCACCCCTTAACCTCCTTTTCTCCAGGCTAAACATGCCCAGCTCCCTTAGCCGTTCCTCATAAGGCATCGTTTCCAGGCCTTTGACCATTTTGGTTGCCCTCCTCTGGACACGTTCCAGTTTGTCAGTGTCCTTCTTGAATTGTGGTGCCCAGAACTGGACACAGTACTCCAGGTGTGGTCTGACCAGAGCAGAATACAGTGGCAAAATACAGCAGTCAGAAGCAGTGTCTGGGCGGAAATATGGCAACCCTAGTTTACGGTTATATAACCTTGCATAAATTGAAATTGCAGAGAAATTATTTCCAGCTCTTTTGAACATTGGTAAAGAGGAATGAGGCTGAACAACATTCACAAACAATTGCAACAATTGGATCCCAGATGAGCAGGTTTGAAATTTGCAACAACTTTCTCCTGCCATCAGGAGGAAACATTTTTAGCTGAGCAGGAAAAAATTATTTATGAACATCCTGATGAGGAACGTGCAATCTGACCCTCATTAGAATCCCCATGAACACACCTGTCAGCCCAAGGGAAACTGCAGAAAATGTGAACCTTGATTAATAAAACTACTGATTAAGTGTTATGAATAAAATGAAATATTCATGTGCACACTCTCTCGCTCTCTTTCTGGAAAAGCTGTTTCTGAAACTTGGAGCAAGATTCAAATTGTGGCTAAAAGAAGTTTTACACTCTAGAATGATTTGGGAAGGATTGCACAACACAGTGTCATTTTCATCTTCAGTTGTGTTTTGAGAGAAAGCTAAGGCATTAAGCAAATGGGTATTCCCAAACCTATGCTTGCTAAAATGGTAGGCTTGTGGAGGGTGGGGAACATTCATAGGGGTGGATCGACCCTATTTCCCACACAGAGGAGCCAATCAGTGGTTGCACCAAAGAAGACGGCACATCAGGATTTCCTCTACTTGGCATCATGTTTTTAGACTGCAATCATATCCACATTCACTTATCAGCCAGTCTCTCCTGAATAAACATCTAAAGGATTGTGCTGTTGGTCCACTTTTATTGTGCCACTTTTGTTGTTGTTTAGTCGTTTAGTCATGTCTGACTCTTCGTGACCCCATGGACCAGAGAACACCAGGCACTCCTGTCTTCCACTGTCTCCCGCAGTTTAGTCAAACTCATGCTGGTAGCTTCGAGAACACTGTCCAACCATCTCGTCCTCTGTCATCCCCTTCTCCTTGTGCCTTCCATCTTTCCCAACATCAGGGTCTTTTCCAGGGAGTCTTCTCTTCTCATGAGGTGGCCAAAGTACTGGAGCCTCAGCTTCACGATCTGTCCTTCCAGTGAGCACTCAGGGCTGATTTCCTTAAGAATGGATACGTTTGATCTTCTTGCAGTCCATGGGACTCTCAAGAGTCTCCTCCAGCACTATAATTCAAAAGCATCAATTCTTCGGCGATCAGCCTTCTTTATGGTCCAGCTTTCACTTCCATACATCACTACTGGGAAAATCATAGCTTTTACTATATGGACCTCTGTTGGCAAGGTGATGTCTCTACTTTTTAAGATGCTGTTTAGGTTTCTCATGGCTTTAATTAAGTCTAAAAGGCTGATAAATATCATTGCTTGTTTTGCATTTCTAATACATTAACTTGGGTTGCTTTACAGTAAACCTACAGTTGTTTAGTGTCAGAATTGCTGTACAAATACATAGATGCTCTCAGTTGACAATTAAATGATAAGACATGACAGGCATTGCTGCGTTGGCAGACAGTATGCTCCAGTTGTGTTCTTGGAACAGGAGGCCAAAGTAGCAACCTAGGTGAAATTACAAAGTTCTTTACATCAGCAGCTTCTGCCTGATAAAACCACAGGTTTATACAAAACATAAGCATCTTCTAGAACTCATCTGGTCCACAAGCACACTGAATACCAAACATTTCTGAAAATTTTCATGAGTGTTAGTACTAAAGAAAGACTAGCATTAAAAACTGGATTTTAATTTGGGGAGAATGCTGCTGATTTTGTTTAGTGTACTCCCATAATTATCTTTAGGTACAGACAGTGGATTTTTATTTCTGAAGGGAAGAAAACAAGCTTTGGAAATATTGCTGTTGCTTATTAGCACTGGAGCATTGTGCCAAAATATTTCACTTCCAGCTGCATGATGTAGGTGGAAATTGTATGCATATGGGTATTAGTAAATGACCCAGCAAACACCTTTTCATACAATGAAGATTAGCAGGTAAGCAAGGACCGTTGAAGTCAATGTGGCTACCCATGAATACATTTGCATAGTTGCATCCCATGATACTTGGAATGTCCTGAAGAATCTTTACAGCATAAGCTAGACAGATGCCATCACTGATGGAATTATTTGCAGAGGAATCTTTTGTGGCTTAGTGGATGCCACTTTCAAAAGTAGCACAAACGCTTCACAGAGCCCTATAAGGAATGTGAGAAGTTGTTATTTCTAAAGAGTTGATGTGTCCAGCTCTCAAGCTCCTGGACACCTGGAAGAATCTGGATAAGGTGGGATAAATGAAAATGGAAAGTGGTACCATGCAGGTACCAGCTTTCCATCTAGACATCCAGGTGTTGCAAGAACTGCCCCATTCCCAATTAGAGAACTGTTCTTCATATTTCATTTTGATATACTTGTTTCTTTTGTTAGAAATTTCACTGAATGTGATGTACTATATCATTCCCCCTACAAAATAAGTCATTTCCAAACTGTATGGCCCTCGTGTAGATGGGGCACAATGCTTTATGTACTAATATATGGTAATCAATCTACATCCAACAACCTTTGAAATTATTATTTACGGCTGGGTAGTGTGAGGTCAAGCGAAATAAGCCACAACTTTCTAAAATGCTAGGAAGTTCCCTACTCACCTAACAAGCACAAACGAAGACATGAATTTTCCCAGATCCAATTAAAAACCTATTTATTTAGTCCAGTACTCTATTTTGCATGAGTGAAACTAGGGATAGGGGGAGAAATAAATTTGGGGTTGGTAGTTAACAAAGTTTTACTCAGAATAGATCCATTGCAATTAACAAAGCTTTTATAGTAAAGTTCATTAAATTGATTGGGGCTACTCTGAGTAAAACTTAGTTGAATACCACCCATAGATTGCATTTTAATCCAAATAACCTAATTCACACTTCTCAAACAAATACACAAACCCAAATGCAGGTGTGCTTCAAAAATTACCCTTCAGTGAATATTTCTAGAAGCTCTTCTAGCAAAACATGCAAAAAATAATAATAATGCTAAACACGTACAATAATACATTATACTAGGGGAAATTGATTACAAAAATATGTCCATTAAGGAATGTTGGATACAAAAATGGATACACATTTTAATGCAAACTTTTTTAAAGCAAATTGAAGTGAAGAACTGAAACCACAAGTTGACAAATTCATCCACCTGTATGCAGAAAACAGAGAACTCTGGGAAGTGCCCAAGCAGGACATAATGGGATAACCATCTCTTGCTGAAATTGGAAATATGCTGTCTCTGAAAACTGAAATTCCATTTTATGCTATGATGGTTTAATATCCATTGAACAGTCTAGACCAGATGTAAGCAATCTGTGACCCTAGATGTTTTTGAACTCTTACTCCCATCAACCCCAACCAACATGATCAATCATCAGGGATAATAGGAATTTCAGTTCAACATCTGAAGGGCTACAGGTCACTCTTCCTCAGACCTGGTAATTTGGGTTATGAAGGCTCCATGTGCATATGCACATGTTTTATCTGACATAAATGGTTCAGAAATGCAAGTTATCATGCTGCTGAAAACACTTCACTGATGGGCAGCAGATCAATGAAAGCAATGTAGATTTGGTAAGTCTTCCAGCAATTTAAATAATTATCTTTCTGAGTAGAACAGTACTCTACAGCTGGTATAGTCAACAGCAGAATGTATGAGATTTTAAAACTCAGTTTTAAAGAGAAACAGTGAAGTCCTGCAGTAAAAAAGGAGTCTCTCTCATCAAAAGGCATAGGCTTCACATTTGCTCACCTTCGTTGTCTTCAAACAGTCAAAGGTTTAGAGCTAAGCAAGAACTGCAGAAAAGATTTTGCAGAAGACTGACTTGTGTGTGTTTTTGAATGAGTTCTCCAATTTTGTTCAAGTCCTCTTCCCTGCAGGACACAAAAGATAAGAAGGATTACTCAAGTCACTGATCCGTATTGCTGGGACTTGTGAAACGAAATCCTGTATTCAAGCTGTAAAAAATGGAACGAGCAATTTGCGGGAACACCCTTAAATTTCCCTCGTTCTGTCCGATTCTGTCTAATAACTGTTTTAAAAATATATATTTCTTGTAGAGAATAATTATCAATATTATGAATTGATGGAACTACCTGAAAGGAGACTGAATTGGCTGAAATATTAAGTCTATAGCAAAATGTATCTTTATCGCAACATACTTAGTGCATAGATTATGTAAAGACTAGTCTCTAAAGATAAAAATATCTGCATCAAAAATGAGATGTATTTCTGCAATCTAAAATTCAAATACAAATTGGCATTTGCAGTTGGCTGATCTTGAAAACTGAGAACTGCAAATCCTGCTGATAGAGCTCCACCTGTCAAAACAAATTTGCAGGTGGTATCATTTAAACTCCACCCATCAAGGTTCACCACTAATGATAACAACAAATTTCTCTATTGTCATGGACACATCAGCTGCCTCGCAACCATAGCAAGATGTGTTGCAGGCTTCTTTCAAGCATATGTGGCCTCAATATTCTTCAACAGCTGATGGGAAAAGACCTTTCCACAAAGAGAAATTGAACCCCTTAGCATATCCCCCCCCCGAAAGTCTGCTTGCCCCCTTTTAGGGGTGTGGTGCCTTTGCAGGATGGCCAGCACCTCCCCCACCCTGAAGACGATGTAGGGCTATGTGTTGAAGTCTCTCCTTGCCAGAGCGTGAGCTCCACATCAGGACTGGGCTCTCCAGAGGTGGGCCCGAGGGAACAATCAGGCTTCCCTCGTGTCTACTCCCTAGGGATTTAAAACAGCCCGCACCAGCCCCCAACACCTAGCTCTTCTTCATCGGATTAACCTACCCACCCACTCCAGTAATTGGGCATTTACTCATTGAATTTATCTTTCTGTGGAAGTGGTGGTTGCCGTATTTTTGGAGCCAGGTAGGAATTTGCTTATAAGGCAAACTGGCTATGACCTGGAGGTTTTGCTTACCCCATAGCAATCGTGACAAGTTTGGTGGTTTAGGCATTGGGTAACCTTAGCCCTGGTGGTTGTAGCCTCGCTTTCCTCTCCAGAAATATGGTTTCCCATTAAAGGGATCCATGATGGAGTTGCTTCTGTCCATTTGCCCAGATGGGGGGCTCGGGCCTCAGCACTCCTAGAGGTGACGATTCCTGCAGGGATGCCCCTATTTGATGTAAGTCATAGGAATCCTTGCTGCTGGGTTGACCCTGGTGCAATTTGCGGTCGTAGCCCAGAAATATATGCTTACCCAATGCCTATGCCAAACCACTTCATCTGTAGTCAAAAAAAGCCGTGGCCTAATTTGATCCCATTCAATCAACCCTCTTGGTTCTGCACTAGACTAAATAGCCGGCTGGGACATTCATGCAGCATTCTAGGTAGGGAAAGGAGATAATATGCAGGTTATACAACTGGTGCTTAAGTGCAATTAAGGAAGTAAAAATTGCCATCTTACTTTTCAATAAAAAAAGTAGAGTGCACTAACAGTAAACCCACCCTCTGGAGTAAAAGAAAGAAAGAAAGAGACAAAGCTTGAAGTGGGCCTTGAGTTGTGCCAAGAGTCAGAGGTAAAAGAAAATGAAGACCAGGAGGTCTAGCCACAGATTACAGATAAGGGGGACAGAACAGACCTGAGAGATCATGCTAGGGGACCAAAGGCAGGAAATCTAGACAGCATGAGGGAGCTATTATTGACATAGAGGAGGGAGAAAGGTTGTTTTCTGCTGCTCCAGAGAAGCGGACACGGAGCAATGGATCCAAACTACAAGAAAGAAGATTCCACCTAAACATTAGGAAGAACTTCCTGACAGTAAGAGCTGTTCGACAGTGGAATTTGCTGCCAAGGAGTGTGGTGGAGTCTCCTTCTTTGGAGGTCTTTAAGCAGATGCTTGACAACCATATGTCAGGAGTGCTCTGATGGTGTTTCCTGCTTGGCAGGCGGTTGGACTCGATGGCCCTTGTGGTCTCTTCCAACTCTATGATTCTATGATTCTATGACATACCAAACTGAACCACAGCAAGAAATTTCAGGTTCTCTCTATTCATTTCTTAGAAGACTAGAACTCAGCGGCATCCAATGAGGCTGAGTGGCGGAAGATTCAAGGCAGACTAAAAAGAGGTCCTTATTCACACAGCACATAGTTAAATGATGGAATTCACCTCCTTCAAAAGGAAGAGATGGCCACTAACCTGGGTGGCTTTAATAGAGGATTTGATAAATTCATGTAGGACAAGGCTATCAGTGGCTGCTAATCCTGATGGTTATGTTCTACCTCCAGTGTAGGGGACTGTATGCTTCTGATGAATACCAATTGCTGGAAACCACAGGAGGGAAGATTGCTATTGTGCTCAGTTCTAGCTTGTGGGTTTCCTACAGGCATCTGATTGGCTACTGTGGGAACAGAACAATGGACTAGATGGGCCATTGACTCTCATTGTGTTCTTGTTCAGTCTAAACCTTCCTATTGAGGACAACCAATGCTCTTGATGGGAAGGAGTCACTCTAGTGTATAGGGATACTCAGTGCTGTTCTTCTAGAAAAATAAGTGCTGGTACTCACCATGAAGTTGTTACAGTAAGTACCACATTTTTTAACAACAAAAAGAGGTGCCGGTACTGTGTACCCTTGAGTACCCCCTGAAACAAAGCACTGGCAATATTTCTTTGCTCTGTGAGAGGCTTTGATCTCTAGCCCTGGTACCTCACCACATGGAGCAGCTGTGATTAAATACTTGTATGCTGCTTTCCCAACAGCAACGTTGAGCTCAAATCAGCTGATAACAGTATTAAAGATAAGCAAACAACATTTCCATATCAAAAAACACAGTAGCATATAAATAAAGCGGGGACCCAATTCTATTAAACAATGCAGTTCAATGTGAACTCATAATAATCCCAAAATAATTCAAATGTAGGGCAGCAATTTCTGCTGTCCCATAATCTAGATCCTACAGTGGGAGAAGGGGAAGAAAAGAGAGGCTGAGGTTGCATCCTCCCTCAAATCTGGGTCTGATCACATCTCCTGGCTCTCATTCGAAACTGACAGTCATCTTCCTTCTCCTGCTCCATGTCACTACCACAAAATGGAGAGAACCCAAACAAAAACTTGTATTTTGCTTGACTGCTCTTCCCCAGTTTCTTATGGGTGGGTCAGTTTCAACATCAATGCTACTATATGTTTTGAAGGAAGAGGCAGAGGCAAGCTTCAAGATGCTCAACCACAAGGCCCCAGTCCAGTTTATGGGCAGCCAGGGCTTGTATGTTGTTGCCACAGCAGGCACCTCTCTCATGGAAAGTAAGAGTGTGCATTTCAAAGTAATCTTATATCCTCTGGGATCAATAGCCTTTTTGAGGAATAAAAGCTTATTCTTCATTAGCATTACGTGTACTGAAAGTGAGAAATATGCTGTGCAAAAGGGGCTCTGGCACGCTCAACTCATGTTCGAATAAAGAGATTTTGATAGATATCATTTCATGCTTCAGCAGATATTTGGGGTTGACATCTTGGTTGTCAATGATCACCGCCATTTATCACCCAATAACTGCGAGTCACCTTCCATTTTCTTGCAAATGCATTGTGCTAAATGCTAAACCGAAAGGAAGAATAAAAGGTGTATGGCTGGCCTGATTTGCAGCAAGCACAGCAGAAGAGCCAGTGAGGCTTAGATGAAAAGGCCATGTTCAATCAGGCTGATCTGCATCTTCAGCCCAATGTAGGTAATAATAAAACAGGCAATTTCTGAGCTAATGGCTTAGCTTAGGCTGCATTCCTGAACACACTGGCCCCAGTCTGGAGAAAGTCAGTCATGTCCTTAAGTCCAAGACAAATTAGTTGTGACCACCTTGTGCCATTGATGCGATTTAAGCACACAAACTTCATTTAAGCTGCAGCCACATGTCAGAAGAAAAGTCCCACTTACTTCTGAGAAAACACATTTGCAATCACATGGCAAGTCCACACTTATGTATGGATAGAAGAACTGTTTTTATAGGATTGGAGGGATGGAGGCAGCCATGTAGGCCCCAACCCATAAGTATGTCACTGCTGGTTTTTTTAGTTTAGCAATGCAGACACCAGCCTTTTCCAACCTGGGGTTCATAAAGAACATAGGAAAGGAGAAAAAGCTTTTCCCAAAGAATCCTGGGAACTAAAGTTTATTAAGGGTGCTGAGAATTGCTAAGAGGCCCCTGTATCTCTCACAGACCTACAATTCCCAGCATTCCCTGAGAAGAGGATATGACTGTTAAACCACACTGAGAATTGTATCTCCATGAGGGGAATAGTGGTCTCCTGAGAGCTCCCACCATCCTTAACAAACTAAAGTTCCCATGATTCATTGAGGGATGCCGTGATTGTTTAAAGTGGCATGATACTGCTTTGAATGTATAGTGCAGATGGAACCTTAGTGATGGAGTGACGATAACTTAAATGCGCAAGCATGTTCTCTTTAGACTAAAACAAAACAAAAACCTTAGAGCTCATCTCAAGTAATCATGAGACTGGTGTTAGGAAGAGGCTTCCTTGAGTAAATGTCTGAGGATGAGAAATGTTTAACAGCAACAAAAACCTGTGGAAGTTTCCCCCCCCCAGCTGCCATCCTCACCTTTGCGCGTTTGATTAATAGGGGAACAATGAAAAAAACAGCGCTGAGGGACAAGCAGCGTGGCAAAGGATTGCGCCTGACAATTTACTGTTAAAATACATAGTCCCCAGCAAAAACCTATTGATTAATGGAGTCTTTCGAGCAGCGTGAAAACACAGGCACCCAGGAGGAGAGGGAAGCAAATTCAAGTAAATGCTCTCATTAGCAAGGCTCAACACCATGCAGCATTTCATCAAGGCTGCTGCTCAATTACAGCAACACCTTCGCAAGTAACTTTTCTCCTTCCTTGTTACTTGTGGTGCAGTATTAATCATCAGCAACTGAAGACGGCAATGGCAACAAGCAGAATGAAGTACGGGGGGTGGGGATGAAACCAGGTGAAGAGTGCCCCTTTGCTTTCTTGTTGTCATAAAGGTGATGAGGAAAATGTTTACTGAAGAATTATTAAAGTGGGGTGGGGATAAACAGCCCTCCATCTACAAGTCGCAGCTGCAAATTTATCATTAGCAGGTCACGCTAACTAATATGTCAGTCACCTTTTCACCAGCCTCCAGTGTTCTTAGTGCAGCACTGCCATCTACAGGCAGTTAAGATACGAATCATATAAGATCTGTGGCCCTGAAATACTAGCAAATCTGATTCACACACCTTAATCCTGAAGAGTAAAAGAATTCCTAACCACCCAAAGCCTAGGGAAAGTGAGAATAGAGAAGTGTGCTGCAGTACACACAGTAAAGAAAATAAGGAAGGGAAGGATTATTACTAATTTTGGAGTATGCAGAGTGCAAAGTCAGGTAACATAGATCTGTACCTTCTGCAAGAGTTAAGATTTCCCCTTCCAAATACTATGCCAGCAAGGCAACAGGGGTCTCTCATCCATTCCTTGGATCTGTGGTCCAGAGAACCATAGCAGTGGTCCTTGAGATCATTGATGAGCAAGGAGGGGACTGGCTGAAATGACGGGCAGAATCCGAGACCAAGGGAGAGAGACAGTGGAAGAAGATTGGAAGAAATTCAAAATTTATCTTAAGAAATATTGCAAAGTTAATGAGTGCTAAAATGTTGAGGGTATAGAAAAAAGGGGATTACAGCTGTAAAAGGTTAAGTAAAAGAAAAGAACAAGGGAAAATTAGATAAACTTAAGGGGGAGGATTTGCTGAAACTAATTTGGAAATTGGGATGCAGAAAGGGGAGGTATGGGGAAGTCGGTGAAGTAAGGTTTAAGAAAAAAGGATTCGAAATTATACATGTTTGTTTATGTGTTTGTATGTTTGTATTGTGTATTGTGTATTGTTTGTGTTTACATAAATTGTGAAAAACCAATAAAAAATTTATAAAAAAGGAGGGAGTCCCACTGGAACTGTGTACTAACCAACAACTGAAAAACTGGAATTTAAGTATATTTTGACTCTTAACTTTTTTGAAAAGGGGGAGGGGCTTCTTGAGGAAGTGAATGACATGACACCAAGTGCTTTCAACTGTTGGTTGTTCATTTTCGTTTACTGTTATGTTTTTGGAGTCTGAAATGAGGAGGGAAAATCTGATGGCTGACAATTGAACTGCGACCTCCTTTGCACCTGCTGCCACCAGCTCTTCTTCTTCTCATGTTTTTTCCCCTTCCCTCTTTCTACGCACACACATTTTCCAGCATTATTTCTCTGCAATCACTTCCATTCTGATAAATGTGTTACTGGAACCCTGCATGGAGGACGAATATTTAGAGCACAGAAACAATGGGTGCGAAAATAATCATTTCCCCCTACGCTGATTGACTCAGTTTCCCTATCCCAAAGTGGAACAACAACGTTCCACATGGAATGGACTCCCTCAGGAGGTTGCGGACTCCTTCATTGGAGGATTTTAAGCAGAGGTTAGATGGTCATCTGTCGTGGATGCTTCAGTTGAGATTCCTGCATTGTAGGAGTTTGGACTAGATGGCCCTTGGGGTCCCTTCTAACTGTATGATTCTTTGATTCTATGAACAACACTGTAATAGGGATCTCAAACACCCTAAGCTTAAGCACAGAAGAAGTCATTCAGTTGTAGCCTCTGACTAGTTAAGTGGCGTGAAAGGATGATAATGCTGAAAGATACAGGATCCCATTTCCATACATGGTTACAGGAACTAGTGCACAAGTAATATTTTAAGCAACAGCCACATGGATCTCAGCCATCTAAATCCACTCTCTGGGAGAAAGGGGGAAAATATAGTTGTATATATTCCATAACATAATATGAAAGCACCTTGAGATCGTGCAAAGAGAGGAGACCAGTGATCACAAAGAGAGCTAAAAAGTGCAAAGACTGTCATTTGTCAGCTGACATAAGCTTTAATCGTTCCAGGAATAAAAGGATTGTGCAGTATAAAACTGTCACCCCATAGTTGCTTGTCACCAGAATTTTGTGTAGGTTGCAGCAATGTCCACTGCACTCTGGCTTTCAAGCTTGAGAAAGAAAAAGACAAGACCACGCCATGCGTTCCCTTAATCTTTGTCCAAGCTGAAAACACTCCGTTTCATCACACAGCAGGTGCATTCACTCCTGTTATTTCCCCACTGGGTCCAAGAAAATAGAAGATGTTTTATTCCTTTCCTCACTGTAGCCTGGCACCTGTGATTCAGATATTGTTTTGTGGTTTTAGGAAAAGAAAGGAAAATCACTGTATCATGGGCACATGATTAAAAAAAAAAATCTCCTGAGGTTTAGTGAATTTGAGATTTGCTGTTCTGAGACATAAACTCTGAATATTTGTGTCAGTAGAGTAAGGGGCCAAACTCATGGTTCTGCCTGTTCAAGTACTGCTCTCAATAAACCCATATTGGGTGGCCCCATTATTGAATGTTTTTTTCCCATGCCTCCATCAGAGAGGGTATTGGGCAGCCTCATCTGCGTTGGTGCGGCAGCAAGGCCTCAGTGCTTGTCATCAAATTCCAAACGGGCAGGGATGGTCTAACTTCTGTTGTCTGTGTTCTGGTAACCTCTAGGCTAAATTATTGCAACACATTGTACACGAGGCTGTTGGAATACACCGGGGGGTCCATGCAGCTCCCCAGATGAGACAAACCTCTCCAGGCGTCTTCCTGAAGTTGTGTAGCTCCAGGACGTCCATAAATCTGCTACAAGCACACTTAGCAGAGTTTAGGAGAAACCAAGTGGAGATTGGTGTGCTCATTCTAAGCTTTTATTAAGCAGTATATACAGGAGAAAGCGATCATGGCGTTCTCTCACTTCAGCTCTGAGAGAGAATAGAAACTAAAAAGTACAAAAACACAACACAGTGGAAGAGATAAGGCTAACTTCCATTCTCAGGCGTTCCAAGCCTAGAAAGTAAACACAGACATGGGATGTAACAATCACACATCCTGCAACGGAGGAGTGAAATGCTAACAGAGGCTGCTTCTGAAGATGGTTCAGAAACGTCAGATGGTGCAGAATTCAGCAGCCAGCTCACTCGCTGTGGCAAGATTGTTCAAGCAAATAATGCCAATCCTGGCCGGACTGCACTGGCTACCAATTCATTTCAGAGCCCAGTGCAGAGTGTTGGTTTTGACCTATAAAACCTTAAATGACTCAGGACCACAATACCTCAAGGACTGCCTCTCCCTGTATGAACAGACCCAGACCCTGCAATAACCATCTGAAGCCCTTCTTTCGGTGCCTCCTCCACGAGAGGTCCAGAGGGTGGCAACACAAGGACAGGCCTTTTTTGCAGTTGTTCCTCGCTTGTGGATGCTATCTCCAGAGAGGCTCACCTGGCGCCTTCATTACATATCTGTAGGCACCAGGCAAAAACATTCCTATTTTCTCAGCCCTTTATCTAATTAAACTATCTCTGGCCTTTTAAACTGGGGGGTTGTTGTTTTTATTTGTTACGGTGGCCTGTATTTTTGTGTTTTCATATTGTAAACAGCCCTGTGATCCTCAGGTGAAGGATGGATGATGATTCTAAAATGGATATCTGTGTGTGGAAAGGGTCTTCCTTGGGGATGGGAAGAGAAATTTTTATTAGGTTCAGATTTTGATGGAAGCCTACCTAATTCACATTTCCCAAAACACTATGTGAACTGAAACACTCCTACCCTTTGAAATTCACATTTCTCTTTATGTTGTGATGCAGTACTTTGACCAAATAATGTGTATATAGTCCAATCAGTCCAAACAGAGTTCATAGTTCTATCCAATCTTATCTTGGTGTTTCCACATCATATCTTGTTCATATAATTTCTCTATTTCCTTTACAATCTCTTCTGTTAGTCTCCTTAAGCCGATAAGCAAATGTAATAATCCTGTGTGAATTTCCCGTTCTTCCAATCTAAGTCCAGATGGTTTCCATATATCATCTCCTTCGTAGATAACATCGCTCTTTCCATCATAAATTAGGCAGTTGTCACTCTTAAGTCCCACTGAGGAGTTAATCCACGATATGTAAACAACTCTGTTTCTCTCTTTCTCCTCCCAGACTCAAGAGCTACGACAGTGCCTCCCAAAATGGCGATGGCATTTTTAACTGCGTCATTCCAAAACTCTTAACTTTCCAGCTTCGTCTTGGAACATTGCTTTGGTTCGAAAAGTTATCTCCACACAGCCTTAAATCCACAGCTTAATTCCTTAAAACGACATTTCTGACTCATTAGGGGAGGGGATTCTTGTTTAATCACATAGAAAAGTAAAGGAGGGTTTTTTCCCCCCTCCCCCCTCAGTCATTTGCCGTTACCGTATCTTGACGTATCTTCTCATATTTTATTCTTGTCTTGTTCTATCAGAGATCTCTTCTGTCAGCAGTCTTTACTCCCCCTCTTTCCTTGAAGTATGTGCAATTTATCTCGTCCAAATTGTTTCTTTTGAAGATTCTTGCAGCTAGTGGCGCGGACCAGGGACGGCTTCGAGGAGTGCCGGAATCCCACAGGAGAGCTTTGTGCCTAGTGCCCCCATCCACACAAATTCGGGGGTGGTATAGGGCACAGCAGGCAAGGGCAGTCCCCCTCACCCTCCTGGGGGGGTAGGGAGGCTAATTACTCCCATCATAGCCTCCAAATTACCTCATGTGGGTCGGAGAGATGTTATTGTCAGCCATCTTCCGATGCGCCCCCTAGTGGCCCCCCTAAATAAATAAATTGTTGTTGTTGTTATTTTAGGGAAATTGTTTGCAACAATGTGTATATCAGTCACAATTACATAGAAAAACATGTAATTTGGAAAGATTTGCACCAAGTTGTTGATGAATTTTCATGAGGAGATATAGATAGATGATAGATAGATGATAGATAGATAGATAGATGATAGATAGATAGATAGATAGATAGATGACAGATAGATAGATGATAGAGTATCAACTGATGTGGAAATCTAGGGAACTGAATTTTGGATTGGAAAAATGAAACTGAAAGAAACAGAAATTGACAGATTCTTCCATCTCTAAGTGTGACAGGTTATTTTTTTGAAAGGAAAAGCTTATGGCCAGACAAGGAGTCATGGCCTGTGATCCATGATAACTCATTTCTGTACTTGGCATTTTCTGTAGCTGTTCATGTTCTGTTTTTACACACAAACATACATATCTCCTTGCTTTTCTGGTCCCTTTTCTTACTTCCAGGGCATTTCTGATCATGGCCCTCTGAGATTTACTTCAAGACAAACAACTTCAGTGATCACAGATCACATAAAATAAAAAAATTAAAAAGTAATGAAGCATCTGAGCTGCCTCTGAAGCAAAGCCCACCAGAAAATGAAAGATACTTGAAAGTATTCTAAGGGAAAAAGAAACAGCACATTTTGTTCAGTTGATTTCAAAAACTGCCACAACAAAAGTTTAATTTTTAAAGCTGTTCAATTCTAGTGGGAAAATCATTTGTGCATCTGCTACATTTCAGGTACTCCAGCTGTCATTGGGTGGGGAGGGGAGAAACTATTTCAAGCCTCCTGCTGAAAATCCAGACAGAACAGATAGTTTTGACTTTTAATGCTTATGAAATAGGTGTTTAGCTTTGTTTTCAAAAAGGAAAGGGAATTAATTCAATGGAAAGTAACATTTTGCAGGAATTAATTGAGCTGAAAGGCAGGGTGCCTTTTTGCCGGCATCTTTGCCAGCATGAAAAGCCTTCAAACACGCATAAACCTGGGCAATTTCCCAAGGTTTTCATCGAAAGGGGGCAGAATTTTCACACAAGCCAAGGAATAGCAATCAGTAATTTGATTGACTGGGGTCATTCATATGACTAATGCAGAAAGCATTGTCCTCCCTCTCAATTGGCTCTATTTAGACTAAGTGATGTAATTCTGTAGCCAAATCTGATTGGCTGCATAGCATTATGGCATCATCATGATCACTACAGTGTTCTTGTTTTGTTGGAATCACTCAGGGGCGTGGGGGAGAGAAAAATACCAGGAAAGAGAAAAGTAACAAGAATGAACACAGCTGGGAAAAGATTACTATAAACGGTTCTGGTTCTATCTTGCTCCATGTAAAAATTGAAATGGGTAGAAATTCAGAAGTATTTTTTGATATATATAAATTTCAAGCCTCCGGCTTTCAAGTTAAAAAGCTATTTCCTCTGGTGATTTGCCTCCAATATATATAGTGTTATATCCAAAAGATTTTAAGTAGGCATAGATTACTCATTGAGTGCCACAAATCTCCTGCTTGCTTTCAGGATGCTTGTTTTGATGATTTGGGTAAACCCCAAGCCTTCAGCACAATGAACATACCCTATCGTTTCTGGCCTCTCTCCGAAACCTGTTATATATCATAGACTACTGGCAGGCAACTGTCTTCCTGGGCTCTTAATCCAGATCTTAGCATAGCCCCAAATTCTTGGGATCCACCCCCATTATGCACCTTAGTTGTGTGAGCTCCTGAATTATATCCATATTGGAAGGAGATCTGCAGGGTGACTGCAGGTTGGAGTTCCCACATCTACATCCATGCTACTTCTTCACTTTTTCCTTTTCACACCAGAGTGGGACTGGCTGACTTCTGTGCTCTATCAGGAGCAGAGCCATTGTTGGGGTGGAGGGGGGAACTCCATGAGTCACAAGACGACTATCCCAGCTCTGCTGCAGTGTGGAGTAGCAGTGCTGTTGCTCATAAATTGCTCATGAATCCTCATGAATCACTCCCTGCAAGGGATAGGGCATAGGGAGAGAGCCACAATAGCAAGGAGAAGGATTAGCTGCTGCCTTCTCTCTCCCTTTGTTCCTCTTCCTCATTCCTATCACCTGACAGGTCCAGCATTGTTGATATACTTTCAGAGATTCAGATCAGCAGTGGCCCCTTGCAATGGTAGCCTCCTATACTGATGTTGGATCTATTCATGAACCAAGGCAAGCAAAAGGGTGTGTTTTTTTAACTCCATCTCCAAAGAGCATTTCAGCAACAGAGGATTTGGCAGGGTTTTCAACTTAGGTGCCTCAGCTATTGACTTCTAGATGGAAGCAAGAAGACAGTGAGTTGTGTCCAGAATTTACCTTCCATGAATGGAAGGGCTCCTTCTGTTCGCGAAAGGGACTGAGATCCTGTAGAGGCTCCTGCTGGAAGGAGCGGGGAAGGCCAGCTTTCGCTTGATCC
This sequence comes from Podarcis vaucheri, assembly GCF_965113315.1. Classification (NCBI taxonomy): domain Eukaryota; kingdom Metazoa; phylum Chordata; class Lepidosauria; order Squamata; family Lacertidae; genus Podarcis; species Podarcis vaucheri. The sequence continues at coordinate 55,672,221 of NC_138759.1, read as the reverse complement.
CCCTTCAGTCCCCTGTGCTACCTTCAACTCTCTTCCTGAGGGTCTCCCAACCTTCTGGAGCAACTATTCAAGAAGAACTGAAGGCTGCAAGATGGGAAGAAGGTATTGGTGGAAACCACTCCCTTCCTCCAATTGGAGTATGCCATGAACAGAGTTAGGAACTTAGGAAGCTACCTTATACAGAGTGAGACTAATGGCTCATCTATCTCAAGATAGTCTACACTGACTGGCAGTAGCTCCTCACAGGGTTTCAGAAAGGGAATGTTCCCAATACTATTTGAAGATGGCAGGTGTTGAACTTGATATCTTCCATATGCAAATCAGATACTCTACCACTGAGCTATAAGCTTTCAGTGCACAGGAACTGCTGATCAAATCAAATGCATAGGAATACATAGTTGAGTTAAGAAAGATGGTGACTATGTGGCCCAGCTGGGGCAGTTATCAGTAGGTGAACTGTTGTCCATTTAGCACAGGAGTAGGGAACCTTTTCAGCCCAAAAGCCACATTCCCATTAGGCAACCTTTTGGAGGCCATGTGCCGGGCAGAGGGGGAAGCAGAGGAGGAGGAGGAGTTTGGATTTGATATCCCGCTTTATCACTACCCGAAGGAGTCTCAAAGTGGCTAACATTCTCCTTTCCCTTCCTCCCCCACAACAAACACTCTGTGAGGTGAGTGGGGCTGAGAGACTTCAAAGAAGTGTGACTAGCCCAAGGTCACCCAGCAGCTGCATGTGGAGGAGCGGAGACGCGAACCCGGTTCCCCAGATTATGAGACTACCGCTCTTAACCACCACACTGGCTCTCTGAGGAACTACATGTTATTTTAAAGGGTCAGACAAAACCCCACTGACCACTTGTTTTGCTTGACAGGAACTGACTCAACGAGTTGCAATACCCAGTTCTGGCCAACTGGCCTGGTGGTGCCCAAGTGCAAGGGGAAGCACCTCTGAGCTACTTTGGTGCTTCAGAGAGTAAGGTATTTGGAGTAAGGCATCAGGAAATTGTTTGTTAGGCAAGTGTTCACATAACAAGTTGAAGATTTCTATTGATTCCTATGGGGAGATTTCTAATACATTCCCAACCACAGAATTTTGACCTCAAAATGATGGAGAAACCCAGAAAAACCCATGAAAATCCCCTGAAACCTTGCAAAAGTCAAGCAAGGAGGGAAATTTTTTCTCTTATTCATCTGATCAATACAGCAGATGTTCATCTTACCCTTGTACAGTAGTCTAGTTTCTACACACACAAACATCTAGCCTCCATGTGGGCAAGCAAGAAGCATTGTCATAGTTCATGGACACATTCTAGCCAGGCTAAAACACTCAAGGAAGTTGCAAAGCAAGGCTGGTGAGGGGTGTGACCTGCGGAGAAGGGGTGTGGCTGGGAAGTGGGTGTGGTCTGGAGACAGTCATGAGAACCAGAGAGAGAGAGACCTGGAGGGTCACATGTGGCCCCAGGCCTGAGGTTTGCTACCTCTGCTTTGGCACTGGTTTGATCCAAAATATGGCTCCCTCTTAAACCTATCCAATCAAAATCCTGGACTGAATACCATTTAAAAATGCTGCAAAAATTTTTGAGCAAGTTCAAATGCCAAGCATCTTTTGGGACAACAGTACTGTGAACCAATTAAGAAATGAAACATCAAATAGATAACATTACACTAACCTCAGGAAGTTTTTAAAGGTCAACAGAATCACTTCTAGAGTTAAAACTAATGACAGATTGTTTTTAATGTGAACTGTCCACCACCAAGGCCTAATCATGAAGAAAGTGTTTGGAGATAAAAATCATGTTGGAACCAGCAATTCTTCTTAGTCCAGCAGTGACAAAAGCACTTTACTGTAATCTAAAACAAAGATGAAAGTCTTGAGGGGCTATGCGAACGTCTCCTTTCAAATGTTTGTCAGGAAAAAATGAACAGCGGCAGAGTTAACTGTATATTGTAAGGCATCAACACTGCCTTAAGAAAAAAGGTGAAGGATAGAACCCCTGAGTTTCTAGGGGTCTTATATAGCTTAGTGTGTTTCAGTTTCTCTTTCCAAGCTTTCAAATAGATGGAATGGTGGCAGCAGTGTTATGAAATGCATTTCCTACTCAAATCATAGAAGCCCCATCTGCATTGGCATTCTGCCGATTATAAAGAGGCACCTGTCTACACATTCCTTTGATCTCTCAGGCTGACTCTTCTGTTTTAATTATTGTGCAGTTTTCATTGAGATTGTTTTACTGAGTATTTTAATTGTATGTTTTAATTATGGATGTTTATATTTTAGTCCTTGTATACTTGATCTTTATACTTGTAAACCACTTAGGTGCCTATTCTGTCATCAAATGGCATATACATAATGAGAATACTAATACTTCATCAAATTGTTGTGATGGAGAAAGAAACAGCGTTATGAATCAGTACAAATTCTTTTTTCTTTTCTTTTTTTACAAAAATGAAAGTTAACACTATTTCACATTGTGTTGTAGGGTCTGAAATTTGCAAAATACAGATTTGTGAACAGCCTTGTGGTGTTCAGTTATGAGGGGAAGCCAATCCTAAGGTCTGTCTAAGATGGTTGCTGCTTCACTTTCACCAGTGCCATTCACTATAGCAATAACTGCTTGAAAAGATCAAGAACTGCAGCAAACCCTATAAAGTCCTCAGCAAAATGCCTTCCGAGATAACTGTTCTTGGAAGCAAAGAGGTAAAGCACTAATTAATATGCTTTCACATCATGTTTGCTATGGTGACAGTATTCATCCTGTTCCGGATTCTGACTAATGAGGGTTACAAGAACAACAAACAAATCATTATGTATGATTTCATGATGTTCCTCAGTGGTTTGGAGGCCCATGTTAAGACTCTGAAGACCTGTGCTCACAGCTTGTCCCAAATACATGCCTCTGTTTATCCTCTCAGACTTGTAAGCAAAATTATCTACATCAGTGAAATAACTCTTCTTTCATTGATAATTTCTGGATATGTGGATAAGAAAGCACAATCACTCAAGAACATTGAAGAGGCATATAGTCTTTGTCCTGATGTCTTGAATGGTGACTCAGACTGCCATTTTAGGGTTTTAGAATAATAGAATTGTAGAGCTGGAGGGGACCCTGAGGGTCATCCAGTCCCTACAATGAAGGAATCTCAACTAAGCTCAATGAAAGCATCCATAATAGATGACCATCTAACCTCTGCTTAAAAACCTCCAAGGAAGGTTTCATCTTATTCAGGGACTGTTGGACTACTAGATGCTTTTCTAAGTGGTGGAGTATATGCTGTTCATGCTTAACCCCAAGTTCAGGCTCCTGTTGAAGGGGACAGAGCTTGGGAGAGACCTCCTCTATGGCCCTTAAATGAGTTAAAGAGTCTACTTATCAAACCCTATGCATATCTCTATTCATAAGAGTGCTCTTAGCCCAAGCAATGGGATGGTTATTAGTCCCAGGCAGACAGGTAGGTGAGGCAAGGCCAAGGTGAGAGGAGGCAAGGTCTGGGTTTCAGGATGAAAGTTAATGATCCTGTAGCATACAAGTTGTCTCAGCAGTGTCCTGGTGTAACTGGCAAATATTTATAGCTTGGACCAGGCATTCACTGACTGAAGGCTGCACTCCCCGAATGCTGCATCTAATTTGCTTTTTTTGCATTCCCTAGTCCTGCTTGTGGATAGCTGCTGTTCTGTTCTTTGGTGATCAGGTTTTATTCTCCGGTTTGGGGATATTTCTGTCATCTATGCCTATGTTTGGGAGGGGGTTGTTCTGTGTGGTCTTTATCATGCTTTTTACATTGTGTGTGTGACCAAGTACATGTGACCAAGGCCTTTTGTCTTGTGGCATGGCATTTTGACAACACTTCTATTTTCTGCATGTGGCACTGTGAAATCACCAGGTCATGATCCTCATTGACATGATAAGTTGGGAAGACTGAGCATTCTTTCCAACCACTGCTTCCATTTTTCTGACTGCTACCTCTGCTGTGCATAGCAACCACTGTATTGCGTCTCCTCAATATAACTCTCTTGCACTGGCATAAAATTTGGTGGCCAAGCTACATGATGCAACAAATCCAGGGCAAATCCAGTGTGGTATAGTGGTTAAGAGTGGTAGTCTTGTAATCTGGGGAACCGGGTTCGTGTCTCCGCTCCTCCACATGCAGCTGCTGGGTGACCTTGGGCTAGTCACACTTCTTTGAAGTCTCTCAGCCCCACTCACCTCACAGGGTGTCTGTTGTGGGGGAGGAAGGGAAAGGAGAATGTTAGCCGCTTTGAGACTCCTTAAAGGGAGTGAAAGGCGGGATATCAAATCCAAACTCCTCTTCTTCTTCTTCTTTCCTAAAAAAAGGTTCAGGGGTACAGTACTCTCATTTTCCTACTCATATTGAAATACTGCCCCTCAATGAGGCCAAACTTAGATTCACAAAATGTTTAGGGGTATATGTACCCCTGCATCCCCCCAGAAAAAAACACTGAACATATCTCAAGAACACTTACATAAAGTTCTGATCCACATATGGAAGTCTTGACAGAAAAAAGGGCCGCAACTTTTTAACAAAGCGTATCAGCAATAAATTGCAGGATTCTCATATAATAGTAGGACTTTATGTATGTCCTTTGTGAGTGATAGAAGTAAGTATTTGTTTTCTTCTGAACTAAATTGCTTCACTCTTGCAACTAATTGCATGGGGGTGCTTTCCTAAGTGTTAGATTTATTGTTTGCGGTTATGTGGATAGATCATTTTTCTGCACGCTGAAATGGAGTATAATTGGGCTATTTTTCAAAGCAAATGGAGTGTGCCTATATGGAGAATGTCGGCCACAAAAAGGGTGTGCCTCTCCTGTTTAGAGCACTTTGCTGTTGACGTCATGTGAACCTCTCTAGTTTTTGTGCTTCACAGAAATTGTTCTGAAAGATAACATTTAGAGAAATCAAGTATTGTTTCCCAAAATCAAGCATTTCTTTAATTAAAAGGGAAGTATGTGTACCATTTTCAGAAAGTAGTTGTATATAAATTATTAACAAAGGTAGTGTTATTCATGGTTCTTCAGTGGGAGAAAACACATCTGGATATAGCTAGTTATTGACCTTTTCAATTCAATTAATGCTATCAAAAATTTTCAAGTGTTAGACAGGAACAATCAGAGCTAGGAGTAGAGTGCTGCTCTCCAGTTGCCTTGTGCTGGAATTGTTGTTTGAGTAGGCCCTTAGGCCTGGAAATGCAAGATTCCCTTCACAAAAGGCTGCATTCGAAGAGACCAGCTGGAGAAGTAAGGCGATAATTTGCAAAAGTTCCTTAGCTCAGTAAACTCTACAGTTTTGATCGTGATCAGTTATCCTAAAATTTGTCCCACAAAACTGGATGAATAATTGTTGATCTGTCTAGGGCCTATAATGGACTTAGCAACACAGCCAGCCAGCCAGCCTATAAGCAAAGTAAATACAATAAATAAAATTAAAGGGGAAAGGGTGAGAAATCTTGGGCTAACCACAAATGGTTCAAGTCTTGGACTACCTGGCCATCCACTAACATTGCCCTAGGAATCAGACAAGGAAAGCCGTTGTTACAGACTGATTTGTCTGAAAGGGTATCTGTCCAATATTCTTTCATAGCTGGAGTTCTTCTACTTTATGTTATGTTCCTAATACATGTTTTAGGGCTCTTCTGAACTATTGGTTGGGCAACCTGATTGTGGGAAGTGGGGAATGCATTTATAAATTTAAACAAAATGAGTAGTATTATGTAGGCTACCAGCATTTTTTATGATATCATATTATTTCTGGCTCCAACCTTGCGGGCTATATAACATTCTCTATAGCAATTGATTTCTGTTGTTTGAGAGCAGTCTGGCCTTTATCTAATCTCTGTGTTGCAATTATAATTTTAATTGGCTTGTAATTAATATTGGTACATAGAGAGCTTAATATAAAGATTTTTTTATTTAAAAAAAGGTGCTGGATGGATAAATCTTCTAAATATAAGTTTAGGCTTGGAGTATTTGGAGCTGGAATTGGAATCAACCATGTTCTGTAGCACTTTCACGTCTTGGAAAAACAGAGCAGGCTATTTGGGTGCTCCAGAGAACCATAAGATTAAGTGTAGAGGTTAGGAAAGGGCAAGGAATAGATAAAATCTGGTTGTTGTTTTCTATCCAGCTGCTATCTCTGAGCTAGAAACTGCAGGGTTTTGGTAGCCTTTTGGACGTATCAGCATTAAAGGAGATTGTTTTTTTCATAGAGCTATTGTGTGGGTCTTTCCCATATCATTACCAGCCTTTAAACCAAAGGGTAGTCAGCGTGATGAGCTCCAGAAGTTGTTGAATTACAGCTCCCAACATCCCTGATCATTGGCCATGCTCAATGGGATTGGTGGGAGTTGTAGTTTAACACCAACTGGAGGGCATCACATTGACTCCCCTTGCTTTAAATATTAAGTCAGTGCCGCAGCACATGAAGGTGCTTTCCTGGCATGCAATAGAGGGCACTTTAAAGATCACGGCCAGTATCAACCCTGGAGGAATCAATAGCTTGAGATAGAAAAAACAGCTTGGTGGCGTCACAAAGTGACAGCTTTGAACAATTGAGCATTCATATAGCCATTTGTACCTATTCTGGTGAAGGTGGGAGCACAGCTTACGGTTCCACTGCTTGAGTGGCTATTCTTTGATTTTCGAATCAATCAATCACTGCCTCCATCCCACTCCAGCAGAACCTATAAAAGTGCATCAAATACCACAAAGCGTCTCCATGGTATGTTATCCAGCTTTTTCTCCTTTTATTTTATGTGTGTGAATTATTATAGGTTGCATATCCCAGTGTTGACATTCGATGTTGATGCGATGATGGTAGAAAAACAATGTTTATATTGTGAACAAAGACAATATTGCAGCCTACCTTGTTAGCAGCTGGATAATCCTAGTCAATAGGCGTTTCGCCATTGACCTTGAATTAATTTCTCACGTATTGATACATTTATTTGTTGGTAATAAATAAATGCAGTGTGTAGCAGTAGGTGCAGAATATGACCTTCATATAGCAGTAGCTAGCAATGTGACTTGGCAATTTTATTTTATTTTTAAAAAGCTTTTCTCTTTTTCAGTCTCTCCCTTTTCTGTAAGGAAAGGACAGCATACTGCAAAGATGCATTTGGAGGGCTCAGCTGTTGAACATTGCTAGGAGCGCTGTGCTGAAATTTATCCTACAATTTCCTGAAAGAGGTTTCTGTTTTCTGCATCATTTTCAGATTGCTTCAAAGTTTCTATAGAATTTCAGTGGATGCAAGGCTGAACTTTGGCCTAGGTGGCCAAAGGTGGTCCATTAAACATTTCTCCAGCTCTCTACATCCTGAAAACCCTGCTATGGAAAAGTCACATGGGAGGGTTTATCTCATGACATCTTCTTCTGGGGTTTAATGCAAGCTCAGGAAGGCTGACTATTGAGTGCTGGAAATTTATATGCTCACTGGTGTTGTTTTAAAGAGAAAGTCCTTCCCTTTATTAAAATCTACGGTCTTGGGATTCATCTTTCTTTAAAAGCAAAAAGGGATTTCACTTTAAAAAATAGCAAACAGCTATCAGCATAGCTGTCAATGTTTTTAAAAGAGAAATTCCCTTATTCCAAATAGGATTCCTTGCAAGAAAAGGGAAAAGGGAAAGCTATGGCTATCAGACACATGGATGCTTTAGCTGAGATTCCTGCATTGCAAGGGGGTTGGACTAGATGACCCCAGGGTACATTCCAACTCTACAATTCTATGATTCTATGACATGGCAAATATATGGTAGGCAGTCTCTCTGGACACACATAGGAGGCAGACCACTGGATAGATCATTTCCAGAAGGAATACACAAACACCATTTGACTACCTCCTACCCCCCAGAAGATTTTTTTTTTGTGTGTCAGCCAGCATGAGTTGACACACTTTTGCAGTTGCTTTTGATCATCTGTTTGTCCCTTGTAACATCCCAAAGCTAACAACACGTTGGCAGCCCTCCTGTGCTGTCATTGGTCCACCCTGGTTCTGCATCACTGGAGTAGGCTTGGCCATGTGAATAAATTAGTTGTCACTTTCCAAAGTGAAGATGCTGGGAATAACCTCATCTGCAGATATTGTATGGAAATATACTGAAATACTGATGGGTATTCATCCATCAATATGTCTGACTGTCCACAGAACAAGCTTCAAATAACAATGTTCATTCCAGTGTTTGTCTCTTCATTTCATTGTATCCATCTCTGTGACACTCTCTTTTCTTATACCAAAAATACTTTCCCCATCCCTGTGGTTTGCTGTTTGCTGTTAATAAAGGAAACGGCCTTTTCCAGATTCTCTTGTGGGTTTCTGAAATCCCCCAAGGTGGGGAGAGAGTGTTATTTAAAATCAGTAAGACTAAGTTTTGGGTTGTATTGGGTGGGGGGAATTGTTTTGATACACTCTTTCAGAAATATCTGTCAGCCTCTCACTTTTTCTGTACTGACACTTCGTATTCTGCCTCCTGAGAAAAGAGTGTCTAAATATAAATATGGAAACACGTATTTTCTAAGACACCAAGATAAAATTGACTAAACCGCAAGCCAGATGAATCTTTCAGCTACAGTTATTTTTAAAAGAAAGAAAACAAAATTGTAATGTGTGGCAGTCATTGTTCAGTGCAATAATGACATCTTGATCCTCCCTGTCATATGTTGTGACTTGCATTGGCTTCAGCTGATCTATGGTTCTGGAAAGTATTGTTCCTTTTTCTTATTTATTCACTTTTTTTTGTAACATTTGTATCCCACCTTACCCCCAAATGGAAATGTGGCTAAACAACAATAAAATACAACAATAAAATACACAATAGCCAATGAAAACATATACTGTAAACCAGTTAGGAAAAACATAACAATGAAACAAATTAAAATGATTTCATTAATGTGCAAATGTGCAAATATGCAATGGCAATAATCGGTCAGCTTAGGAGGCCAAAGACCTATCTAAATTAAAGTGTCTCATCTCTTCCAAAGTGTAGAAGAAATCCTGAAAAGTCTGCATCTTGTAAACCAGCTATCATATACGGTGTTTCCTTTCCCCAGTGTAACAAATTGTGTTCCCAACATGAGGTCCTAACATGTAGCCATTTCTCTAAATCTCATATCGTAATTTTACTCTCCTTGAAGCAGGCAAGAAGACAATAGTAGACACATTTTGCTTTGATTTGATCACAAAGATTGGCAGTTTTTATTTATAAAAATATTTATATACTAAAAAAACCAACAACCATTATTAAAAACAGTACAGTGGTACCTTGCTTGTTGAACAGCTTGGCTCCTGAACACATTGACTCCCAGATGCTGCAAACCCAGAAGTGAGTGTTCTGGTTTGCGAATGTTTTTCAGAAGACAAAAGTCCGACACAACTTCTGCGGCTTCCGCTTGAGTGCAGGAAGCTCCTGCAGCCAATTGGAAGCCGCGCCTTGGTTTTCGACCGGTTCCAGGAGTGGAACAGACTCCTGGAATGGATTAAGTTCGACAACCAAGGTACCACTGTAAAAGCATTCCAAATAACAGGGGAAAACATTCTCAACTTGTGATCTCAGAGCTGCTAGGAACAGTGTCTTTCAGCCATCAACTTTCTGAAATGTTTTGGTTTGTTTTGTTAATTTCTGCAAGTCAGTAATAAGGGAGACAGATGCATCTCAGAGAGGAGGGTATTCCACAAATGGGGAACCACCACTGAAAAGGCCCTATCATGGGGGAACATCAATCAGTCTCCAGGGCCAGCACCACCAAAAAAGCCTCCCCTGCTGAGCATAGGGTCCAAGATGGTTGATATACTGGAAGATTATATATATTGGAGTATTCTCATTCTATATATAATAATAATAATCAAATTCTAGCATCAAACTTTAATGCGGCTCGATGCCTTAAACCCTTCACACAGGGGATTATTTAATTAGTGTTCAGTCAGCCCTGTCTGAGCAAGGAAGTTGAACAGAAATATTATACTGTGTTTGAGAGTTGCCAGTTTTGCTTCTTCCCAGCCTTATGCATAATGAACCATCTAAACGTGAAGCAAAAGATTAATGTTTTATTACTTAGTAATTGTGAAAAGATATGAAATAAAAAGACAATTACAAAAGTCATCAACAATTTAAATTCATAAAGGTCATTCGTACTGAAATCCAATCGGCACTTACCTCTGAGTAAGCCTTGCTGCACTCAGCTAGACTTACTTCTGCATAGACATGCCTAGAATTGCACTGCAGAACTCTGCTTGTCATCCTTCATCATAATGAAAGCAAGTAAGAAAGGATCACCTTTAATTTAACAGATAAGGTAGGGACTTTGAAGAACTGTTTCCCTAGAAGCCGTGAACATATGGGAGTTTGGAATATGATATTCACTGTGATTTACATCTGTTTAATCTCTACCCTTAAATTTTTTACACTGTGTTGTTTCATCGCATTTCGGTGACAGTTATTTTTCCCTGTTTACTCAAGATAATTTCTGGTGTAGCTGAAATGCTTTAAAATGAGCACTTGTCCACTGATTTTCAGTAGTAAATAAGGAAGTGCAGCACCACACATTATAGTTGCCGTGACTGCAGTGTTACACTGGTGTTTTTTGCAGCAAACACATCCAGACTAGGGGTAATGTATGTGTATACATACATCCTTGACAACCTATGTATACATCCACCTTGGAAGCCTGGTTGGACCAGATTTCCCAAGTGCATGTACATACAGATTTTTATTCTGTACATAGAAACTGGCAAATCAACTAAGATTGCAGAAAAATCACAGCTACTACTTTTTAAACCTGACCCCAAATACATGATATCACTGCCAGGTTATAGACAACATGGAAGACTCTAAAGAAGAATGACACAAGCTGTAATCAAAGGGAAGGGCACATTGCAGTGGGTGGTAGGTAGGTGCTGAACGTGCAGAACTCTTGGATATATTTAAGATTAAGGTTGTAATCCATATACTCAGTTACCTGGAAGCAAGTCCCATTGAACTCAAGGGGACTTACTTCTGAGTAAACATGGATTGCACTGCATGTTGTGAAAAAGTAGCGGACATAGATCTAGCAAGAGGGTTATGATGCATTCATTTGTTGAACGAGAAACGACTTTAGGATAGATAAGTTCTATGCCGTCTTCCTTTTCCTCTGCGTAAAATAAGATCAACAGTGTCAGAAAAGGTGTTTGAAGGTTAAATCTAGACATGCTAATATTGCAGCTCACAAAGTTACAGATAGAGCTTTGGGAACCAGAAACAGGTTCCATGTTTGTTTCCTGGCCCAAACTGAGTCCTGGGACCAATAAAACTTTGCACTTCCATTCCCTTTCCTTCCTAGGAAAACATTTTAAAATAACTTTATATGAGGCACTTTTGAGAATAATTCTATATGAGGCAACAGCCCACAATCATATTTGGAGTAAGTGACACATCTGATAGGCCGCTGGGACTGAATTGCTGATGTTTAAGTAATAAATGCATATTGCTTAGTGTGTCTGTTCACATTTAATGACAGTGATGATGTATTCCTCCCATAATTGATTCATAAAAGAATAAACGTCCAGAATGAATAACCATTTGGTCATGTGTATTTAGAGCAGGTAATTCAATCAGAACAAAACTAAGATTTTAGTAATAGGCTCAAAGTGTCTACCGGGCAGGGCTCCAGGCTTGGCGATTTCATTTGACAATAGTGTTTTGACTCCAGCTCAAAGCATTAGGAGTCTGGCAGTAACATTAACATTGATTTACTTACCTAGATAAAGTCCATCACCAAATCTCCATCGCATACCTTTAGAAAGAGTCTCGCCATCTGTGGCCTCCCTTCTGCTTAGCTTCTTGAAAGAATTGCTGGATGTTATTGGGAGTTTCTTCTTTTCAGCAATAGTCTATTGCATGGCAGTCCTAAGCATATCTACTCAGAAGTAAGCAGCACTGAATTTAGTGGGCCTTACTCCCACTCAGCCACAAAGCTGGAGATTTGCCCAATATCTTGTTGCAATGCACAATCTTTTTCTTCATCAGCATGCAAGATGATGATGATTACAAGTCTGTCAAGAATTTCCATGCACTGGAGGGAAAACTGTGCGTATAGAATAACTGTTGGAAATCTCCACTGCACAAACCTATTTATATTAGAGAGTTACCTTCTTCATCTGAAGCAAATAGATAAGGAGTTTCTGCACTGTGTTCTTGGCTGTGCTGCTTTGAAGGCACTGTACAGTACAATCCTATGCTATGCATTTCTACTTAGAAGTAAGACCCACTAAGTTCAATGGGCTTACTCCCAAGAAAGTGGGTATAAGACTACAACCAAATACATTTTTAAATTAATTAATTGAAATGAATGCTGCACATACAGAGTTCTAAAATATGAGCAATAGGCACACTACAGAAAATTACCAGAGTCACAAATGCTGCTTCTTACTTCTCCAGTAAAGGATGTAAATTGCCAACACTATACTGACTTTCTGACAACTCTTTAATAACCTTTTAAATGCAGAGCATATCAGTGGTGCAAATGAACAGGCTCTGGCTGCCATTTCATCATAAATTCTGCTTAAAATGTTATGTATTCATACTTTGATTAGAGTATAGAAATGGATTCTATGCTCACTATAGTTTTGGAGCTACCCCCTCCCAATGTTTTTACTCTCCCATATAAGGCACTTTTTATTCTAATCACCTTGATTTTGCAGTATTCTGCTTCTGTTCAGATTTATGTTGTAGATTTGCATGCATTTCAAATAGGCAATATTGCCTATTTTCATTTTCTTCTTCTCTCCAATTAGTTAGTTAGTTCTGAGTGGGGGGTGGGGGAAATCTGTACATTTCTTTTTTAAAAAAATAATTTGAATTAATTTTCCATTTAAACATATATAATCACATCATTATTATCCACTTTACTTCTTTGGCTCTTTACAGCCTGTCAACTTCCTTCCCTCCCGCCTCTTGGCTTTCAAAACTAACCTTTATATCACAGCATTTTATATATTTTCCAATTCTAATATAACCCATTACAAAATACTTCAGAGTTTAAATAAATATAGAAAGGTAAAAAAATTCTCATTACAAGTCTTCAGATAACCCTACCAGTGTTGTTAATTGCTTACAATGATCTTTCAAATATTGTATAAATTTACTCCAGTCTTTTTAGAATACTTGATCGTGCTGGTTTCGGATTTTTCCCATCAGCTTCGCCAGTTCTGCAAAGTCCATCATTTTCATCTGCCACTCAAATCTGTACATTTCAAACACATGAACAGAATATTGCAGCCTGGTTAATCATTTGCTGTATCAAGAAAATATGCTGTTTATGGCAACAAAAACAAAGTTGGACTTTCAGATACAATGTCATAAAGGAGGTAGAACTCCAGGATTGTGGTTCAAAATCCCATGTTTCTGATGCACACAGATTTGGTGCACACCCACTAGCAAAAGAATAACTTTACATAGCTTCTAGGACGCAAGCTTACAACATTTACTTTGAGATAATAATGCCGCCAGACATTAAGAGATCAAAGATCATTATTTGATCATACTTCCAAATTACATGAAGCTGATGTAAAATATTAGGTGACTGGGAAACAATCATCTGACTGCCATACAGATGCCCAATCTGTGCTTTCATGTTAAAGCATGAGAAATTTGCATTGGGAAACTGTGTGCCACAACAGGACAAAAGCATTGTTAAATCACCAGAGCTGGCCTTACTCATATTTTTTTTATTGGGAGATAACTTGAACCTGTACTTCAAACACCTTATTGGTCAGTTATTGTTGGCAGCTAGGCTAGTACTAGCAAAGTATTGGAAATTTCTGTAAGGAGTTTCAGTTGCCACAGAGTATAAGAAACTATGGCATTAGCTTTGGTAGAAAATTTGAGGCTTAAAACGCAAGGACACCTTTACAACAGATTAGTAGGCCTTTGTTATCTACATAGCTACAGAAGAACTGGTGGAATTTCCCTCACACTACAAAAATTTTCTAGCTAGTGTAATCTTAAACAGTGATTTGCTTATTCATTTGGATAAGTGACTAGAATTGTATTGTTCTAAGGGCTGCTGCCATCACTGTAATGAGAAGGGTAGTATTTTTTCCCCAATTTACTTTTCTTTGAAGATCTGAAACATGTAAAAACAATAACAATATTATTGGGGGGGGTTGCGTGTTTTTTTAAAGGAAGAGAACAAATGATACACGGATTCTGTGCCAGCACAGAAAAACTTCACAGACACATTAGTAATCATAGTGTTTATGTACAATCATTTATTTGAGTGCTCAAAGTGCTGCACATTCATTATCATTGAAATCCTGACAGCAGTTCTGCAATTATGCCGATATTATTGTCCACACGTTGCAATGAATAGCTAAGAAGTAGGAGGGTTGCCTAGTGCATTAATGGCAGGGATGATATATTTGAATCAGGGACTTCACAGTATACAACTTGGTTTCTGAGGCACTATGCAACATTAGCTTTCCACACTAATGCTAACACTTTGACCCGGCATCCATCACCTGAGGTGATCACCTCATTCTGCCTTACCGTAGGGCTAGCCCTGTTTACCCTGCCTTCCAGTTTGCTTTCCCAACCATGGGACAAATGCTTATTTGTGCCCCCCCCTCCTGGCGCACCTAACCACTGAGTGGTAAAATGAATGGACACGACAACTGTCTGGGATTTAAACAGCCGCAACTTCATTAATTTCAGGTGTAGGAAGCTTTGGCATAGGCCTTGGGTGTGTATTCCTCTCAGCCCCCCCTGCTGGAAGACTGAAGCATGACAGGGTCTATTCAGGGGTGGATCCATCACAAAATGCAGGGTTGTTCCCCAAACGCTGAAGGAAACTCTATGGCCCACTAGCCTTACGCACTTGGCTCTTTGGACAGAGACTTCTCTCCAGACCCCTCTAACAAGGTACCCTGTTATCGCCACTGCAGGGAACAGGGGGTGGGTGAGTCACCACTTCACCACACCCCAATTTGATGAAAGTCTACAGGATTCTGCCCAAGGTCTAAACCACCAAAGCTGTGACTAGTGCTTTGGGGAAGATGAAACCTGCAGAGCAGGGGAAATTCCACTCTGGACCTGAATATGGCAACAGTCCAAAGACCACAGCAAAAGTCTCCTAGCAGAAAAGGAAATGGTTAGAGCGGTAATCAACTAATAATGAAGGG
Organism: Podarcis vaucheri; assembly: GCF_965113315.1. NCBI lineage: Eukaryota > Metazoa > Chordata > Lepidosauria > Squamata > Lacertidae > Podarcis > Podarcis vaucheri. The sequence goes on along the minus strand of NC_138759.1, from coordinate 55,657,053 downwards.
AAGGGAATAATAAATTACATTATTCCCCCCCCCACCATCCCTCCCACCAAGAACTTCCCTCAGCTCCCCTCTCTGATTTCTTTGCACATGTTGTTCTCTGCATATTATAAAATTGTACATATCTTTGCCTTATCCGTCAAATGTTCAACGAATAAATTTGTGGGTGTTTATTCAAATCCTGCCAAGGAGTCCAGATCATTTTGTTGTCTTTTTAGATAATTTGTAAAGAGTTCCCATTCTTCCTTGAAATCACGATTGTCCTACTCACACAGTTTGTATGTCAATTTGGTCAATTCCGCATAGCTCATCAATTTTTCTTGCCACTGTTCTTTCGTTGGGATTTGGATTGATAATTTGATATGTTGAAATTGTTAATAAAAATAATAATAATGAAGGGAAGGGAAGGGTGAGTGATGCTCCCGGCCAACTAGGTGCTGTGCAGAGCTGTTGGCCAGGCTAAGTAGCTGGCCATGCCCCACCCCACCCCCAGGGCCACCGCGGATAGGCTTGTTTGAAGGACGGGTTTGGTGGGAACCCATGAGCCTCCGTGGTGGCTGGAGGGGATGGGAAAACATCATAAAATGGCGCCATGCATCCAGGTGAAAGAGGAGGTGATGTGTCAGGCCGCAACCACCACTCACCAGCAAGATGGTAAAGCGGCCATTTTTTAAAAAAGCATTTTGAATGGAAATGGTTAAAGACCTCAGGCCTTCCAGCTGCTATTATCAGATCCCTCTGATCACTCACGCCTAGTCTAGTTTTGCTTGCATTAGAACAGTTTAATTGCCGGTGTTCTTTGCTGCTGTTTTAGTTCTCTGGACTGGGATAGTTTTAATGGTTTGTTTTTAGATGTATTAATATTTTATGAGGTTCTTCTGCCTCATACTTATGTGAGCCACCTCAAACAAGATTTGGCAGAATATAATTATGAATGAATAAAAGAATAACTATGCTTCCAGGGAGAGCCCAGGGTGCTGAAGAAGTTGTCCATCTGTTTTATAGTTAGGCTTTCTCTGTGTGAAATAATAATAATTGTTTCAGTGTTAATTTCCTCATATATCTTCTCCTACCAACCAAAGGCAATCACTGCATTGATATAAATTCTGTTTGCAAGGCTTTAGTGCTGAAGTCCGTAAGGATGCAACTTATATTTCAGAGCTGTATTCCCTAAAGAGGAGCTCCTTGTACATTTATGGACTAAATTTTTTTCTGTTCTTCCATCTATTGCAGAGCAAGCCCATTTCACACAAACACTTCCCCTATTCCTTTACAAGGTCAGAATTATGGGGAATTTAGTGCCCTGTCCACAACAATGAGGCAATCTGATCTATATTTACTGCTGAGATGTCAGAAGTAATCAGACTGAAAAAAACAAAGATTTGTTTTTCTCAGTGCTCGAAGAAGTGGCATATGACTTGTCCTTCTTTTTAGAAACAAGAACAACAAAACTTCCACAATGCCAGTACCAAAATAAAATTACTGACATACTTTGATACACACTGGAGGTCATAAAAAAGACTTACTGATCATCATGTTTTTGAGAAGATTTTTTGTGACCTTAAAAGACAAAGTGGGAAAGCTAATATAACCTACAAAGGAAGTGGCAATTTATATTTTCACAAATTATTTTATTAAAACTGGACTATCAATATTAGTATAGAGTTGTACCTCTACTTACATATCCCTCTGGATCCGTAAACTTCGGTGTGAACGTGGCAAACCTGGAAGTGTATACTTCCGGGTTTCACCTCGCGCATGTGCAGAAGCACTCTGCGCACCGCACATGTGCGGAGAAGTGGCACCTCCGGATATGGACTTTTCAGGTTGCGGACGGACCCCCAGAACAAATTAAGTTCATATCCGGAGGGTCCAATGTATTGTGATGGTGGTTGAAAAATATGGCCCTAATCAAACTGATGGCTAGTTGTGCTAGAATGTTGAAGGAAATAAGCATTGGGATACAGTTCCATATGCACAGGAGTGGCCAGCAAGGCAGGGCAGAGGGGGCTGCATTGCTCTCCTGTCTTCCCAATGCATCACTGCTGCTGAGAGGGGCAATGCAATGATGCGCTTTGCATCATGTGGGCACAGAGGCACAGCCCATGTGACGCTAATACAGTGATACCTCGGGTTAAGAACTTAATTCATTCTGGAGGTCCGTTCTTAACCTGAAACTGTTCTTAAACTGAGGTACCACTTTAGCTAATGGGGCCTCCCGCTGCCACCGTGCCACCGGCGCACGATTTCTGTTCTCATCCTGAAGCAAAGTTATTAACCCGAGGTACTATTTCTCGGTTAGCAGAGTCTGTAACCTGAAGCGTCTGTAACCCGAGGTACCACTGTAGTCGTTTCAGTGGGAGGGCTTAGAAACATTCCCACAAAATAAGGCTCCCAAAAAACTGCTTTGAAGAGAAAATCATACTGTGGGAAATCCTGGCCACTTCTAGCTTATCCCTGAATCCTGATGCCACAGAGGCACTTCCTCAAGTCTCTTTGATGTCGTAGAGTGAACAGTGATTTATTTATTGTATTTATAACTTGCCCTTTACCGAAAGGTTCCAAGGTGGAAACACATAGAACATTAAAACTGTTTTTCACAGGCTGGAACAAAGACAACAGGGATGGTGTTGGACACCCAACTTTCACCAGGCCCAGTTAGCATGGCCAACAGTGAGGGATGATGGGAGTTGTAGTCCAGCAACATTTGGAGGGCCACAAATTTATCATCACTGATATACAGCATTAAAAACATACATAAAGCATCAATAAAAATCCAGATGGCAGCATCAAGAAATTCTACCAATCAGCATTAAACTTCACCCCTCTCAAAATCCCAAGCAAAGAAGCGTGCCTTCACTTGTTGCTGAAATATCAGTGGTGTTGACACATAATGCATCTCAGAGGGGAGTGTTACAGCTACAAGCTTTTTTTGTTGTTCAGTACAGAGCCAAGAGGCCAAATGGCCAGGCAGGCCTGAAATATATGCAAGCCCTGGACATGGGGCCAAGTGCCGCCATTGAGTGGTTGGTCCCGTGCCCAGGAAATGCCCACAAAGTCCTGCCACAATTGGCTGATTGGGTTGCAGGCATATGATCCGGCCTGCCATTAGCCGGTTCACCAGAGAGGCACAGGACCCGTCCACAAAACCGCCCGCCAAATAAGGCAAACAAACTTGTGTGACTTTTCCTGGCTCTAACATGGTGTATATATACTCTTATAATAAACAGTACATTCTGGATCACATTCCTTTAATTTGCGGTGGCATATATGGTTCCATTTTGATGTTAGCCTGCCTTCTGTAAAAACATTTCTAGGTTTTGTGGAAATGCGACTCAAATGCTTCATTATCCGACAGCAGGAAAGAAGCATTGTCCTGACAATGCAAATTTTGACCTCAAGGTGATGTGAGCTTCCCACAGCTTTTCCAAGCTAGCAGGAGCTTGACCCTCACAGATGAACCTGGGCGCAGAACTGTTTCGATGTGCACTATGTGTTAATCAGGAGACAGGGTTTGGCCCTCATGTTTGAGAAAGAAAACATTAGCTCTTCGCTCTCCCCTTTTGATTTACTGCTCGGTTTCGATCACACTGCTATATGAAAGTTTAAGTCTTTTGCCCTTTCATAGAAAATCTTTACCAGGAATATAGACAAAGACTATTTTCTGCACAAAGAAGCATCTATTTATAGATCTAGGCATGGGTACCCAAACATCTGCTCCATCCATCACCCTAGTAAAACCAGAACAATTAAAAGTCTATAAATAAATGAACATTTGAAAAATGAGAAGTGAAATTGCAGCATCTAGCTGTGCTTGAAGCAGAACTCTAAGGCATCACTTGGATTTCCAAAGCCTTCATTTATGCTTCATTTACAAAATGAAATATGTTAGGCCTCAGAAGTGACTGGAAGGCTGTGTCCACAGTATGGCTTTCATATGTATGTGGGTCACTGTTTCTGTCTGTGTGTTTATGTGCCTTCATCTGTACATGAGCACTTTCAATTTTATGCCTCCAGAATCATTGTTTCCCAGCCACGTTAGGGGGTGCTGCTTGACAGGATGTGCATTGTTGACCCCTTAATTAGTTCTTACCTATAGGGTAGCTTTATAGCGCATATATAAATGCCCTATCAGTAGAAGCTAGTCTACATTAGCTAGCACCAAACTAATTTTAAAATAATCTGATTAACGTTCTTGAAAATTCTGTAAAGGAGACAGGAATCTATCCCTAGGTGAGCGTTATAAACAACAGTACAGAATATAGTGCACAAAGTCTTCAATCTGGCCTGTCCTGCACACACAGTGATGGTCATTTGCTGGCCTGTTTTTAAAAAATATATTATGATATATTATACGAACGTAGTTTAAAATCTAATCTAGGTAAAAATATATCTAACAAAAACACAAACCTTAAATCTCATGGATAAGGCAGCTTTTAAAGATCAGATTTAACTTTACATTAAAATTAATTGATTTAATTTTTATATTAAAGCAGTACTAATGTGCAAAGGTGTTTTTTTTTAGAGCCCCCCAGTACTATTGGCATTTATTGTTGTGAAAATTCCCCTTTAACTGACCAGCAAAGAAATCACATACAAAGGCATATTGTTTTATATACCAACAGTTGCTGTTCCTGTAAATAAAAAGTACCTGAGGGTTTAGACCGTAGACTTCCAAGTGCAAAAAAATAGGCTTTCTTCAGAGAATCATCAAAATGTTTGTACCTATTCATTATGAACCAAACATACAGTATATATGCTTATGGAGTTAAAATACATGTCTTAAATAGGAATTTTATTAGCGATAGCTACTGCTTAGTCGTATCTATTTCCCATAAGTAGGAACCATGTTGGTTAGATAACAAAGCTGAATAATAATATAAAAAAGTATTCTCATGTTGCTGGACAAAAGGAAGACATCTGCATTTCTTCCCCACAGAGTTCTTTAGGACTTAGCTTTTTATTGCTTTTATTTCATGGAGTCTCTTGCAATTTTATGCCTGTAATCCTTGCACCTGGGTTGGCATCTGTGCAGACTAAATTGTAGTTGCAGAAAGTTCATTATTCTTCAACTTCCTTTGCTCCCAGTGTCGCAGGTGGTTTGAGAACTGAATTTCATCCTGAAGACGTTGATGAAAAGAGATTAACCACTTTTATTAAATGGATGCCTTTTTTAAAAAACTAACCAAAGATGGATTTAACTAGATGGATCCACACAGCATGACTTTCTCAAGACTGGTACTATTCACAGGGCTTTCCAGGAAGTGCCTCTTACCCCCAACCTTATCCTCATCCAGTGATCAATCAGTTCAGGTTTTACATATTTTCTCTCATTCACAAAGATTCTTCTTCATCTAGCACAGGACTAGACAGTGCTCTGGACACCCCTTGAGATTCCTCTGCTATAACAGCGGAGTCAAGATCCTAGTGGATGCAAATTATTTTATCCTCAAAGTGCTTTGCAAGCAAGTCTCAGCAAGCTACAGTTCTGCAACCAAAGGCCAGACTGCACTACCTGGAAAGCTCTGCTGGATGGCACAATAAGGATGTAACAGAGACAGCAAAGTACACATTCTTCACTGGCTTCACTGTCGCTAGGTAGCCCTCACCAGTGTGACTTTTCCTCAACCTGCGTTCCTGCCATCTCCCATCTTGTTTCCTTGCCCTAAGTTCAGGGAGCCAAGGGGGCTCAATGAAACAAGAGGGTGCTCAACGGCAATTGTGTGAACAGCCCGAGCCATTTGGATGTTCTAGAGTTTGGCCATGGCTTTGACAGAAATGCCAGTCATATTAGCTGGAAAATCCACCAGAGCCATCTGGAAACCCACTGTATCCATCAGCCTCTGAGGGAGGACCATTCTCATAGGTCCCCCACTTCTGCAGAAGGGGAAAGGTGCTGAAAGCCTAAATCAGGCTTCCTCTACCTTGGCCCTCCAAATGTTTTGAGACTACAATTCCCATCATCCCTGACCACTGGTCCTGCTAACTAGGGATCATGGGAGTTGTAGGTCAAAAACATTTGGAGGGCCAAGATTGAGGAAGTGAGCAGACAATGACATGGCACTGGTGTCAATATCCCTCACTTTCAGATCACCCTATTCCAGCTCAGTTGAGAAAACAAGTGTGGCTTGCCACATGCGTTGGGCCAAGAACATGCTGGGATGTCCCCATAGTTGTCATGGCACCCATGGAGTCCTGAACCACCCCAGAGGCTGGGGGTCCTCAACACTGGCTCAAACACTAACTCTGTCAGCTCAGGCAGGGAGATTGCTGGGCAGCGAGGCAGGTGGAAAACCAGCCTAATCCCTAATCTTCCCCTATTGCCCAAGGCCAGGAACACACACTCTTGATTCCCCCTGACTGGGCAGAGAGCCTGGAGATAGGGAGAGAATCTCTATAGACCACAGCAACTTCCCATCTGTGACCCTCAACCCTGGCCCCCTGGCCTAATGCTGCACCGAGTACCCAGGTGGGCATAGCTGGGCGAGACCAACTCCAACCTGCTCACCCATGCACCAGTGATGAAAGGAGACAACAGATTTTGCTAACACACATAGTTGGAAGCTTGCCTCTGATATGAAAAGAGCACCATTTTGAAAGTGTGCTATCAAAGAAGCAATATTCCCAGGTGAAATCTTAGCTGGTTTCTTTGAATGAGAAGACTACATCACATCAGCTGTCTGTCTGAGTAGAGTCTCAGAGCATGATAATTACAGCACTTGTATAATGCTTTCAAGTATTCAGAGAACTTCAGATGCATTATCTAAGTGTACGATCCAGAAAGCTAATTCAATATAGTAACATCCGCAATATCCTACCTATTGCGGATGGAGGGGCTGAGGCTGAAAGAGAGCGGCTTGCTTAAGACAAGACAGTAAATTTAGGGCAGGTGAGGGACTTTCTGGTTTATACATCAGTCTTTTTAGCTACTGTGCTGGAAATGGGATTAATGGATCTCTGCACTGTGTCATTTTTGCTGTCTATACTGACATCATGACTTCTGTGTGTCACACAGAGCACAAAAAAACAGAAGCATTACAACTGCCCAATATCCTCCTGTTGTGAGACAAAAATCGACTCCTGCTAGAGCCACCACAGAGGAAGTGGAGGAGATTAGATGTGGCTACTGCTGAGAAACTGTAGAGGAATGTTAGCATTAACCACCCCTGAATCTTCAGATCATTTTGGTCCATGTGAGGACCTAGCAATCCACTAGTTTGGATTAGGTGATCTGAACGAGCAGGAGAAGAAAACAATTTTAGGCCCTTATGTTTTTCTGAGCAACACATCCACTTCTACAAGCCCTGACATTGACCTTAGATCACTCAGTGATTTTACACAGGGATGCTATTCAAGTATTATACCATGGAATCTAGACTATACAGTGGTACCTCGGGTTATATACGCTTTGGGTTACATACGCTTCAGGTTACAGACTCTTTCAGGTTAAGTTCTTTCAAGTACTTAACACAAGGTACCACTGTACTTGAAAGAACTTATTCCATTGTATGATTAACAGATACCCTGCGCAAGAGTATGATAAATACTCTTGGGGGAATAACTAGATGGGAAGGAGAGGATAGGGAATACATTCCATAGGAATAACTGCTTTGAGGAAAAACAGTGCCTTCAGATAACACTGTATTGAGTACATTATAAATACAGAGATAAAGAAACTGTACTTCTGAATTCATCATTGTTGTATAAGGAGAAATACACAAGGGCTGTGCCTTTTTGCAAGCGTGTTAAGGCTGACTAGAGTTTGTAGCATCTGACAGCACTGAAGCTCTAGTCTAAACAAATCTTTTCGTATCAATAACTAATTACATCCCAGTTCCAGCTCACTAACACAGATTGATGGTTCCATTATAGTGTTTAATTAGACCAGTTTTTAATTTATCAGAAAGAAATGGTCTAAATGGCAAAGGAACAGATGCTTGTGGGCCACATGGGAGAAGGCCAGTTGTGAGATATAGAATGGCAAAATTGGCTTTCATTACCATGTGGGATTTCTTTCTGAGGATATCAAGGGAGCCTGCAGTTTCTCTACTGACAATGCAGGGCTCTCAACTATATCATACATGGCAGATGGCCACCCAACCTTTGCTTAAAAATCTCCAAGGAATGAGGTCCACCACCTCTCAAGGGAGTCTGTTCCATTGTTAAACATCTCCTACTGTCAGAAAGTTCTTCTTGAATCTTTATTGTAACTTGAATCCGTTGGTTTGGGTCCCAGCTTCTGGAGCAGGAAAAAACAAGTCCCACTGAATCAAGTGACACTTTTGTCTGAGCAAATATACATAGATTGAACAGGTCCCAAGAAGAGTACGGAGCATTCTGTCATTATGGGTCATTGGTTATACATTGTGTTCATGTTGGGCGTTCCAGCAATCATTCAGCAATTCTGTTCAATGCATCAGCATATGCTTGGATTATGTGTTGAGTTTACACTCCAGCAGTCAGGATGTATCTTTTGCATTATATTCCATCAACCTTTAGAGTTCACCTTTTCATTTGCTTAAACTTTTTACACACTTCAATCCGTTTGTGTGTGTGTGTGTGTTCATGTCCATATTTTATTCTGCTTCATTGCAGTTCATACTGTTGTTGTTTTCTAATGTTTAATCACTGCTGTGTCTGCCATCCTGAGCTCCTTCGGAAAGCAGGGCAGGACATAAATCAAGTGTAATAATGAGAATAATAATCCATAGTCTCTGCAGTGCATCAGTTTTGTATGTTGTTCAGGGAAAAGAACTTCAAGACAAATTCTACGGGCAGGAGTCACCTGGCATGCCTCTTCATCTCCCCCCTCCCCCACACCCCATGCTCCCTGGTGGGGTTGGGATAACCCCGAAAACAGCAGGCAGGGGGAGGGATACTTTGATTTGGCAAGCTGCAATGCTTGCACAGACAGAACTTTTGCAATAGTGCAACACTGAATTTCACCCAAAGCATTTCTACAGAGTTGTGGTATATGATGCTAGCTCCTTAAGGGGCTACCTTGGGATCTCTGCAAGGACTGGCTGGGGCCAGGTGTCAGTTTTCTAGTTCAGACTCTAAGCCATTTAGGGAGGAGGAAAGCAGGTCCTGGTTGCATCTTGTAGCGGAAGCATCACACTTCAGAAGGGAGTCTCGGGTGAACTTGGAGCTCCTTTTTGGGAGCTACTACAGGATCCAACCCACCCATGTAGCCCACCCTCAGGAGACAGAATCCACAGGGGCAGCAGATCTAGCCTCCAAGAAATGCATCGCCTGCTGCTGCCTCTGCCACACTCCTTGGAGACCTGATTTACTGCCTCTTTAGCAGCCCCTCCATGCCTCCTCTACAGCAGCCTCTTGGTGAATAGGAGGCTCTGTGAGTCTCCTCCCACTTTTGTTCCCAATGTAGATCTTTATTTTCCCCTTATTTCTGATGTAGATATTCACTCACCCCTTCCTCCTTGGTGGAGGGGCATTTTTCTGGTGGGGGTGGTTCCCCTCAGGTGCCAAAATGTCTTTGGCAGGCCCTGACCTGAGCCAATATGAAGCTTTTTTGTGTGAAGGGGGGGATCTTAATAGTCTTCTAATACTCAAGGTGTTTCAACAGCAGTACTAATAACTGAAGTGTTGAGAGAAGAGGTGGGTTACTCACAACCCAGGGGCTGGATCTGCACTCCCCAAGAGCCTTGGAATTTCTTGTACTGGGCCTACATCATTGGATATCGGAGTAACACAGGCTGGCATCATGCGGTACCTGTTTCTGCCTCCAGTACGTGAAGACTAAGGATAGAATTATAATTTCTTTTTCTCTCATGCTCTATTAACTGAGACGCTGGCTCTTGACAGTGACAAAACAAGTTGGTTTGCGTAGCATTTCTAGCCTATAAATATAATCACTAGGGAGCAGAGGCAGAGTGATTTAAATTAAAGGTGGGCCTTGGATTCAAGTATTCTGCCTGAAGAGCTCCTTGAGCTTTTTAGCATTTAAAACATCACCATCCAAAACCAGACACTGAGGCATGAGACCTTCTCTGATTTGTTCTGAGACAGCTCTGTTCTTCTTATCTTTCAAACCAGAAAGATCTAACAATCCACATCTTTTTAAATTCCCAGAATGTCATGTCTGCAGAGAGGGAACGACCACTGGTGTCAGGAGAGCATGGAAGAAATTGTGGCCATTTACTGATAGGTTAGTCTCTTGTGATGTAAAAAAACTTGCACCTAATAAAACAAAACTAAGAGAAATGAAATACTCAAACATAAGCTAGACTGTTCCGAATAACCTAAAATCCCATGGCATAATTCTTGGGTTTCAATAATGCCCCCGTAACTCTGGGAATGAAAAGAAAGTAGCCCTCCTGGCTACGTGCAGTGTTCCACATCACAAAACAAAATGCCATCTATCCAGGATGTACTTTTGCAGCTATACAGCAGCATCCCCCAGAAGCGACTAGGAAACTGCAGGGGGCACAGATCTCTGCTTAAAGGATTTGGCAAATAAATAAATAAATAAATAAATAAAATCCTGGGAGTCCTTCTGTTTATGATACAATCAAGATGAGCCATTCACACAATGCTGGTGACTCCTGCCTTTAGTCACTTCTTAATCCACATCCCTTTGTGGCAGTTGAGGGCAATCTGCTCTCCTGGCATGAAATGTAGAACAAATGCCCTGAGCCTTGACCATCTGTGGCTGTTTGCTCATCAGTCAAGTTAAGGGTTGCCAGGTGCCTTTTTATTCCGTTTAAAGGCCCCTCCATTATTCCAAAGTGAGAGATCTGTAACAGATGCCCCTTAATCTGAAACTTCAGCTTTTTGACCCAGTATTGTGTAGTGAGGAAACCATTGCTTGTTTGTTTGAACTTCCACCAACTCCATTCTTATGTATGTTTTTTAAAAAAGCTATTTTTCTTAACAATAACATCGGTGAATAAAATGTTCTTAACTTTTATTAAAAGCTTAGTTGCATTTACCAACACTGAGCTTCAGTCTGCCCCAAACATTATGTCTACATCACAATTGCTCTTCTGTTTCCTCGATACAGCAGCAGCACATGGGGAAGTTAGGGGGTGCAGAGTGAAGAAAAGAGAGATACAAGGTGTATGGGAAGGAGAGTCTGTTCTGGAAACAGAGGAAACATAGAGGAAAAGGGTATGGCTACAGAGAGAGACTTGTGAAGTAGAGAAAATGTAGTCCATGAAAGTTTATGCCATAATAAATTTGTTTGTCTTTAAGCTGCCACAAGGCTCCTTCTTGTTTTTTGTTGCAAGTGTCTAACATGGCTGCCCCTCTGAAAGAATGTAAAAATGACCTTTGGGGTAATTGGAGCTGAATATTCCAAATCTAGGGCTTTGTCCGCAAAAAATAGAACTTTATGTTTGCCTACCTATCTGCCCAATGGAAACTCATTTTGAGCTACCTAGACTCCATGGTGATCCACTGCACATGAATGGCTCATTGTAGCCTGCAAGCGGATAATCATTACATATTCAATGTCCCTTAGGGCTGTATCCCACTTCTGCTTAGAGCTGATCCATTGGAACCAATGGCCCTTCACCAAATTCATTAATTTCAATGGGACTATACGGAGTATGAGTAATTTTGGATAGAGCCAGGGCTTTTTTTTTCCAGCCAGAACTCACTGGAATTAGTTCTAGCACCTCTCAGTGCCATTATAAGAGAACAAGGGAAGCGTTCATGGTGAGCTCCGGCACCTCTTTTTCTAGAAAAATAGCACTGGATACATCTCATAAGATGCTATCCTATTTCCATTTCCCTAAAAGTAAGGTCCATTGGGACCTACTTCTGAGCAGATGTGTATAGGCTTGCACTGTGGAATTCCAGGATAGTGAACACAGTACAAAGTACAGAAACCTTCATTGTGGGAAGCATAAAACTTTCCTTGCCATCTTGAGCATCACAAAGGTCTACCTGCAGCACTGAAAACAAACAATGGCTGTAAGCCAAGGCTGTTATGAGATACTAACCTTTGCCTCCCACTGGAAGCAGCAGCAGCTGAGAAGACCATCTTTTTACTACAGAGGTATTTTCATATGCTGCTCACAGACTGAGAAGGCACCGAGCTGGTTCAGTAGATAGTAGTGATAGGTAAATAGAGAAGTTGAGAATTATCAACCCTTTTCTGAGTTAATTTGTGGTGCAGTCCTTTAAAGCCCATTTGCTATGGTGCAGCATCTTATAAGATTAGGTTGGTGGGTATTACTTAGTACAGCGATTCATGAAGACATCCATCAGACCAAAATATTGCTGCATGTCTGCTCTTCCATTATGCAAACTGACACTTGCCTGTGTCCTGATACAGGGAAATGGTCCAATTCTTATCTCCTTTTGTTGTTGTTTTTTAAGTCCTTTCTGCCACCTTCGGCCTTGGCATTTCTTAAGACACAATCCAGGCAAAGTGTGGTTGATTTAACTAGGAGATTTACAAACATGCTTACATTTCCCCCCATTAAAACAGAAGTGTTTAATTTCAACCAGTATGGTAAATGTTGGGAATGGTGGGGACTTGTCTTTTTAAAAATTCTGTATGTTTATTATTTTGGGCACTTCACGAATGAAATTAGTATTAGTATTGACAACGGCAATTCAAGTGAGTGCCAGTTTTTTGGTATTCTGGAAGAGCAAGTAGCTCACAGGTTCTTCTAAACAAATTTTAAATGTTATTTTAAAAAATAACACTTCCTTTTGTTTCTTCTTTACAAAAGTCACTTTCTGACTGTCCCTGTTCTGCGGATGGAATTCATTTGCATACCAGAAGATTCAGGTTGCACAATTGTAGTCAATTTGGTCTCCTGCCCAAGAAACCTGCTCCCTTCCTTCCAAAAAAACCCTCCCTACAATCAAACCAGGATGAATGCTCAGTAAGCAGGTGTTTGAAAGCCATCTAAGTTTAGGGTTCCTCCAGATTGTCAGTATTTTGTGGGAGGGATTTAAGCACATAGCAGAAATGTAGATTTGCACATCTAAAGTGGATTAAAGCACTCTGTCACACTTGTGATGGAGAATTGGACTGAAGAGTGTGGGATGTACTGTACAGATGATTAACAGGAAGATGTGTCGCCATCCTGCAAGCACATCAGGATGAATGCAGCATGAATGCTTGCTGTTATGTATCAACCCTATAAACAGATCAGAATGGATGCTTAGTAAAGACCAGGCATAGTCTAACCGCCTCGTAAGCTTTGTGCAAGCAAATCAGGATGAATACTTCCCTAGGAACATAGGAAGCTGCCTTACACTGAGTCAGACCATCGGCCCATATAACCCAGTAATGCCTATCCTGGCTGGCAGCAGCTCTCTGAAGTTTCAGATGTGGGACATTCCCAGCCTTACCTACAGATGCTGGGGACCTGAGACCATCTATATGCAAAGCAGCTGCTCTACCACTGAGCATTACGGCCCTTCCCAAGCTTCCACCGAAGCTCTGTTTCACTAGCAGTGAAGGGACACTTCCAGGAAACTGGCTGAGATTCTACCCTTGTACAAGCTGCCCTTCTTTTCTTATCATGCAAACTTGTCATGGCACGGTATTTTACTTGATATGTGAAAGCAGCCATACTGCCTACCTGTAACAATTGCCTGAGAGACACGCCAAGCAAAATAAGCTGGGCTCTGTGCATAATTTGGGGTGTGCTGCTCCTGTACCTTAATGGCAATTGATCTCCCAGAAAACAATGCAATCTATTTAATCTCCAGAGTATCAAGCAGGTAGATTGGAGTTTAGTGAATTACACCCAAGGGCTGTCTCTAACCTTCAGTGGTGGTACTATATTATTTCACTTTTTGACAGTTTAATACAGTTCTTGATCGTTAATATGATTTTAATATCTGACAGTGCAAAAGGGTAATAATGTTGTGGAGCTGGGAAAGTAGAAAAGAATAAAATAGCCATCACAGTTGGTGATTCACGGCTGGGTATGTCATCCCTGAAAAATATGTTTTATTGCCCTGGTGTGGCTCCGCAGCTCAGGGAAGGCATCACTCATTCCAGCACACAGACCTGTAAAAAAGAATGTTAATTCCCCCCACATTGTGCTCGGCTTCCACCTGTGATTAACAGGCTCTACTCACCACAGTGTGCATTTGCAAATGTCCCCTCTGTGCCTACAAATCTTCTCCTGTGGTGGTAAGGGAGCAGGGATGAGGTGAGAGAGAGCATTGCATGCCAGGAGTGCAACATGGCCTGCCTGTAGGTTTTATGCTATGCACTATTTTAGATCTAAGTAGTTGTGTTGGTTGATGTCCAGAGGGCTTACAGTCTACAATAACAGACATATAAAAATAAAAAAGGGAATAGGGGAGGGGTGGCAGATTGATAGTGAGCAGTTTCTATCAGTAATTGCCTTAGTGGAGGGAGAGGACAAAGCCAGACCCTTCTTTGCCATTCCTACTTTGTCCACAGTTGTCACCAGTGGACAAAAGTTAGGCCTAAATTGTCTAACAGATCATTATAACTTGTCATAGTAAAGTTATCTTTATCCTTAATTTCTATTGATCTAAGTGTAACAGCTTTATGCATTTTATTTTACATTATTGCTAGAAGCAAAGATGGGGAGTGATGAAAGATAATCATGACATTGGTGGAATAGGTAATAGATAAAGCAATATGTGAGCCTTGCATGACTCTTAGGATATGGTTTTGTGCTATATTCAGTGTCCAAAGTGTTGCTTGTGAAAACAGGGCTATCCTTAGAAGTCACCAACATTCTAGCCCTCATAGACAGTGGCGTAGCGTGGGGGGTGCCAGGGGTGCTGACCGCACCGGGCGCAACATCTGGGGGGGGCGCAAATCTAGAGGGAAGGGACAAGTTCCTTCCTCCGCCGGGCTCCCCACCGCCACCGCCAGCCTTGCGCCCTAGCGGCCAGCCTTGCGCTCCACTCACTGCTCGCAGGAGGAGCAGCCGCTGCAGCAGCGCCGACGCCGCCACCGACGCCTGGCCAGGCATGGGCAGCCTCCGCACCCCGACGCTGCCGCCATCCCCTCAGCCCAGCCACAGGCGGTGGCTGCTTCTGCCGACTGGGAGGGAGGAGAGCTCCGAGGGGCCTCGCTGCGCCCTGCGCTCCCCAAAACCCTCCAAGAGGAAGCCGGCGGGCGGGCGAAGGTCTCCCGGCAGAAGGGGGCGCCGCTGGCTCCGGCTCTCAGCGCAAGTCTCAGCCGGGGGGGCGAGGACAGAGCACGGCTGGAAGCCCCCGGACCCGGCTGGGAGGAGGAGAGGCGCTCGCCAAGCCCAGATCTGGAGCTCCACCTACAGCCCAAGGAGAGGAGGGGGCGGGGAGGCGCCCGAGGGGAGGGGGCTTCGGCTGCCTCGGCCAGCGGGGGCTCCGCAAATAATAAATTTAATAAATTCCTGCTGAGCCTTGGGGGGGGTCCTTGGCTCCTTCGCTCGCCCCCAGCCCCAGTGGCTTAGCGTGGGGGGTGCAGGGGGGCCGGGCGCAACATCTGGGGGGGCACGCTCGCACTCGAGTGCTAAAATCCACGGGTTAGGGGGCGCAAATTACTTGCTGTCAAGGGCTGCCTCAGGTCTCAGCTCACAAAAGACCAACGCCAAGCTCTTCTTATATACAAGGATGTTTATTGCAGTTCATTATTGGTTCCACAACCGAGGCGCGCAGCCCCGCATCTCTTAGCCTAGACGTTTGGAGTCCCCTCTGACTCGGTCCCGCCTCTACACCAGTTTAAGAGGCTTGTGCTAGACCACCTCTTCCTGTCCTTTCTTTTCCGCAGGGTCTTTCTGCCCCCCCTGGGTTCCTTCCCTCCTGCTTTCCCCTGACGCGGATCCCTCAGATGCCTGCTCCCCCCTCCTTCGTGCTTTTGGGCCAGGCTCCTCCTCTGGGCTCTCTGCGTTTCCGCGCGCCTCCACATTTGAACTTGGCGCGCGTTCGCTACCCCTGACCTTCCTTTTGACAGTTACACTACTCCCTGTACTACTCTCCACCCCTTCCGGCAGGACGTCCTGCCCCGATCTCCTTCCCCTGTCTCCTTCCTGCTCTGCTCCGTGTGTCACACTGGGAACTCCACCCTTCTCACTCCGTTCCTCCTGGGAATCCGACCCCGATCTCCCACTCCCACTCGGGGTTTCCCTGCTGCTTCTCTGCTCCTGGCAAGTCCCCCCTGTGACCCCCCTTGGCTTGACCAGGGGCGCCCCCTTCTGGGAATCCTCCGATTCACTTGAGAGACTCATGGAAGACCTCAAGTCATTGTCATCCTCTTCCTCACTGTCCTGGGTTTCTTCCCCATCGCTCTCCGTCTCTCCCCTCACCTGTGCCTCTGTCCCTGAACCCCTGACACTTGCCTTGCCCCGGGTGCTGACAACCCACGCTACGCCACTGCTCATAGATATGGAGATGATAGCAGTGTGTTCAAAGGATACAGGGCAAGCAAAAGAAAAACAGACATTTTTCCAAATCAGAAATTCTAAGCCATGGGTGTGATTATTCTAGAGTTTGACTCAAAGCTACTCATATCTCACATGAATGTTTTCAGAAACATCATCACATGCTCCTTGTTAAACACTCATGACCAGCATGACAATCATATGAATGACATATTTATCTCAGACTTACACATGACAGTCTCTTCCAAATAATTAGCTGCCTAATGCCTCACACTCTTAACACCTGGCGGCCTGTCCTCTCTTTGACCACCATTGCTGCTGTATCCTCTTCAGACCTTATTCAACATCACAGAAGAAAGAAGAGGTGATTGGAAAGGGCAATTCTGAAGCCATGGGGAAGAGGCATTGAGCCCTTTTGTTGCAGAAAGCCGTGAGCCATACACGGATACAGAATGAGAAACCCATGGGTCCCATAGGAGAAAGTGAGCTGTGGTTTGGAGTCTACAGAAGAAGTTTTTTTTATTCCCCCCAAGCCAAATATCTGGGATGAGGAACTTTTTCAGCCCAGGGGTCACCACCCCCCAGCAACTTTACAGCACCAGTCGTGATAGATGGTGGAACAGGGTGCAAAAATGGAGAGAGTGACTCTTAGTTTTATACATTAGGTTACACTGCAGCCAGGCAAAAGTCAAATGTTTTTCTGTGCGTGCACACACATACACACATCTTCATCCTCCATCCAGACAAACAAGAGGCATTATCACATTTCAAGCACACATCCTAGCCACCCAAAAGCACCCTTGGGGCATTATTACAATGCAATTCTTTGTGTATAACACACTGTATCCAACAGGGCGCACTCCCTAGTGTTAGGGTTGCCATATTTCCAAAATTAAAATTCCTGAGGCCCACAAAATTGTTAGGAAACCACCAAAACTGTTGTCCTACATCCCATAGCTGTCAACTTTCAGATTTGAAAATAAGGGATCAGCAGCCTCACATGTCTCGGAGACAGTCAACAGGATATCTAACAATCCGGGATAGCAGCGGGAAGCAGCAGGAAACAGTGCTGAAATAAGGGAATTTCCCACAAAAAAGGGAAGGTTGACAGCTATGCTACATCTGGGTTTTCCCCGACACTTTGCCGATTCAGCAAAATTCCCCACTAACACCGTTTTTACTCCCCAAAACAGGTTACTGCTGCTAATTCTGATTTGTTTGTGTTCTGATTCTTTCCCCGTCAAACAGTGCTTCGCTGTTTGGAGGTAATAAATTAGATCATCGTTACTTGCAAAGGGATTATGAAGATAATAATTAACAAATGAGGCAGCTAAAAGATTTATTGGTCTGGCCTGATCCAGGATGGGTTTCCTCTTGGACAGAGCATCATCCTGCTTTCATTTGCCAGTAATTAGCCTCACCTTTATTGCATTGTAAATACTGCTTTAATTACTGTACCACTTAACTCAAGAGATGGGACTTGATAGCTAGAGCTTAATGGGTTTCAAGAGCAGCAACTCCCTCCCCCTTGAACTCTGAACAACAGATGCATGAGAAGAATAAAAACTAGCCGAGAATACAGACATGTTTAAAGTCCTCATTAGTGGGATTTCCCATGCGAGTTCCCTTTATGCTTCTTTCAGCTGAAAGCAATAATGAGTTATTAACATCATGATACCCCATATTCCTTTTCACAACGAAGCATAGGGAAACAAGCACTCAGATGGGTGCAGTCCAGATCTTTGAAGCCTGACAAAGTCCAGCTTATATCAAGAGGGCTCTACTACCTTAAAAATGTTGTCCGCACTTCAGCATTAGCACCCAACATTCACTTTAAAGAGCAGGAAGTGAGTTAAAAGGTAAAGGTAAAGGTACCCCTGCCCGTACGGGCCAGTCTTGACAGACTCTAGGGTTGTGCACCCATCTCACTGAAGAGGCCGGGGGCCAGCGCTGTCCGGAGACATTTCCGGGTCACGTGGCCAGTGTGACATCGCTGCTCTGGCAAGCCAGAGCCGCACACGGAAACGCTGTTTACCTTCCCGCTAGTAAGCGATCCCTATTTATCTACTTGCACCCGGGAGTGCTTTTGAACTGCTAGGTTGGCAGGCACTGGGACCGAACAACGGGAGCACACCCCGCCGTGGGGATTCGAACCGCCGACCTTTTGATCGGCAAGCCTTAGGTGCTGAGGCTTTTACTCACAGCGCCACCCGCGTCCCACAGGGAGTATATGCTGCATGTCATTTTCAAAGCTCTGGGTGGGAAACAAGAAGGGGTTTTTGAAGTACAAATGCCGCATTTTTAAATTCATGTTAAACAACAAATATCCATGGGTAGTACATTAATGTTTATCCTTGCTTCCTGATGAGGAAGAATGATTTTTGATTTTTAAATGTGATCTACTACTGTTATATATTCTCATTGTTCTAATTTGCATTAAAAAAATACATTAGGAAGAAAATTCTAACTCTGCTAGATTTCCCATATCTCACATTTGTGAAAATGTTTCTTCTCAATCTAGTTTGAACTAGGTATCATATCCAATGTTTGAACAATAATACAAACTCCCCAAGTTTGAAAAGCCTCATCGTACTTCAAGTCAGGGCAGGACACCTTTGAATGAGGGTCTACTTTGAAAAAGGGTTCAGTTCCAACTAGGGTTGCCATATTCTAGAAGTAAAATTCAGGACACAAAAGTTGTTGAGCTTTTTTACCGGACGTATGGCAACCCTAGCAGCCCACTGCTGTAAGTTTTTCTCCTCTGGTGAAAGAAACCTCTTTATCAAAACACACAGAGATTAAGAACAGAACAGTAAAGCAGGATCATAAAAACCAACAAAGCGGTATTATAAATGCAAACAAATACAGGAATTCAGTAACAGGTTCCAAGCCTGGAGTAAATTATATTTCTCTACAAGACACCTAAAGTAACTGATCGATGGTGCTTCATGACTGGCAGAGAGGAGGAAACAGAGCAGGCTCATTAGAGACCAAGAAAGAAGGCTAAAAAAAGACCTGCCTTGTCTCTAGTGAGCATCAACACTGCCAGATAGATTCTTTTGCATCAAAAAATATGAGGGTTCTTTTGTTTTGTTTTGCTTTGAAGGGGTGCTAGAGAAGGAAGTGGTTTTCAGTGGCCTCCTAAGCATCATCAAATGAGAGAGGAAACACATCGCCGGGGAAAAAAGAGGTCAAACTAATGTGCATAAGCTAGTTTAGATGTATATGTACAAATTCAGAAATACCTAATATAATTTTAATAGAAATGCACTGCATTTCTGGATCATGGGGGAAATACAAACAAGTGGCACCATGTGCCTGCTCAGTTTGCTTCCCAAGGACTAACTGTTGGTGGCAAACTTCAAGCGACCACTCTTCCTTCTTCAGTTTAAAATAAATAAATAAATCTTTAAACTGGATTTTTATGGGACTGCCCTCCAAAGGGAAGACCTTCCTTCTCTAAATCAGGGTACATGCCCATTGTCCACCCTAAAGCAATGGGCCTGTTAGGATATGAGTGTATTCTTTGCCCATGCGTGTAAAAAACAAATAACAAAAACATTTTCAAGAGAAACTGAAATGAACGGGATGGAAAGGTTTCTCAATCAGATTCTTATTTTAAAGTCAATATTCTTGTTCTAATTCTTGGTTTTTGAACCAACCAATAATTCAGTTATATCTGAATTTAAGTTCAAAGGGAATCTCATAGGTGGGTGTCACAATCAGCTTCTAGTTATATGCTGCATGTCATTTTCAAAGCTCTGGGGTTTGAAACAAGAAGGGGTTTTTGAAGTACAAATGCACATTTTTAAATTCATGTTAAACAACAAATATCCATGGGTAGTACATTAATGTTTATCCTTGCTTCCTGATGAGGGAGAATGATATTTGATTTTTAAATATGATCTACTACTGTTATATATTCTCATTGTTCTAATTTGCATTAAAAAATACATTAGGAAGAAAATTCTAACTCTGCTAGATTTCCCATATCTCACATTTGTGAAAATGTTTCTTCTCAATCTAGTTTGAACTAGGTATCATATCCAATGTTTGAACGATACTAGGCATAGCAATATAATGAGATTTTCCACTTATCATTAATGTCTATCATTTTGGAATGGTGAATCCTACCACAGTTCAATATCTGCAGATGTCCATAGAGCATTTCACAAACAATGCCATATTGGCCCGAATATAAGCCGCACCTTTAAAATTCAAGGGGGGGGGAGAAAAAAAGACAATACCCAAATAAAAGCTGCTCCCTTAAAATTCCACAGGCACTCACACCCGTTCTGTTTTACTGTATGTCTGTTTCAGCAGTGATATCGTAAAAGCCAAATTTTGTAAGGTCGCAAATTTAAGCCACACTTTTACTTTTCATGGTCGGAATTTGGGGGGGGGGAATGAGGCTTATATTCAGGCCAATACGGTATATTCTTTTGTTGGTCAAAACCAGCAGACAGAGCATTGGAATTGGATCGAGGCTTAAATCTCACTGAGCTGTGCAATGTTCAACTTCAAATCCTGCCGAATCATGCTATAACCAGCTGGTCAGGGCAAATCACAGCTTTCATGTTCAGTCTTCCACATAAAAATGCAGTACTAACATACCTAATGTGGTTGATTGCAAAATAATGCACATTAAATAGAGACACAACAAGTCACATTCTTGCACAGATGAGCCAGGAATGGATGACATGGATCTGACTGTGGGTGAGATTCATGTATCAACAGTTCAAGCATTGCCTTATTAATGAGCGCAAAGCGCTAGAAGTGATCCGTACATCTGCTGTACCAGATATATGTGACAACTGAATGTGACAACTGAATTGACCTTGAGACTGTGACTGAGTGGCTCTTTATTGTGGTTAAATAGCTAATGTGCTGTGCTTCCTAGTTGAGTTTTCATTTCTGCAGAGGAATAAACAACCGGTGCTTCTGTAAAACTAGTTCAAGCATTTCACAAGATCTTTGGCAGAAACGAGTTGCATGAAATTCTCTCTATACAATGGCCTTGGGAAGCGGATCTTGGCTGCCACAATATATAACAGGGCAGACAGCTTTGTGCTTCTGGGAGAGGCTTGGGCCACACATTCTCTAAATTACCCCCATTATCCGATCTCTCTTCCATCAGCTGCACTGACTCTTCCAGCAACAGAAGGTTGGAGGTGGATAAAAAATGTGCCTGCACAGCTAGAAGTGCTTTGATACAATTGTAATGTAGGCATAAAATCAAGGAACATATGCAGAGGCATCTGCTCACAGTTGTGAAGACATATAAAAATATGGAGCTGCTGAGAAACTTTGATGGATTTTATGACAGAGAAACTACATCTTTTTATAGTGTAGTATACGAATCCACAAAAAGTGATGCCTGCCCCTTTAGTTATTCATTGCTCATTTACAACCACAATTCCCTCACATGACAAACCGGACAATTTACAGCAGGGTCCCTTTTGGGATTTTAAGTTGTCGGCCACGTTAATTTTGTGTGGCAAAAAGAATCCAAAATGCACCAGCAAACATTGTGGGCATTTGGTAGTGAGGGAAAGCCAAATGATGAAGCAGTTATTACCCTTTATGGGCCATATTCAAATGAGGAGATGTTGTGGGTAGAGCCTTATTACAGCCTTGAGAAATTTTGGTTGCCTGAAGCGTGTGTATTTATTTATTTATCAAAGGCATTTTTAACTCCATTCTTCAGCCAAAAAAGGCTTACATAAGACCTATAAAAACAAGACGGTCCCTGCCCACAGGCTTACAAAGACCAAAAGGAGTGGAGCGTAAAATAGAGACCCCTTCAAAAGAAAAATGAGCTGCTAGACAAAGTCCTCGAGGGCAATATTTGTGCCAAAGTGTTTATTTTTTAACAGGGGTGGGGGAGGGGACAGTTTAAAGGAATATTTCTCCCGTGTCAGGGAACAGACTAGGCTCTAAAATGGCTTTCTTGTGCCTTGAAAATACCCCCCAAAATATTGTTTTCATCAGCAGAAAGATGAAGAATGAGAAGATGGGATTGACACCAGCTCTCTCCCACACAAGTTGACAGCTTTCCTTCTTAGCAAAAACTGTGAGACTCCTTCAATAAATACTGTCACGACTAGTGGGATAATGAAACATTACAAGGAGTAGATCTCAGACTACACAGGGCTGTTGTTTTTTCCAAAATAAAATGCACTAGGCCTTCAGAAGGAGTGCAAAGTGCAAGGCACCCAGTTGCTACTGATAACTTAACAACTGGGACTGGCAACTGAAGTGAACCCAGCACAGGGTTATTTTCCCATCACTGTTAGATGTTTTAGGTAAAAACTGGTGGTCTTCTCTTGTTTACACCCTGAGTAAAGGCTTTCCAGAGCATAAAGAACCTCTTTCAATATTAGGGGTCCTTCAGATAACCTGTTTATTGAGCATTCATCCATATTTGCTTACAGAAAGCTGAGAGGGCAATTAGACTACACCTGGTCTTTATTGAGCATTTGTTCTGAGCATTGTTGCTTGGAGGAAAGTTATACAACAATGAACATTCATCCTGATTTGCTTGTGCAATGTTTATGCATCTTCCCATTGGTCATTCATTCACCCCACACTTTTTCAGTACAATTCCCCATTACTTTCCTAATCACTTTTTTAAAAAGTTGATTTGTTGTTCCCTGGTGACAGAGCATTAATCCCCCTTTAATTATGCAAACCTAAAGCTGTGGTATGCACTTGTATCCCTCCAGCAAAATACTTACAATCTAGAGGCTACCTAGATCAGCTTTCCAAGACAGAAAGGAGATGTAATTATAACAGTGGCAATGGACACAGATGGAGCAGAGGAGAAGACCAGAATACATCAGTAAGAACAGGATTCCTCCTCTTAGTGCTGAACAACATATTACACTCACTGTAAATCTATATATGGTGTTTTATTTATACATATCTACATACATAATAAGGGACGCGGGTGGCGCTGTGGGCTAAAGCCTCAGCGCCTAGGGCTTGCCGATCGAAAGGTCGGCGGTTCGAATCCCCGCGGCGGGGTGCGCTCCCGCTGCTCGGTCCCAGCGCCTGCCCATCTAGCAGTTCGAAAGCACCCCCGGGGGCAAGTAGATAAATAGGTACCGCTTACTAGCGGGAAGGTAAACGGCGTTCCGTGTGCGGCTCTGGCTCGCCAGAGCAGCGTTGTCACGCTGGCCACGTGACCCGGAAGTGTCTTCGGACAGCGCTGGCCCCCGGCCAATAGATGTGAGATGGGCGCACAAACCCCAGAGTCTGTCAAGACTGGCCCGTTCGGGCAGGGGTACCTTTACCTTTACCTTTACATACATAATATACCCTTGTGAGTTTGGAGCAGGGTCAATCTGTATGATGCCTGAGTCCTTTCTAATTCCTATGGTTCTGGGTCCAACAAAGGTTAAAATCTAAGAGGGGGCATTGTTCAACTAATTAGGCAAGTTTCTTTGTGAGAGAATGACCATAGTTGCCACCTAAGGACCGCCATCAGTACAGAAAAAAAAGTAGTTTCAAATTCCCAGCCCACAAGCAGAGCAAGCTGAAAGAGATTGCTATCACCAGCCTTTTAGCTTAATGCATCATCTGGGTTTTCATTATGATCTCCTTTCCACTACCCTCGATTTTCATCTCATTTCTTATTCTCTTTCATTTACATCTTTGGGTTTTCTTACAACAGCTTCAAAATTCATCTGCTCCTTTTAACTGTTTTTAGTATGCCCATTACATATTTTTAAATCCTTTGTAATTGCTAGCGCTCTCATACTCGTTGACTCACACTTTCTCTCTCTGACTATATTCTCTTTCTTTCACCAGCACCAAATATTTCATTGATTTCATTTTTGAAACTTATTAGTTCATCTCTCAATACTTTTATGAATTCAATACCTCTTAGATTGTCTGAGTTTTGATTCTTTGGTTCTTTGCACTTCTTGCATCCATAGGGTGTCTTAATTTCTTTAAAAAGATTGCAATAAAGCCAAGTGTTTCCTCTCTCCTTTTCTTCTGTAATTTATACTTTCCTTTTTATAGAAAGGTTCCTGCTGTAATTATACTTATCAAATATTACACCTTTCCTTAAATCCTTATTAATTCCCCCAAAATCTATAAAACGCATAGTTCACTTTTTATATATAGCAATTAGTCTCTAGGAAAAAATATTGCACATATACCAGTTTTCATAATAATAATCAATACTGTAGTCAGTCCCTTAAAAGCCAATATTAAGTAGAGCCCATAGATAACACTTCTTTTATAAGTTCATGAGATAGTGTTCATCTGGTTTGAAATGGGTCCCTATGAGTTCAGCCCTTTATTCTATTCTAAGAATGCTGACATAATCTTGTGCCAACAGGATTCTACTATCTAGGTCAGGGGTCCCCAAACTAAGGCCCGCGGGCCGGATAAGGCCTGAGGGACTTGTTTATCTGGCGTGCGGCAACCCCTGCCCCCCACTGCTGCTGCCCACTCTTACCTGCGCTGCACACCTGCCCACTTCCAGGTCTGAGGAGCACCGGAAATAGCTTGTGTGCATGTGCAAGCATTATTTCCGGTGCACATCCGGGTTGGAGGAGGCCCATGCACATGCGCACAATCTATTTTCGGTGCTCCTCCGACTCGGACGTGCACTGGAAATAGCGTATGCACACGCGGTCCCCCACCCTCCGACCCACTGTGCAATTGGCACTGGAGACGCTGGCCTGAGATGCAGTAAGTTTGCTGACCCCTGGTCTAGGTTAGTGGTTACTTTGGTCATTTCACTTATGCCCACAAACCAAAAAGGAGGGAGTTGGATCTTATCAGAGCTTTACTCCTTTTTCTTCACATAGGTAAATTTATTGCTTCTCTACTGAGAACATTTAAGAACAATTAGCACTAATTTTGATACTCAATAAGCCTCAATATAGTGTTTTGATAAGTTTCTTCACCTTTAGGCAGGAGATTGGGGAGGCAGTTGCAGGCATTGAATGAAAAGCCTGCAGAGGTGGGGTAACAACACCTCCCAAATACTCTGCTTTGGGATAACACACATAGAGCAGGAGCTTGACAACATGACCTATATCATCACCCAGTTTTCTTATATTTTGGACACCTGGAGCCACTGAAGGAAATTCACCTCACCATCTTTTGCTATTCCCCTTCCATTATTAAACAGGGTTGGGGAGCAGGAGGGAGAGAGGTTTTACTTGGCAGCCAAATTCTGAAGTGCAAGCAAAAGGTCATAGGATACCCTTTCTGTGGCACAAACCTATCTTTGAGGGATATTGTAAGGTCCTGGCACATGCCCTGTAATGGCAGCAGGTTTTAATTTTGAATTGTGTTATGTAAATCACAAGGAGGTATCATTTTTTGAGCTAAAGGATAGGTAATAAGAGCTCCCTTTTGGACTAAAATATCAGGTCCTCTTGGCAATTCCATTGTCCTCAGACATTCAGGGATGGTGGCGGCCCAGGAGGTGGAATTCTTTGTGGTAGCCAAAAAGTTGTGGAAGTCCCTCCCAACAGAGGTGCAGCTGACATCTTTATTATATATAGCTTTCATCCTATGCTAAAGGCATAGAACTTTGCCCTGACCTTTGACATCAGAGAGACCAACAGATAGATACCGACCCTGTTATCATGATTGTAAAATGTTTTACCTGTTTTTAGTATTTTTACATTGTGTAATCCACCTTGGAACTTTATGGTGCAAGGCAGGGTTTGAAATCATTGTCGTCGTCATCATCATAACTACATTCATTCATACATCTCATTCCAATCTCTGGAACTTAATATTAGTTGTATTTCTGACCTGAAGTGTTTCAAGTGTCCCTACATTTAACTGTGCACAATGGAGCAAACCAAAGCACATATGTTATGCTTTATATCCAGCTTTTGAGAGAAGAGTATAGAGAGAGAAGATCAGAATGCATTAGTGAAACTGATGTACCTCCCTCTCCCATTCAGTACGGGAGTTGGCAGAGAAATAACTCGGAGAGAAAAATAAATTTTACAATTATTGATAAGAAACCTGAGTTCCTCAGGTTAGTTATAGATCTGAATGAAGAAGGACAGAAGGAGAATGAGTGTTATTTCCTTGCATATTAGTCAGACTTACAATAGCGTGTTGAAAAAAGGCATCAAGTGAAGTATGGCCCTTATATAAGATACATATGGGTTGCCAAGCATTTTAGGCCTGTGATCACGTTTCCATATTGGACACTCTGTCATGAGCACCACATATGAAGGAGAACTCTCCCGTCCCCAACTATAACCCTTCTCAAAATTGCCTCCCCCTATTTTTATTTTCAATTTGGTTTTTTTAAAAGCCTCTTATTGGATAAAGAAAACTTCTTTCAAGCCTTTTTTCAACTCATGATGCTGGTGTCAGTGAGGGCCACTGAGGGCACATGTGTACCTAAGAGGACCATGTTAGTGACCCACAATGCACCAGAATTATACATAACTTTCATTAAAATGAAAGCTCCATTTCTGCAGGTTCACCCCCTGCAAAAGTGTGGAGGTGGCTATTTTATTTAGAGAGCAGGAAAAATTGAAGAATTTCAACAACAACAACAACAACAACAACAACAACAACAACAACAACAATAATTTATTTATACCCTGCCCATCTGGCTGAGTTTCCCCAGCCACTCTGGGCAGCTCCCAATCAAGTGTTAAAAACAATACAGCATTAAATATGAAAAACTTCCCTAAACAGGGCTGCCTTCAGATGTCTTTTAAAGATAGGATAGCTGCTTATTTCCTTCACATCTGAAGGGAGGGTGTTCCACAGGGTGGGCGCCACTACTGAGAAGGCCCTCTGTCTGGTTCCCTGTAACCTCACTTCTCGCAATGAGGGAACTACCAGAAGGCCCTCAGCGCTGGACCTCAGTGCCCGTGCTGAACGATGGGGATGGAGACGCTCCTTCAGGTATACAGGTTTAACAGTGGTTACGAAAGTGAAATACCTGGGGATTAACATGACAGCTGAAAATGGGAATTTATTTAAAGACAATTATGAAAAATGCTGGACTGAAGTGAAAAAAGATCTAGAAATCTGGTCAAATTTGAAGCTTTCACTGCTAGGCCATATTGCTGCGATAAAAATGAATGTATTGCCTAGAATGTTATTTCTGTTTCAAACATTGCAAATTTTGGATAAAATGGATTGCTTCAAGAAGTGGCAGAGAGATATTTCTAGATTTGTCTGGCAGGGCAAGAAGCCTAGAATAAAATTTAAAATACTAACGGATGCAAAGGAAAGAGGTGGATTTGCCCTGCCAGACCTTAAACTTTATTATGAATCAGCAGCTTTTTGCTGGCTGAAAGAATGGCTGCTTCTTGAAAACACAGACATTTTGCATTTAGAAGGCTTTAATAATGTATTTGGATGGTAATGCATATTTATGGTATGATAAGGTCAAAGCACATAAAGCATTTAAAAATCATATTGTCAGGAAAGCATTGTTTAATGTCTGGATAAGATACAAGGACCTACTTGAAAATAAAACCCCAAGGTGGTTGTCACCGATGGAAGCAAAGGCGCAGAAAAAGCTCAATATGGAGGCCAAATGGCCGAAATATTGGGAAATTTTGGAACAAGAGGGAGACAGATTGAAATTGCAGAGTTTTGAAAAACTAAAAAATAAAGTGCGAGATTGGCTTCATTATTATCAGTTAATGGAGGCATATAATTTGGACAAGAAAATTGGCTTCCAGGTGGAAAAATCAAAATTGGAAACAGAACTGTTAGAACCCAAAACCAAGATTCTGTCAAAGATGTATAACTTGCTGTTGAAATGGAATACTCAGGATGAAACGGTGAAATCTGCTATGATTAAATAGGCACAAGATGTTGGACATAACATAATGATGGCTGACTGGGAACAGTTATAGACCACAGGTATGAAGTTTACGGCATGTAATGCCTTAAGAGAGAATATTATGAAAATGATATACAGGTGGTACATGACACCAGTCAAGCTTGCAAAAATCTATCATTTGCCCGATAATAAATGCTGGAAATGTAAAGAAACTGAAGGCACATTCTTTCACCTTTGGTGGACGTGCCCAAGGATTAAGGCTTTCTGGGAGATGATCTATAATGAAATGAAAAAGATATTTACAGTGGTGCACCGCAAGACGAACGCCTCGCGAGACGAAAAACTCGCAAGACGAAAGGTTTTTTCGTTTTCGAGTTGCTTCGCAAGACGAATTTCCCTATGGGCTTGCTTCACAAAATGAAGCTTGCCCCGCACCCCAGACCTCTTTTGAAGCAAGGGGCGGCGGGGAGAAGATCGCTTCCTACCATTGCCAGCCCCGCAATCTCCGGGGACAGAGGGGAAGGCGCGCGCGCCCCTTCCCCTCTGTCCCTGGACCCCTTTTGAACCAAGGGGCGGCAACGGGGAGAAGCGATCTTCTCCCCTCCGCCCCTTGCTTCAAAAGAGGGGACAGAGGGGAAGGCGCGTGTGTCCCTGGACCCCTTTTGAACCAAGCGGTGGCAATGGAAAGAAGCGATCTTCTCCCCTCCGCCCCTTGCTTCAAAAGGGGCCCGGGGACAGAGGGGAAGGCGCGCGGCACTTCCCCTCTGTCCCCGGACGGTCTCCATAGGAATGCATTGATTGATTTTCAATGCATTCCTATGGGAAACCATGCTTCGCAAGACGAAAAACTCGCAAGAAGAAAAAACTTGCGGAACGAATTAATTTCGTCTTGCGAGGCACCACTGTAAATATACCTTTCTGAAGAAACCAGAGGCCTTTCTCCTGGGCATGGTCAGCCAATTGGTGCCAAAGAAGGATAGAACTTTCTTTATGTATGCCACAACAGCAGCAAGAATACTCATCGTGAAGTATTGGAAGACACAAGATCTACCCACCCGGGAAGAATGGCAGATGAAGGTGATGGACTACATGGAACTGGCGGGAATGACTGGCAGAATCCGAGACCAGGGAGAAGAGTCGGTGGAAGAAGATTGGAAGAAATTTAAAGACTATTTACAGAAATACTACAAAATTAATGAATGATAGAATGATGTCAGAATGAAGTTAAGTGGTTTTAGCAGCACTGTTACAAAGGAGTATGTAAAAATGGTTTGTTAACAGGTGAGAATCCAAAGTTACAATATATTAAGTTAAAGGATTAGGATAAAAACAAAGAGGGAAAGGATTTGCTGAATTAACTAACTGAACTGGAATACAAAAAAGGGAGGTGTGAGGAGGTCAGGGAAACAAGTAAATGAAAGACAAGACATGGAAAGATTGATTTGTTTTTAAATGTTTTTATTTTTCTGTATTTCGTATTTTTTCTTTTCTTTTTTTTCTTTTCTTATTTTTGTAACCTTTTTTGAAACTTTAATAAATACCATTATAAAAAAAAAGAATTCCCAAGGTTTATAATGTTACTGGATGTGTTACAAAATCAACCGTGTGGGGAAACAGTAAAGGGAGATGTGAAATGTCAAATCGAAGCAATGTGTGAGATATTTAAAAGAGTGAAAGGAGTGATAAAAGAATGAAAGGAGCCCAGGCAACTGAGATCCAAGGTAAAGTAATGGCTGGTAAAGGCTCCTATAATAATCTTACCCTTACAAATAGATGAATGATACAATGGATGAATGGAATACCATCACATAGAGTCATGCTGCTTCAGGAAACAATAGTCCACAATGATGGTTTCAGCTTGCAAGACGTAAGTGCCTGAGCCAACGCTTAAAGGAAATTATGATGAGTGTGTTATTGTGTTTAGTCTGAATTGCAAACAGAGAACCCTCAGCACAAAATGTTGATTTTCCACCTTCTGTCAGGACGTTCCCTAAGTAGCTTGTCTGGCATGCAGTAATACTGAACAAGGTTCCAATCAATATTACGGTGAAGGATGGGCTTTCAGTGAAATGCCTGAACTACAACTTGACTTTGAGGCAGTAGGAAGGCTGATAGCAGCATACAGAACACATCATTCAATACAGGGCTGTAAATGAGAATCAAATCCATCTATGTCAAGGAGCAGATATAGAATTTTGCAGGCAAGATTTTGGCTCCTATGGTTTGAAATATCTGCATTCATTAAGCAATTTCCTCGTAGCTAATGGCTGACTATTTTGTCTGCCTACTACGGTTGCCATATTTTGAAGAGCAAAAAAGAGGACACCTTTATTTACCATCTTCTACTTTAATTATCTAGGCGCTGTGGGTAAAACAGCGCTGGCCCCCAGCCTCTTAAGTGAGATGGGCGCACAACCCTAGAGTCGGACATGACTGGCCCGTACGGGCAGGGGTAC
Organism: Podarcis vaucheri; assembly: GCF_965113315.1. Lineage (NCBI taxonomy): Eukaryota > Metazoa > Chordata > Lepidosauria > Squamata > Lacertidae > Podarcis > Podarcis vaucheri. The sequence continues at coordinate 55,626,466 of NC_138759.1, read as the reverse complement.
CTTTACCTTTACTTTAATTATGGATCGCTATGACAACTCTACCCATGAAAAAGAGGACGTGTCCTGGAAAAAGTGGACCCATGGCAATCCTACAAACCTGTCAATATAGGGCAGGAAGAATGGTATACTCGGTATTATCTTTTTATACCACAGTTTTAAACATTTATACTTTTTCTAAAAGAAAAGCAAAAACTATTCCTTTTCAATACAAAGACCACTCACATGTGCAGTCTGCTGCAGTTTTCCACATCCATCTCTCTCCCCTGCTTCCTTTCTCCCTTTCTTACAGGTTTGCAATGTGCAACTGTACATATGCACATTGATTCAAGAGCAGCGGAAAAAGAAATCAATGTGATTGTGTGATAATGGAACTACGATGTCATGAAATTCACTCATCCATAAAAGGGGCATGAAATTTCAAAATAAATTATGTATCTATGGTGATTAGTGTTTATTACTATCATGTAAAAACAGTGTTTATGTGTGTAATTGTGCACAACTCAGTCAAATTGAATTGTATGTAGAATATTATTTACATCTGCACATGATCCAATAAAACAAAGTAAGCTTCCTCATGCATGATCAGGAATTATGTAGGGAATCATGTCTGAATCATGTATGGAATCATTTCTGGATCAGGAATCATGAACAGAAACCAGATGCTCAACAGAATGTGGATATTATTCAGAAAGGCATGAATATGAATATGTATACATTTTTAATAAGATAAGGAACAAATGATGGAGTGGGGAAGAACTGGAAATATAGCAGACCTGCACCAGGAGCATGTCCAGAATTCTGTTTCCTCAGCCTGCCCTTTCAGTGTGTCACATAGTATAAAATAACTCTAATGTTTGCTGGAATGTACCTAGTATAGTTAATTTCTAGCCTCCTGTTACATTTTGTGCTATCAAATTACAGCCGTGTACTTAAGTGTAAAGGCCCAGCACAACTGTTTAAGAAGGGAAACCTTGGAAATAAGTAGCATTCATATTTAAATTGTTTGGAAAGCTTTAATCAATTTTTAATTAGCTTGGGATGTGTTTTTACCCTCAATTTAACTTCATTCTGAAGAGTAGCTTGGGAGAGCATTACACTGCTGCAAATAGGACGCTTCCTTGCTGTTTAAATCCAGTTAAATGTTACTTAAAAGCATTATCGGTGCTGTAAGAATCACCAGAGCTCACCAAGGAGTAAGGACAGGTTAAGTGTACCTTCATTTTCTTTCCATAGGAAAAAGCACTGGAGACAGAACAGCACCATTACACAGTATCTGATGTATGGAAGCTTATGTGGGATGAGATTATTTTTTTTCTATAGAGGAAAAAGGGAAATTGTTTACCATTTTCATGGATTTGTTTAGAGAAATATTGATAATCTTGGGTCCTTTCCAACTTCAGTTAGTAAGGGAGAAAGAGGGGTTTACGTTCAGCCTCCCCAACAGCTAATATCAGTGGTCACCATGTAAACCAACACACACAGCTATGCATATGCAGCCCTGGAACCAACACATACAGTACAGGATTATAATAATAATTTTATCATTTATACCCCACTTATCTGGCTGGGCCTCCCCATGCACTCTGGGCGGTCCATATCACATCCAAAAACATAATAAAAACATCAAGCATTAAGAACCTCCCAAAACAGGGCTGCCTTCAGATGTCTCCTAAAAGTTGTGTAATTCTTCATGTCCTTGACATCTAAAGTGAAGGCATTCCACGGAGAGGGCACCACTACAGAGAAGATCCTCTGCCTGTTTCCCTGTAACTTCACTTCTTGCAGTGAGGGAACCATCAGAAGACCCTTGGAGGAAGACCTCAGTGTCTTGGCTAAGCGATGTAGGTGAAGACGCTCCTTCAGGTATACTGGGCTGAAGCCGTTTAGGGATTCAGATGATTTCACATGCAAATAGCCCATAGTTGGACTGGAAGTGTAGGAGGGTATGTGTGTATGCGTGAATGCTGTGGGGGTGGATCTGTATAAATTGTGCATTATAAAAGTTAAATTCATCATTTTCCTATTTTCGATCTAGTCAATTTCCCTGCATCTGAATGCACAGCTCAACATCACCGCTGAGGAATTCTTTCTAATAGCTCCGAATTACTGTCCTTTTGAAGAAGAGAAGGGTAATGCTATCCCAAAGGTATTCTGAAAAGAAATAAGTAGCGGCCTTCATATCAGATGAAACCAACGAGACAATTATTCACATTCTTCAAAATCACCATCCGCCACACCAAGAAATGCTCTTAGTGACATTTGATATTCATGCTAAAGCAAAAAGGAGCAAGTTGCTTAAATATATTGCTTTAGCATTGCTTTTTATTTTAATGGTCTTTTCCCAAGTATATTCCAGTATGCTAAAGCAGAGGAACATTTCTCTACTGTTTGTTTTATGATATTTTCTGCTTGTAACAGAACATAAACTAGTGTACTAAAGAACTAACTATATTTTTTCTTTAAAAGGAAACCCCATAGTGATGAAAGTCTAATGCACATAATCTAAGGGAAAATTGCAGATGTAGGAAAGATGTGTTTTTTTCTTATTGAAATTCTAAATGAGGAAGGAAGAAAAGAAACTGTGGTTGGAATCCTGCACATACCTACTGCATATTGGAGCAAGGCTGGCTCAACTTACTACTGAATATGTATAGGATTGTATATTATATGTACAAATTGAGAATATAGTAGGAGGCTTTTTAAAATTCTGGAAGATACATCATAATAAGTTGGAGCCAATATATGATTAAATAAACTACATGGGTATAAACAAGAAAATCATTAGCAGGCTGTAGTCCTTGTGTTGGTGGACTTGTAAAAATATTCAAGCTTTGTAGTAATGAGTAATTGGTATGATAAAATATATAACTGGATGATTTGTATAGAACCTCAGTATTACTAAAGGATTATTAAAACATTTGGTACAACTAAGTCCATTCACCTTCTACAGTGGGCAGTGTTGTGGCTGGACCACGGAGGTGATCCAGTCAATGGCTGGGTTGCATGGCCTGCCAGGGGGTGGGCCATACTCTCCATGAACACCCAGAACAGATTAAAGGAGTTCACAGGAGGAGGAGAGTCCTTGTGCTTGAGAAAACACTTTGTTGGGTATCATCTAATATAAGTAACAGGCCCACTTACCTGTGTTGTTACATTATCAGATCGTGCAATTCTGCATCCCACATCACTGGCCGCTGTCGGTAGGTACATGATGGCGTTACAACATGGGCTAGCATTCCTGAAAATTAAAGAGGGAGAGGAACAAACCCTTTGCAGTATCACCGGCTTCAAATGTAATGTCTAGTTCTGCCTTCAGCATCTTAAGGCGTTCTCACATAGAAAGCATGACCAGGCCTAGTCACACAAACCCATCAAAAGGCACCCTTTCCTAAGCTCAGGAGATCACATTTGCCATGCTGATGGCTATATTTTGTGGTGATGATGTTTCAGATATATCTGAGCACACACGAGGAGTTTCAGAAGGTACAAGTAGGATCCTTGAAAACTTTGTATTTTCATCCGATGTGATGATCCACCAGGATACACACTGAAGAAACTGCTGGGCTGGGTTGTTACTTTAGGTTCTAGTGCAACTCTGTCCAACCAGGGAGTTCTCCCCATGATCTGGAATATAAAAAGTTCATAGGTTCTCCCTTGTTCCTTTTTGTGTCTTTACAGATGATGATATCTGACTAGCCTAGTCAATTTTCATTGCCTTCTAGATCACTGTGTAGCTTTTGGATCACTCGTTACAACAGGGTTGTATGGTTACATCATTAACATGCACAACATCATAAAATCTAGCTCTCCAGGTTCATTGTCTCTGTCCATGAAATAATGCTAACTCTCAAGATAGCACAATAACATTAATGTCCTTACCCAGTTTCTTCATTCCATTTGCTTTCAGGATGATCTCCCACTTGGTCCTAAGTGTGCCCTGTTGCAACAGAGTCCAAGAATTAGGAGGAAATGAATCTCAATCTTCAATGTGGGGTGCAGTTGCCATTGCTCCCTTTCTCACACTACACAGAGCCTGTTCTTGCGGTTCTGCATAGGTCTAGGAGCAAGGCATTGTAGGTAGGCCAACTATTCTTTGCAGTGGTGATGTTTGAATCCACTTAAAATGGATTTTCCTATCAATGATAATTCATAGCATTATAATAACCTTGTAACCCTAAGTACACACCCATCTCATCCTGTACACCTACTGCGAAGTATGAATACAAAATACAAGTTTTAGTAAAATGATGATACATCATGTGAAACTATACTCTGCCAGAAGCTTCAAGCTGCAACTGAACAGCCTCTCTACAAAGACTACTGACTTACGAAACAGGAGTAGCTGGCAATCAAAGCAGGCTTGTGGACAGGAATTGATTCTGATGTCAGCTGTCAAGGCAGAGGGTATTTAGTTCCCTCCTGCTGGTATTTGTTAGTTATTGTAATTTAAAAGGCTCAACGGATCACAAGGATCACTGAGGTTAAGTACCTGAAAGCAATAAAAGAAGAGACTCTTCAATATTTCACACTCATTAATTCATTTAATAAACAAAATCAGTGAAATAGCAATTTTGCTGATCGGAACTGCAAAGCTTAGAGGACAAATAAAAGAGACATCAATGCTTCAAATGGGATTTGTGAAAAGCCAATGTGGAATTATCTACATATAAGGAGAAATGCTTCTGCTAACTATAAGAAGCCTGTAGCTAAGGTTTGTGGGATTTCTTAGTGGAGTGTGTGTGTGTGTGTGTGTGTGTGTGTGTGTGTGTATGTATGTGTATGTATGTGTGTGTATGTGTATGTGTGTGTGTGTATATATATATACACACACACACACATACACATACACACACATACGAAATCTAATCTATTTCGTAGATACAAAATCTACGAAAGCAAATATATATATATATATCAATCAGAATAGGTTAATGTTTTATGAGTTCATCTACATATCAAAGGGGAAGGCAGGGGGGTGGATTTTGTCATCACATAGGGCACCACTGAAATTTGTGATGCCAAGATCCACCACTGATCTACACTGACTGGCAGCATCTCTGTAGGGTTTCAGATATGGAATATTCCCAGCCATACAAGGAATTGAACCTGCAACCTTCTGTATGCAAAGCACTCAACTATGGCCCTTCACTGAATGTCTATTGGCATCTGTACTCTGTCCTATATAGACGTACTGCTGTCCACCAGGAATTCCGGGGTCTAAAATGGTTAGCATATGGTCTGACACTGGGACCTAAATGATGAGCTAGCTAAAACCTAGCTGGGCTGCAGAGTGCTCTTCATGTGTGCAAAGGAAAAGGGGCATGCATTATCAGCCCCTGCTATTGGTGAATATGTAGTATGAAGATCAGGACTGGCCAACCATTGTATAAACACTCGGAGCCTGGCATTCTGGCTTTCCATAGTCAGTGAAACAGTACTTTTACCCTGATTTAGTTGGCCTTCAGTGTTCTCGGCTCCAGTTGTTGACCTCCGAGACCCTGAGCAGGAAAACAAGGCACTTGGATGTATATTCAGGTACGGCCAAACACAGCCCTAGCCTGGCCATTTTGGGCACAATGTTCCAGTTCATGCCACCTCCCCATATTGTCATGTGACCCTAGATGTATCAGTCATGCACAAGTGGTTTTAAGGACTTCGTGCACAATCTGGATTCTCCTACATTCATTGGGTCCTCTATAGAGATTCTATGAAAGTATTATCTCTTCTTGTGTGTGCAAGGCACTCTAAATTCCAGATCAATCTAGTGTTAGAATTGAATGAAGGCATTGAGTGTTAAAACTGTGCTAGACCCATGGGGTCACAAAGAGTCGGACACGACTAAACGACTAAACAACAACAGACCCATGTGTGTATTTGAGCTGTGTACTAGACAGTCTGCAATCAACATGTATCAACAGCTAATTAAATCAGGACTAGCCTCCTGCATGAGCTGATAGCCTGGGAGGAATAGGTGATTAGGATGACAAAGGATCAAGGGCAAATCCCTCCCTCCGTCCCTTAACTGAGAATCAATTCTAAAAGATAATGCTAGTGTTTTATGTTAGAGTTGAAGATTGCAGTTGGGAGTCATGCATCTGAGTTAGTAAGCAGCAGACTGGAGAGACAGCCAGAGAGCAATGTTTGAGAGCAATGGTTGTGTAGCCTTATTGGAGTTCACCGATTGGGTCTGCGTTGCTCCGGGACAGGAGGAAGGAAGTCAAATGACACCGAGGTTGATTCCAAGAAAGAGTTTATTCTGCTCTCCGGATAGCAGAAGGCACTTGCGTGGTGAGTCCACAGCAAGTCCAAAGAAATGAGAAGTTTCATGCAGTATATATATCCTCCAGGCACCCTCTCCCTCCTTCCCCAGCCACATCAGCCTATGTACGCAGGTTGACATCACATATGTTCTTGCTCTGGTATTCTTAACCATAAAAGGGTATTCCTTCCTGTACTTCTGACCATAAAAGGATCTTCCTCTTCCTACTCTTATCTTGGAGGAAGAGGTCATCATCTCTGAGAACACACTCTGGCTTTGTTCCCGGACTTAGGTCTGTGCGTCAGGGTTGTGGTAAGATAAGACTTAGAGTGTCATCCCTGTTCCACTTTAGAGTGGACAAGGCCATCCTTATCGTCACAGACTGATAAAGGAGAGAGCCTTGTTTATGCAGTTGTGTTCTTGTTATGCATTTGCTCAACAGCTCAAGTTAAGCATTTTAGAAATGCTAAGAAGAAAAGGGGGGAGTTGAGTCAGTTTTAAACTGACTGCACAGAAACCCATTCCTTCAGTTGGTGTCTGAAGTCCAAGACTGCTGTGGCTATGGGAGAAGCCAGAATCTCTTGGGGGATTAATACTGTTAACTCCTCCATATAGGCTCAGGTTGTATTTATGTGTAAATAAACCATATATCATAATGATTCCACTGTCTCAGCTATGCCTCAATTTCCAAAAGGAAAAACAAGCCCTGGGTGCCTGGAACCCCTGGCCTCTTGCCCTGCTCAGAGATGGGGGTGGTGTGCAAAAATACATTTTATTTTTAACTAAAAAATATTGTCACTTCCCCATGTGCTTCAATGTCTTCACAATGGGGAAGAATAAATATTAGGGGCTGTATTCTTTGCTTTCCATGGTGTAGGCTTTATTTGCCTAATTTGCAAGCAAAGGGTTTCTAACTTTGCCTGAATAATGAAGTGGCATAATCCTCAAACTGCTGCCCTGGTGCATGCCCCTGTGTTTTCCTCTGAGGGTCACAGCAGTCCAGACATTTCAGGATTGGGCAGCTGGTTTGGGAATTTGCATCAAAGCCAAGATCATACTGCAAATATTCTTGGCTATCCGCTGGGCACTTATTCTGCGTACCACAGTTCACTGGTTAAGTTCATCAAATGACATGCACATCAAGAGCTAAATAGTATGAAAGCCAGCTCCGCTTCTATCCTCAAACTATAAAGTCAGCTTGGAGACTTAGGCTGTTGCATAAAAGAAGCAAAGAAGAAACTTAACACAGCAGTGTAAACGAGCCACAGGAGAAACACACCATAGTGCCACTTGATTGCCATCTCTCATATATGTCAATCACCAAGGCAGTGGAAAGTGCTCACTGATTCTGTAGTGCTCATTTCGGAGGGATACATTTGGGTGAGGTGAGGTCCTATAACATGTTTGCATTTGTCATCCCTGAATTGTAACTGGAAACGTAATCTCCCAAGGCAATAAAATGACTCACATTCTGCAACATTTGTCTGGATAGCTGATTTCATTATGCTGAATTTCTTGATTGAATAAATAAATAAAGATACTTCCTAGGCCACTGCAACTACTTCCTGTATAGCAGGGAACTTGTGGCCCTCCTGATGTTGTTGGACTCCAACTCCCATCATCCCAAGCCAAGATGGCCAATGGTCAGGCGTGATGGGAGTTGCAGTCCAGCAACACCTGAAGGACTACAAATTCTCCTTTCCTGCTGCATAGTGACCCATTTAATCAGTATGGTCAATATCATATATTCGGTCTAGTGATGACAAAAAACAACAACCCTGCAACCTATTTGGGATGGGTTCTGTTAAACTTAGAATAATAATTTGAAGTCATCTGTTGGATGCCCCAAACTGATCCATTTTAAAGTGTGACAATATTGCATAAATGGAGTTTTTCGATCCTATTATGCACCTGATGCATTAGGAAAGGGAGCGTAGAATCCTTCTGAAGTCTAGAACCACTTTCAGCAAGGACAGGGTCATCCCTACCCTCCTCCACAAACACACACACTTTACACAAATTACTGGAAACAGAGGACTGGCAGTGAGAACATAATCTATTCCGGAACAACACCCAGTCTATGACCGTCTCAGTTGTTATTGCACATGTGTGCCCCATTCAGGGTGTTTGGGCACCATGGCAGCTACACTGGGATTTGTTTTCTTTTTACTTGAGAAGTATTCTTCTGTGTTCAAGGTATGAGGATTTGTAATGGCTTTAGTTTTCCTGTTCCAGAAAACCAGTTACTACTGGATGGTGTTTGGCAGCTGTTGAAACCACATCCCCGATCATATTTGCTGGCCATTTCAATTTATGTTTAGTCCAAGAGTAAGGTTCATAATGGAATAAATAGTTATTATTGTTTACCTTGGGTAAACAATAATAACTGTTCCACATTAAACCTTAGTCTTTGACTAAATCCGCAACATAAATTGAAATGATCAACAAATAGGAAGCGTACTTGTGATTTCTCTAATGGTTACATGCTTTAAAACCAATAAAAGCCTTGGGAAGTAATTACACACAGTACACACTTGACAGCCTTTTACCTTCACATGCTATAAATAAGCCGCAATCAATGGAAAGTCATAATAAAAAAGGCAGTTGTATTACTTTTACATTGTGTAATGATGCCGAGGGATGCTTCATATGAAAACAAATGCCATCTATCTCGGGGGTGGGGGGATAAACCATTAAACAAAGAATACATAAGCTGCAGGGTATGCTATGAGAAAATAACTCCAATTAGGTTGAAAAAGAAACATATTGGCTCACATCCACAGATCGCCACATGCAACAGTGGGTGCATGTATCCGCCAGACAGGAAGCTGGTACAGTTACTTAACAACAGTTCAGAAGGGAAGCTTCATTCAGACACCAAAACAACCTAAACAAAATCCAGCAAGAAGATCTATTGTAACTACCATAATCTAGAGACACTTTAAAAGGTTTGGAGGGACAGGGACACAGAAATCCCTGGAGGAGGGGAAAGAAACCATGAACAGGAGATCCAACAGAAGCTGTTCAGTAGCTGCAGCTGTTTATATCCACTGCTACTGTTAAATCAGAGTGGCTTGACAATCCATGTCTCTTCCCACTGGGATCTCTGGGAATTGTAGCTCTGGGGGAGGGAGAGGGTCTCCTAACAATTCTCAGCACCCTTAACAAACTATAACTCTCATGATGCTTTGGGGATAGTCATGACTGTTATGTTTTCAGCGTAGGGTACAGATGTGACTGTAGAGTCTAATAGGACCATGGAGGTAATTTAGTTTGAACTCCTGAAAATCCACCACTACGCAATCCTTCTGCTTAAAACCCTGCGATGTAAAAGAAATCATTCCAGCTATTATCTCCGCTTCAATTTTTGTTCGCATCTGTCTGTCTCAGGAGGGGATGGAATGTGCCTCCGGGGATGAAGTCAAACTGCTGGAGAACCACAGCGCCTGCTGTGGCTGCAGAGGCTGGTAACTCATAACCGCTGCCTCCCAAGTTGTTTTGCTGCATTAGCAGCAACAAAGTGTCCTCTCCAGGACAGTGTGTATGGAGGTCCTGGGCTGCCCCTCTCAGCCTCGCTAACATGGTCCAAAGGAAAGCAGAGCAATATGTTTGGCACCAGCTTGGCTGCAGGAGTTGCTGGAAGGAGGCGTACAAGGCGCCATCCAACCATCTTAGGGACACCACTCCAGATTTGTGTAGGGTTTACTCCTTAGCCTTTTCTTCTCTTGAAGATGTCCCACAAGTCAGCAAGTTTCAATAGATAGCTACCATTTATTTATTTATTATTTATTTATTTATTTATTTATTTTCTTTTTTCTTTTTTAGCTGAAATAGATGTCAGGGTCAGTCACCTGATCTTGCAAATCAAGGCATGCCCATGCTAAGACCCATGATATGCAACCCAAAATTGGTATGCCATTTACTGCTAATAACTATGAGATGGTGCACATTATTAAAGGAAATTGTTTGCTCTCCATCTCCTTCACAAGACTCCACAAAATCAGTTTTGCAAATAAGGATTATTTTACTTTACAAAATAATATAAAAACACACAAGGAAGGTCATCTTTTTGAACTCAGATTAAAAATAAAATAAAATAAATAATAATTAAAAAGAGAATTTCTCATCCTTTAATGTTCCTAAGATTTGCTGCCTGAGGTAGTCCCTCATTTGACCTCCGGACAGATTCATCCTTGATGTTGAACCATTCACTTTTCATTGATCTTTGCTAATCAGGAAACCCTTATTGGTTTATTTTCTAATTCTGAACACTAAGCTATTTCTCCATGCACTGCAGATATTTATGTCAAAGGTTTTTCCTCTTTGGTCCAATTTTACTCACCCCAGAAAAGCTGGCAAGGTGCAAATAATATTGCATTTGGTACCATTTCAACAGAGCCAGCAATCAGGAATGAGTGCATATGTGCTGTCATCAAGGCACAACACAGCCCATAAACACACTAGAGGGTAATAACAAACAACAAAACAGTAGAAAAGCAATAAATTAATAACTAAGCAGACACAGACAGTGTTGCATTCAGCATGCCAGTGTAAAAAATTATGTCAAGAGAATCTGGTTTCCATAATTTTCACATATAATATGATAGTTGTTCCATACAGTTCTATGGATTCACCAAAAACTAATGAGAGTTTCTTAATATTTCTCAAATTATTTTTTAAAATGTTTACAAATGTTTCTGGACAACTACTGAGAAATATGTGTGGTTTGATCTTTAAACAGTTCTAATGGATTACTCAATGGAGATGAGGGAGAGAGATTATTGAGTAGTTTCTAAATTTTGCATTGCTGTCCAGTGGAAGATATCACAAATTCCACATCTTCCTGAATGTGTTTTTTTAACAGTACGTTGCTTTATTAACAACTGATGTGGAGATGTGGAGAACTGAAATAAGATCAAAAGAAAATAGGAAACTGGAACAAAACAGTTGTTGACAGATTTGTCCATCCCTACCTGCAGCTCCCTTCGTTTTGTGAGATATCTGGTGGTCTCATGCTCTACCAGTTGATATTGTCTGAGATTGCTGGTGGCAATCTTACCAGTTATCTTTTAAAAAAATTTTTTATTGATTTTACAACTTTTTTATAGACAATACACACAAATAAAAAGACAAAAGAAACATGTATAAGTTCATCTCCTTTTTTCATAAACTTCTTTTCTCTGATTCCCCAAACCTCCCCTTTCTACATCCCAATTCCAAAAAATATTTCAGCAAGTCCTAATTAGATTTTTAACAAATTTAGTTCCTTATTTGTTCTTTTCTTTTACTTAGTCTTTTGTCGCTGTAATCTCCTTTTCAAGAACCTCAACATTTTAGCATTCATTAATTTTATAGTATTTCTTAAGATAGGTTTTGAATTTATTCCAGTCTTCATCCGCCGTCTCTTTCCCCTGTTCACGGATTCTGTCAGTCATTTCAGCCAATGTCATATAGTCTATTACCTTCATCTGCCATTCTTCCAAGGTGGGTAGATCTTGAGTCTTCCAATGTTTTGCGACGAGTATTCTTGCTGCTGTAGTAGCATACATAAAAAAGTTTCTATCTTTCTTCAACACCAATTGGTTACTAATGCCCAAGAGAAAGGCCTCTGGTTTCTTAGGGAAGGTACATTTTAGCACCTTTTTCATTTCATTATATATCATTTCCCAGAAAGCCTTAATCTTCGGGCACGTCCACCAAAGGTGGTAGAAAGTACCTTCCGATTCTTTACACTTCCAACACTTATTAACAGGCACATGATAAATTTTTGCTAGCTTGACTGGGGTCATGTACCACCTGTAAATCATTTTCATAATACTTTCCTTTAAGGCATTGCATGCCGTAAATTTTATACCGGTGTTCCACAACCATTCCCAGTCAGCAAACATAATGTTATGACCAATATCCTGTGCCCACTTAATCATGGCCGATTTAACTGTTTCGTCTTGTGTATTCCACTTAAGCAACAAGTTATACATTCTTGACAAATTCTTAACATTGGGTTCTAACAGTTCAGTTTCTAATTTTGATTTTTCCACCTGGAAGCCAATTTTCCTGTCTTGTTTGTATACCTCCATTATTTGAAAATAATGGAGCCAATCTTGTACTTTTGTTTTTAATTTCTCTTGACTCTGTAGTTTCAGTTTATCTCCATCTTGTTCCAAAATTTCCCAATACTTTGGCCATTTGACCAAAGTACCAGTTATCACACAAGGGTGGAAGAAAATTGGATGTCAGAGAGTCCCTTGTTCCTCAGAATGTTCCATGCATGTTTTGTAACAGAAGCTGGAGAGCACCACAAGATCTGTATGCCTCCATGATACAGGTAATGCAGCCAGGTAAAGTTCCTGCTACTACTACAGTAGAAATTCTTAAGTATTATTTATTATTTAACAAGTATAAGGCATATAACATTTTCTAAGCACGTAAAAAGAAAAGACAGCCCATGCCTGCCAACTCCTAATCCAATAGACAGGATACAAAAGGGATCAAGAATGAGGAGGGAAGGTGGAGAGCTGCCCCATGACATTCTGCTGCCTGATCCCACCCCCACCCCTGTACAGAAGCTGAATGGACTGGCAGCTGAATCTTACTTCGCTGGCCCTGGTACTACATCATCAACCGCACAAGAGGTTAGCAGGCTAGTTTGGGGAACGTTGGATGCATAGCATACACAACTCTGTCCTTTCACAGAGGGGAATGTCCAGAAGGATCAGAAGGGATGGCCAGGGGGTTGCTGCCACTGTATCCACTTCTGCACCTGCCACCTGAGGCAGCTACATCCCTCTGTTGAATGGTAGGGCCAACTTTCGGAAGAGGAAAGCAAGCATTGAAGCAACTGCTCCTTCACTGGCCAATGGGGGGGCAGGCTGGTCTCCTTTTGCCATGATATTTTTTCCTGAAAGGCAGAGAGGAGAGGCAGCCTCCTAGTGGCACTTGTTCTCCTGGATATTCTCAGCCATAATTTTGTCCTGGCTGCAGTTCTTACCCCACACCTCCCATGTCCTAGAAAGTGTTAGGATATTTCCGTTCCACCTTAAAAGGGAGCAGGATGTTTGTGTCACAGCCTGCGTATTTCCTGTTCACAGGATGTTTATGTTTGCTATTGCTTTCGTTTTCTCTCTCTGTCGAAGACACTGACGGAGACAGTCATGTCTTTCTTTGTTCTGATTAACGCTGAATAAAAGCTTGTAAATAATGCTCTCCTGAGTGGGACTTCTGGCTGTGCATTATCTGCTGATAAGAGTGTGCACGAGCCCTGGAATGTGGCAAGGTATTTCCAGGACACTCGTGTCGCTAATAGCTCATACTGTGTGACTACGGGAGGTCGATGGATCGTCTGGCAGCCGGCTTGGGGGCCATGATGGACACTATCTCCCTGGCAGTATCCCGACAATAGGTTATGGGCCCAGATTCACGGCACTTACAGGAGAGTAAGACTGCGGCAGACTGTGTTGAGAGGTATGTGGAGGAAAAGCGAAAGTCCGGCTTTTCTGTTTGCCTTTGAACTCCGGCAGATTAATGGGTCTGGGAGCCGCGCCAAAGGCTTCGTGATTAATGGGCTGCCGAGGTAACAAGTCTCTGAAGTGAAATAGACTCACGGCTAAAAGGAATAGCTGGTATGGAGTTTTTCCAAGCTTCTGAGACTGCTGAGGGGCGCAGCTAAATGGGCACAATTATAAAACCTGGGCAAAATGGTGTGAGTTTGCTGTGTCAGGTTGGAGTGTGGCATACTGTGTCTGAAGCCACTCCAGTTCCTCTGACAGAAAGATGGAAAGCCTATGATTCGAAGGCGATAGACGTAATAGTCTTGTCCGTCTCTCTGGAGGAAATTAAAACGTTGGCTGGCCACGTCACTGCACGTAAGATGTGGGATGCTTTGAAGTTAGCCCACCAGCCAGTCATCCCAGCCCAGAGTTTGACTGCATCGGAGGTCCTGGCTGGTTCCCAGAATGCGAGTGAATGCAGGGATGCTGAGGGCACCGGTTGCAAGTTTCAGGGGGAGCTGACCGTCACGTCATCCCAGGCAGCATTCCAGCCTCCAGGGGGAGCCAAGGAGTCGGCAGCTGAGAGCTCTGTTTCTCATGGGAACCAAGGTCATCGCCTTTGCAGAGGCCGGAAAGGCAAAGGTAAACAGAGGCAGACGCCTGCAGATGGCCAGAAGCAGAGGGAGGGTGAAGAGCCCATGCCAGTGGAAAACAAGGTTTTGTTTGCTGGCACAGCTTCACCAAAGGCTAAAGGCAAGTCTGGTGGCCAGGAGCAGGGGGGCAAGCTGCAAAAGCCCACGCCAGTGGAAAACAAGGGTTTGCTTGCTGGAAAGACTGCTCCAAAAGCCAAAGCCAGGTTCATTGTGGATTCAGGGAGTACGCGCCATATTTTGAAGGACCGCCATCTCTTTATCTCCTTCAAACCTCAAGAAGGTGAGGTCCACCTGGCTGACGAAAAGACGTTGCAAATGGCAGGAGAAGGGACTGTGAGACTGGCAAGTCTGCGCACAACCATCAAAGATGTACTTTATGTTCCAGGTGCTGCAAGCAACTTGCTCAGCGTCCCACAGCTTACTGGGCGTGGCTTTGGGATTTCCTTCAAGAGGAGCGTCTGTGTCATCAGAAAAGGCAAAGAGGACATTTTGCATGCAAAGTTTATGGATGGTTTTTCTGTATAACTTATGACGACAGTGCTGTTGTGTCTAATGTTGATTCTTGTTGTGTTGCACAAACTAACAAAGTTCTTCATGCAGGATGCGTTCACGATGCACACAAAAGGTTTTGTCACCTCTCTTGGAAGGCGCTGGCCAAGATGCCAGAGGTGGTTGAAGGTTTGAACATCAAACCCTGTAAGTTTCACATGAAATGTGTATCTTGTGCAGAGAACAAGGTGAAGGTTGCTCCAAAAGGCAAGGAGTCTAGCAGGCAGGCTTCCAAACCCTACCAGCTAGTGCATGCAGACCTGGTAGGTCCACTTGCACTCTCTCTGGGTGGAGCAAGGTACTTCATGGTTCTAATTGATTCTTTTTCCAGGTACATTCATGTGTTTATGCTCGAGCAGAAATCGCAAGCGTTTCCGAAATTCAAGGCATTCTGTGCTTGGTTGGAGAATGTTCACGATAAACGTATTGGTTGTCTCTTTACTGATCGGGGCGGGGAGTTCACTTCTCAGCAGTTTGAAGCTTTCCTGACTGAGAAGGGAATCCAGCATGACTTGTCAACGCCTAGATCGCCATGGATGAATGGACTTGCGGAGCGAGCAAATCAATGTTGCTGCAAGGAATGAAAACCTTGTTGCATGATGCCAATCTCCCTGATACGTTTTGGGGGGAGGCTCTGGCGAATTTTCCTTACACTTTTAATTGCAGATTGTCATCACCTATTGGTTGTACCCCCTATGAGAAGATGTTTGGCAAGAAACCCAACATCAAGCACATGAGAATCTTTGGTTCTGACATGTGGGTACACACCCCACAAAGCAACAAGCTTGGGAAGCGTGGGGCACATGGTTTGTTCATGGGGCATGAAAAAGGAGCATACAGGGTATGGATGACTAACTCTAAGTCCATTAAGTTCACAAGGAGTGTTGAGTACAATCCTAAGTGGGGGGGGGGGGAATGTGGGAATTTTCCAGAATTACCCAGAGGAGGATGAAGGTGATGTCAAGCAAGCAGCTAAAGCTGAGGAAGCTGCTGATGATGAGGAGGAGGAGGATGATGATGATGATCAGAGTTCGGATTCCAGTTCAGTGGGCGGCGCTGCTGCTGGTGTCAGTGACAGTGATGACACAGCAGACTACAAGAGCGCAAAGGCCTCAGTCAGACCTTCTGATGCGTCTGACAATGAACTGGAAGAACCACTGTTCACCATTGGTCATTTTTCTCCTAAGAAAGAGGAGATGAGTCCAGAACACTTGTGTCTAGTACGCAGATCTGAGAGAGCCACGAAGGGCAGACCTCCAAAGAGATTTGCTGATGAGTTTGCTAAGACAGCAACTGCTGTTCTTAGTAGCTCAGAGAAGGTGTGGGAACCTTCAAGCTTCAAAGAGGTTCAGGAGTTAACCTCTAAAGATGCTGAGCCTTGGCTAAATGCCATGAAGGCTGAAGTTGATTCCTTGAACAGGAACCAAACTTGGGAACTGGTACCAGTAGTCCCAGGAATGAGACTGGTTGGCAGCAAATGGGTCTTCAAGGCCAAGACAGACCAGAATGGCAAGGTAGTCAGACACAAAGCCAGATTGGTTGCCAGAGGTTTTTCACAGGTACCAGGACAGGATTACCACGAGACCTACTCACCCACCGTCAAATATGAGAGCATTCGGCTGATGCTCAAGATTGCTGCGGAGGAGAAACTGCATGTTTCCCATCATGACATTAATACAGCTTTTTTGTACGGGATTTTGAACGAGGAGCTGTTTATGCTTCCACCTGATGGGATGCAGATACAGAAGGGAATGGTCTGTAAACTGCGGAAATCCTTATATGGTCTCAAGCAGAGTGCCAGGTGTTGGAACACGAAACTCACTGAGACGTTGCTTTCTCTAGGTTTTCACCAGGGCAAAGCTGATCCGTGTGTGTTTGTCAAGGAGGAGGGGCAAAACAAACTGTATTGTTTATGTTTTGTTGATGATCTTCTGATGTTTTGGAAGAATCAGGCTTTCTGCCAAAGCACCCTAGCTCAGCTGAAGGAGCACTTTGACATGAAGGATCTTGGTGAGATATCCAACTATCTTTCTCTGCAGGTGGAGAGGGACCAAGCAGGTAATTTTCTGGTACACCAAACACAGAAAATTGCTGATGTGTTAACCAGGTTGAATTTGGTTGATGCAAACCCAGCAGACACACTGATGGTGACAGGTTACCAGGTAGATAGTACTGCTGAAGCATTTTCTGACACAACGCTGTACAGATGCATTCTAGGCAAGCTGAATTTCATTGCTAGATGCTCAAGACCTGACATAGCTGTAAGCTGTAACCTGCTTAGCAGACATGCGAATGATCCTACTGTTTGGGATTGGAAAGCTCTGAAGCGCATAGCCCGCTATTTGAAAGGGACTATGCACTACAGGCTGAGGTTCACCAGTCAGAGGACTGGAGGTCTTGAAATCTTTGCTGATGCAAGTTTTGGAAGTGACACCACGGATGGTACAAGCACTTCTGGAGTATGCTACATGTACAACCACTGCCTGTTTGACTGGTTGTGCAAGAAGCAGACAACAGTGAGCTTAAGTTCCTGTGAAACAGAACTCAATGCTCTGTCATTTTCACTCATGGATTGTGAATGGTTGATCCAACTGTTTAAGGACATCAGAGTGTCTGTGAAATGTCCTGTACAAGTGTATCACGACAAATAGATTGTGTTTGGCTTTGCTGAACTCAGAGAGTTGCAAGCAAAGAACCAAGTACTTGCAGATTAAACTACATCGTGCAAGAGAGTGTATTCAGAAAGGACTCATTCAGGTGTCCTGCATGCCAGGAAATGAAATTCCTGCTGATCTGTTGTCTAAGGTTGTTAACAGAGAACAACTTAAGGTTTACGTACAAAGGTTGCAATTGGGTTGAACCACAGGTACTACAGGTTACACGGAAAGGGGGAGGATGTTAGGATATTTCCGTTCCACCTTAAAAGGGAGCAGGATGTTTGTGTCACAGCCTGTGTATTTCCTGTTCACAGGATGTTTATGTTTGCTATTGCTTTAGTTTTCTCTCTCTGTCGAAGACACTGACGGAGACAGTCGTGTCTTTCTTTGTTCTGATCAACGCTGAATAAAAGCTTGTAAATAATGTTCTCCTGAGTGGGACTTCTGGCTGTGCATTATTTGCTGATAAGAGTGTGCACGAGCCCTGGAATGTGGCAAGGTATTTCCAGGACACTCGTGTCGCTAATAGCTCATACTGCGTGACTACGGGAGGTCGATGGATCGTCCGGCAGCCAGCTTGGGGGCCATGATGGACACTATCTCCCTGGCAGTATCCCAACAGAAAGAGCATAGCATAATAATAATTCTGTGTCCATACATAGGATGGAGAATTTCAAGTAGCCATTTGCACATATTTCATATATTTGGGGTAAACAAATATTTTTTTTTCAATCCTGCCCTCTGTACCATTTTCATTCTTTTTCTTTGACTTCACAGTCATCAGCTTTGTCTGCCCACACTGCCATGTCAGTGCTATTGGTTGAAGCAATCCAAATAATGATCTACTCTTACATCAACAAGCCTGCATGGTAGTTTGTGAGGATCTACACATTTCAGTGTGGTGGAGAGCCAGTGTGGTGTAGTGGTTAAGAGTGGTAGTCACGTAATCTGGGAAACCGGGTTCGTGTCTCCGCTCCTCCACATGCAGCTGCTGGGTGACCTTGGGCCAGTCACACTTCTGTGAAGTCTCTCAGCCCCACTCACCTCACAGAGTGTTTGTTGTGGGGGAGGAAGGGAAAGGAGAATGTTAGCCGCTTTGAGACTCCTGAAGGGGAGTGAAAGGCGGGATATCAAATCCAAACTCTTCTTCTTCTTCTTCTTCATGTGGTAATAATTTATTCTCCAAGGACAGACTTATCAACAGTGCCATGTTTCTTCCACCAGTGTGGTGTAGTGGTTAAGAACGGTAGTCTCGTAATCTGGGGAACCGGGTTCGCGTCTCTGCTCCTCCACATGCAGCTGCTGGGTGACCTTGGGCTAGTCACACTTCTTTGAAGTCTCTCAGCCCCACTCACCTCACAGAATGTTTGTTGTGGGGGAGGAAGGGAAAGGAGATTGTTAGCCACTTTGAGACTCCTTAAAGGGAGTGAAAGGCGGTATATCAAGTCCAAACTCCTCCTCCTCCTCCTCCTCTTCTTCTTCTTCTTCTTCTTCTTCTTCTTCTTCTTCTCCCCCACAAAACAAAAAAAACAAACAAACACCATTTTGTGTATGCATATTTCTAGCAATCAGATATAAAGTTATGGAATTGTTGCTTTATAATAAATAAAAATGAAAGAAAGCTGGTGGGAATATCCAAAGGTTGCACAGCCTGATAATGAAGTTCCTGATCACGCCTTTGGGACAAGAAAGACAGTGCAAGTCTGCACAGTCCCTGCCTTCCCACTGAGTTGCGCTCACAGAGTGTGTAATTAATTGTTACTGTTCATTTATTTGTACAAATGAATGCATTTGCAAATGAGAGCCACCTGGTGACAATCTAACAACCAACAGAAGGCAGGAAAGCCAAAGTGCAAATAGCAAAAGCAACCCAAGCCTTCCTTCCTGCATTTTCCACCCTGATGGAAAGCAATACCTGCGACCACCTTAGATGGATCTGCCAATTTGTAAATCTGCGTGCTCCAAAAGAAGGGCCCGAAATGCGTGCACACACAAAACAGAGGA
Organism: Podarcis vaucheri; assembly: GCF_965113315.1. Taxonomy (NCBI): domain Eukaryota; kingdom Metazoa; phylum Chordata; class Lepidosauria; order Squamata; family Lacertidae; genus Podarcis; species Podarcis vaucheri. The sequence continues at coordinate 55,606,857 of NC_138759.1, read as the reverse complement.
ATCAACATCATGTCATTTAACTTGGCTTTCTTTAAACAAATTCATTAGCTTATTGCTTCCCGAACTAGAACCACAACAGAAGCAATGTGTATTTCCTATTGTGACAAAAAAATGTCTTACACTAATTAATGTGTGTGGTTCTCTGGAAACAAATGGACAGCCATTTTAAGAAGTCACATCCATTTTAGGCAAGGATAAACTGTGCCAGCCCAAAGGCAAATTGATAGCAGTAATCACTTCAGTGTCTGTGAAAGGTTCCCTTTAATCACTGGGTTTGCCAATTCTATTATGCTCCCTTTCCAAACCAGGTGATCATACATTCACTTTTTGGCAACACCCATTCATTTGCCCTTCCAGACAAATCTACAGTGGGTTTTGCCTTTCCATTCTTGGTTCTCATGAGAGTTCAGATCTGCATTATGTTTTCTTCTAAAATGAGCCACCATGATTAGGTTGCTAAACACACCTGCCTTGCTTGCTTTTTAAAATTTCTTTACCTATTTAGTAAATAGGGAATGTTGCAAGACTTTATGTAATTTATTAATGTCAATCAATCATTCACTGATTGATATTTATTATGTTTCTCCGCTGACTCTTGCCAGACTTAGTTTTAAAATTGGCTGCAGCTGGGGTCTAAGCTGGATGAGGATCTGAAGGGCAACAGACATTTGTCACAAACATGCTAGAGTCGGGTACCGGGTGAGACAAGGAGCAAAAAGGCCAAAGGCAAGTGTGCAAAAAGTTTAGTTCCAAGGTAGCAACACAGGCCTGGAGGGACCAGAAGTAAATGTGAAGTCAAAGGCAGATGAGCAAGAGGTTGTCCTCAAAGCTGGGAAAAAGGAGGAGCAAAGTAAACAGTGTCCCAAGGCAAGGTGCAAAATTTCAACACCCGAAAGCTTAAATTTCTGCAGGAAGTCAACTGATGATGACAAGGGGCCAATGTCAATATCACCTTTTTCCCACCCAGTTGTGTGTTGGGTCAGTGATCTGTGGCTCATGGTTATCATGGCAGCCATGAAGTCCTAACCCACCTTAGATATTTTTTTATGGACAGAATATAAACTTGATAATACATACATACTCTACCCAAAATATTTGGTTCTCTTTTTTTTTATAAATTATTTTTATTGCGTTTTTTACAGATAGAAATCTTCAGTCATTTACACAGAAAAACATCAATTATAAAAAGAGAAAGGAAAGAAGAGAGAAGAATTGACCATTTCGAAACTCATTTCAATTTATCATCGAACTTCCCCACATCTCCCCACAATGCATTCTTTACAATAAAAACATCAGCAAATTATATCCTTGTTTCCTGCGTTTCTTTTTTACTTTAAATCTTACCTTTTAGTTTAAATTACCTATTATCAGTTTACTTTAAAAAGCCAATATAATAACATTTTTAACCATTTAAACATTGGTCCTTTCCATAATTTGTTGTTAAGTTTCAATGTCCTCCACTCTCATTGCTGGAGCTATTTTCTCCAAGTCGTGCGAGTTCTTATAATTCATATAATTTGTAGAACTTTTGCAGATAATCCTTAAACTTTTTCCAATCCTCTTCCATTGCTTCTTCTCCCAAATCTCGGATCCTGGCAGTCATCTCGGCCAATTCCATGTAGTCCATCAGCTGCGTTTGCCACTCTTCCAGTGTGGGCAAATCTTGGGTCTTCCAATGTTTTGCAATAAGGATTCTTGCTGCTGTAGTTGCATACATAAAAAATATTCTGTCTTTCTTTAACACCTTTGGCCGACTATGCCCAAAAGTATTTGGTTCTCTGATACTCTGCTGTACTATCTTTTCCATATAGCTAGTAAACAAAAAAGGCAGTACCTGAAACTCAAATGTACTTAATGACAACTGTTTAGAGACTTCTCCTCTTTGGCTGACAGAGCTTCATTCTTCCCAGATAAATTGCTTTATAGTCATTTCATTTCTCTTTTCCCCTTCATGCCACTTACTGGTGTTGTTTGCTGTGCTTAAGGCATAGACAATGTGTTCGTGAGAATATCTGGCAATAACTTGGTACAGTCAATAGAGGTATTTCTTTCCTGTCGCCTTTCACGGTGTTAGGATTTCATTACTCACCAAGCAAGGAAACAACAAAGGTAAATACAGAGTCATTTTATTCACATATATAAATATAAAAATGAAGAACATTTTTACAGAGGAAATAAGGTAATCACAGGAACATCAACAAATGCTGTTGCTTTTACAAATTGAGTGCTCTGAAGATGAAATATTAGCAGTTGAGCAATAATCCGGAATGTCACCTTGTTCTTGAAGTCTTAGGATTTACATTTGTCCTTTCATTCAGTTTTTATTTAAACTTAGTATGTCTCCAATGTCATTTGTACATTTGTAATGGCAGCTCTAGTATTATGGAATAAATGGCAGAGCCCCACTTCATCAAAGGAGGAGGAAGAAGAAGAAGAGTTTGGATTTGGTATCCGTCTTTATCACTACCCGAAGGAGTCTCAAAGCAGCTAACATTCTCCTTTCCCTTCCTCCCCCACAACAAACACTCTGTGAGGTGAGTGGGGCTGAGAGACTTCAGAGAAGTGTGACTAGCCCAAGGTCACCCAACAGCTGCATGTGGAGGAGCAGGGAAGCGAACCCGGTTCACCAGATTACGAGACTACCGCTCTTAACCACTACACCACTCTCTCTCTCTCTCTCTCTCTCTCTCTCTCTCTCTCTCTCTTGCAGGTAGTGGGTAGAGGAGCCTGTAGAGTAAGACACAAAATGATTCACCTGCCTTGTCTATCTTCAGAATATAGCCAGCAAAGTCCTATTTGGGCATTTTCCTTCTTCTGCATTCATTGAGGAAGAGCAACAGTAGGGAAGTGCCGAAGTGCCACATCCCCTATTTTTCACATGAAGACAGTGACCATCTGTAGCAACAGAGCATTTTCACTGAAAGCAGTGTGTACTAAGGTTCTCTTCCAATTAGAACACAAATTATGTCTTACATGTGCTCCATCACTGCAGATATGCATATTTCTCGCACAAAGACTAGGGGTTGGGCTATTTGATCTGTTCCTGCTCCCTATTTCACACTGAATGGGGCTATAGTGGGTCTGTGGGACGTGGGTGGCGCTGTGGTCTAAACCACCAAGCCTCTTGGGCTTGGTGATCATAAGGTCATCAGTTTGAATCCCATTGCTTTGGCCAGCTCCTGCCAACCTAGCAGTTTGAAAGCATACTAGCGTGAGTAGATAAATAAGTACCGCTGCGGCAGGAAGCTAAATGGCATTTCCGTGCACTCTGGTTTCTGTCACCGTGTCCTGTTGCGCCAGAAGTGGTTTAGTCATATTGGCCACATGATCCAGAAAAGCTATCTGCAGACAAATGCCGGCTCCCTTGCCTTGAAACGAGATGAGCGCCACAACCCCATAGTCTGGACAAACCCGCCCAGGGGTCCTTTACCTTTACTTTTACCTTAGTAGGTCTGTTTTGTCCAAGTCGAAAGAGAAAGTCCTGCTTCTCTGCCTTGTGCTGTAAACCTGAGCAGTCAGATCAGCATTCCAGTTTGGTTCATTTATTGTGATTTAAATGGATGCCCAAGAGAGAAGAATCCATTTTCCATGATTTTAACTTATTTATGGTGGAGCAAAACATTTTGTTAGCTTACGCATTAATTTTAGGTGGAGTGGGAATGTGTGTGAGGCAATGCATCATGTAAATGCATCTTTGTTGACACCTCTAGAAGTGGGAGCAGTTCCCTCCCCTGCCCAAGTAGTTCACCTTCCCAAATTCATTCCATGCTGGATCCTTGTGAAAGGCATGAAAGGCATTCTGAACATACTTTTGCCTGCCCCGCCCCACCGGGATTTGCTTCTTCTATTCCCGCTTCCCATATTTAATTCTGGTGTTTCCACTGCAACCCTTTTGAGGTGATTTCCCTATGATGTTTTCTTGCTCCTCACTTGGGAGCAAGCTTGGACTTTATGTTACTGCAGAATTTATCACGTGTAGGAAAAAACTTTTGGGTTCCTGTTGTTCTGATGCACTAGAAAGAGCTTAAAGTGCCTATTGCCGTGTGCTTTAAACATTCTACTTACCACAAGCACCACCAGATTGCTTTCCATCAAGTGGTGCACCGTGCACTAAATCCTCTGTGAGTTAATTAACATAAGCTGAAGTTAATTAACATAAACTAAATAACATTTGCAAACTTAGTGGCACTGAGCACAGATATTTCTCTCTATTTTTCTCCAAGCTTCATAAAAGTTCTGAGGAAAAGGTAAGGGCAGTCTTGATCAATGATATGTGAGAATTTCAGGAAGGAATTTCTTGGGTTCAAGCTATGCCTTTTTGCAATTTGATTCTCACAGCTATGAAAGGCTTTCCGGAATGTGACGGCCTTCGGAAACAGAGGCAAACACATTTGTAAATTAGAGAGAGAAGGGTGAACTGGAGGCCTCTTCTGTTTCCTCGCAGCTCAATATACAACCCACTGAACAGAATGATCCTAACACACATACTGATCTATCTGTCTGCCACGGCAGATTAACATCCCCACAACTCTAACTTAACCTCAGCTGCTTTATAACTGCAGCTCTGTATGTCCCATGATGTAGCAGTTTTAAGAATGAGGCATTGGCATTCTTTGATGTAAGCCAATTTTGATCACTGAAAGTCCATTAAGTTAAAAGTGACTTAGAGCCAGGTGTTCTTATTTCACAATATTGTGAACTGCACTAACCAGCTTCTAAGGTATCTAGTGGAAGAACTTCACTTTGAGGCAAAATATAGAAAGTGAGAGAGGATGGCCTATTTTCCATTTTTGATAAGTCTGGCAGGAAACAAGGGTGATGATGCCTTTCTAACAAGCTCTGAAAACTGTTTTCACTTGCAGCCTGGAGTTTGTTCTCCGGACCTTCTTTTTATTTTTTTTAAAAACTGTCATAAACTTGGCTGCACAGAGGAGTGAAAATAGCTGAAATTGACATCTGTCTGTTAGTGGTAATTAAATCAAAATGTGCAAAGTTCTGAGCTCTATCTGCTCCTGTTAAAATGTTCATGAGCAGTAAAACCTCTGATTAAATGTTAAGCAGGGAAATGGGCCAGCTTCCTGATACAGAGAGGCTAATGAAGTGCAGTGTGCAATTATGTATGCAGTGTGACTACGCTACAAGGGAAACAATTGGGCCTAGCACCAACTGTACAGCCAGCCTGTATAGCAAACACTTAACCAGTGCCGACTTGCATTCTCTTGCCAGCCAAAAGTGGATTCCTGGAACCAGCTCCAAGCTTACCTCCAGCCACAGAGAATCTCTGCCAGTCACAACAGAATGGGAACATGTGGCTTAGATTTAGGGCTGGAACGTGGAAGAACCATCATTCTTCATGAGAACAGTTCCTTTCATAATTCGAAGACATATGTAGCACTTCTGCTGCCTATAAGAGATATATATATGAGGAGAGAGAGTTCAGCAATTCAATGCTTTGCTTTTTTTCTCTCTTAGTGAACTTTTTACCTTCAGTTTTTTTCCCCAAACACAGTCCCCATTTTTCCTCCTTTATATACTGCAAAATAACAAGAATAACCATCTTACCTACCTGTAATAGTTTGTCAGGGGTGGGTTTTTTTGTTTGTTTTGTTTTTGTTTTTTAAGTATACTTTCTATGATAAAAAGGTTTAAGACAATAGCTAAGATGCTTATACAAATTCACTCATGTGCCAAAAAGCATGGAAATTTTGCCTTAACGTCTGTAAGACAGAAGCTGTAAACACATGACGCAGTGTCACCTCTTGTGCTAGCTGACAATGTGAACTTTTTGCACCAACACTTTCTCTTCTCTTTTCAACTCCAATTCTCCTACAAATGAGTAGCAACTGGAAATGAGGAGTTTCAAATCCTGTAACTTAAAAAACAGAGATTGGCAGGCCAAAGACTTTCAAGGAGCTTTTGATATTATCTAAACTAGAGCTGAGAAGAAACTTTTACCTACAGCTGTTTTGTCCAGGAAATGGTATGAGCAAAAGGAAATGAAACAAAGACACGCAGACCAACAGACCTGGGGAAGGATTACCATGACAAGTGGTGTGGCGGCGGCGATGGTGTTTTGTTCTTATTTTGCTTCTTCTTGGTGTCCCAGTGGACCACCATATTCCTCCACAATGCTTTTGGCATGATGTAGCATTGCTTCACAGAAAAAGACCCTCAATCACCAGTTGAGGAAGGTGTTGTGAGGCAGTGCCACTCACTTGACCTTTAGTCGGTCATGCCGCTGCTACTTACTGGGAGGTAGGAGGAGGGAGGCAAGATGGTGGCGAGATCAGCGTGCTGCAAATACAAGTTACAAGAAAGGAGATTCTGACTAAACATCAAGAACAACTTTCTGACAACAAGAACTGTTCAACAGTGGAACAGAGACTCCCACGAGAGGTGGTGGACTCTCCTTCCTTGGAGGTTTGTAAGCAGAGTTGGGTGGTCATCTGCCATTGATGCTTTAGTTGAGATTTCTGCATTGCAGGAGGTTAGATTTGATGACCCTTATGGCCCCTTGCAACTCTACAGTTCTATGATTCTACGTATTGTGAGAAAGGATGAGCAAATGGTTCTTTTTTCATTTGTAGCTGAATTTCATTTCCACAATACTGTTACCTAACTTTGGATGACAGGATGGACTTAAAATCAAACTAAATGAAGAAATTGTACTAATTAGCATCATCTTCCCAATCTCCTTTCTTTTTCATAGAATGGGAACTCTTCCTCTGTAATGGGCCACTATCTCAGACTCCTTTTTCATTTTTGCTATTCGGCAGGTCACCCGCACAAGTGACCTTAAAGCATTGTTCCTGGCCCTTTGCCCTGTCATAGCGCTCCATGAGTAATGAATGAGCCCATTACTGCATTACAGTAGGAAAGACATGTCAAATCCTTGCGTACGCTACCCTCCTTCCTTGTTCCAATTACTCAAAATTTGATGGCACTTTTTCCTGTACAGATTTCTAGGCAGCCAGCGCTACATATGTAGGAGAAGGAAAGAAGCCGAGACATTCTGCAGAGAGCTTCTGATGCTGTCACTGCAGAATGAAACACAATGGCGACTAATGCTCTGAACTTGCTTGAAACCAACTATCTTAAAACAAAAATGACAACAGAGGGAAAGATAGAAAACCCTTCTGCTTTCAAGCTTCGAAGGAACTTTTGAAGAAAAACATGGCCCTTCTGTGCATCTCTGCCTTGCTGTTTCATGATGAGACAGAACTTTGTAGTGAAAGGAAATGACACTTGTTATCACATATTTCAACCCCAAAATTCTCAGAACACTTTCTACTGGGTCTCAAGAGGAGGGGTAATCTCTCTGGGATGGAACACGCCAACCCTTTTAATGGCAGACAATATAACCCCACTACAATTAAAAGTGAAACAGCAGTGAAGAATATTGGTTCTTAATGAAATCTCTACAATAATTTTGCTCTGCAAAATTCTCTTTTTTTTTGTTCACAAATCTGAGCACTGGCTTTAGAAGATATGGGGGAAAGTGAGAGAAAGGTCTTCAAGAAAGAGAGAGAGAGAGAGAGAGAGAGACTCTCTAGTCCGGCCCACTCTTTTGTGTGTTGGCTGTTGTCATTCTACGTTAGAGAATCATTTAAAAAATGTAATTTCTATTCCTGAAGCCTGCAGTGATTTGGTGCATCCTACCACTGCAGGGCGCTACCAGTCATTCTAATCCAATTTTGCTGCATCACCCTTTATGTCCCGTGAGCATATGGGGGAGCACTGTTAGTGCCCCCCACGCACCAGAAGCATGACTTTTGTCAACAGGGAGAAGTGCCTTCAGCATAATGGACCCAATTCTGTCTAACTCCTAGTTGTTTTAAATTTAAATTAAAAAAAATTAAAATTTGTATAACTCTTTTGTTTAACTCTTACTATAACCCACTTTCAAACATGTACAGTGGTACCTCTGGTTACAGATGCTTCAGGTTACAGATGCTTCAGGTTACAGACTCCTCTAACTCAGAAATAGTACCTCGGGTTAAGTACCTTCAGGATGAGAACAGAAATCGTGCAGCGGTGGTACAGCGGCAGCGGGAGGCCCCATTAACTAAAGTGGTGCTTCAGCTTAAGAAAGTTTCAGGTTAAGAACAGATCTCCAGAACGAATTAAGTTCTTAACCCAAGATACCACTGTATTGGAAATGGGGTATAATTTTTTTACAATAATAAATGAATAAATTTGTGTTGACTAGGATCTTGGTCACCAGTCTGCAGTGCCAGAAGATTGCCATTTTCTATTGCCCAGTCAAATGGTGAGGCTAAAGTTGGAGGTGCCATATGGCAACACTATCATTTGCCTTGGTCTCTTCTCTCATCAGGTTTAGAAAGATATGCCATGGTACCAAGTGACTTCTAAGTCTAACCCAGCTGCCTAGTCCCAGATTGATTATAAACAAGAGCCCAAAGCAATGGAAGAGCCATTCTCGTGTAGTTTACCATCTGCTATCATTTAACAGGCAAAAAAGCCAGAAGTTTTTGCCTCACTTGTGGCTGCCATCTTGGCCCTCTGCTTTGGTTGGACAATGGGATAGAGAGGTCTTGGGTTGTGAAAACCCAGTGCAAATGCTCACTGATTATCTGTTCAACTGCCAATGTTGTCATTTGGATGACTTTATTTTTGTTGGCAGTGGCACACTGCACCTGTTCTCTGTTGCTATTGGATGGAGCCCACTGCCTGGTACTCCTAGGCACTGAGCATCTGCAGCCACCACCTTACTGCAGCTGGGCTCCAAATGGCACCTCATTTGCTTATAGTAGTTCACTGTCTAAACAGATGAGCACATCAAAAGTTTGGAAAACAGCCCCTGGCTTCCCTCTTTGTTTCCCTGGACAGATTGTGGTTCAAATATCTGCCAACTGGGGCTCTGAAATTTAAACTACTGGATTTGTTATTAGATACTATGGGCATGATAGCTGAGTATATGAAATAAATATTTAGTGTCAAATTTCCAGGGACAGTGATCCAGCCCTCTTAATGAATACAACTTCTAAAAACCACCAGGAAGTGAGGATATACCATTGTGCCACTGAAGATATCACTTCACTTGCCCGACTGTAGCATTTTTTGTCATTTAAATTAAGGCCATTTTAAACTCCACAAAGGCATCCAGCACAATTTGTGACCCACCAAGCCAAATTCAACACAACATGCTAATGACATTGGGTAGCTCACCAGGACCTTGAGATCCCATGGACAACAATACTAAAAGGAAAGGGAGTTCATGATGGCTGGGAGTTTGTTAAGAGGGAGATAGTAAAAGCACAACGTCAGGCAATACCAATGAGACGGAAACATGGAAGGTGCCTAAAGAAGCCAGGGTGGCTATCTAAAGAACTTTTAACCGAATTAAGATTAAAAAGGATGTGTACAAAAAATGGAAAAGGGGGGAAACCACCAAAGAGGAATTCAAACAAATAGCCAGCACGTGTAGACACAAAGTCAGAAAAGCTAAAGCACAGAATGAACTCAGGCTTGCTAGAGAGGTTAAAAGCAACAAAAAAGGCTTTTATGGGTATGTTCGTAGCAAAAGGAAGAACAAAGAAACAGTGGGGTCACTCAGAGGAGAAGATGGTGAAATGCAAACAGGGGACACAGAAAGGGCTGAACTCCTCAATGCCTTCTTTGCCTCAGTCTTCTCCGATAAAGAAAACAATGCCCGACCTGAAGAATTTGGAGCAAATGATTCAGCAAAGGAAACACAGCCCAGAATAACTAAGGAGATAGTACAAGAATATTTGGCTAGTTTAGATGTATTCAAGTCTCCAGGGCCAGATGAACTGCATCCAAGAGTATTAAAAGAACTGGCAGATGTGATCTCAGAACCACTGGCAGTCATCTTTGAGAATTCCTGGAGAACAGGCGAAGTCCCGGCAGACTGGAGGAGGGCAAATGTTGTCCCTATTTTCAAAAAGGGGGAAAGAGAGGACCCAAATAATTACCACCCAGTCAGTCTGACATCAATACCAGGGAAGATTCTGGAGCAGATCATTAAGCAAACAGTCTGTGAGCACCTAGAAAGGAATGCTGTGATCACCAATAGTCAGCATGGATTTCTGAAAAATAAGTCATGTCAGACTAACCTGATCTCGTTTTTTGACAGAATTACAAGCCTGGTAGATGAAGGGAACACAGTGGATGTAGCCTACCTTGATTTCAGCAAGGCATTTGACAAGGTGCCCCATGATATTCTTGTAAAGAAGCTGGTAAAATGCGGTCTTGACTATGCTACCACTCAGTGGATTTGTAACTGGCTGACTGACCGAACCCAAAGGGTGCTCATCAATGGTTCCTCTTCATCCTGGAGAAGAGTGACTAGTGGGGTGCCACAGGGTTCTGTCTTGGGCCCGGTCTTATTCAACATCTTTATCAACGACTTGGATGATGGACTTAAAGGCATCCTGATCAAATTTGCAGATGACACCAAACTGGGAGGGGTGGCTAACACCCCAGAGGACAGGATCACACTTCAAAACGACCTTGACAGATTAGAGAACTGGGCAAAAACAAACAAGATGAATTTTAACAGGGAGAAATGTAAAGTATTGCACTTGGGCAAAAAAAAATGAGAGGCACAAATACAAGATGGGTGACACCTGGCTTGAGAGCAGTACATGTGAAAAGGATCTAGGAGTCTTGGTTGACCACAAACTTGACATGAGCCAACAGTGTGACGCGGCAGCTAAAAAAGCCAATGCAATTCTGGGCTGCATCAATAGGAGTATAGCATCTAGATCAAGGGAAGTAATAGTGCCACTGTATTCTGCTCTGGTCAGACCACACCTGGAGTACTGTGTCCAGTTCTGGGCACCACAATTCAAGAAGGACACTGACAAACTGGAACGTGTCCAGAGGAGGGCAACCAAAATGGTCAAAGGCCTGGAAACGATGCCTTATGAGGAACGGCTAAGGGAGCTGGGCATGTTTAGCCTGGAGAAGAGGAGGTTAAGGGGTGATATGATAGCCATGTTCAAATATATAAAAGGATGTCACATAGAGCAGTGTTTCCCAACCGGTGTTCCGTGGCACACTAGTGTGCCGTGAGACACCGGCTGGTGTGCCGTGGGAGGGAGGCGGGCGAGTCGGGCGGCGAGAGGCGGCGGCGGCGAGGATCCGCGTCGAGCCGGGGGCGGCTCCGCGGTGGTGGTGCCGAGCGGCGGGGCAGCGCGCGCAAAAGGGAGGAGCGCGAGACAGCGGAGGAGGAGGAGGCCGGCATGTCCGGGCAACAGCAGCAACAGCAGCAGCAGCAACTCCCGGCGACGGCTCCTCCTCCGCCCGCTATCGCCGCCACCACCACAACAGCCGCCGCCGCCTCAGCTGCCGCCGTCCCTCAGTCCCTTGCTCTGCTGCCTCCTCCCACCCCGGCAAGGGGAAGGGAAAAAATGTTCACTTTTGTGCGTCCCTCCCGGCGTGACGCTGCGCGCTGACGTCACGGGGCGGGGCTTTAATGGTGGTGTGCCGCGAGATGTTTTTCCGGTAAACAGGTGTGCTGTTGCCCAAAAACGTTTGGGAAACACTGACATAGAGGAGGGAGAAAGGTTGTTTTCTGCTGCTCCGGAGAAGCGGACACGGAGCAATGGATCCAAACTACAAGAAAGAAGATTCCACCTAAACATTAGGAAGAACTTCCTGACAGTAAGAGCTGTTCGACAGTGGAATTTGCTGCCAAGGAGTGTGGTGGAGTCTCCTACTTTGGAGGTCTTTAAGCAGAGGCTTGACAACCATATGTCAGGAGTGCTCTGATGGTGTTTCCTGCTTGGCAGGGGGTTGGACTCGATGGCCCTTGTGGTCTCTTCCAACTCTATGATTCTATGATTCTATGAACACATCTATATGCTTCTCCTTCTAATCCTCTTTAAGGAGCACATTTCCTGTTTGGGGAATCACTGCTGGAAAAGCCTGTTCCCTTGTAACTAAGTAAGGTAAAGGTAAAGGGACCCCTGACCATTAGGTCCAGTCGTGGCCGACTCTGAGGTTGCAGCACTCATCTTAGTTTATTGGCTGAAGGAGCCAATAAACAGCTTCCGGGTCATGTGGCCAGCATGACTAAGCCACTTCTGTAGAACCATAGCAGTGCACTGAAATGCCGTTTACCTTCCTGCCGGAGCAGTACCTATTTATCTACTTGTACTTTGACGTGCTTTCGAACTGCTAGGTTGGCAGTAGTGCACCTCTAATATAGGAGCTTCCCTGACAATTGTGTATAAGGTTGATGGGAAATATAAGCTGGGAAGTTCTCTGTTAGTAAGTTCTCTTGATATGATCAACATAGAACTGTGGTGGGGAACTTCAGGGCCAAGGATTAAATATGGCCCTTCAGACCACTCTGTTTGGCCCTTGCAACTCTTCCCAGGCCACACCCCTCACGGGCCCTGCTTCACAGCCTTAGTGTTTTTGCCTGGGTGGAATGTGTCCTTGAACCCTGATAATGTCTCTTGCTTATGGGATAATCAGCCTCATAAAACCAGCATGCTTAACTCTATTTAATGCATGAAAGGGGTTAAGACGAGTAAGCTGTTCTGCCAGGCTTAGCTAGCTTCCTTCCCTTTACCTTGGGAGGAAGAGTTACCAAACTCTTTGTTCCACCATGTGATCCCTACCAGAAAGGAGGTCTAAGCTGGATGCTCTAAGCTTAGGCCGCATGGCTTAAGCAAGCCATCTTTGTTTCTATACGATATACAATATACGGTATACGGTATATGGTATACGGTATACGGTATACGGTATACGATATCTTTATTGTCATTGTCTCATACAGAACAATGAATTTAAACAAATTATTTATACAAATAATTTAGACATTTACCGTTTGTGGACCAAAGTTATATTGCCTGTCATTTCTGAATTCTGTATGGGAAAGCACATTTGACCTTTGAAGAGTTTGGAAGTAAATCATTTTTAACTTACCAAACATATGGACTTTTCCAATGCAAGGGTAGTGGGAAACTTTGAAAGCAACTTAGACCTTTAAAATATCCCTTTTAACATCCTGTATTTCCACTTTACTTTGCTGCTGATTTTATTATTTTAATTCTCTGCTGAGCCTCTCTCACCCTAAAGCACTTGCCCCAAATCTGGATCTTAGTCATCCAGGAAATTCTCCTTTTTATTTCCCAATACCTATTTTTCCTCAAACCAAATTAATCAGCATTGCTTGTCTGGATGGAGGATAGAGAGGAGTGTGTGAGTTTGCGCTGAAAACAGCCAATGGTACCAAGAGGAAATATGATGCTCCACCCACTTTTGCCTCTAGCCCCAATCACCACTGCTATGTGGTGCCCAGAAGGTTGCCCATTCCTGATATGGCAAGTTGAAATGAGCCAATGAACTGACATATTTATTTTGGTTAACAAGAAATGAAACTCTAGCTCTTTGGCTTTGCTACAAAGAGAAGAACTTAAAAATGGACCAAATGGGAGTAGGAGAAGTACTGGGCATGAGGCAGCATGAGATGATCCCATTAACAGCCCCTTTCTGGATAGATTTTATTAGAAGAATTATCTCGACTTCAATATGTATTTAGCTTCTGTAGAGGAATATTAGCCTCTCTCGGTCTCTGAATAAATGTGAAGTGTCCCCCAAGGGGCAAAAGAGTGGTTACAGAATTAATTCTCAGGAGCTAGAAATGCAAATCAGCTCTTTGTTCAGAGGCCTGGATCAATGCTCTGCTGGATATTGCCAAATGTAGAAGTTTCTTTTCATAAGCATCCAGGGGAGGGGGAGAGAGAAAAAGCACTAGGATTTTGTGTGGGGTTTGATAGAGAATTAGTCACTTGTGTAGGTCTCCTACCCTCCTCTAGCTACTGGTGAAGTTGAGGAAGAAAGAGAGTATGCTTTAAGATTCATACATTAGGGGCTCTCCCTTGATCATGGAGTGTGTAATGTCTGGCTGGTGGCATCTTATTCAAATACTCCTGTTTGCAGTTTTACATATCCGTTTATCTCCATCTTTGGAAATTTGAAACAGATTTTCTGCTTTACTAAAATACTGTTGACCATTTTTGTAGATTGTACAGTGGTACTCGGGTTAAGAACTTAATTCCTTCCGGAGGTCGGTTCTTAATCTGAAACTGTTCTTCACCTGAAGCACCACTTTAGCTAATGGGGCCTCCTGCTGCTGCCGCGTCGATGGAGCACAATTTCTGTTCTCATCCTGAAGCAAAGTTCTTAACCCGAGGTACTATTTCTGGGTTAGCGGAGTCTGTAACCTGAAGCGTACGTAACCTGAAGCGTATGTAACCCGAGGTACCACTGTATTCCTAATTGATTGTTGGATTTGTACTTTGTAAGGCACTTTGGGTGTAACTTGTTACAGAAAAGTGGAGCATTAATAAATGACTAAATAAATAAATGATATCTGTTGGGTGAATATCTTGATACCACCAAGGTTGCAGGACAGCTGCATATTCCTGCATTGCAGGGGGTTGGACTAGATAATCCTCGGGGTTCCTTCTAGTGCTACAATTCTATTATTCTAATGCATGTAGAGTGTTCTAACCCTGGAGGGAAAGTGTTATAATTATTAACCATCTTAGCTAATGAAGGGTTTGGTGTGCAACCCCAAGCCTATCTTGTTGACTAGGCCTAGGCATACAGAGCACTAAACAAGCTGGATGCCTTGTATTGATGAAAATATATCGTTGATGGTTCTAGATTGTATATTTTCAAATTATATGGAACAAGAAGGCTGTGCTATGAAAATGGAATCTCCCTCCCCTATCAGTACCTAGTGCTACCCTTAAAACACCAGGACTGGATTCAAGGTGTGTGAAATGTAGCTTCTCTTCATGAATTCCAGTTGCTATTCTGACTGGATATTTTTACTTAAAAAAACCCAAAAAACAATTCAAACCACAATATAACATGATTTTGCCGTGTCCGATTGGACATCCAATGCACATCTCAGAGAAAGGAACTATAAAGTGCCAGCAATTACTATAAATTACTCAGTGCTTTGACAAAAGAGTCTCTATTTCCTGACAATTCCGTAATAAACATGCACATATGCACATAAATACAGGGCAGTGGTTCAAAGGAAATTGAAATGAACTTCATCAAAAGTAAATAGAAATGGATTCAGTAAAACATCATTTACAGTGAGAAAGGTTTCAATTTTTCTTCTTTCAGATGGATAAAATTCAATTATTATTTGCCAAATGGCTAAGTGTTTGAGGGGAAATTGCTTAGAGATGCTGCTTCAGTTTAAACATCTGTATTAATTTTCGTCAACTTTGCATATGCTTTGCTAGTCACAACTATAGTTTTCGCCAGATAGGATGCACATCAAGAATTGTGAACATTTCCCACTTCCATGACAATGTGTACATAATTTCCTCTCTGATTCTGGGTATGATCCGTGAATGCACAGATGGCTCACAGAGCTGTGTAGGAAGGGACACCCGTAAGCAAAAGAGAGGCCTTTAATTCCTTCTGTCCCTCCCTGACAATTCTTGGCAGGATGCCCATAGTGCTGGCTCACTGCAATGCCCCAAGCTGTTTTGGGCTTTTAAAGGTTAATACCAGCACTTTGAATTGAGCTCAGAAATGGACTAGGAACCAGTGCAGATGGCAAAGCACTGGCATAATGTCATCATAATGGCCAGTCCCAGTAAACAGCTTTGCTTCCCTATTTTGGACTAATTGAAGTTTCCAGACCATTTGAAAGCCAACCCAAGATAGATTTGTATTGCCGGAATTTAAATGGGTGGTTACCAAAGTGTAGATAACTGCAGCAAGACTGTCTCTGCCCAGGTAAAGCTGCAGTTGGGATATCAGCAAAAGCCACTGAGGCCATCTGTATCTCAAGGCACAGTGCTAGATCCAGCCCCGAAACCATGAAGCTGATCCAGAAAAGGTTGAACACTGTATGCCTTCAACTGCATCTCTGTTTATTGACCCTCCAATCCATTACCAGTCAAGCACCATATCAGAACATCCCTTGCCTCTCCAGGACTTCATTAAAAGGAGAGGTAGGGCTGGGTGTCAGTCGCATATTGATTCACACTCCTCAGTCCATAACTCTGGGTGTCCTCACCTATCAGTTTCAAGTTTATGTTGAGCAGCATTGGGGATAAAACCTCACAACTTAACTGCAAGAAGCAGAGCAATAATCCCCATGCACCATTTTCTGGAATTAACCATCAAAACAGGAGTGGATCCACTGTGGTACAACCCTCAACTCTGATAGCCTGTCCAGAAGACTACAGAGGTTGACAGGATCAAAACTTGCTGAAAAAATTAATGTGACCACACTCCTATCTGTCTGTCTCTTGGCAAAAGTTGTCCCACAGGTCAGCTAATAGTTTCCATTCCAAAACCAGACCCAAAATCCAATTGCAATGAATCTAGGAAAGCAGTTCAATACAAGAGAATCTGGAGCTGACTTGCAACCACCAGGAAAGAGATGCTAGCGATTAGCCTTTATTTGTTTATATCTTCCAAGTCCAAGTTAGGTTTCTTCAGGAGCAGGACAGTTACTGCCTCTGTTAAAGTGGTTGATACCACAACCTTGTGCAACCTCCTGGACCCAGCTGGAACATACACACCTTTAGAACTTTGCACACAGACATTATAATGTGGAAGTTGGGTTGTTGGCACTTGTCTTGAGAGACAATGAAATGTGCCTCCAGGGGTGAAGTCAAACTGCTGCATTAGCAGCACTGAAGTGACCTCCACAGGGTGCAAGCCTACGCAGCATGTATGGAGGTCCTGTACTGCCCAGATGACAAGACACACACCCCCATTCAGCTTCACTGATGTGGTGGTCCAAAAGCAGAGCAATACATTTGCCACCAGCTTGGCTGCAGGAGTTGCTGGAAGAAGGTGTAGAAGGTGCCATGCAACCACCTTAGGGACTCCACTCCAGATTTGTGTAGGGTTGACTCCTTAGGCTTTTCTCCTGAA
This sequence comes from Podarcis vaucheri, assembly GCF_965113315.1. Lineage (NCBI taxonomy): Eukaryota > Metazoa > Chordata > Lepidosauria > Squamata > Lacertidae > Podarcis > Podarcis vaucheri. Next base: position 55,589,940 of record NC_138759.1, on the reverse strand, counting down.
GATATCCCCCAAGGCAGCAGGGGTTTAGGATCAGAGTTTTCCTTCTCCTAGACAGGCTACATTTCCAGGTTGGTGAGACTCACTTGCCCCTTACTTCCCTCTGCAGCACAGGCAAAAACCGCCTTCTTGACTGTTGAACCCACTCTTGGTCTCATCCATTGAATCCACCGGAACCTGACTTCACATGCAGGGGAAGTCCCTAAATCACTAAACCTGGTTTAGCTGGCCTGTCGAAGCTGTTCTTGGGGTGTGGCTGCTGTTGCCTGCTGAGCAGGTGAGAGCTGAGTGGGGGACCAAAAGTGGGCAAATTATCACAGAAGGAGCATGAGAGGTGTCCCCCACCAGAGGTACTACCCCTCCCATACTTTCAAATAAATGAGCTCCCACATGTACTGTATGTGGCTACATTTTGGGGTGGGAGGAAACAGATGTATGGCAGAATCCTAATAAATTCAAAAGTTGGTTGCTCCTATAGGGTAATCAGCAAGAATAAAAACCTCACTTCAAATAAGTACTGTATTTAACTAATTAATCTATTTAAGTCAGGGATGAAACATGAACACAGGAGGACTAAATAATAATAATTATAAACTATTATTATTACTACTACTACTACTACTACTACTACTACTACTACTACTATTACTACCACCAACATTACAAAATTCCAGCTATTTTCTACTCAGTCTTCACCAATACTTTATCAAGCCCTGACCAAGCCTTCACCTATGTCTTGAAGGTACAAGATGCCTCAGTTAGCAGAACCATATGCTGCAAAGTTTTATAAGTTGTACCATCTCAGATTGAGAGCAGTGGAGACAGGTTTTTCCTACTGTCTGTGGATAGGCAATTTGTGTTAATATCACAAATTTTATGATCTGTTTTTTAGTATACCTAAAATCCTTTGCTTATTAGGGGCCACCCCACATTTTCTTCCAAAAAAATTGCTTTACACATGTAACTACCATAGAGTTATCAAAATTTTCAAAAGTTGGGGGTTTGTGGCTTGGCTTTTGAAAAATAAGGGGTCCTCAGTAATTAGCTATTTGGAAAGCACTGGTCTACATCGCATTACCTAATCCAGGAGTAGCTAACATGATCCCTCCAAATGCTATGAAATATAACTTCCATCATCCCTGGCTATTGATAATACTGGCTGAAGCTGATGGGAGTTGAAGGGCCCTACATTGTCTAGCTCTGCTCTAATCATTTGTCCTTAAAAGTATGGATATATTGCCTGCAATCAGCTTCCCTTGTCACAAACATCAAAATAATTATATTTTTACAAATCCACTAGGATATACTCATGCAAGTTTATAATGATGGCATGATTGCCTCTTTGGAGATACAGGCTCACAGATCTGAAACTTATGTGCCATTTACATTTGGATATTGTCATTAATGAACACATTATAGCCTACGCTCTGTCATGTTTTATTGCTTACACATTGCTTCTTGTAAAATTAATCATGATTCACTCATTTGTTACAGATGCAAACTGGCAAAGGCAAAAATGTGGCTGCATGAACTTTAATGAGGAGGTAACATGAGGGGAAGTTGTACTTGAAAGCCATTTACAAAAGAGGAACATGCACTATCAGTCCACCTTTTGTAGAGAAATTGAAGTAAAATTTCTGTTATATGATGTACCTTGAACTGGGGGAGGAAGGGGGAACAATAGAAGCTTGTTGACTTCATTTCAGTCCTTCCTGGAATTATTCACGAGTGCTTCTTAATACCATATGTAGCCAATGTATTCTGAATTTCTGATGCACTTAACCTCCTAAGTAAGTGACTAGATGAACAACATGAATCTGCATCCAATCTGGTGGATTTTTGGGGGGCTTCTTATCTATCATATGTACTCCAAGGACAAATTTGATATCATTTGTAAGTTATTTGAATCCTTTGTGTTTAGGGGAAGGTGGTATTAGATTGAGATCCTAACAGCCATTCAAAATTATATTGGTTATCTCATGAAAACCAATTAACATCTAGCATTCGGCCCAAATATTTGTCTGTACAGCCTGATTTATAATTTGTCACTGCAGGTAGTTGGAATGGACCCCACTTGAGAATTATATACTACAGGACAGACGGTGGAGATAACCCAGATAAGAAAGTCATAGAATCATAGAGTTGGAAGAGACCACAAGGGCCATCGAGTCCAACCCCCTGCCAAGCAGGAAACACCATCAGAGCACTCCTGACATATGGTTGTCAAGCCTCTGCTTAAAGACCTCCAAAGTAGGAGACTCCACCACACTCCTTGGCAGCAAATTCCACTGTTGAACAGCTCTTACTGTCAGGAAGTTCTTCCGAATGTTTAGGTGGAATCTTCTTTCTTGTAGTTTGGATCCATTGCTCCGTGTCCGCTTCTCTGAAGCAGCAGAAAACAACCTTTCTCCCTTATGTCTTATTTCTTTAGATAGCATCTTGAGAAACTTTTATTGAAAACAGCAGGATCAAACTGGTTTAGGTTACTCTAGTTAAGGGAAAACAAAGATTTGATCTGGTGGTTGACTCAGGTTTCCTTGTGTTGTGCTAAACTGCGGCAATTGTGAAAAAGGCAAATTTTATGCTTGGAATCATTAGGGAAGGAATTGAAAATGAAACTTGATATCATCATGCAGTTATATAGATTGATGGCGCAACCTCACTTGCAATACCGTGTATAGTTCTGGTCACCTCACCTGAAAAAGAATATTGTAGAGATGGAAAAGGTTCAGAAAAGGTCGACCAAAATGTTCAGGCAGATGAAGCAACTCCCCTCTGAGGAAAGGTTACAGCATTTGTGGCTTTTTAGTTTAGTGAAAAGGTGAGTGAGAGGTCACAGAATATAAGTGTTTCAAATTATGATGGTGTGGAGAAAGAAAAGTTTTTCTCCCTCTCTCATAATACTAGAATTTGGGGGCATCCAATGAAGCTGAATTTTGGAAGATTCAGGGCTGACTTCACACAGCACACAGTCCAACTTTGGAATTTGCTCGCACAATATGTGGTGGTTTCTGAATACCAGCTGCTGGAAACTGCCAGAGGGGTGAGTGCTGTTGCACCCAGGTCCACAGAGTACTGAACCAATAGCACTGGTCCAATCCAACAGGCTCTTCCTATGTCCTTCTGAAAGCCAGACCAAGTCTTTATTTTCTGGAACCAGGCAGAATTTGAAACAAAAAGTCGAAGCCACATTGGAATTGTCTGCCTTCCGAGTAGAAGCCATGATGGCAGCCTATATCTGTCACGGCCTTTTCCTTACAGTTTAGACTAAGAATGCTTTGCCTCAGCTCTATGTTGGCTGTCAGGCAAAGATTTCTGATAAACTGTTGCTAAGCCAACGCTGGCAACTACCTCCATCAGCTGCTGAAGCAACTGAATGGGATCAGATTGTTCTGCAATTATGCATTAGGTACTATCATATCTGATTGATGAACTGGGTGGGAATTACCAATGAAGAGTTTGTAAATATACTAATCTGAATTATACTGCAAAGAAAAACACAGAATGGCTTTCAAATAAATCTTTAACAACTAAATGTATAGCATGTCATTACTGAAATGTCATTACTGAGCAGAAACAGAAATTTTGCAAGTTTACTATGGATATTACATATAAGAATGGAACATGACCTATTCAGGGTAGTGTTGTCAATGTAGCATGGCAGGTTATCGGCTTGCAAACAATCCTAACCCTGTGACCTGCTCAGACTGGTTAGGATTGTGCAGAACTGCTCCTCCAGCAGCCGAAAAAAGCTCAGCATTCAAGACAGAGAGGGGGAAAGTTCCCACTATCCTCCCAAAAGCACCACTGGCATAGATCTACCACTGATAGTGTTTCCATTGGCATTCTAGAGGCATAAGAGCATTGGATAGAGAAACTCACTCAAAGAACTACTAGATCCAAGCATCTTCATTTGATGGGGAGGCTCACAGCTCCTACCACCACCACCCATGCTAACCTAAAGCTGGTTTAACCAATACCCCTCTTCATTGGGAAGGATAGATTGAGTCAAGGACAACTGCATTGGGAGGTGAAGGGTGTTAGTTAGCAAGGTTCAGAGAAAACTGGTGATTGACATCACCCAGATAAAAGTGAGAAGACTCAGTGGGTCACCTAAGTTTGTGGAAATACAGGGCTTGGGAGGGGGGCTTGTTAAGCTGCTCTGCTGAGGAAGACCCTCAGTCAGCAGTGCTGGGTCAAGCAAAGATGAAGCTGGAGTCTCCGCCTAGAGAAGGCAGCTGGGCAGCACTGAGTCCTCACCAATGGCGCACTCACTTGCTCCACAGGAGGAGACCATGCTGGTGGTTTTCTTACTAACACCTTAGTGGGTGTGAAACAGTAGGTTTTCCTCACCCTCTTTCCTACCCCAACTCCTTTAGTGAGATCACCAGAGTGAACAGAGACCTGGTGGAGTCCCACTTATGTAGGTGCAGGTTGAGCTTGGCAAGAACTTCTCTTTCCCCCAGGCCACTTTGGCTCCTTTGTTCTCCTATCTCAGTGACTCACATACACACCCGCCCAAGTTTTCCCCTCCCTCCCTGACCACGTTGTGTGTGCATGCAGGGAGAATGTTCTATTAGAGCTGGCTGCGCTCATGCACATTGTTAGCAAGAGTGTGATGACATTCTTACATTTTTACTATATAGTAAGATACAAACACACACATATAGGGCAGAGGGGACCTCAGTGGACAAAAAAAAGCCCCAAAACAGCCTGCTAAGGATTAAGCTTGTTCAGTGGGCATGGAATATTGAAAGAGACAGAAAAGGGGAAATGACATGGAGTATCCTGGAAGAAGGTATGGCTTGGCTAGCTTGAACACTGAGCAGGTGCACTCCACATTGTAACATTTTGTTGAAGGTCCCATTTGTTGTTGCTATTAGTAACAGAAGAGCACAAGGGTTGTCCAAATGCTGGGTAAATATGGGCTGTGTAGGTGGCTGAAATGAGACATAGTGATCTCAGTTTCATTATGCAATGTTTACCAGCTAAAACATAACACAGGCATTGCCATTTCAAAGCAGATTATTAGGGACAGTAGAACATAGAACTGATCATATTAGCTCATTGCATTCATATAGTTTATTTTTTTCTGAGCCTAATGTATTGGTGTTTAAACGCAAGTTTCAGTAACCTGTGCTCCATATGGGGAAAACAGCAAAGAGAGCAAAGCGAAATTAAATGAACTTCCAAGATCACAGGTTAATCTAGAGATAGGATTGGAAAATAAATGAAGCCACGACTGGAGTCATTATTATCAATTCCTTACTCTAAACTACCTTGAATGTTTTTACATACAGGAGGGTTGCATTGTGTACAAATAAACACATTATTTTATCCCAGCTTTCTGTTAAAAAAGCATTCTTTTAGGTGGTCATCTGAAGTTGCAATACCAAATGAGTAAGCCCCATTAAAGTCAATTGGGTTTAATTCTGAGTAGGTATGGATAGAGTGCACTGTAAATCTTTCTGATAGAGATCAAAGGAACTAACAAATGCTAAACACTAAATAGATTGTGCTCAAAGTTTTAGACAGTACCGTAGTTTATTGTGGACTTAGTGTTGCTTATACATGCATTTATTTATTTTTGTGTCGCAATCATATGCTGTAGTCCCCATCACAATGCATTCCATATACCCCTACACCATTTGTTTACATGGGATTTCTTACTTACATGATTTTCTGATAAAGGGTAAATCTCGATTAAATGACAAAATAATACTGTATGTGTGGCTGCTGTGAAAAGCTTGCATGCTTGAGTGGTACTGAGTCCAAAATAAACTGCCATGTGGAAGTAGAGATGACAGAGAATTCTGATGAAAAAAGAAATAGGAGCAAGAATTGCCAATATTCACTTATTTGTCCCGGATCCAGAGGCAAAATCAATCTAGCAAATATGATTGATATTCACTTTTTCTGTTACTTTTAGTCCACAAATGTTATGTAGTTGATTACTTCCCTCCCTCACATTTGCATTGAAATGAATGGGGTGCAATAACAAAATGAAAATATAATTAGATAATTTAATAATTTACTACCCAATGATTACATATGTATGTAAATTATGCAGATTAGGTACATTTGATGCATCAGGCAGCAAGATGAATAACATTATTTTTGGCAGAAGATAGACTTGAGCAGAATGGAAACAGTGCTGCATGTAAAAAAAAATGCAGGGCAGAAAGGATGCCTTGTTATATCCTTATGTAGAAGAAATCAAGCATCAAACATTTTAATGGAATCTGTGTAGCATATTTACCTGCAGTACTATTTTTCTAGAAAAAGAGGTGCCGGAACTCACCATGAATGTCTCCCTCATTCTCTTAGAATGGTAATGGCGCCCAACTGAAAGGTGCCGCAACTGAGCTCCTATGAGTTCCAGCTGAAAAATGCCCTGTTACCTGGTGTTTTAAAAGCAGATATGAGAAACAAAGGAAGGTGGTATTTAGGATCTATTGCATCTTTATTTTCATATCAGCTCAAATCTTCAGTTTATTGATTTTATATGTACTTGCCTGTTGTAGGTGTCTGGCCCAGTACCTTCTATGCAAACATCATTTTAGCCATGGGAGCATGGCCAATTAAAAAAGAAAAAGAAAAATCCCTCTAGTTTGTTCTGCACACACACACACCCCTCAGCAGGGTCCAACATATGCAAGGAGGACAGAGACAGAGGGCATACCACACAATTAATTGGGGCTCTGATAGAATTGGGGCGGTCCCTCTTCATGCAACCCCCTCAACCTGCAGGAAATCAGCAGCAAGAATCTGTCTGGCTAAAGGCTTTATAGAGCATAGTCATGCACACATTTCACTGTTAGCCTACACAGGTAGTATTAGCCCCTGTGCTTATGCGATGCTAGATTTCACTCCCTGATATGAAGGAGCTCCTCGCCTCTTCCCCCATGGTTCATGTGTGTGCATGTCACTGTTGCAGCTTGTAATGTTTTTCTCTTAAGGACATGGTGCCAGAATGATCAGGACCATCCAATGTAATATCTTGGACTGAAATTTGAAGGTAATGACTTTCAGTCACAATTCATAAGAGGTTGATCTGAAATGATGGTCTCGAGGTGAAAAGGTTCTCCTCTGTAATGCCCCTTATCAATCATTCGAGCTCCCCTGCCACCTTCTCTTTTTGTTAATAAAGGGAAAATGCTTGTAGTCAATAGAAAGGTGGGATTCCCCAAGGAGAGGAGAATCAGCTAATAGTGAGCAAGAAACATTTTCAAAAATGAAAAGTTAGCATCTAAACCGGAATTTGGGAAATGAAAAGAAACTATTTTTTAATGCATCTAGAACTGAAAGGCTTTTACATGCCTGAATTTTTATTGAAGTCTGGCGTGATGTGATTACAAGGAGCTGTTGTTTCATGAGTGATTTTTAATCCTTTTGGCAGAGTCAGACAGGGTATAAATTTGTGAGCCAATTGGTATGCAGATCATCCAACTGCCTGGGTATTGATTTGAAAGATTCAGAATGAATGTGCCCTGTTTTATAAGGAAAGCATTTGAAGAAGGAAAGAGATTGCTCTGCGTTCTGAGAAGCTTTGCTAAAACATTGTCAAACTGAAGCAGCAGCGTCATTGTGAGAACCCTGGTGCTACTCTGAAAGCAGAGTTCTCCCAATAATACACTAGTCACATGGTTTAATTTTATTATTTCTATCCACTCTTTCTTACACTTAAGGCATCTAACTAACATATTTCCAGCAACACCGAAACTATTTCCCCCCCCCCAAAAAAAGTAGAGAATAAAACATAGCACAAGCTTTGAGGTGTATGTGAAAGGTGCAATAAATTCCTAAAACAACAACTTAAAAGCAATTAGCAGCAACACTATATATGGTGGTGCCCTTTTGGAAACTCCTTCTAAAATGATGAGTCTTGCTACTGGGGTGTAATTGTCTGAAAATCTCAATGACAAGCTTATCTAGATGGATCTTTTCTGATTCCAATTATGCTTTTCAATCTGAACTAAAAGTGAGCTGTAGTCCCCTGGTTCCACTACAAATATGAACAATTTTCACATATTATAAGCATTATTATACAAAGTATTCTACATATACCATTTATATGTGAATGTACTTCAGATTTCCTAAAGTAACCAGAATGTAAACAAATACAACGCATAAAACTGTATAAAAAGATGTTGTAATTTTTTCTTGATTTTCTTGTTTTATCTTTTGTAAACCACGCTGAGGGGGGTTGTTTGTTTGTTTGTTTGTTTTACAATCAAGTGGTATGTAAATTTTATGAAATAAATAAATACACCCATTCACAGATTTAGCACCTCAGTGAGAAACAGGTCTATAAACAGAAACCCATGAGAGACTAAGGATGCTTCACCCATCCTATAAATCTTCACCCATATAAATCTCCATCCTCTTTCTGTACCAATATTACTTTTGTGCAGGGAGTTTTCCCTGACCATAGAGATTTATGTCACTCACTGAAATATGGAGAAAACTGAACCAGGGGTGGGAATTTAAACCATTTAAATATTATATTTTGCGAAAACTCCTGGGGGCTCAAAAAACACCTGAATCTTTCATCCTCAGATTGTCAGTTGTGGAACTTGTTTGGAATATTTAACGATGACAAAGAAACCTTATGGCAGCTGATTAGCCTCTAGTAAAGCTTCCATCAAGTTCCCAAATTCTGTTGCTGCCTCTCATGAATTCTGGCTGCCATAATTGGGAACAACTTACCAAATCAATTGATGTAGCCTCTGTAACCACATTAACACTCCAGTTATCACCAGAGCTAACAAGTCACCTTTAGCAATACAATTTGCACTAAACTCTTTAAGCTTTCTCCCTTCATTTTTTCTTTGGGTAAATGTCACTCAGCACTTTCAACAGACATTATCCCTCAGATCACCGAAACTGCCAGTGACAGTCGCTTTCTCTCTCTCTCTCTCTCTCTCTTTCTCTGTGTTTCTCTCTGTTGTCTGTGCAAATTATATTACACAAAAAGCATGGAAGGAAAGCGCGGAAAGATAGATGGGTAGGCAGACAAAGGGCTACAGAGGGCAGCGGTCATTCATGAGAGAGAAATGAAAAGCAATGTTCTCTGAATATATTTTTTCAAGTTTGTTTTCAAATGATAATCATATGTTTAAAGGTAGTTATCAGGTACAAAACATGAAAGCCTCTGTTGCTTACAAAATAAGGGGGGGCAGAACTTGCCTATATAAAGCATCACAATGGTTATGTATTATTATTGCAATTAGTAGACAAAATTATAGTGGGGGGAATGTAAAGCCATATATTTTTGTTTGCTTTTGTTAATGTTGCCATATTTTTAAAAAAAATGGCAAGGACAACTGCATCACAATTTGAGATTTTGCCATCTCTGAAGCTCCATATCAAGAAAAGATTCAGCGGCTAACTTCTCCCAGTGTTAAAAACAGAAAGGCTTTGCCAAGCTAATAATAATGAAGTTGACAAATTAGTACCTTTTGCTTCTATTTTTAAACAACCATTGAATCTGAGCCCTAAGTTATGGGTATTTATTTAAGAAGGCATTGTTTTCCATTCTGCACTGTATTCATTGAGTGAACAGTGTTTCCATTCCACTGCAGTTCGTGTTCCACAAAAGAAACTATGCAAATAAAACAATAAGAATGAAATCTGTTTTAATGATGAGAAAAAAATTGTGTCCCACACAGCAGATGACATTCCACTTTCCGCCATTATTCTAGTCAACACAGCGAAGGAAGAATCCCCTTTATCCTAGTAACAGAAGATTTTGATTGAATGCTATGGAACTGTGATACCCTAACAGTGGAAAAGCTTTCTCAAGGGAAGACATCTGCATCCTGCATTAAAGTGAGTCACAGCTGCACATTTATTATGTGCAGAAACAATAATGCTTTGGGGACTTTTTTATTTATTTAATCCATTCCTATGTTACTCTTCTGTTTCAAAGGTCCCAGAACAGCTCACAATAGTTATAAAACACGGGATAAAGAAAACCAATATTTCACACACACCCAGAGTGAATACTCTCAACACATATATTTGGTGTAAAGTTCATAACAGTGGGCAAATAAAGGCTATGCAACACCACCTCAGCTCAAACCCAATCACCTGAGGTGAGGCTCCCATTGCCAACTCACCATGAACATGTGCTGGGGGGGAAGGGTTGTTTTCCTCCTCAGTTACTGTTGTCCAGAGTTCAGCAGAGCAATTCCTTCAGGTCAAAAGAACATCAGACCAAGCAACCCATTGGGATGGACAACAATGTGAGATGGTTGGTCAGACACCCTTCACCCAAGGAGCCTCAGGATGCTTATCTTATATCCAAGTTAGTTCACTGCCTGTCCTAAATGTCTATATCAGTAAGATGCAAGAAGCTAAATCACCCACACACAGTCCAAATCAGAACAAAGCAGTCACAGAGAGATGGAGACAGAAAACAGGAGAATCAAAAAGAGTACCATAGATAAAGATCTGTGTTGAGGGAGATGGGCATACCCATGCCAGTTAAGGCATCATTGAGGGCTGGAAAAGGTGGTTTCACCACTAAGGTCGACTTTAGGCAGAGGAAAGAGGAACCCACAAGTATTTTTTATCTACTCCTAATTTCTGATTTAATGACACCTCTACCAGGATTGCATTAGCAGCGCAAGCAATAATGTTATCATAATCCATCAATTCTGGTACAGCTTTATGATAGGCTGAACACAGACACTTAATTGGTCTAATAAATGTCATCCTTTAAACATGAATCACTTGTTATATAGTGATCCGGGTCAATGGCATCTCAATGATGAGACATAAAACCAAATTCTACACCACTTATGCGTATTGGAGATTCCATGATTCCTGTCACAAGAAAGAGCCATGTGCACAACCACAAATACTAAAACACTAAAAATGTTGGGGAATTTTCAATATTAGTGGTACACAAAGAAATACTGTAGAAAGAAAAGACAAGGGCAATCTTTCCACTTCCGCCTTCAACAACAAGAAATGCAATGTCGTTTGCATTTGTTTCTACTACTGGAACGTCACAGATTTCAAGAAGCCATGTTCATTGGCTTCACTTATTCATGCACTAAAGGTAAAGGGACCCCTGACCATTAGGTCCAGTCGTGACCAACTCTGTGGTTGTGGCGCTCATCTCGCTTTATTGGCCGAGGGAGCCGGCGTACAGCTTCCGGGTCATGTGGCCAGCATGACTAAGCCACTTCCGGCGAACCAGAGCAGCGCACAGAAATGCCATTTACCTTCCCACTGGAGTGGTACCTATTTATCTACTTGCACTTTGATGTGCTTTCGAACTGCTAGGTTGGCAGGAACAGGGACCGAGCAACTGGAGCTCACCCCGTCACGGGGATTCGAACCGCCGACCTTCTGATCGGCAAGTCCTAGGCTCTGTGGTTTAACCCACAGCGCCACCCGCGTCCCTTTATTCATGCACTACTGCGGTTATTATCATTCCCAGCAACTGCTGTAGTGGTGCTTTGTTTAAACTACACTCGCACACCTTGTGGCCCACCAAGCTGAATGTGACCCATCAGCCATGACATGGTGCACAAGGATCTCAGTGAAGCCACCTGTGTTCCAAATCACATCTGTTCTGTGCAAATGTCCACACACACATTCACTAAATGTGCAGAGGGGAGCAGGATGGTGCCACTGGTATTGGCATGCCCACTGGTTGGGGAATCTCCCATGCATTTAGCATTAGTGTGAAAGGGGTCTGTCAGTGTAGAGCTCCCCCAGGCAATCTTGGAGCATAAGGATTCCTGAGTGCATAGAAAAGATGTACATGCACATGTTCCTTTTACACCAATCCTGATTCTCTGGATATGAACTGTTGGCCAAATAGGCGTGATTCTGATCTCCTGCCAGGTGTTGGGTGGGTGAATGTCTGCATACTTTATGCACAGTTCTAGATTCACAGTCTCTTTTCAGACCTTCCACTGAATGTACATAGAAAACAATAAAATTTACCCCCATGATCAGTTTGACTTCACCTCTGGAGGTACACTCCATTGTGTTTCAAGATAGACAGATGCCAACAACATCATACACCCATGCCAATGGAAAGAATGGGGGTGGGGCAACAGGATGAGACTTCTGTCCAGAATAATAACATAAAACAAGGGGAAAGCCAGGAAGTGGAAGAGAGCTAACTTCAGAGAACTGTTGCATAAAGCGGTGGAGCATTTCTAGCTTGCTGAACTTTCTCCCAAAATTTAACATGTTCCACCATGCCTTTTGTACATATGATGCACCAGCTCATCAAACAGACAAATATACAATCACTCTCAGTGAAGTCTCGGCTTGTATTCCTGATTGTTCCTATTTAACTAAAAGAAAATGGCTATCGACCTGCATTAGCTTGATTGCAATTGTCAGGTCCTGCATTCGCTTTGAAATATTAGGAAACGGCTCGGGAAAATCAATTGTATTTAAAAGATCCTGTGAAAAGTTTTACAGCTACACATTAGGAAACTGTGTTAAGCAAATAAGAACTAATTGTTCTCAGTTTCCACAGTAATTGTCCAGACTGCCTCACCTTTCCTACACACACTCATTCAATGTGAACAGAAAATTTAAACAAAAGTTGCTCGAGGCAAGTGGACAATGAGCGTTGGCATCTGAGACATGAATGTGTTTTACAGCACATCCTGCTATATCTCTCGGTGCTTGTTTGTTGTGGGACAGAGTGTTTGTTGTGGGGGGGGGAAGGGAAAGGAGAATGTTAGCCGCTTTGAGACTCCTTAGGGTAGTGATAAAGCGGGATATCAAATCCAAACTCTTCTTCTTCTTCTTCTATTGAAAAGTACAAATCAAGACAGCCTTGGGCACCTCAAACTTCCATATGTCATAATAGAATTTCTCCCAGAAGTATGTGTGCCCTTAAACCAGGAGTGGAGAACCTTCAGATGTTGCTGGACTACAACTCCCAGAATCCCTGACCATTTGCCATGCTGGCTGGGACTAATGGGAGATGGGGTTGAACAGCATCTGGAGCTGCCCCTGCCACAGTGGTGCAGCATGGGTTGCCGGTGCACAGGGCCACGTGGAGAGGGGTGGGAGGGAAACTAACGGAGAACACATGTTCGTTCAGCTGCATGACAGCATCCATGTCACCTAGGAGATTGCAGCCACAGAGATAAGAAAATAAGTCATTTGTTGTCTATACCATTACATCTCTCATACAAAGGCTTTTGCCTTTTTCTGTCTCTCTTCTCAATCTGTACATCTGTCAATTTGTTTTATACTATTTTTATATTCTGCCTTCTAACAGAGGTCCTCTGGACAGCTTACAAGAAGAAGAAAGAGCAAGGTAAAAAAAATATCACAATTTCAATTAAAACAGGAAAATGCAATGCTTAACACACAACTTCAGGGTCAAAACAAGAGCAGAATTTCACAACTCAGCAGCAATAGAAACACAATATAAGAGGGGGAAATCCATGGAGCTAAAACAGTACTGTACTAAATCACCACATAAATTGAAATCTACCATTTAGAAGATTTGTAAACCCACTATTTTTAAAAAAGAAAAGAAAAAGAAAACCAACCAGTTATTTTTGGTTCATTTTTTCACTGATGTGCAGTTGCGCTAATAGAAGTAAAATTAAAAATAAATAAGAAAATAATGTGATTGCTCTGACTGCAAAGAGGAAAGATTAATTAGGGATTAATTTGTCAGGAAAGAAGAAGAAATGGCTAATTAAAGTTCCATTTCATTGAAGCAGGGAAATACAGGACTTACTTTAAAACACACCAAATGCAGAGACCTTTGCTGATTGAAGGTTGCAATCATGAGTACACTTTTTAGAACTTGATGTGACTTCTACAGAAAGACTTTCCCTCCTGGTAAATGTTGTGTGGAATCAGAGCTTTAATTTCTGCCTCCCACTGATTACAAAACAGCAATGCCTCAACAAGGCCAAAGGGCCTTAGTGTGGAAAGGATCCAAGTTGTATTAGAAATGAGAGCCTTATGGGAGCTAGGATTTAAATGATCTCTTGATGTAGCTCAAATGGAAGGTGCTTTGACAGAGCTATAGAGAGAGAGGGTTTGCATAGTACTTAATGCCAACTACCACTGTCAAATGTATCACTCCAGGGGGAAAGAAGCTATAGTGGTTCCATTACTGTAAATAAGTGTGAATTTAGCAGGGCTTATAGCTGGCATAATTAAAGGATTTCTGATTTACCTGTGTTCCAGGGATGAACATATTCTGAGAAAGCTGCCTTTATTTCCTTGAGACATTTCCTAATATTTAACAGGTGTTACAAGTGGCATGTGAACAAACTTTCCCTTTGTTTAGTGATGAGTTAAACAACTCCATTAGCACATTGAAATTATCCATTCAAAATACAAGAAGAGTTTTCAAATTTCTAGTGAAATTTCTAATGACCAAGTTCAAAAAGACCAAGGAATATGAGTTCTGAATTCTGATATCCCAGTATTAGTTGAACTTTTCATTCAAGAGCATGTTTAGGTCTGATCAACAGCATGAATCACAGCTAGGCCTGTTTTATATACATAGGACTATTGTTATTTATTTCATTTTATAAAATTAAATGGATTTAAATGGATTAGTATGGCTCAGTATCAAGCAATTGTGATTAAGTATATTAATAGTGACATACACCGATGTTCCCATTCTGTCCTGCAGATTAGCATTAAATCATAAAATATGGAAGCTGGTCTATGTTTGCAATGCTAAAAATACTGAAAGCACTTGCTGATCGATGGCCATTAGTGAATGGCAACATTTATGTGGGAACAATGGAAACAAGGACTTGCTGAAGATGACCACGCTGGCTGGGGTGATTAAAGCTAGAGGCTAGCAACATCTAAAGAGCCACAGGTTCTTCAACTTGTGGATCGAGGGCCCGACCCCGCTATGTGAAATAAATACACAAGGACACATGATATAAGGTTAATGGGCAAGAAAAGGTCACAACTTTATTGATTACAGCAGTGAAAAGGTATTGGCTTAGGCATTGGATGACTATAGGTGGTGGGTTTATTCAACAGTAGGTGGAGCCTGTTGATGCTCATCCAACTATAGGCTCACCCCAGATGTCACCGAGGGTCGTGCCATGGCCTCCCGCCAAGCAGGCATCGGACGGAATACACGACCGCCAGATTCCTTTAACGGAATAACCCACGGTAGATAGCATAGGCGATGGCCACACCGAGCCCTTGACACAGACCAACACATGAATCCAATGCCTAACCTACCCACCAATACCACAAAAGTTGTGACGATTGCTACGAGGTAGGCGAAAAAACCAGAAGGCCTAATGCCTAATGGAAAAATTCCTACCAGGCCCCCCAGACAACCAGGGCGACCAACCTAAGGTCCATAGCAAGGCCAAAAACCTATACCCTGAGCTAAATGGGAGTGGAGGGTAGGTGACTCGCTGAGGGACGACGACGAATGAGGAGGAGGCGGAGCTGGCACCACAGCATTAAGCTGCTACACACGCCCCCCGGAGGCACCTGGTTGGCTACCTCCGGTGGGCGTGGGCGCCAGCCAGTTGGGGGGGAGGGGGCTAATGCCCCCTACCAGGGGCAGAGCTCGGTCTCCCGCCCACAACCACTCCCCTCTCTTTCAGATGTCTAACAACAAAACTATCTCCATCATCATCAAAAGTAACAGTAAGTAATAGTAGCAAGGGGGTCTAATGTGCTTTTAGCTTTAATGATGTCATATATCATTAAGTTTTTATTCTGGAATTTTGTACACTACATTGACAAGGCATTTGTGTCCTGAAAAGCAGTATGGAACTATTTTATTCCATAGAAGACAACACCCATAGGCAGTGCCAGTAGAAATGGGCATGGCTATAGTGTTTCTGAATGTGCTAGTTTCATTCTTCACTGTCATGACTAAGGTAGTTCTATTTCCCATGGATTTGTCTATTAACTTTTAAAGCCATCAATGCCAGCAGTGATTGCCACCGTGTTTCTCATGTTCACCAGTGTATCCTGCCACTAGTCATAAGAGACAAATGAAGGTAGTTTAAAACAGCATTACGCTGTTCTTTCAAATTGAGCAAAATATGCCATGGATAATTAGCAAATCTTTATCTTATATTATACCTCTATGTATATCTCAATCTGGAAAAGGCCCTGTATCTGCTAAAGCGCATTAGTATTACACAACAGTACAAACTTATGATCACTGGTTCCTTGAATTTACCAGGAGGCACCGTGTCAAATAAATAATTTAGAGTGGCTGAGGCACCACAAGAAAACAAAGCAATCAATCATCTTAGCTACATTATTGATCACCAATAACAAGATACTTGCTAAGACAAATGGTCCTGTTATTATGCCACTGAGTTTTTAGCCTATCCTGACTAAATAAATCATATTGAAGTGTTTGTTGTTTTAAGATGTGCAAACATATCTATAACAACCCCTCCCTTTTCTTTTGCCTCTGACTCTATGTATAGGATTTATATTATACAGTACACATGCTATTTGTCAGTCTTCAGTCTCTTACCAGGCATGATCATCTTTCTGTCTTATCCATCATTCATCTGTTGGTTCAGAATGTCATCTGTGTATATCTTTTTTACCTACAAGGTACATATATTCATTTGATCACATATCCAGGGCAAAGTGAAATGCATGTCTCTAGGAATCAAATTCCATGGGTTATCAAGACAGAAGTAGTTCTGCCAAGTCGCCCTAAGGTAGCACAACACGTTCATGCTTTAAAAAAATTATATTCATTTATTCGTTTATTACTATTTTAATGCTTTTAGAGATAGTATGTTATGGTTTCTTTCTATTACACACACAAAAAAACACAGAGAGAGAATGCAAGAAAAGCCAGATCTCCAATAAAAACTACCCATGTTCATATTAATTCAGAGGACTAGAACTCAAATTGTTGGAGAGCTATAGGACTGACCCTTTCTCCCCACTGTTATTCCTAAGCTTAGGAATGGTTTGCTAAAGGAGGTGCACAAATGTGTGTTGTTTTACTACTGGAATATTAGTAGCATTCCTCAGCATCCCCCAATGTGGAGCCCGCCAGGTTGTTGGACTCCAGCAGTCATCAACCCCAGCCAGCAGGTCCAATGGTCAAGGATGAAGGGAGCTGTAGTCCAACAACTTTTGAAGGGCACCATGTTGGGGAAGGCTGGGGTAGTGAATCAGCACAAATAAAACTAACCTTGCATTGACTGCATGTGGAAGTAACACAGATGAGAAAGTGACTGATCCATCCATCCCTACTTCCCCCTCCTCCAATAACAAATTGACCCTGGGCTCTGACAAATAGATAAAGATATAGATATATATATAGACCCACTCTAGCCTTCTTATTGTGATTTTCTATCAGTGTAACCTTCTCTTGGATATTATGGTGAAGAGCAATATGAAATGCATCAAAGATCAACAGTGGCAACTTCATTTTTCCCCTCCCCTGCACTGATCCCACCCCCAGTTCACCCCAAAGCCTTCAGAATAAAAGCATGCACACATATGCTAGATAGTCAGAGAAATATATAATCTTTGAGACAAAATGGCTTAAAACTGACTAGAAATATATGTGTTGCACTTTTGTGGTTGCAATCCAAATTTAAAATATATATATTTTTAAACAAAATGACAGTAGACTCAGAGGATTGTGGTCTGTTATGGCTTTGATTGAGGTTGTAAGGATTAAACAGATATAAATGAAGAAGTGTGCATGCACACGAAAGCTCATACCAAGAACTAACTTAGTTGGTCTTTAAGGTGCTACTGGAAGGAATTTTTTATTTAGATATAAATGAGTATATCTGCTTAAAGTTTCCACATACATCAATCGTTATTTTGTACATTTTATAGGCTATTCCCCAACCCTGGACAATAATAAGAGATCTGACTAAGCAATGTTTCATACAAAGAGTCAGTCTAGAGAGGTAAGAAGGGAAATCTGTTTTCCAAATGCAGCAACTGCCCTATTAACCAAGAAGAGTGCCTGCTTGGTGGTCATTCATTGTCCTTATTTTTCACCTTTTGGAGATGCCTTGTCCAAATTTAGAGTGTGGTGCCAGTGTTGTCATTCTTCAGGGTTCACCTTCCTTCCCCAGTTTCTCTAGATGCTAAATCTATGAGCGGGATGATGAATCCACTTTGCCTCTAGAACACATGTAACCAAACAAATGTGCATGGACACGAAGAAACAATAATGTGCCCAGCTTGCCATTCCATTCAGTGCAGTTGCTGAGTTGTTTCCTGCCTGTTTTGTGTATTTTTCTAGTTTATCTGTAATGTAACCAAAAAAATCAAAAACAAAAACCCATCACCAACTACAGTGGAAGACCAGCAATTGCAGAGTAAATAAATATAGTATGCAGAATGTCAAGTATACCATGGTGTGGGGAGGGAGGACTTTTTTGTAAGAATTGTACTTCTTAACACCCTCAGGATCCTCACAACCTGAAGTTGTCTCTTCTTATTAGACATCAGACAGTGGGGCCTTCACAAGATGGGTGAGGTGGTGCGTGTGGGTCACTGTTGCTTTCCCAACAAAGCAAGTCATTGGTGCTTACTGAGACACAGAGGGGAGGTGTGGAGGTAGTGGAGCCAATTGGAGTCTCTCACCACCACATGCCGAGCCAGCCCAAGCTCCCCACATCTTGCACCTCCCCTTTCGGTAAGCAACCTGCTGTGTTGGGAAGCCAGGAGAGCAATGGTGCCCCATCCCCACCATCTTACTAGGCTTAGGTACGCTGTTCATGACAAGATCTGTAAACTAGTCCATATTCTGTAAAGCAGCCATTTCTACTAACTGCCTTTAGGGTTTTCTATCACATACTGTTTTCCTCCTCCCTGCACTTTCCCATTTCTCTCTCCAAGGTCAGTACTGGCCTTACTAACCTTGTTCCTTAACCCTTCCCTTCCCTTCTCCACATAATCCAACTCTTTCTCTCCTCGATTCTCTGCTTCAATTTCCTTGCATTGTAGCTGTCTGTGGTCTTTAAATCCTTGAAATATCTGGCCATTTATCCCCTCCCTGGTGCTATAGCTATATCATCTATATCCATACCTATAGCTATATCCATACCTATCTCAGGGACCTCTTCCTGATGTTTCAGCATCCTGCCTTTTCTGCAGTTGCTGAAAGCATCTGGGTAATGCTCCACAGCGACTGTCATTTCCTCATGTTATCTCTGGCTCACTTTTGTCTTTGAGTTAGCAGGGAGAGCAGCAGCATTAAAGGTCACAGCAACTCCTGCATCCTCCTGACATGTGCCTTTTTACTCCTTTGTCTAGTGCTGGACAGCAGGGGTTTTCTGGCAGGTGTATGGCTCCTTTGTGTGGCTTGATTGTTTTTTGAAGGGATACCTTTAAGAACTACGTAGCTGTTTCCTTTCCCTTCCTCTGCATGTCTATATCTTTTTCTACAAAGTTTCACCACAGCTTTCCACAGGGCCTCTTTCAGCTGACATTGTCCCACTAAGGCTGCAATTATACTCACACCTCTGATAAAGCACCATTGAAATCAATGAGTTATTTATAAGTGCATTTATTGTACATCCATGTGCCGGGATTTTCTTTTGCATTTATGGTGCCTGATTGTGGCTACAGTGACACAACACAGAACAAATCTGAATATCAGTTGAGGAAATTGCCCTGCATTGTCCTTTGGCACATCAACCTTGAGGGGTGATCAGACACTCCTTTCAAGTTGCATCAAGAAAATATCAACACAGAATTGTGTCTTAGCTTACTACACTGGAAGGCAGAGTATTCAGAGCATTACACTTCCAGCATTGCTCTGAAACATGACAATGTAATCAACAGAAAGGGAGACCCCTCCGACTATTTTCTGTGCTTGAGGTTGTCCTAGGGGCCATGTGCTTCATCACTGCCATATTTATATTTGCTAATACCTTTGCAACGTGATGAATTGATTGTCTCAGCAATCACCGCCTTATTCTTCAGTCAGAGTTGTCAGATGGAATGATTTAGGTTTTGTAGCAGCTGAAAGACATCTCCCCACCCCAGCCCCAAAAAAACACCACTGCCGTGCACTTTCTTCCAGGGGATAGCAGACCTTGTCATAAGTCATTAATTTCTTTAGCATTTTTTTTTTATTTGTAAATAACTGCTTCTCACTCATCCCTTTTCTTGGCACAAACATAAACTAACATTTACAGGTCACATGTATCTTGGAGGGCAATCTGCCCAGGACACACAATGACAATCTTAAACATACACACACAAAAATTAAACCAGCTTATCTAGAGCCTGTCCCCGGAGAGATGAACAATGATGGTATCACGTGGAAAGAGTTTATTTCTTTTTAACCTCAAAAGCATTGAGTGACCCTTCCTTTGAAATAGTTTGCAGACAGGTAGCTGTCTTAGTTCTTTTTCCCCTTGGTAATAGGTTGTTTCTCACCCTCCTCTACAAGGTTAAAAAGATCAGTACATTCTCTATGAAAAGAGTCAGGTTTTCTATTCAGATTAAGGGGGCCGTGTATTTATTTATTTATTTAGTCATTCATCCACCTTTGAGTGAATTATGAGGGTGGTTTAAGAACATAGAAAGAGGCCTGCTGGACCAGACAAAAGGAGTATCACCTCCAGCATTCTGGTCTCACAGTGGCCAACCAGTTGTCAATGGGAAACCCACAAGCAGGACACGAGTGCAATAATACTTTCCCTATTTGTGACATACTTCCTTTGACAATGGAGGTAGAACATAGCCATCATGGCCGGTGGGTGTCGCCTCTCCCCCTACATCCTAACTCAGACACTTAGATCTGTGGATGGTGCCACGTGGCTTAGCTATGATTCAAGCTGTTGCTGAGTTCCTGAATACTTTTGTGTTACTGGCACTATAATGTGACCTTGATAACTACCACCGCTCATCCTAACGTATAAGAGTGCCCTTCATATTTACAAATAGAATTCCCCCCCCCATGTTCTTTGCTTCAAGCAGAGAACACTCATGCTCTCATATGCCAGAATTAGACCACTAATGATCCTTGGCATTCTAAACAAATTAGCTATTGATCAGGTGCCACTACATATGGCGTTGGACTATCTGACAAGCTCCCGAAAAAGAGGAGAAATAACAAATTGGTTTTGCTGCTAAGAGATGATTTACAGAGCATCGTACTGATTATGGTTACACAACTGGAATTTAGCCGAAGAGGAAGTCTAAGAGTGTGCCATAAGGTAAAAAAAGAAAAAAGGGGGGAAAGTAAATCAGCCAATTTAAAAGGAGAGAAAGAAGTGTAAAAGATATCACTGCTCTCATTTAAGTAGCATGAGAAAAGGGATACACTTACAAATAAATCTAGACGGATGAACTAATTGGAATCTGCTACCCCAATATAGATAAGGATATCTACATGCAGAAGCAGACTTCTGATGTGATTGTGGATGTGCATCTCTTCAGCCGTGATGCTGCTCCAGGCTTCATTTAACTGTCTGGATGCATCTATTGATGCCTATGAGGAAGTGTACCACAACCTGGAGCCCTAATGCTTACATGAAGAGAAGTTGTCTTTCCCTAGAAGTGGATTGGAACCTATATATGCCATAACCAATTTTGCTTGAGTCACATGACCATTTCATAATCATTTCTCTAAGTGATGTAGAATAAAATTTTAGAAGTTATAATAAAGAAAATATATTTAAAATCAAGGACCATGCTGAGGAGGGCTGCACTGAGGAGGAATGGTGGTAGCCTCCATCTCTCCCTGCTCCTGATCAGGATCCTGAATCTTCCCAGGAGCAGGAGGACGGTATAGATTTGGAACAGTGGTTTGCAGAGAGACACAGTTCAGAAGGCAGAAGCTGGGAAATACTGGATGGGAAACAACTAGGAGAAGAAGCACTGAGAAGGAAAGAGTTAACAGATTCACTGTCTCTGGAAAACACTCAGCCTAAGGTCAAGAAGAGCTGATAAGGTGGCAGCACAGAAAGCACAATGGCTATGAGCTCAGGTTACAAGATGCAGTAGTGATGTGGGTGACTAGGGAGAAAGTGGATGGAACACTTAAATGCGAGCACCGTCATTCCTAGGAGGTAGGTTCTTTGTTCTCTCACTGTGATCATTAAAGTTTCTAACTGGTAAGAAAACTCCTTTTCCTTTGTTGTGCTTATCAACTGCCAAGGGGAGGAGGAAGCCAAGCCGATTCCCTGAAGCCTGACACTGCTGAAAAGTCTTCAGGATGGAGTTCCATAAAATTGGGTCTGCAATACTGCTGCATTTGAGTTGTGTATCTGAGCCATGGGGGGATCATTAACAGTACTGGTATATTTAAAAATCCCAGGCATCTCCAGGTTGGGCTGGGAGAGAGTCCTTGTCTGAAGCCCTGGAGACTGCTGCCAGTCTGTGTAAACAGTACTGAGCTCAATGGACAAATGATCAGACTCAGTATAAGGCAGCTTCCAGTGTTCCTGGAAAGTATATATATTCAAAAAATCCAAAATGAAGATAAAACACAGAAGAGTAGCTGGTGGCTAGTGACTCTCCGTTTCATTTCAAGCAAAGTGGTGATTATCCCCATGGAGTCTTTCAAACTGTTATGATGCTGACTCCAGGTAAGAACAAAATAGAAGCTATGAAAAATAAGAAGTACCATACAGGTGGCAAATTAGCTTTGCCAGTCAACAATGTGGAGGAACAATACACAGCCCACAGAGTTCATCTTACTGCATGGATTCAAAAGAAAATGATGAGTGGACTGACTCGCGACTCATGGATGCAGTTGTTGAAAGCTAGAGAAAATTATGTTGAGCATTTGACCTTGTTGAGGAGATGTGTCTCTGCATCGAGAGCACACGTATTTCTCCATAGTGTACAAGTCCCAATATTGGGTGCTAAAAAAAATAATGTGTTGGATTAAAGAGCAAGGCATGTTTCCCAAGCATGTTCCCTCTAACATAGTCCAGGGGACCATTCACAAAATACATGAATGAGATATTATTTCCAGACAAGTCTTTCTCCATGAGTGTCATAAAATTATATATCTCCCTTCTCAAGTCAATTCTAGAAGGGTTCCTAATGAGCCACTATTTTTAAGTTGCCAACCTGCTGGTCTTTTCTGTTCTGACCACTATGTTCTTCCTGGTCTAAGAAGTCAGTGAACTCAAATTTTCCCCACGTTCTGTAACAAATGACATGCCTGTTTCTGCCAAATTGAAGTTCCATTCCTAACCTGCTCTTATCCCACCCCTGAAACACCAGACTGTCCCACCTCCAGCTCTAACCAACCAGACTTTCTGCAGGCTCCATCCTTAACTCACCAGGTTGTTCTCTGAAGAAGTGTGCATGCACACGAAAGCTCATACCAAGAACTAACTTAGTTGGTCTTTAAGGTGCTATTTGAAGGAATTTTTTTATTTTGACTATGGCAGACCAACACGGCTACCTATCTGTAACAGGTTGTTCTCTGTCTGCCTTACCGAGGTCCAAGTTGGTTGGGAATCCGAAGCTGCAGCCCCACCCACCAGCAACTTTAATTAACTGTTTCAAAGTGAGAGCTATATTCTATTCTGAAGACCATGATTATATAAGTTGCATTTCTAAAAGGCATATCCATGTAAACACCTTCTGAGGCTCGAAAACGTCAGATTCAGCCACAAGACCTCCCCCCCCCCAAAAAAAAAAGACATGAAGAGTATCCATGCAAATAACAAAATGAAAGTGCAATGGAAACAACAGCAGCTATTCAAAAGAAGCGAAATTATGCTTGACAACAACAAAGGGGGGGAGGGAGTCCAAACAAGGACTGTTGCAAAGATATTTAAATGCTCTTAAGAAATGTGCAACCTTTAACATAATGGAGGGCATATTTACAGTGCAGCTCAAATTGATTGCTCTGAGCTTGGTTACAAGACTAAAATATTTATAAATAGGTTTTAATTCTACTTCACCTCTATGAAGAAACACAAAGGAAATTCTAATTACCATTTCCCTAAACGTAGGAAAGGCAATCATGAGGAGAGATTGATAGTCAGCTAACTTGGTTCGTGTTTATGTGTTTCTGCCAAATCATTTAAGCAAGGGCAAATTCTTGTTTTGAAAACAGCACTGGACTGAATTCAGATTAATATTGAATCAGATCAATTTGAATTCAGCAGTTTGATTACAGAAAAGCGACCACATGTTATTTTGCATGTACTTAGGCCCAGCAGGAGTTTGAACCTTACAATTTGCTGGCTTGCTGCAGATCATCCATGTAAGGAATGGCTTGGGGTCATAGTAGATGGAAACGTCAACCCAGTGCATGACTGTTCTGAAAAAGGCGACTCCCATGTGAGGCATCATTAGGGAAAAGACTAAAAATAAAACTGCCTCTGAAGCTGAACTGTGCAGGATTGGATTCTCTCAATTAACAACTATTAAGCTTCTTGACTGTGTTTTAAAATAGGGGTTTAAAGGCTTAAAAAACCCCTTAGACCCACACTCAGTTTGCTTCATGGTGGGACAGGTTTGCCTCTGAAACTGTACAGGAGCCTAATCCAGGAGCCACAGATCAGAGCCATGGGGTGGGTCAGGTTGTGCATTCACAGCCCTACTGTTTAGTTGAAATATGTTTCCTTGCATTTTCCACCTATTCATGCCAATTCTACCCTCTGAGCCATCTTCTCAGCATGACAGCCCTTCAGATATTTGAAGACAGCTACCATATACCTCGCGGGACGCGGCTGGCACTGTGGGTAAAACCGCAGTGCCTAGGACTTGCCGATCGTATGGTCGGCGGTTCAAATCCCAGGAAGGTAAACAGCGTTTCCGTGCGCTGCGCTGGTGTAGGCTGGCCAGAGCAGCTTCGTCACGCTGGCCACATGACCCGGAAGTGTCCTCGGATGGCGCCGGCTCCCGGCCTCTAGAGTGAGATGAGCGCGCAACCCTAGAGTCGGACACGACTGGCCTTCGGGCAGGGGTACCTTTACCTTTTACCCAGGGGACGTGGGTGGCACTGTGGTGTAAACCACTGAGCCTAGGACTTGCCGATCAGAAGGTCGGTGGTTCGAATCCCCACAACGGGGTGAGCTCCCGTTGCTCGGACCCTGCTCCTGCCAACCTAGCAGTTCAAAAGCATGTCAAAGTGCAAGTAGATAAATAGGTACCCCTCCGGTGGGAAGGTAAACGGTGTTTCCGTGCACTGCTCTGGTTTCACCAGAAGCGGCTTAGTCATGCTGGCCACATGATCCAGAAAAATTGCCTGTGGACAAACGCCGGCTCCCTTGGCCTGAAAGCGAAATGAGCACCCCAACCCCAGAGTCGTTTGTGACTGGGCTTAACTGTCAGGGGTCCTTTACCTTTACCTTTTTACCATATGCCCACTTAATTTTCTTCAAGGTAAGCATATCAAGCCACTTTTTCCTCAATGATCCATTTCCAGATTCCTCACCTCTCTGCTTGCATTTCTCTGAGCATGTTCTAGTTTAGTGTGGGCTGCTCCGAGCCCCGGTGGCCAGAATGAGCCCCCGAAGCACATTTATCTAGCTTCCCATGATCCTGCTGATTTTAGCAACAGCAGCAAAAAAGGGGGGGCAGAATTAAAGTAGATACCAAACTGGGGCTAGTAGAGAGGTTTAAACCTCTCCATCCATTCAAGCACCTGACAGGGATGCAGTTTGCTTCTCCCTAGCTATTAGATTGGTCATTTGATCAACAGAAAGGGGAGAATAACTCCCTTTCCTCTGAGGTCTGTGCCCTAGGTGGCTGCCTAGTAGCCTAATGATAGCACCAGCCCTGCAGACCCAGTACTCCTGATGTGGTTTGACCTGCACAAAATAGAACAATTGATTCTCGTGAAGTGACCACTATTAAAAGCTCTCCTCTTTGACAAAAATGGCTCTTGATACCAGACATATAGTTTGGACAGCACCTTCCCTGGATGTGAAAACACAGAGGTGGGGATTAGAATCTGCTTGTCCTGGATTCTCATTAGTCAACTTCCCTGGCAAAGGAAATGCTGTTGATGCGGATAGACTCCTCCACTGCATTAGCGCAGTCAAAGGGGAAACAAGGGAAGAGGGATGGATCTGCCTTACAAATGCCATAGTATATGTCATCCTCCCACTTTATGCATCGTTTGGTATTTGATGCTTAGCATCAAGGTATGTATAACTAATTGGATTCCAAGTATGAATCTCTCTGTTGGCACATTAGAGTCCTGGAAGAAAACTTGTTATTTAAAAACAACAACAAAAGAAAAGAAAAACACAGTGATGGGGCTCATCCTAACCACCAAACTGAACACACACTGAACAAATGAAGAGGCTTGATGAGATTTAGCATTATGCCAGCAGTGAGCAGAACTGTAAATTATTTTTGCAACCTGCTCTCAGAGTCCCAAATTACCTTTTTACTGTCTGCATTCCTAATGATGGTTAATACATCTCCAGAAGAAGAAAAAATATGGATCTCTTTTATCTTGATTTAGCTACTGGGTGGAGGGTGCATTTTTTAAAGATATATTCAGCAGCAAAAGGGAGAGAAATGCCTGTTTTTTAATAAAGTCATAAAGTAAATATATTCCGAGAAAAGTAGAAATCAGAGTTCATGAGCAGAATTCTTTTATAGTGGTAATTTAACTCAGCTGTTATTTACACTATAAAACAGTTCCTGTGTCTGAAGTTATGTTTACTGAAAAGATCAGACAGGTTTGCTTGCCATTTAGTTAGCTTTATGGAGAAAGAACAACTGACAAAGTTGCAAAGTGTGTTGTATGCCAAAGAGACAGTAGCAGTTTCCTTTGCTTGTAAAAATTAAGCGAACGTATGCCTCTCAAGTTGGGAGCTTGAGAAGGGGAGCAACGAATGGCTCTGTCAAACATGTCTTTCCTTCCTGTTACCTACACGTTCAGTTGGAAAGGCATCAATGAAAAGGAATGACAAGGGAAAGATATTCCTTGGGTTGGACGCAATAGCATTGCCAACAACTCTTGGGAGGGTGAATGGAACAGTGCCCCACCAATCTTAATCGGATATCAGCCCCCACCAGCCTGCCCTCTTCCTTACAACCAGTCCAAGGGGCGGCACTGACTGTCTGCTTCTTCCTCTTTAGTGTTGCCTCTGTTGAATGGAAGGAGAATGGGGACTAAAGAATGAGTTGGGCCCACTTGTCATGGGTCTGACTCAAAGGAAGGACAGAGCATCTTCTTTGCAAGCAGAAGATCCCAGGTTCAACACCTGCTGGCATCCCCAAGTAGGTCTGGAAAATGAGTCCTCACTTGAACCCCCCGAAAGCTGTTGCTACTGAGTGAAGAAAGTATTAAGCTAGGTAGACCAATGGTCTGAGTCTATATAGGGCAGCTTCCTCTATTCCTATGCTTCACCTGCTGCTGACCTGCCTGCCTTCTGCCCAGTGGGCAGCAGTCACTACTGAGGAAATACAAGGATCCACATTACCGCTTGCAAGTATCTTTTTTTTAAACAGAAAACCAGATTTGTCTTTCCTAGGCCAACGCCAACATACACGCATGGTTTACCACTTGCAAGTATCATGGCATCGGTACTGTATTGCCTCAGTAGGTTCAACTCCACAACCCTAAAAAGTCTGCACACTTTCCATCCATTTTACTTTTTGCAACATCTTTTGTAGATGGATGCATGCAATAGGATTATTTAGATATTAACTAGCAGGGGGAATGAGGTTTTGGTGAAAATCATAGAGGGGAGTAATGTTTCTGAGTAGGCCCTTACATATAAATTAAGGAAAAATCTGGCATATGAAAAGGAACCCAAGTTCCTAGACAGCCCCTGCAGTGACAATCTCCATGTGCATTAGTGGATGGAGATGTCTAAACCTGTTCTACATGTAAGTTGTCTTTCTGCAAATAGCACAAAATGAATCCCAATTAGTTTTTTCTCACTCTGCAACTCCCGAGCTGTAAATAGCAAAGAATGTGTATGTCCCCTGAATGATATTTGCCAGTGGGACCCAGGTCCCTTGATATATCTGTGGTAAGCATCTTCCCATTGTTTACTTGATCTTGTTGCTTTGACCTGTGTCACTCTAATGCTTTTCTGAAATTCAACACTGCAAAACAATATTCAGGGTCCTCCTGCTGACAGGTGTCAGGAGGGTTGTCTTGAGTTTTTTGTTGGATTGGCAGCCAATAATAAGCATAATACTACTCACATCTGTCTCTAGATTGTGATATGCAGTTGCATAAGAGCAAATGTTAGCCAGTGATAGGCAGCATTAGTCATAAGAATGTGGGTTTGCAGAGAGGGTGAAAATACATGAGGGTTTTTATAAACGTGGAAAAATTCCATAGTAGGAACATGTCAATACACTGATAATCTTTGCATAGAAAAAGTATATCCTCCATTCCCTTACAACTTCTGTGTCTTGATTACACACATATATAGATACATGTGTGTGTGTGTCTATATTATTATTATTATTATTATTATTATTATTATTACATTTGTATCCTGCACTTCCTCCAATGAACACAGCATAATGTGACATGCATTTTGGCTGCATAACACCACTGGAAGATGTATTATATCCACCTTCCCCAATCTGGTGCTGATTGTTTTGGTCTACAAATCCCATCATGTCTAACCATTGGCCATTCTGGCTGGTGCAGACGTGTGTTGCAGTCAAAACTATCTGGAGGGCATGAGGTTGGGGAAAACTGGGTTAGATTGATAGAACTTGGTACAAGGTAATCCCATAAATTCAGGGATTTGACCCTCGGCTCCTCTGAATCAAATGGAACACTTTACCAGCTTCATTAATGTGTAACCCCAAAATATTGGATTCCCCCTCCAAACCGATGCCTAAGTTCTGCACTCATTTTGTGCTGCAAAGTGGCACAAAATGTGGGGTGCGCAGCACAAAATGGCATAAAATGAGCACAAAACTTTGGTATCAGTTTGGAGCAGATCCAAGATTTTGGGGTTACATGTTAATAAAGCTCACTCTATCCATTACAACAAGTCTATGCTCACTTCCTTCTTCTCCCCTCTACCCCCTGAAAAGTAGCAATGTACTTAATTCACTTCCAGAGGACCTGCTCACTGAGCATTCCTCCTTATTTGTTTGCATAACGTTGGTGGGGAGACTGGTCAATGGCTATTTGTTGAGTGTTCATCTTCATTTTTTTATTGGGATGTAAGAACACATTGCTTCACTTAACCATTATCTAACACTTTCCAGTGCATCTTCACATCTCTTTCCTTATAGGAAATAATTATTGCAGGGTGGGAGCAGGTTTGTTGTGCAGGACCTCCAATTAACTTTAAGTACGCAACTTACATTTGTCAGTATGTGACTTAGCCCCATCTGCACCATGCATTTAAAGTCTTGGCTTCCCCCACAGAATCTGGGAACTGTAGTTTGTTAAGGGTGCTGAGAGTTGTTATGAGACTACTATTGCCCTCACAGAGCTGCCATTCCCAGGGTTCTCTTGGAAGGGGGATTGACTGTTAAACCACTCTGAGAATTGTTGGTCTGTAAGGGGAATAAATGTCTCCTAACAAGACTTATCACCCTCAGCAAACTATGTTTCCCAGGATTCTTTGGAGGAATCCATAACTGAATGTATGGTACAGGTGGGACCCAAAGACAACCTAGAAATAGTTCGGAAGTAGTTTGGAAACATATTTAGGTGATACCTTTTTCCTTCCCATGACAAGGTAGGAAGAACTGATACCATGGTCAGCTTCAAAACATTGTGAAGCTCAAATGTTAAAAAGCCTTTTGGCACCAACCAGACCTCAATTATTGCCTTTATCTCCACCCCCTCACACCATGTTGCCAGCTGAACCAGGTTGTGCCTCCCTATCACATGGCAGGGTTGACCTTGGCTTCTGCTCACTAGCAAATCATTCCTTGTTACTCATTTCTATATAGAACAATGAGTTACTCAAATAATATTAAAAACAGAGAAAACCCTGAATGTGATCCAATCAGCGTCTTGTACACAAGATATTTCTGTGATGTGCTGGCAGTGTACCTTGCTCAATTAGGTGTTCTTGTTATGGGGGATGTGGAAGCACTGCATGCTATAGCTGAATATAATTATGATTCATATAATAAGAATTCTTCGTCTCATCTGAGAAATAAGAAATAAGATAGGCTGTGCATATTCAATCAATGCTGCTCAACCTAACGTTCTTGGAAAGAAAGAAAGAAAAAACATTCCCAGTCCCAACTCACCAATCACTATTTGGCACCTGCTTTTCTTAATTATTGTAAATGACAATCATAGGGTGGTTCGATAAGTTCTGCTTAGAAATGTTATAAATCTAAGAAAAACCATTATTTTGTGGAGAATTAAAGAGCTGGCAGGGGAATAAGTTCAATTTATAAAATATAGAATCTGACAGTAACTATTCATTAAGTGAAGACTCAAGACAAAAGTCTGGGGACTACTCCAAGGCCACAGTCCTAACTAAGCATAAAGATCTATTGAAAACTATGGGATTTACTCCCAACTTCCAATCAAATTTAAGATTAGGGTGCCACATTCTAGTTTGGGAAGGTTAAGGCTAAAGACTCTTAGATCCCTACCATGTTACCAGGTTACAGACCTGATATGACTATCTAAAACAACACAAAACCATTCAGTATGTACAAGCTGGACATAAACTGATGGAATTCTGATGTTCACGCCATTTCCTCTCTCCCTGCCTCCCAGGCTCCCTTGCCAAGAACCATTCAGCATTCTCCAGTCACAGAGTATCCTCAGTTCTCATTGGACTGTGCTTGGGGATAACCCTGTCACTTAGTGACCCCCCCCCAATGATTTCATGTACTTTTGCAAACTCTGGGGTTCACCCAAGCCTGCTGATACTCCCTCTTGTGAATGAATGGTGCCTTTTGACACTCACAGCCTGGACCTCAGAAATAGAAGGAATTATTAAAATGACCAATGTGGCATTTGCCTACTCATTATGGAGATGTCGTACTGGGGGGGAGAGAGAAAGGGTTAATAATCTGACCAATAAGAAAGCCCAGGGGCAGAGCCTAACTGTGCTTAAGGCTCAACACAGGGGTTTTGGCAGTTAGTTTGGTTGCTTTCTTGTGGGTGGGAGGCATAGGAGTCAGAGTGAGTTAGAGACAGAGAGGAGACAGAGAGAGTGAATCGGATTACAGTGTTCCAAAGTATTTAAAACTTTTTTGCATTCACAATAAATTGGAATCTTTGTTAATGCATTACAAACTGACTGAGTCTGAATATATTACCGGGGAAACCTGGTTGGTGGCAGTAGAAGAGACAAACCTGGTGGTGCAGGGTCAATGGTCCATGGAACAACCGGGGGCCCTGTGCAAACGCCACAACCAATGCAGTTGCATAAGATGAAAATGTTAACCTATTAAAATACTTCTTATGTTAATTAAACTGGTTAAAAACTTTGCCTTTTGTAGGGTTCTCAACTGCATGCTGAGAGTCTATTGGAATACAAACTGTACTCACAAGGTTGAATCTATTTCAATTTTGAGATAAGCATATGGAGTGGGTACAGAGTGGGTGAAATCCTGATTTGCCCTTCCATGTCTTTCCTGAGTTTGTGAGAGGGTTCCTATTATGCCTGTTTGTAAATCAACAGAGGGTGGGTTTGGGGATCCAAATGCCAGTGGCCCCAAAGCTATATCTATTAAAGATTTTTATTTTCCACATGTTGAGCTAGGGAGGTCTATAACCATCAGCTCGAAGGCTAGTGTCAGAATTTGACATAATGATGGTTCTTCACAAGGTCAGCTAGGAGGCCTCTCTATGTCTCCCCTGCTGCACATAATATAATGCAAATTATGATAATGACCATAATTGAGAAATACAGCAATGACATTTTGGCTTCTGTGGAACAGAACTGGGAATATCAGCAGACAGAGAGAGAGAAGGAGAAATTTACCGATAGGGGAATTGTTGCTGGCAGGGAAGTTTTTACAACTGTTGTTACTGGCAGTCACTAAATTTTTCTTATACCTGACAGCCCAGATCACAACGATCGTACGTTGTCATCTACCTTTCAGTTTTTCTAAGAAGTTATGAAGCCATTTGTGTGTGTTCCATAAATCACCTGGCAGTTTTGTTTATTGCTATTGTTGTTCTGGATAGTATCAAAATGAGTTGTGCAGAAAATGGCCAAGGCAGTGCAGCGAATTTCTTGAGTTTAGGGGTTCCCCCGCCCTCCATCCTGGCCATCATTCTCTCATTGATTGGCTTTCAGCATTCCCTTTGATAACACCTTCTAATGCTGCACTGTGCTGATCAGAGACTCTGAAGCATCTAAGTGACAAATCATGCACCAAGGATGGCAAAATCCACGCCAGGAGCAAGAAAAGAGAATAAGCAGGTGGAATAGGAGGAGGCATTTAGGCAATTTTAAATGTCATGGTTTCCCCCAAAGAATACTGGGTGTTGTATTTTAGCAAAGGTTCTGATCATTCTCTGTTAGAAATTACCCCATTGGTTGATGAATGGTAGAGGTTTGTTGTTTTTTAAACAAACTCATTTCTTTCCTTCCAAACTGGAAACAAATCAGCTCATTTTCCAAACCTATTTGAAGACCTGGAAAACTCCGTTCCTCACAAGCCAGGACCATTTCACCAAACCAGGCAAGCTTGAGCTTGGATGTGAGCTGTTGATTTGGGGCCTTCCTTACTCAGTCAGGCCCTGATCCAAGCCAATGTTTCCAGGCACTTTCTCGTCCCCCCAAGTAGCCTCTTATGCAGCTACTCAGGTGCTGCGGTAGTGGCTTTGGTGACCCTGGGAAAGATGGGGAGACCAAGCCAGGGACCCAAGCAGCTGGTGTGGGGACCTCCTGTTCTTAGGCAGGGAACTCTAACTCCAGTGGCTCCTCAGGGTCACTGAAGGGTCTTGTTCTCCTTCTTATTGGAGCAGACCTCAGGTCCAGGGCTTAAATCTGACACCACCACTGCTCCAAGCACCCTCTTCTTCCTTCCTTAGAGGAGATAGGCAGCTGGGAGATTTATTTCCCACCTCTTCCCACCTCCTATCACTCCCCAGCACATTAAAGTGGTGCACACTGATGTTTCCTCGGGAAGACTACAAGTCCACAGCTCTTTAAGTCCTGATGTACTGAAGGAGGCATGGAGGGAAGGAAATAAAAACATTTATTCAGTCTCCACATGCTCCTGCTACTACCACTGTTAGCAAATAAAGGGAAGGGTGAGGTGTGGGCATGGAGGTTGGGTTGAGGCAAAAACTTTCAGAGATGTGTGAAGGCTAGTGAGCATGGGGGCGCAAATCTTGGATTCCTACTCTGGTTTTAATTTGTGTTATGTGAAATAATTTTGTCATCTACTCTGTGGCTGATAAATAAATTATAATAATAATTCATTATTTATACCCCACCCATCTGACTGGGTTTCCACAGCCACTCTGGGCAGCTCCCAGCAGAATAGTACAAACACGATCAAACATTAAAAACTTCCCTAAACAGGGAATAATGTGTGAATAATGAAGTGAAGCGGGGTGTTTTGGCATGATTTAACTCTCCTTAAGCCACAATGTCTGCGGTTCTTCTGTACTCTCTACTTTTCTGTGCACTATATCTCTCTGTCTTTCTCTACTCTAGGTCCATAGGCATTGCAAGAAGTGAGTCTGAAGAGCTCTGGGTGTTTTAGCCTTTTAAAAAAGTTACATGTTTCATTTAAGTTTAAAAATATCATCTGCTTCGCTAAAAAAACCCAAAAACCAGCAGTTCCCAGATAACTTTAAGGAGAGCCTGATCATGGAATGCCTGAGGACCCCCCCCCCCAACAAAGACAAGCCCTGGAAAAAGCTGGTGCCAAGCTGCTCATCTTTTCTCTGCCCCTTATTGCAAGCAGGAATACATACTGCTACTTCCTTTAAGGCAAGAGAGAGCAAGAGATCAACCCCACCCCTCAAACAATATGAAACTAATATGGATGCTGAAGGTATTGCTCTAATATGTATTATGGAGGAAAGTGAATCTCTTTTATTTCCCCACAAAAGCCCCTGGACCTATTTGTCTGCAATTTGGCAGGCTTAATCCAATTTGGCAGTCTTCTGTTCTTCTGGATTTAAATGGCTTCTGGCAAGAGGGGGGAAGTTATAGGCCTTTTTTGAATTTCCCATAAGAGTGAATGGGTACACAGAGCTTAATTTTGCACAGAGCGGCTTGGAACCCAAATTAAAGATGGAAGCGTAGAGAGCATGAAAGGACTGAGAAACAGACCAGCATATATATATATATATATATATATCGTATGTATATATAGCACAGATATAGATGCAAGGCAAATATTGGGGCCCATGCACAGCCCCCCCCAATGGCTGACACTGTATTGTCAGCTATCAAATATATTCCCATATGACCTCCAGCCAGACTAAAATTTGCAGAATTATTCCTAGTATATTTACAGGTAACTCACATCTTATGCTTATTAAACTAATACAATCATATTGCATTAGTGGGGGAGAAAATAAATAAATGGGGAGCAGAGGAAACCCTATCTTTGGGAAGGAGGCATAAGGGCTCTGGCAGAGTCTTACAGCCCTCACACCTCTTGCCCAAAGCTAGGCAAGTGCTTACCAGGCTTTGGGAAGGAGCTGAAGGACTCTAGGTCACAGCCAGAGAAGAAGAGTTTGGATTTGATATCCCACTTTATCACTACCCAAAGGAGTCTCAAAGTGGCTAACATTCTCCTTTCCCCTCCTCCCACACAACAAACACCCTGTGAGGTGAGTGGGGCTGAGAGACTTCAAAGAAGTGTGACTGGCCCAAGGTCACCCAGCAGCTGCATGTGGAGGAGCGGAGACGTGAACCCGGTTCACCAGTTTACAAGACTACCGCTCTTAACCACTACACCACACTGGCTCTCAGAGGCTTCCTGCCAAGCCTTTGCAGAGCTTGTCTGAGACCCAGGGCAGGAGCCTTGTTCTTGCAATGACAGTGTAAGTCAGGCAGGCTCCTGCTGCGGGCACACACTGGCTTAACCCCCCCCCCAAGGCCCGCAGCAATTGTAGCCGGCTACCCACCGCTACCGGCTGCATGGCCTTGACTTCCACCTTCCCGAAGCTGGGTGAGTGCTTACGAGGTTTTGTGGAGGTGGCTGGAGGGCTCTGGGACAGCATCAGTGACCTCTTGCCACCTTCCCCAAGTCAGCTAGGTAGCCATTCAGCTTGCAGGAGGGCTGGTTCAGGGGGTTCCTGGCTTTATGTGTTTTTGTGTATATGCGTGAACCCCCGGAACTGAACCCTCACGTAAGTTGCTAATGCTTCTGCAGAGAGCATCATTTTATGAGTTGTTTTTAAATATTTAAAATATGTTTAGACTACTCTTCATAAACTTCCATGGTGGTTTCCAAAATAAAACGCTTAAAATAACATCCAGAGAAACAGACAAATGGAACCAATAAAACAATTCCAATAAACAGCAGTCGACTCAGCACCACAAACAGAACAAGGGCATTCAGACCATCGATGTCATAGCAGCCACAAAAGATGGTTTATTATTTAGTTCCATCTGTGACAAATTATGGATATGCTTTCTCCAAACTGAGAGCGAGGGCACAGTTAACTTGTGGTTTATAATCTTCTCGTGCAGGAGGCATAAAAATCCATTTGGGTGCATATCTCACCTCAGAAGGCACCAGGCCAACCCCATAAACTTCCCTAGTTGGGCTTTTTTTTTTTTCCTAAATAGAAACTCACTGTATAGCTACATCCCCATTATATATGATATTAATAAATGTGCCACTAGAACAGTCTGCTCTTTTAAGTAACTCGGCTAATCTGGCACATTATGCTGGATTTATATGGTGGCATAAAATCTTTGGGCAAAGCAATCACACATCCTGATAAAGATAATCCAGATTTACTGTCATTTCAGAATGTGTGGAACAGGGGAGGGGAAAGAAAATGGAAAGGTTCGATTCCAACTGACTGCAATAGTCTTGATACAGACTAATTCCTCTTTGGATTCTCCTGCTAACTCCATTATGAGGAAATATCTCCCTAGGAAATGGCTCATTCCCCCCCCCCCCCTTTTCGGGATTACAGGAAAGGAGAAGTTGGAAACTGATGCCTACAATATTGGGCAGGTTATTTCCCAGCTCTCTTCTGAAGGGAGGTTAAGAGGACTTCATCTCCTACCCCCACCCACCCCCACCCCCCACTTGTCCCTAAGTCTTTCCAAGTTTCCAAATTTAGTTTTTCAGCATCGCTCAGATCCTATCAGTGTGTCCGCTGATGATACCACTGACATCCTCTTCCTAGATCAACAAATGGATAAACATCCAAGCATACTGATACCTTAGGTAGAGCTCACACAGAGAAGAGTACTTTTTGCGAAGTGGCACTAATAGTACAGAATATGATTGTTATATTTCCCAAGTCTTAAGCAGAGTTATTTTGAATTCCTAAAAACCTGCTGTTACAGTTTCATTAAAGAAGAATGTCCTTCAACTGTTCTTATTATTCCCTCAGTTTCAAGTGTTCAGACTGTAGGAGACAGAAAACAAGAGTGGGGGTGGAGTAGCTGGGATCCTGAACACCAGCGCTTCATGCTGCAACATATTGTTGAAAGTCAAACTTGAATCAAAATAAAAAATACACATCAATTGACAATGTGGTAACTTATTTCTCACACTGAATTGATAAGAAGTCAGTGCATATTCTCCTAACTATTATGGCCGTGGTAAGATCACAGCAAATTTTAGCACCAAATTTTTTTATAGAAGATCAGATGTTTTTGTGGTAGTTAAGATACCTCATGACAGTGACTGAAAGTCATGACAATCTGACATTCAAGCCTAATTTAGAAAAACAAAACCCATCTCAATGTATTGTGATTGTTCTTGACATCACAGTCCTAAGAGCATCATTAAAATAAGAGAATTTGGATTTAAATCTCTGAAATTTAAATGCCAGCATTCAGGCAGTGAAATTATAGCATTCAAACTGTGGGCTGATTGTCAATATGCCTATTTTTATTGTGACAAGAAAATAGTTGGTCAGGCAGCATGCACTCTCAACAATTTTTAACCATGGATTTAAGAACAAACCCCCCCCCCCACAGATGATATGATATAACAGGAAAAGACAATCTTGGGACCACCCCATATAGAACATTGGGCAACACATGCCCAAGCTTGTCCTAGTGAGTCATCTGAAATGACTCATAGATTTCTAAAGTTTTCAAGAAAGTACTTAACTCCTTAGAGCAGTGCTTCCCAGTTAGGGAGGTACTTCAGACCCCCTTTTTTAAAAAAGCCAAGCTATGGGCCCCATAGCTAATGGGGCCTCCTGCTGCCACCGCGCCACCATAGCACGATTTCTGTTCTCATCCTGAAGTAAAGTTCTTAACCTGAGGTACTATTTCTGGGTTAGCGGAGTCTGTAACCTGAAGTGTCTGTAACCTGAAGCGTCTGTAACCCGAGGTACCACTGTATTAACAATCAGAATTGAATGGAATAAAAACAGCATCCTAGGGAGTACATTCATTTTAACGGCTGAAATTCTACCTAGCAGGGAAAGTTTCGTCCCCATGTCTCCAAGTCTTTCTTAACCTCTTTCCACAATTTAATATAATTGTTTTCAAATAAGCTGAGGTTCCTTGTCAGCTAAATTCCCAAATATTTAATTTTTTTACCTATTTTAAACCAGACAACCTTTGTAAACCTTTTTCGACTGCTCATCCATGTTTTTGACCAACATTTTGGTTTTGTCAGATTTTATTTTAAAACCTTTTATTTTAGTCAGAGGTTCGATCCCTGTATGGGACAACTGTATATTCCTGAATTGCAGGGTGTTGGACTAGATGATCTTCAGGGTCCAACTCTACAATTCTATGATTCTATGAAAAGTCCTAAACTGGGACCTTATGGCCCAGGGTACTGGATGGCTGAGATGTAAAAATACCTTTCAAATTCCTCCTTCACGCTTCCCCACAACCACCTGTTCTTGATGGCAAGAGCCAGCAGGGCTTGGAATGCAGAAGAGAATTAGCCACTCTGGTCCGCTGCTCTCTGGCTGGAGATAGGATTGCTCTTTTAGTAACGGAAGCACTACATGCAGCCAAAAGTATAAGCAGAACACTGTTTCACTGGCAGCATCACAGCTTCAAGAGAGCTAACCTCTGCGTTCCCTTCCAAGTGTTTATTTCTGTCTCTGCCCTGGACTCTCTCACAAATGGAGGATTTTATTTTTACATGCAGATGTTAAAAGCAGAAATTCCATTTCTCTCTTATTATCTCTTAAACGAAAACTGACAAATCCAAGGATTGCTTTTCATCAGTCCTTTACAGCATGGAACATTATCTACATATCATATTCCTTTCTCACCATTTTCACCTGGCTGCTTTCCCCCCTTCATCTTCGAAAGCAGACTGTGACTACTGTTATCTTTCCTCCTGAATATCACAGAGGAAGCGTTAGAACACCTGTGGAAGTCGTCAAATGGAAAAATCAATAAATCACAAACTCATGGCATGTAAGGCTATGAGTGGCTACTAGCCATGATGGCTATACTCTGCCTTCACAGTCATAGATGGTAATGCTTCTAAGCATCAGTTCCTGGAAACCACGGGTCAGGGAATACTCTTCTGCTCAGGTCCTGCTTGCAGATTTCTTACAGACATCTGATTGACCTGTGAAAACAGGATGCTTTGCCATTGGCCTGATGCAGCAGGCTCTTCTTATATTCTTTATTACTAAAGAGTACAGCCTAGTTAGACAATCTCCTCCTTCCACCCCCCCCTACCCCTTTTGCTCTCAGACATTCTCTGTCTTCCCTCCCCAGTTTCCTCCTCCCTCTGACATCTGAAGGACATTTGTCTTCACTTATTTTTCAATTCCATCCTTGTCTGTGTACGGAGACTCTTCACAGGGTTCTGTACAAAGAATAACCTGATTCACCCTTCAAACTATTTAACACAGAGTGCCTGCGTTTCTGGCTTGCTTTTGTTTGATTTATTTTCCCCACTCAGACTTCAGGCTCGTCTGTCTTCCTTTCAAGTGATCTTCCCTGTTTTCTGAGTCATCCCGTGCTCTTATCCACCGAGAAGGCACAAAAAAAAGTATTTCCTGCAGTTCCATCAATATGGCCATGGCCTGTGAAAAAGCAACCAGAAACCCCTTCTGTGAGGTAAGTTTGACTTCATGCAAATTCAGTACTTTTATACTGAGAAAGTCTTACTGCGACAATGCCAGAGAAGTTCAATATTGCAAATTTTGTTCAAAGTCCCCCCAACCTCCCACTCTACTTTCAATTTATGGTGTTTCTGTTAACTATCTTCTTTGTGAAACTTTTCACTCAATTCCCTTGTTGCTAACTGCAGTGGAAGCAAAGTCTCCGTACATGATCTGCATTTGTTCACACTGATCCTTTGTTACCCATGCCATCCCTCCTTATCTCGTCCCTCCATCCTCTTTTTTTTATTCCTCTAGCAAAACATGAATAATAGGTGCTTTGGGGCAGGAACCCATCCTTCTTGTTAATTCCTATGTGCATTAATGACATGAAATACATACATAAATATCTACATACATTCAACAGCTGATTTTTCATGCAATGCATTAGTTTATCATGTGCTAAAGCATAGTTTCGCATTGCATGTGTGAGTCTCAGATTCTGTGCTCTTCCTCCCTCTCTCTACCTCAGGCATGACTGTGAGCCGAAAATTGCTTCAGTTTTCGAATGACCTCAGTATACCATTATGTCAGAACCCAAACAAACTGTAATCAGTGTTAACTAAGATTTATTGAAACAAGCCAACATCAAACAACGGTTTCTTCATTTCAAAAGCTGTAGTTAACACTAACCACAGTTCCTTGTTCAAACACATAAACAAACCACAGTTCATAGAAAACAGAAGTGAATATTTTTTATATGCTCCTTGCATCTGCACTGGAGTGGAAGGAAAGGGGGTGAGCTTGTGCATGCAATACTAAATTGTGGTTTACTTTTGCACATGAACCAGATCAGTGTAAAAGTGCGTAGTTCTTCTTGTTGGCATCTGTCTGTCTCAGGAGATAATGGAAGAATGCACCTTTGGGGTGAAGTCAAACTGTTGGAAGATTGCAGCGCCTGCTGGCACTGCAGAGGTAGATACAGGAGAGACATGTTTTGTTGCAGCCGGGGCAGATGAAGGCATCCAGTTGTGCTGATGCAGATGCACCATGGCGTTTCTTCTCTCTGTGCTTCTCCACAGAATACAAAATGGTGAAAGAGAGATTTGGGGAAGAAAAGGTGTGAACTAATTTCACATCCTGTCTTGCTCTACAACAGGAATGGGGAACCTGTTAGATTCCAACAGCCCAAACCAGTATGTCCAATGATCGGTGTGATGGGAGTCATAGTCCAACAACATATAAAGGGCCATATCCCTGAACAAGAGCAACAAGACTGATGGAAGCATATATAGGTCAAGGCTACAAGGAGCAGACTAAGTGAGGTCAGGCACACAATTGTATTTCTGCTCTGTGATGATGGGTAAACTCCCTGCACATTTGCTAGAGTTGTCCTAGGGAAAGTGAAGTATGGTAATTGGGAGACATGCTGTGCATATCTTATATGGATTTTGTGGGCAATATTTTCACAGCTACTATATCTCTCATTCAAATAACATTGATTGTGCTAAGTTGGGGGTGAGCGAGAATGGAATACTAACTAGCTTAAAGCTTCTTTCAGTGCCATTGGTTCAGACTCCTATACATGCTTACTCAGAAGTACTGCTCCTGTTGACACAGTCTGGACGTACAAGTGAGGATTTTCACACAAGAAGTTGTTGTTCCTGCTGCTGCTGCTACTCTGCCCATCTGGATTAACCCCAGCCACTTAGGGCAATTTACAACAAATTAAAACAGTAAGACATCAGACATTAAAAACTTACCTATACAAGGAAGTGTATACAGTGTGATGGGACCAGGGGTGTACGAAGTGGGGGGCGGAGGGGGTGGTTTGCCCTGGGTGGCACTCTGGGGGGGTTGACAAGATGGCCCCTGCCTCCCCCCAGCTGTAGAGTGGCCAAGGGCGCGCGCAGTCAGTATGGGCACCGCACTCGCGCAGCGACCGTACGGGCTGCCGCACTCGCACACCGTCCATTCAGGCTGCCTCTTGCACTGCGACCATACGGGCTGCTGCACGTGCGCACTCTGTATGAGATGCCGCACATGCACAGTTCCTATGGATGTCGCATGTGCATCACTGGGCAGCTCGCCCCACCCCTAGGCGTCCCGCCCCGGGTGCCGGAGAGGGTTCCTCTACCACTGGATGGTGCAGTCACACTCACCCTTTGGTTGGTCCTGTCACTGCTTACCAGAAGGCAGAGGGGAAGGGACAAGATGACAGTGGAGTCAACAAACTGCAAACACACCAGCAGAGCCAACTTGGTGCTCTCGGTGCTGCATTTTTGCCAAGCTTGCAACCACCTTGCCCTGCTCTACATTTCAGGAAACAGCAGCAGCACATCTGACCAGAGGCCTCCTTTACCACATGCAAGCATCCTTTATGTATTGGGGGGGAGCAAGGTCAGCCACATCCCCTCCACTGCCATATGTGCAGGCCAATGCTTGGTACATGTGTGAAAAGGTACTGGTGTGTGTGCATAGAGGGCTCTTCCACACAAGGAGTGATCCTGGGCCATTCAGTACCTTTGTGTGGAGGAGCTCTATGCACATACAGTGACATGAGTGTAGAGACCTTTCATGTGT
Source organism: Podarcis vaucheri (assembly GCF_965113315.1). Lineage (NCBI taxonomy): Eukaryota > Metazoa > Chordata > Lepidosauria > Squamata > Lacertidae > Podarcis > Podarcis vaucheri. Next base: position 55,548,323 of record NC_138759.1, on the reverse strand, counting down.
ACCTAACACAGTGATGCTAGACTTTGCATTGCTGGTACCGCCTTTGTGTGAAAGATGAGGGAGAAGCCAGCACTAAGACAGCTGTATGTTGGGATGGGGAACATATTTGATTCCAGTATCATTTGAAGCTGGTACTATCAAATTTTGCTCTTTCCAAAACATTATGTGAACCAAAGCACAGTGTCTATCAAAATTTGCAAGGATCTGCATTCTGCTATGCAGTTTGCCAATTGACCAACATTTGCAAAACAAAAGCAAAAAGATTTTTTTGGGGGGTAGTGTGCATAAAAATCAACATTTTGGAGCAAATAACACACAAACTGAATTGTATTGGGAGAACTTGCTTGCAAGAAGTGTACTTTAGTCAAAACTGCATATAAAATGTGATCAATAGGATCAATTCGCATGAAAATGCTGATGAATTTTCATGCAGTTGTTTTTTTTAAAAAAAAACTGAATTGCAGCAAAATGTGGAGAACTGAATTAAAGATGGGGGAAACTGAGAAACTGGCAGGTCCTTCCATCTCTAGTTATATGTGACTCCTTGTGGAAATCTGCTTTGTGCTTTGAGAAAATCTATCCTAACAAATTCCCCAGTGAAATTAATAAAAGCTTTTGTCTTTCTGAGCATAGCAGAAAAGACAAAATAAGCAGCTAGGCAGTAAAGACAGAGATGGAAGTGCAGTCCCTTTTCCTCCCATGCGCTTCAGGTAAGAAATATCACTTGTAAAGTGGGTAGGGAGAAAAACCTTTTCTGTGATATAGATTTACATTTCAGGCTTGCTAATAAATGGACCAGTGAAATAGCTGACTGCTCCCCTATTGCAGGTGTGGGAGTTATTTACTTTCTAATCCTTTCCCTTTTAGCCCTGGCTGGACAAGAATGAAAATCCTTGGCTCTAAGTATTAGGAGAGATGGCAACAGTGCAGGAACCAATTTATAGGGTTTCACTTGGGTAGTTTTCTTCATTTGACTCCTATTAGTTTGATAATGTATCCTCACCATTAATCAGCCAGAAAGAGTAAAAGGCAAAGCTTTTGTAATATGTGCAAGGTTGTGCATGTATGTGCATGCATGAATGTGTCCCAAGCGTAAAAATCAGATTAGTGCCTCAGAGCATCTCTTTTGTCTTCTATTGTGCAGGAAGCTGTGGAATCTCCGATAGAATACTGCACTTTCCAAGTAACAGGACAGAATCAATGTAGTAACTTGTCTGAATTCAGGTAGCTCAGAGTATAGATCAGTGATGGTGAACCTTTAGAAACCGAGTGCCCAAACTGCGACCCAAAACCCACTTATTTATCGCAAAGTGCCACCCACAGCAGAGGCTCACAAAGGGAAAATGTGTGCCCTGGGGGTTGTAGCTCCATTTTGCACACACCCCTGACGCCCCATCCGAGGTGCTTCTACTCGGACACAAGTCCCAGGATCCACGCCCAGCCTCTGAAAACAACATGAGCGCCTGCTTGGGGATAGCCTCACATATCTGAATGGGACCAATGCCCCACCTGGCCTTTCCCTTTGCACCTCCCTGGCCACGAGGGCGCATTCTCGGTCTGGACATCCTGCGTGGAGCAGCTGAGCAAAAGGAGCCCTAAAGGCGTTGCAGCAGACGGGCCAGTTTGGGGATTTCGGCTTTTTACTGTCCTGCTCATACAGCATCCGAAACATCAGCACAATTGGGTGCAATGAACTTAGGCCAAAGAATAGCTGCACCCCCTATTTTGGAGAGAGTTGGCACCCTGATGGGCATCGCATCCCACTGCTTCCACAGTTTCCTGTGCCAACCCACCACATACATGGCCCAAGTTGAGCTGAGGGTTTGACATGCCACCCTAGCCCTCTGCCAGCTCTGTGCTTTCTGGCATGTGTGCCATCGCTCCACCACTGGTATAGATACTCCCAGTGCCTTGACACTTTTGAATTCTTAAGCTTAGCGAAATGTTAAACGAATAAAATCTTGCAGTATGGATAGAGTTTGAATGAAAATTCCTATCTCTTGATAAGAGGAGAAAGCAGAGAATCAAAGAACCATTGATTCAAGGACAAGAAAGCTTTTTTTCAGCCTGCGGACTACATTCCCTCACGGGAAGCTTTCTGTGGGTCAGCAGTGGGTGGGGTGCAAAAAGCAATGGCTAGAATGCATCACATCTGGTTGGACTAGATGACACTTGGGAAGGGGTCTCTTCCAACTCTATGACTCTTATCACTCAACTTTAAACAGCAGGCTACATTCCAGCCATGTTTAAGTGCGAGATTTCTACACACAAACCCAGGCCTCTTCATCCAGGAAAGCAAGTGCTGTTATCGCAGTTCGAGAACCATTTCAAGCCAAACCAAAGAACTCAGGGAGAGCTGGCAGCAAGGCCACTAAGGGGTGTGTCATCAGGATGAAGTGTGCCCTAGGGAGGGGCCTGAAGTTCCCAACCCCTGAATTCAATCTACATTTCTTCCAGAGACAAAGAAGGGCAAGGCTCCTCTCCCTTTAACAGTTATATAGAAAAGGAAAACAATCAGTAAAAGAAAGCTAGTCTCACCCCTGTATTACTGTGACCTGAGTAGCTGCTCCTGCCAAAACAACAGCTTCTGCGCAATTGTTAAAGTTACATGGGAGCCCCCGCTATCCTTTGCCACAGGTCACTGTACTTCCACATAGTCCTCTGTCAATTTCTACCACAGAGACAATTATGCGCTCAGGTTGTATGACGTTGACACTTTCCCTTTAAAACTAGCTTTCAAACTGTCTCTGGGTGAGAAAAGCCTGTCACATGACTTAAACATCTTTGGCTCAGGTGAGGTTTAATGGCAGCCCGCAGAGACCTCTGTTGCATTGCTGTTTCCCATTTCATCACTTTGGTTTGGACTTTATCTTGGCTTTTGTCTTAAGTTGTTTACTAACTTCGCCAAACCTTTATCAGGCATTGTATGCATTTTACATATCTCTTAAGTTGCCAGTGCTGAAGAAATATTACTTTGGAGGATGGAGTAACACTTTCAGGAAGCTGTCCTGTTTTCGGAGAAGCTGCGTTTTGTACAAAATTGCAACTTCTCCACCAACCCCTGAAGCTGTGCCTTTAACAGCAGCTTTCTCCACAGGCAGAACCACAATTAAATCTCATGAGGCACAGTGCTGTTAAAAAGGTTGTGTTTGTTCATATCACAAATGGGAGATATGCAAGTCAAACTGACCAAATTCAGAAAGTATAGGCAGATGAGAATATCTTTATTTTGACTCCACAGCCAAAGGTTAGGACACATATGCACATACACAGGATTCACTACACAAAAGGCAATTGCAAGTGTCTCCAGGGTGCCCTTAATACACTAATCTCTCAGTGTACCTAACAGTGTGCCCTTGTTTTTAACATCCTCACTTAACTGCACTCAATGCAAAACAAACATACAATCCATGCCATGATCAGAAAGCCAATCTGAATTTCACAACAGTGTGCATTAGAGGAAATAGAGGGATCCTAAATGCTAGTCAAGGAATCTCCCTGCTCAAAATAATTCATACTTGGCCCCTGGAACAGGCAGCTAAACAAAGCCCACACTAGATCTGGAAGCAAGAGGTGAAGAAGGGAGATTTGGGGTCAGATCTGGCTTATAAAGCCAAAATCTGTCACCTTTTGTCTTATGAAGACCCATAGGGCTCCCCACTCGAAAACCTTCCCTTCAGGAGTAGCTCTTGTAATTCTTCCTTGTAATAAGGGGGCAGAGTTGAGAGAAAGGTGCTCCTGCTCTAGAGTGGGAATGACATTAGCTGGCAAGAATAAATCACTCACTCATCAAATGGTCAATTAGCTTCCTCATTTCCTTCCGCCCCCTGCTGTACTCATGTGCTAATGTTACTCAGCTACTGATGTACCCATGTGAATCTCCTCTATGCATGGGGAGATTCTGGACCAATTGGCTCTATGTGTCTTCGTCAATATGTGTATAAGACCTTTTCACATAAACAGTAAATGACAGGGGACATCAGCAAGGGGGAGTCTGCTTCGGCTGACAGTTCCCTCACACCATTCTTCGAATGCATGAGGAGGCTTCATCTGAACCCACTCTAATATTTATTTCTGTTCTATGAAAGGTTGGATGTGCTGATTTCTACAGTCTGAGGAGCTGTCCAAAGGCACAAGAGCAAGCCAGGGGTTGTGAGCTGTCCTAGTCGCAATCAGGGTAGATCCCTTAAAACTAAGTTAAAAGGTAAAGGTAAAGGGACCAGGACCCTGACCATTAGGTCCAGTTGTGACCAACTCTGGGGTTGCGGCGATCATCTCACTTTATTGGCCGAGGGAGCTGGCGTACAGTTTCCGGGTCATGTGGCCAGCATGACTAAGCCGCTTCTGGCGAACCAGAGCAGTGCATGGAAACGCCGTTTACCTTCCTGCCAGAGCAGTACTTATTAATCTACTTGCACTTTGACATGCTTTCAAACTGCTAGGTTGGCAGGAGCAGGGACCGAGCAACGGGAACTCACCCCATCGCGGGGATTCGAACCGCCAACCTTCTGATCAGCAAATCCTAGGCTCTGTGGTTTAACCCACAGGGCCACCCGCGTTACCAGTGTCCATTAATTTAAATGGGTCTACTCTAGTATAACTAGCATTGAATACAAACCAATGGGGGGGTCAACATTGCACTATAATGACTGTTGCGTCTGTGCAAGCATTTCAGCTTGGCAGGTGGAACAATTCCCCACAATCCATGCTGTTATTTCTGGGGGTTCTCCCAACCCAACCCACATCAGGGGATGGCCTGGGGAGGAGAGCCTTCTTGAGCAAGTCGAAGTTCTTCTGCAGGTCTTCCACCGATAGGCCTCCCACTCCAAGTTTTTACTAGCATGTTGGCAAAATTCACTTCCAAATGAAAAATAAACTATATCATGTCTCTTTTTATTTCAAAATATACTAGTTTCAGAACTAGTAAGCTGACTTTCTCTATATGCATCACAGCTTACTTTCTTCAGCCCCAGGGTTGCCAGATTAAAAAATTATGAATGAAGGCAAAACAGCTACTTCTCCCACCCATTCCTCTCAAGGCCGTTTCATCTGCCCACCTCCCCCGCCTACTCTCCAGCAAGCACAACCTCAAGTATGTGAGTCTCAGAGGGGCAGACTAAAGGACCAAGGGCAGAATAGAAGGTGAAAGTCACAGGGACTTCGTTGTAAAGAGCTAATCACCGAGCAGCAACTTGGCAACCCCATTCAGATCAGCCACGTATTGTTTTCAACCTGAATGCTCTGTTTGTTCTTCTGAGGTTAATCTCCCATGTGCTGTTCTTGCCATACACTGCACAGCACGTTCTGCTCTGCTGCACATTTGGCCCAAAGGTAGCAAAAGTAAATACAGAATCTCTCTTTAATTAAAGCCCATCACGTTTACGCATTAGGCAAATATCATAGGATCCCTTGTGGAGCTTCTGGACATCTGGCAGACTTATGCTGGCTTCTGGTTCCAGCTATCCCTTCAGAATAGCATGGAACTAACAGACCAAACGCACATACCCACAAAGCTCTCAGGTAATCTAACAGCTCAGAAAATTCCGCACGTTCCCCTTCCGAGCAAGAGAGAGGCACATAATAATGTTGATCCTGTGTTGCATGCCTTGAATGAACTAAGCATTCTATTAAAAAGCAGGCCTGTAAACTGCTACCCTGATTGGGATTGAGTGTTGTAGTCCTGTGCTGCCAGCCCCAGCAGAGCTCAATGGAGAAAGAAGTCAGCCAACCAGCCAAGTCTCAGGGGGGTACTTTCCTGGAGGCAGAGTATGTATACAGGGTTCAGTCCAATCCTAATGTCAGGAGTATCTCAGTTCATGTAGGCGGATGATCCAGGGGTCAAGAAAGCCGAGGGTCCAAGTTCACAAGCAGCAGCAAGGTCTGGTCAGGAATGACAAATGTTGTTTCCAGCAACTGACTGAGGCTGGAGACCCTGCTTAAGAAAGCTGGAGTCAACTGGTTCTCATCAGGAGCAAGAAGGCTGATCAGCAGCAGGTGGAGTCACTTTGCCTTCTGCTCCTTCAGGCTGCTGCTCAGCAGGTAAAGCCGACTTCTGGCCCAAGACACTGAGTGAAGAATCAACCCGAATCTCACAAGCCCTATTCAGGCTTCTGCATGAGACAGGGAGCACACATGAATAGAGCATGCTCCCCACTGCAGCCAGTCACTCTCTGATTTGTGAAGGGCAATGGGGACAGGAAGACAGAGCTAGTGGAGCTGTCCCCATTCTTCTCCTCCACATGCTGAAGTAACCCAAAAGACAAATATCGGAATGAGACTATAGGACACTGTTCCAATGACTCATTTACCTGTGGTCTGGTTGGTTGGTTGGTTGGTTGGTTGGTTAGCTAGTAGTTAGCTAGCTAGCTAGAAATACTAGTGTCCTGCCTACTAGACAAAGTTCAGGGTCTAATCTTCTTGTCAAGCCATCTCAGGTAGGTTCCAATCATTTATTATTGTAATACCATATTCCATAGCTTCACTATGTGGTATTTGGAGAAGTACAGGTGAAATGGAGGATCGTGGAAGATTGCAGTAGCTATTTCTGTAAGTTAAAATTGCATATTGATATATTGTGCAAATTCACTTGAGCAAAAATTTTATTCAGGGTAACAACACATTGAGAGCATGGGAGAGATCTAAGAATCACCTTTATTACAGTTGGTGGATTGGACACCTTTTTATTTCGATTGGGTATGAATGTGTTAATGCACAACAGCTTCTATGCGATTTCTTTCCATGTTGGATTGTACTCCAGATTGGCTTCTTCCATGCTCCCACCGCTTACTAAATGTGAAAGTACTCTGTGTAATGGAATCTTATCATCACCATCATCGTGAACCAATTCTTATTGTATGAACCCTCTTTCGCCAAAATGGCACCAACTACACAAGAGGGGCATATCGGCAGATTCAAAGGAACGCTGGGTTTTGCAGAAATACAACAAAAACAAATATTTAGCAGGGGAATAGGGGGTCAGGAACACCCAAAATGGCTGATTGAGCATGCTCAGTGGCCACAGAATAGTGATTGGATTTATTTATTTATTTTTGCCAGGGGTGGGCAACAGAAAACTGGAAAGGGGAATGGAATGTAGTATTCTGGCTAGCTGGAATCAGGCTTCACTCCATACTACAACACTTTGATGCAGATCCACCTTGTTCATGTCTACTATGAAATAAGTCCCCTTGAGTTCTATCAGACTTTCTCTCCGGTAGGTCTGCACAGGCCTGCAGTCTAAATGTTGCTAGTAATGTAATAAAGAAGGCGAAATATATTTTTTCCCACCCTTCAACTTTTCATAACTGTGTCCTTTTGAAGATTTCAGATTTATTTCAGCCTTTCAAGGTCATGGTAACAAGAAAGAACCAGTCCCAGGTGGAAAAGATTGTTAGATTCATTTCCCTTGGCAATGGTTGTTTATAACCCAACACCTAAAGACAAGTGCTAGGCTCACTTGTGGAGGGGTTTTTGATGTCTTTAGAGATCAAAGGCCAAAACCTGCTTCAAAAAAAAAAATGCATTGTGAAGTTCAAGCTTGAAAGGGTTATGAACAGGAAAAGCAGAGAACGTTCACAGCTTTGGTCTCTGTCTCCCAGTGAGTAATCAGTAATAGTATCATGCTGCTTTTATGATGCAGTAAAGGGCACTTTAAGGTCTAGTGGAAAGTGCTTTGAATATTTTATTGATTTTTTATTTCTTTTCCACGAATATGAAATTACCACCTTGGAGCACTTGAGCCAATTGCAAGTGGTGTCTGGTCTTAAATATTTATTTCCCTTTGTATCTTTCCAGCCTTACATCACCTTTAAAACCATTTCAAGCAGGCAGCTATTAAAACAAAGCAGGGCAACAGAAGATGAACTATGAAATTTGCAAATGTGCCATGCAGATAGTGTTGCATTCGGCATTCTATATTTACAAGACTTCCCAGCTTCCTATTTCCACCTAACTTTCTTTTTTAAAAAATGCTGCTGCTACTACTGTCTCTCTAGCTAATTGCAATTTTTAAAATGGCTGCTGAATTATTTCTTCTCAAACTGACAGCTCTATTGGCAGCTCATAGGACATTTTGCCACACAAAAACCTAAAAGTGTCTTTGATCTTCTCTTGTGCTACAAGTGCCCTGAATGAGAATAGTGGCAAAGACACTGACTGTGAATCCGAAAGTCCCTGGTACAATTTTTTCAGACAGCCATGACCTTCCTAGGCAGCCTTAGGGAAGCTGCTCTTCATCACACTCTGACCCACTAGACAGGCTTGTTGTAAGGACTACAACTTAATCTGCAGAGGCCTTTTGAGTGTGCGCTATATAATTGCTCATATCATTCACTCTAATATCAAACTTCTGTTGTCCTGTCATGCTGACCAGTTTTGAAGCAAACCACCCACAATAAAGGCAGGGGTTTCCTGTCTGTACTGTTCCCAGGCTTAGCTGAGAGCTCTCTCCTCGTCTACAGACATAAATGCACTATTTCTGAAGTCTAAAACAGGCTTTCTCAGCCTGATGTCCTCTAGGTGTTGTGGACCACAACTCCCACCAACTCCAGCCTTGAAATCCAAAACACCAGAAGGGCATCAGATGGGGAAGAGTACTTTTTAGCTACCCATGGCTTCATAGTTCCCAGTGATGGCACACCTTAGGTAAAGGTACCCCTGACCATTAGATCTGGGGTTGTGGCACTCATCTCGCTTTATTGGCCGAGGGAGCCGGCGTACAGCTTCTGGGTCATGTGGCCAGCATGACTAAGCCACTTCCAGTGAACCAGAGCAGTGCACGGAAATGCCGTTTACCTTCCCGCCAGAGCGGTCCCTATTTATCTACTTGCACTTTGACGTGCTTTTGAACTGCTAGGTTGGCAGGAGCAGGGACCAAGCAACGGGAGCTCACCCCGTCGCGGGGATTCGAACCGCCGACCTTCTGATCGGCAAGCCCTAGGCTCTGTGGTTTAACCCACAGCGCCACCCACGTCCCTTGATGGCACACCTTAGTCATCCATAATTGGTCCTTTCTCTGTAAGGAAAGGCCTACCTACCTGCAACAATGATAATCACTTTAAACTGCCTACCATCCTTCGTGGCCCCTGTTATATATGGATTCTCTGCTATGGCAACCAAAAAGTGGCTTGCAGAAAGGTTGTTGGTTTCAGTGATGATAAAAGTATTAAGGCCACCAAATGCATTTCACTCCAGCAGAGATAACTAGTAAGGGTTCTCTGCTCTATGTGGAAATACAAAGCAAAGTTGTTAGAAGAGCCTCAGGATGTAACGCTCAAAATGAGGATGCAATAAGCACTCTTGTGTCCTTCTCAGATACAAGGCCTTCATCGTATTGTAGTTCTGCCTGAGTAATATACTAGACAATAGACCACATTATTACTTTTAATAGAGACTGTGTTTAATTGTATTAAACACAATTATATTGTAGTTCTGCCTGAGCAGCACAGACAATGGAATTCATTATTACATTTAACAGAAAATGTATTTAATTTTCTAGTAAGTAATCTCATTGACATTGAAATGGGCTCCTGACTTTTTACCCCTCCCCCAAACAAATTATCTTTGGCTGCAATTTATTTTAATTTTATTTTTCAGAATAGAGCTGTCTCTATTCACTTAAGCCCGTTTCCTTTTAAAAGAAGACTGGTGGGAGAAATTCACAGGATTTTAAGTTGAGGGAGGGAATAGTTTCTCTTATTATATTTCTTAAGACTTAGGCTAGCTGGTAACATATACTGTATTATAGAATACAGTTACATGCACATACTTGCAGAATACTGTCAGTCAATGGCTGCTTCCATTCTAGAGCAGTTTAGCTTTGTTGTATGATTTTTTCATACTTATTTATTTCATTTCATATATATATATATATATATATATATATATATATAATATGCCACTACTATTTCCACATTCCAGTGGAAATTTTTAGACTACTTAATATCAAATTCCTCTAGCCAGCCAACCCAGTTGTTTACTTCCATTTATCTGCAGTAGGGTTTCTGCCAATATGTTTTCTTATGTGAATTTTTTTCTCTTTTAACCTCATTGCTTTTTATGCCTTTGTTGAACCTACATAGTAACCTTTACAGTTCCAAAATTAATTATTGGTTTGTCACACCATACAAAATTTATTACCCAGACAATGTTAGTTTCAAAATTGATCTTTATTTTAATTGTCTTTTTTAAATGCACACCTCAGCATGCAACTTCCTGCCAAGTCTAGTGCACACTCACAGTCTCGTTTAGGGAAGTTTTTAATGTCTGATGTTTTATTGTGTTTTTAATTGTGCTGGGAGCCACCCAGAGTGGCTGGGAAAACCCAGTCAGATGGGCGGGGTATAAATTATTATTGTTGTTGTTGTTGTTGTTTGTTGTTGTTGTTGTTGTTATCAAACACCACATGAAGCAGCAAAGTACTTGATGGGGTTTCTTTAATATGGGAGAAATTTAGGTGCCCATAATGGTATCTTATATATAGTTTTTGCTTTTGTTTTTTGGTAGTACAGTGGTGCCCTGCAAGACGAATGCCTTGCAAGACGAAAAACTCGCTAGACGAAAGGGTTTTCTGTTTTTGAGCTGCTTCGCAAGACGAATTTCCCTATGGGCTTGCTTTGCAAGACGAAAACGTCTTGCAAGTTTGTTTCCTTTTTCTTAACACCATTAATACAGTTGCGACTTGACTTTGAGGAGCAACTCATAGAATGCGGTGTGGTAGCCTTTTTTGAGGTTTTTGGTAGCCTTTTTTGAGGTTTTTGTTGATTTTTGAAGCTTTTCCAAAACTTTCCTGACACCGTGCTTCGCAAGACGAAAAATTCGCTAGACGAAAAAACTCACGGAACGAATTAATCTCGTCTTGCGAGGCACCACTGTACGTATCACTGAAGTACAAGGCATAACTATGGGTCCATGTCGTTCCATGTGATGCCAGATTATTTATGGGGAAAGCTGAATACATCATCCTTAAATACCCAACTTGTGAACCACTCAGATGGTGGTGATATATTAATGGCATCTTTGCCATCTGATCCAGTGGCAAACAAAGTTTGGGGAAATTCAAGAACTATATTAGCAACCCTACCTATCCAACAATCAAATCCATATCAATAGCATTATGAAAAAGATTTACATCTCTTAGTCTTCTCACCTTTGGGCAAAACAAGATGGTCATAGGTCTGCACAGGGAAATCACTGATACTCACATTTATTAAATTAGGATTTCTACCATCAAAATTTAGAGGTGATCTGAAAGATATTTGAATAATGTTTGGACTTAAATCAGGGCTTTGAGGGAGAGGGTTTCGTGAAATAGCACTGACTCTTGTTGCTTGCTGTTACATGCATGCTAAAAGTCCATGCATGCAATCCCTAGTGATGGAGCAGAGTTTTGTTTGGGTATCTGTAACCCATTTATTTTATTTTTAACAATAATGTATAGAATAACAATAATGTATAGAACCAGTAAGCCAGAGATTGTGGTGCTTTCAAGGAATAATCATGTGGTTCCTACGATAAATAACAACTTTAGAGCTTCTCCCAAACCCAAAGGGGAATATCTTTCCTATGCAGCATTTGTAAAGAATCTGCAATGCATATTTATTTTTGCTCTGCTGGAAATTCCTTGAGGCAAACACCTGTTAAAACAACTGAAACCAGTGCATGATAAAGAGGCCCAGAGCAGGCCTTTTAAGTTTTGAAAACAGCCACTTTGCCCAATGTCCTTGTCCAGGACATTTCTCGGCTCAACGCTAACCTGTTTGTTCTGCTACTGACGCATTTCTGCTGGCGCTGCAATTATATTAGCATAGTTTGTGAAGCGCTTCGAAATCTTTCAGGATGAAAGGCTCTATATAAATGTAAAATATTATTAGATAAGTAAGTTAAACAGTAAACACTTTATTGATTCAATGCCTCACAAAATCTTAGAACAATTACGGCAAATAGGTTTGGATCTGAGCCCCATCGCAGGAATTGAGATCAGGCTGGAGGCTTGTAAACAAAGGATAATGATAAATGGCAGGTTATATGGATATTCAAAGAGGCCTGCCACCAAAGAATCTAGATGTGGAAGCAGGACTTTTCAGGCTTGTATCCTGCTGGCCAACGTGAGAGCCAACATTGTCATGGTGGGTAGGGCTGCTGTCGCTTGAAAGGTTGCCTAAAAGAAGCATCTTTGGTAGGTGCAGCATGCCATTAAAAGGTAAGAGAATTTACACCAGCAAAATGCCTTTTGCTGTAAAGTTATTCTGAGGAAGAACCATAGCTCAGTGGTAGAGCATCTGCCTTGCAGGCAGAATGTCCTGGGTTCAATCCTCAGCATCTCCAAGTTGGCCTGGGGGAGACTCATGTCTGAATCCACAGAGAACAGCTTGACTGGTGACTGGGAGTGGCCGCCGAGACCATATAACACCGGTCCTGAAAGACCTACATTCAGTGGCGTAGCGTGGGTTCTCAGCACCCGGGGCAAGGCAAGTAATTTGCGCCCCCTAACCCGTGGATTTTAGCACTCAAGTCTCTTCCGCACCCCCCCCAGATGCTGCGCCAGGTCAGCAGGCCCCCCTGCACCCCCCACGCTACGCCACTGCTCCCACCACAAGTCTTCAGGACAGCCATCCGAAGGCTGGCACGGGGAGAAGGTCTCTCCGCCCCACCGCCAGCCTTCGGAGGAGGTCCGAGGACAGTGGGGTTCCTGCTTCCTCGAGGAGGGCCGGCCAAACGCGCCCCCCCAAATGTTGCGCCCGGTGCGGCCGGCACCCCTGGCACCCCCCACGCTACGCCACTGCCTACATTGGCTCCCAGTACGTTTCCAAGCACAATTCAAAGTGTTGGTGCTGACCTTTAAAGCCCTATACGGCCTCGGCCCAGTATACCTGAAGGAGCGTCTCCACCCCATCATTTAACCTGGACACTGAGGTCCAGCGCTGAGGGCCTTCTGGTGGTTCCCTCACTGTGAGAAGTGAAGCTACAGGGAACCAGGCAGAGGGCCTTCTTGGTAGTGGCACCCGCCCTGTGGAACACCCTCCCATCAGATGTCAAGGAAATAAACTACAATCTGAGTTTTAGAAGACATCTGAAGGCAGCCCTAACTCCTTGTAGAGACAAAGAGTGCAATCCTAACTCTTCTTACCTGGGAGTGAGTTCCACTGAATTCAGTAGAAGTTACTTCTGAGTAGGGATGGTTAGGATTGCACCATAGCTTGAGAAGAAAAGCACAGGATTTCTTTGTAAGCATGAGAACTCTTGAGTGCGTAGGTTCATTAGAACCTTAACCTCTTGAAAGCTTCTTGCATCCAGAAAATGATGTAGCAGGAAGTTGGCAATTTGACTTCACTCATGTGTACTGTACATGTTTTATTTTTAAAGAAACAGTAAAAGCACAGACATTTAAAATGAAATGTCAGAGAGTTCTCATGAAACCTTTTTTCCACATCCATTTGAGAAAATACATCCATTGTCTCTTTCATTTCTGGTAAACAAAGGCTAGCCTGGTGAACATCCACTTACATAAAATACTTTGAGTATGGAAATAAATTGGTTGCTTGGGTAGGGGGAATACGAAATACATTTCAGGGTTCTTCACAGAGGGTCAGAATGATCCCTAGCTGGAGAATTGTTTTGTTTCCTTTGTTCATGTTCAGTTAGTGAAGTTTCCTTGTAAGCAGCATTTTATCATTTTATAAAGAAAAATCTTTTATCAGTTTATGAAAAGAAATAAAATATTTTTTTCAGTTCATATAGAGAAATGAAATATTTTATCTATAAAGAGAAATGAAATATTTTATCAGGTTTTCATCAAAGAGAAATGAAATCTCCTTCCTTGGAGGTTTTTAAGCAGAGGTTGGATGGCCATCTGTCATGGATGTTTAGCTGAGATACCTGACTTGCAGGGGGTTGGACTAGATGACCCTTGGGGTCCTTTCAAGTCTACTGCTATATTTCTAGAGAAGTGTATGTATGTGTTATAATTACATTAAATTTTAGTTTGTGTTTTCTAAAACATGTATGCGTCATCATGGAAGTCTAGACCAGAATTTTAGTTATTAGAAGAAAAGGAACAGAAAACCCCTAACTCCGCCCAGATACAATAGTGTCCAGTACCATCTAGTGAGTAAACTGTATAACGACGCTTTCCACACAGAATGTATAACCTTCATGGTGATCAGAAGTAAGGTTCCAATTAGCTTCCTATAGTTGTACCATTCATCTTTTCTGACAATGGTGTAATTTCCGGTGTTTCGTTATATTTCCTACATTTAAAATGCCACTGCCGTAGCATTCTGTCAGAGTAGGTGATACCACGTTCTCCAGTTTTTATTATGCCAACTCAAAATTAAATAAATTCAAAAGATGTGAGTAAAAGGCCTTGGGTCTCCCGAATCTGCAGAAAAACCTACTACTAGATGCTAGGGATAAGAAATACAGTGGTACCTCAGGTTAAGAACTTAATTCGTTCCAGAGGTCCGTTCTTAACCTGAAACTGTTCTTAACCTGAAGCACCACTTTAGCTAATGGGGCCTCCCACTGCTACCACACCGCCGCTGCACAATTTCTGTTCTTATCCTGAAGCAAAGTTCTTAACCTGAGGTAATATTTCTGAGTTAGCGGAGTCTGTAACCTGAAGCATCTGTAACCTGAAGCGTATGTAACCCGAGGTACCACTGTACATCTAAAGAGCATGTATACAGTGTGTGTGCGTGTGTGAGAGAGAGAGAGAGAGAGAGACGGAGAGAGAGACAGAGACAGAGAGATGGAGAGAGACATGGACAAATAGGCAGGCAGAAATGGAAGGAGTTGAAACAATGGAACCTAAAAGGATAAATGGCACCAATCAGACCTCTCACTTTTCAAAATAGATAAGACCATGTTTTGTTTTTCCAGTAGGAATCCCCAGCACACAGAGAAGTGATGCCTGAGCCCTGAGACTAACTGATTGCATTCTCATAACCGTTGAGCACTTCTGCAACACATTCATGCAATGTCCAAACTATCTTTTTGAGGAAGATGAGTTATCGAAGTCAACATTTTATTATCAGATGAAGTATAAATAGATTCAATTTAAACTGACTACCTAATAGATCAAATCTACATTTAAGCTCTTATGTGGAACGTATGCTTGAAAGGTGCACCAGTCATTTTTCTTCCCACAGGAAGCCTGCTTCATATTTGACACATCAATCCCCATTCTCATTAATGAGTATTCATCTCCCCAAGGGCATAATCCACTCCTCAGTAAGAGCTGGGGGAACAAAAATAGGTGTACATGCATTCTACTGTTTGTATTTGTATTCCGCAAGCTGTACAGAAGTACAAAACAAAGAAAATCCATCAGAGGTGTTAGGAAATAGGAAGATGTTTTATTCAGAGTCAGACCATTGGTCCACCTAGCTTAGTATGGTCTGCTCTGATTGGTTGTGAGCCTCCAGGCTTTGGGGCAAGAGGAGTTTGCACAACCCTACTTAGAGACAACAGAAACTAAACCTAAGACATTCTGAATGCAAGGCAGATGCTCTGCCACTAAGGTTTGGTCCCTCCCCCAAGGGATACATTCCTCCTAACCAGAAAGTAATTTTCTGCATAGGAAAAACCACCAGAACATACCGTTCTTGGCAACCCTGAAATCACTGGTTGAGAGGATGTCTCTCTCTCTCTCTCTCTCTCTCTCTCTCTCTCTCTCTGTGTGTGTGTGTGTGTGTGTGTATTTGCCCCACTGGATTCCTTTGGGAGGAAGGACGGAATATACCGTGTTTTTCTGTGTATAAGACTAGGTTTTTTTCCTTAAAAAATAATGTCAAAAATTAGGGGGCATCTTATACACGGATACATCTCCCCCCATTTGCTTAAATTTGAGTCCCCCAAAATAGGGGGTGCTTAATTGGTTGCCATCAATTTGATTTAATTAATTTTTATAATGAAATATTTTTAGATTGTGTGACTATTTGACTGTTTGATTATTTGATTGTTGTTAGCCGCCCTGAGCCCGGCTTCGGCTGGGGAGGGCGGGATATAAATAAAATTTATTATTATTATTATTATTATTATTAAAAATACGGTAAATAGAATTTAAATAACTAAATATCCAACATGAACTATCCCACTCATACATGGTATTTCATTTGCATGTATAAGTACCCCAGCTTCTGAGCATTGTGTTCACAAAGTGCACCCAGAGCAGCATATTGTTGTGAGCAATCTTCACACAATGTGATCCGTACAAAGTTTTAGCCATTCTCCAAAGCCCTTCGATGAGGGGAAAAAACCATGTTATGAAGAAGGCCACACCCCACTCCTTACTATCGTGTGTCATTCGCAGGTTCCTCTGCTTCTGACAAAATCAGTGAGTGTCATCCATCATTGATATAACCACCAGAGATTAATCAAGAGCACTTGATCTTTACAATGATCTCTCCATTCACTTTAGCCTTTGATTAATCCATCAGAATAAGTTGAGCAAATCAGAAGGCGCTTCAGGTCATCCCAAGTTAACTGACTCCAAGTCAATTGCGTGCAGATGAAACCAGGGAGGCTATTTCTGAGAGTCTCTCCTACCACTTAAAGGGAAAGTTCAAAAACTGTAAATAAAAGTAGACCAGGGGGGAAATGGAGAGGATAATATCACAAACATATAGGGTCTGGTGTATTTTTCCATTTATCTTCTCTTTGATGGAAGAAGGTCTCCGGTAAGTGAAATATGGGCTGGCTGTAATGAAGCTGTCGCCAACGATGAGAGTCGCTTGCGCATGGCCAACCACTCTAAATTACTGCCGACTGCCTAAGCCCGAGGACTCATCAATCGTTCCAAACACACCTGCTGGGAAAGAAGATGTGGACCAGGGGGCCAAGATATCATTATTCCCTACAAGATCCCTCTGCTGGTTCTTCATCATCTCACATCTCCTTCTACACAACTTGTCATTGATCAAGCCCTGTTATTTCTTCCCTGTTCAGAGCCAGGGTACATAGAGTAACATCATTATTCTTCCTTGCAACTTACATCTGCCTCTGAATTATTTCCTGCCCTTCTGTGTGAGCCATTGCCCAACATCTAGGTTCTTTCCTTCTGCCTTCTGCCCCAAATTCAGTGGGAGGGGAGAAGAAATATTGCCCTAGACCCATGCTACCTTGAGTTTTAAATCATTAATTGTCTTTCTTCCAAAGCAGTTGAGTGGCTAGTTCAATCCTAATTATATCCACCTGAACTGATGCCAAGCAATTCTATAATTACCAGCTCCTGCTTGATTTTCCTCTGAGGAAGTATTTCAAACCATTGTTGCAAATAACGGAATTTCTGAAGAAGGGTTATACCTGGATTATTTTATCTGCTACCCTGAAGGATTGCTTGCTCAGTTAATTCACCCTCTTATGTCTTTTGTTCTATGTTAATATGTGCCCTGACTACTTCTAGAAACTGTTATTTTTTATCTAGAAATAGTTTGTCAAAAATAGATTCCCCCTCCTCACTCTAACTTCCAAAGTGTTGCTTTTAATTCTGTTTGGATTCCATGGATGAACACCACTGATTGACAACAAATGGGTCTGGTGACTCCAGCAGCTTCAACAATGCAGTAGGCCAGGAATGGGGAACATGTAGTGCCCCAGATGTTGTTGGACTCCAGCTTCAAGCCAACATGGCCAAATGTCAGGGATGGTGGGAGTTGGAGTCCAGCAATATCTGGAGGCCAGCAGGTTCCCCAGCCTTGCTGTAGGTATTTCCATGACTACAGCAAAGGTCTAGGGTAGCAGGAATGAGCAATGTTCAGATGTTGGACTACATCTCCCATATTCTCTGGCCATTGGTCATATGAATATGGATCTAAGGTTGCATTCCTGCTCCATTATTCAACAAAAGGAAAAAGTCCCATAGTGAAGGAATTGTTACCAATCATATCAGTGACTTGCCCTTTCACAGGTTAAAACTGTATATGTGTGCATGATTAGGGAAGACTGGGACAACTCACACAGAGGAAAGCAGTGTGTAATCCACCCTGAAGAACAATAATGTACAACAGGAATGGGGAATCTTGCTGAACTCCAATTCCTTTAGGTAAAAAGGTAAAGGACCCCTGGACAGTTAAGTCCAGTCAAAGGTGACTTTGGGGTGTGGCGCTCACCTCAATTCAGGCTGAGAGAGCTGATGTTTTTCCACAGACAGCTTTCTGGGTCATGTGGCCAGCATGACTAAACCGCTTCTGGTGCAATGGAACACAATGACAGAAGCCAGAGCGCACAGAAACACTGTTTACCTTCCCGCTGCAGCGGTACCTATTTATCTACTTGCACTGGTGTGCTTTCAAACTACTAGGTTGGGAGGAACTGGGACAGAGCAACGGGAGCTCACTCCATCGCTGGGATTCAAACCGCCAACCTTCCCAAAGAGGCTTAGTGGTCTAGACCACAACGCCACCCACTCCCTCACAGTCCCTTTAACCCCCTGCCAGCATGACCACTAATAATGGGAGTTATAGTCCAGCAATAGCTGGAGGGCCTGAGGTTCACAATCCCTGATACAGAGAAGGACATCTCAATAGGCTATTTGTCAAAGCTACTATTTCTGAAGTGTTATTTCTTAAATTAAAACTGATTGGAATACCTGTCTTGCTTCAAAAGCAAAGAGCCTAGCAATTTCTAACAGCGCATTGATTGCATTTCATTTCTTCCAGCACAGTGGAAAGGCAGGGTCAGTGTTTGGATTATTAAGAAGCATATAAGAGATAAACCAACAGGTTTCTTTTTATGTACTGTGATCATCCTAATGATGGAACCTCTGGTGAAAAATATGATGTGGCAAATGAATTGTAAAAGCATGCCTAGCAAAATTACAAGTTAGGGCAGGCTAATGAAAGATGGCAAAGACTAAGCAATAATAGTAGTAGAAGAATAGTTGGCTAAAATATCATGAGCATTTTAAAGCCAGGATTCCTTTTCCCTTACTTTAACTGCCACGCTTCCTCTGCTTACATGAAATATCTGCTTCCTCTCATTCCTGACATGATTAATATTACACAGAGAATTTAGCTACAGTAGATTAAAACCCCATTCGTTCAGCAACCCTCCAGCAGAGTGAGGAATTCAGGTATGGCCTTGAGAATAATTCTTTGTCCTATGCAGTGGTTTGTGCATTTGCACAGAAGCTGATTTTTTTAGGAGGAGGAAAGAACTCAAAGCCCAGTCTTCTGGCAGCTCATATCTCCCGAGTCCATTACACAGAAGCCCTGGCAGCTTTGCTTGTACAGCTGACCCTGAACAAAGAAATGGAAAGCCTTAACTTGGATGTGATGTTCTTTAGCCTCCAATGTAGTCATCTAAACCAGGAATAGCCAATGTGATGTTGATATCAATCAATTCAATTTTATTGCATTAGCCGTGGCCATAGCATGATATACATTGAGATAACAACATAAAATAGGGGTGGGGAGGTGAAGGTAGATATTGTCCTGGGCGATTACTTAAACAAAGAAATGTGATGTTGATAGACTACAGCTCCCATGATCCCTGACCATTGGCTATGTTGCCTGGGATTCATGGGAGTTATAGTCCAACAATATCTGAAAGGCACCTCATTGGCAACACTTAGTGAAGTTGTATCTCTGAAAGCCTATCTGGAGTCCACAAGGCACCATATATCTTGGTTGTGGTGCCCACCCTGTGGAATGCCCTCCCATCAAATGTCAAGGAAATAAACAACTATATGAGTTTTAGAAGACATCTGAAGGCAGCCCTGTTTAGGGAAGTTTTCAATGACTGATGTTTTAATGTATTTTTAATATTTTGTTGGAAGCTGCCCAGAGTGGCTGGGGAAACCCTAGTAGAGATGCAACTTTCCTCATGGTACACCATGACTCAAGACTTGAAAATGCATGTGTACACATATGCACATCCATGTGCATGTGTAGACAAGGGCACACAGGAACAAAAAAGAGGAGCAGACCTACTGGGCTCACCATGATCTGTCAAGGGATGAGAGGACACTATGCTTTGTATGTCTCTGGACTGGGGTGCCAGCTTGGCCCCACGACTGTGGGTGCCCGGGGCCATGGGTGCCATGCAGTGTGCATGGCCCTGGTGCTGAAATCTGTGGGTCCCCAGCCCATTCATGGGGAATTTTGTGGAGCCCATGGAGCCAGCACCTATGTCTCTGGAGGACAACCGTTGCATATTTGCAGAAGAGAAGACAAAGGTGGAGGTGCGTAGAACTCTGAAATGTATAACTTAGAATTTTCCCTTTAAGTATCATCTCTCAGCAAAAAAAAAGTTTTTGAAAATGCCCTGAATGGGAAATGTCGAACAATTATGCATTGTGTGACTACTGGAGCCTACAGATCATTACATGGCTGTACTTGGGCTGGATGAAACTCCTTGGAAGGTTTAATTAGCTGTGAACTGACTCTGCATACTGAATGCCTCTGTTAACATAGTCTCTGTGTTGTCAGTGTTCAAACTCAATTAACTCCCACCTCCCTTCTCATGCTGCACTTGTGACTTATCACAGCCACTTTTTAAATCTTTAACTCTGCCAGCTGTGGCCCAGGACTTCCAGTAGGTACATTTTGCTGGCCTCTCATGGTTGCATAAGCTGTGCAGGCTTAGGCAAGCCATTAATGACATTTGGGAGGCTGAGAAGGAAAGTGTTGCAGAGAAATGGAAAGTAATAGACTTAAAATTGATTTTTGAAAAACAAATGGAATGGCCATAATCAAGAGGAAAGCTGCTTTGATGAGTCCCAGAGGCAAGCAGGAGCCAGCTCTAGCAGAGAGACCGGCAGCCATTCCAGCCGCAAAGCATGCCAGATGAGAAACCCAGGACACACTCCATCGCACCGTCCAGCTGAGCCTCTCTTAACATTATTACAGTTTGCATTATAATAGCAGCTGGAGGTTGCAACCACGATCAAGGCCTCGTTATGTGCTAGGTGGCAAACAATCACAGTGTCACATCTTTCCCATGGGAACAGAGCTTGCTATATACACATGATACATAAAAAAATATATCCCTAATTCATTTATATATATATATATATCATAGGTCGCATCCACATCTCCCCCAAAGAATCCTGGGAACTGTAGTTTGTTAAAGGTGCTGAGAGTTGTTAGGACACACACACAAAGCTCCATTTCCCCTCCCAGAGTTACAATTCCCAGAGTGGTTTATCAATCAATCCCTCTTCAAAGGGAACTCTCTCTTACAATGAACTCATTCAACCCATTAATCGCTCTTACCGCTTGATTTATTGTGTCTGCTGCCTCATGTGTAGATGGAGGTACTGCTGGTGTTGTGGGGTGAGGAATTCAAGTAAATACTTTCAGATTGTGCTGGAAAGGGTTGTGTCCCCCTTAAAGAAAAGACTTGCGGCCTGGGAATGCTTTTAGATTTGATAATAGGACGATAGGGAGCTGCCGTAGACTAAGTTGGTTTATCTAGCTTAGTACTGTCTATGCTGTCTTGGCAGAAGCTCTCCAGGGTTTCAGAGTGAATACATTCCCACCCCTACCTGGATATGCCAGAGATTAAACCTGGGCCTTCTGCAAAGCAGATGCTCTCCCCGCAAAGAATGTTCAAGCAACATTTGTAACACAAAGAATCTTTTGCTAACGTCAGTTAGTATAGCCATTGTGCCAAACCAGCTGCTCTACTTTCATGACCTTTCAGGGGAAGAGAGGTCAGTCACCTGCAGCCCAAATGGCACATCGGGGGCCAGTTTGGGCATTTCCTCAGGAAATGACCTTACAAATCTTAGTTTGCCCATTGACCAGACTTCCTCTCCAGAGAAGATACCTCTAGAAAGTGCTTCACTAGATTCGTAGGCAAGAAACTATGTCTCTGAAAATGTATCCTTAAATATATATATATATATAATTGAATTACACTAGACTTCATACATATAGTGGGAATAAATCTTTTTGTGTATCAGCTTGAAGCTTGCTACTCTTCTTGCTTTCCCCGCCTCCACCAGCACCTCTAAACCAAAATAAAAGGACCCTCCTCTCTGCTGAAGACTTAATAATCCTCTGATTATCCTCACACATACATATACAAACCCAAATCCCTTACACACTAACTGTAATTGCTTGGTGACACATGGCCGTGACATCATTACAAATAGAACTTCCAGTTGCTTCTCAGATGCAATGTAACAAACAGAGGAGAATTGATAGCTGGGAAGGGTGGGGCTGGAAAAAATTCACCCCTAAAGTACTTCTGTCATAATTGACAGCAACAGTGCAAATGAGTTCATCAGAAATTATAGACGATATGCTCATGCATCGTCATCAACAACAACAAGCACCACCATCCAGTGCTTTTATTTAGGTGACTGAGCTAGGCAGGGGAGAGAAAATCAATTCAGTTTGCAATTAAAGGCAAACCTATTTAATTTGTACTTTGCAAAGCCATACCTGAACAAAAACAGCCATCCTTCAAAATGCACACATCTCTGAGTTTTTCAATGCAGTTCTCCAGCCATATAATGTGTACAAAAATATACACCAGGGTAAAGTATGCATAAAATGCATATACTAGTGAAAATTGTGAGATAACTAGTCTCATATAACCAGCATGCTTATGTCCAGTGCTATATTTCTAGAAAAAGAGGTGCCAGAACTCACCATGAACAGCTTCCTTGTTCTCTTATAATGGCAATGGAGCCCACCTGAGAGGTGCCAAAACAGAGTTTCAGTGAGTTCCATTTGGAAAAAGGCCCTGCTTGCTTAAGTCTAATTAGTGCATGAAGCAGTTAAGACCATAGCGTAAGCTGTCCTGCCAGGCTTAGCTCACCTTGGAAGGGACTAGGTAATCAAGCCTTTGTTACCCTTCCAGTCTACCTGAGAAGCTCAACGAGTGAAGAGGTTACACTGGTTACTCCAGATTGGTCACATGGCTCTCACAAGCCTATACGAATAATTTTCATCACTCTAGTTATGCCAAGGGAGCCAACGTTTGTCCACAGACAGTTTTTCCGGGTCATGTGGCCAGCATGACTAAGCCACTTCTGGAGAAACCAGAGCAGTGCACAGAAACACCGTTTACCTTCCCGCCAGAGCCTATTTATCTACTTGCACTCTGACGTGCTTTCAAACTGCTAGGTTGGCAGGATTTGAACCGCCGACCTTCTGATCAGCAAGCCCTAGGCTCAGTGGTTTAGACCATAGTGCCACCCATGTCCCATACAAAAAAATATGTACAAATGTAGAAAAATGCAAATATTAGGCAAAACTGCACACAATTTTTTTTAATTAAAAAAAAATCACAGATTGATATGGAAATGTGGAGAACTAAAGACTGGAAATATGAAAAACAGAGAGAAGTTGAAATTGACAGATTCTCCCATACCTAATGTCAGTTCAGATCTCTGTTGTTAGAAAGCAGATCTTGTAAATGTTGTGAATTGTTGTTAAAGTTGCTGACATTCATTTTTTTATTACTGTGCTGTTCCCTTACAAGCCTGGGTACTGTCAAAATATGTATATTTTGCTTTCTGGTGCAAAAAGTTTTTTCCCTTTCTTGTGGTAAAAACCATGGAGAAGAACCAGCTTTGTCTCAGGGATAAAGAACAGTCCATCTGCTGTCCCCAGCACTCTTCAGGAACATATTGCCAGTTTGCTGCCGTCTGCCTATCTCTCCATCTTGTTCCTGACTTTCAGTCCAAACCTCCTTAATGCCTATCAGACCCCACAATCCATCTTTGCCATGATGTTCCTTGGGCTCTCATGAATTTCTTGATTGTGCTGAGATGTTGGACAAAGCTTTGATTAGTCTGTTATGCTTCTGTAACTCCAGATTATGCTACTTCTGCGGGAGCCGACAACAACCTACAATTTGCATTCACGGTGACAAAAGTACAGTGACTTTGTCAGACACAAACCCCCTAGGCTTTGATGAAACCATTCATGCCATCTTTGGTATAAAGACAGTCCTGATCAATTAGAAAGCATGGCACTCTTACCTTGCCAAGTTTATGTGAGGTAAAACACACACACAGAGACAATTCTCCCAAGTCTTCCCTTAACAGAGTTTACTCTGCAAAAAACTCCTCTCTGAAATCACAAAGAGAAAGATTTTGATAAGTTATCACCATGTTAAATGTCTCCCTGAGGAGCTCTAGAGGAAAATGCACAGAGACAAAGCCTTGCATTCATGCATATGAATTTGATAACGCATCAAGCTGGCACTCTCCTAGGATGTGAAAATTCAGACAGCAACCTAGACACAGCTGATCTGGCAGCAGCCTTGCAAATTGTCGCAGGGCTCCTGAGACTGAAGCGGCCTTTCTTTTCTAATTGGTGTGCTTGATTACTTCTGGGGCAAGCTTTTTCCCCTTCAGTTTTCTTTACTGAGTCTGAACCTCCGTCTCCTGGAGCCTCCTCTCCAAAAGGCGATTCTTCATTGAAAAAGCTACTAATTCCTGCATTAGGTTTCTTTCATTATTTGAGAAAATGAATTGTCAATAGAGCAACAGATTTTTTTTTTGTACCTTAATAATATTCCAGTAGATGAATCCAAAGCATCATTCCTCAGGAGGGCTGGGATGTGCCAGTCAATTGACAGGTCAGATATTGGTGACTGAATTGGCTCCCTATTATTTAACTGCAAATGTTTTCAAATACCCCTTGGTCAAGAATGCCCTTAAGGGAAGTGGCAGCCTTCTTTAGTATTTATTTCATTCTTGGATTCTATGTGCCCTAATGGTGGCCAAGAGGCTGGTACTGATTATTGGAAGATTAGAGAAACTGTTCCCCTTGATCAATGGCTTGACTTGACAACATCGGCAATATATGAACAGCTTATAGACACTGACTTTCTTTGGATAAATAACATGATATTTCGAATGTGCTTACACAGAATATATTATGTTATTCATAATTATATGAATATGCACACCTGTGTATTAATATATGGTAATGTAACAGTATTTTTATTTTTTCATTCTCCTTCCTTCCTTCCTTCCTTTTTATAAATGAAATTCTTCTAATAAAATATTAATAATAGCATTTATTTTATTCCTATCCTATCTTTCTGTCCAGGTGGATCCCTAATGAGGCTTACATAAGATAACACACT
Source organism: Podarcis vaucheri (assembly GCF_965113315.1). Lineage (NCBI taxonomy): Eukaryota > Metazoa > Chordata > Lepidosauria > Squamata > Lacertidae > Podarcis > Podarcis vaucheri. The sequence continues at coordinate 55,523,273 of NC_138759.1, read as the reverse complement.
ACATTAACAAAACTCTAGAGCTTCTTGGGAATTCTATATATTACAGAGGTAAAAACATAGCTTTCCGTTGCTCTGGGAGGTATAATTATCTCTGGGGCATTAGCAGCCATAGCTTCAAATGCCACCCTTATATTTAAGCCCATTTATATGTGGGCTCCAGTTGTTACTGGACTACAACAGCCATTATCCCTGACCATTGATGTTGCTCACTAAGGTTGATCAGAGTTGAAGTTCATCTACATCTGGAGAGCCATAAGGTGAATACCACTGGTAGGACCTAGGGACAAGCAGATGCATTGTCCATGATTTTGAGAACCCAGTGAGAATTTCAGCAACATGAGCACAGGGAGGATCTACACATGAATAGAACTTGCGCAAAGTTGAACTAAAGAGAAGAAAGTAAGATACAGAACAGTTAATGAGTAGAAGCAAGGCTCCCAAAGAACATAGAGAAGGAAGAAGCAGGGATTCAGGGAAAGGAAGCTGGGAAAGCCAGCATAAATATCATATTCTGGTCAGATTTCTGTACACATTTTCAGACTCTAGTGAGCATCTTACTAGTTGTAACAAATGGCTAGATAACAATCAACAGGTATGAGGGGAAAGAAAAACTCATCTGACAAGGTAAAATATGTGAGATGTATGTAAGAAGAATATATCCATTTATGAAATGGGTACCAAAGATGGGTGTTATATATTCCTTTTTACTGGAAACACAGAGCTGAATTTCTGATTCTGGGTCATCTGCTATCTTTACTGTTTTCAAGAAACACCTCTGGGGGTGGGAGTGGAAGCCGGGCCGGGGGGGGAGTTAGTTGAAAAGTATCCCTGAAATAAACTATGAATGCGCTCATAACTTTTTTCACCAATGGTATGCAGGTTTCGGGAAAGCTACGCTATAAAACCCAGCTCTGTAGGTAACAATGATATGTGTGTCTGTTTCTGAAGCTAAATATCTGTAAGGTTTTGTTATATAAATTCTGGTCATGATGTGCAGAGGTGACAGAAAATATTTGAGTTTGGTGAGCATTACTTCAGTGCAGGGGTATATTAAATAACATCTACGGTCCCTATTAGCTTTACAGTTCTATAACACAGTTTTTCCTGGTTTTTGTCTGCAGTTAATATACTATTATATTATCAACTAGGGATGTGCAAAATCTGTAGTTAGAATTCTGTTTTCTTATTCCATTTTCCTTGCCCACACAGTGAATTTCTTGTTCTTATCTTTGAAACTTAGTCAATTGTACACGTTCAGTCTGGTTTAATTTCACTATCTCCTCACAAATACAACTTCATGCAATTGCTGTGTATTATGGAGTCCACAGTCTGAAAAATGCATGTGTACTTTATTTTCCCAACAGCCACAGTGTCATAAGTTTTGAAATCTTTTTTTTTAAAAAAAGCATTTAAAAACATCAGTCGTTTACAGAAATAAAATGGAAAGCTGTACAATAAAACCCCATATAAAAAGTTAAAAACACACCTCACTTAAAAACAAATTAACGTGTGTGTGTGTGTGTGTGTGTGTGTGTGTGTGTGTGAAATCAGCTTCCCAATGCTACTCTCTGGACTCAGTCATAGAGGAACTACTGCAACCACTGGAATACAGTATTCCCAAATCCTATCCCTCAGATCCAGTCCAGGCAGAAACAGAATTTTGCTTCCCTTGTCCCAGTAAAGGTAAACTATCATAGTAGAGCCTGGGAGCACACTGAGGGCTGCAGAAGGGTGAGGGGATTCTGACCACTGGTGGAGAAAGGGGGTGTGGTGGGTGAGGTCTGACCCGGGTATCATCCCTGAGGGGGGTGACTTCGCTGCGCCGCCCCCCTTGGACACGTGCCGCAGGCAGCACCCCCTGAGACACGCACTGCTCACCACAGGCACACCCCCAGGACACAAGCCGCGGCTAGCCCCGCCCCTGAATGTGGCTAGCCCCACCCCTGAACACACACCTAGCTCCGCCTCTCATTCTGACCATGTTGTTCACTCCACTTGTGGGCAGACATTGTCGGATTTCACTCTTAACATGTAAAGCTTAAGTCATCCTCATATGTGGTTATGCCATTTGCAGTTTTCTTTGTTAGTTAAGGATGTAGTTTGACATTATTTTACATTGTGCTGATTTTGCTGCCTTGTGTACTTTTATAGAACGGTGGGGAATACATTCAACATGGTGATAGCTTTCTGGAATGTGGTGAAATGGCAGGGGTGAATTTTTTTAAAAAAAAAATTACATCAAAATAGCACAGGGTTTCAGAATTCTGATTGCCGTGGCTGTGAAAATTCTAAAGTATAGCTGTTCATGGATGAACATGCACCTTTGATGAAAATGATGCCGATTTTTGTACAGCTGACTGTAATTTTTCCAAATTGTTTCCCGCTTTGATGGAACCAGGGTTTTGACACAAATGTCATTATTAATGTAAAGCCTGTCCGCAGCATATGCCCCAGTTCCACTGATGAGATCACATTGCCTGTGGAAAAATACCAGGACCAATCAGTTAGAGCAAAGAGGCTTCAATTGAAGCTGCAGATGATATTCTGTATATACAGAATGTAATTACCTGTGTGACAGCTTGTTCTGGTCACTAGGGCAAGTGACCTGGCTCTCATGCGAAGGCTTAGAAAGAATCTCTTTTGCTGATAGAAGAGGTTAGGGGCTCCGTGTTGCAGATTAGAAAAGAACTGAACAGCTCTTCAACACTGATTAAAGTAGTCCCAAAGTCAAGCTTAAGAACCGCTGTCACTTGTCCTAGTCTAAATTTGCAGATAGTGAAAAGAAATCTCTTCCTGGTATGAACAAACGACTTTATGCAAAGTGCCTCCAACAGCATTCCAACAATCAGGGTAAGCAGATTGCTCAGGTTTATAAGAAAGAACCCATGAGATAAAATACCGTATTTTTCGTCCTATAGGGAGCACCGGCCCATAGGACGCACCTCATTTTTTTTTGGGGGGGGGGGAATGAATAAAAAAATATATATTCCCTGCCGCGGCTGCCGCCCCAAGCCTTACGCACACCTGCCCGAAGCAGGGGGCACCCTCCGGAGGGCTCCGCGTGCTTCGGGCTGCAGGCTGCCGCCCCAAGCCTCGCGTGCGCTTGGCGGGACCTCCTGCCAGGCGCGCAAGGCTTGCGGACACTCGCCAGGGCCGCAGGCTGCTGCCCGCAAGCCTTGTGAGCCCGCGGGAACTCCCGCCGGACTTGCAAGGCTTGCGGATAGCTTCCTGAAGCCTGCAGAGCGAGAGGGGTCGGTGCGCACCGATGCCTCTCGCTCTCCAGGCTTCAGCGAAAGCCTGCATTCGCCCCATAGGACGCACACACATTTCCCCTTCATTTTTGGAGGGGGGAAAGTGCATCCTATGGGGCAAAAAATACGGTAGTTGTGATGTGCCCAGCGTCTTACTTTTCAGCCATACCTTCAGATTTCTGTACTGAGTCGCAGAATCAGCTCTCATTAAGTATAGGCAAAAAGATGGGAGCAGCACAGTACGGATGATGGGATGTGACAACAGAAGGAGGAGAGCAATGGGCTCCTGGATCCTTAGAACCACATTTTTGCAATAGCTGGAGTTAAGTCAGCTGCCCCTAATGGAGAGTTGTATTGTAATAATCCTGTAAATATGAATATTTAGGTATGCCTAAATAAGAGTCTGTTCGATAAATACTTAAAAGAATGCCAACTCTTGATATATACATTTTACAGGAACAGATCCTCAAAATGCTTTGAAGCTAACAGGACTTTCATAGAGCAAAGTTACATCCCTGCTATGTACCTTAAGAACTACTGAAATCAGTAAGGGTGCATTCAGGCATGAGAATTGTCATGTTAGTTTCTTAGTTATAATGCTAGTGTTTCTATCCTGTTATAATGCTAGTGCTTCTATCCTGGTTTCCAATATTCCTTTTTACACTGCATTCCACTGTTGCGATTTGGAGCTATGGTAAATTGATTGATACGCCTTCATGTTTCACTAAATTTCATTAACACCAGTGGGCGTGGTGTGCAACAGACACAGACATCATCTTTATACACATGTGCACTTCTGTTCCCTCATGATTCACCCATGAAAAGGGTAGGAAATAACTATGCCAGGATACCACCCCAAATTTTGTCCTCATGTTTGCTCAGTTAACAGGGTTGCAAACAGATTTTTTTCCTGGAAGCAATTAACATAGTGGTTTTTATGTCTTGTGAATGATCACATGAAATGCAAAAATTATCAGGTAAGGAAACACTGAGAAAATGGAATGTGGTGCTGTCTGAATGCAACTGAAGATCAGTGAGGAGAAGCACTTGTCAAAGAGTTGTTTTAATACATGCAATTCCAGGTTCAGTTGGTAATGTGGCATCCTATGGCATCCCTAGCTAGATCAGGTCAGCTGATATGAATGGGCTTAAGGATCCTTAACTCTCAGCTGGATTGTGGCCTCTGTGTTTATCTGTAGTTAAGGTAATATAAGACTGCCTCAGGGCAATATTATGCATTTCAATTACACTAGAACAAAAACAATGGCCTTCCAAGAGAGCATTAGCTTTGCCTCATTTGGCAATTGCTTTCAGTGCTTACCTTTTCTATAAGAAACATCCCAAGGAAATATATCTGAGGTCATGCAATCTTAGAAGCATGTTGCTAATAAATGTAATTAAGGTAAGAAAAGCCCCTCTGTCCAAAAATTTATTCATACTTTTTCACCCCCAGCCTTTTACAGAAGCACGAGCTTCTGTAAAAAGCTGAGTGAAACATATGACCCAGCACTCAAAAATATTATTGGCTTTGTGTTTCTCCTGGAACGAGGTACAACAGAGACTGTGGTGTCTTTTGTGATATATGGTTTATTTATACATATATACAATCTGAGCCTGTGATGCAGAGGTTTTCAGCAATAACACTCCAAGATGGCCTTGCTTATCCCATAATCACAGCCTTGGACTCCAGCAGAAATCATGCCTGGCTCTCTCTCTCTCTCTCTCTCTCTCTCTCTCTCTGCCTTCCCAGCCTGCAGCTCACAAACTCTTTGGCACAGAACCACTACCTTTGTTCCCTTAATGACCCATGCTGAGTGGGCCATTAACAGGCTGGTCTGGCTAGTCCAGCAATTGAACCCTTGCTTGGCTCCAAGAATTAGAAGAGGGAGCTCAGGCACACAGCCTACCCAAACCTCAAACTCACCACACCAGTTGGAAGGCCAGTCTTTCCAATAAGCAACCTGAGTTAACTACTTCAGGTCATGAAAACGCCTCTTTGTTGCTATGAAGCTCATTGGCTAGGCACAGGCAAGTCACATGTACTAGTACTAGTATACTACAAATCATTTGCCTGGTATCAGAATGTGATTTGCTTTCCTTTTAATTCACAAATGTCTGTCTTGAAATGGTTAGTCTACTGACTAATTTTGCATAAACTATCCACGAGTTGCTAATAAAATATATAAACTTATAATAGAGACACTAATTTATTGTTCATATCACCTGTGACACCAAACACATTAATTAAGCGCAGAGAGATTTCAAGCAGAAATTCAGTATTCATGCAAGATTACATTTGAGAAATCAGGCACCCAGAAACACAGTATGTGGAATTAAGCTTGAAAGCTCTGATTTAATGCTTATGACTTCCTCGAAGCTTAATTCTAATTTTCTTTTTTTTATTATATCATGATAAATCTTTTGTCAATTAATCAGCATGTTACAAATGGCAATTTCTAATATGCTAAATTGCACAGCAATATATATGTTATTAGCTGCAGTTCTTAAAGTCTCTCTCTCTCTCTCTCTCTCTTTCTCTCTCTCTGTGTGTGTGTGTGTGTGTGTGTATTAAGCTTCTCAGAAGACGTAAAAGACTACATAGTACATAGTTTTCCCTTTACCAATCTGCCCTGATGATTGAGGTCTCTATATTCTAACAATTAGGCATGTGCACCAAGCACAATATTCAATTTAGAGCAAGGTATGGACCAAAACACTTTGAAGGCTGTCCAGTTCAGCTTGGGGTTCAAATCTCAGTTACTATTATTATTAGCCTAAGTAAAAGTAGTTGTAGCTCTTCCTTCTTTCTTTCTCCTCTGGTCATTTAAAAACACTCTTGTCACCTGGGTGTTTGAGCAAGCAGCATGCCTCTTTACCCACATAACAAGCAGGGATGTGTCATCGATAACAGGACAGGGGGATAATATATTGGAGAAGCCTCAATTTCTCTACATTTACTATAGACACCTGATCCACCATTAAATTCTGGAATCTCCTAGAGCTCCTAGGAGGGCTTTCATTAGATTCCTATCAGTAGGGTTTCCCAACCAAATGTGAAACAGCTATTAGGCTTTAATAATTGTATCCACCAAAGGGAAACCTTTGGTTGGTGTCTTTAGTGTTTCCTAGCACAGGGTTGATGGGAGAATTCCCTGCTGAAATTCTGTCTTCTATGCCAAAATTCAAACACTCCTGCTTTATATTTCTTTTCCCAGAAAGCATATGATCCTAGCAAATACAGCAACAGAGAAAATAATTTCCAGCTAGCTACTGTTCTGCATAATTGAATAAAAAAGGCCCCTTGCACTTTGCCAAACCCAAGTTGCTAAAGTAATCTTGCAATACAAGAAAGAACTCTTTTTTAAAAAAAGAAAGAAAGAAAGAAAGAAAGAAAGAAAGAAAGAAAGAAAGAAAGATAAAGGATAAAGGAGGAAATCATTGCAAAGAAATGAAGAATCTGGAAGGCGGTCAAATAGGATGAGATCAAGAGAGAGAAAGGCATTAGGATGGATTGTAGAAAAATATTTAGGCAAGGATCAATGTGGTGGGAAGCTTATAGTGTGAAAATAATGCATATGCATATAAAGAAAATTGATAGGTTTGGAAAAGTGAATGAGGAAAAGTAAAATCCTTGTAGAAGACCCATTGCTAGGAAATAATTTCAATGTGAGTGCTTATTGGTCCTAGTCTTTCCACCATTTGGTTCTAAATAATATTTTGATAACATACTTTCTGGCTCCTGCTCCAAGCGATTGATTCTGATGGATTCCTGCTTTTTCGATGAGTAGATATGTTTCATGCAAGAGATTTGAAGAACCTCTGCTCGTCTATCATTAAGCTCAGAGCCACAAGTTCAGAGGCTGTATGCCCCTTAATGCCTGTTTGTGGGCAGCAACACTAGAAGAGTTCTACAACTCCCATCAACCATTGCAAGCATGGTCAAAGGACACAGATGATGAGAGTTCAGCAACATCTCAAAGGCCAAAGGTTCCCACATCATTAAGCACCACAATTTTTGTCCCATTTGCCCCCCTCCCAACATTAAACACAATAATTTTTCAGGGAGTTAAGACACTGTCCTCTGCACCATTGAGCCCATATTGGGAAGGTACTATTTGAGTTCTCTTTTTACACTGTGTAGACAGCTTGAGAGGGGTTCTCCCATTGTCTTTCTATCTTAACAAGGACAGCAAGCTTGCCTTTTCCTCTGCTCATGTCAAAATGGATATTTTTCTACCGCTACTGTAAATGGAAATGTAATATTTCTGTTTGCAGTTCCAATTTCACAGCTGAGTGGGATCTGCAAAGAGAGAATTCTAATAAAATTGCAGAAACATTTAATGCAGTGACTGGCAGATAGGAAAAGAGTATGTGGCAGCTCTGTTTTTCTGATTATGTTAACAAAACATGACATGTGCTTTTCTAATGCACAGGCAACAATTTGATTTACAATTTAAATCTGATGACCGAAACGCTGATTAGATGACTCACCCCTCCCCCGCCTGCCTGCCTGCCAGAGGCTCCGTTTACCACCTGAACTGTCTAATGCGGAAATGGGTATTTTTGCCCCCACAAATTAAAATTCCAGACTCAAAGTTTAATTTAGTTACCATGAGCACTCCCCCAAAATTGGCTGAGTGCATCAGTACAACACTGAGAAATGATTTTTGATCCTTGGTTAAGCAATTAGGGAACAGTGGAGTACGTGAATCCATGTTAAGATGGTCTCTAAAAAGAAAATAAGGAAAAGGAAGCCAGACCTAAAATATGCTGAAGCATGGGTGGGTAACTCCTAGCCCTCCAAATGTTATTGGACTACAACTCCCAAAATCCCTGAGCACTGGTCGTGCAGGCTGGAGTTTAGAAAAGCTGAATTCCAACAACATCAGGAGGATTCCTGCCCCTGCCCTAAGGAAATGTTTCTACAAGGATTTCTGAGCATGATCAAGCCAAAATTAAGCACTTATTTCAGTCCCATCGCTTTCACTGGGAGAGAGCTTGCCATATGCTTAAGTGTCCTACTTAGTGGAGCTTAGTAGTAAACTTGGATGGGGTTTTGTCTTCTAATATGTTGATGATTAATGAAGTGTAGGCCCCCTCCCAACGTGATTGGCTGTCTAAACTTCCAAACTGCGAATCATGACTCAGAGTTCAAGGGCCAATGGCAGAGGCCCAAATCCTGAAATGTTCTGTGATTGGACAACATGTATCAAATCAGAACACAGGAGCTCAGATTCCTTAGTCCAGACTCAAGCTCAGGCAAACACAGACCACTGAATACATAACAATTAAGACTAAGTTAAGCACCTGTGCTGAGCAATCCTATCCATGTGAGGCTTACTGTCTGTCTCCAGGCACTGGAAGGGATTCCCATATGGTGCAGTTAATACTGCCAACCTTCATGTCACTTTTGCAGACATCTTTGTAACACAGAGTGCCTGAAGCCAGCTCCCCATAGAGCATGTCCTTGGGGATCATGCCATCTTCCATTCCGTGTACATGGCCAAGCCAGCATAGACCTAAATAGTATTCAAATAATAAATAGTACTCCAAATACTATTCAAATTATATAGATCAATGATTCCAGCTCACAGGCACGAAGCTGCCAAGGGGAGCAGGACTATCCATACAAAGCAAAAATTGTTTATTTAACACATTGATATCTTGCCTTTACCAGTGGTTTGTGGTTGCTAACACAATATAAGCATGGAATACAGAACGACACCCATAAAGACAATTAATATACTGTTAGTATATTAAGCACTTTAAAACTTGGAACCAGTTTACCTAATAGATCACCTTACCCCACATGTGCCCACTTGACTGTTTCAATTGGCAGAAATGGCACTTCTACAGATGCCACACAATACCCATACCAGATCTGTAAGAAGTTGGTTGTTTTGTGTGGCAGCACTGACTATTTGGAACTCCCAGTCTATTGATAGGCACCTTCACTGTATTCTTTTCAGTGCCTGCTGAAGAAATTATTATTTAGACAGCACTACACAGATGCCTAGGGACGTGGGTGGCGCTGTGGGTAAAACCTCAGTGCCTAGGACTTGCCAATCGTATGGTCGGCGGTTTGAATCCCCACAGCGGGGTGAGTTCCCGTCGTTCAGTCCCAGCTCCTGCCCACCTAGCAGTTCGAAAGCACTCTTAAGTGCAAGTAGATAAATAGGGACCGCTTTATAGCGGGAAGGAGCGAGATGAGCACGCAACCCTAGAGTCGGACACGACTGGCCCGTACGGGCAGGGGTACCTTTACCTTTACCTTTTTACACAGATGCCTTGAAAATTTGTATGTGTTTCAAATTTTCTAGTCCATTTTACTGCTGTTTTAATTTTCTATATGCTTTAAATTATGCTTGCCATTTATTGTGATGATTTTATTGTTGTATCTTTTTCGTAAACTGCTTTGAGGGTTGTTGTTTTTTCTACAATCAAGTGGTATACAGTGGTATCTCGGGTTAAGTACTTAATTTGTTCTGGAGGTCTGTTCTTAACCTGAAACTATTCTTAACCTGAAGCACCACTTTAGCTATTGGGGCCTCCCACTGCCGCCGCGCCACCGGAGCACAATTTCTGTTCTCATCCTGAAGCAAAGTTCTTAACCCAAGGTACTATTTCTGGGTTAGCGGAGTCTGTAACCTGAAGCGTCTGTAATCTGAAGTGTATGTAACCCAAGGTACCACTGTATAAATTTTATGAAATAAATAAATAAATAAGAGCGAGATTTCAATAGCCTTGCTTCACCTAAGAGGGTCCTCAAGCAGATGGGCAACAGATGGAAATGGAACAGGTACAAGGTGTAACCAGAAAGTACGGTGAATGGTCACAGAAACTGGACAGCGAGAAATATCCGAACATACAATCGGCATCAGAAACCAACGAAATGCTCACAATTGTCTACGGAGATGAAGCTGTAACTCAAAAAACAGTGTATGAGTAGTTTAAGCAATTCTCTGAAGGGCGGTAAACCATCGAAGCTGTCCCTCGGTCTGGCAGACCGCTGATGAACAGAATGGCGGCAAATGTCAACAGACTTCATGAGTTATTGATGCAGGATGGGCGTTTGTCCATCCAAATGATGGCAGAAGAATTGCATATTCCACATGAAATCGTTACTGAGATTACTGAGTTGTCCCACCCTCCATGTTTGCCTGACCTGGCCCCACCGGATTTCTTTCTTTTTCCAAAACTGAAATCTGCACTGAAAGTGCACAGATTTTCCATCATTTCACATGTCCAAGCCGCTGTGACCAGGGAACCGAAAGCAGTACGAAAAGAGGACTTCTCCAGAAGTTTCCAACAGTGCTACAAATGTTGTCAACGGTACATTGTATCAGAGGGGGCCTACTTTGAAGACCTGTAAGGTATGTATGTTCAAATATTTCTCACTGTCTGATTTCTGTGACCATTCACTAAACTTTCAGGTCATACCCTGTAAGAAGGCCAGCTGAATCCGGTGAAGAACAATGCATATACATGCTCTGATTATAGACTGTACATTTTCCTCATCAGCCTCTCCAGACTGGGGCTCTTTGCTGGCATTTTCCACAACATGTCAGTAATAGTACATTAGTAGTGGATTTATGCTGGACCATCCACACTTCATTCCACTTCATAAGTAGTTCTGTGGTGCTTCCCCAGTGTTACTGCCTTATTGCCTTCTGGAGAGGCACTCTTGAACAACAAAGGCAGAAAAGAAAAGAAAAACTGAAACATTTATGGCATGGAAAGTTAAAGGACGTCAGCAGAAATCCAAGGGCCATGCATGAATTGGAAGCAAAGTACTATGCCCACTTCTAAATTTGTACCAAGTGCAAAGAGTATTGCAAGTGGAGTTGTGTATAACCGCTCCCATTCCTTCATGAATCCACAAAACTCTGTGTGCTGTCGAGGGCTGCATCATAATTAGTTGTGGATCTTGAAGCAGGTATTTGTGTGCTGAAGGTGTGGTTACCTGAAATAGTTCTTTCACTTCTTGTTTTTCAACAAATTAGGTGTTCTGAGTCTAAAAGCCAATTTAATTTCCTGAAATATGAACAAGCTGTTGTCTCCTGATCTATTGGCACTTGAAGTTCTTCCTCGGGATTGCCAGTAATATCTAAAGCTCCAGTCTGAATGAAACTGTGATTGAATTTCGCAAATATCCGAGGGAGGTGTATTTTTGCCCATTCAAAGGGACTGCCTGATTTGCTGTTCAGAAGTCAGAACTGATATCATTTCTTCTAGCATCGCTAGAGACATTTGATCAGTGAAACAGATTTCCCCTTCTTAAATGGGGTTATAAATCGTAGCTCTGGTTCTTAACTGAGCCAAAGATATGAATGATAGCAATTATATTAATAGATAATGCACTGCCTACCAGACTTGCATGGACACAGAATTTGGGGGGTGGGAGCGCCCTAGGAACTTCCTACCTCCCCATTTTATTTTATTTTCTCCAAACTGAATCAGAGCAGCTCATACATAATTCCAAGCAGCACACTGAACATGATTTAGGCTGAACTCTGCTGACTCCCGAGGACCATTGAGTAATTCAAGGCACAGGTGAGATGTTCTCTGCTTTTTTTCCTGGGTGACCCTGTTCCGATTTCACAGGGAAAGGGTCAAAATGCATCTCAAATAATAATGTCTGCAGGTCTCACCCAGAGCAGGGGGGGAGAGAGCAAGGCATAATGATAAAGCTACTGGATCTTCGGCTAAATTTGTGGGGCTAAAAGCCTCCTTTGTTAGCTGCCAGTTCTTATTTATGTTATATTTAGGGATGGAAGAGTTCTCCACTGCTTTGACACTGCAGGTGAACTTGGGGCAACTTCTATTGTATAGTGTTTTAACAGAATGGGGGAAGCCGAGGATAAATTCACAAACTGCATTTTGGCCACAATGGGGACACCAACCAACATCATTCTATTCCTCTGATCCAGAGGACCTCTGAAGATTACTGTAGTGTACATAAAAGGAACATAGAAAGCTGCCTTAGCCTGTGTCAGACAGTTGGTCCATTTAGCTTAGTATTCTCCACACTGACTGGCAGCGGCTCTCAAGGTTTCAAGCAGGGAGCCTTTCCCAGCCTTGCCTGGAGATGCCCAGGAATGAACCTGGGACCTTCTGCACGCAAAACTCATGCTCTACCACTGAGCTACTCCCCTTTTCCAAAGTAGGCAGACCTTCAGTACCCAGGTTCCAAGTTGTGTAGGGCTTTAAAAGTGAGCACCACAGTATTTAGGTATGGCAAGCATCACTAACGAAGCCTATAGATGGGCTTTCTCTAGAGCCCGCTTTGAGACAATGCCCTCAGCAGTGCTGTACGGCAAATTCACGCGGGTTCCAATGCATGCGCGTCTCTGCTCTTGTATGTCTAACAAGGTAGAATCTGTCACACACATTCTTCTATTTTGCGAATTTTATAGTGAAGAATGAGTTCAACTTATTTTACCGCTTCTATCAAAATTTATACCCCTTCAATATTATTTGGAATCCTCCCCCGAAATTCTTTGAAAATTCCTCCTGGAAGATTCCTCAAGCTCAATATCATATGAGGTGGCTAAATTTTGCACTTTAGTAATTAGGAAGCGTAAATCTCTTCTGTTGAATGGCACACTGCGAAGTTCCCTTGTGTAACCTTTTTTCTTTTCTGAGGTTGTTGTTGATTTCTTGTTGTTTGATCTTGTGGTGTTTAGTGTCACTGGCTTTGGCCGCAATAAAACTTGAAACTTGAAACTTGGTATGGCAAGACTTCTATCCCAAGCTGCCTTGAACTACATCTTTCAAAGGTTGGAGGCATCAGGTTAAGACTTCGGAGCAGGGCCCAGCACCTCACCCAACAGAATGAGCCTGCAGGTCTTAAAGGACCGTTGGGCAAGATGGCCTTCATGGTCCTCTTTTCCTCAGTGAGTCTACCTCCACACTGCCATTATTGCCAACGTTTATTACTCCCTCATCATTACAACCAGCCACTCGCATGCCAGGCAGAGAGTCAGTGAGCAAGCAGCCAGTGGCATCGACTGCTCCTCCTTCTTACCACCACTGCGGTCTAGGCCTGAGCAAGAAGCAGGCAAACAAGCAGCTGGTTGCCATGGTGAAAAGAAAGAGAAGATGCATGCATCTGTTGTCAGTGGGCCCCTGCTGGTTGTGGGCCCTCAGTTTCAGATAGCCTAGCTTGTCACATAGTGAAGTATTACACATTGCCATCTAAAGAGAACTCCAATTCAGTAAATTCAGTAAAAATTCAGTAAAAACATTAAGTCTAAAATTACTAAAATTACCACTGCTTTTCAGATTACCTGTTTAGTACAAATTGGTCTCTCTTCCCAAATATCTGCTTTGTATTGTTGTTGCTATTGCCCCACCAACACATTAAAGTCACTTAGTCTGAACTGAGGCAGACAAGGGAGTGGTGGAAGAGGTGGACAGGCAAAGAGCCACAGGAAAGCATGCAGAAGGCCCCAGGTTCTTGTTAAGTATAATTGTGTAAGTTAGAGTTGCCATAGGGTTCTGTTATGTTTTTTTGTTTTTTGCCAAAAATAAAGTTTTGAGCTATTTTTAAGGAAATTAACCAAAATCTACACTTCCGATATGGGTTGCCATATGCCCGGGATTCAGTGCTCTGAATGCCTGTATGTAGATTGATGAGGGGTTTAGCATTGCAAAATTCCATTGGAGTTTACTAAAGAGAGAGAGTTCTCTGAGCTTCTAGCTGGGTTAGTGATTAACTGCTGGTGTTCTCTGTTCTTTCTTTTTTTTTTTTTTTTTTATTAAATTTTATTTACCATAAATACAAATTACCTTCTAAAATACCAATACATATATATACTTACGTTACAGAAAAATATGAAAAAAGAAAAAAGAAAAACCAAAAAGAAAAAGATACAAAAAATCACCACATTATTAACTTCCAGTTCATCTCGGTCTTGGAATACACATCCTTACATTGCTTCTGCAGTAATACTGTCATTGACTTGGTACATCGAGGGCATTAATTATCGTCTACTGATAAGTTATTAATTCCTATATTTGTCTCAAAATAGTTTAGAAACTTAATCCATTCATCTTTATGTTTAACGGTATTGTTTTGCCTTATCTTTTGTGTTAATCTAGCTAGGTCAATATATTGGTATAACTTCAGTTGCCACTCACCAATCGTGGGAACATCGGGAGATTTCCATTTTTGTGCAATTAGGATCCTCGCCGCGGCCATAGCATATTGAATAAAGGTTTGGTCTGATTTATTAATTTCTCCACTAATCATCCCTAAGAGAAACAACTCCGGAACTTTGAGAAAATTATACTTCAAAATTTTCTTCAGTTCCTCATAGATCTGACTCCAGAATTCCTTCACTACATTGCAGGTCCACCAGGTGTGGAAAAAAGTCCCAACCTTCTCTTTACATCTCCAACAGACATTATCTACAGATTTATACATTTTTCCTAACCTTGCTGGGGTCAGATACCAGCGGTACATCATTTTCTCTAGATTTTCACGCAGAGCTGCACACGCTGTAAATTTCATACCTTTCCTCCAGAGTGCCTGCCATTTATTATAATCGATATTATGTCCGAGGTCTCTATCCCATTTTATCATTACTCCTTTCACCAAATCCTCTTTAGTATCCCATTCTAATAATTGTTTATATATTTTGGACAGGAGTTTATCATTACTCTCTAAGATTTCCAGCTGGAATCTCGATTTCTTTTCATTCATTCCCAGTTTTTTATGCTCACCCCACAATGCATTAATCTGGTGAAAATGTAACCATTCTTTTATCTTTCCTTTCAACTCTTCGTAAGGCTTTATCTTCCACCCTTCTTCTGTCTTTACTAAGAGATCCTCATATGTCCATCTTTCACCCGTCATATTTATTTTTTTTATTTTAATAATATCAACTGGGGAGAGCCACCACGGGATACCCTTTTCCAACACATTTTTATACCTATTCCACACTTCCAATAGTGAGCCTCTGACTATATGATTGGTAAAACCTCTATGGACCCCACTTTTCTCCTGCCATAGGTAGGCATGCCATCCATACCTAATATCGAAACCTTCCAAATCTAAAAGGTCCGTATTCCTAAGGGTCGCCCACTCCTTTATCCAACATATACAGGCTGCCTCGTAGTAGAGCCTTATATTGGGGACTGCAAATCCACCCCTCTCTCTTGCATCTGTTAAATATTTAAATTTTATTCTGGCTCTCTTTCCCTGCCAAATAAACTTGGTCAGGGTTTTTTGCCAGTTCCCAAAGCAGGAGGTGCCTTTTATTATCGGGATATTTTGGAACAGGAACAATAATCTCGGCAAGATACACATCTTAATTGCTGCCATCCTTCCTGTCCAGGAGAGTTGCAGCCTATGCCAGGTATCCAAATCTTTCTTTATTTCATGCCAAACTTTATTGTAATTATCTTCAACCAAATTTATATTTTTCGGTGATAACCAGATTCCCAGATACTTTACTTTATTCACGATTTTAATCCCGATCTTTTTTTCCAACTGATTTTTATCCTGGTCGTCCATATTCTTTACTAAGATTTTTGTTTTCTTCCTATTTAATCTAAATCCTGACAATCTGCCAAATTCCTCCAATAATTCTACCACCTTACCTGCACTGTCCACTGGGTTCTCCAGGGACAGGACCAGGTCGTCGGCATACGCCTTTAGCTTAAATTCTTTCTTCCCAATTCTTATTCCCATCACGTTTGTTGTCCCTCTTATTCTATTTGCGATCACCTCTAAAACGACTATAAAAAGCAGGGGGGATAATGGGCAGCCCTGCCTTGTACCTTTCATAATCTTAAAGGGTTTGGTCAAATTATTGTTTATAATCAGCCTGGCCTGTTGTTCAGAATATATCGCCTTAATACCTTTCATATAAGGACCTTCTACGCCTGCCTTGGCCATGCATTGTGTTAGGAATTCCCAGGAGACATTATCAAAAGCTTTTTCAGCGTCTATGAAAATTAATGCAGCTGGGATGTCAATTCTCAAATCCAGATACTCGATGATGTTTAGTATATGGCGGACATTATCTTTCTGGTGCCTATTAGGGAGGAATCCCGCTTGATCTTTATGTATATATCTCATTAGAAGCTTCTTAAGTCTACTGGCCATAATATCAGCAAAGATCTTATAATCACTATTAAGCAATGAAATTGGCCTATAATTTTTTATGTCTGTTTTTTCAGTTTCTGTTTTTGGAATCAAGGTTATATATGCCTCTTTCCAGGATCCGGGAATCTTCCCTCCCTGGAAAATGTTGTTTATGACATCTCTAAGCACCGGCGCTAAGTGTTCCCCTAGCGTTTTATAATATTTTGAGGACAAACCATCCGGCCCAGGGGCCTTTCCACTCTTCATCTTACTAATGGCCTCCTTAACTTCATTTATTGTTACCTCCTTGTTCAGATATACACTATCCTCTTCTGTTATGTATTTCCTTCCACCTTGATCTAGATAATTTTTAATTTCTACGCTGTCTTCCTCCCCTTTTTTATACAACTTTTCAAAAAATTGAATAAACTTTTTTTCTATTTCGTCTGGATCTTCTATGATATTATCCTCCATTATTATTTTATTTATCACGTTTTGTTTCTTTCTCTTCCTTAACTGCCACGAGAGTAACTTCCCCATTTTATTCGCAGATTCAAAATACCTCTGCTTCATAAATTTAATTGTCCAATCTATTTCTTGATTTAATATCGCTGAATATTGAGACTGCAACACTTTAGAGGCTCGGATAGTCTCCTCATCTTTCGGATTTATAGTCAGTTTTCTCTCACAGTTTCTCAATTTATTAAGGATCTCCTCTTTTCTTTGTTCCCTTAGTTTCCTCCTATAGTTATTTTGCTGTATTAAAATTCCCCTAAGTACCGCTTTGCTAGCGTCCCATACAATATCAATGGTGGCCTCCTTATTCAAATTTAGCTCCAGATATTCCTTCAGAGTCTTTTTTACTTTTTCTTTCACCTCATCATTTTCAAGTAGGCTCTCTTTCAACCTCCACCTATACTGTCCCTTTACTTCATTTTTTATTTCCATAGCCAGGGCACAATGATCGGAAATTGTCCTAGGTTGAATTTCACATCTCTTTACTCTCAACGAGAGTTCTCTTGTCAACCAAATCTGGTCGATTCTTCCCCAGCTCTGATGGGGTTCAGAATAATGGGTAAACTGTTTAATAATGGGGTTTTTGTGCCTCCAAATGTCAATTAGATCTAAATTTTCCTCCATATCATTAAAGGATTTCGGCAGTCTTCCCCTATTCGATTTCCCCTTCTTTTCACTCCTATCCACCTCCGGTACTGGGACTCCGTTCATATCCCCGAGCAAAATTAATTTCTGCGCATCTAGTTCTATTAATATATTTTCAAGTTTCTCAAAAAATTCTGCTCTATTAGTATTCGGGGCATAGACGGTCACCACATTAATTTTTTCCCCCCGGAAATTTAATTGCACCCCTAGAATTCTTCCTTCCTCATCTTTGCAAATTTGGACGGGCTCCCACTTCTCTTTAACATATATCACAACTCCCTTTTTTTTGTTTACCTCAGAATTGATAAACTCTACTCCCAGTTTTTTATTCACCAGAATATGTTTATGTTTCTTAGCAATGTGAGTTTCCTGAAAGCAGATTACGTCATAGTTCTTATTTTTCAAAACTTTCTCAATTTTATTCCTTTTCACTTTCTCATTTAACCCATTCACATTCCATGATAAAAACTTTAATACGTGTGTTATTGTTTTCCTTTTTCAGTTACTGTACCTCTGACCGGGGCAAACTATAATCTACCGCTTTTGTTTCCTGAGAGCTCCCCCTCCTCTGCCGTCTCAACTCCCACTACGGCCTCATCATCTTCCTCATCTGTTTCCACTACCCTCGTCTCCTTCTCTGTTCTTTCATGTGAGTGCTTAACCTTAGATCACATGATTAAGGTATTCAATTGCAAATCACCATTTTGAAGGGAGTTGTCTTTATCTTTTGTTCCCTGGCACAGTGGCAGAAGGATGTACAAATGAGTATCTCAGACCAATGGAGGCTGTGAGGAGAGAGAAAGACCTTTGATTCTAGGTCTGTTTGGAGTTACCGTATATGATATTTCTAAGAAGATGCTGAGCCTATGCTTAGACAAGCATATGTCTTGTGGAACTATTGGGATGTATTGTGGATTTGTTTCTGTACCTGAAGTTCTGGTTAGTAAAGCTTTGAATCATAAGTATGGGTCTGGACGATTATTATTCCAAAAGGGCTCAGTTTTTATGCAGTCAATTGCTTCAAGCACAATATTGATAACTGCAATAGTTCTATCACCAGATGATACCCCAATCTGAGTTACAGCCAGACAGCACAGACAATACTGAGTACGATGGACCAATGACTCAGTACAAGGCAGCTTCCTGTGTTCTCAAAGGTAAACAAAGGATGGATGCAAGCAACAAATACATTTATACATACCTAAGCTTTATTTCAACCGGGGATGAGGATAACTGAGGAGCTAAGCTGAATACTTCATGAAAGAGGTGGATTTTCAGCTGAAGGAAGATAGAGAGGATGAGTTGTACATTTCCTCTTGTCCTTTATCTTTGCTCAAATTGCAATAGCAGCTTCATCTCTCAATCTGACACTTTGGGGGCCTCATTGCTTGCTATACAATTCAGGAAGTTTATCTGTGCTCACTAACAGAGCCTGATTAGTTGTGACCTGTAAACACACGGGCCTGGGTGCTGCTTTTTGTGGCATTTGTCCAGCAGCATCTTCTAAAGGTGGTTGTATGTGGTTTTTCGTTTAAAAAAAGGAATCACTTGGGTGATTTTTAAAAAAACTATATTGTTTTGAGCTTATGCAAAGTTCACCCTGACAGTCGGCTGTTAAGGATCAAAGCTTCATATGGCACACCAAAAGGTCAAAACATGCATTAAATTATGCATTGAAAATCAAAGCTGTGCAGTTTACAGACTGGTGATTACTTTTATTTTCCTTCTGGGGTTTTTTTTGTAACTATGAAAGCAGAGTCAAAGGAATGATTCCATCCCTCCCCACTTCCGATAGCAGCACAATTCAGCTCAGTACCATAGTAATGCCTCCTGTCCATTTTAGTTTAAAAAATGCACACAGACAGATGCACAAACAGACACCCAAGGGACTGACATTTCTTCTTCATGGCATACCTACGGTAAATGTATTGTAACCTGAAACACTGAGTTACGGTTGCTCTTCTTCCACTGATGTTTTGCATAAATTTGCACATATAACTTACCTTCTTTGCTGCTCCACTCCTAATGCTGGGGAAATTGTCCCTTAGTGAAAAGTTGTGTAATTTATTTTAGTGGAAGTATTCATGACTCACATTCAGATCATCAGGCATATGGGCATACCTATTTTATGGGTCTTTTCAATAGTTAATGGGTACATTTTCAATGACAGAAATAATCAGGCCACTATTTTAGAAGGAGGCATTCAAAACCCTGTGACATCCTGAATGACAGCCAGTTGTGTTTACACATCTGCATGCATTTCAAACCCAAATTTAGACATCCATTTGGTTTTACTTAAAAAGTTAAGCACATCTTTGTAGACTCTTATAGAACCAAGTGCCTGCCAAAAGGAACAAATTATGTCAAAATTCATAGAAATATGTTTGGAATTTAGAATTTGATTTATTTGTCACATTTGTATTCTGCTCGTCTTCCGAGTAACTCAGCATTCATTGTACATTATTCTTTGGAAGTGAATTGTAGCTTTGGGCACGCTCAGTAATATGTTAGCCTTTGGATGGGGAAGGGATCCTACTGTTCTCTTGCATGAGTAGAAGGCAGTTCTAGGCCCCCATCGACACTATACACTTAAAGCAGTATCATAACATTTTAAACAGTCATGACCTTTCCCAGAAAATCCTGGGAACCATTCTCCTCCAGAGCAGTTTAACAATTAATGTCTCTTCCCAGGGAACTCATAAACAGGAGTATAAGGAAGGGGCAGCTTCCACCCCATCCTACGTTCGTCACAATCAGCAGTGTTTCCCTTCCACTATTGTTCAGCTCCCACTAAAAGTGACGTTGTTTATCTCACTATTTGCTATGGTGGAAACTAACATGATTCATTATGTAATTAACTTCAATGCATTTCAGTGGAAGGGACCTGTCAAAAACAATGCAGAAAACAGCGTGATTATGTTACGTTCACAAACTAAAAAAAAATAAAAATGCTAATGAATAGCACCTGTGTTTGCTGGTGCGATTTCCTATCCTGACCTTGGGTGAAGATGTAAATTTTGGCAATTCCTAGTCCCATTTCCATTTACAGTTAAATTCTCCAACATCCCTAGGGTTAGATATGTGAAAATATGTTTGCAGTTGAGGCTTCTTCAGCCACATAATAAGAATTTCCTTACACAATCAAATCAAATTCCATCACCTCCAGCATTATCTGAGCTTCTGCATGGGAAAAAACAAACAAACCCTGGAATCATCCATGTGTAAATGAGCAGAAGGGAGGGAGGGATGCAGACCAGAAAATGAGGTGAATGTTGTGGGGCAGGGAAACAACTTGCAAAACATCTGTTATATGAATGTCCTGATACAGAAGTCTTAACTTATCAGGATGGGGTGGAGAGAGAAGAAAGGAAACCCAGCAACAATCTCCTCTGAATAACGAAATAAAGAATAAAGAAGTAAAATAAAACCCCTAAAGTGTAAAAGATGAGTGTAAAACAGCTATCAATGGGAGATTTGCAGAGGCTGTCAGTTTGGAATGCGATTCCTGCACATCTTCACAGCAGCCTCCTAACGTCCATGAGATTTTTGTGAGGCAGCCTGTCATCTCTCCATGCCAACCCTTGCCCCATTTCAGAAGTGAGAACCTATTAGCTCTCCTATGAGAGATGATGTAGCTAGCATGATATTTCAGGCATCCACTGCTTTGTCAGAAAACGGGAATGCTGTCACGAATCTGGCATCTCCCCAGCTCTAGAAATAGATGCTTTGTATACAGCAATGTATTAACCGGTACAGGTTACATAGTCATAACTAATGTAAGGAGGACAGTTCCTCATACAGCCATCAGCCATATCAAATGATGTCCAGCTGATGGTCTTGTGGAAATGAATGTTTGAAGTGGAACCCTTGTTTTTCAAAAGCCAAGCTATGGACCCCCTACTACTGAAAATGTTGATATACCGTGGTAGTTTTTGTTATGTGAATGGTGCCACCATACCTTCCAACATGTCCCAGTGCAAAAACGGGGTGCACACAAGTCACATGATCTGCATGAGACCACAGCACCCCAAAACATGCATTTGGGGGCACTGTGGTTTCACGCAAGAGGACAGCACCCTAAAAGGTGCATTTTTGGGCACAGCAGTCTCACACAAGCTACACATCCAGCTGCAATCTGGAGTGGTTTGGGGTTTTGTGCTCTTGTGAGAGAGCACAGCTCCCACAAAAAGAATGTTCCAGACAGTTGATGGGTATAAGCCCTGGATCCCCTGAGTGGGTTACCCCCTGGGGTCTGCAGACCACCAATTGGGAACCACTGTTGTAGTGGATTCTGTGGGGAAAGTCATATGCTTTGACTGTGGGTTGGAGTTGATTTAAATGCATTGTGCGAATGATTCATTCACCCTAAACTTCCATTCCCTCCATTACTTTCCTAGCCACAAAAATATGTTTCTCTTTTAAAGTGTGTTTGTTGCACTGAGACAGACGTTTCCCAGTTTGTTTGCTTTTTCAGATGTAGGTTCCTAAAGGGCCTCGGTTGAAAGAAGTCGTGGTTGAAAGGGGGCAAGGAGAGGAAATAGGAAATGGAAGCAAGACCAGAGACAGAAACAAAAGGTGAATGAAGAAAGAGACTTCCCCCAACTTTGCCTTCTATGTCCTCCTTAAAAGGAACAAGATATGAAATTGGTGCCCTTGAATTAAAGCTTTTTATGAAGCTCCATGGCATTCACATTCCATTTTCCTTTTGTAGCACCAGGTCAATTCACTTAGCTATTATTTTGTGAAACCACAGTCCACTGACGCACTTCTCATCAATGAGCGTCTACATTTTCCAATGATAATCTAAATGTTATTATGCTGACAGGATGTAGATGTTTGTGCACAGCTCAAGATGCTGTTTGGTTGTTTTTTTTAAAAAAAATCTTCAGATCTTCAGAAAGACTTCACATGAATAATTAGTGTGAGTTTTCAAATGCAATAACCAAGTGTTATGCAGCCCACCAAGTTCTGGTGCAGAGATGCCTGTCCAAATTGCCCTGTGAAGCATACTTGTCTATTCATTTGCACTGAAGAATCAAATGCATTAAGACTTAACACCTTCATATAAGAAAATGAATGCTGCCTCTTTGCTCGTACATACCCAGGTTCTTTGCACTAATAAAGAGAAAAGATGCCCAGGGCTTGTTTACATGGCTCTTGAGCTCCACTGTCTGGCAGTGATTAAAATTTAAAACTGAAAAGGTTAAACCATTTATTTTCAGAGGTAAACATGGATTACTTCAGCAAAAAGTGTAAGATGGTGTAAGACAATGACAATTGTGTCAGATTGATCAAGAATCATTCTGATCAATGCAACTCAGAAACGGACTTGGGCCCATAATTTCATCTAATGTTGTTATTGTTGTGTTTTATTAAACCATCCTGGTGTATAGAGACAATTTTTTCAGAAAGATTTATTTTTTCCATAGTATGGAAGTACTTGGATCCAGAAGATTTTAGTCCAGAGCCATCTTGATTTTCTTTAGAGCCTTGTTTGTCTTCCTGGTTTTACCAAGGGCTCCACTGAGCTTTGCAGAGAGCACTGGGTAAATTCTGTTGGAGCTAGCAAAGCCAATTGACCCAAATGTCTACTGGGATTCTGAAGTTTCTAAAAATATATTTAGCTAATGCCTCCTAGTAGGGAAGGGAGGGACTCTGAAATCAGCAAGTCCAGCACATCCTAGTGAGGAAATGACTAAAAACTCGCCATCTTGTTTTCAACAAAAGGTTGAAAGACTATGATAGTGAACCATTAACTGAACCTGGCCATCTCTTTGTTTGCTCTCTGCCTTAGATTGTTCCACCATTGCCTTGACACTTCGCATTCATTGAGTTTGAATAGACTTTGGTAGCAACTTGATCTGCATGTTTCCAGTTACAGATAGGTAGCCGTGTTGGTCTGCCATAGTCAAAATAAAAAAATTCCTTCCAGTAGCACCTTAAAGACCAACTAAGTTAGTTCTTGGTGTAAGCTTTCGTGTCATGAAAACTCATACCAAGCTCATACCAAGCTCATACCACACGAAAGCTCATACCAAGAACTAACTTAGTTGGTCTTTAAGGTGCTACTGGAAGGAATTTTTTTATTTTGATCTGCATGTGTTGGCCTTTACAAGGTGTGAGTAGCTCAGCATGCCTTCCCTAAATGCCTTCAGAACAAGTCAAATACAGTGGTACCTCAGGTTAAATACTTAATTCGTTCCGGAGGTCCGTTCTTAACCTGAAACTGTTCTTAACTTGAAGCACCACTTTAGCTAATGGGGCCTCCTGCTGCCACCGTGCTGCAGGAGCACGATTTCTGTTCTCATCCTGAAGCAAAGTTCTTAACCTGAAGCACTATTTCTGGGTTAGCGGAGTCTGTAACCTGAAGCGTATGTAACCTGAAGCGTATATAACCTGAGGTACCGCTGTAGTCAAATACATGGCCAAATCATAGTCAGATGTAGACACTTCAGAGAAAAGAGAATAAGCCAACAGGACAAAGTCCACTTATGGTGAAGGAGAGAAAACTTCATGCAACCCATTTCTTCTCCTCTTAAAGCACTCTACTCATGTGGGTGAGTCTCCCTCACTACCATGTACCAGTCTTCATTCCCTCGTCACTTCTGCAGCCCGCACAGACATAATGTTAAAAGATTTTAAATAACCCCAAACTGTGTTTTTCTCTGAATGTTATCACTTTAAGCAAACCTTTTAATGAGTGGTCCAATAAGCAGGGGGTGGTGTGGGGAGGAATCTTTCCCGACAGACAGATGATGCACAAGAGGAAAAAAACACTTGCAAGTTACTGATTGAAGCCTGAACCTGGATGTTTTTTCTGCATACAAAAATATGCAGGTCAGCAATGTCAAATGCTTAAAAGGAAATATCGCTTTTAGAGCCTCTACTAAAATGTGTCTTTGCTGCAAAATTGCCTGTAATCCTGGAGAGCAGAACCTTTTGAGAATAATGCAAGGTTTACCAGTCAATTGTAAAAAGAGAGGTCTCCTTAAACACTATTTTTCTTCAAGGTTCTTCTACTTGATGTATACTTTTTGAAATATTAAATGATTCCCCCCCAACCGCCTTATTGCTGTCTTGTAAAAGACACCCTGTGGAGACCATGTGATACATTTGCAGGAGTATTTAATAAATACAAAAGAAAGAAAAGGCACACAGGCCCTGCTGAAAGATGAATGCATAACTGAATTTAATACAGTGGTGCCTCGCAAGACGAAAAGAATCCGTTCTGTGATTCTTTTCATCTAGTGGTTTTTTTGTCTTGCGAAGCAAGCCCATTGACGGATTAGCGGATTAGCGCTATTAGCGCTATTAGCGGCTTTTAGCGGCTTATCAGCTTATCGGATCAGCTGATAAGCGGCTTAGCAGCTTAGAAAAAGGGGGGGAAGGGGAAAAAACCCACAGGAACTCGCAAGACATTTTCCTCTTGCGAAGCAAGCCCATAGGAAATTCATTTTGCGAAGCACCTCCAAAACGGAAAACTCTTTCGTCTAGCGAGTTTTCCATCTTGCGAGGCATTCGTCTTGCGGGGCACCACTGTATGCATTATGAAGTCTATACCAAGCCCTCCAATGCTATTCTTGACAAATGTTAATGTAACCATGGTGTCTTATGGATAGAGATCTGGGAGAAATTTGATCCACCTCTGATTAAAAGGTGATCCCACCTAATGCACATTTTCCGAAACAATATTCATACTAAAACACAGCTATTCTTTGAAATTCACACTTCTCTGAATTTTGAGCTGCAGTTCTCCAGTAATATGTAGAAAAATGCATATATTGGGGTAAAGTGTGCATATGAACGTATGCAGAGGGTACCCACAATGGGGGGGAAAGCCAGCAGCTGGCGGCAGCTCTGCCTTCGAGAGAGAAGCAGTTCAGCTCTGCCCTCTGCAGCCAGTGAGAGAGGCACCCTTTTCCGGGGGGTGGGGTTCGGATGCAGAGGCCCCACAGAAAAGGGTGCCTCACTGGCTGTGCACAGGAGGAAGAGGAGCTGCTGCCATTCGCTGCAACACAGACATGCAACATCACATACACATGCCTGCATGTCCGCATTGTGACGGCGGGCACCCACAATCCTGAGGACAAGGTGGCACCCCTGATTTGCATTCCTTGCTCTGCCCATTTTTTTATCTGGCACCAGTCAGCAGTAGCATGTGTCACCTGGAAGGTTATTCAGAAGTGAATGTGGCCCTCAGCTTCCCCATGGCATGGGGGGTGGCCTAGAGTAATAAAACTCATCTCCCCATTTCTGCATGGATTCTCCAATTGAAATGTATTTCAATAGGGGAATTCTCCAATCACAGATTCCTCACATCAAGTTTAGTTTCCCCCTGACTCCGGCTCCTCCCTTCGTTTTTATTACTATTAATAATTCACTGGAAGTATAGATATATACATACATAAATTCTAGTAAGCCCTTACACACTTAACCATACCTAATATGGACCTTTAAAAATGACCTATAAAATGCCTTCACCCTCCCTTCTTATTTCTTTTTTTTTTAAAATGATATTTATTGAAAAAAGAAATTCTTTTTAAAATTAGAAAGAAAAAAGACAAAAACAGAAAAATAAAAATAAAAAATAAAACCATCATTTTCAAATTCTCCACTTTCATTACCTTCTTTCCATGACCTCCTCCTCCTCCCATCTCTTGTATCTTGATTAATAATTGTCACAGCAAATCCTTTCCATAATTCATAATATTCTGTCATTACATTACCTTACTCTATTTTCATCTTATCTTATAAAAAACCTTAAAACTTAAATCTTATTTTACCAGCTTCTCATAACCATTACCTTTTTACCTAATTCTTTAAACATTTTTGCAAGAGCCAAGTAATTTCATTTCAACATTTTTCCAACGTTCATAAAACATTTCTAATGATAAAAAAGAGAATAAAAACAATCCAATCTTCTTCCAGCGTCCCCTCCCCCCGGTCCCAGGATTGTCAGTCCTTTTTATCCCATTAGTCTGGCACATTAACCTGGTGATCTTATATCCGAGGCCTTCAAATCTCTTTCATGTCCCTTCCGCAGCTCTTCTTCATATTTTCCTTTCACTCGTGGGAACTCCAGCTTGGTAGTGTTTTTGACCCTTTTCAACAAATCAGCCCCTTTCCCATAGTCCAGACTAGACTCCATGTGGTATTTTAAGACATGTTTCAAATTCCCTCCAAAATTGGAAGTCCCAACAGCTCCAAACCTCTGACGGCCCATTGCCAGACTTGGAAAGTCCACACATCCCTGCATAGGGGCGTCAGTCCAACCCCCCATTTCCAAATCGATCCAAACTTTGTCTTTCCAAATCTGGTTTTTCCCAAGTTCATTTGTCAAATCCAAAGGCTCATTTTCCTGCTGGGCCAAAAGTCCCTCCATCTCTGGCGCCCAAGATTCTGCAACATCCTCTTCTCTCATCTGCTCTGTCAGGACACACTCCTGTTTAAGTTCCTGGGTGGGCTCCATATAATTTCCCACTACCTGTTCAAATGTTCTGGCCGCATTAGTCATCAAATCCGTCTTCTGACTTAACTGATCCAATAGGGCATTTATTTTACAGAAAGCACCCAACAGTGCTTCTGAAAACATTGTCCTGCAAGGTCACAAGTCCTTTCCCACGGTTGTAATCTGTGGCAGCTGCAAGCTCCCTAGAATTGGTTACAGTTTCACAGTCCCCCTCTAGGGGGAAACTTCTGGTTGTTCTTTCTTTTAAAGACAATAGCAACAAAGTTTCTTTTTTTAAGATATTTTGTCAATATTTGTTCCTTTAAAATGTGAAAGGAAACAGTGGAATCACAATGTTACTCTTCTTTTAACTATCTGTCAAAAACATTTGTCTCTGGTCAAAACGTCAATTCTGACACCCCACTCCAGGGTCAGGACGGTGGAAAGTTACTTTACTTTAAACTCACTTCTGCAGGTTTAAACAGTCCAAAAAAGATCCCCCTTCTTCTCCTGCTACCGAAGGGGGGTTCAACGATTTTAAATGGTGAAAACCAATCCTTTAAAAGTAATTTTCTAAGTTCTAGTTTACGTTGTCTTTGCTTTCTTCTGACTACAAGGAAATGGAAGGCTGACTTCCTGTTTAGACCTTCCCGTTTCAGTACCAAATTAAGGTAAATTTTAAAGTCCAATTCCTTTCTAATCGCCAGTTCTTATTTGAAGTCCAATTGTTCAATGTTTGAGTACTCACGGGTGATTACTTTAGATGCCAAATTTTCCCAGGAAAAAGGCAGCACTCTCCAGCAACGGATGTGCGGCTTCGCTCCACGGAAATAGCAGTTGACTCACAGCACCGCGCTACTTCCCCCTCTTCGCTTCGGAGCCCGTTAGTGGGTTCCTTTGCGGGTTGGGGGGGCCGCTGAAGGTGCCTGCCGAGTCCCATGGTCACAGGCTTCATCTGCCTGTGATTTCTGAAAGGGTCCCTGCTTCGCCGCAGCGGAAAAGACCCATTTCGCGCGGAGCTGTTCACGAAAAAGGATATCGTGTTGTAATGATATCTTCTCCAGGAGATTCTTAGCATGTTTTTCTCATTGGTCTTGGTCTCCACTATCACTATCTTGTTAATGTACCCAGAACTGGCAACAGCACCCTAACTGACCAAAGTCGACTATGTAAAATATGTAAGAAGTTACAGTCTTAGAGACAACTGAGATTAAATACTCTGTTCACAGAGAAACAGTCACCAAGCAATCATGGAAGATAGTCTAAGCAATATCACCATATTAACTTTTTCTGCAACTTGCTCTTTAATCACAGTTGTTTTTTTTTGTCTTGAACAACGATGAGTCACAAACAGCAACACTGTGGATAGATGGAGAAAAATAGCACCTAAGATTGCAAACTATTTCACAAACAGTTCTTAAAAGTTCTGTATCGTTTAGCTGAATGCCCTTGGCAAAAGGTGGCTCTCTAGAACACCACTTGCTCTCTTGTCTGTGGTCATGGGGTTAATCAACATCAGAGCCAAGACCTCAGATCTCATGACTCTTAATCATGGTTTCAGGCATAAGGTATCCAAAGTGGTTGTAAATCATAATAACAGCTACTGCAAATTGATCTACTGAATTGGAAAAGCCAGCTTGTTTCATTGATGAGAAGAGGAGGGAAATGGAATGAGCTTGGATAAGGAAAGCAATGGAGTGCAGTGTAATGTAATGTTTATTTTATTTGTTTTTTTCCTTTGGGATGTAGATTCCTTCAGTCATTTGCCCCTCATGTGCTCTGCAGGCAACAAAATGTCCTTAGCTTTCTCAACAAATCTTCACTTCAATCCCAAAGGCAAAAAGTATATAGATGGTGGTATCCAACTAAACAGTTCTGCTAGCACAAGCACTTTTGACGGTGCAATGAAACTTCCTCTCCCTCTCCCCTCCCTGCATATCTCCCGCCTGGAGCCAATTTAGGGGTTACCACAGGGAGAGGACAAGGAAGCCAAGTTCTGTGGCACAATCCAAAATGCTTGCACTAGAAAGCTTTTTAATTCAGTACCACCCATTATAGTCACCTTGACATTAGAATCACAGAAAAATGTTAATGCAGCTCAAGGACTACTCTCTTGCCCAGCCTGTGATTCCACTGAGTTCAATTGGTCTGTGCCTTTTTAAAGACTCTATTTATCATAGAAAACATAGAATATTATATAAAGTCAAGGTTTTTCTTCCTTTCTTTTCTTTCTTCCCGAGCCCTGTCATGGTGCATAAATGTATATTGCAGCACATTCTGGTAAATGAATTCATCATAAACAGTTGCTTGATGGGAACAGACGAGGGCAAGGTGGGAGTAAACGTTGAAGATATATAAAAAAGAATATCATTACCCTATTGTGAGAGTGTCAATATAATAGTATTTGACAGGATTCAGCCATGTATCTTGCAGAAAAGTCGGAAGGGAAGCAAGTAAATAAAAATATCTCCTGAGGAATAAATGGTTACTTTAAAATAAACACAAGAAAGCCTTTGATCACATGTTTTGAGCAAAGAAAGTCTTATTGAACAGCTGAATTTCTATAATGGGATAGGAATTTATGGGCATGTAAAGCTGCCTTGCTGAATCAGACTGAAAAGACAAGAAGATGCCTCATAACAGGTCAGACTATTTTCCATCTACCCCAGTATTTTGGGTGCAGCACATCTCCAGTGTCTTCAACAAAGACCTTTCACACCATATGTCAAATCCTTGTTGTCATTTAGTCGTGTCCGACTCTTTGTGATCCCATGGGCCAGAACACGCCAGGCACTCCTGTCTTCCACTGCCTCCCACAGCTTGGTCAAACTCATGTTGGTAGCTTTGAGAACACTGTCCAACCATCTCGTCCCCTTCTCCCTGTGCCCTCAATCTTTCCCAACATCAGGGTCTTTTCCAGGGAGACTTCTCTTCTCATGAGGTGGCCAAAGTATTGGAGCCTCAGCTTCACGATCTGTCCTTCCAGTGAGCACTCAGGGCTGATTTCCTTAAGAATGGATGCGTTTGATCTTCTTGCAGTCCATGGGACTCTCAAGAGTCTCCTCCAGCACCATAATTCAAAAGCATCAATTCTTCGGCGATCAGCCTTCTTTATGGTCCAGCTCTCACTTCCATACATCACTAATGTCAAATCCTACCACACCCTTTATTTAGAATTGATATGCCAGGAATGGAAACGAAGATTTCACACAAGGCACACACATTGCCATTGAGCTATATGCTGCATATACACCCTACATTTGAGGCACATGACTTCCCCCAAAATAATCGTGGTAACTATAGTACCCCCCCCCCTCACAAAGCTACCATTCCTAACACCCTTAACAAATTTCAGCATTTGCTGAAGTTCTTAACCCGAGGTACTATTTCTGGGTTAGCGAAGTCTGTAACCTGAAGCGTACGTAACCTGAAGTGTATGTAACCCGAGGTACCACTGTACAGTATAATGAAGGTGCCAGGTGTACCTCTGGTAAGGCGGAGGGCACACTGCAGGACTTAGGGGCTGCCACAGAGAATGCCCTCTCTTGGTGGAACAACCAAGAGAGCTCCCATTGTTGATATTTACACACAAGAGGGTCTGTATGGAAGGTAAATCTTTCTGATATTTGAGGGGCCCAAGTTGTTTAAACACTGGTGTGAGCACTTTTAATGGCAGCTGATGCAACTATTTTAGAACATGTTAAGAAAGTTCTGGATGGCAACTCCATCCAGTAATCTGATGGCTGCATTTTGAATCAGTCGAAGTTTTTGAGTCATCTTCAAGGGCAGTCCCATGGAGAGTGCACTGTTGTAATCCAGTCTGGAAATTACCAGAGCATGGAGTATTATGGCTAAATCATCTCTGTCCAAAAGAGGTCATACATAGCTGGAGTCCACTGGCTGGAGCTCGAAATAAGCACAGTGGTACCTCGGGTTACATACGCTTCAGGTTACAGACTCCGATAACCCAGAAATAGTGCTTCAGGTTAAGAACTTTGCTTCAGGATGAGAACAGAAATTGTGCTCTGGCAGCACGGCAGCAGCAGGAGGCCCCAT
This sequence comes from Podarcis vaucheri, assembly GCF_965113315.1. Classification (NCBI taxonomy): domain Eukaryota; kingdom Metazoa; phylum Chordata; class Lepidosauria; order Squamata; family Lacertidae; genus Podarcis; species Podarcis vaucheri. The sequence continues at coordinate 55,492,264 of NC_138759.1, read as the reverse complement.
TAGCTAAAGTGGTGCTTCAGGTTAAGGACAGTTTCAGGTTAAGTACGGACCTCCGAAACGAATTAAGTACTTAACCCGAGGTACCACTGTATATCCAATTAAACAGTTTTCCATGGATGACAAAAAAAGATAATGTAATATGTGCTCATGGCAAATGTCTCCTGTTGCGTATAGCCAACAAAAGGTGTGGGGAACCGTTTTTCATTCCAAGGGCTGCATCCTTTTGCTGCGACCCTTCTAGGAGCTGCATGTCATTGGTGGTTGAATCCAATCGCAAGCATAGATGGAACCAGGGCCGGCCCACCAAGAGACAAGATTAGGTGACTGCCTCAGGTGGCAGAATCTGCAGGGGCAGCAAATCCAGCTTCCAAGGAATGCCTCTCCTGCTGCTGCAGTGCGCTTCTTGGAAGCTGCAGTATCTTTAGCCGCCTCCACTCCCATGCCACAACTACAGCGGCTTCTTTGAAAATGGGAGGTGCTGCTGGTCTCCCACCCTTATTCCAGATGTAGATTTTTATCCCTGCCCCTTGTTCCTGATGTAGATCTTCACTCACCCCTTCTTCCCTGGCAGTGAGGCGGGGGGGGCACCATTTTGTGGTTCACCTCAGGTGCCAAAATGTCTTGGGCCAGTCCTGATGGAACAACAGATGTGCTGCTTACCTTCGCAGAGTAGACTGCATTCCAGCCACACACAAACCACTCCATCTTCCATCCAGGCAAGCAAGAGGCACTGCCACAATTCAAAGACACATTCCAGCCAAGTAAAGCCACTCAATGAGGAGGAGGAGGAGGAGGAGGAGGAGGAGAAGAAGAAGAAGAAGAAGAAGAAGAAGAAGAAGAAGAAGAAGAAGAAGAAGAAGAGTAGTAGTAGTAGTAGTAGTAGTAGTAGTAGTAGTAGTAGTAGTTTGGATTTGATATCCCGCCTTTCACTCCCTTTAAGGAGTCTCAAAGTGGCTAACATTCTCCTTTCCCTTCCTCCCCCACAACAAACACTCTGTGAGGTGAGTGGGGCTGAGAGACTTCAAAGAAGTGTGACTGGCCCAAGGTCACCCAGCAGCTGCATGTGGAGGAGCGGAGACGCGAACCCAGTTCCCCAGACTACCGCTCTTAACCACTACACCACACTGAAGAGGAGGAGTTCGGACTTGATATCCCGCCTTTTATTCCCCCTGAAATTGGCTCCTGCCATTGGATGGAGCTGGGTCTTCCATTGCAGTGGAGCCCCTCCAACCAGTGGTGTTTCTCTCCACTTATGGAGGCCAGCAAAGTAGCAGCTATGCGTCACCCTAACCTCTCAGCAATCAACTTGTGTGTGTGTAAGAGAGAGAGAGAGACTCTGTGCTTTAACACAGTGGCTCCCAATTGGTGATTCATGTACCTCAGAGGGTCTACGTAATCCATCCAGGGGGTTCATGGCACCATTCACATAACAAAAACTACCAAAGAATAAGAGTTTGAATTTGATATCCCGCTTTATCACTACCCAAAGGAGTCTCAAAGCGGCTAACATTCTCCTTTCCCCTCCCCCCTACAACAAACGCTCTGTGAGGTGAGTGAGGCTGAGATACTTCACAGAAGTGTGACTGGCCCAAGGTCACCCAGCAGCTGCATGTGGAGGAGCAGGGAAGAGAACCTGGTTCACCAGATTACGAGACTACCGCTCTTAACCACTATACCACACTGGCTCCTATGACATCACAGAGCAGTGTGGCCTGGGGAGAGGATACAACCTAGAGGGAATCCCAGGGGCTGGCTAAAAAGGCCCTGAAGGGCTGCATTTGCCCCCCAAGCCTGAAGCTCTCCTCCCCTGTCTTGCAGGTGCACAGCTATCCCTTCTATACAAATACACATTTGCTACCTTGGAAACTGTGGAGCAGCCTTAAGAAGCTTGGGGCCTTGTAAATTTAACCTGAAGGAAGTGTAAAAAATTATTATGTGGAAAAAAACAATGGTTAATGACTCAGAGAAAAGCCTCAATTCTAAAGACATTTTTGGGCCAACATTAATAATAAGCAAATCTGTCAGCCTTTTCTAATGTGTTTTTGTTGTTTTGCAGGTGATTTTATGATTCAAAAATTTCCCTAGGCATCATTGTAAAGGGACATGAATCCAAATAAAATTAACTGCGTAAAAAACAGGACCTTCATTCCACACAAAAAATGACTGTTGTTTTGACTTACCTTCACTGTTTAGTTCTAGCTGAGGGACAAAATTTGTGTTACTTTGCAGCATGACCCTTTTAACTTTGCTAAGTGAGCGAGGTAAATTTTCAGATAAATTGGAAGGACTAGATAACACAGGCATCCCCAACCTGCAGCCCTCCAGATGTTTTGGCCTACAACTCCCATGATCCCTAGCTAACAGGACCAGTGGTCAGGGATGATGGGAATTGTAGTCCAAAACATCTGGAGGGCCGAAGGTTGGGGGTGCCTGAGATAACACTTCAGGTCATCCTTCCTTGATTTGATGCTCTCCAGATTTTTGTGTGACCTTGTCATTCCTGACCCCTGTCCGTGCTGGTTGGAACTGATGGGAGTTGTAGTCATAGACTCATACAGCTGGAAGGGACCCTGAGGATCATCTAGTCCGACCGCCTGCAATACAGGAATATGCAGCTGTCCTGTACAGCGATCTAACCTGCAGCCTTGGCATTATCAGTGCCACAGTCTAACCAACTGAGCTACCCCAAGATCTGTAAGGCACCAGGAGGTGGAAGCCTGTTTATATTGTTACAGTACTGATCATGGCTATCAGAATCATTGGACTAATAAATGATTCACTGGACTAGATGGACGACTGGCCTGATCCAGCAAGCTCTTCTTATGTTCTTATACAGAACTGCATCACAAAATGTGAATGAGTGTAGTGTTTCACTTTGCTTATTTTTTTCAGAAATTGCAGAATTGAAAGAGTTGGCTTTAAATGCAAACTGAACCAAACTTCTTTCCCATCCCTAGACAGGGGTCTTCTACATCACCTGCTATGTGTTTGTCTTGTGCAGGACTGAATCTGAGACCTTGTGCAAAGTATGTGCTCTGCTACTGAGCAACAGTATCCTTTTGAAGCTGCCTGATCCCAGATCAGATTATTGTCCATAGTATGTCTACTGGCAGGCAGCAGTTCTTGGATATCTCAGAAAGAGATCTTTCTCATCACTTGTTACCTGATATTCTTTATACTTGCCAGGGAAGGTAAACTGCCATAGAATTTATTGCATTCGCAAACCAAAGCACACAAGTTTCTATTATTTCTTTAACACCAAGCAAAGTGCAAACATTAGTGCAATGCAGAGAAGGGGAAAAGTAGTATTGCATGTTGGTTCTACAGTGAACTATTTGTAGTTGATGGTTAACAAGAGGCTTCTTACAAGCCAATGCAATTCTGGGCTGCATCAATAGGAGTATAGCATCTAGATAAAGGGAAGTAATAGTGCCACTGTATTCTGCTCTGGTCAGACCACACCTGGAATACTGTGTCCAGTTCTGGGCACCACAATTCAAGAAGGACACTGACAAACTGGAACGTGTCCAGAGGAGGGCAACCAAAATGGTCAAAGGCCTGGAAACGATGCCTTATGAGGAACGGCTAAGGGAGCTGGGCATGTTTAGCCTGGAGAAGAGGAGGTTAAGGGGTGATATGATAGCCATGTTCAAATATATAAAAGGATGTCACATAGAGGAGGGAGAAAGGTTGTTTTCTGCTGCTCCGGAGAAGCGGACACGGAGCAATGGATCCAAACTACAAGAAAGAAGATTCCACCTAAACATTAGGAAGAACTTCCTGACAGTAAGAGCTGTTCGACAGTGGAATTTGCTGCCAAGGAGTGTGGTGGAGTCTCCTACTTTGGAGGTCTTTAAGCAGAGGCTTGACAACCATATGTCAGGAGTGCTCTGATGGTGTTTCCTGCTTGGCAGGGGGTTGGACTCGATGGCCCTTGTGGTCTCTTCCAACTCTATGATTCTATGATTCTAAGCACCTGAAGAATAAATTGTCATATGTAGATCAACATATCTGCAGAAGAGTGGAAGGTTTAGGCAATTTCCCTACATAGAATAATACAATTTGAGTAACAAACTGGAAAATCCAGTTTAGAGTTTTCCTGCTGTTTCTACCCCAAAAGGATTTAAAAATCTATACAAATGTCATGTACATCTCATTTTAGTTAGTATGGTGTACAATATCTGGGCAAAACTGTTTTTTTTTTAATGAAATGTTTCCATAAATAATTAGCTCCTCAGTAAAGATTGCCTTGGATGTAGTTGAAGACACCATTTGCAATTCACACCTGATTTGCTTTCTAATTAAACACTGCTTACAACAGTCGAATAATTAAAAAAAACAATGTTCAGCTCTCTTGTACAAATACCCAAAAATGATATGTGGTGCTTTCCTGTCTCCTAGACATTGATAGTGCTTTTCATAGTCTCAAAATTGTTATACATCATTTCCCGCTGGAAGAGTTAAGGGGGGAAAGTTCAAAAAAAAATGAACCCATTTTAAACCCTTAATTGAGGCTCCTTTTCAAGTTCTCATTCAACTTCATTCAATGCTAATCACTGGTTAAAACATGATATGCCCCAAATGAAATTCTATTGATATACAGTTCTAGATTTTCCTAGGTTTTGGGTTCCTTGCCTATTCAACTGCTGCCTGCCTCATTCACAGTGGGAGTTTTAGTTCTGGTTACTGGCACAGTATAAATGACTGCAGTGCCTGTGCTGTGGGCCCTTCCAGACTGCTGCTATTTTCAAGTGAGATTCAATCTCATATTGGCAAAGTCAGGTTCCACAATTATAGTTGACTGGGAGGCCAACAAACCCGCTTCTCCAAAAGACCAGACTTTTGGTGCACAGGGCTGGTTTGTTGGTTTGTTGGTTTGTCTCTATTCAGACTGCAGCTCCACACTTTGTGAGTCCAGAAATACCTTACCATGTGATTCTGTTAGCACACAATGGAGCAGGTTCCCATCTTTCTAATATTGCTTGCTCGGTTGCATAGTCACACCTAGGTTCCATTTCTTGGTCATTACTAGAGTGTTGTAGATTCCTGCACACTAAGATAGACAGATAAGATATACTGTACTGTAATGGGGTTATTGGTTTTGTTTGTTAGTATGCTATGTATTCTTGTGTTTTATATATCCCTGTGACCCTCAAATGAAGGGTGGTATAGAATTATTATTTCATCCCAAGTAGCTGAAGCTAAATCACTTCCCTTATTGCATGTAGTGGTTAACACAGATTACTCTTTAAATATTCAAGGGATACTTGGCGCTGTTTCTTGTATTTGCACTTCCATCATACACATTCATGGTTTCCTAAATCTGCCTCTGGATCCGAAAGCTGACTCACTGCTGAGCAATGCATAAATCCGATGAACACTCCTGCAAAGTGTCTCCTGAAGGTCAAAGGGAAAGCTTTCCATTCTTCACATCCTTCCACCACCATCACGCCACCACCACCCACCCCACCCCATATCAAATCAAGCAGCACTTCTCTTAATCCTTATCAGCAAGACAAAAAGTTATAGCAGAGAGCAATGGACCAGAATTTCACACTCCATTTACACAATAACTCAGAGAGCCACTAATGTGGTACTTGCTTCCTTGCTCCCCTCCCCACTTCAGCAGGCATCTCTGCAGTCATCATGGAAATGCATTCTGGCGCTGCTCCCAGGGCAACTTAACTATTTATGACAGCTTGTCTTGAAGTGCCTACTACATGAACATTAGGATGTCCACGGCAATCTGCAAATTGACCCATCCACATGGCATTTGGGATCAGATGGAAAGAGCTTTCATAATGTGATGAAAGTTAGGGTGGATGTCATTTTTAATTCATCTGTTTTCCACCTCAAGCTCAGGCAAGCAGCAGTGGTGATTCGTTATATCAGATCCTTTGGCCAGGGTTATGTCAAGTTGTAAAATCTCCCATATTAACAGATGCTAATGACCCGAGTTGGGTTTAGGCTATTTTTATTACACACTCAATCAGGCAATAAACTACCAATACAAACTCCCATCCGGCACATGCCACCTCCCTGCCGGGCAATAAACCTGTCGTGCCAGACCAGGCTGTTTACTGGTTGCTCACTCGTTGGAGAAATGGATGACAGGTGGAGGCAGGGGCGTGTGTACGTTTTGTGACAGCCTTTGTTTTATAATGCTCCAAGGGCTGCAGATGCATTCACCCTTCAGGTTTTATTTATTTTCTCCTGGTGCTTTTTTATTTTTAAGATAGTCAGTTTTAGATAAATAGGGTCATCTACAGATAGCAACAGCGAGGAAAAAAGCAAAACACACACACACAGAGCAAACCTTACCTGGTTTCTGTCTTCATCTTCTCTGACTGGATTGAGTCGTGTGCATGAGAAACAGAACTTCGTGACTAGAATCGGAGAGATCTACTCAAGAATTTTCATTTTCATTTTTCTCCGGCTGACTCAAATCATGTCCTCGGGAAACGTCTTTCAACATTCTGTATCTAGTGGACATTGACATTTTACTTGGAGGACTTTTTAAAGGTTTAATCCACTCTCATTTGTCAAGTTGCTTGAGCTCTTTGGGCCCCCTTTAACCTTTCAGTTCCATTGGCTGGCACAGAAAACCTATGCTTTCCAGTGCTGTTATGAAATCAATAATAATAAGCAGGGTAGCCAGCAGATCAATGAATTTTGCCAGATTCAATATTTGCCCTTTAACCAATTAATCAATAGCTTACTGCAAAAATCGCAACTTTGCTGTCTTTTTGAGATGCTGAAGTGTGAGGTAGGTTAAAAGGAAAAAAACTGAAAAAACAAGGTTTATTGTGGGAGAAGCTTTTATGGAATAGAAGTGAATTCATAGGAAAGCTCCATCTAGCATTCAGGTGTCAAGCCACAAGCCAACCACCAGGCCCTCCAGCACCCCTGCTTCACTCCTCCCTTTCTCCACTACAGTTAGAAGTGGAAAACCTCCTGAAGACTTTATATGAGCCTGACTGCTGTTTAGAGGAGGGGTGACAGCTGGGGAAGGAAGGTTAACCCTTCCTTCCCTGTCTGCTGTGAACTCACAAGCACCCAACACACATAGTTCTGCAACTGGAATGCAATTGGGAAGAGCCTTCAGCTGCAGTCTCCACATTTCTACATCAGTTTGTGTGGTTTTTTTATAGAAAAATCCTCATGAAAATTTGTTAGCATTTTAGTGAAATTTTTTCATAAGATACACATTTTGTAAGATTGAAGAAGCACATCGCAAAATTTGGAGAAGTGTGAATTTTGAAGGCTAGTTGTTTCAGTTTGCATATTGTTTTGGAATAATGATATATGCTTTATTTTGTTTTATATGTTACCTTTATCAATGTATGCATTTTATACACACTTCCCCCTAATATAATATTTTAGGTACACATTATTTGGTTGAAGAAGAGCATCACAAAACTTGGAAAAGTGTGAATTCTGAAGGCTAAATGTGTTTCTGTTTGCATATTTCTTTGGCGGATTTGCAGTAAAATTCAGATCAAATTGAATTTCTCCCACAGCCATATTCTTGGCAGAAGAACTATCACATTCAGCCCTTAGTCTTAGCATAACAAAACACTGTCTTCAGAACTTCAAAATCCAATAAATCTGCCATCCGTTTTCTAATCTCTGAAATGGATCTAAAATTTACAATATCCACATTTGCAAATATGGTTCATTTTCCTTGGAGTTTTGGAGTTTGTTTCTTTGCAAAGGACTGCCACTTCCCACCCAGATTCAGATAATCCGTATTCTTTACTGTTTAAACACTTAAAGCTGAGATAGTCCTCTTGTATGCTCTTGAGCCTACTTTATGCATTCATATTACAGTTTTGTTTTGTTATTTGTTAGATCTTTAGTTCTCTTTTCTTTCCTTTTTGCAGCAGAGACAAGGGAAAGCCCATATTTCCTAGTGTTTATAACTGCCTTTCCCAGAGCAACGCTTTCCTACGAATCAGAGGAAGCAATTTCCTCAGCAGTTCCTCTTCAACTCCCTCTCTTATTTAAGGGCCTAAACTGCACTTTGAATGAAAAATGCTACAGCTTAAAAAAGAAAAGTTGCAGTATGTTGTGATCAGGAAATAGCTATTCCTCACACCCGTTCTCTCAAGTTTACGGCAAAAGATAACACGAGCCATCTGTGCTGTTGCTGTGAGACTTCAAAAGATGTTGCCTGTTGCCACAAAACTAATGTGGCAACTTATTTCCCTCTCGGTGTAGCTCTTCCGAGCCTTCTTTTGTCACATTATCAACTTTGATTGCTCGAAGGCAGCTTTCGCCCTTGCTAATAACCCAAATCCTAGTGCCAGACCCCATAGGGAAGAATAATGACTCAGAATAATTTTCTCCTAACGGCAGACCTGAAGCAGCAAATAGATAAAAGAGGTCACTCTTAATCACAGTGTTGTTGTCTAATGTTTACGCCAATAGCACTAAAGCAACAAGGCCAAGTGCTCCTTTCACACTTAGCTCAAGCCCCCACTCAGTAACTTGGAACAATTATTGAAGATGCGTGCACACAATGGTTTCCGTTCAATTCTGTATGTGTGTGTGTGCATACAAATGTGTTCACACTCACATATACAGAACTATATAGACAGGTAGTTCTTGACCTCACTGATATGTTTTGGATCAGCGAAAACATTCCTCTTCTAACAGGCCTTCAACTAATTAAATAATCTATGGCCTTTTAAAAAGCATCTTAAAAAGAGAGACATCACCTTGCCAACAAAGGTCCGTATAGTAAAAGTTTTCCCAGTAGTGATGTATAGAAGTGAAAGCTGGACTATAAAGAAGGCTGATCGCCGAAGAATTGATGCTTTTGAATTATGGTGCTGGAGGAGACTCTTGAGAGCCCCATGGACTGCAAGAAGATCAAACCTATCCATTCTGAAGGAAATCAGCCCTGGGTGCTCACTGGAAGGACAGATTGTGAAGCAGAGGCTCCAATACTTCAGAGAAGAGAAGACTCCCTGGAAAAGACCCTGATGTTGGGAAAGATGGAGGGCACAAGGAGAAGGGGACGACAGAGGACGAGATGGTTGGATAGTGTTCGCGAAGCTACCAGCATGAGTTTGACCAAACTGTGGGAGACAGTGGAAGACAGGAGTGCCTGGCGTGCTCTGGTCCATGGGGTCACAAAGAGTCGGACACGACTAAATGACTAAACAACAACAACAAATGGCCTTTTAAACTGGGGTAGGAGAGGTGTTATTATTTTGTTTGTTGTTGCTATGTTACATATTTTTGTGTTGTTATACTTTACACTGCCCTGTCATCCTTGGATGAAGGGTGGTATATAAATCTAAGGAATGTTAAATAAAAAACATTTTACATTGTTCAAAGTTTTATTTATTTTTCTAGTATTCAATTGCTTTTATGTCCTATTTTTTAGGATTGCCATACATCTGGAATCTCCCAGACATGTCCGGAATTCAAAGGGCAAATAGAACCAGGAAGTGTGTATCACTGTTTCCCAAAATTTCCCCCCAAAAGTCAACAACTTTTGCGTCCTGATTTTTACTTCTTGAATTTTTTTACCATGGTCAAATCACCCTGAGAGTTTTCATTCTATAAAGCAACTGATAAATGCAATAAATAAATATATAATAAATAAACAAATGAAGTGTTTTTTCTTTGGGTATATCGTACTATGTTCTGTTAGCACTAGTAAATGTGGCATAGTCAAATAGGGACAGATTTATCTGAGCTTGTTACTTTTAAAATCAATTCTATATCATTTTAAATAATAATAATAATAATAATAATAATAATAATAATAATAATAATAATAATTTGCTCTAAAACAGTTATTATGTTGGTCCAATTGCATGAAAATATTATTACTATTAGTATTATTACTATTCTTGGAAAGCTAAAAAGGGATTTTGGAGGAGACCTATGCTTAGAAAATATTACTGATTGGAAAAATAGCTTTTCTTATTCAGTCATTTAATTTGTGCTAAAATGCTACCTAATTGAATATTTTAATGTTTAAACAAATGGGGATAAAAAGGTATTTTAGCACAGATTAAAAGGTCAATTATAAAAATTAACATGCTGAGAAAATGACACCAATCGGAACAGTAACAGTAGAGGTGGGCAGAAGGGCAAGTGCACAGTGAATAGTTCATCTACCTGGGATGCTGTTGCGCATGTCAAAATCAGGCCTCTCAGAAAGATGGGAGTCCACGCTAAGAAAAATCCACCCTTGCATTCATTTTGCTACTTTTCCACCCATTGCAGCAACAACAAAGGACAGATTCTCTACAGTCTGAAAAACAATGGGGAAAACACAGAGAAAACAGAGGACAATGACTTCATGAGAACATTGGTAGATGCCCTGTAAATTGTGAGTGAACAAAGTATGGCAAATACATGTGTTGGGTGGAAGTCCCCTGGAAGACCGTGGTTTGTTGAAGGTTAACTAATACTAAGCTCCTATTTGGACTAGGAGCTTTCAAAGCATAGCTCATGGTTCCTTAAACCAGTATGCTACACCACCGCACAGGGTTTTAGTCTCCCTTTGTTAGGTTACCTTGGGTCTAGGAGCAGTGCTACCACTGTAGAATTAGGCTTCGGACATTTTGGTCACCTTAAAAATTATTTAGTTGAGAACTTGACAGTCTCATACTCTGCTTTTGCAAATGGGCTGTTCATAAAGAGAAAACCTCATTCATTAAAAAAAAGAGGGGGAGATGAAGTAGAATCAGAGCACAATCATTTTTGCTATGTTTTTAGCCACCTTGTAGAGGAAATTCCTCTTGGGAGAAAAGCAATGACAAACCTAGACAACATCTTAAAAAGCAGAGATATCACCTTGCCAACAAAGGTCCGTATAGTTAAAGCTATGGTTTCCCCAGTAGTGATGTATGAAAGTGGGGGCTGGACCATAAAGAAGGCTGATCACCGAATAATTGATGGTTTTCGAATTATGGTGCTGGAGGAGACTCTTGAGAGTCCCATGGACTGCAAGAAGATCAAAGCTATACATTCTTAAGGAAATCAGCCCTGAGTGCTCACTGGAAGGACAGATCCTGAAGCTGAGACTCCAATACTTTGGCCACCTCATGAGAAGAGAAGACTCCCTGGAAAAGACCCTGATGTTGGGGAAGATGGAGGTCACAAGGAGAAGGGGACGACAGAGGACAAGATGGTTGGATAGTGTTCTTGACTATCCATGAGTTTGACGAAACTGCGGGAGGCAGTGGAAGACAGGAGTGCCTGGTGTGCTCTGGTCCATGGTGTCACGAAGAGTCGGACACGACTAAACGACTAAACAACAACAGAGGAAATTCCATGGAACTGAGTTGCTTATAGTGGTTGACTGAGAGACTGAACAACTTTCAGGTTAGTGTGCATGTGTGGGTGTGTCTGTTTTTTAAACAAAATATTTCCTGAAATTGTAGTGGTCTTGGACCTCAGTGAATACGGACAACTTTGATGGAACCCACACAGGAGCTGTGAACAAAAAACTTGCTTCCAGACTGTTGTCATTTTGCAGGCAGGATTCAATCATGTATTTGCCAGTTCAAATTGCGCAGTTAAGGTGGATTTAGTGCTCTTGTGTAACAATCCTGCTTCAAAAAAAGATTTTTTTTAATATTTTTTTTTTAGATAAGAGGAATGATGAGAAAATGTACTTGCAAGTGTGAGGAAACAATTACTTAGCTTACCACTGTACAACTTTGGCATGAGCAAATGAGGATGAATACTCAGTAAACTAAACAGGTTATGAGGAAGCAACCTAAATCACCAGATGGTGGTGAAATTGATCTTCTAAATCCAACCACACACAATAATTGAGGAGGAAGTGGGTGAGGAGGTCACAAACTCCTTGCAAAGAATTTTATGGGTTTCCTGGAACATACCTACAACATTACATGGTGAGCATTGCTGCCAAAAGACAACTGATGCTTCCTAAAAAATGATGGCTTTGTATCTTAATGAGCATGGGCTCAGTACAAATACTAAGGTTTATTGGGAGGTAATAATCTCTTTCACTCTGCTTAATGAATCTCATGTGGTGCATGGATGGCTTTGTGGATAAATAGCAGGAAATATTAGCTTTATTACCATTTCTGCCTCTGAAAGCTGGTAGGTGAACACAGCACTTTTCTCCCTCAGAGTCTTAATTCATTAGTATTTATAAACTGCTTTGAAACCCTAGGATAGAATGAGCCACTCAAATGGAAAATATGATTTTATTAACTCAGCAAAGTGTTAACAGGAATGTCACCTCCATAATTCTGTTTTAGCCTTCATTTCACCAGTGGAACCACACTGAATAATATATGGCTGTTTGTGTAAGACTTAATTAATATTCCTTTTCTCCCTACACTATCCTTCTGAGGCTTTCCCCTCGTTCACAAAGCTCCTAGAAAGTATCTGACTTTTAAAAAATATCTATGTGCCTCTTCAAAAAATTAATAATAGTATTTTACTATTTTAATCACACTGTTGCAAGCAGTTTTGAGGGCTCTGAAAATGACCAGTAAATAAACTACTAAATAATTTCTGCAAATAATTATTGGTCACGAGAGGGAGAAGTTCAGCACAAGCAGTTGTGTGTCATAAATTAATAAATAGAAACATGCCTTACATTTTATAGATATAATCTGCCTTGTCCCTTTGGCTTGGGATAAGTAAAAGCATTTTTAAACTACTAAAAATAGAATTTTAAGATAAAAACTAGCCCAAATTGACCTATAGCTGATGGTCCTTTTAAAAATGAAGGAAGGAAGGAATCTTACATAACTGCTTCCAGTTGCTATCCAACTCAAACTTTGGTAAAATACTGTTATTGAGATCACCTCTCTCTATACCTTTTAATGCGGTATAAGAAGCGGAGAGTACTCTTCTTGCCCAACAATTTAATAAAAGAATTATAGCAATTTCACTTCCCTCCTTTTAACAGCATTCAACATGGCATTATCTTCACCAACACCACCAGTTTATATAATCTGGTCCAATACAAACCCAGATATAACACTTAGAATCATGGTGGGAAGATTGTAGGATGAAAAACAAGTGATTGTGAGATGCTTTGAATCCTGTTCTCATCATGAGAAGGAGCCCACTGGGTTCAAGGGCATAATCAGGCAGATAGCAGACATCTCTGGCTTAGCGATTTGCTCCAGCAATGGCTGCAGCTCAACTGAGGCTATATTGTGAGCTGGACTTCCCCTCCCAGGTTCAACCCTCTTCCTGGAGAGCCTTATAGGGATAGTCTTCTGGTTTGAACCTAGTGCTTCCCCTCCTCAGGGCAGATTGCACTGGCAAACAGTTGCAGGAAGGCAGGGATTTCCTAAGGTAAGAGGGCTGGTACTTTGGAAGAATGTGGGAACCATCTCTAAAGGTCCCACCCCAAGTGTCTCGTGTTCAAGGTGTTCTTAGCTGACAGGGTCAGTCAGGAGCAGGATATGAGTCCAGCAACTCTGCAGTTTATACTACTACTACTACTCCTTCTCATCAGTCTAGCCATTCTTCCTCAGCTGCTACTGCTTAGGATGGAGTCATAGCACTTTGCAAGAGCATATGGTTAAACATCTAGGTATGGTCTCTTCCCTGCATATCTCCATGGCCAACAGAGGAAACTGCCTTGAAGTCAAACCACTGGACTATCTAGCTTAGTTTTGTCAACACTGATTGACAATGGCTCTCCAGCATTTTAGGCAGGAGTCTTTCCCATTCCTACTTTGAGATGCCAGGGCTGAGAACTAGGGACCTAGTGCATGCAAATCTGATGCATTACCACCAACCCTTGGTACCAAAGTTACAAGCCTCCTCTGCCAGACTGTCACAGTCTGCAAAGAATTACCATCTTAGCCATTCAATTAAAAATGGTTATGTCCTTTCCCATAATCAGCAGCTTGCAGGTGAACAGACTTAGAAGGTTCTTTACGGAATGTTTTTAATCACTGTTGACTAATCAATATCCCGGCCTCATGAATCCATTCCTAAAGCCTGCAGCTGTTGCCTCAGGAATATATATTTTTTTCTATTCAATGTACTCGGCAGTTTTATTTATTTGTAAATGGGAAAGCAAATCAGTAATAAAATAGCAACTCTTGGGTGATACCAACAAAAGAAATTAATTCCATGCTTGGAAATGTTTGAGACCTTTGCTGATGGTGGAAATACCTACTATGTTGCCAAACAAGTCATGCATAAAAATATATTTAGTTATTTGTTTAAACATCTGAAGTAGCCTTAGTGCAGATCTTCACAATTTAGCGCTCTCCACAAGCCAAATGCAGGCCACCTGGCGTATAACGTGGCCTGACATGTGTTTTCACAACTCCCTGCAAGGCTGGTTCTCTTGGTAGACACCTATTTGGGTGAGCAGAAGACAAATTCAACCAAGTTTATGTTTGAATCCCAATTATTCAGGGTGGTGAAGGGCCACAGCTCAGTGGTAGCACATCTGCTTTGGATGCACAAGGTTCCAGGTTCAATCCCTGGCATATAGCTATCCACGAACGTGATCTTGATGTGAATATTTTCACTGGTGTGCTGCAGTAGTGAATAGAGTTAGTTCCAAATGTGGGATTCTTAGGAAAGGCATTTCAAATAAGCTAAAACAATCACAATGCCATTATCACCCCTTGGTGCTAACACATTTGGAATACTATGCACAGTTCTAGTAACCTCCTCTGAAAAGAAACAGTAGATGTTGGAAAGGTTACATAGATGGTAATACATAGATGTTCAAAGGGTAGGGCTATCTTTCCCACAGGAAAAAAATGGACACAAGAGATGTTTGGGGAAAATTATGGGCAGTGTGAATAAATAGATTTTCCCAACTCTCTCCTTTGCTTTCTAATTCTTGTAGGACCAGGGGTCATCCCATGAAGTTGGTGGGCAGCAGATTGAGGGCTGACAAAAGGAAGCTCCTCCTACAACAAACACATCATTAATTTATGGGTTCATTGGCACCAAATTGGGGGACAGCAATTAGTTAGATCTATTTAAAAAGAAAAGTGAATGAGACACTTTTGGAAGATAGTTGATCAGCACCTATTGCATCATGATAGCTGAACAGAAACGTGATGCTCAGAGGCAGACAGCAAGCATCCTTCTGAAAAGCAGGTGCATGGAACAAACAGCATGGCAAGGTTATCAACCTTCATCCCCTGCTTGAGAGCATTCAGAAGCACAGAAAGCATGTGCTGATGAATGTACTTGTAGCATCAGATGCTCGGATCCACGTGCTCCTTCCAGGGCTCATTTCAAATGAAGTGTGCACTGTCCCTTTCCTGTTTTGTGAGGCAGGCATCAAATATTCTCAACCAGACCTGTTCTTCATGGCTTTGTAAATGTAATCCCCTTAATGCACAAGATTTTTCCCTGGCATTTGCTGACCTTAAGATCTCTGCCAATGGCTCTGCACACAACATGCTAATTCAATCTGCACCGTTTTGTTTGCTAATTGTTATTCCAAAAAGGCAATGTTTGATAAAGTGGCATATTATACATCAAAAGCAGACTGGGAACAGATCCATTGTAAGCCTTGAATTCAAGCTAGAGGAGGTTTGTTAAGCTCTGTGGCAACCCCTCCCCCCAAGCAGTGCCAATAAATCATGGCACAGCAGAAGGATCCTTATGAAATGGTGCAATTCTTCATTCGCGTGACATTATTGATTACCTTTAAGAAGACACTTAGCAGGACGAATGAGTCATTGTTGTCCTCACAACTGACTCTTCACATTTCGAGTCTCAAACAAATAGTACTGGATCTGTTAGTTATTTCAAGATCAATAGACATTGCTTCATAATAGCAGAAAATGAGTTTATCAATAGGAATTGACCGATGTATAACACCCAAACTGCAGTTATGCAGATTTATTTATTTTTTAAGAACCTTCTGTTTGAACAAGGGCTCCATCTGCACCATGCATTTAATATCATACTTACTTTAAACAGTCATGGCTTCCCCCCAAAAAAAAGAATTCTGGGAATTGTAGTTTGTGAAGGGTGTTGAGAGTTGATAGGAAAATTTGATGGTCAAATTTGAGATTGTCAATGTTAGGCCGAATTGCAGTGATTAAGATGAATGTATTGCCTAGAATGTTATTTTTATTTCAAACTTTGCAGATTATTGACAAGATGGACTGTTTCAAGAGGTGGCAGAAAGACATTGCGAAATTTGTCTGGCAGGGCAAAAAGCCCAGAATAAAATATAAAATATTAACAGATGCAAAAGAAAGAGGGGGATTTGCCCTGCCGGACTTAAAATTGTATTATGAAGCAGCAGCATTCTGCTGGCTGAAAGAGTGGATGCTCCTCGAGAATACAGATATCTTGGACTTAGAAGGTTTCAATAATGCATTTGGCTGGCATGCATATCTATGGTATGACAAAATCAAAGTGCATAGTGCCTTTAAAAATCATATTGTAAGGAAAGCATTGTTTAATGTTTGGATGAGATATAAAGATCTGTTGGAAAACAAAACCCCTAGATGGTTGTCACCCTTAGAGGCTAAGGCCCACAAGAAAGTTAATATGGAGGTCGGATGGCCAAAGTATTGTGAGATCTTAGAACAGGATGGAGAGAAACTGAAATTAAAGAGCCATGAAAAACTAAAACCCAAAGTACAAGATTGGCTCCACTATTATCAAATAATGGAGGTTTTCAAACAAGACAGGAAAATTGGCTTCCAGGTGGAAAAATCAAAACTTGAGACAGAATTGTTAGAACCCAATACTAAGAATTTGTCAAGAATGTATAACTTGTTGTTGAAATGGAATACACAAGATGAAACAGTTAAATCAGCTATGATTAAGTGGGCACAGGACATTGGTCATAATATTATGTCTGCTGACTGGGAAAGGTTGTGGAACACCGGTATTAAATTTACGGCGTGTAGTGCCTTAAAGGAAAATGTGATGAAAATGGTCTACAGGTGGTACATGACCCCAGTTAAGCTAGCAAAAATTTACCATTTGCCTGATAACAAATGTTGGAAATGTAAGGAAACTGAAGGTACTTTTTATCACCTTTGGTGGACATGCCCGAAGATTAAGGCTTTCTGGGAGATGATATATAATGAAATGAAAAAGGTATTTAAATATACCTTCCTTAAGAAACCAGAGGCCTTTCTCTTGGGCATTGTCGGCCAATTGGTGCCAAAAAAGGATAGAACTTTTTTCATGTATGCAACAACAGCAGCAAGAATACTGATTGCAAAGTATTGGAAGACACAAGATCTACCCACCTTGGAGGAATGGCAGATGAAAGTGATTGACTATATGACATTGGCGGAAATGACGAGCAGAATTCGTGACCAGGGAAAGGAGGCTGCGGAAGAAGACTGGAAGAAATTTAAGATCTATCTTAAGAACTATTATAAACTTGATGAAGTTTAGATTGTCGAGATTTTACAGAAAGAAAGGGTTGCAGTAATATAAGAATAGATCAAGAAAGGACTATGAGGAACTAGGATGGGAAAAATATTTATAAGTTGCTAATAAAATTTGGACATGAGGATGCAGAAAGGGGAGGTATGGGGAAGTCCGAGGAAAGAAGTTTATGAAAGGATATTTTGAAATTATATTTCTTTGTTTGTCTGTTTTTTTTATGTTTGTTTGTTATAAAAACTTTTGTAAAACTAATAAAAATTTTATAAAAAAAAAAGAGAGAGTTGATAGGAAACCACTATTCCCCTCACATAACTCCAATTCCCAAGGATCTCTGGGAAGAGGGATTGACTGATGAGCCATTCTGAGAATTGGAGCTTTGTGAGGTGAATAACAACTCTCAGCATCTTTAACAAACTACAGTTCCCAGGATTATTTGGGGGAAGCCACGACAATTTAAAGTGGCCTGATACTGATTTAAATGTATAGTGCAGATAGGGCCAAAGTCTAGTTAGCTGAACCTTGTCTGCAAGGAGCAAAAGCATTGGTGTTTCTGGCTAAATGATCAACGAAACTGTGTTTTTAAACAGAGGTTTTTAAACAAGGTTGAGCTCTGGGGCGGTCACATAAGTTGAACTTGTCAGCTAAGAATAAAAAAAGGACTTTGGTGACCCAACCTACATTTGATCCATGTGAAGTTATATAAATGCTCTTAACTGCCCCTTGAGGCTGCTTGTAGTGCCAGCATTTAAGACATGACAGTCAGTCTTCGGTGACACATGCTCCAAGAAGCAGGGTGAAAAGGTTTGATTCCCTGCCAGCAGTACCAGGCAATGAGGTAATTTAGATATTAATGGTAGATGAAAGGATGAACAGTTACAGTCTCATTTTAGCCTGAAAACCAATAGGGCCCAGACCAAGCCTGCACAACTTGCAACCTGTCAGGATCATTCAGTTTGCAGTTTAAGGGTTAATACTATTATCAGTAAGTTATCCCATGCAGACTACTGTAATTCAATGGACAGGGTGCTGTCCTGGAAGATGATTCAGAAGCTACAATTAATTCAAATTCCAGCAGTAAGGGTGGAACATATATTGCCAGTTTTTAGAGATATACACAGTTTACTTGGTTGCTTCTGAGTTTGATTGAAGGTTCTGCTTTGGATGCTTACATTTTAAAGCTCTTTACAGACCTAAGGACTAACTTTTTTTATATCACCCTGTCCAAACTGTAATATCTCGCAGAGGCCATTCTCAAAGTGCTGCTACCATCAGAGATCAAGAGCTTTCTCCTCTGTGATGCCACAGTCATAGAAGTCATCTTTTAACTGGATCATCTTTTAAGCATCAGATTAAGACATTTTTGTTCTCTTGCACATTTTGATAGTTTCCATTTTAAGTATAAGGAGGGATGTTCTATTTAAGCACAGGAAACCAGGTTTTTACTCTACAGCTTTAATTGATATTGTGATTGTGTTTTTTAATTGTTTTATTATGTATTATTTTGTTTTAATTTTCATTATAAAACAGCTGGGATAAATATTATGAAAAGCAGTATATTATTATAGAATAGGAGGGTTGGTTTGTGTGCCATTTTTCTTTTTTTAAATACAATTTATTAATTTTATAACGACAAAAAAGATCACAAACAAAAATTCAAATAATAAATATTAACTCAATTGACTTCCCTCCACTCCCCCTCTTGGTTCCATTGTTGTTTGCCATTTTTCAGTGTGTGGGCTTGTGGTTTTATATCTGTAAAATGGGGCTTTGTAGTAACCCACTAGATGCAGTTGGACAAAACCTTTTATCATCTCTAGCTAACGTGGCCAGTGGTCAGGGATGATGGAAACTGTAGTTCAACATCTGGAGGACTGCTCCTGCTGCAATAGAAGGAACTGCTAAAATGGTCAAAGCATCTCTTTACTGAATTAATGCCCCAGCATCTTTTTGCATAACTAAAAGGTATTGGCCAAGTGCAGGTGATTTCTTCACAGAAACTACTAGCTCAAGATGCTTCCAGAAGGAGGAGGTAAACCTCAATCCCCATTCACCTGGCTAGAGGCAATTTTATGCTGGGTATAACAGGGAGCAGGACTTGTCAAGTATTCTCTGGAGCTGGGACCTGGGGACACAAAGAGACCTGACTTGATATTTGTGTTGAGTCCAAACCATGTTTGGGAGAGGGGCAGAAATCTAATGGGGGAGCAAGATCTGCTACGAACCCTTCCATCTTATGCTTAGCCTGTATATATGCATGCATAAAACCATATATCACAAAACATCAGTGTCCAGTGACCTTCATTCTAATGATGCCAAACCCAAGGTGTATTCTGGCAGCCCTGAAGTCTCTCGTCACACAGAAATTAAGGTACACGTAACAATATAAATGCATTTAATATATAAAATTAGTGATCCATATCTCCTATCCCAGAATTATAGTTTCCATATTTCTCTAGGGCATTGGACTGACAATTAAACAAGTTGAAATCTGCAGTGCAGATATATTCTGAGGAAAATGATGGGTGTGCTGAAGGTCAAGTGCACAGCTATAAACCATATGGGGGCAAATCAGCTGACAGTAGGAATGGCATATGTTGTCATTCATTCAAAATAATGTACCTAGGAAGCTGAGGCAGACCGTTGGTTCACCTAGTTCAGTACTGGCTGGCAGTGGTTCTCCAAGATTTTTGGCAAGGGACATGCCAGTCCTACCTGGATTGTGCCTGGGACCTTCTGCAGGCAAAGGATGCTCTACCACTGAGCAAAGAAACTAGGAAGAAAACTTCTGGCTTTCAAAACCTAATTTTGAAATTTCATCAGTGTTGGACAGAGCTGTCCAATCTTGTTCTTGTTCTGGGTCAATGTTGAAGGCAAGCTTCAGATCTTCCTCTATTCAGACATATATGCTGGTGAAGAAATCTTCCGAATAGCAGTTCCCCTTGAAATGACAAACCTTTTACAGTTCAAATTCAGGCGATGCAGCTTTTGTACTTTCCCATCTTAGCGCCTATCACATGTGCGCAGCAGTCTCACACCAGGAATAGCACTTTTATTTCATGATATTACTTGGCCTCAAAGCTCATCCTTTTGGGAACGGTCTTATGGCCTCATAAAACAGCAGGGGCACTTCTGAAAATGCTTAAATACAGTAACTATTAAACCTACAAAGTGAGGTACTAATTGAATTGCTATATTGTAACAGATTTTGCCATATAATAGAAATAAAAATGCCATTCTTTTCTTTCCTCTCTTTTTTAAAAAAAAAAAAGAATACTGAAAGTCTGTGTATATTTCTGAGTATTCTACACCAGCTGATTTTTCATGTGATTTGTACTGAGAAATACTGCAAGCACTTTCTGAAGTCTCCTGCGTCATGCTCTGATTAGTATTTCTCTTCCAGATATTTTGGGTGCTCAAGCTATTACTTTTATCCAAACAGTGCAAACTTTATTCTGATCATGCAGAGCAGCCTGCCTGGCAGCATGGGGTGGCACAGTGTTGGTTCCTTGGCTTCCCAATATGGAAGTGACTGAGAGGGGGAGAGGCGAGGTATTGAGGAGGTCGGTACAGTACCGGCAGAGTGGCAGAACCAATCTGATGCTCCCATACTTCACCAACCTCCCCACTACCTCACCTCTCTCCACCTTAAAAAGGGAACAGGCTGTTATGTGTCACATGCCTGTTTACTTCCTGCTCACTGTGAGTTTCCGTTTTGCATATAGCTTTTGTTCCAGCTGTTTTCCTGGACACGGATGCAAGCAGTCATGTTTTTCCTTTGTTCTGATCAACGTTGAATAAAGCTGTAAATATGCTCTCCTGGCTGAATCTTCCATTGTGGAAACTCTGCAGAAAGTGTGTGCACGAATATTGGAATGTGTCTGAGGCTCGTGTCACTAGTTGACTGATGCTGTTCTACGGGAGACCGGGAGATCGTCCGGAGACAACATGTAGGCCTGCCTGATGGCCTTTGTCTCCCTGGCAGTATCCCAAAAACGGCACCCCATCCATTAACAGGCATTTTCTGCCACTGTCCTTCCACTGTGGAATGCCCTTCCCTCTGCCATACACAAAGCATCATCTATTAGTTGCTTCATATAACCAAGCAAAAACGTTTCTCTTCTTCCAGGCCTTTGGGTAATTAAAAAACCTAAGGCATGGGTAGGCAAACTAAGGCCCGGGGGCCGGATTCGGCCCAATCACCTTCTAAATCCGGCCTGCGGATGGTCCGGGAATCAGCATGATTTTACATGAGTAGAATGTGTCCTTTTATTTAAAATGCATCTCTGGGTTATTTGTGGGGCCTGCCTGGTATTTTTACATGAGCAGAATGTGTAAAAAAAAAAAAAAGGTAAAGGACCTCTGACAGTTAAGTCCACTTGCGAATGACTCTGGGGTTGCAGTGCTCATCTTGCTTTACTGACCGAGGGAGCCGTTTGTCGACAAAGTTTTTCTAGGTTATGTGGCCAGCATGACTAAGCCGCTTCTGGCAAACCAGAGCAGCACACGGAAACACTGTTTACCTATTTATCTGCTTGCACTTTGACATGCTTTCAAACTGCTAGATTGGCAGAATGTGTACTTTTATTTAAAATGCATCTCTTAGTTATTTGTGGGGCATAGGAATTCGTTCATATATATTTTTTTCAAAATATAGTCTGGTCCCGCCACAAAGTCTGAGGGACAGTGGACCAGCCCCCTGCTGAAAAAGTTTTCTGACCCCTGACCTAAGGTCTTTTAAAGTGGGGAGGGGAGCTATTGGGTTTTGCGCTTTTTTTGTTACTATTGTATGTATTTTTGTGTGTGTTTTCTGTAAACTGTCCTATGATCCTCAGTTGAAGTTGTGGTATAGAAATTAATTAATAAAATAAAATAAATAAAGCAAGTCCTGGTCTGCTGTTATCATCTCTCCCACTGCGTGAGTGAACTAGGTCTTTGTGTGCATGTGTTGTTAGAAAAGATAAACACAACTTAGGATCAGACACTATTTTCCCCCTCTCCCCCCCCCCACACACACATCTGTTGACTATAAGGTCTAAAGCACAAAATGGTTAACTGTCTTTAAAGAACATTGAACCCATCTGTCTTCATGCCGGTTCCCCACAGTGTGAGCTTTTTTTGTATACAACTGAAATAGCATCAGAAATGATGCCTCCAAATGAAGCAAAACAAACCTTCATATGCCATTTCCTTTCCACATTTCCCCAGATTCCCCCCTCCCATACCCTGATAGACAAGGGTGGAATTCATTTCCCAGTCCCCATTCACAGCAAATAAAGAATACAATGTTCACTCTGTATCATTTTCATCTTTCATCTTAATTATCGTGGTGAAGAGTATAGAAATCATTATCTTTATGATGATGAACGTCCAATTAGCATTTCCCATATAAATTTCAAATCATGAAGGAGGCTGTAATGGATAATGCAAATTCCTAATGGTCTTTTTTTTCCTGGCTGAAAAATTGAGGTGCTTAGCAAAATGAAATTAAATCTGAGCCATTTCCAAACTAGTTGAGAACTTTAATTACTTGATAACGCAGGGAAAAAAGAAGGAGAGGGTGAAACTAAATCTTAAAAATGGGCATGTTTTAAAAACACTCCCTTTTCCATTATGAGGCTCATGTTTCTCTCTTTGTGGGGCTTAACAGTTGTCTGGTGCTGTGCTCAGTAAATTTTAAATTATTGTGAAAACAGGGCAGAAGCTATATTTTTTATTAACTGCACTATTTGGTGGATTGGGAAATTATTACAAATAAACATTCTGTTTACTCGTCTCGACAGCAGTTTAATTGGATCTCATCAAGCCTAATAAATGCAGAGTGCCTCAAAACATCTACCAGTAGCTCCATCTTCCCATTGCTAGGCAACAAAGGAGACACCTCTGGCCCTGGCCAAGCAGCCGCTTGTGTCTGCCGGACATTGAATAGACCAACCAGCTCTTCTTTCAGGGTTATTACAAACTACTTTCTAGTCAGGTTTCTACATAGAACAGTATCTCATTGTAGAGGATAAAGCTGGGTGATATTTTCTGTGTCACCTCCCATTCTGCAAGCCATAAATGGTTCAACACTCATAGGAACGTAGGAAGCTGCCTTATTCTTGGTCTGAAGGTTGGTTCACCTACTGCAGCATTGTCAACACTGACTGTTTGTGGCTCTCCGGGATTTCAGGCAGAAAATCTCTCCCAGCCCTAGCTAGAGATGCCAGGGATCAGGGGTGGATCTACTGTGAAACTATTGAAGCTTAAGCTTTAGGGTCCCTAATTCTGGAGGGGCCCCAGAAGCAACTTCAGTCCACACTGGTAAAAAAAAATATGGATCTAGTAGACCTAATCTGAGTCACACCACTCACATTGATTAATTCTTTGTTGTATATATTTCAACAACAGACCCTCCAAGTGTCCCTATTCTCCGAGGACAGTCCCAGATTTACACACATAAGCCATCCCAATTTCGGATTTGATGCTAGAATGTCCCACTTTTCCTTAGGACATCCCTATTTTCATGAGAGAAATGTTGGCGGATATGGTAGGATGTCTCTATTTCCATTGGAGGGTGTGGAGTTATGCGAGGAGATAAGTAACTATACAACCTTTAGAAGACATCTGAAGGCAGCCCTGTATAAGGAAGTTTCTTAATGTTTTATGTTTTATTATGTTTTTTATATGTGTTTGTTGCTGTTCAGAGTGGCTGGGGCAACCCAGTCAGAAAGGCAGGGTATAAATAATAACATTATTATTATTATTATTATGGAATAGGATGTCCCTATTTTCATCAAAGAAATGTTGGAGGGAAGCAACAACCCCAAAGTTAGAAAGTCAGTAGCACATGTGTTGTAAAGGTTGTTGTAAACAGCCCCATTGGAGAAGATAACAGTGGTTACCCAGACCTTGTTGCTGGTTGCAAAAGGTCGCCCATAACAGTTCAAGCTTCAGGGCCCCAAAAATGTGGGTCTGCCACTGCCAGGGATTGGACCTGGGACCTTCTTCATGCAAAGCAGATGCTCTACCTCTGAGCTACAGAGCTTTCTCCTGAGCAGACTCTCACACACACACACACACAGCAGCTAGGAACGAAATAATGATACTAAATATTATAAAAAAAATCCTTCCAGTAGCACCTTAAAGACCAACTAAGTTAGTTCTTGGTATGAGCTTTCGTGTGCATGCACACTTCTTCAGATACGAAGAAGAAGAATCTGAAGAAGTGTGCATGCACACGAAAGCTCATACCAAGAACTAACTTAGTTGGTCTTTAAGGTGCTACTGGAAGGAATTTTTTTATTTTGACTATGGCAGACCAACACGGCTACCTACCTGTAACTAAATATTATATTTACGCAATGTTTTGGAGTGCCAAATTGCTTTACATTATGTCATCTCAGTAATTCCTTCAACAGACCTATAGGGTAGGCCAGAAACAATTGTTCTTATATTGCAGATGGAAGGCTGAGGTAGTTTGCCTTCAGCTATGACCTAATAAGCTCCTGGGAGAAGTAGGACTTCTTATTCACAGCTCAATTATTTACCACATTATTCTAGCCAACAAAAGGACAGTAGCCAGGCCCTACTGTCTTCATGACGCAATATGAAAATGTTGGTGTAGACTTCTGACCTGCTGCATCATGTTGAATTTCTCAGTGATCTTTCTCCACATGAAAAAGCTAATGTTCCTGTGCAGCTAAGTCTTACAAAGCTACTTCATAGCCCCATACTTCTTTTTTCTGACTGAGTTCAGTATCTGTCAATGTTTCTAAGATGAAATGAAATAGCTGATATCCTGATTTAAAATAGAGGTATGTAATTTTTAATGTTAATATAAAAATAAAAGGGCTCTTTCTCTCTCTTGTTAGACAAGGTTGACCTTGCCACTATGGTACAGTTGGTGCTGTAATAAGGTGTGTTGAATTTTTCAACTTTCAAAAATGAGGAGTCCTAAAAAGTTGTGACATGACTTGGGAATTCAAACAATATTTTGGTTAAATTTATATAATTTAGTTTTGCTTGGTAAGTAAAATTACATAGAGATAATTAAAAATGATTGCCAAGTACTATGGTTATATTTCATATTAATATTATTTTAATTGATTGTTGAAGTTGTTGATGATTATGATGATTTTATACTTGTAAGCTGCATAGAAGCCATATAGTGTGGGTGTAAGTGTCCACGTATCTCCATATGGAGG
The DNA here is from genome assembly GCF_965113315.1 of Podarcis vaucheri. Classification (NCBI taxonomy): domain Eukaryota; kingdom Metazoa; phylum Chordata; class Lepidosauria; order Squamata; family Lacertidae; genus Podarcis; species Podarcis vaucheri. Next base: position 55,466,720 of record NC_138759.1, on the reverse strand, counting down.
ATAAAAGAAATAAGGATGGAACTCATTCATAGCAGTGTAAATTGAGATTTGACTCTTTAGCTGTTCCTGTTTCCGTACAGTTTATAAAACTCTTAATAAAATTATTAATGGGGGGAAATCCAGCACTGAATTGTGAGTCCCACAGAAGCCACTGATCTGTCAAGAGTTAGGTTTCAAAAGCTAGAAAGAATATATGGAACATCAACTTAGAGAGTGTTTATTAAAGAGTCAACACAAGGCGGCTTTATAGCATTATAAATCCCAGTGATGTCTCCCTAAAAGCTCTCCTGAATATATGGCAAAGTTACTGCCATTGTGAATAAATATGCCTATAGCTAAAATTCCTGATGGGAAAAGTGAAGAAACGTATTGATGAGTGGGCATCTGCAGCAAGAGTAGCTGTTTGTTTGTTTTCCAAGTTAAACTCATTAAGATGTTGTAATAGTGACTGGCAAGTTTCCTGCAATGCAGAGGCAGTTGGGTGAGGAAGGATCTCTTTAGGTAGCTGTCATGCTGCTGATTGAGAGTGAAAAGCATGGCTAATATATTTTCTAGTAAATCTGCCTGTTCTGTAAACAAGCCTTGCTCTTTCACACCAAGAAAAACAAATGTGCTCCTGCCAAAACAGGTGTTCATCGCCTGTAAGGTGTATGCTGAGCCGTCAGTTATGGTGGGAGCACACTAGGCAGAGCTGCTGATGTGAGACACTGTCAAGCAATGCTAAAGGCTTGACCAAACAGCAGCTGACTTCAATGACAGCAGCGGTAAACAGGAAGGGATGCACACACCAGCTAGCACAGTGGGAATGTTTGTTTTTTTGTGGGGAGGGGGATTGATGCCTGGCATATAGTTCATCCAGTGACCATAGCACTAAAGAAGAAGGCTTTGACACAAAAACCTCAATATGATTATGGGTGTCTTGGAAAGCTATTCTCTGTTTATGACACAGGCTGGAGGGAAAAGGCCCCAAGGGCAGGGGTGGGGAAACTTTATCAGCCTGGGGGGGGGGCATATTCTCTTGTGGGAGAATATGTCCCACAAGACAGGCCACATACCAGTGGTCGATATAACCAGAGGCAAAAGTGAGCGCAGTAATGAATGTGACTCTTATCTTTGAACAGTAGTCTCACAAAACCAGAGGTTTTTATATGTACTCACACCAGGGCTTCTTTTTTCAGAAGGAACTCGCCAGAACCGAGTTCCAGCATATCTCAGGTGGGCACAATTGCCATTGTAGTAGAACAAGGGGTGGGGGCGTTCACTTTTCTAGAAAGATCACACACACACACCCCTACCTGTCTGTCCTTCATCCATGCAAGCAAAAGGCATTACTACAGCCCAAGTTTATATTGCACCCAACAAAACCACTTGAGGAGGATATAAGACAGGGCCAGTGAGGGGTGTGGCTGATGGAAGGAGCATTGCTTGTGGAATGCCCTAAGGTGTGAGCTTCCCCACCTCAGGTCTAGGGGGTTGCATTGTGTTGACTTTTGAGGGCAACTTCTGAGGTAGCATTTGGGTACTAGCATCTAACCCAGCAAGCCTGGATCCAGCTGCTGGGTAATAGATGCTACTCTAAATTTTAGTCCTCTGGAAACATTAGTATAGCAGCTTGCAATTTTGTTGCCTACCCCATTAAGTTATAGTCATGACATGGAACATTCTCATCTCCTCCCTGTCCATGCAGAATGTATCATCTTCACTTCGTCCCATACAAAACAACTACAGTTTTTTAGTCCTTGTGGAGATGTAATTGCTCTAGACTCTGCTTATTAAAAGGGCACATGGGGGGCAGAGTCCATAGAAAAAAAAGTATATTTTTGTTATAGTTTTCATTCTGATCAACTAAAGCCAAGGAACGTGGATTGAGTCTGTAAACTAATTATTAGACCACACTAATAGGGAAACTAATCAGCATAATTAAAGGTCTAACTATATGCTACTTCAAATGTGTTGTTTGAAGTTACATCATAGCTTTTTCTTCTTCTTTTTTAGCAATGTGGTAATCCAGATTAGGACCACAGCATGCAGGCACAGGGAGTTTAAACTGCCCCTCTCACAACTCTGAAAAAAGATTGCCCCCATTGCTGCCCAATGGGTTTTATTGTTTTTTACTATTTCTATTTCCCACGCTGGGGCTGGGGTGGGATTTATTCAATATGTTTGTGTATTGTTCAGTAAGTGTGTATATAGCTCTGCATCCTAAATAAACAAGAGGTGAAAATGCCATTGAAATTACATGAGTGGAAATATGGCAGAAGGCTGCACCTCATCTTGAATGTTGAATTCCAATGATTTCTGACTTCATCCTTCAATTAATTTATTGGGCGCAACATTTTTTAAAAATCTGGTAGTTTTGGAGTGTGGGCTGGGGTTGATGGGAGTTGTAATCCAGAACATCTGGAGGGCACTAGGTTAGCAAATGATATTTCAATATCCTTTGCCATATCTATACAGATACATGTCTATACAGATAGCACAAGATTCTAGGAGAGGTTGCCGCAATGAATTCTAGGACAGAACCCATATCAGGAAGCCTAAGCAGGGCTGATGTTCAGATTAGAGCAACTGCTTGAAAAGCACAGGTTCAGACATTTGCTGACTGTTTTATAGCTTTTGCTTCAAAACACTGGAGACACATATAGCCCTTCATCCTTTACCTCGTGCATTAGATTGTCACCCATTTCCATCAGGTTTAGAAGTAAATTCCATCTTTTTGCCCATTATAGCTGTCTTGGTCTATGTGAAGAACTCTTAATAACGGAACTCGGTAAGAGTAAGTTGCCTGTTAAACTTTCAGTCAGTGTTTGTCTCAACATTGATCAGAAACTGTGAAAAAATGCCTTGAGGTTTGCTATATTGATCCTAACCAGGCAGTAGACACTTCCGTTTTCAGACGTCAACACAATTGAATCCAAGAAGGAAATAATTGCTCTGAAATGGAATGTTTATTAAGAGAGACGGAATTCAGAAATATATAGGAAAGTGGGAATTAAAACTGAGTTGAAATTGAATTACAGCCACTTCTGTCATCATTCATTCAATAGGAGAAGCAGAAAATGTTTGTAGCACTAGAATATTGAGATTGGGACCAGATGTGAATAATGATAGTCAAGAACATTCCTTTATGTTGAAAGACCACTCCTTTCCATTTTGATTGTTTTAAAGTGCTTGTTCGTTGAGTTCATTTTAATGTATTTATAGAGGGTATCCAAAGTGACTGTCTGTATCTCACCATCCCCTTTCTTGCTACAGTTCCTCGGGTTCCTTTGGATAATACTTTTTTTCTTTTCCTTTCTCTCTTTCTCTCCTTGGGCCCATTTTGACCATATCAGTGGAATTACGTTTGAGGATGGTTCTACCAGGGCTGGCCCACCCATGAAGCAAGGTGAGGCAAGTGCTTCAGGCATCAAGGGTCCACCAGGGCAGCACATCCCAATGTTGATCTTTCTCTCCCCCTCCCCTGCTTGTTCTGCGTGTAGATATTCCTTGACCCCTTCTTCCCTGGTGCGGAGTGGGGTGCCAAAGTATCCTAAGCCAGCCCTGGGTTCTACAGCCCTGGTAGCAGGTGGTGCTGTGGTCTAAACCACTGAGCCTCTTGGGCTTGCCAATTGGAAGGTCGGCAGTTGAAATCCACCCAACAGGGTGAGCTCCTGTTGCTGTGTCCTAGCTCCTGCCAACCTAGCAGTTCGAAAGCAAGTAGATAAATAGGTACCACTATGACGGGAAGGTAAACGGGGCTTCCATGTACTCTGGCTTCCATCATGGTGTTCTGTTGCACCAGTAATGGTTTAGTCATGCTGGCCACATGACCCGGAAAGCTGTTTGTGGGCAAACACCGCCTCCCTCGACCTGAAGTGAGATCAGTGCCACACCCCATAGTCACCTTTGACTTGACTTAACCATCCAGGGGTCCTTTTCCTTGTACCTTTACCTCTACTAATGTCATTAAAATGGTACCAGTCCTCATGGGAGCTAGGCCACAAAAATGGTTTCCCGTGCAGCTCTGTTCCCATGTGATATCAAACCATCTTGGCAACTATGTCACTCAGGTCATATTTCAATCAGGCCTACATCTGAAAACATGGCAATTGGGGGGAGGAGAATTAGAATTAGAATTAGAATTAATTAGAATTAGAAGGAGAGCCTTCTCAGTGGCTGCTCCCAGACTCTGGAACTTCTTCCCTAGAGAAGCTAAACTGGCTCCCTCCTTGTTCTTCCATCAAAGACCATTTTGTTCGAACAGGCTTTTGGATATTGATGAAAAGGCTAGTGCTGTGCTGTTTTTATGGTAATAATTTGTCAATTTTAAACAGATTCAATGTCCTTTTAAAATGTGTTTGTGGAGGGGGTTATTGAATCATAGAATCATAGAATCATAGAGTTGGAAGAGACCACAAGGGCCATCGAGTCCAACCCCCTGCCAAGCAGGAAACACCATCAGAGCACTCCTGACATATGGTTGTCAAGCCTCTGCTTAAAGACCTCCAAAGTAGGAGACTCCACCACACTCCTTGGCAGCAAATTCCACTGTCGAACAGCTCTTACTGTCAGGAAGTTCTTCCTAATGTTTAGGTGGAATCTTCTTTCTTGTAGTTTGGATCCATTGCTCCGTGTCCGCTTCTCCGGAGCAGCAGAAAACAACCTTTCTCCCTCCTCTATGTGACATCCTTTTATATATTTGAACATGGCTATCATATCACCCCTTAACCTCCTCTTCTCCAGGCTAAACATGCCCAGCTCCCTTAGCCGTTCCTCATAAGGCATCGTTTCCAGGCCTTTGACCATTTTGGTTGCCCTCCTCTGGACACGTTCCAGTTTGTCAGTGTCCTTCTTGAATTGTGGTGCCCAGAACTGGACACAGTACTCCAGGTGTGGTCTGACCAGAGCAGAATACAGTGGCACTATTACTTCCCTTGATCTAGATGCTATACTCCTATTGATGCAGCCCAGAATTGCATTGGCTTTTTTAGCTGCCGCGTCACACTGTTGGCTCATGTCAAGTTTGTGGTCAACCAAGACTCCTAGATCCTTTTCACATGTACTGCTCTCAAGCCAGGTGTCACCCATCTTGTATTTGTGCCTCTCATTTTTTTTGCCCAAGTGCAATACTTTACATTTCTCCCTGTTAAAATTCATCTTGTTTATTTTTGCCCAGTTCTCTAATCTGTCAAGGTCGTTTTGAAGTGTGATCCTGTCCTCTGGGGTGTTAGCCACCCCTCCCAGTTTGGTGTCATCTGCAAATTTGATCAGGATGCCCTTGAGTCCATCATCCAAGTCGTTGATAAAGATGTTGAATAAGACCGGGCCCAAGACAGAACCCTGTGGCACCCCACTAGTCACTCTTCTCCAGGATGAAGAGGAACCATTGATGAGCACCCTTTGGGTTCGGTCAGTCAGCCAGTTACAAATCCACTGAGTGGTAGCATAGTCAAGACCACATTTTACCAGCTTCTTTACAAGAATATCATGGGGCACCTTGTCAAATGTCTTGCTGAAATCAAGGTAGGCTACATCCACTGCGTTCCCTTCATCTACCAGGCTTGTAATTCTGTCAAAAAAACGAGATCAGGTTAGTCTGACATGACTTATTTTTCAGAAATCCATGCTGACTATTGGTGATCACAGCATTCCTTTCTAGGTGCTCACAGACTGTTTGCTTAATGATCTGCTCCAGAATCTTCCCTGCTATTGATGTCAGACTGACTGGGCGGTAATTATTTGGGTCCTCTCTTTTCCCCTTTTTGAAAATAGGGACAACATTTGCCCTCCTCCAGTCTGCCGGGACTTCGCCTGTTCTCCAGGAATTCTCAAAGATGACTGCCAGTGGTTCTGAGATCACTGGTTTGCTTTTGTCTGTACTACGTATTTTGTGTTCTTCTTTTGTAAGTTAATGTTGTGAACCACCCTGTGATATTTGGATGAAGGGTGGTAAAAATTATATATTTATATAGTTTAAATTGTTTTTTCTACCTTTTTAGCAATTCTTGTTTTTATCTAAAAGCCAGCTTGAGTCCTGTAAGGGAGAAAGTTGGGATACAAAAAATAAAAATAGTAGTAATTTAACTTCTCCAACTCTTTTTATTGCATATATATAACATAAAGGAGCTTTTAAGCTCCCGATGTGTATATTTTAAAGTGAAACTAATATTGACCCAACGACTTGTTCCCCTGGCATCATCTTTCTGTATGCACAACCTTGCTTTCTTTTCTCTCATTTGTATGCTGCAAGAGTACCATACTTAACTCATATTTTATTCTATCATCATCAGTCAATAGCATCCCACAAATCGTGAACAGTAGGGCTGTTTGAGGCTCAGTTTGGTGATCCTAAACAGTCCCCAGTTCAAGCTAGAAATATTGGAGAATTTCATTTTAGTTTGCATTTAAAAGCCGACTTTATTCACAGTTTCCAAAACTATAGCTAACCTTAGAAACTTGCCCTCTCTGGATTTTGCAGTGCTGTTGTCTAGCAGTAATGTGTTCAACAATGCATATACAGTGGTACCTCAGGTTACAGACGATTCAGGTTACAGACTCCACTAACCCAGAAATAGTACCTTGGGTTAAAACTTTGCTTCAGGATGAGAACAGAAATTGTGCAGCGGCGGGAGGCCCCATTAGCTAAAGTGGTACCTCAGGTTAAGAACGGACCTCCAGAATGAATTAAGTTCTTAACCCAAGGTACCACTGTAATGAGGTAACGTGTGCATAAAAATGCAAGTATTCATGAAAATAATAGGCAAAAGGGCATTATAGTAAGAGAAATTGCTTTCTAAAAATGTGTAAAGAAAATTTTCTGACAAAAATGTATATATCAGAAATTTGCACTAAAATGCTGATGAATTTTCATGAAGACTTTTTTAATATATAAAAAAATAACAAACTGATGTGGAAAGGTGGAGAACTGAACTAAAGACTGGGAAAATGAGAAACACAGAGAAACCAAAATTGATACACTCACCCATCCCTGTCTGTTACTAACACATATCTAGGATTTTCCCTAAGAAGACGAACCCACTTAATACATGTACTCTGCCTGGTGCTCCCCTCCTCAGTCTCAACCTATTTGAGGCTCGTATGTCATCTGATTTTAGTTATTACCCACCACAATATTGCATTGAAGTCCTAAAGGAATAAACTGGAACACAGCCACAGTGCCAGTATGCCATAATTACTGTCGGATAAAATGAGTACGGCTGTGTTGCTCCAATAAGCAACCTGCTTTGTCCACAAATTTGCCATGCTTCAGTCTACTAAAACTTTATCAGGCACAGTATGGAAACACAATTAATAGGGGGAATTACACTGCTTAATGTCACCCTCGCTGCATCCAATTATTATTTTTTCTTAATATCATCTCCGTTTTTTAATCACAAGCTGACCTATAATGACAAGGCTGGTATCCTTCCAAATGTCCTGTAGCATGAAACCAGGACTCCACTGGAGAGCCACAGCAAGCCATGAACAGCCTAGTCATCAGTTGCCATTTGTGCTCACTCTCCTCCCAACGGTGGATCTGCTAATTGAATACAGAAATTTTGGCTGATCAGTGCGCTTTGGGCTTCCAAAGGGACCCATCTAAACAGCAGAGGCTTGACAACCATATGTCAGGAGTGCTCTGATGGTGTTTCCTGCTTGGCAGGGGGTTGGACTCAATGGCCCTTGTGGTCTCTTCCAACTCTATGATTCTATGATTCTATGATTTAAGATGTTAGGTGGGAGACCAAACAACAAGCGTCCATTGCTCCTAAACGGGAAGGTGGTCATTAGATAGATAGATAGATAGATTCTTTATTGTCATTACACTAGTGCAACATTTCACAAGTGCAACGAAATTGGATGCCATCCCTTAAAAACAACAAAAGCAAAACAACAGCAACAACCAAACAAACCACCTTCCAACCACACCCACACCCACACCCATCAAACTCCCAGGTCTCACTATCGAGTTACAGCATTCAAAAAGGCCACAGCTCTTGGGTAGAAACTGTTTTTCAGTCTATTTGTCCTTGACTTGATGTTTCTATACCTCCTGCCAGAAGGCAGTAGTGCAAACAGACTGTATCCCGGGTGAGATGGATCCTGCAGGATGTTCGCAAATGAATATAGCTATGCCTTTCACCTCAAAAGCTATGTTAATAAATAGAAGGTCCTAGGGGTCAACACTGTAATGATTTAAAAGCAAGAGAAACTGCTGAGTGAGACTTGTTATGGCATGGGAGAAAAATAGCACCATTCTGTTTATTTCTACAGATTGAAGAAATCAGCTTTGGTACCGTTGATACTCAGGGTTTTATTTATGTATTTACTCACTTAAATGTTTCCATCCCACACTTATGGTGCAAAAGCCACTCAGGGCAGCTTACATTTAAAATTCCAAATTTCATTTATAAAAACAACAACGTAAGACAGCTGACCAGGAAGACAGATGTCTGAATCCAAAGTAGCACTAACTAATGTGTCCTGTCAATGCAAGGGTTTCTGCTTGCACAATGGAATTTTCCTCCCCTCCTCCCTCTGTGAATCCACTAATTTTGTTCTAAGGATTCCCCTCAATACTTTGGAGCAGATCTGTGGAGGGTGCAGGGGTTTAGGGTGAGAAACAGGAAGAAGTCCCATCACAAAATCTGAGAAGCTTTTGCTGTCTGGATGCATACGTTGGATACTTTCCAGGAACTCCAGAACATTATGTTGACAGTGGAATGAATCCATTTCCGTTTGCAAAATTTTTGGAGGGAATTATAGCATCCAAAATGGATTATACAATTCATTCCAAGCATGAATTGGAGGCCACAGAAGATTAGAGGAGGACTGATATGGTGCCAAGGATCTCCTGTGGTCTGCACAAAGCCTCCTCTGATCTTTCTGTGGTAATATCACCACTCCCTTGGTGTACCAGATGCACTGACTGTCACAGTGAATACAAGAAGAGTCCTAGTCCTTCAAAGGCTCTCTTCTGGTTTGGGTTTATAGTCTCGTTTAGTGGGGCAGGCTCTGTCTTTTAACATTTTATTGGTTGGTTTGTTGTGATTTGTTTGCGTACAGTGGTACTTCGGTTTTTGAATGTAATCTGTTCCGGAAGACCATCTGAGTTCTGAAACGTTCGAAACCTGAAAACTCAATATGGAAGCCTCAATACGGAAGCTGTGAGGCATGTTCGACTTCCGATGCATGTTGGAAAACCGAAGAATTTACTTCTGGGTTTACGGCATTTAAAAACTGAAATGTTCATTAACGGAGATGTTTGAAAACCAAGGTACCACTGTACTTATACTGTGTTGTACACCACTTTGGGTCACTTTTGTGAATAAAGCAACTAATAAATAAAAACCACCATTATCTTGCCTTATTACCAGTTCTATCAGTGCATCTATGCATGCTTCTAAGCTTAGAAAGTCAGGCCTTTTGTAATTTCATCGGTTGTCTGAATTAAATCAGCCTGATAAAGAGTGCGACTTTCAAGTATTTGATATATTTAGGTACCTTCTGTCACAGAAAGACTTCCTGATCACTGCAAACTCATTCCCTCATTTAATCTCAGAACTAAATAGCCCATTTCACTCATCAAAACACTACCCAAATTGTGATTGAAGCTCTAACCGTGACATTGGTTATGATTATATATTGCAGGGGGCTGGAGATGATCCACCCTCTGGATCTCTTCCAATTCTACAATTCTATGGTTTTATGTAGAATGACTTACAAAGTGAATCATTATTATTTTGGAATCCTCCATTCCACTTTCAAATATTCCTAATGGACACTGGAGGGATGGACAGCAAAGAAAGACTCAGTTTAATGCCAATGATCAGCATAGTAATAAGCAGAAACATTACAGTTGGAGCAGAGAACACCTATCACAGGGAGACTTCAGAAACAATGTGATGTGTATAGTGCATGCACCAGCCATTGCAGTGGCACATTATAAAATCATCCTTATTGCCATTGTGAATGCTGGAAATTGTGCTGTATTTTGCACATTGCGCTGCTTAAACAGCTTGACATCTTCCACCCTTTTAGAAACTTAGGGTAACTCTTGGTTGACCTCTTAAATTCCCAAAACATGACCAGGTTTCCTAAACAAAGATTCCAAAACTGAAGTTGGCTGAAGAAGCTCCTGCTGCACCCCTTAGATCATCAGAGTCATCAAGCAATATGTGATAGAGCAAGCTATATCATTTACTGTAGCACATGGTCTTTGCTTTCTGCACTGATTTTTGGTAGCCTGAGCTCTCCTGGTGATGTACAAAGTGGTTAATAAAGTGGTAGTCAGAAGGTACTGAGTAATTTGCCTGAGGCATTTAGCAATAATTTGCTTGTTCTATAACCTAATAACCATTTTAGCCCCAAGGTACAATAAAACAGAAGTGCTAATTCAGTAGTGTTAGAGGAAGACTAATTATACTGAGGAGGACGCAGCCTCCTCAGAGCTTAGTCACTTGTGACCTGTTGTGGAGGTACTAGGGGAAAGCAGAGAGCTCTCCTCTTCTGCATTATTCATGACATGATCCACTCAGAGGGGCTGCTGACAGAGACATCCTGCTTGCAGCAGACTCAAGCTGTACTCCCCTTGGAATGTTTCTAGGGAAGAAGTATTCAAGTCATGAATGCTCTGATTTTCTCTCTCTCTCTCTCTCTCTCTCTCTCTCTCACACACACACACACACACACACACACACACACACTGCACATTATGCTCATTTGATTTTTGATTAAGAGACATAGCCATAGGAAGAATAAAGGAGAACAGAGTACAATAATGTGTGGAAATGGGTCATGGAGAGCTAAGCTCTTTAGACTAAAACTATTTATCCCATAGAAAAAGAAACCCACATGGAAGAAAACACTGTCTGAGAGCAGTCTTCGGCCCATCTGCACTATGCATTTAAAGCAGTATCATGAACTGCCATGGCTTCCCCCCGAAGAATCCTGGGAACCATGGTTTATTAAGGTTGCTGCGAGTTGTTAGGAGACCCTTCCCTTCCCTTCACAGAGCTAAAATTTTCAGAGTTTCCCGGGAAGAGGAATTGACCATTAAGCCACTCTGAGAACTGTTGCTCTGCAAGGGAAATAGAGACCTCCTAGCATCTCTCAGCACCCTTAACAAACTCCAATTTTCAGGTTTCTTTGAAGGAGGCCATGATTGTTTAAAGTAGTGTGATAGTGCAGAAGGAACCTTATTTGCTGTTGATTTTCCTGATTGTGTACTTTGATGCCTAGGGTATTTTTAAATTGTTGTAACCTGCCCTTGGATCTCATGATGAAGGGCAGGTAAGAAATTAAGAAACAATTAAAAAAAGCTGTGAAAGAAATTGAGATAAAAAGCAGCAAGTTCTCCATTTACATAACTTCTAATGATTTATCTGTGCTTTCCGCTCCAAAGGAATGGACAATGGAAAGTCATTGGCAAAGCAGAGGTGGGGGTGGGAATCAAATTTGTGACTATTTTCTTGCTGTGTATTTAACATAGCAGGAAAGGGTCAAGTCACTTTCTAACTCTAATCCATAGATTTCCAAAGCCTCACACCCAAAAATGTGAAATCTCCTAGGAAAGATATATAAACACTTTCCCCATATTTGCTAAGAGCCATGATGGGGAGTTTAAACATTATTATAAAAGATGAAAGGAACTCATTTTAGACATTCTGGTCATATAATCTTTGAGCTGATGGTTTATGTTAGTGAAGTGTTCACACAGAAGGATAAATTCTCGGCTATTTAATAAAAGGAAAAGGAATCACTGATTCATTTTGGTATGCAGCTTGTGCAGTAGAGCCAACTTCACTTCTCCAGAGTCTTTAAAAGGGAAAGGAAAGGGAAAGCCACCATGGCAGATTAATTTGTCTGTTTTCTCTGCAGCTCAAAAGACAAATCAGTGGTTGTTGCATGTTTTCCTTCATATTCTGCCTTTATTCCACCATGCAATCAGCCTCCAGCTTTCAGAGAATTGCTAGCATAGATTATTATCTAAAGCAGCAGTGTTTTAGGCTACTTTTCTTAAATATCTCAGTAAAGTAATCTACAAATCTTCCTCTGCTGTCCAAATGATCAAATGTTTGCTCTGCTATGAAGTAGATATGCGTCATAGAATCAGCTCTTAGGGAGGTATCAAGGATTAGTTAGTTTAGTTCTGCCATTCTAGGAGAGAATTAATATCAAGTTCATCTCTGTTAAACCCAGCTTTTACTTTAAAACAAGGCTGAGAAAACTTTTTTTAGCCCAAGGGCCATATTTCCTCGTAGGCAGCCTTCTGGGGGCCAAACACCAGTAACAGGCATATCCAGATGTCATGGAATGGCTGGATGCAGAGGAATGGTGGGAGGCACCAGCTGGAGAATGTGCAAGGGAAGAAGACTCTGAGTCAGGGACTAGTGGTGGGACCACGATACGTGGTCAGAGGGAGATGAGGAAGCGGACTGGGAGGAGGAGGTCTCAGCAGCTGAAGAAGCAACAGGGTTTAGTAAGCAGCAAGAGCCTCCAGTGTGGTGTAGTGGTTAAGAGCGGTAGTCACGTAATCTGGGTAACCGGGTTCGCGTCTCCGCTCCTCCACATGCAGCTGCTGGGTGACCTTGGGCCAGTCACACTTCTGTGAAGTCTCTCAGCCCCACTCACCTCACAGAGTGTTTGTTGTGGGGGAGGAAGGGAAAGGAGAATGTTAGCCGCTTTGAGACTCCTGAAGGGGAGTGAAAGGCGGGATATCAAATCCAAACTCTTCTTCTTCTTCTTCTTCTTCTTCTTCCAGACTCAGAGGCAGGAGATGAAGGGGGCCAAAAAACAGAAATGAAGCATCTCCTTGTGGTGGAATGCAAATCTTAGATCCATCTGCCAGTGAAACAGCTTTCTTAGATGTTCCATACAATGTTTCAACTATGCCTCAACTCACGTAAGCAGTTACTTCTGAATCCCCAATCCAAGTTTGTAATGTCATGTTTACTCTTGCAACAAGTGAAGTACGGTCATACCTCAGAAGTCGAATGCCTTGCAAGTCAAACGTTTTGGCCCCTGAATGCCGCAAACTCAGAAGTGAGTGTTCCGGTTTGTGAACGTTCTTTGGAACCCGAACATCCAACGTGGGTTCCGCAGCTTCCAATTGGCAGCAGGAGCTTCCTGCAGCCAATCGGAAGCCGCACCTTGGTTTCCAAACGTTTGGAAGTCGAATGGACTTCCAGAATGGATTCTGTTTGACTTCCAAGGTACGACTGTACAGAAGGCTTGCTTCTTAGTAGACCTTTGCTTGCTGCTGCCATGTCCAACAAAACACACACACTTCTCAAGTTTCAGCTTCCTGCTGTGAGAGCTCTGGAGTGATGTTTCCAGTGATGACTTATCAGGTAGCTTAGCTCATTGAAATGGAAAAAATGCCAGCCTTCTCTGATATTTTTGCCGTAGTGGAACCTCTGGCCTAAGGTAAACATCCGTTTACAGCATTTTAAATACAATGAATTCAAGCACAGCATTTTATTGTACATTAAAGCTTACAACTTCAACAGACCATAGATATCAAAGATGAGAATTACATTGTGTTCAGAGTACAGTAGAACTGGAAGTATCCCACACAACCTAAAATGGGCTAATAAGTCACACATACCATAGGAAAATTTACCATCAAAAACATGCTTTTGGTGATAAATCATTAGCTTGCTTCCAATTATTCCATGGTGATAACAACATCAGATTCATAAATACATGGGAAATGATTTGCCAAACGTGACAAAAGACAGATGAAGTTTGACAGAAGTTGCTAAATATCCAATGTGGCCAATGGAAGCATTAGTGTGATTTTCATTACCTTTCCTCTAAATGTGCAGTTCTTGGCATTTTCAGACCATAAAGTTAATTCTGTGTTTACTGAAACAGTTGATGAGAGACATTTCCAGCTGCAGAGAGCTCAGTTCTTGTGGTTTTGGCAAGGTTAGACTGAAAGGGCATACATCCATATTCAAACCATACAGGAATACAAATGACAGGATTAGCAAAATCATTTGCTTTGGGAAATATCTCTCCCAACCCCATTTCCCTGCAAGAGGGCACAGCTTCATTGTAACACAGTCCTGTGTGTTTATATCACATCTTCAAAATGATCTTGAAGTATCATACTACAACACATCCTAGGGCTGCATTCAAATCTATCTTATAAGAATTTAAGAAGACCCATTGGCCTGGGTCAGGCCAATGGCCCATCTAATTCAACATCGTGCTCTGGAGCAGAAAGCTATGGTGGCGATGTTCCTCTCCACCGTCAAAAGTCAGTATGCTTCTGAATAGCAATACTCAGGACCTGCTTGCAGGCCTCTCATAGGTATTTGGTTAGCCACTGTGAGAACAGGATGCTGGACTTAATGGGCCTTTGGTCTGATCCAGCAGGGGTTTCCTTGTGTTCATCATTATTACGCTAATAAAATTATTGTTTGCATTTTAAATCAGTTCTGAGTGCATTATTGTTATAGGACTATTTCAGTTCACTGCCAGTGTTTCTGCAAGGGGGAGACAAAATTATTAGGTGAAATGTTCAGGCAATGAAATGAAAACCTTGAGCATATTCACTATAACAATCTTGCCTTTGGATTTACATGTTTAATTCCCTGGTCAAATGCACGTTTGTGGCTTCTTGGTTCATTTTCTTGACTGATCTACTGTTATGTACATGTTTGGACTCAGTTCTCTATCAGTGATTCACTCACTGCCATTGGAACTAATCTTAGCCTCACTGCGTATTAATTTGGATTTTGTCAGGCTGATAATGGAGTCTCATATTATCTGTGGAAGCCATGGCCTACCTCCTTTTTGTGCTAAAATGCCACTCCAATTCCATTTCATGCCAAATGAATGCAGAGGGTGTAATGTTGAGATAAGATATTAAATTCAATTATTTCAAAAGGCCTGAGAGTATAAAAAGGTATTTTTCTGGTGCAACCACCAGCCCAGCTCGGTCCAGTAAGTTTCATCAATGTTGGGTGTCAGAAAGGTGACTGTGCCCCACCATGTGTGCCACTACCACCTTGATGATTCTAATAGATCAGGCATCCCCAACCTGCGACCCTCTAGATGTTTTGGCCTACAACTCCCATGAGGCCTAGCTAACAGGACCAGTGGTCAGGGATGATGGGAATTGTAGTCCACAACATCTGGGGATGCCTGTAATAGATAAACTATATTGCCTATGAAAACCACCTCACAAAAGCCATTTAATGGCAAGAAATTGTATTTTTGTTAAAAATATCTTTTTGAAGATTTTCTCTTATTTTGTTTGGCTGTAAATCAGATCTGCACTGAAATCCCTCAGGGAAAGGATGAAGTTCCCTAGAGCTTGGTAAGAACTGGAAGAAATTTAATTACAGTTGCTCATGTGGAAATATTTCTTCCAACTGAATAATTTCTTGTAAGGATTATTGACCATATTCATGTTTGCTTAGATATGTGATTTCAAAATCTTCCCAGTGGGAATTCCTTAACAGAGATGTCTGAATGTGGTTTTGAAAAAAACATTATAGGGCCCTGGTGAATGAATACAGTACCAGATTGGAACAGAACTTGATTCTAACACTACAGTTCTACACCATTTTACTTTGAAGCCCTTTTTAGTCAGCAAATCAGTGCAAATAAACATATACTGTATAGGATCAGACTGTGCATAATATTTCAAGCAGGGTTCAGTAGTTCTCCCTTGTCTTCAAACTATTATTATTTCTTGGTTTTCAACTGGTGTCCTCAAAGCATCTCACAACACTGATAAAATACATGTATATATCAAAAGCCATGCATTTAAAATAAAACAACTGCAGGAACAGTCACCTAATGTTTTATTCACCCTGGAAGCTTGATTGTGGCTTCACCTATCTCCCTCTCTATCTTCAAGCATGCCCTATAGTTGTGGCGGATGAGGCGCTGATCACCTACCTTTCTCCATGTTAAATGTTCCTTTCCGGAAATAATTTCACTTCAAAGTGTTTCAGAGTGTATTTCAACGCACAATGCACAGTCTGGAGAAAGGCTGTGAAGACACCCTCCATAGACCTGCTCCAGGATTAGCTCAGAGTCACAATTTCTACTGCTATCGCTCATGTTTTGATGAACTAAACATTCTTTGCGTGTGAGAGGAGATGTGTGTCATTTGCTTTAAAGTTTGTAGAGTGAAATTGCTTCTTATGAATGTTGAGAGCTGCATCAAGGACTCCAGTCAAAAGTGAGGTGCAAATCGAATAAATAAATAGATATCAACAAATAGATGCTTAATCCAAATAATTTTCTAACCAGCATACCAGTATTAAATGGAACTTGGAAGATGGTTTTCAAGATTACTTTATGTGTCAGGATTAACCAGAACTCAAATTAGGATACAAGATAGCTGCAACTCCTTGTGGAGAGCCACAAGAGGCACATTGTTGTGGCTCCGTGACAGAGTGTGTTTCATATGCAGAAAGATCCAGGTTCAATCCCCAACATCTCCAGGTAGAGCTGCTGTCTGAAACTCTGGAGAGCTGCTGTCAAGATCAACAGTACCAGGCTAAACGGATCCACATTCCTATATTACAGGTTGTGGGAAGAAGGAACAGTGTTGTCATCCCAGATCATAGCACAGCTCCACTACACTCATTTTTATTAAATAAACAAATTCACAGATTATGGACGATGAGGTAAAATGTCCACTCACTTGGCCTTAGATGTTGGTCTGCTATGTTCTAGTGGCTGCTTTTCAAATTTCATTTCTAAAGATTTTCATCGTAGCGCCCTACATTAACGTGCTACCAAACTACTAGGGCCAGGGACTGGAGTTTAGAATGTCAACATAGCAGCACTAATGGCAATGCAAATCTAATTTTTCAGCCCATCAATTTTGATTGGTAGCATATATTTCCTGAGTTAAACTTTGGAACTCTTCATCCAACTCAGATTCTGAGGGTTAGGTCACTTCAGTGAAACTGAGGTTAGTACTAGAGCTGATAAAAGGAGGTACCTCTCACAACACAAATCTAATATGTAATTCACAAACACAAGATGTGATAATTGCCATTAGCCTATACCCCCACCCCACTCCCCATTTTCTGTTTGGATTTTTCCTCTTCCAGCTCTTAGTCAATATTATATGCCAACTAAGCATGCTCAGTTCTCTTTGGGCTATGCTTGTGGGATGGAAGTTCCCTTAATTTCTCACCCGCCTAAGTGTTTTTGTACTTCTGCAAACTCTGAAGTCCCTGATTTGCCCATCATTCAAATGTTGTGCAGGCACCACATCATGTGATCGATTATGTGAGGTGGGACTTACATAGCCCTCCCCCCAACCCTTTATTTAAGTTGGCAGCCCTGTCTGTCATGGATGCTTTAGTCAAGATTGTAGGGGGTTGGACTAGATGGCCCTAACAGGCCCCCCCCAACTCTACAATTCATTCATAAGCTACATACACTGGAGAGGGGAATATCTGGGCACATTGGATTGGTGCTGCATTTTGATTCCTCAGAAGCTATAGATAGTCATGCTTTTAGTTTAGGGAGGTTATTGAAATACCCAGGTATGGGAGTTGAGATTGGGGAGTGTGTGTGTGCGTGCGTGCGTGTGTGTGTGCGTGTATACACAAATACAGTGGTTATTTCTGGGGCGGGACAGGGGTACGCATACCCCTAAACATTTTGTGAATCTAAGTTTGGCCTCATTGAGGGGCAGTATTTCAATATGAGTAGGAAAATAAGAGTACCCCTAAACACTTTTTTAGATGGGGGGAAAGCACTGCACAAATATATGTGAATGACCAGACTGATCATTAAGTCTTCATGCTGTGTGTCTATAGTAAAGAGAAAGTACAGACAGCAAAAAAAATGGGAAGATCTTGTTTTCACATTAAAAAGCCCAGCCAGGGCTTACAGTACAAATTCCGTGGCAGGGGTTGAAAGGGTCGGTATCTTTCTTTCAGCAGCTATCGAAAGCAGGCTGACTAGTTTTATTGCTACCCTAATAACAAAGAAGATGTTCAATCTGCTGATAATTTGATTCTAATTAGAACTTCAATTCACAATGCTGGAACTGCACAAAAATGCATAAATGAAACAGCAATTAACCTTTAGTTCTGGGCTTATTTTCCTCCTCTCAACATGGGTCAGTTGCCATAGAGATTATACCTATGTGATTTGCAGATGTGACTCAAAAGCGGCCGGGGTGGGCATCTCAGTCTCATCTCAGTGTGGCACCAGGATAATTAAAAATCTGTTAAAAGCGAAGAGAAAGTAGATCTGAAATTCAAAGGGGTGGGGGAGGCAGCTAAAGAGAAAGGGGCAGCAATAAGGGAGAGACTTTGAAAACTCTAATAAAGGCAGGCCACTTGCATTGGGACAAAGTGTCCTAGTCCTTAGAGACAATACCCATTGAAGTGGGTGCAGTTATTATGGCCATCTGGGATACAGCTTCTCTGCACTTTGTTCATTCTAAAATAATTACCCTAGTAGTTTGTATATTAAAGCTTATATCAGAACACATATTCATCAGAACACATCATGGCTTCTCTGATGATAGAGTCCTGGCTCCAATCTTTAGCAACATCTCATATACTATAAGTTGTAAGTTGTTTTAAGCTGTTGTTAATATTTGTGTTTTAATGTTGTAACCCACCCTAGTGAAGGATGGGTGATTAGTAATAATAGCAGTATCAACAGTATAGTGAAAACAATGAAATATGGCTGCACAGCCACTACTCTGGCCTTCTCCTCATGATGTGTGGCTTCTCCTGGCCCTGTCCTGCTGTGCGCACATCAGCATGGATGTCTGAGGTGCGGAAGGCTACACACAGAGACACCTGTATCTATAGACTTCCATGGGACTTCAAGCCCTTTGTGATCAGTGGTCTACATTCATAGGCTTCCCCACTTCAGACAAGCAAGGGTGGGGCCATGGGGAGTTACATCTCATTAGAGGCAGAGGGGCAGAGGTCCCTTCCTACCCACATTGCCTCTTCATACAAATAATGTGTGAAAGAGACTAGGATATTCTGCCAGTTTATTCACATGCATATGGTGTAAAGTAGCCATCATCAGCCTGAAATCCTCAGAATGTTTCATCAGCCCCAGTTAGCACGGCTGATGATAGAGGAATGATAGGAATTATAGCCCCAAACATCTGGAAGGTGCCAAGTAAGCGAAGAACATTATAGGTCAAAGCATATGGTGTGAAACTCCAGCTGATGCCACACAGTCAAGTGCAAAGAAGAAGAAGAAGAGTTTGGATTTGATACCCCGCTTTATCACTACCCGAAGGAGTCTCAAAGCGGCTAACATTCTACTTTCCCTTCCTCCCCCACAACAAACACTCTGTGAGGTGAGTGGGGTTGAGAGACTTCAGAGAAGTGTGACTAGCCCAAGGTCACCCAGCAGCTGCATGTGGAGGAGCGGAGACGCGAACCCAGTTCCCCAGATTACGAGTCTATCGCTCTTAACCACTACACCACACTGGCTCACTGTGCAAAGTCTATCACAGTATGTTATACACTAGTTTGCAACCTTATGCTGGTCACACTCTGATAGAGATTGAGCCTTGCACTCAGATTAAACTCCATCCCAAATTGTTTCCATGCCATTGGATTGTGGGCCAAACTATACATGCAGCTTAGCACCTATATCGTTTCCTTCATGGAGCACAAAGAAGCTGTTGGAGAAGGGAAGGAAGAGACCTTTAGTGGAAAAGTCTTAAGAAATGCCCCCTCCCATGCTGGTCTTCTGCTTGCACATTCAACTACAGGGATGAGCTACACTTTGTGATCATCATGTGTAATTTGGACCTAATATTGCAAAGCCTTCCAGCTTCTTTGACCTGGAGCAGGGATGTGTTTGCTTCAAAACCACTGTGTTCACCAGAAAGTGGTCCAGAATCCAGCATTACATTTTGCCCCACAAACTGATTCCCCCATGAGTAGTCATGCTTCACAATGAAGATGGTACTATCTAATAATGACTGCTTCCCAATGCACATGGGTAATTATTTATTGAACTTCCCTGTTTAGGGAAGTTTTTTATGTTTGATGTTTTGTCGCATTATTATTATTATTCTGTTGGGAGTCGCCCAGAGTGTCTGGGGAAATCCAGCTAGATGGACGGGGTATAAAATAATAATAATAAGAAGAATAACAACAACAACAACAACAACAACAAACAACAACTTATTCTGCCTCGTGTGCCGGACTATTAAAATTATGCAAAAGTTACATCATAGCCATTGTTTCTTTAACATATTACAATGGTGCAGTGTAGATATTTTCATTTGGGAATGGGAACATACAATATTATTGCTTTAGCCCAATGTTTCTAAAACTTCTGTCCCCAGCTGTTGTAGGACTACAATCATTCCTAGCTAGCAGGACCAGTAGTCAGGGATGATGGGAGTTGTAGTCCAACAACAGCTGGGGACCCAGGCTTGGGAAACACTGTTTTAGCCTGTTGTTGGCATTCATCTGTCTTGAGAAACAATGGAGTGCACCTTTGGGGGTGAAGTCAAACTGCTGAAGAATTATAGCACCTGCTGTGGATGCAGAGATCAGTAACGCAGAACTGCTGCCTCTCACATTGTTTTTGTTGTGTTAGCTGCACCAAAGTGACCATTCTGGAGTGCAAGCAGTGTGTATGGAGGTCCTGGTTTGTCCAGATGACAAAACTCGGTCTCACTGATGTGGTACAAAGGAAAGTGGAGCAACATGTTTGACACCAGTTTGCATGCAGGAGTTGATGGAAGGAGGTATATAAGACACCATCAAACCATCTTAGGGACTCCACTCCAGATTTGTGTAAGGTTTACTCCTTAGCCTTTTATTTTCCTGAAGATGTCCTGCAAAGCAGCGTGAATGGATTTTTTTTCTCAGGGTTCACTCCCAAAGCCTTTCTCATGAATTCGTATAGCTGCAAGGCAGCTGACGTTTAGGATCAGCATTTCCTTCTCCTAGATGGACTACTTTCCCAGGTTGACAATCACCATCTGCCTCTCTTTTCCTTTTACAGCATGTGTAGTAACCACCTTCTTGACTATTGGACCCACTTTTGGTCTCACCAGCTCAATCTGCCAGAGCCTGTTTTTCGCATTCAGAAGAAGTCCCTAACTTATCAAGGGTTTGAGACCCATCAGCTACCCTCACTTGGTTTAGCCAGCCAGTCAAAGCTGTTTCCCAGGGTTTGGCCACTGTCACATGCTGACAGTTTCTAGGTGGAAAGCTGAGTGCAGGGAGGGAACCAGAGGTGGACACATTACCCCAGAAGGAGCATGACATTTGCCCCACCAGAGGTGGTACCCCTCTCCTAGCACCTCATACCCCTAGCTCATCCTATATAGAGTAGAATGATCCTAATCACAATATGGTGCCAGATTTCATATCTATGGCTATAGGTATGGTCAAGGCTTTTTTTAAGCCGGAACTCAGTTCCGGCACCTCTCAGGTGGGCACCATTGTCACGGAGGCGTTCATGGCACCTCTTCTTCTAGAAAAATAGCACTAGGTATGGTCCTATGTCCATAGCCCTGCACCACTTGTGATCTACCATCAAAGAGCTCCAAGCGATATGATGTTTCTGCAATTCTAGGCAGGGAGCAAAAACAAATTTATTTAAACTTTAGTGGGTCGCCATGCCTGGCTAGTGTGCTGTGTTAAGCTGGGTGCATCACAAGTTGTACAGGCCAGGATTCTTTCCACACTGTGGCCTTTTAGCATTGCTGAGGCATTTGCTAATTAGTTGGAAGTGAAATTAAAGCTGTGAAACCACATGGCACTTAATAGAGTGCTATATTCCCAATTAAAATTCCCCAGTGTCTAGTCCAACAGGCAAGAACATAGGCTTACTCAGATGTTAGATCCATTCTATTCTAGAGAGCAGGAACAGGAAGGCAGCCAGTTGCAAAGGTCTTGAAGTTTGGTGTTGTTGGAAGAAAGTTGCTACTTCTCCCATCTTACTGAGAAAACAACCCTTACTGAAACCAACCCTTTAATCAGTTGTTGCCTGTTCCCTCCCTGTCAGAATCAGCTTTATCATTCACCATTAAAATATTCTTACATTTTCTTGGGAATAAATAAAGTTTTGATTTCCCCCTGTCCTCCTGGAAATGCTCCTAGTATGCTCCAGGTCTTCTTAGTCCCAACATTTATATGAAGGGATCCATGAAACCTTGTCCAGGGTAGAAATGGAGGGAATTTTGATAAATTTGCATTTAAAGGCAAACCTATCAAATCCACACTTTATGAAACAATACACAAACTGAAACACATCATCCTTAGAAGTTTGCATGTCTCTGGATTTTACAGTGCTGTTCTCCTGCCTAATAATGTGTGCACAAATGCCTAGAGTAATGTGCTCATAAAAGTGCATGTGTTAGTGAAAATAACATGCAAAAAATCATGATTTTCAGGAAATTTGCTTTGTAAAAATGTGTACATTAGGGGAAATTTGCATACAAAAATGTGTTTATTTGTAGAATTTTTCACTAAACTGCTGAGTAATTTTCATTGGGAAATTGCTGCACAAATGTGGATAACTAAATTTATGATTGGAAAAATGAGAAACTGAGAGAACCATAACGGGCAGGTCCATGCATCGCTAGTCCAGAGTCATAGCCATGTGGGGTAAGGTAAAGGTACCCCTGCCTGTACGGGCCAGTCTTGACAGACTCTAGGGTTGTGCGCTCATCTCACTCTAGAGGTCCGCAGACACTTCCGGGTCACGTGGCCAGCGTGACGAAGCTGCTCTGGCGAACCGGCACCAGAGCAGCACACGGAACGCTGTTTACCTTCCCGCTATAAAGCGGTACCTATTTATCTACTTGCACTTAAGGGTGCTTTCAAACTGCTAGGTGGGCAGGAGCTGGGACCGAACGACAGGAGCTCACCCCGCTGCGGGGATTCCACCGACCATACAATCGGCAAGTCCTAGGCGCTGAGGTTTTACCCACAGCACCACCTGCGTCCCTTGCCATGTAGGGTACAAGGAGTCAAATGCTTCTTGCAGGAGGGGAAGAGTAGTTATCTCTATATCCTGAAGGTGTTAGTTCTACAAGATCGTATTAACCTGCAATGCAAACGTACAAAATCATTGAAAAGGAACAAGAGCACAAGTAAAGAGACATCTGCTGATACATCTATAACTTGGCATTTTTCTAGCATCTCCACTCCTTCCCACTGAGGTCAGAAATTGTTCTGAATAATCCCGCACATAATCAAACCCCGTGGCAAGGGATGTTCTGAATCACTTTACGCAACTGCACCAGGCTGTGCCTAATATGTACATAAAGAAGCTATTGTCTCCGTTGCGTGTGACAATTCTTGCTGGAATGTCTCAATGATATGTATGTGAAGGGTAAACGTGCCACCTGGGATTGCTTAATGGATGCTGTAATTAGCAGCACCAATTAACTAATTGTTCACCTGTTAGAAGATAATACAGAAAACAGCCAGCCAGCCTTCTTGTGCTGTCCCTAATGGGTTTGTGAAACTGGTGGCTGGAAAAACAGAAGCATTAAGCTCTCCTTGCTTTGAACAATGAGCTCGTGCTTCCTTTTCCAACTGCTCTTTTGCTGCCAGTCCACTGCACAATTATAGCCTACTAATATCGCTATGCCATGGCCAGGTCTTTAAGAGTTGCATGTCAAGGTCCACAAGCTACCCCTCAAATAACTCACAACACACACATAAATTTTGTTTAAGGTTTTTGGCATAATTTTGGCCACAACTTTATTGAAATACATAAATGTGTGTGGTTGTTTAGGCATTGGTTAAGACTATCTGTCCCCCCACCTGGGGACAGAACTGACTTCCAGGCACCACCGAAAGCCAGTAAGGGAAAACAATATCCTAACCCCTCCTCCAATCCTAACCCCTCCTCCAATCAATTGATAACCAATGCCTAACCGCAACCTTATAAGTTGTGACGATTTGCTACGCAGTAGGCAAAAACCAAATGGCCCCAGCCAATCAGCCAGATGGACAAAATTCCTACCAGGCCCCTGCCCCAATGGCAGACGACCCCATGACAGGCATAGCAAGGTCAATGCAAAACCCAATAAAATTAGGGTGAGTGGGTGATCCGTTGCACGCAGCGAAAGAGAAAGCTCCAAGCTGCGTTCAAAGGATTTAAAACATCCAATTGCACCAAATTGGTGCAACATCCCTCCCACCAAATTGCAACATAGGATTTACCCCAGCAATCCAGCCATCCAATCGTTGCCATAGGCTTCCTTAGTAATCCTGCCTGGCAACAGAGGGGTGGCCTGGTGGACCCCACCACAACACGTGCTCTCCATGAGGGAGAACACGCTTTGTGTAGAAGCTGGTGAGAATCACCTAGTATTCCTGGCACAGTAATTTAATAGGGTCAGGAAAACAATGGCTTTACCAAGTTGAACTTGGTATGATTCACAATATGGAGTGCATCCTTTCCAGTCTTTCATGGGTAGAATATTAAAATAAAAAAAGAAGCAAAACACCGTTTGTGGTATTTAAGTTCTTCTGCATTTTGTTTCAGTCTTGGGACCAGCATATGTCAAGCATTTCCTAGCCTTTCTATGCCTTACTTTTGTTTACTACAAGGAGGAGAAATTTGTTGGACTCCCATGAGTCCTGGTCAGCATAGTCTACAGTCAGGGATGATGAGAAATGTCTAAAGGGCCACAATATCCCCACTCCTGGCTTGCTAAGTAGCAGTCATTATTGAAGAGTGTGTGTGTGAAGCAAATCAGAACTGCATGGTTGGGGAGAGGGTGAAACATTTCTCCTCATTGGTCCTGATCGGGGCCATTGAACCCACTGCTATGTGCTTCTGAGGCAAAAGACAGCTGCAGGACTGGGACCATGGCAGTATAACCAAGTGCTAAATACTCTCTCCTTACTAAACCATGGTCCCAATTAGGAATGGGTGAATTGGTCAATTTCGTTTTCTCACCATTGCTCATTTTCTCCAGTCTTAAATTTAGTTCTCCATATTCCTGCAGTAATTTGTAAATTCTTCTATACAAAACCCTCTTGAAAATTGGTCAGTGTGAATTTATCCAGACACTTTGTATGCAGTTCTGATGCATATAGACATTTTTGCAAGCAATTTCCCCTAGCATAACACATTTTTCTATGTTATTTTAACTAATATAAGTATTTTGTGCCAACTTTACCCTAGCATATGCATTTTTGTACACTTTACTGGCTGGAATAGGGACGCGGGTGGCACTGTGGGTAAAACCTCAGTGCCTAGGACTTGCTGATCGTAAGGTTGGCGGTTCGAATCCCCGCGGCGGGGTGAGCTCCCGTCGTTCGGTCCCAGCTCCTGCCCACCTAGCAGTTCGAAAGCCCCCCCAAGTGCAAGTAGATAAATAGGGACCGCTTTATAGCGGGAAGCTAAACGGCGTTTCCGTGTGCAGCGCTGGTGCTGGCTCACCAGTGCAGCTTTGTCACGCTGGCCACATGACCCGGAAATGTCTTCGGACGGTGCCGGCTCCCGGCCTCTTGAGCGAGATGAGCGCGCAACCCTAGAGTCGGTCACAACTGGCCCGTACGGGCAGGGGTACCTTTACCTTTTACCTTACTGGCTGGAATACTGTGTTGCCAAATTCAATATAAACAGGATGAACCAGATGCACAAATATAAGATGGGGCACACCTGGCTTACCAGTAGTATACGTGAAAAGGATACTGGGGTCTTAGTAGACCATAAGTAACACAAGTCAACAGGGTAATGCAGTAGCAAAACTATTGTTATTCTAGCCTGCATCAACCAAAATATAGTGTCCAGGTCAAGGGAAGTCATAGTACCACTCTATTCTGCCTTGGTCAGACCACACCTGGAATACTATGGCCTGTTCTGGGCAGCACATTTTAAGAAGGAAACACAATTTAAGAAGGATATTGATAAGTTGCAATATGTGCAGAGAAGGGTCACCAAGATGATCAAGGGTCTGGAAACCAAGACTTATGAGGAAAGGTTGAGTGAGATGGGTATGTTTAGCTTGGGAAAGATGAGGCTGAGAGGAGATATGATAGTTATCTTCAGATATCTAAAGGGCTGTTGCAATGAAAATGGAGCAAGCTTTTTCTCTCTTGCTCTGGAGACTAGGGCCCAAGCCAATGTATTCAAGTTCTAAGAAACTAGATTCCAACTAAACATCAGAAAGAACTTTCTGCTCAACAGTGGAACTGACTCTCTCAGGAGGTAGTGGGATTTCCTTCACTGGAGAGTTTTTAAGCAGAAGTTGGGTGGCCATCTGCCATGGATGCTTTCATTGAGATTCCTGCATTGCAAAGGGATGTACTAGATGACCCCGGGGTACCTTCCAACTCTACAATTCTATGATTCTCAGAAGTGTTAATTTCAAAGGAGTGCTTTATTTTGGATCATATGCTGTTTCAGATAACTGTTTCAGATTTCTCTCACCCCTAGTCTCAATATGGATCCATCTGCAGCTACTGCTTAGTAAATAAAAAACAAACAGGCAAAAGCAATCACATCCTTAAGGTACCATCTCTTTTGGTCCTTAAAACTGTAAGGAGATAACCTTTCACCGATTAAGGTAAGCCTGTAGCAACTGCAAAAGTTTTCTAGATACAAGTACAGTGGGAAAGATAAATATGAAAATATAAAACCCAGTAATACCAATTCATCTCTGGCCCTAATTGGAGTGTACAAGCCCCTTCCAAGGTGGAGAACAGATATAAAGAAAAATGTGTTAGTCCTGATATTGGCAAAGTGATAACACAATAGGTTTAAAATCAATAGAAAGAGAAAAAAACAAATTCTCATTTTTATATTATTTTTAAAATTATTACACATCCAACCTGTGAGTTAGTTCAGTGCTACTCATCAACTCACACATTGTGACTCTTAGTTGGTCCTAATAAAGGTATTGTTTTACTGCCTGTGGCTGGTGCTTCCGGCATCTATGACTGAGTCTAAGTCTAGTGAAATGGGGAGATAAAGGCCCCCCATTACCAATGGGGGAGAAACTTGATTCATACTTTTCAAAACAATATGAGAACCAAAATAGGGCAGCTGTCCATGAGCTCCATCTGGTACACATGCTGAGACCCTACCTGCCTGCAGACTGTCTTGCCAGAGTGGTACATGCCCTGGTTATCTCCTGCTTTAATTACTGCAATGTGCTCTACGTGGGGCTACCTTTGAAGATGACTTGGAAACTGCAACTAATCCAGAATGCGACAGCTAGAGTAGTGACGGGGAGTTGCTGCCAGGACCATATAACACCAGTCCTAAAGGATCTTCACTGGCTCCCAGTACGTTTCCAAGCACATTGCAAAGTGTTGGTGCTGACCTTTAAAGCCTTAAACAGCCTCAGCCCAGTATACCTGAAGGAGCATCTCCACCCCCCATTGTTCAACCTAGACACTGAAGTCCTCCTCCAAGGGTCTTCTGCTGGTCCCCTCACTGCAAGAAGCGAAGTTATAGGGAAACAAGCAGAGGGCCTTCTCAGAAGAGGTGCCCACCCTGTGGAAAGCCCTCCATTCAGATGTCAAAGAGATAAAGAATTACACAACTTTTAGAAAACATCTGAAGGCAGCCCTGTATAAGGAGGTTTTTAAGGCTTCATGTTTTTAGATATGCTTTGAGCTGGCTGAGAAGGCCCAGCCAGATGGGTGGGGTATAAATAATAAAATTTGCATAATCTCCACAAACTATGGGCAAGCACAGAGTAAAACAAAACAAAAGGGGGAAAAACTTGTTTTTCCTACTGTTTTGAATGCAAGTCACCAAGAGTAAAGTACCAATTCCTCCAGGGTTTTGTTTTTTTTAAGTCATTTTACTTTTCAGCATGAGCTTAGAATTATTTATTTTTCAACCATCTTAAGTATAAAATGGCAGCAAACTTTATTGGCTTAAAATTCTGTTGCACGCCACCCCAATCTCTGAGTGGTGCAAGATTTCTGGGCTTCCAGGCACTTCCCCAGGGTTTGTCTTTCCTTTTGGAATGAGGCACAGAGGGGACTGTGGTATCTTTATGATATGTTGTTTATTTGCACATATACAGTATGCAACCTAAGCCTATGATGGAGGGGTTCACTGCGTGAACACCCCCAAAGGGTCTTGTTTCTTGTATGGGATAGCTGCAGCCTTGGGTTCAAACAGTAATCAAACATTGCTCTCAAACTTTCTCTGACTCTCTCTCTCCAGCTTGCTGCTTTACTTCTAGGTCATACCCCTGCACTCTCAACTCCCTACTCTGGCTTTGTTCTTCTAACTAACCACGAGCTTGGAGAGGAACCTCGCCCATTTGCCATCTCACACTGAGCCCCTTTCCTTTCTTTTCCTTAATGGCCCATCACCCAGGCAATCACCTCATCTGAAGCTATCCTGGCTTATATTTTAACACTTCCTGGATCCAAGGGTTAGAAAGGTCTCGCATACAGCCTACTTCCTCCCCCCACTTTTTACAATACAGTGGTTTACAACCATAATCCTTTCCGGAGGTCCGGTTGTAAACCAAAGCAGGTTGTAACCCAAGGCGCGCTTTCGCCAATGGGGCCTCCCAAAAAAAAAAATGGGTTGTAATCCCAAAAAATTGGGTTGTAATCCAAAAAAGGGGACACACATTTCCAGGTTTGACGTGGTTGTAATCCAAAACGGTTGTAGTCCAAAACGGTTGCAAACCAAGGTACTCTTTGGAACTTGTTTAGGTTGAAATCCAGTGTGTGTGTGTGTGTGTGTGTGTGTGTGTGTGTGTGTGTGTGTGTGTTTTAAAGCCATGGAATTACCTCTAATAATTAGTTTTTAGTCTGCTTTAATCACTTCTTGCAAATGGGAACTAAGAAGTGATGAGCTCTTAAAAGTGAAACATCCTCAGAAGTGTCCATGCAGGGAAATTGCATTGTGGATCTTCAGAAGAGGGTTGCTATGCACAGGTAGCAAACAGTGGGATTCTGCCAGCACTTAGTTGCAGTGCTCCAATGAGAGAGGAAGAGCTTATCTCAAAGTTGTGAAATACTTAAAGTGATGAGAGATGTGACCAGGGCCTCTGTCCTTTTTCTTTAATTCCATTTTCCTTTCATTTTGAGGAAACTGAAGCAAACAAAGGTCAAGCAACTTGCCAAATGGTACTTAAGAAGGCAGTGGCAAGAACAAACACAGGAGATGTATAAATGGTTGAGGCAAGTGAGAGTGGCTAATATAAAATGATGCATGAGGAAGTGCTCCAATTCAAGGTTCCAGCTAGCCTGTCTTTCATGATATTTCATTCCACTCCATCCCCCCTCCCCTTCCCATGGGGTTCCATCCACCTTCTAACACTTATCAATAAGAATGCCGTGCTCATTGAGCTTGCTCAGTCCTCACTGGACTATTTGAGGGACTTTCCTTCCACTCTAACACATTTTTCCTAGGTTTCTTTTTTAACTTCGGGGTTCCCCAAAGCCTTTTGATACCCAAATTCTTGTCTGTGGATGGTGCTGTTTTGACTATATAATGATCCACACTTAGAGAATGAGTTTGCTATTAAGATATAGGATTCTACAATGGATTGCCATTGGTCCTAGTCACTTACTAATAAATAGCTGGTCTTCAG
This sequence comes from Podarcis vaucheri, assembly GCF_965113315.1. Taxonomy (NCBI): domain Eukaryota; kingdom Metazoa; phylum Chordata; class Lepidosauria; order Squamata; family Lacertidae; genus Podarcis; species Podarcis vaucheri. The sequence goes on along the minus strand of NC_138759.1, from coordinate 55,437,208 downwards.
GTGACTCCAAGAATATCCTGATCAATAGCGCAAACTTAAACAGTAGGTCTCATTAAGTTACTTCTAGGTAAGTTTGTCTAGGATTGCAGCCTTTTACTGAATATATAGCTTTGGCATGAGTTGATGAAGCTTTAGAGCTATCTCCTTCTAGCTCATCGTTCTCTTTTCCACAGGGGCCAGTCAGAAGCCACTATAAGCTTTCCCAGAGGGCTTGGTGGTAATTTCCCCAAGGTTTGTCCCAGCATCTGGTGCTCAGAAGTATAGTTTTAAAATGAAGGTCCCCTTTGTGTAATCCAGGTCTGCACAACTAAACACAAGTATGCACAGGGTTTGGGTCAGTTCCTACTGCCTCTCTAGACATGGAAGTATTCTGTTTACAAACCTGTTGTTCACCATACTGCAGCTTGGCAGTTCAGGCAGAGTGCTGATGCACAGCAGGCTTTCCAACACTGAGCATCACTGTTGCTTACTGAGAGTGGGAGGGGTGAGGAGCTCAGTGTGGTGCAGACACGATGGCAGAGCAAATCCAATGGTTGAGCTCTTCCTCTCAGGAAGTTGCAACAACACTCAGTGTTAGGAATCCAGGTGTACAGAGCCAACCTTCCAACTGCTGCTGCTCACAATTTCACAGCGTTATGAATAAGGTGTGAGAACCTCAGGTATGCCATCCCAAGCCCCTTGGAAGAAAAGTGGAATACACTTGTAATAGATAAAGAATAATTCTCAGCAGCGATATCAGGGGGGGTTGGGGAGTCCTACTTCCTGAGAGCACAAAAATAATTAGACTGGCAAGCTAAATATATAAAAAGGGTGGGTGGGCATTGCTTGGTGTAGATAGCCAAGAGTTTAAAGTCACTCAGTGAGCTTCACGGCTGAGCAGGGATTTGAACCACGATTTTCCAGTTCAAAACTGCCCAGCACACTGCTCTGACAATATAATAAATTAGTAGCTATGCAGCTTCTTGGGAGGAAAAGTCTTGCTGGATCTGACCACAGTGATCAAACCGTTATGCACCTTTAATCAACCCAAGGTGACTGATGCTTCAAAATGGTTCAGAAACTTTCTGGGGCAGACAAGGGAGAAGATAATCAATACCTCCAGCATACACATAGCTTCAGCTGAATTTGACTGTGTTCTGGAATGGGATTCAGCTACTCTTCTACAATTAGAACCTCCACAGAGATTTGAGGTACAGGGCAAAGCAATGACTTTTGCTTCATGTGGCAAAACATTTGCAGTATTCACAGAAAAATCCATGAAGGGCAGCCGAAGGCAACCCAAGTTCCTCAGATTGATTTAAATGGCTGTAATATCACATTTCCTTGGCTTGCATAAGAACCCCCTGCCAGACCTCAGCCGCCCCCACAGAAGCACAGTAATTGCTTTCCATGTATTAGGGAAACTATCAATAGCCTATTAACTTGTCATTTCCAGGTCTACACACAGAGCACAGCCTCACCTTCTCTTTCCTTGGTGACATTTGATGTCCTGCTATTTGCTTTCTTGATGGGGCCAGGGTCTCTTGGGTAAAGGAGAGAAGAATTAATGTGACACGCCCATTAAAATTAATTGCATGCAAACATTAGAAGGCAGCCAACCATTCCAATCATGAAATATGGATAAGGATTTGCTGAAAGCCATTTATATTAAACTACTTTTATGATAATATTTAACTTTTTGGCATTAAATATTTAGTGCTCTTTTATTTCCCACCTGCGACGAACCTTCAGTCTCACCCCATGTGCGTGACGGAGCAGCAAAAAAGGACAATTGCCAATAAATCCCAGCAATGGTGAACTAATCTAAGGTTCCTGTCTCACTTTGTCCAAACCATTTGCTGGAAGGTTGGGGAATGAGTAGCTTTGATATCAAGGTTCGGGGAATCCTTTCCCTCCCCTGATGGTGGCAAGAAAAAAACAGGTAACAAGAAGGGTCCTTACCACATAATTTATTCAGGATTTACAGAGAGAGACAAAGGAATGCAGTCCCTATCCATCACTGTTGTTACTCCAAGTAATCTTCTCCCCCTCTTTCCTTCTCAGTCATCAGCAGCAACTTACGGTGGCTGCGTAAGGCCCTTTGTCGGTTCACTTTCTGCTCTTCCACTTTCTCAGCTCTCCTAGTTCTAGGAGAAAGGGTGGTCTGGAATGCTTTCTAACAATCACGTGTTAGCCAGCTGTTCTGGCTCTGTTGCACCCCCCTCCTCCCTTCCATTATCTCCTAGCTCTGTCTTTCTTCTGTCTCAGAATCATGACCTTCTGCATACCACTGTTGTAATTCTGTACTGTCCTCCTCTTCTCAGGAAGATTCAGGAGGAGGAGGGGTGGCCTCCACCATTCCTCTTCAGTCCAGTCCCTGACACTTGATCATACATTTTTACTAACCTGTATGAAGTAGATATTAGCTTCCTGGTTATAGGTAAGAAAGTTGTGACCTATCTTCTGTCCGCAGGATGGAGGAGTGGAGACAGCTGAAAGGCATTTACTCCAGTACTCTGGCCTGAAGAGGAAGATCATCTGCATTCGCAGTCTTGTTTTCCAAAATGGGATATTATGCAATTGTTATGAGGGATGTGGATAGGGGAAAAGGGCAAACAGAGACCTCATTGCCTAGACTTTCTGAAATGCCACAAAGGCTATGGACAAGGAAATAAGCAATAACATTTTGAGATCAGAGGCATAAAAAATACAGTGGTATCTGAGGTTACATATGCTTCAGTGGTATCTGAGGTTACATATGCTTCAGGTTACATATGCTTCAGGTTACAGACTCCACTAACCCAGAAATAGTGAAAATAAAAAAAATTCCTTCCAGTAGCACCTTAAAGACCAACTAAGTTAGTTCTTGGTGTGAGCTTTCGTGTGCATGCACACTTCTTCAGATACACACCAGAAATAGTGCTTCAGGTTAAGAACTTTGCTTCAGGATGAGAACAGAAATCGTGCTCTGGCGGTGCGGCAGCAGTGGGAGGCCCCATTAGCTAAAGTGGTGCTTCAGGTTAAGAACAATTGTAAGTTAAGTACGGACCTCCGGAACGAATTAAGTACTTAACCTGAGGTTCCACTGTAGTCCTGTCTTGGTGGGCTGTGGGGAATGATCATAAAATTTCATCCCCTAGATATGGGGGACTAGCTTTTCTTTTCCTTTCATGATGGAAGGGGAAGGAGTGGGCAGGGTCTGGAATCTAGGAGCAGTACAATTCTAGAAAGCTTACGATGAAATCCATGTCAGCCTTGCAGGGGTGATCCTAGATTGTAAACATATTTCACATTTTGTCAGCTCCAACCTCCTGATTATTAAGCATGGCACAATGTATTCCAGCTGCCTTTGCTGATATGATGATCAAAACCCTGTAACACAAATTACATTTCATTAACAGGAAAAGGTTAAGGAATGCTTCAGTAGCTCATAAACAATTCTTATGTGGAATGGAGATGGGAAGAGGCTGGCATTTATACTGCTGGCATCTCAGCAGCCTAGAGCAGTAACAGGGTAAGGAAGGAAGGGTGGGGAGAGAAATACTTTAGCCACAAGTTACAAAAAGCATATTCAATTAAAGATTGTTCTAAGAAGGAAGATTGATCTATTGATTATCCAGCTTCGGTAAAGCAAAGATTATACTGGGCAGCTTTTGCAGTATTACGAACATCCCTTGTAGCTTGAGGAAGGAATTCGACTCACATTTTAACCCAGACTGACCTGATCCGCCCTTTCTGAAACAGGGGGTTGCATTCAATATAGTACTAAGTAAAACTATGTGCATATGGAATGGCTTCTACTTGGTCCATGGGACTTTCCCCCTCCTCCTGCATACCCTCTAACCTTTTCTAGGTTTTCCTCCAAACCTTGACTATGTTTTGGGGGGCAGGCTGCACAGGAGAGGAGACTAAAATCCCATTGCCCTAGCAGATCTTGTTCTGCACATGCAAAAAGTGAGTTATGCATGATGGAAATGCATGTGGGTTCCAATATGCACATGTTACAGTGGAATACCCACCAACATGTGAACTAAACTACAGCTATCCTTCAAAATTTACAAACCCAGCAGCGCAATGAGGTAGAAGCACTACCGCGGCCGCATGTTGAGCAGCTAAACGCCGCCCCCGAGCATCCCCATGATTGGATGGCCACCAAGGGGCGTGGTGCAGCAGCAGGGGCAGCAGGGACCAGAACGCCCCCTGCTAAAGATGGGAAACGGCTCCCACACACAACTTCTCCCCTCTGGGAGGAGGACAGGCTTTCTCTGAATTTTGCAATGCAGTTCTCCAGCCAAGAAAAGTGGGTGTGAATATAACATACCCCCCCCAAAAAAAGCATTGTGTTAGGGGAAATTGCTTGCAAAGATGTGTCTCCCATAGAACAAGGTTCCTTTTACTGTACTATTAAGAGCTTCTCTGTCTTGAGAGTAAGACTGTCCTGCTCTGTCTGCTGGAATCAGAGCTTAAGACAGGCATAGGCAAACACTGGTCCTGTTAGCTAGGGGTGATGGGAGTTGTAGTCCCAAAACATCTGGAGGGCCAAGTTTGCCTATGCCTGGTTTAAGAAATACCTGAAATTGACATCACTGACAGTTGCAACTTCTCAGACCACACAATGCCTCAGACCACAACAGTGTATAATGTTAGCCTAGATGGCTTCTTCCCAGTTGTAAAGTACTCTCAGAGAGGCTTTTTGTAACAGAGAAAGAGACAGGAGAAAGTGCTTCACCCTTCCCCTGCCAGGTATATTCCCTCTTCTCCCAGTGGCTTTTCAGGGCCCAAGTTTACCTGTGAAACATGGCTCTAGAATCCTGCAGCAGGGAGGTGGAAGCAACTAGGGACAAATTTCTGGAGAAACTGAGTGCAGAGGAGAGGTTAAACCTTCAACGTCTTCTTTGCTGCAAAGCTTTGCAACAGAGTTGTGGGTTTTTTATATTGTGGTTTCATGTTGTGAACCGCCCTGAGATACATGGATATAGAGCAGCATACAAATGTTAATAGTAATAATAATAGTAGTAGTAGTAGTACATTGAGTTGATTCTTACAGAAAGCTTCAGTGTAATAATCTCACCAGGATACTTTGGTGTGATTCTATACAAAATTAGGCAAAATTGATAGCATCTCAGAGGTACAACACTCATCTCAAAATATGGTTTAACATACTACAGCAGATCCAAATTTAGCGTAATATTTCTTGGTGAGAAGAATCAATATTTTAAAAATTCAGTTAGATCTGGAAAAGATATAATTCATTAAGGAATACGTGCCAAAAGATCTGCAATCTAACAACACAGAAAATCACATAGAGTTATGGTCTCCTAAACCTAAATATCAAAGAAACTATGTTTGTGAAACATTAACTTATGTCACACGTGGATTTAGCCCTTACAGAAAGATCTAGGAAGATTTCACTAATTATGGTCTAGATCCTCAACTGCAATATGGATTTGGGCCAAGTCAGGGGACCTGATTTTTCCCATTCCTCAACCCACCCATTCAAGTTCTTGGGACTCCTCATGCCCTCTCCCCCAAAGCTGCTCCTGAGGTTTGTGGAACCTTCTGAAATGGAGTGGGGGATATGGCACAGAGGGTTACAGTAAGTAGAAGGAAATCAGCTGCTAAGGCCAAGCCACTATTCTGCAATTGGATTCAAGAGTAATGGGCATGCAAGCAAGAGTTCCACACTGGAACCTTGATTGCATGGCAAGTTCCCACCTCCCCATCAGAAATAAAGACACAAGACACAAGAATTTGAGTTAATGGGTCAAATTAGGCCACAACTTTATTGATTACAGGAATTGAGCGGTATTGGCTTAGGCATTGGTCCTATCAACTAACCAGCTTCAGCCCACTTGCTTGAAGACCGGTAAGGGTTAACCACCAGTAGGGGGAGTCCCGCTGATGTATATCAACTAGGAGCTCCCCTGGGGTCACCGCTCGGGGGCGTGCCGTGGGCCCACACCTCCATAGGCTTAGGACAAGGCCACGCCCCCCAGAATCCTTTACCAGACTACCCTTTGTTTTGGGGGAAGGTGATGGCGCTTCCTTCCCCCTTCATCTGCATAACAATACCCCTACCAATGCCTAACCGCCACTCGAGCCCAAGCTCGCCGCCAATAACCTCAAACCTGTAACCAATCCCTAATCCCTGAAATAATATCACCCAGCCAAACATCATTTCCGGCATCCGAGAGATGCACGCTGAAAGAGGGAGATCCTCAGCCACGCCAGCCCTAAATAGAGCGGGCCCCGCCTCCCGGGCCAGCCGATTGGCTGGCTGGGGGGATGACGCGTCCGAGGATTCCCCTGGTATCGCGGGGGCTAAAAGCCAGCCCCCGCGTGTGTGGGGAGGGGCGTGAAGCCCACAACCCCACCTCCTCCCTAGCTCGGAAGTGGCTCTATGAGATAAGTATCACATCTACCAAGGTTAGGTGACTGAAGATCATGCAACCAAGGGACCATGGCTGCTGAGTATCTGCTTTGCTGGGGCTCCTTCTCCTGAATTTTGATTCTGCAAGTATGCTGCATTGTCCACTGCCCTAAACTATCTTTGGGAAAGTACTGAAGGAATGCTGTAGTTACATCCCATTTATATAGATGGCATTTTATAAGTATATATTAAAATTATTATTATGAGGAGAGGAAAACCTTCAAAAGCCTGACGACTAGTTAGAAAAATAAGTCTTTAATCGTCCCTCTATGAGAGAAAGTATTCAGAAATGCAATGGCTTAATGTAAAAATGTATAAAGTTAAGAACAAGCTTAGCAGGGAAAGGAGGAAATAGCAATAAAAAAAAAATAGCATGGAATATTGCTCGAGGTCCCGTTAATACAGCAAATATATTGACTCGTGGAATGAAACAGAAAAGTTAACACATCACACTAAGCACCCACAGTGCAATTGTTTGTGTGCAACAGAAAAACTAAATAGATATAAGAAGGAGGGAGATGTTCCAATAGAATTTATAGCAATATATTTTCTCATAGAACTTTAGCTCCACTTACTGGCTGTAAATTAAAATCCTTCAATTAGAACATAATTCCTCTGTGGAATGGCAGCCTTTTCAGCTGGCTAGATTCTGCTTGCTCAGAGTACATGGAAGACTGCTTCTCATATTAAACTATCAGTGGACGCTATTATTTATGGTTGTATGGCTCCACATTGGGCCATCATGTTTGTCAACTCTTTGCCCATGTAGATCAGCTAGGCTGTGTGGAGTCTTCCATGGAAGTACAAGCACCTGCCCTGAATTAGAGGTCCTGAGGCTGCTGTCTTATATACCTGGAAATAAACCCCATTGAACTGAATGGGATTTATTTCTGAGTAAACATGTAAAGGATTGTGCTGCAAGTGCTAACACAGCTTTAAGAGTGTAAATCGCATGATGCAGAACGACTGTGCCAGAGAATGGAAAACTGAGGGGAAAGACAATTAAGGAAGAGCACACTGGATTAGAGACATTTAAAAACGCCAGTGGTTTTTGTTATTTGTTTTTTAATGGAAATCCATGGCTTGGGACTGGGGAAACCAAACTAGCAATAGAAATTTTTCTCAAGAATTAATTCCAGAAATGTGCGTGCATGCCAGCACTCTCTCACACAGATGCCTTGTGTGGTGGAAGAAGCAGGTGATGTGTTTGGATTTGACTGACATTTTGGCCAAGGATTTAAAATTATGTTTCAAAACACCCTGTTGGTTTCTAAAAGCTTTTCTCCCCAGGAGTGTGCTTAAAAAATACCGGTTAAGAATGGAACCAATTGCACTAATGGGAATCTTTGATACACTTAGATGAATCTCTTTCAGAATAAAAAGGCACATAGCTCAGCAGCTGGAGTCAAGGAGGGCTGGACCCATCCTTCCTGACAACGTAATTGCACACAGCAGGGCCATAAGCAATTTGTCTGTTGTCTGCCTGGGAAGCCTCTTTTCTATATTAAGCTTTAGCCACAGGTGTCTATATAGACGCTGCTTTTGAAGACCAAGCTCAGGAAACCAAAAAGTCAATAGATACAAGGGGCCAGCTGAGGCCTGGATCTATTTGAGCCCAGGGTTTCAAATGCTTTCTTGCTGAGCTCTGGCCTGCCCTGAAGAGATTGAGGGATTCAGTTAGGACCTTAGGCTGGCTTTCTATGCAGTTGAATTATATCCCTTTTGTGCTCTGAGGGTTTGCTTGCTTTTCTCTTTTTCTTATAGGGTGGCCAGTTTGATCAACTGACACTTATTTGATTTACAACTAAAAGGAGATGCAGCTACCAAAAGCCTTACTGATATCCCATTGTGAATCAATGTACCAGATGGTTAGTTTTTTAAAAATCACTGTGTACAAACCTCTTTCCGCTTCTTTTTCGAGGGCATTGTCTCTTGGTCTACTCGATAGCTATTTCAGCAACACAGAGCTACAGGTCTACCGGTGGTGGCAGCACATAAGACAAGAGGGGATCTACACCAATATGTGACAGTGTGCAGGTGAAGATGCTTCAGATCAAATTTTGTGAACTGAATTTAGTGACACATCAAAAGTGGTTGGAGCCTGCTGGGTCTTTCTGAGTCATTTTAGATAACTCTTGGGAAAACCTTAGGCTTTTTATAATGAACTTAATGGAAAAATAAGAAACATACTTGTCCATCCATTCATCTGTCTATGTTATGACAGGCTCAACGCAAAGTCCTGCTGTACACAGGGCCTGTGATAGGGTTGGAAAAGGATAATTAAAGCCCAGGCTGAATGACTGCAATGGTCAAAACTGCCAGACAGGTGTCTTTGGTTTCCTACATTGACAGAGTTTTGGCTTACCTCTGCTCCCTGGGCCACAATTTGATTTCTGACATTAATATCAATGGGTCTACACTGAGTAGAATTTAGTTGGCTACAACCCAGGGTTAATTAGCCGCTTCCTCTCCTTACCTTTGTCACGCTTTCTTTTATTGTGACATAGTGCCCTGTGACATCATGCTCTTTTGCAAAACAGGATTTTAAAAAGGGCTGATGGAGGGAAGCCATTGATCAAAGTCTCCATACATACAGGGACAAAGGAAACAGAAACTGACTAAGGAAGGTGCAAACGAAGGGCAAATCATCACTAATGTTCGGGCACACTGAACATGAATCAATGAGAAAGAGATAAAGCAAGGTGGATATTTCTTATTAAAGTTGCAGGGGACCTCTGCTATAGGAGATTTATTTTTGAATAAACAATATAGAAGGATATTGGTCACAGGAACAGACACAGCAGATAATATAGCACTATATTAACTACAATTTAAATCATGTCTGCAACTTATTGGGGGGAAGCACTGCTTCAGTAGCAATATACAGGCCTGGTGTAGAAGCAACACCAGCTTCAGACTGACTTATTTGGCATTGAGAAGGATTGACTGAAGTTTCTAATAACAAATGGGTACATGTGACACTGTGCAGTTCAGAGCCTTTTCCACTGCTGCCTCTGTCTACAAAAAGAACTCTGAAAGAATTAGTTTTTGTAGAAGACAATCAAATAATAGAAGGCATTTGTAGGTTCTCTTTGAAGTCGTAATTGAAAACAAAGTGGATTTGGCTTCTTCACGAAGCAAGGTTCATTGGAGGAAAGGAACTGCCTTCACCACTAAGTGTCAAAGTATTCTGGCCTACTAGCATGCTGGGTCAGAGAATAAGAGAATTGTACCAGCGGAGGGGGCAGTGAGATGAGGGAGAATCGTAAAGCCAACTTTGAAAGCCTGCTCAGATGCTCATAGCATAACATCTTGTTGTGTGTAACAAGATCTATTGAACGTAATAGAAAAAGGGGGTCTCAGAGGCAATTGCTTGGGATCTCTGCAATAAATCAAATCTCTGTGCAGTTTAATGTTGTGTCACACTTTTTGTGCCCCACTCCCACCCTCCGGCACCATAAATATTGTCAAAAGCAGGAGCTGGACATTCCTGAAGAATAAAAGAGAGGTTGAGGTCAAATTGTGACAACTCACTGGATAATATTCTTCCTCACGACCTACCTGGTAGCATTTAAACTGTAGGCTTTAGTGGTAAGACAAGTCCTGTATAGGCAGAAAAACACCAGCCACTTTGAACTCATCCCATGCTGTGTGGGAGAAAATAGCAGGTTATGCGTGTTTATTGTTAAGGTGAATGATTTCCTTTGGCCACCCTTGTGCTGTTGCTTGACACCCATAAATTAACATCACATAACTCTTTGCCCCACACAATCTGTCCATGCCCTTATTTTATTTTTTCTGGGATTATCATTAGAGCTCCTGTCGAGGCACCAAGTTTATCATGGAAAATTCGGAAACAGCAGAGGAATCCCAAAGAGCTTTTAGGCCACACGCATCCATTCCTCCAATAACTATTTGCCACATTGATGGCTCCTATTTTGCCTGGAGAGCCTCACAGCTGAGCTTCCAGAGGCAGGAAGACTTATATGCCTTCCCTCTGCCAAGTTTTTCAGATGCAGGGGAAATGTATGTGCTTTTTCCTCTTAATAGGCACTGTGCAAAAGAAAAAGAAAAAGTGGTCAATACTATATTTCCTGGGCTCCTTTGACAACAATGTATTAACCAACAGATGCTGTTCCCAGAATTCTGCAAATTTCTCATAACTCTGAACAAGGAGCACAACCCAACAGACTTCTCATTTGTCAGAAAGAGTATATTTATTCATTCATAGTTATGGGGGGGGGATTTATATCCAACCACACAGCCCCTCAGGATGGCTAGGTCTGATAACATGAATTTACTTCTTTTTTCTTTCCTTCTTTACTAGCATTCTGCACCTGAATCCAGTAAAGCTCCTCAAAGTGACAGGACAAACTCTGAAATAGAAGTGTGGAGACAGGACATTCGGTTTTAGGCATCTACAGCCCCACTATCCCTGAGCAATTGTTCCAATGCCTCCCACAGTGCTCTCTGCAGCTCTCTCCATGCACAAAGAGGTATTTTTTATGGAACTTACAAGAGAAACTATTCAGACATCTGAGACTTGGCTTGGAGGGGTCAGGTAGGGTTGTCATTTGTCTGTAATTTCCCGGATATAGCCGGGATTCAGCCGTCGGAAACTGTGTCTGGGCAGAAATCGCTGAAATTTCCAGGAAAACCTGGACGTATGGCAACTCATGTCGGAAGTGTAGATTTTTGTGGGGAAAGGTAAATTACCCCTGGATGGTTAAGTCCAGTCAAAGGCAACTATGGGGTGCAGAGCTCATCTCGCTTTTCAGGCCGAGGAAGCCAGCGTTTGTCCACAGACAGCTTTCGGGGTCACATGGCCAGCATGACTAAACCACTTCTGGCACAATAGGACATCGTGACAAGTGCCAGAGTGCATGGAAATGCCGCTTACCTCCTGCCACAGCAGTACCTATTTATCTACTTGCACTGGTGTGTTTTCAAACTGCTAGGTTGGCAGAAGCTGGGACAAAGCAATGGGAACTCACCCCATTGCACGGATTTGAACCACCAACTTTCCAATTGGCAAGTACAAGAAGGTTTAGACCACAGTGCCACCCACATCCCTTTATCTTTTGACATATGGCAACCTTAGCCAGGAGAACTGGAGGCTGACTTTTAGTTGCTTGCACACAACCCTGAGAGCTGTGGTTTTAACACTTTGTTTATTGGATTTTATGTGGTGGGGGAAGGAGCAATAGTTGGATCACAGTCTGTTGGGAGAAATGTACTCCCACGCCCAACCAGGTATTTTGTACGCTGAGATGGGGAGAAAATGGGATAAAACAATGAGATGGTTGGAAAACAGGAATGTGAATCGAGGTGGGACATGAGTTTTATAAAATATAACAGAATAGATGGAAAATGGAATAGTGGGGAGTGGGCATGGATTGCCATTAACTAGATTGGGCCAGACCTCAAAGAGCCACAGGACTGGAGTAGTGCTGTGTGTACAACATACACACACCCAAATCCTAGGCCCTTCCAGACTGTCACTATTTTGGGTGGGATTCAGTCACATACTGAAAAATTCAGGTTGTACAATTAAAGTTGATTCGGTGTTCTTGAGCAACAAACTGCCCAACCCCCCCCCCTTTTCTTTCGATCGGGAAAGTGACAGGAAAATACACTGGAAGCCGGGGGTCAATGTTGCACCGACATGTAATAGTGACCATTCTGCAGATCAAAGTGTTCGATGGGCATATACAGAATAAGGTGATCCCACAAGTAAGCTGTAGATTGAGTTGGCAACTGTTTTGGAAAAAACCTCAGGTAAAAATCCTCCACTTGTTTCATAGGGAATCAAAGGAGCAATGAAATTGTTAATATGTAAAATTCAGAAGATAAAGAAAAACTAGCATGATGACCTACTTCCTCTCCCATTCCAGAAGGCAGATAGACCTAACCGCTTTGCTGTAAGCATTCTTGAGCATTCACAGTTCTGCTGACTCCTTAGCCCATATTTCAGTGTCAGTTGTACATAAGGAAGGAAGGAAAGGATTTTGCTGGAGGAAGGAGGGGGGGCGAGTTGTGCCCTCAAAACAAGAACTATTTACAGTTCCATAAGCATGTTAGAGATGGCTGGGTTTTCAATGCAAGGCTTGTTCGAATACATTGTCGGTCTTGTAATTGACTGTCAGCTTGATTTACAATGGCAGCTGTGATGGGTTTGGTGATTTCATTCCAAAAAGCTCTTTGAAATAAGTGAGGGGAAAAGTCAACCCACTGAAGCAACTCGATTTGTTAATATCATCAAAGTCTAGGGAAGGCTTTAGGTGCCACATCAGCTCCAAACACACTTGGCTCAGAAATGCAGCAGCCTAAGAAGAGGCTGTTTATCAAAGCCACCACAATAGCAGTTGGCATGAGGGATGGGCAGGCAGACGGGCGAGGGAGGAATGAACGGACATTCCGGAAGCAGAGCTGCGATACAAACTTCTCATACAATCATGTCCTGAGCATTAAAACATCCCAGTTCCTCCAAAGTGCACATAAATAACTTCAGAATCAGTCTGGTGTGCTGCTGCAGATACTGTATAAGCATCTTAGTTTGGCCCAGGCTGCATTTGTGATGGCACTCCTCACTATCAAAAATTATGAATCACTGACGTCTGGCTTCCTGGAAATCACGGATGGGTTTTTCCAATGCTGTGTATCAGGAGCAGCCAACATGCTGCCCTCCAGATATTGTCGGAATGCAATTCCCATTATCCATAACCACTAGTCCTGCTGACTGGAGCCGATGGGAACTGTAGTATAGAGACCCCTCCCAGATCTACATTTCCTAGCCCCTTTAACAAAGCACAAACTACAGTTTCCATGATTCTTTGGGAGTAAGCCATGACTGATAAAGTGGTATAAGAGTGCTTTAAAGGTATGGTGTGGATGTAACCCAAACTGCCTCAGCCCCAGCCATCATGGTCAGGTTGTAAAGGAGCAGTAGTTGTCACTGAATAGCAAGCTTAGATAAAGTAACAGAGATGTTGAAAGTGCAATAGAATGGAGTGTATCTGCATGCTTCTACTAGCTGCGTGAAAATGTCGTTCCTCCGGAACAGGGGTGTCCAACCAGTTGACCTGGTCGATCCCCAGGATGTTTGGGTCGATCGTGGGCTCTTTTTCGTTTGCGTGGGAAAAAGATAATCCACCCCCGCCCCCTCGCCCTGTCCTCCATTCGCGCATGATCTCTAGAATGGAAGAGGGAGTTTTCCCTCAGAGGCTGTTCGTTTCCTGGTCGATCTTTTGGTGAGTGACTTTTCCCTTTTTCCCCTAAAGAAAGCTCAACATTTTTGACCTGCCCCTCTAAAAAAAGGTCAACAGTTTTGTCTGTCCTCCCTAAAAAAAGCTGAACATCTTAGACCTGAAAACCCCACCCCCAAAAAAGGGGTAGATCACTGCCAGTTTTTTATTCTGTGAGTAGATTGCAGTCTCTCAGGATTTGGATGTCCCTCCTTCAGAAGATGGGGAAGAAGCCACTTCCTGGTCTCCCCCTAGAGGCTTGTCAGGACTTTGGAGGAGTGGGTAGGTTATATAAGGCAGCTCACTCTGCCTTCCTCTCCTGCATGCAAAGTGGGGATTAGCCGGTGGCCATGCTAGGGACAAGTAAGAGTTTATTATTCTCACCTGCAACTGGCTTCTACTGGGGGGGGCTTCCCCCACCTGCTCCATACTGTTGTGCAGGTTTAGTATAGCTATTGGTGGGAGCTGCATAAATTAGTGGATTGAACTGGTCCCTGCTGAATGTACAGGGAAATGAAAAAGGTTGGCACAGATGGTGATTACCTTGAGGCACTTTTCAGGTGAATAGTGATTCTGGAGACTTGCACACAAAGATTCAGTGCAGATCCCTTTTGAGGCTAGCCTGTGTCACTCACCCTGGGTTGTGGGGCTCCAAGGGGTCATGGGTCAGGAAGACCTCCCTTCTCATCTGAATGGTGTGGGACGAGGGGACTGGTGGAATGTAAGCCTTCTTCTCTTGCTCCCTCCCTGAAAGGCAGGGTAACCCAAATTATAACCTACTTAGAAGCCTGGTTGTCAGTTTTAAATATTTCCCATACAGTGGCTTTCACCTGTGTAGATCAGAAGTTCATTTGTATTTAATATGGTGGCCCTAGTTTAAATCCAAACGTTGTGGCATGCCTATTTATAGAAGATCTCCTTAAGCACAGAATGTGTGGGCTTTTTAACATATCCTTTACTGTTAAGTTTGGACTGAAGTCTGTATTTGGAAGGCTAAAATAGACTCCAATTGCTAGATCTCTTTCCTGACAACTAAAGGGCAAGGAATGTAGACTTACTAAGAGTGTTAAAAGTTAACAAGCCAGTAGCTGGCTAATTAGGTTTTAACCAGAATAGTTAAAAGAAAGCACTTAGCAGGCTCGTAGGTCAAAATGGTTCTTGAGTCCTATATGTAAGTAGAATAACATGAATGGTACATTCAGTACATTGCCCTGATAGCTGAATAAATGTGGGGAAGGCAAAACAGGAATGAACTATGAATTAGTCTTTTTTTTTCCCCGCAACCACATTACAAAGCAAATGGCTTGCAGCAAAATATTGATGGCTGATATCTTCTGTTAACTTTTAATCTCTGTACTTTTTGAAGCAATTATCCAAGGACAAGTTGCAAGGTGGAAAGACAGTACAGTACCGTGGCTGTATGTTTTTTGCTATTTCCTTTTTCTTTCTTTTTTAGGAGACTAGGGAAAGAGCAAAAGCCAGGATGTCTCAATCAAAATGTAAACGGCATTAGCCTGCTGCACAAGGAGCTAATGCGCAAACCCCAACGTATCAGGAGCCTGTCAAGGGAAGACTTTTCTATCCATTTGCCGGCGTGAGATAGGGACCTCGTGGTGCATTAACTTGAAAGATGCAGGTAGGGCACAGAGCTCAGATGTCGAAATGAGCTACGAGGCTGCCACAAGCTTTTGCTGTAGGACAGTCAGATTCCGGACGCATTCTGCCTGCAGTTCTAGTGGCAAAACTGCTGTAGCATCAATGTGGAATTACTTCCAGTTTATAATAAAGAAAGTGACCTCATTACCTCACCCTCGTTTTTTTCTTATCCTCCTCCTTTTTCTTCTCTGCCTCCAAGGACCTTTGATTGCCTTTTATTTCTTTTTCAATCAAGTTCTTTTTATCATCTAAAATATTAACTTAAAAGTAATAACTCATCCTCAGATGCTGGGACGAAGAAACTAATGGCTCCTCCGAGAGGTGTACCTAAGGCTTGATTTTATCTGTTTGGGCTCTAGCATTCAAATGCTTCCATCTTTAGTGAAATGGGGACTATAGAATATTAATTCAAGTGCTATTTCAAAAGCTACCAATAACCACTGGGGACCAATGGTTCTCTTTTGACTTTTATCCCCTTTACCTCCCTTGAACTGCAAGCAGGAAAGTCACACATCCTCTTCTCCTTGAATCTGCTGCTGCTGTTAAAACCAACTCTGAGGTACCCAAGTTCCTCCCTCCAGCAGCTGTCACTAGTCCACATCCATTCCACATCAGGCTGTAACAGAGATGGGGAGGGAAAGGGACAGAGGACCACCCCACAGAACCGGATTTAGGGCGGTGCAGGTGGTTCCCCCACACAGGGCACTGAACCAAGGAGACACAAAACTGAGAAGATCCATTTGGGGGCACAAAATTTTGGGCTCGCACAGGTGCCATATTACGAAATATTTATCAAAGTCTACGCATGCACATCATCAATGCATCCAAGAGGCCAGCAACTCTAGAGGCCTCTAGTTCTCATGTTTTTCTCCCCACCTGGTCCTTAGAAGAACTTTTAACTAAGAACTTGTATCTGAGTTCCCCTATTTCCTCCTTCCTTGTGTTAACAGCAGCCCTCTTCAGGAAGATCATCCTGTCACTCCAGCCTACCCACTCCATCCCTTACATATATATGCCAAAATTAATTTTTCCAGTCTAATTGGGGGAGGTCAACGTGCTCATGGAAGAGTAGGTTAACCCTTCCCTCCCCAACTGTGCCAACCAAATGCACCTGTCAGGGACTGGCTGGATGACAAGGAGTGGGGGGCACCAGCCAGGGAACCCCCAAGGGAAATCCCAAAGGAGGAAGGCTCAGAGCCTGGGGATAGGTGGTGGGACACCAAGGAGAGGTCAGAGGGAAAAGAGTTGTTGGATGTTGAAGGGGCCACAGGATTTAGTCAACAGAGAGAGTCTGTGACAGGCAGCAGTTCTGACTCAGAGGCTGAAGCAGAGGACAAGGGGCAAGAGGCTACAGAAGAATGCAGGGAGCCTGCCTCTCCTGCTGTGACAAGCTCCCCTCCCGCTTTGTCTTCAAGGGCACACAGTGTGATGCATAGCACAGAACAGAGATTAGACTTCTGGGAAAACATCTAGCAGAGGAGAAGCCTTAGAGAGGATTGAAAGCCGTCAGTCCTGGCAACTGCTCCATTGGGGCAAGACTTACTGAGTTGTATGCTGTTTCTTTGACTACAGAGCTAACTTCTGTGGCAAACTCTGCTTCTTGCTTGCTGACCTGCCCCTGACTCTAGCGTTGACAGCCCCCACACACAAATATGCTGTACTGTAATTAGGCTTGGAGAAAAAAAGCCTTCTGTTGGATCTCATAAAGAGCTTATTGCCTCATGGGAGGGGCATTTTGGGGCAGTGCAATGGGGACATGAGGGTTAACCCTTTCCTCCCCAGCTGCAATTCTACTTTGCAGGTTTTATGCAAATCGGAAAAGAATACATCATAGTAGGTTTGTCTATGCCCTATACAGTGGTACCTTGGGGTTACAAACACCTTGGGTTACAAACACTTCGGATTACAGACTCCGCTAACCCAGAAGTAGTATCTTGGGTTAAGAACTTTACCTCAGGATGAGAACAGAAATCATGTGCCGGTGGTGTGGCAGCAGCGGGAGGCCCCCATTAGCTAAAGTGGTACCTCAGGTTAAGAACGGTTTCAGGTTAAGAATGGACCTCCGGAATGAATTAAGTTCATAACCAGAGGTACCACTGTATACATCTTTTATGCCCATTACTTACTAGTACAGTTTGCCCTGTTCCTTGATCTGTGTAATTCTGCTCCACAGCTGGTATCTAGAACTCCATTATTACTGTGCCAATGTTACGACTCTTCAAGGACATTATTTGTGCCAATATTACGACTCTTCAAGGACATTATTTCAGCTCATGTGGTGTTGTTGGTGGTGGTCTTCTTTTTTTAACTATCATATTGGTACATTTTACCCAGCTCTAGCATGGCTCTAAATGAGACCAACAGAGGAAATCTCCATCAGACTTACCTGAATAGCAGTATACAGCTGTAGCACAGCTTTCCTCCTATCTAAGAGTTATTCAACAACAATCCCAAGAGCGCTGCAGACAGCAAAATAAATAAATTTTCTACCTGGGGGATTGTAAATGGTGGGAGTCTTGTGCCTAAGAGTCTCTTGGGAAATGTTAATGGGATTTTGGGATCTAATTATAGTGTAATTAATACAGTTGTCCCACGTTCTCCTCTGGGATAGAGGGCATAAGAAAGGCATTTTAATGAGCTCTCTTGGGTTTTGGCAGGTATGTTATAAGATGCAGAGCAAGAATTAAACAAATTAAGAGACACTACTCAAGAGACCACAGAAAAGAACCAGTTGTTCAGCTGAGCTAGTTTTGTAAGAATGTTGTAGGAGAAATGTCCCTTGCAGCTCCGAGATAAAGATTCAGAGTGTTGCGAACTTCAGAATGTCGGGAAGATGTAGGAGACCAGCCATTTGCAAAGCAACGATAAGATAAGATAACATCACAAATCACAAGATAAGGCCTTTAGTAAAAATTCTCATGGCTGCAACAGAATACTGCTCTTTCATTGAATAATGAAACAGCAAAATACAGGTCCTCTTGGTTAGAAAGAGGAACATAAAGATACAAGGATGGTTTTCAGCTGCTTTGCTTCAAGTTTCGTAGAATGTGAACCAAGCAATCATTTGCTAAAATCAGAAGACAGTATGAGACTTTCATTGGCCTACAGCAGGTGTGGGGGAACTTTCACCCTCCAGATATCCCTGGACTGCAACCCAGTGAAGGCTATTCCATTAGGGCAAGTGGGGCACCTGCTCACATACTTAGTTGCAGCCAGTCAGAGGATGAACACCAACCACCACTGATACAACCTCTATCATCCTTGGTGGTTGGCTTATGGGTGTTGTAGTTCAGAAATACCCAGAGGGCCAAATGTTCACCACCACTGGCCTAAAAGTTGGGTTTTATTCTTAGTTCAGGGAATATAAATTGTGCAAAAAGTGTGATATACACATGGGCAACTGTCAAATTCATTTTCTCTCACTTTTCCATTTTTCCAGCCTTAAATTCATTTCTCAACCTTTCCACATCAGTTTGTGGGTGGATAGTATGGAAATTCATCAAGATCTTACTGCGAATTTCTCCTAATATATATGTTTATCTACAATTTTGCCTAATATACACATTTCTGCAAAGCAAATTTTCTTAAATATAATTATTTTACAAGTTATTTTCACTCTTATATGCATATTTACTCTTATTTTACCCTAAGATATTCATCTTTGTATCTATTACTTGACTGGAGAACTGCATTGCAAAATTCAGAGAAATGTGAATTGTGAGCAATGGCTGTGCTTTGATTTGTGTATTGTTTCGGAATTAGGTTCACTTTTAAATGCAAATTGAATCAAATTTCTCCCCATCCCAACCATAACATTGTTCATGCATTCGTTTTCTTACACCCAAGCTTCCTTCATCTACATTTTGTTTGTATAAAGTACCCTGACTAGGAGTGAAGTGTCCCATTCTCTGTTCAGCTTGCACAGTCCAGGAATAGAAAATGGAGCCTTTTTATTCTTATTCCATTTATTTCTGTCACAGCAAAAGTTGACAAGGCTAGGCATGTTCCTGCTTAGCTTGTAACCTCTCCTCTGGGTCTTCCTCCCTCCACCCCAGCAGTCCTATGATAATAGGCTGAATCCTACTGGCTTGCAAGCAATCTTCCTTTGCCTCTTTTCCACATGCTCTACCAGCAATTATTTGCAGAGGTCAATAAATATGCCCTGACATTTATACTGTTTGCAAAGGGTGCAGAACTGTAAGAGACTTATCCCCAAACCTGAATTTCAGCTTTATCAGAAGCTATTTTTTAAAGCTGACTAGATTTGGTTGAATGGTCCGAGAGGATCAACCAAACTTTATTTCAGGGAATCTCAACTTCAGGATTGGAATTGCTTTACTCAAAATTGCTTTCAGGGTAGGTCTCAGCAGAGTGCATGTGGATATAACCACTGTGTACTGGTCCCGTGGGCTAACCGAGAGGCAAGGTCCAAGTCCAGTCCGAGGTCGAAGGTGTAGTATGGAGGCAGTCCGTAAAAGTTGAAGCTGGATGCAGGTCAGGTAGTCAGGTGAGGTCAGGAGCTCCGGCAGGATAGCAGGACAGGGTTCAGGCAGGAACTGACAACCAACGAAGTTGCTCCCGCAACTTGGGGCTGGCTGGTTTTTATCTGTCCCGAGGCACAGGGCGGCCCCAGTCTTCAGGTGACTCGCCTCTCCTGGCCTGGAAGTGAGCACTCCTCCTGCAGGAACTTAGTTCCCTCCGCCTCTCTGCCCTGAGCCTCTGTAGCTCAGGAGAGGCTGGAGGTTTACCGGACCCAGAGGCAACCTCAGCTTCCTCTGACGGGGCTGAGAGTGGAGCACCTGCAGGCAATGGGTCCTTCACCCCCTCAGGAGCCAGAGCAGACTCAGCTGGTGCCTGCACCTGAGGATCCAGCACAGGTGAGGACCCTTCAGGTTCATGCCCCAGCCCCAGCTCAGCTGGTTCTGGAGGCGGGGAATCCTGTGCAGGCTGGGATTCCTCAGGTTCAGAATCCAAATCCAAATCCCAGGCCATCACACACTGCTATACCTCGGGTTACAGACGCTTCAGGTTGCCTTTTTTGGGGGTTATGGATGCGCCGAAACCTGGAAGTACCGGAATGGGTTTCAGTGGTCGCGCATGCGCAGAAGCGCTAAATTTAAGCAGTGCTGTGGGTTGTGAACACTGCGGGTTGCGAATGTGCCTTCATGGATCACATTCGCAACCCAAGCGTCCACTGTAGTCTTTAAAGACAGAAAGAAAAACTTGCCTAGTGCTTTCTCTTTCCCTGTTACGTTTTTGTGGTATACAAATATTTCAGGAAGCTGAGGCATGCTAAGCATATTTTACATGCACAATTTCTTGTACAATTGAAAACGCTGGTAGCATTTAGATAAATTCAACAGTATGGTAAATATTTGAAGGATGTAAAATGGAGAAACGATTAGATTAGTTATAGTAAAATATGCAGGAATGATAGAGAAGTAAAATGAACCATGAAAGGAGAAGGAGGGAAGCCAATTGCTACATAGTATTATGTAAAAAAATTATTTTGAGATGTATAAACTGAAAAATTAATTAAAAAGTTACACACAAATATATCTATATCTATATCTATATCTATATATCTATATATATATATATATATATATATATATATATATATATATATATATATATATAATTTCATGCTCAAAACATATTTGTATGTTCAAAGCATTTTTCACAATCTTTGTAAGATTGGCAAGCATTCTTTTTTCTTTTTCTTTTTAATAATAATTTTCATTTCTATAGATCCCAACAATTATTTAACCATAATTTTAACATTTTCAACTTTGACTCCCTTCCCCCTCTTTCTGCGGTTCCTTACATTTATTTTTTACCTTTCTTGCATACTCCAAATTGCCTTAACTTATTATTTTACTCATCTTTTTCTCCTTGATTGGTTTACAATTTGTTTGTAAATATCCAATAAACTATTTCCATTCCTTTCTAAAAAGTTCTCTTGATTTCCTATTCTTCTGGTAAGTTTCGCCATTTCTGCATACTCCATTAGTTTCTGTACCCATTTTCTTACATCAGGACCTCTTCATCCTTCTATTTTTGGACAAATTACATTCTTGCAGCTGTAGTCGCATACATAAAAAATTTGTATACTGTTTAGGTAGTTCTAATCCCATAATTCCCAAGAGAAAAGCTTCTGGGGGTTTTTACGAATGTTATCTTAAAAATCTTTTTCAACTCCTTATTTATCATTTCCCAGTAAGCTTTAACCTTATTACAAGACCACTACATATGAAAAAGGTGCCTTCTTTCACTTTACATTTCCAACAATTATTGGAGTTTGATTTATACATTTTTGCCAATCTACTAGGTGTTAGGTACCATCTATATAGCATTGTCATATAATTTTCTCTTAAACCATAAGACACATAAATTGTATATCCGTATTCCATAATCGTTCCCATGCTTCGATTTCTATATGACCAATATCTATTGCCCAAAGTATCATTGAAGATTTCACTTGTTCATCTTTTGTCTCCCATTCCAATAACATCTTGTACATTTTGGACAACACTTGAACATTACAATTAAACAGGTCTCTCTCTAATTGTGATAGTTGTTCCCCAAACCCCCGCTTCATATCCTTTTAAAATATTTCATTCAAATGATGATATTGTAACCATGTTGTTAACATTCCTGGTAAATCCTTAAACTCTTTTAATTTAAGTTCTCCACCCTCCTCTCTTAGCAAATTTCTATGTCACCCAACTTTCCGTCATATTTTTCTTTTTCACCGCTATGGTTTCCAAAGTTGAAAGCCGAAGTGGTGTTTTAATTTCAATAAATTTTTATATTTGTCCCATATTCTATACAAATTTTTCCTAATTATATGGTTTGTGAAATCTTTATGTACTTTCACCTTTTCATACAAATAAGCATGCCAACCAAAAATATTTTCATGACCTTCAAGTCTAAGATATGCAGATTCTTCAATAGCAACCATTCCTTCAACCAGCACAGACAAGATGCTTCATAATATAATCTCATATCCAGCAGGGAGAAACCTCCACTCTCTTTCGTGTCTATCAGCATTTTATATTTTATTCTTGGGTTTTTCCCTTGCCAGATATATTTAGAAATATCATTTTGCCATTTGTTGAAGCAGTCTGTCTTGTCAATCACCGGTATTGATTGAAACAAAAATAACATTCTTGGTAATACATTCATCTTTATGGTCAACATTCTGTCCAGCAACGAAAGTTTCATTCTACCTGAAATTTGCAAATTTCTTTTAATATCCTCTCAGGTTTTCAGATAGTTATCTTTATTTAGATTTATATTCTTTGCTGTTAACTATACACCTAAATATTTGACCTTCTTTTCAATCTTTCAATCTGATAAATTGTGTGATTTATTTTTACTCTCATCATTTGTGTTTTTTTACCAGGAGCTTGGTTTTATCTTTATTAATTTTAAGACCTACTATTTCTCCAATGTGTTTTATCTCTTCTAATGCTTTCGGTATTGACTCTATTGATTCTTCTACAGATATCACCACATCGTCTGCAAATGCTTTTAATTTGCATTGTCTCTGTCCCACCCTTATTCCTTTAATTTCTTGATTACATCTTATTCTTTGCACCAAAACTTCTAAAACTAATATAAAAAATAAAGGTGACAGTAGACAGCCTTGTCTAGCGCCTTTAGTTATCTTATAATTCTCAGTCAATACATTATTTACTATGAATTTTGCCTAAACTCCTTTTATAAAAGTGTCTCCACAGCTCATATATTCCAAAACTTTAAACATAAAGTCCAATGAGAGATTAACCAGCATTCTTAAACCCGTGCCACAAGAAGAGAGGCCCACAAATTCAAATCTGAAGCATTGTGAAATAGTCTGTGTTAGTGCTATAATCAACTGTAGAGTTGGTTTGGCAGGGAGTAGCATGTTGTTTTGCTCAGTGTCACATTACCCTTAAAATAATTTCTATGCTAATTGGGAATATATATTCCAAGAACATATTCCAATTCACATTTATTCCAACCCAGAGTTCGTTCTTCATCTGTTGTGCTTGGAAAAACCTGTAGTTTGCTACTGATTATCTGTAGATTTAGATATTATACTGAACCTGCCTGGTTCACTTCTGCCTCTTGAACTTTCAGCCCTGGCTGGCTGAGGACCCATACCTCACAGCTGCCAAGGTTAGTGAGTGGCACAATGGTGGCAAAAAATGCATGCTAACCCCTAATTTTTACCTGTTTGGAGGTTGGGAGGTAGAATTACATGCTTATGTTCCCCCCCCCCATTTTTTTGGACAAGTGGGAGATATCTACCATTGCAAGAAACCCATTCCTACCCTTTATTCCTCCCAATGCAACATTTCGATTTCCAGGTTCTTAACAGTGTCCCTAGTTTAATAGATGGCATGGTTTTCTTATATTTTACCTTTTATCAGGAGATTCATGTTCTCAGCTTTGTTCAATCTTCTATATGACAATGACCTGTTAGAATGTGGGCTTGCTGCTGATGCTATCACAGTGGAGAGGAGGTCAGACCAATTGAGTTACACTGATTATAGAAGCACATGGTAGCTGCTGATTTTCCAGTGATATTTGTGTGTTAAATCTTCCCTGTGTTTCAGCACATTGACAGATCATGATTCACACACACATGCACACACAACACTACTTCATATAGCAAAACTCACAAATAGATGTTAATTCATCATGTAAAACCAGTTATGTGAATTAGCCTTGACATACAAATTAGAGATCTATAAATAAAATTGACTTGAAATTAAAAAGCTAAATGGGATTAAAATGTTGCTTTATTGTACTTCTCCATATTCCATACTGTATTGCATTGAATCAATTGCCTTTCAACAATTCCTGCAGGAACTATATGCCTGATATTTTTTTTAATGGGATATTCTTCTAGGTGTCTCAATTAATTAGTTATTTTTCAGTGTCCACAGGGAGACGGTTATTGTTGTTTTCCCAACAGTTTTTCTGAATAAAACTTTGTTTTTCTTTACCTGCCTAGAAGCTCAAGCTATACCAGTCTTTATGGGTTTTTTGCTAAGCTCTGTAATGGCCTGTTGTTATTGTCCAGCAGGGAGCCCCAGGTGGGATCTAGGGCCAAGACATCAGCTGCTTAAACAAGTGGAACGGCTGCCATTAATCTCTGCTTGTGATGCTCATAACAAGAAAATGGAGCAAGCAGGGAATTGGCTCTCAATAAAAGAAGCGTCCTTCAGCCTTACACAGTTCCATGTCCAGTCACTCATCAATATATATATCGTGCCCATAGATCATAGATCAAAGCAGCAGAGGTTGGGGAATTGCCCAAACTAGAGACCTGTGCAAAGTGGACAGTGGAGCATTTCCCAGTCAGAGAGTGATAAAATCCATCTCATGGGGACAGGGCTCTAAGAAAGATCCAGGCAAGGACTGGGGTGATGAGAGCTGGACTTGGGAAGCAAATGTTTGTTTGTTTTTTATATATGTGTCGCTTCCCATGAGGTTTGTCAAATCATTTGACAATATAATGACAGGTATAAAAACAATTACACAAAAAAAAATTTTAAAATACAACTATAAGTATAAACATATTTTAAAACAACAACACATACATAAAATATTTTTAATATTTTAATATTTTTTCCTCTCTTCCAGCCTTAATTGGCCCCTTTGGTAGGGTTTGTCCCAACCTTTCCCTCAGTGACTTAAGACTTGCTTAGTTAGGCTTTGTATAATGGAAATGGCATTGGGCAAGATCCACATAGTAAATGAGATCCTCTGAAGGGACCTAGGGAGAGGACTGGCCATTGTCATGGGCCAAGAGTCAGCTTACCTGCTCAGCAGCAGTCTGAAGGAACAGAAGGCAAAGTTACCTGCTACTGAGCAGCCTTCTTGCTCCTGATGGGAAAGCCATTTCCGAGCCTCGGGAGGAGAGGGTGTTGTGGGCTGGCCCCTCCCACAAGCGCGGGGCTGGAGTTTAGCCCCGCGAGAGCCAGGGAATCCCCGGGGGCGTGCCTCTCCGCCTTCCCCCTGCCCGCCAATAGGCGGGCTGGGGAGGCGTGGCCTGGGCTATTTAAGGCCAGGCACGCCCCGGGATCCCCCTCTTTCCCCTCGGCAGCAGAGAAGCTTTTTTTTTCCTTACCTTCCTACTCTACCTGCACAAAAATCCGTCCAGAGCAGGGTGCTTCCTTCAGCTCAGACCGGAACACCAGCAAAGAAGACGGGTATAGTATCACTGCGGCCACAGGACCGAATTTTCCCCTGCGCGGCGATTGCCTGCTTTATTCTGCTGGTTCCACAACTTGGTCGCTTTAATTCTGCCTATTTCTGCTGTACTGCTGCCGTCCCATCCCCGTGGCGCTGCATCTCCGTAGCCTTTCCTCTGCTCATAACCCTCCCCTCTCCTCTCCCCTCTCACTTCGCTGCCGCTGTGCCTTGCCACTAGCCCTCCCGTGCTGCCTCCGATTTTACCTGCTGATTTTGCCGAAATCGCTGTGTTTTTTCTGTGGTTTCTTCAGCTGTCTGTATTTGTGGGGGGGGTGATTGAAGTCGCGGCAGCCATCTTTGGCAAGGGAGTCTGCTAAGGAGAGGCAGGCGCCATATTTAAGGGCAAACGAAGCAGAAATTGTGTAAGGGAGGAAGGTCACAGCGGCCGCCATCTTGGGAAGGTCAACGTGGCATTCCAGCGGCGGCCATTTTGAGTGTGACATTTTATTGTTTTCTCCATTTCTGCCTCTGATATTTAGTGGTTGTTGTTGTACCTGCATTTAATACCGCTTTCTGGACGTTTGGTTACTTAGGGCCATAATTGTTGAGGGACGCCAGTTTGACTGAGGGCATCTCCCTCCCGGCCGCCATCTTGGTAAGGTCGCCGTGGTGCGTCCCGGCAGCCATTTTGAGTAGGGCCATTTAACTTTTATCTCCGCTTTTCCTTCTGTTATTTAGAGATTATTTAGTTGCTTTTCCTTCTGTTATTGCCCGTTTTTCAGTAGTTTTTGCTGCTTTATATTCTGGTGATTGAACTGCCTTTCTGTCTGCAGCCGAGGGTTTGTTTTCTGCTAATTCCTAGGGAACACTGCCACCTAGCGGCAGGAGTTGTTATTGCAGCCTGCGATTTGGAGACCTTATTTTACAGCGTTATATCTCCTTTAGCAGCCAGGCTAGTCACACAACAGTTCATGTTTACGCATTGTAAGAGATTTCTGGCAATACAAGAAGAGTATTAGTTAAATAGTTGGTTTTTTTTTTTTTTTGGAAAAATAGAATAAATAAAATAGAATTAAAAATTTCCTTTATTGTTACAAATCTTTTTTAGTACTAGTTGAGGAGCTTTTAAGCTGGATTAGCGTGGTAAAGCATTTAATTGGCATCAGAATTAATTACATAAGGCCGGATAGGCGGCCTCCACTATAATTCCTGGCAATAAAATTTGGAAACAGACTTAAGGTCATTCATTGGGGCATAGCTCTCGCTGTTCTCCCTTTGGTGCTCCACTCAAGTTCAGATTAAGCATAAGCAATTGGACCTGGTGCAAGAGGCGAGTGGTGCGAAGCTGACTGTTTAGATATACGCTGATTAGCTTGTAAGCGTTTAATTGGCATCGGATTTGTTTACATACTTACCGGTCAGGCGTCCTCTTTAGGTTAATTCCCCTCCCTCTAATCCCTTTGAATAAAATTTACAGATACACTTGATAATAATTCTTACTGGTGTGGTTATATAACTAAATAAATAAATAATTACATACATACATACATACATACATTCATACATAAATAAATAAATAATAATAAAATAATAATAATAATAATAATAATAAAATAAAATTAAATAAAATAAATAAAATAATATAAAATAAAATAAACAAATAAAAATAATAATAATAATAAAAAAGAGAGAAAAAATAGAAATAAAGTTTATTTATAAAAGAAAAGTAGAGGTGGAAGGGGGGGTCTGTTCGCCTTGCTAGATTTGCAGGTTTGTTAAAAAACAGTTGCGATTGCAATGGCTTCCGGAGGCGAGCAACAGCCCTCCACCTCCGGTAATCAGTCAGCGGGTGCTGCAGGTAGTGAGGGCGCACGCATGGTGTCAATATCTTGCAATCCTCAAACTTTTGACCAGCTTTTCAGGGCATTTGAATCTTTTTATAGACAATGCAGACCCGTGCCCGGGGCTCTTCCGGCCCCAGAGCCCTCACAGAACATCATACCTGACACGCCACCAGCCAATCAAGGTCAGGTTGGTGCACCTCTCGTGGCAGCAGCCAATGCCCTGCCTGTGACATCAACCGCAAGCCGCCCCAATACACGTGCCCAGTCCGCGCTATCCAGGAAGGCGGCACAAGGTGGCAGCAAGGGCAAGGCACCTGCGAAGCGTGGGGACAAAGGGAAGACTCCGGCTAAGGGGGCCAATGTCATACCCCTCTCACAAACATCAGGTATTCCGAGTGTTTTTCAGGAGGAAGAGCCTCAGCATAGCTCCACCGAGGACAGCGCAGGTTCGGGGTCCGACGAGGACCGAGTGGAACCTCAACCACCTCAGTCGGCCGCGGAGACCAACTCAGCCGACACAGGCACGCAAGGGGGTAAGAGGAAGTCAAAGAAGAAGCACACCTCCGCAAAAAAGAAGAGGAGCAGCAAATCGGACTCGGATGAGGATACAGGTACGTCCTCTTCAGATTCTGATAGTGAGGGCCCCATGGATGGCTACTGGGGTCAAGGTGAAAGTATTCATGGGATTCCTTTGTGGGCACATCAACGGAGGGCCAATTCCCATCGGAAGACCTTTAATGGGGTGCTTGATTGGAAGGACGGGGCTCTAGTAGAGGAGGTAAAAGTTGCCACCAACCAGCCCACGGATTTCATATTGGGGAACCATCTATCACAGAAAAAGAGGAATAAAATCCTTAATGGGGAGTACGTGGATATATTTACCCTCCTTCCTCCTAACAAATTAGTGGGAAGAGGTGAAAAGAGGCGCTCTTACGGTAAGAGAAGGTATAGAACGCCTAGAGCGGAGCGCACTTTCGAGAACTGGCTAGATGGCTATCAGGTGTTTATGGGGGTCATGTGCGCTGCTTATCCCAGACGCTCCATGGATCTCGTGGCCTATATGGCTCACGTAAGGAGGGCCCGCGCACTCGCGGGAGAAAATGCTGCACTGATATATGATGAGAATTTCCGCAGAAACGCGTCTCTGCACCCTACCACCCGATGGGACCTTACTGATCCAAACTACTGGGGAGAAGATGTGAATCCATACATTGATAAGAAAAATCTGGATTCGGCTAAAGTGGGCAAGACCGAGGTAAAACGGCGGCGCCAGTGTTGGGAGTTCAACAGGGGTGCATGCACACGCCCCTTCTGTAAGTACCTCCACGAGTGTGAGCGCTGCTGGGGTAACCATCCCGCCTCTGCCTGCTTCAAGGGTAAACAACAGCCCTTTCGGGGTGGCAGGGGGTACTCCCACAGCAACGCTAGGGGCGCCCCCGGATCCGCACAACTGGGAGCAGGTAACCGCCAATAATATCAACACAGCTTTACCAGAGGCATCAGCGGATCCCTCCACTAGGTTTCAGGTATCCGTTAATAATTTCGATCTTGGCATGGCTTTTTCCCCTATCCGCTTACAGCCTTTAAATACCCTGCTAAAAATATACCCTGATCGTGAAGCCGCACACTATCTATGGGAAGGTTTCTCCAAAGGTTTCAGAATCCCGGTCGCTGTTCCCCCCAATTCCGGCGTACCCCAAAATCAAAAATCAGTTAGGGAGAGGCCCGATATAGCTAGGAAAAAGATAGAGAAAGAAATCAGGGCAGGAAGAGTGGCTGGTCCCTTTGATGAGCCACCCTTGGCAGGACTTCATCTATCTCCCCTGGGCATCGTTCCAAAAAAGGCCCCTGGGGAATTTCGGATGATTCATAACCTCTCATACCCTAGGGGGGGCTCAGTCAACGATGCAATTCCCCAGGAGCTCTGTTCAGTCAAATACGCCTCCTTCGATCAGGCAGTAAAAATGATTCGGAGATTTGGGCAGGGGGCATTCTTAGCAAAGTGTGACATCGAGTCGGCCTTCCGCCTTCTCCCAGTGCGTCCAGAGGACTTCCGATGGTTAGGCTTTAAATTTGAAGGGGCTTATTTTATCGACAAGGCGATGCCCATGGGCTGCTCCGTGGCTTGCGCGGCCTTTGAATCCTTTAGCACATTTCTGGATTGGGCTTTACAACACAAAACTGGGTCGTTGGGTGTGTCGCATTATCTTGATGATTTTATTTTGGCTGCTGACAGTAAAGCCCGTTGTTCAGCCCTCCTCGAGGCCTTCACAGCCTTGGCGAGGGAATTGGGGGTACCTCTAGCCGCTGACAAAACGGAGGGCCCGGCCACCTGTTTAGTGTATTTGGGTATTGAGCTGGATACTGTGGCCCAGACCTCACGGTTGCCAGTAGATAAGCTCTTGGCACTCAAGGCATTGATTCAACAGCTGTTGCCCCTAAAGAAAATCACCCTGAAACAGATTCAATCATTGCTGGGTCATTTAAATTTCGCCTGTAGGGTGGTGGCGCCGGGGCGCCCCTTTTGTAACCGCTTGGCCAGATTATCGGCGGGCCTTAAGGCACCACAGCATAGGGTACGCCTATCCAAGGAAGTCAAGGCTGACCTGGGCGTCTGGCTGCAATTTTTGGAAAGGTACAACGGTATATCTCTATGGCAGGACTCCATGGCACTGAGCGCGGACTTCCAGGTTCAGTCAGATGCGGCAGGGTCGCTGGGTTTTGGGGTCTACTTTAAAGGCCAATGGTGCGCCAGAGAGTGGCCCCAGGAATGGCGGGGTCAGCCCATTACCCGCGACCTTACATTTTTGGAATTTTTCCCGATAGTAGTAGCGGTACATCTTTGGGCGGAGCAGTTTAGCAATCATAGGGTTTGTTTCAATACAGACAATCAGGCAGTGGTTTCGGTCCTGGCTAGACAATCCGCACGCTCCTCCAGAGTAGGAAACCTCCTACGATCCTTTGTACTTCTGTGTCTGGAACGGAACATATACTTTTCGGCCAAATTCGTACCTGGCGTTAATAATGACATCGCGGATGCTCTGTCTCGTTTTCAGATGGAGCGCTTTCGCTCTTTAGCGCCGGATGCGGAGCAATCATCGATGCCTTTCCCGGAGCATCTCTGGAATCTTGGGAGAGAGAAGTAATGAAGGGAGTATTCGGTGCTGTGGCTCCGTCCACAATGCGTTCATACAAGAAAGCTTGGGCGGATTTTCTAAAATTCCGTAGTAATACACCGGGCGCCAGGCCCTTCGCTACACCCTCAACGAGAGAGGTCCTCCACTACTTGGCTCACCTGAAAGAGTTAGGCAGGGCACCCAAAACCCTTAATATCCAGTCAGCAGGGATTTCTTACTTTTGTAAAGCCTTTTTTGCGACCGACCCGTGCGCGGCTTTTATCGTACGCAAGACACTGGAAGGATGGCGCAGACAGCACCCCCCTAGTGCAGATAGGAGGCGGCCTATAACGTATGACATCTTGTCACAGATTCACAAAGCATTACGCTCAGTGTGCTGGTCTAAGTACGAAGCACGCCTATTCTCGGCTGCGTTCTCTATATCATTTTTTGGCGCACTACGTATTGGGGAGGTCGTCTGCGAAGGGGGGGTCAACCATACACAGAGAGGCATCCTTTTAAGCGATCTGACCCTGTCACAGTCGGATCTAATAGTTAGGGTGCGGAGCTCAAAGACAGACCAACAGGGAAAAGGGACTCTTCTCCGCCTTCCAGCAGTCCAAGACAAGGGCCCCTGTCCGGTAAGGGACACGAGACGCTTTCTATACCTCAGGCCAAAAAACCCGGGTCCCCTGCTGATCCACGCAGACGGGTCGCGATTGGCCAGGCAGCAATTCACCAGGGTGATGCGTATGGCTTTGACGGCATGTGGGCTACCAGCGGCTGAGTTTGCGGCACATTCTTTCCGCATTGGGGCGGCCACCACCGCAGTGCATCTGGGGCTCTCCACCAACAGGATTAAGGAAATGGGGAGATGGAGATCCAATGCTTATAAAACATATGTCAGAAATAGCGTATGACTAAGAGGTATGCCGCTAAACCCCTTTTCCCCGTCTGCTTGCTTTCCAGGATATAAAAAGGCGCGCATCTGGTTGGTGGGCCACAGTATAGTTCATTGGGCCAGGATTCGGGCCATGAGTACAGGGCTAGGGCAAAATCTGAAGTTGCCTGCGAAGGTGGAGCTGGCGTGGCTAGCGCGGAGAGGGATGCGCTGGAGTGAGTTCAAGCCAGCAGTGATGGCGAAGGCTGCCTTTGAAGGGCCTCCGGATGCATTAGTGATTCAGTTGGGCGAGAACGACCTCGCATACCGCAAGGCGATAGACCTCAGATGGAACATTTTTGATGACCTGTCCGAGCTGGTGACAGTGTACCCAAACATCAATATACTGTGGTCCTCGTTGCTTGAGAGGAGGACATGGAGGGACTGCGCGAGCCCAGTGGGTGTGAATAAAGCAAGGAAAGTTTTAGAGCGGGCAGTGGAACGTAGAGTGGTGGCCTTGGGCGGGTGCATCATCCGACACCCAAACATACAGTTCAGCAACGAGGCCCTCTACAGGCGGGATGGCGTGCATTTGTCCGATGCAGGGAATGATATATGGTTGGGAGATATCATAGCAGGGATTAGGGGTTGGTTACAGGCCTGAAGGTATTGGCGGCGAGCTTTGCTCGAGTGGCGGTTAGGCATTGGCAGGGGTCTATTGTGATGCAAATGGATGGGGGGGAAGGACACGCCATCACCTTCCCCCGAGAAAAGGGTAGTCCGGTAGAGGACTCCGGGGGCGTTTGCCTTGTCCGAGACCTAGTAAGGTGAGGGCCGCCGGCACGCCCACGAGCGGTGACACCCGTGGGGGTCCTAGCTGGCGTACTCCAGCAGGACACCCCCACGGTTTGTGTGCAACCCTTCCCGGTTACCATGCCGGGTAGTCATAGGAACCAATGCCTAAGGCCAATACCTTCAATTCTGTAATCAATAAAGTTGTGGCCATTTACGCCCATTAACCTTAACTAACGTGTCCTGTGTCTTCATTTCTTTGGGGGAGGGAACTTGCCACACAAAGCCATTTCCGAGCCTCGGGAGGAGAGGGTGTTGTGGGCTGGCCCCTCCCACAAGCGCGGGGCTGGAGTTTAGCCCCGCGAGAGCCAGGGAATCCCCGGGGGCGTGCCTCTCCGCCTTCCCCCTGCCCGCCAATAGGCGGGCTGGGGAGGCGTGGCCTGGGCTATTTAAGGCCAGGCACGCCCCGGGATCCCCCTCTTTCCCCTCGGCAGCAGAGAAGCTTTTCCCAGCCCACCCACCCTTAGGTTAGGCAGTCTTGACCTTGCTATGGACTTCGGTTGGTCGCCGCAAGGGGCCTGGTAGGAATTTTTCCAAGTTGGCGACTTTGCAGCCTTTTGGTTTTTTCGCCTACCTCGTAGCAAATCGTCACAACTTTCACGGTTTTGGCGGTTAGGCATTGGCAGGGGTCTATTGTGATGCAAATGGATGGGGGGGAAGGACACGCCATCACCTTCCCCCGAGAAAAGGGTAGTCCGGTAGAGGACTCCGGGGGCGTTTGCCTTGTCCGAGACCTAGTAAGGTGAGGGCCGCCGGCACGCCCACGAGCGGTGACACCCGTGGGGGTCCTAGCTGGCGTACTCCAGCAGGACACCCCCACGGTTTGTGTGCAACCCTTCCCGGTTACCATGCCGGGTAGTCATAGGAACCAATGCCTAAGGCCAATACCTTCAATTCTGTAATCAATAAAGTTGTGGCCATTTACGCCCATTAACCTTAACTAACGTGTCCTGTGTCTTCATTTCTTTGGGGGAGGGAACTTGCCACACAACCACCTGGCTCCAGCTTTCTTAAGCAAGGTCTCCAGCCTCAGTCAGTTGCTGGAAACAAACATTCATCATTGCTGGCCAGACCTTGTTGCTTCTTGCTTCTCGTGACCTTGGACGGTCGGCTTTCTTGACCCCCGGATCATCTGACTACGTGAACTGAGATAGTTGTGACCTTGGGACTGGACTGAAACTTGTATATGGACTCTGCCACCAGGCAAGTATCCCCCTGAGTCTCGGCTGGTTGGCTGGCTTCTCCCTCCACTGAGCTCTGCCCTGGCTGGCAGCACAGGACTACAGCTATGACTTGTGCTAAGCTTGGGTTGGGGCCTCTTCCTGGTTGGAATCTCTTAGCCTGGTCACTCAGTAAGGCCCTGGATGCTTGGCTTCCACCATGCCAGAGCTCAAGACTGAGTGATTCCCATGTGGCATGGGTTGGAGCACTTCTCAACCCCAATCAAATGCCATTACATCAACGTGGGGCGGTAGAATGAAGAACAGGATCCTTGTCGTGTCAACCCCACTTGTGGCTGTAGTCAATAAAGTTTTGGCTTGAATGAATGAATGAGAGAACTATATTGTAATTTCCACTGACAATAATAATATAATGTCACCCCACCTCTCATTTATATTGCCTTTGGGACCCAATGATCAGTGCTGACCTTCATCAGACCAAAGCCCCATCTCACAACAGCTAGCCAAATACCTATGAGATGCTTCTAAGCAGGACATTAGTGAAATCTCACCTTTCCCAGCATATGGTATTCAGAGGCATATCACCTCTGACAATGGACGTAGTACACAATTGTGGCTAGTAGCCTTGCACAGCCTTTTCCTTCATGTATTTGTCTATCACCTTTACTCTAGTTTCATTGGGTGCTAAAGACATGCCTCCTCTTTCAGGCCATCTTGAGGTTGTTGCAACTTGGGCTCAGAGAAAAGTGATTTACAGCGATGTTATATAGTGGAGCCAAAGTGCTGTCCTTCTGATATGACCACCGCTGTTGTTTGCTTGGATGGGGCTGTAGGGAGGCGATGGTGAGGCTGAGAATGTACAATAATGCACCAGGAGGGACCACTGACATCAGTCTATTGCTCTCATCAATGCACTTGGATAGCCCCACAGTCTCACCCAAGCCCATTAGCAGTGCTAATGTTGGAGTGGTGGCTGCACCACCCATGTTGCTACTGTTTGATTGGTAGAACAGTCTCTGGAATTGTTGACTTGGCTCTGTTACATATTTGACAACTCAATTTGTGAGCCACTCTGAGATTTTTAAACTTAAGGTAAGCCTATAAATCAACTGAATTAATATGAATACAAGAAGAGAGAGCCTGCTGGTTCAGGCCAATGGTCCATGTAGTCCTGCATCCTGTTCTCACAGTGGCCACCCAGATGCCTGTGGGAAGCCTGCCAGCACAAGAAGAAGAAGAAGAAGAGTTTGGATTTGATATCCCACCTTTCACTCCCTTTAAGGAGTCTCAAAGCGGCTAACATTCTCCTTTCCCTTCCTCCCCCACAACAAACACTCTGTGAGGTGAGTGGGGCTGAGAGACTTCAGAAAAGTGTGACTAGCCCAAGGTCACCCAGCAGCTGCATGTGGAGGAGCATGGAAGCGAACCCGGTTCACCAGATTACGAGTCCACCGCTCTTAACCACTACACCACAAGAGCACTCCCCTCCTGTGGTTTCCAACAACTGATATTCAGGAACATCAAGTGTGGAAGCAGAGCACTCCACAGAGCATCCCTCTGCGGAACGCCCTCCCTTCAGATGTCAAGGAAATAAAGAACTACCTAACTTTTAGACGACATCTGAAAGCAGCCCTGTATTGGGAAGTTTTTCATGTTTTATGTTTTACTATGTTTTATATATGCTGTAAGCCGCCCAGAGTTCCCCAGCCAAATGGGTGGGGTATAAATAAAATAACAATTAATAAGAATCATAATCACAGCTACTGTGGCTAGTAGCCATTGATTGCCTTATCCTCCATGAATTTGTCCAGTTCTCCCCAAAAACCATTCAAGTTGGTGCCCATCACTGCCTCCTGTGGGAGTGAGTTCCACAGTTTACACGCTGCACGAATAAGTACTTTCTTTTATGTGTCCTGAATCTTCCAAAGTTCAGCATCATTGGATGTCCACGAGTTCTAGCCTTATGGGAGAAGGAGGCAAACTTCTCTCTCTCCACTTTCTCCAGACCATGCACAATTTTATAACCTTCTATCACGTCACTTCTTATAAATTTTGACATTGCCTGTGGATGTGATGATGTCCCTTAAGGTAATCATAGGATGCTTTGCCTTTCATTGCCCAGCCAAACATATTCCGGTGAGAAACGTGACAGCCTCTTTCTCAGGCTAAGAAGCGCTTGGTTGCTAGAATGCAAACATTAGCCAAGCTAGCTTGCAGTTGAGCTTTGGATGTAGGACAGGATTGGGTTTTCACAGGAGCAGATCAGTCTGTTGCAGTTCTTGTTTTAGCTCAGAAGAGGTTACAGCAACAGGCACTTGAATTCTCAGAAGGGCAAAAGCTATTCTGGTTGCATTACCAAGACAAATAGTGCAGTGAAATCAGCTCATACAGGCAAGAATGGGTCCCCAAAGGTTGGCTAAGTAAATTTTCAATCCAATACAATCTCTATGGTCCCCTGGTGTGTTCTAATTTTTCCAGGCAGCACAGTGTGTGGCAGGCTCCCCACATTTTGAATAAGAGTGTGTATCTCTTTTATTATGTTCATATCTTTCTCCTATATCTACATGGCCAGCAGTTCAAGACCTTATGATTTGTTGGCGCTAAATCAGGCATATTGCTGTCCCCCATATCTCCAGCTTGACAGCTGGAACACTGAGGAATTCCAGTCCTATCTGATTTTCACTCAAACCAGCTTAACATTTTGCACATATACATCTTTTAAAGGTCTCTCAGCCACCCAGGGTTGAGGAACAAATTCACTGGCAGGAGCAATTCATCAGAATTTGGAAAGGGGACAAAAAAAAAAGAACTGTCATTGTTCAGAATACACAGGACTGTACAAATGCCCTCATGGTTAATAGTTTTGCTGTGTGTGTAAGGCAGAAATTGCTTGATTTTACCCCCTATATGTACCATACATTTTTCATTAGAAAATAAACACTCCATGTCTTTCCATTCTCCATTCTCTTACTACAATTCTTTGAGTCACAGGATAGTATCCAGCTAAGTCATAATCAGAGTAAACCCATTGAAATCAACTGGCATGACTCACTTCAGCCCATTCACTTCAATTTGTTTACTCTTAGTTGGATACAGCCAAGGGGCTAAATACACACTACTTAAAATGCATTGTGATCCCAGGTTGTTGTTTTTTAACCTAAGGGGTCCCTACCCTGGATCAGGACCATAATATGAAAAGAGGGGAGATTTAACTCTCTCCTCCCCCACCGCGCCCCTGAAAAAATTGTCACCATCACAAAGCAAATAGCAATGATAATTTAAGCTTTGTTGTTTTAAAAACCCACTTCCATGGGCACCACTGGGAATTCTTTTAATTACTGCCATTGGCTTAAAACTCCACTCCCTGCATGCGGTGGTCTGTTTGGTCCAAGAGCCTCATACTTGGTTTCAGTTTTTTAAAAGCCTTTGTCTCTTTAGGGCCCACATTAAAATTAAGATGTAACTAGGCCTCAACATGTCAATGCAGTAATTTAACACATGTAGGAAAGTAGGCTACATGTTGGATGTGTGGACTGAGGGGCCCATAGTAATGAAATTCAAGTTCAAGGTGAGTCAATATGAAATGGTAACATTGGGACGGTTGCAGGAAGTACTGTCTCTTTGAATTAACTGTTGCTGATAACATCAAATCATCTTAAATGTTTTTAAAACAGAAAACAAAAACGAACAGGAAACTGAGTCTACTGAGCGAGAGCAAATCATCCCATTGACAATGATGACTGGCTGGTATTTGGAGCAGGAAGGTGTTTTTGCTCAGCAAAGGTTATCTTGAAACATATGCTACAATATTGTACTTCTCTCTACCTGCAGTTCCTAGCCACTCCTGAGTGATGGATGGTGACTCAGAATGGATTCTTGTGACCACGAGGTGTGCTGTGGACTGATAAGCCTGGCCTTGCCCTCTTCCCTGTCGGGAACGACTTGGGTCTGTAATATACATGCCCACGTAGAACACTGATTTCTCTTTAAGGTAGTGAAGATAAAAGTACAGGCACGTGTTGAGGAAGAGGCACCAAATTATTTTGACAAGGCAGCGATTACTTGTCCAGAATTCCACTCTTGCGTAGAAAAGAAGAAAGCGTAAGAAGTTCAGTGATAAGGCAGGCCAGGTTGGGTTCCATAAAAGCTTCTGGCATGCCAAAAAGCAACAACGGAAGCAGTCTTCCGTTGGGGGCTGCTTAGGGAAGGGAATGACAATAATTAGACGTTGCATCAAATCACCATCCCAATCTTTGCAAAGCCCTTAGTGTCTGCCAACTGAAGGCAAATGGGATCTCGGCATTTATTAGCATCATTTCCCTCCTCCTGCTTTTCAGCTCATAGGCACTCAGATCAACTTAGATACATTGCAAAATAATAATTTCATAAATTTAAAGGCAATGCAATTTTAAAGTCGCAATTGGTTAAATAATCAGTTTAAAGCAGCAAAACATTGTGTTCAAAATCATTCCAGTGTCTGAAAAGAATGTATTAGATTAGACAGATTAATGATATTGTCAATTCCAAGGTGTACATTTGCAAACTATGTGGCTTTGTACTTGAGAAGAACGCAAGAATTGCTAGATGTGTCTTTATTGGTGCTTTCTTTGTAGTGATGGTATTCTGTATTCTTGAATATGTCTCAGAGGAAAAAGATTCCCAGAATCTAGAGATGGGGGAGAAATATGATTTAGTTAAGATTTAAAGATGAACTTACCTAATTTGCACTTTTGGAACTATATGCAAACCGAACCACAGTCATCTTTCGAAATGTGCATTTCTCTGAATTTTGCGGTTCAGGTCTTCAGTAAAGTTATTGCACAAAAATGCATATAGTAGGGTAAAGAATGCATTAAAATGCACATATTCATGAAAATGGCATGCAAATATGCCTTACATTCAGCAAAATTGCATTTAAACATGTGCATATTAGGAGAAATTTGCACTAAAATGCAGGTTAATTTTTGCAAGAACTTCAAAACAAAAAAGCTTGTGAAACAAGAGAAACTGAGAGAAACCAAAACTGATGGTCACCCAATCCTACTGAAATCCCGAGATAAAGTAAGGTTCTTTGTAGGCTGCCACGTTCTGTAGACATTTTGTTCTGCAGTTAGTGGGGGAAAGCATCCAAATCATGAGAAAAGCATCCAAATCTGATCTGCTTTGATCAGATTTCACCTGGAATGTTGTGTCCAATTCTGGGCAATTCAGTTGAAGAAGAATATCAGCACTGGAACTTATCAAGAAAATAGTCGCAAAGATGGTGAAGGGCCTGGAGACCAAGTCCTGTGAGGAAAGATTGTAAGAGCTGGGGGTGTGCAGCCTGGAAAAGAGATGGTTAAGCTGCAGTTCCACTCTGTGGGTGGAAGTTAGTGTTACTCCTTTGCTTAGTGCAAGCATTTGAGTTTGCCAGGTGGAACTATTTCCCCTCTCCTGCCCCCTCCCATTCTGTTCTGGATGTTCTCCAGACACCCTGCAGAGGCATAGGGGTGGGGGGAGGGAGTAAAGGGGCACGTGAGGGAATAGAGCCCTACTGCTCAAGTTACACTCTAGCTGCCACTAGCACAACTATTTTGTTGACTCTGGCCCTATGATTCAACCCTGTTGGTCTTACTAATCAGTGAAAAATCAATTACCCCTCATGTTAATTCCAACATAATTTTGTATCTTTTTATCCCCTTCTAATGTAGGGAGGCACAGTTTTAGCTAACACTAACTAGCTTACTATGATATTGATGCCATGGAGAATAGCCTCTCCCAGGCCACTACAATAACCCCCTGAGAGCTTCTGAGAGTGACAGAACTACCAATAGGGGCCCCTCTGTCAATATTGGTGCCTGAGAGGGTCTGTAGTGAAGGAGGCTGTCTCTCAGATTTTTAGGACAAGAACTAGGAGTGAACCTCATAGCAACAGTTCACTGAATTGCTATACATTTCTGTCGTGAGTCTGAAGTACAACTCTCCTTTCAAGTATGGTACAACTATATGATGAAACAAAAAGGTTTTTGAATTCAACTTCATAACGTATGCAGCCGGGAGGAATGAGGCAGACAAGAGCCCATCGGTGGTGTCAAGGGCCTTGTACTGCAGACATTTTATTGCTTTGGTGAAAGCTCACAGTCATATCGCCAAAATCCATGTTTACACAGAAATGACTTAACCAGGACTCGATATTTACTCATTCAGATTATATCAGTGCAGCTTCTCTATGCCTGTGGCGGGGAAGAAAAGCTATTTGCCTGTATTTGATCAGATTCTCTGTAAAAACTCCACATTCTTTAGAGCAGAATAGAGTTTTATTCTACAACTGTATAGAGTTTTATTGTATAACAACACAGCTAACATCAAAGCAGAAATGAAACATACAGTGGTACCTCGGGTTAAGTACTTAATTCGTTCTAGTAGTCCGTACTTAACCTGAAACTGTTCTTAACCTGAAGCACCACTTTAGCTAATGGGGCCTCCTGCTGCCGCCGCTCCGCCAGAGCCCGATTTCTGTTCTAATCCTGAAGCAAAGTTCTTCACCTGAAGCACTATTTCTGGGTTAGCAGAGTGTGTAACCTGAAGCGTATGTAACCTGAAGCGTATGTAACCCGAGGTACCACTGTATACAAGATACAACTTTCACTTTTTATGCTAAGTGCCATAATGGTCCCCTACCTATCCTATCCATATATAGAGCTAACATGACCCAGCCTTCAAGACCAGTGCCCATATTTCAGTTTTATAATATGCAAACTAATGATAGACCTGGTTTACCAATAAACGGACTTGGGGCAATAAGAAGCCATGTTCTGCAAAGAAGTGGCATATCTGGAGAAGATGAGAATCATGTGTTCTTTTGTCTATACTAGGAATGGAGACCCCATGCCCCTCCAGATGTTGTTGGACTCCAACAGCTATCAGCCCCAGCCAACATGGCCAATGATGAGGAATGGTGGCAGATGTTGTCTAGCAACATCTGAAGGCAAAAGACTCGCCGTCTTTGTTCTACACATTGGTAAGTACTGTCATTCCTTCACTACCACCACCTCCAGCATGTGTAGAAGGAAGAAGGGAAGGTCTGCTTAAGATGCAAACAGGGTTCCGAGTCTCTTAGACACTGTGTTGCAAGCCTAAAGGGTTAGGGTTTGCAAAGTATGGAATGTTTCATGAAGCTCCAGTTTTATGGTATCTCTAGCTTCCTGCCCTCCCATGGGTATTAAAGGTAAAGGGACCTCTGACCAATAGGTCCTGTCGTGGCCGACTCTGGGGTTGCGGTGCTCATCTCGCTTTATTGGCCGAGGGAGCCGTCATACAGCTTCCGGGTCATGTGGCCAGCATGACTAAGCTGCTTCTGGCAAACCAGAGCAGTGCACGGAAATGCCATTTACCTTCCCGCCGGAGCGGTACCCATTTATCTACTTGCACTGTTGTGCTTTCAAACTGCTAGGTTGGCAGGAGCAGGGACCGAGCAACGGGAGCTCACCCCGTTGCGGGGATTCAAACCGCCAACCTTCTGATCGGCAAGTCCTAGGCTCTGTGGTTTAACCCACAGCGCCACCCATGTCCCCCCATGGGTATTATAAAGCTACAATAGTTGCTGCCCAGGATACCTCAATTGCAGGAGAGAAAAAGGCTTATATCAAGGATGGGTAGATTGACCTATTTCCATTCTATGTCACAACTGCATGTGCTCACCCATAACTCTGTTTTGTAATTTCCACAATTTAATCTGCAATTTAAAAAAAAATCTGCACAATATTACATGTTTAAATACGCAATTAAATATTCTGCCAAAATACACAGGATTGTACCTAAGTCATACTTTGAGCAAACCAACTGGAATTAATGGGCATGACTAACTTCAGTTCTATTGATTTTAATGGGTCTATTCTGAGAGTGTTTAGTTGGAAACAACTAAATAGGTTTCTTAAAAAAAATAATCAGTGATGATTTTCTAATGAGCGTATGAGAGAAGTCATAAATATGCTAGCACAAAATATGTGCTGCAACATATATTGGAACAATATCTGTAGATGGGTTAAATAGCAAGTAGGATAAATAATGGCACATTGCTGCCCGTTGGGGCCTGCCATTCTAGCGAATTCCCACTACAGACCAAATTCATTTTAGCAGGAGAGTTTTAATATATAACATTAGCCTCAAAACTCTTAGAGGAAACCTCTATGGTGTGAAAGTGTGTCATTAGTTTCTCACATCTACCACACAGCTCTCCATGTGGCGTCTTGACGCCATCCTTAGAGCACCCGATGTTTCCAATTAGGAAGAATGTAACCCAGCTTTCATGTTTGGGAGAAAAATCAGTGGCTTTTGGATTGCCTTTGCCCGCAAGCCTTTATTATGTACTTGTTGAGTCCCTACTGATAAATGCATCTCCAGCCAAGAGATGTTTCCAATGTGTGGGGAGAGTGCATAGATCCAGTGACTGGCAATGAAATAGCCCAAGGCCCAACTGCTTGAGGTGGTTTTTTTGCTACAGAAATGCACAATACAAAGTGTTTTTTTCTCATTAGTCTTATCAGCCCTAGTGAAGCACTCCTGCTAATCCTCGCCTCCTGCTGTTCAATCTGGCCCTTCGAGCAGCCACTTCCAATGGTCACGGATTAATGATACACAGAACTTGAAAAGGGATAAGAGAAAACAGAGATGGAACACTAAACGCAATGAAACAGAAGCTTGAAAAGTTGGTCAGGAAAGCCTGGGAGGCTTCTCAGCAAAGCAGCATATCATAAGGCAGGCTTCCCCAACCAGGGGCTCTCCAGAAGTTTTGGAGTACAAATCCCATCAGCCACACAGTGGTGGGTGGGTTCATGGGGGTTGTAGTCTTAAACTTCCAGAAGCACTGTATAAAATAAGCCTTCCTTTTCTCTCTACAAACTATAATCTGCAACGATAAAGCAAGTGAATGTGGTTAAACAGAAGCCTAAATGTGTTTCAGATGAGATAAAATAGAGGACCTGGATATCATAGTTAGTCACTAAAAGTTCCACAACACTTTAAAAAGAAGAGGCAGTGGGTTCCCGTTTCCAACGTGTGAAGCCAAACCCACAGTTCAATAATTATTATTTCAGAATGAAGCAAAATTCCTGCATGACACTTTTCCCAGATTAGAATTCAGTGTTCTTTGATTACTTCCAAGCAACCCATTTCTTGAGCCTTTACCTTAATTTGTTTCCATGAAGTTTGTTGGTAGGTTACATGACATCCTCTGTTAACTGAGCATTCGTTCTGATTGGTTTGCAGGGAGGTTGCACAAAGTCAAGTTACCGTAAGTGACTGTTACCCTGCACTTTTATCCTGCCATGGAAGATGTTTCTCTCAATACTCATCCCATTAACACAAAGAAAATAATTCTGCTGGTGACTAGCTCAGGTCTGCCTCCTTTCAGTCTGAGCTCTTGCTTAGCAGTAATTCAGAAACAAAACATATTGTGACTATGGATCACTGCCAAATTACACCAAGGTGATTTCTAACAAGGGGAAAAGCCTGTTAGTTGACAAGCAGCTACAAAGAATACTAGACTATCCCATCCCTTTCACATGCTGGCTCATTCCCACCCACTTTCCACCGAATTGGCAGCTAATTGAAAATTATGTTTTTAATTCAAAGCCACTTCTTAATTCATCATTGTTTCAAAGCACTTAGGGATCCTGTCTCTTATTGAATCCATTTTTAGGGAAGTCAGGAGAGGGTCTTGTCAACATTTTACTGGCAGGGCTTTCATCCAGACTTGGCTGATAATTGGGAAGGGCTGATCCATGTGTTTTGTACACTTGCACTTCAATCATTTGGTACAGCACTTTAGGGATTCAAACCACTAGGTTGGGCATCCTATCTTATATACCAATAACAAACTCATTTTCCAAGCACTTATCCATATGTAGAACATAACAGGGACATGACTTGGAGAAGTTCAAGTAAAGTGACCCTAAGGGAAGAGAACCTCCCCCCCCCCAAAAAAAACCCAACAACAACCAGTCCAATGAGGACTTAACATGCTCAGCAGGCATGGGAATATGACTAATTGTCTGGGGTGTGGTTGAAATCCAAGGAGATGGAATGGGGAATCCTTGAAAAGGGCATAATCTCAGAATTGTTTGATGAGTTCCTAAAACATGATTTTGTTCCTCTAGCAATGAATTTGTTCATGAACTTGTTGGGAAGGAGCCTATGTGTAGAGATAGCAGTGTATCTAGAAACAATAGCTGGGCTATTGGCAAAAGCATTTTCCTGGATTGCAAAATAGGTTCAGGAAATGGAAACAAGGTAACTATGTTGGGCAAAAATATTCCTGCATTGCAGAGGGTTGGGCTAGGTGTCTTTCATGATCCCTTCTAAAGCTACAGTTCTATGATTCTATATATGCTTATTGCCTTGCTCTTCAAGGAAAATAAAATAAATACTGTGGAAGTTTAGGCCAAAATCAGAAAATAAATCTGAGACTGTGTGCCTCTTGCTGCTCTAGTTCACACATCCAGGGTTGAGTAGCAAAGGACAAGTGCCAAAAATGACTCTCTGGAGCCATCTCTGTCAACCACATTCAAGGAAAGCCATTAAGTTCAAGCTAGTTCCAGATCCTTAAATTCCCCTGTCAGTTTCTGTGGTTTTTCAATCACATTTTCCTACTAA
This sequence comes from Podarcis vaucheri, assembly GCF_965113315.1. NCBI lineage: Eukaryota > Metazoa > Chordata > Lepidosauria > Squamata > Lacertidae > Podarcis > Podarcis vaucheri. The sequence goes on along the minus strand of NC_138759.1, from coordinate 55,393,203 downwards.
TTGAATTTCTTTCCTCAGCTTTGCTCCTGTGTGAGTCCCCTTCAAACAAGAAAGGATAAGCTGACTGTAGATGGTAGAAAGGCAGCTTGTCAGAGATTAACAGGAGCTCGAACGCACATCAAAAACAAACCAAGCAGCTAAAGATTCACGGATAGCATTCCCTGTGTAGCCCACTTCAGGTGACCCCTGTCTGCTGAGATGTTCTCCATAATGCAGAGGAAAGCAATATAATTTATTAATTTTGAGATCTGGCACCCAGCACTCCATGCAGCTCCTTTGCTTGTCAGCTCAGGGTCAGAATACAAAGTTACCCAGCTCAAAATGCTCTCATCTGGATCATGGCCACCATTCCATCCCCAGAAGTTCTTCTCTGACTTGGAATGCTAATTGAAATTATGGGGAAAGAAGGTGGAGGAGAGTGTTATTAGGCTCAGGTTCTGCTTGAGTAGCAGGGGCATCTGGTGGGCCACTGTGAAAGCAGAATGCAGGAGTAGATGGATCCTTGCTCTGGTCCAGAAGGACTCTTCCTATTTTCTTACCTGCACACTGAACTGAATCCTCTCCCAGCTGCTGATTGTCCTGTTGCCTAAAGGTATTTTTCCCCTGTGGGGCTAATGACAACTAGAGGAGGGTGATTTAGATGAAGAAAATGATGTGCATAAAGATGAAACATCCGTTCTCCCCGTGTTGCTCCTCTGATCAAATTTGGACCAGCATCCCAGCTGCCTATTAATTTTAAAAAATAGAGCCATTCACAGATCTCCCACATCATGTATGGTCTGGCCCTTTAGTAAAAAAATATAAAATGTGATTTCTAATTGTGTTCATAGGAGACTGTGCGCATTTAGTCAGAAGGAAATCTCACAGAGTTTAGTGGGGCTTATTCCCAGAGAATGATACATAGGATTGTAAATGTACAGCACAATCCTTTGTGGAGGAGGGCGTACCTAAGCCCACTGAAATATATCATATGATCACTATCAAGTGCAATCATGATGTCAGGCTTAGGGTGCAATCTAAGCTCTGCCAGGAAGTCAGATGAGGAGGAGACAGGAAGTGGTGTAAGTGCTGCTCTTCTGTCAGAGACAGATGTGTGCTGGCACAATAACACACTGCTGGAAGTCGCATCCCTGCCCTTCAACCACTTGCATGCTGGTGGAAAGCTGCACCATTGTAGATGAGTGTGCAGGCAGTCGCAACAAAATAGCAGGGCAATGGATGTGGTAGTCTTGAAACAAGCAGATTCCTTGTTCCGCTACACCACCATGAATGTATGCTAGGATTGTTCTGTGTATGAACTCTCCAGGATAGAAATGTTAGAACCTCCCCCTCTGGAAATAGCCAGACACATGAAGTCTGCAATCCACAAGTTGTAAAGTTGCACAAAAATCTATTGATTCATAGAATATTTATTAATGTTCTGAATAAACTGTGGCGGTTCTGCCCTTTCTCCCCTCTGTTTTCAGTGTGAGCCTGCCTCCCATGCAAAGGATCAAGATACAGTGGTACCTCAGGTTAAGCACTTAATTCATTCTGGAGGTTCGTACTTAAACTGAAACTGTTCTTAACCTGAAGCACCACTTTAGCTAATGGGGCCTCCTGCTGCCACCGCGCCACTGGAGCACGATTTCTGTTCTTATCCTGAAGCAAAGTTCTTAACCTGAAGCACTATTTCTGGGTTAGCGGAGTCTGTAACCTGAAGCGTATGTAACCTGAAGGGTATGTAACCCGAGGTACCACTGTATTCTGTCACAGTCAGACTTCTCTGCTGCCTGTTGTTGTTCTCCTGGCAGTGTCACTGTCATCCCCAAAAGAACTCTGAAAGACTTTGCTTCCCACTATATTCCTAAAACCTTTTTTAAAAAAAGAAAAAAGAAAGAAAAACCAGATTTTTAATCTCACAAATAACCATTCCTTTCACCGCCTCATTCATCTCTGTGAGGAAAGATCCATTGGCTCCTTGATTGGCCACTTAATTACAATTGCTAGAGGCAGCCACTACCTAGGAGGTTAATTGTCACAGAGGGACTTCCGTCAGCTTTGAGAAATAGGGAGGGAGGGGGGAATAAGTCCAAACAGAAAATCAAGAAGCAGAGAACAGACACACCTCTGTGACATAAGAATATTTTGGAAGGCCTTCAAGCAGAAAATATGTAATGTAATGAGCAGAAGGGGAGGGTAGATAACAGGGCAAGAAAGTGGTTTAGTAGGAGGATATAGGTGATTGCTGTGTGTCTTTGCTGCCTTTGTTTTAAAAATAAGTGTCCTATTTCTTCTTCATTTTCAGGTTCCCTTGTCTGATTTTGAGTGTGACTCTTTCCTACAACAAAGGAATGTAACTTTTGAAACTGTCGTCCTCACTTATCTCTTGGAATAGAAATTAAGCAAATGTTGCTCTTATCATATTGCTATTGATAAGTAGCGGTTATTGTTACTGTACTGTTAGGTAATCTTAGATTAGAAAAGAAACAAAGAAAGAACCTTGTTCGTTACAAGTCTGAACAATCTTTTCTCTTAATACTTTAGGTTTGTATCATATTTCTTGGGAGGTGTCTGTAGTAGGGATGGAAGTGTGGATATTGAGTGTCCCCTGCTGGGCAAATAAGATAGAACAGAAAGAACCCAATTTTTACTCTGTGCCACTTTAACAGCCCAGGTCAAGTTCAGAGCATCTGTTTATTGAACATTTGTCTTGTTGGATTTACATAAAGTTTGTGGGAAGGTCAGATGGCAGCAACTACTTTTTATGCAACCATTCTGATTTGATTGCAGAGAAGTTAAACAACATTGTGTCAAGCGGTTGTTATCCATACTTTCCAGGGCAATTCGCCATCACTTGTTGTTGTTGTTGTTGTTGTTAACTGAATTTGTTGGTTATAGAGGAAAGTTTCTGCCTGCTGCCTAAAGATGGCTCCATGCAATTCTCCCTGTGTAAAGCAGTCCACAAATGGGGAACCACTGCAGAAAAGACCTGTTCTTATGTTGCCACCCTCCAGACCTCTTGAGGAAGGGGCTTAGATGATGCTTGTAGAAGCCAGATTGGTTCACATGGGAAAAGGCAATCCTTGGGGTACTGCAGTCCTGAGCCATTTAAGGCTTTCAAAGGCCTTTCACTTTCCTTATTGCGAAAAGTTTGATGGGGGGGCAGGTTCCTTGTGCACCAACAGCAAATCAACTTTGCCAGTAGATGATAGAACCCCACCCAAAAAATAACAACAATTTGGTAGCATTCCCACTCCACGAGCCATTTAGCCTAGCAAATTGGATTTAACCTAATTTATTCCCATCAAAAATCATAGTTCAATTCCAAAGAGTCTTGGATTACACGCTTGACTTTAAGGCTGCAATCCTAAACATACTTAAGCACTGTTCAAGCCTTCCACCACAGGTGAGTTCAATCGTGTGAGGTGGAAGAGCCAGCATACTTGCTCTGTATCTGCCCCCTCTGTGGCATCACTGTCACCAAATTCATCACCCTCCAAACACTGGGGATTGAACGTCCACACCAGGCAGCCTCTTGTACAGTCATACCTCAGGTTACAGGTGCTTCAGGTTGCACATTTTCAGGTTATGGACATGCCGAAACCCGGAAGTACTGGAACAGGTTACTTCTGGGTTTCGGCGCTCGCGCATGCGCAGAAACACTAAATTGAGCTTTGCGCATGTGCAGAAGCGCCAAATCGCAACCTGCACATGTGCAGACGCGGAACTGCAGGTTGCGGATGCTGCGGGTTGCGAACGTGCCTCCCACACGGATCACATTCACAACCCAAGCATCCACTGTACTCATTTAGGTGCCCCATGTGATTTAAAACCCTGGACAGCTAGGATCAGGTGTAAAGGAATGCCTGAAAAGAACTCTACTAGGAAGCAACTCCCATCAAAGTCAGTGTGACCTACTGCCAAGAAAGTATGCATGCAGCTTCCTGTTTCCTGTGCACCAGGGGATGGAAGCCTCTGCCAACACTATGGAGAGAGACAGAGATAATCAGAATATGATGGGGGAATTGGATTTTCTGCATTCCTCTTCAGCTGGAAGAGGAACATGGCTCTCACCTACAGTTTGCCTGGAAGTCTGGCACTCACTTCCCCATGGAATGCGAGGACAGACAAAGGCACTGGGTGCAAGGAGTACTCTGGCTGCCACAACACCCCACCCCACCCCCAATCCCATTCCTGGAAGCACAGGTTATCCTGCTAATTGGTTTTTTTTTTTAATTGGAGTAAACTAAAGGCGCATGCTAGAGATGATGGGATAAGAAACTGCGAAAACGAACCCAGCTACAAGGATTTAAAAGGTTTGAACTGAGAGGGAATTTCATTCAGTGAAAGAGACGATAGGGGGAGGGGAGCATGGTTTGCTTATATCAAAGTTTTTCTCTACATTTATGATATGGCAACCATCCCTGGAATGCAAGATTAAAAAAAAAAACTGTACAAGTGAAGGAAGAAATTGAAATATAAATATGGAATTTAACAAAACTGGAACTGTGTGTGTGAGGGAAAGGAACTGAGAGGGAAGGGGAGGGAACGCCATGCTTTGAAAATATGGAACAGAGTCCTCCCTAATTGCCATTATCCACAAAGGAATGTGTTTGAGATAAGAACAATTGGCCATAAATCAAGCAGCAGGGAAGAAAGGAGTTTACCAGCTGCGGGAGCTTTTGGATTAACTATTTCATAGAATCATAGAATCTTAGAGTTGGAAGAGACCCCAAGGGTCATCTAGTCCAGCCCCCTGCAGTATAGGAATCTTAGCTAAAGCATCCATGACAGATGACCATCCAACCTCTACTTAAACATCTCCAACAGTCCACCACCTCTTGTGGGAGTCTGTTCCACCGCTGGACAGCTCTTACTGTCAGAAAGTTTTTCCAAATGTTTAGTCAGAATCTCCTTTCTTGCAACTTGAAGCCATTGGTTCATGCCCTACCCTTCAGAACATGAGAAAACAAGCATGCTCCCTCTTCCATGTGACAGCCCATTAGATATTAGAAGATATTTAGATATTAGAAGATGACTATTGTATCTCCTCTCAAAAGTCTCCTCTTTTCCAGGCTTATTTTCCAGACCCTTGATCATCTTGGTTGCCCTCCTCTGCACATGTTCCAGCTTGTCAACATCCTTCTTAAATTGTGGTGCCCAGAATTGGACACAGTATTCCAAGTGTTGCCTGACTAAGGCAGAATAGAGTGGTACTATTATTTCCCTTGATCTGCACACAATACTTCTCTTGATGCAGCCTAGAATAGCATTAGGGGTTTTTTTTGCTGCTTCATCACACTGTTGACTCATGTTAAGCTTGTGGTTCACCAAGACCCCTAGATCCTTTTCACATATACTGCTAGTAAGCCAGACGTCCCCCATCCTATATTTGTGCATTTGGTTCTTCCTGCTTAATTGCAGAACCTATTTGCATTCTGGATTCAGACTGTTCTTTCTAGGCTGGAAAAATTGTGAAGACTGCTTGTTTACTGGAAGCCAAATCACAGGCCGAAGTGATGCAGAGACTTTTGGAAACTGTGAGATAACAGCTTCTCCCGAGGCATGACGGGAACCATCAACAGTTGTAGCAATGAAGGATATAGCACCATACATGGACGAGAAAACATCATGGGGGAGAACTATCACACTCGGGAAAGAATAAGCATTACAGTTAGAGTTCCTCACTTGAAACTTTATAAATTACCTAATATACCAACATGAATGAAACACAAGATTGTAGCTGTTATATAAGGGATTATTATACTGGAATGGAATGGAAATTTTTAAGATTTTGGAATGCAGAAAAAATGAAGTCATCAAATCTTGCATGCAGGGAGACCAGTTTGATTAAATTGTATAATTTGACATTGGAATAATTGGCATTAATCACTGTATTAATTGGATAAAATTGGTATAGTTATAATGAGGCTGCTATTGGAATGCTATTGGAAAATCAATAAATACATATTTTATTTTTAAAGAAAGTATGTGTGCAGTCAGCTTCATGTCTGCTGGCAGGCACATGGAATAGATTCATAAATAAATAGAAGTTGCCTTTCAGGAATAAAGACTGGAATATCCTTAGAGAAAAGTCAATGAAGGGATTCATTCAGTGGGCAAGCAACACAATAATTGGTTGTATTAAACAAGAAGTGAGGGAATAATAAGCAAAGTATCATAACACTCTACTGTGAGCATATGTTATGCCCTTGCTTTGAATAATTCATATCGTCTGGAACATTTCATATTCAAGAGACATAATATGAATAGCAAATTTCCAGAGAATGGTAATAGCAATTATTGGAAGCACTAGAGGAAGAAGGAATAAAGTTACTGTTTACAAGTGAAGCAAGTTAGCACTCTTAGAGCATCTCTTAATATGTCCCTACGACCTCATGAATCTGATCACACGAGAGTAGTAGCACAGAATTATCTGAGTGTTTTAAAACGTTTATTAGAAGTGAGTGTGCAAAATCCTTTGCTTGGAAAGGCCTAATGTTCCCTTAATGCCTTGCATTCACCCAGAAATACTGCTTTCAAAAATAAAATAAACAGTCATACATTCATAGCTGGTATAATCACCAATGATCATCTAGGAGTTGATAAGATGTTGTCTCATTTGGGAGAAATGTCCTAAGAAATGTTCTAGAAGCTTGCAGAAAATCAGGTTCATGTTGGTTTCTGTTTCCTTCACTGTGCAGCGAAGTGCTTGTCACAGGACAATGTTTACATTCCACAGTCAGAGCACTGTTGGGTTTTCCCACGGGAATGGGAAGCTGGATGTGACGTACACTAGTTTCCTGTTTTTCTCTGTGTTCTCTCTTGGTGTTCGTTATTCCGAGGAGAAGGACGGTTGCTTCTCTGCTCCAGCAGAGGCAAGATGCATGTTTGTAAATTCTCTACAATGAACTGAAAATAAAGCAACAAAAAGCATGTGGCACGTACTATTCATCATTCCGTTGTGCAAACGGACTCTGCTATATCAACATTTTGGTTCCGGGCCCAGAAAGACGTAAATCAAACAGAGGATCAAAGACTCCAGCGATCGAGTCGGAATGCCGGCAGAGGTACGGAGGAACGGATCGCGTTATCTGCTCTGCGCGTCAAGTTTGATTGATGAAGGTATGTGCTCATGCTCCCGGAGCAGCCTGGCAGCCTGCCAGCTCCTAGTTTATGGTTTTATTGCTGGACTTTGAACTTTTAAAGCCGTTTTGCCGTGTTACAGGCAAGGCTCCAAAAGGCACAAGCTCACAGGCTTGGATGGCTGGGGAAAACGAAAGTACTTTTACAAGTGCTTTTGGCTGAAGCTGCAGGACTGTGACGCAGCTTGTTTTAAGCAGCAGAAAATGGCTAACGCAAAGCTGGTTAATGCTTTTGGGATTCCTAAGCTCAATAAGAATAATTACACAGACTGGGTGTTATATGCAGAGGCAATTCTGCGGAAAGAAGGTCTGTTTAATGTTATTACAGACAACCCCCCAGCTCCAATTACAGCTGATTGGAATGCTAAGGATTCCAAAGCACGGGGAACGCTTACGTTGATAGTATCCCCAGAAGAGCTCTGTCTGTTGCGTGGAAAGACCACAGCCAAAGAAATTTGGAACTCTTTAAGAGAAGCTCACTTGAGGACAGAGGCTGGTTCCTCAATGTACTATTATGCCAAGCTGCATGATATGGCTCTTGCTGAAGGTGGAGATGTGCGTAAACACCTGATGGAGATGCAAAATCTAAGGCATGAGTTGCAACAGAGAGGACTCAACTTTCCAGAGGCTGTGTATTCCTTCATGATACTACATTCTTTGGGTCCAAGTTGGGAGTCCGTTGCCACTCAGATTGCTGTTCAACCAACTGCTCAGCTCACAGTAGCCTATGTTACTGCCGTGATCCAGAATGAAGCAGATCGCCGGGGTGCTAGCTGCATGGGTGCGGGGGAGTCTTCACAGACGTCATCCCAGAGTGCAGTGGAACCACCAGAGGGCGCTAAAGCTTTGAAGGCAGTGAAATGCTACTCGTGTGGACGTCTAGGCCATATGAAGAGGGAATGCAGATATCCCAGGGCCAAGACAGAGCAGCGCAGCGGAGGTTCAGCGCGTGGAAAAGGCCAAAGCAAAGGCAAAGGTCCGGTGTCCAGGACAACGCAGCACAAGGCAATGGTCTCACGCTTCACTCCAAAGGTCGCAAAGGTCCAGAAGACGTCTAGATCTTTCTTCGTTGTTGATTCAGCAGCTACCCACCACATGTGCAACGATAAAAGACTGTTCGTGTCTTTTACACCGCAGGAAGGTGCGATTCACCAGGCGGATGACCACACGATTCCCAGTCAAGGCTACGGAACTGTTGTTCTTCACAGTTTGGACTTAGAGATACATGATGTACTGTATGTTCCAGATGCCACACACAATCTTCTCAGTGTGATGCAGCTGAATGAACGGAACATTGACGTTTCCTTCAAGAACAAGAAATGCACCATCACAAAGAAAGACGATTATGTATTGCATGCTGAATGTGTTGATCGTTTGTTTGTTTTGTATTATGATGATGTTGTGCAGAATGATACTTGTTGCATTGCAGGTTCTAACAAAAGTTTGCATGCAGGATGTATTCATGATTTTCACCGAAAATTTGGTCATTTGCATTTTGAGGCAGTATCTAAAATGCCTACCTTGGTTGAAGGTATGACTATTAAACCCTGCAGGTACCACATGAAGTGCAAGGCATGCGCAGCAAACAAGGTGAAAATGGCTGCGAAAGGTAAGGTGTCTAGTAGGCAAGCTACAGAACCATACCAGATTGTTCATGCTGATTTAGTTGGTCCACTATCGCCCTCTTTAGGTGGCAATAGGTTCTTCATGGTTCTCATTGATGCATTTTCTAGGTATATTTATGTGTATAATCTCAAGCAGAAATCAGAGGCTTTTCCAAGGTTCAAGGAATTCTGTGCTTGGTTGGAAAATGTGCATGGTAAGAAGATAAAAATTCTTTTCACAGATCGCGGGGGAGAATTCACTTCTCAGCAGTTTGAAGCTTTTCTGACTGAGAAAGGAATTCAACACGATTTGTCCAGTCCTCGCTCGCCATGGCAGAATGGGCTTTGCGAAAGGGCAAATCAAACATTGCTTCAAGGGTTAAAAACCTTGCTGCATGATGCAAATCTTCCAGAGAGTTATTGGGCCGAAGCTCTCTCGTGTTTTCTTTACAGTTACAATCGCAGGTTATCTTCAGCGATTGGTTGTACCCCGTATGAGAAGATGTTTGGCAAGAAACCGTACATCAAACACATGAGAATTTTTGGTTCTGATATGTGGATTCATTCACCACAAAGCTCCAAATTAGGCAAACGTGGATTGCATGGTATCTTTCTAGGTTATCAGAAAGGTTCTTACAGAATAATGATGTCTGATTCTAAGACAATTAAGCTCACAAGAAGTGTTGAGTACAATGCCAAGTGGGGGGAGAACGTGGGAATTTTCCAATGTTATCCTGATGACAGTGATGAGACTGAGGATAAGCAACAACAACCCACACCCACTGATGAAGGTTCTGATTCTGAGTCTGAAACTGAATCGGATACTTCAGAGGATTTCAAGAGTGCGAAAGCCTCTATGCGACCCTCTGAAAGCTCTGATCAGGAATTGGAAGAACCATTGTTCACAATAGGTCACTTTTCTCCTAAGAAGGAAGAGGAGAGTGTTGAAGACCAAAGGCTAATTCGCAGGTCACAAAAGAGCCACAAAAGGCAGACCTCCAAAGAGATTTGCTGATGAATATGCTAAGACAGCAGTGGCAGTTGTTAAAAGCTCCAAGAAGGTATTTGAACCTTCCTGTTTCCAAGAAATCCAGGGTTTGGATTCTAAGGAAGCTGAGCCATGGTTAAATGCCATGAAGGCTGAGCTTGATTCCTTAGAAAGGAACAAAACTTGGGAACTAGTTCCAGTAGTTCCAGGAATGAAACTGCTTGGAAGCAAATGGGTCTTCAAAGCGAAGACTGATCAAAATGGCAAGATAGTCAGACACAAAGCCAGATTGGTAGCCAGAGGTTTTGCACAGGTACCAGGTGAAGACTATCACGAGACCTACTCACCCACGGTGAGGTATGAGAGCATTAGGCTTATGCTCAAGCTAGCTGCAGAGGAGAATCTACACATTAATCACCACGATGTAAATACAGCGTTTTTGTACGGATCTCTAGGTGAATCACTTTATATGCATCCACCTGATGGCGTACAGGTAAAACAGGGATTTGTTTGTGCTCTGAAGAAGTCCCTTTATGGTCTCAAACAAAGTGCACGGTGTTGGCACACAAAACTCACTGAAGCATTGTTTTCTCTAGGTTTTAAGCAAGGGAAAGCTGATCCATGTGTGTTTGTCAAAGAGGAGGGGCAAAAGAAGCTGTACTGTTTGTTTTATGTTGATGATATTTTATTCTTTTGGAAAGATGTCACAATGTACAATAACGCCCTAGCTCAGCTGAAAGAGCACTTTGACATGAAAGATCTTGGTGAGGTAAACAACTACCTATCTCTGGAAATAGAGAAAGATCAAAGTGGTAACATTCTAGTACACCAGTCACGGAAAATTGCTGATGTGTTAAGCAAACTAAACCTGATGGATGCTAACCCTGTAGACACACCGATGACAACAGGTTATCAGGTAGAAGACACTGAAGAAGCATTTTCTGACACTACACTGTACAGAAGTGTGCTAGGCAAGTTAAACTTCATTGCCAAATGTTCAAGACCTGACATTGCTGTTAGCTGTAATTTGCTAAGCAGACAAGTTAACAATCCTACTGTTAAGGATTGGAAAGCTCTGAAACGCATAGCACGCTATTTGAAAGGCACTATGCATTACAGACTGAGATTTAACAATCAGAAGTCTGGTGGTCTTGAGATTTTTGCAGATGCAAGTTTTGGAAGTGACACTACAGACAGGAAAAGTACGTCTGGAGTTTGCTACATGTACAATCAGGGTCTATTTGATTGGTCATGTAAGAAGCAAACAACAATTAGCTTAAGTACTTGTGAAGCTGAACTGAATGCACTGTCTTATTCACTTAAGGATTGTGAATGGTTGTTACAATTGTGCAAAGACATGAAAATTCCTGTCAAATGTCCAATCCAGGTTTACCAGGACAACAAAGCATGTTTGGCTTTGCTGAATTCGGAAGGTTGTAAGCAAAGCACGAAGCACTTGCAATTGAAGGTGCAACATGCTAGGGAACATATTCAGAAGGGACTCGTAACGGTGTCCTATATGCCAGGTAATGAAATTCCTGCTGATGTATTGTCCAAGATTGTATCAAGGGATCAACACTGTACCTATGTACAGAAGTTGGGTTTGTACTGATATTGTACGAACACGCTGCCCAGTGATGTTCACAGAAAGGGGGAGGATGTTGGTTTCTGTTTCCTTCACTGTGCAGCGAAGTGCTTGTCACAGGACAATGTTTACATTCCACAGTCAGAGCACTGTTGGGTTTTCCCACGGGAATGGGAAGCTGGATGTGACGTACACTAGTTTCCTGTTTTTCTCTGTGTTCTCTCTTGGTGTTCGTTATTCCGAGGAGAAGGACGGTTGCTTCTCTGCTCCAGCAGAGGCAAGATGCATGTTTGTAAATTCTCTACAATGAACTGAAAATAAAGCAACAAAAAGCATGTGGCACGTACTATTCATCATTCCGTTGTGCAAACGGACTCTGCTATATCAACCAGATTTAATCTGGTACTTTTGAATCGAATGGTTATACCCTTTCTAATAAAACCCAGCAAATGTTATTCAGTCGTACCTTGGTTATTGAATGGTTTGTTGCCCAACAAATTGGCTCCTGAACACCACAAACCTGAAAGTAAGCGTTCTGCTTTGCAAATGTTTTTCGGAAGCTGAACTTCCGACGCGGCTTCTGCTTGACTGCTGGAAGCTCCTGCAGCCAATCGGAAGCCGTGCCTTGGTTTTCGAACGGTTTCGGGAGTTGAATGGACTCCCAGAATGGATTAAGTTCGAAAACCGAGGTACCACTGTAAATTTATTGCCTTGCTCTTGCACCTTAGAATCTTGCAGGGACACCAACTTGCCCCCAAGATTGAGGTGACCCAGCACACGGTGTGTGTGATGTCACACGGATTGAATGTGCAATGTCACATAGTCTGGAAGAGGCCAAACACTCTGAAGGAGCCAGCCACTGAAGCTGCGCTTGGGTCCATGCTTGGCCTCCTCTTCCCCCTTGACATTGAGGGGGCTGAAGAACATGCCTGGAATCTTGACTTCTGGACCCTGTGCTTCATGCTGAGCCTGTCCCACTATAAATCTGAACAAAGACACCCTCCTGACTTACAGGTAAGAGTCACTGTCATAGTGTTTTGGGGCAGGGCCCTGACATAAATTACTGTGGGGAAACACAGACAACTGTGTTGGCGCAGAGGAAGAAACATCTAGAATGTACTATAGGACAATGACTTTATTAGGACCAAGCGTAATGGCACAGAACAGAGAACAAGCTTTCTAGAACCCTTTGTCAGGATGGCTGTCCAGCAAAATGGCGGTGAGGGAGGAGAAAGATGGTATGATGTTAAAGCCATGAAGTCAGACGTTGCGGGTAGGATGACAAATTTAAACCTGGGAACTTCTGCACTCAACGCAGATGCTGTACCAGGGAGCTATGACCTTTCCGTTGCTAACAGGTTTTAGAGACAAAGAAATAGCCATTACATATTCCCCATTTTTTGGAAATGTGAAATCCAGCCAGTACTTGGACCTATCTCCAGCTCTAAGTGAAAGGCATACAGGTTCCTTGTGAAGCAGCAAACAGAAGTAAAAAAAAATGAAGTTCTATTTTATATTAGTAAAGCTGGAGATTAATTGCAGGTAGACGTTGAACATTCACTTATTTACTGTATAGGGTTTTGTTGCATTGCCCTGAAGAAAGCAGGAAAGGGGCTAATTGTTTAAAAGTCAAAACCTAGCATAAAAATATATAATTAAACCTTATTAAATTATAAACTGTAACTGAATTTATCAAAGTTATCCTTTAATTAAGGTGGTACAGCAAATGTATCTGTGCAGCTTTGAAATGTCCTTCTGTGGGTTTCCAACAATGCAGCTCAAAAGTGCCATGGGAACCCACCACTGCAAGATTTTGTTTCTTTGTGTTTTTCTTACCAGCCAAGGAATTTAATTTTTTTGCTCCCCACTAGTGCTTTATTTCCACACAAGATAAATTGATACAGTGCCAATGCTTGGGTGGATGAAGATTGTCATAGGCTCTTACTGCCACCTAGAGGCAATCAGTTACATTCGGCCTATTTCTGCTTATTCATGTCAAAATGGCTAGATGCTACCAAAAAGTACAGGTTATGCCACAGTCTATGGCAAAAGCATTTTGAGATTATGCCATGGTAACTCACACTTCATTTGCACAATGGTAATAACATATTTTGCCTTCTAATTTTTAAAAAACAGTTTCTGCTTTTCTGTCCAATGAAGTTTAGATATTTAAATAGGGTTGTTATTCATGTGTTTTTTAATACTGGTGTTCCTTTTTGATCCAATAATGTAGCCCCCAAGTACCATCTGCTCGCAATAGTGGGGTATCTACAGGCTTGAGGAAATCCTGAGATTTGCAACAGAAATATTTAGGGGAGAAATCCACAAGGAAATCCCCAATGAGGACTGAGCATGCTCAGTGGTTATGGAACCCTGGCCATCTTTGGAGAATAAGTAAAGGGTATGGGGAATTTGGTTGCAACTCTGAAAAGAAGCACTCTCATGCATATTTTGTTGCAGTTATTTTATTATTTAGTTATTTTTAAAATGTATACAACACCCTTCATTGCAAGGCCACAGGACAGTTTACAACATAGTAACATAGTAGATACTTAACGTAAATACAAAACATAGGCTTGTATCCAAAATTAGTTATGCACATTGAAACGAATGTGCATAAAGTAACTTGGGATTAATTCCAGTTCCCACTATTTTATTTAAACGCACGCACACATACAGATAGTGGTGGGTGGGTGTGTTAAGCTGAAATGCTATTGCAACCCATATGCTTTGGGTCTTAAAAAATGCACACACTCCACAGTTCCAGTGCCTTTATTCAACATTTTTATTAGTCTTTGGGTCTTTTAAAGCACAACTGTGCGGTTTTGGAGCAGGATGGCTTTCCTAACAATCATTCCCCTTTTGCTATTTTCCCAGCCCTCAAACAGCAATGTTTTGCCACATCTGCTACCAAGATGTTTTTGCTTATGCAGGATAAGTTGTTGTTGTTGTTTAGTTGTTTAGTCGTGTCCGACTCTTTGTGACCCCATGGACCAGAGCACGCCAGGCACTCCTGTCTTTCACTGCCTCCCACAGTTGGATCAAACTCATGCTGGTAGCTTCGAGAACACTATCCAACCATCTCATCCTCTATCATCCCCTTCTCCTTCCCAACATCAGGGTCTTTTCCAGGGAGTCTTCTCTTCTCATGAGGTGGCCAAAGTATTGGAGCCTCTGCTTCAGGATCTGTCCTTCCAGTGAGCACTCAGGGCTGATTTCCTTAAGAATGGATAGGTTTGATCTTCTTGCAGCCCATGGGACTCTCAAGAGTCTCCTCCAGCACCATAATTCAAAAGCATCAATTCTTCGGCGTCCAGCTCTCACTTCCATACATCATTACTGGGAAAACCATAGCTTTAACCATATGGACCTTTGTTGGCAAGGTGATGTCTCTGCTTTTTAAGATGCTGTCTAGGTTTGTCATTGCTTTTCTCCCAAGAAGCAGGCGTCTTTTAATTTCGTGACTGCTGTCACCATCTGCAGTGATCATGGAGCCCAAGAAAGTAAGATCGCTCACTGCCTCCATTTCTTCCCCTTCTATTTGCCAGGAAGTTATGGGACTAGTGGGCATGATCTTCGTTTTTTTGATGATGAGCTTCAGACCACATTTTGCACTCTTCTCTTTCACCCTCATAGTAGCAGATACCTTTTTTAAAATAATAAAAAAAAATTGTAGCACATGAATCTTCTACGTAAGAAGGGGCTGACGAATATCAGCATTCCTAGCGGGATGGCAGCTCCTGATTCGACCGTAGGGCAAACGAGAAAGAAAGAGTGAGAGCATAGCTGTCAAGTGTCCCTTATTTGAAGGGACAGTCCCTTATTCCAGCGCCATGTCCCGCTGCTGTCCCTTATTGATGGATGTCCCTTAAATGATGTCCCTTAAATTTCAAAGGAAGCAGTTCCTCTCCCTCCCTCCCTGCCTGCCAGGGAGGAGGGAGGCTCCAACTGTGTTGCTTGACTGTGTTGCTCACCCAATAAGAAGTCTAAGAACGACTGGGGGGGGGGTAGAGCTTGCATGCCTTGTGTGTGGCTAGTTAATGCAAGCTGAGGGGTTTTTCGAATGCTGGACACCATTTTGTTGCACGTGCTGCTGCAAACTTTGCAGTGCAAAGCCAGGCCGGGGAGCCATCTTAAGTTGAGGCTGCATAGGTCTTGTGGTGCATGTGATTCAGATTCTATTCAGTTGAACCTCTGGTTACAAAGTTGGTTGGACAGTGTTCTCGAAGCTACCAGCATGAGTTTGACCAGACTGCAGGAGGACAGGAAGACTGGAGTGCATGGAACAGGTGAGGCTGCAGGTCCCTTATTTTGGCTGCTGTTCTCTTATTTTCAAGGCTGCTGGTCCCTTATTTTCAAATCTGTAAGTTGACAGCTATGAGTGAGAGGGATTCCTGAATGTGACTGACATCACTCGCTCCGCTTCTGCGCCGGTTGCAACGACACCTCCGCGACGGCAGGGGCCGCTGTAGGCAGGACGGGGGCAGATGCGTCCTCTTCCCACCGCTGCCGGAAGCCGCTCGGGGCCTGACTAGGCGGTTCCGCTCGCTTCCGCCCGCGGGTTGGAGGTGGCGTGAAAGGGAGAGCGGTTGTTTTCGTCGCAGCTTCAGCCGGAGATTGAGAGGCCGGCCGTGAGAGGACCATCCGCGGCACGATGCCCACCGTGGAGGAGCTGTACCGTAATTACGGCATCCTAGCCGACGCCAAGGAGACCGCGGCCGAGGTGAGGGCGGGCGGGCGGCTCGAACTGCGCGCGGGGCTCCTGGGCCTAGGCGGCGGGGGGGGAACATCTACGCCTTTATGCGGCGGAGGCGGCTATGGGGGGGGGAGAGGACGAACCAGGCTCCCCACTCTCTGACTCTGCTCACTCCCCCCCCCGTCAGGAGTCTGGATTCGGACCCCCCCCCTTTTTGAGGGGGCACCGCCTCCCTCTCCGCTAGAAATCTTCCATTGAGAAGGTGCCCCTTCCTTAGCTAAACAACCTGAGGGTAGGAGCTTGAAATCACGGGTGGGCCGAGGGCTCTTGGCAAAGGCCTGCTTAAAAATAAAATAAATAAAAATCCGGTTCTTCATAAAAGGATAAAGAAGAGCTGTTTTGTGAGGGGGGGCGGGGAACGTGCAGCGTAATGACCCCGTGCTCGCTTCTCCCAGCGCTCGTTTAGTTCAACGGGTTTTTTATTTCCCCTCAAAAGTAAACCTGTTTAGAATTGCATACCATGTGCTGCCTGCTGCGCTTGCTGATCGAGGCAGGGTTGTAGTCGTGTTTACGTGGGCGTTCATTCAGAAATCCGGTCGCAAGTGATGCGATATAACATCGCATTTTGTATAACATGTAGCATTACGTTATCGTGAGTATGCATCCCTGCAGCTCAGTCCTATGCATGTTTACTTACCAATTCTCCTGTGTTCAGTAGTGTGTGTTTTAGAATTGTGGCCTTAGAGACTTGTGTGCCATGCATCCTCTTCTAACGCCATTGCCCCAAGGGATGCCCTTTCCCCAGTGGCGTATTGTACTCACAAACACAGGGGTCCCCCCCCCCTCAGCTCTTCTTCTTGTAAGCATCTGTGTTTGCTGTGTTGTACCTTGATGTGTAAAAGACCAGGGGGGAAATCTTTTTTCCCCCGTTATACTGCCACCCGGGATGATCCATGGCACTGTCTCCTCCAACACTTGGGGACACCTAGCAGTAGGTTATGAAGAGCATATAACGTATCCATCTAAAATTAAACACTGCACACATAATGGTAAAAGTGTTCAGCTCTTTCCCAGATTAAGCCTGCTCCCCAAAAGCTAGGACAAATAGGATGATATTGCAGTATTTGTAGAAGATGCTTGCAATGCAATCCTATACATGGCTTACTGAATTGAGTGAAACTTACTCCCATGTACATGGGCATTGGTTTGCAACCTTAGACTTTTAGGAAAGGTGGTTTTATAGTTCTCTAACAGACACTAAAAATAACTTTATGCGTGCTGTTTGGCACATGAGTAGTGGTGGTGAGATCTGCAGTGGATAGTGGTGATATACTCTCGGATATGCCTAAGCTATAAATATCTCATTCTTTATATGTAAATTTATTCAGAACCTTAGAACAGTATTCTGATATTGCAGTACATTATTGCATCTGTTAACTGCATAAAGCAGAGAGTTTCTATCTTCTGTCTTAGCACAAAGATGCTTACCAGGTGATCTTGGATGGTGTCAAGGGAGGTGCCAAGGAGAAGAGATTAGCAGCACAATTTATTCCAAAATTCTTCAAACATTTCCCTGAACTGGCAGATTCAGCTATCAATGCCCAACTGGACCTTTGTGAGGATGAAGATGTTTCTGTAAGTATTTTTTCATCAGCACTTAGCACTTGCCTCTTGTTCCTTCTTATTTCATCCGTTCCCCTCTCGTCCCCACCCCACTATCAGATTGACCCTAAAAAAATTGTGGGGGAACAGAACACTTTTCACTCATAAGGTCTAAACCAGGAGAAACTTCTATTACATCTTTGGGTTATTTAACGAGGATTGGCATGCTTCTCAATTGATTGGTAAATTATTTTATGAAACAAAATTATGGGAAGTTGGTAGTGTATTTTTTTTTAAAAATGTACCATATAATCATCTGGGAACAATCAGAGTGTGGGAGCCTTTTTTACCTGCTCATCAAGAGTTGGGGTTCATACAAACTTCATTTAGGCACAGGCATCACTTTTCAAAAAGTATTTTCATATACAGTAGTTTATTTATGAAGTTAGTAGCTTCTCTTCAACATGTGCTCCCAACATATATGGCATAAAATTTAAAATGAATTAACAAAATAATTTAAATACCAATTTCAAAATAACTAAAAGAACAATGCAAACTAGCAAAACCAAAACAGGAATGACTTCCCAAGGCAGGATGAAACTACATCATATTTGCCTGTTTACAAAACATTGACATAAAGTCAGAAAGTTGTACAGAAAAGGTTCATCCTTAAATCTGTTTTAGTTGTTAAAAGGTTTAGCAACAGTGCAAGAGGAAATTTGTCATTTTAAACTTGTCTGTGTTGTAGTTTTATTTGGGTGTGTGTTAACCTCAATAGATATTGATGTGATTTTTAGACTGTTCATCTGTTGTACTGTGATGGTCTAATGACAGATAAACTTGTCATATTTACATATCTACCACAAAGTAAGTCCCATTTTCACAGGAGCTTCTTCCCAGGTACATTGATAGAGGATTTCAGGCTAAATCCCTTAGTGGAGCTCATGGTAGCCTTAGGCCTCTTGCAATTAAGTAACGGTGAACATAAAAACTGACAGCACAATCAGACAGTAAATTGTGTCTGACTTTCCCAACCTTTTGTTTGAAGCTGTATCATCTGTGTAAGAGAATTTTAATTCATTGGTTGGTGAATGTGTGTGTCTTTGTTTTGTTTATAGATCCGGCGCCAAGCAATCAAAGAATTACCTCAGTTTGCTACTGGTGACAACCTCCCCAGAGTGGCAGATATACTCACCCAACTTCTTCAGTCAGGTAGAAGAGATTGGTGTTTGTATTTGTAACCTTACAAGGTGTAATCAGAGCGAGGATATAGATTCATTGCTATGGTTGTCTTCCTTAACCATCTTGTTTTTCCATGTCAATATTTGCAGCTCTGTATTTTATCAGACTTCACCACCCCATAAGTTTTGCTGTCTTACCTACCATTCAAATTCCTAAATGCTCTGAACCTCCTTTGTTTGAAAACTCAACATGTACAGGGAGCTGGCAATCTGTACATTCTAAAAGGTGCCTATCAATCTGTGGTAGATAGTACACAGTGCAGGAAAGGGCTATGCTAATGTACCACTGCAGGCAGAAAAGCACAGGCATGCCTCAGAACCAGATGGAGCCCGACCATTCTGTGTCTTTCCCTCATTATTTCACTAGAAGGTGACCTCTTCTAGTGCACTGGCACAGCAGCTGGTACTGCTACTCTGGCTAGTGCAGGAATTCTTCGTGCTAGCTTCTTGGGGAAGAAGTATCCACAACCTCTAGGTCTTTGTCTTAAAAGCTGCATAGGTTTGTTGGAAACAATGCTGCTTCACATGTTGCAGTGAAACTTTTTGCTTGCCACAGTTAAATGGGATAGATAGATGTACGCTATATGGCTTCTAGACATTGGGTGAAATCCAGTGGTGTTCATTCACTGGTGGAATGTACACTTTTGGCAGAATGAATTCCTTCTCCTGCTCCTATCACCTAAAGCAATAGATTCCCTCTGGAGCAGAGGGGCAGGTGCAAGGGGATAGAAATGAAGGGGAAGGTTTGCTTGTGTGGTGTTGTATGTTGCCCATTGATTAAACATTGTTGTCTTTCTAAGTTTGTTCTGAGTATAAGCTTTCATGAGCATGCACACTTCTTCAGATATTCTTCAGTGTGCATGCACACGAAAGCTTATACCCAGAACAAATTTAGTTGGTCTCGTAAGGTGCTATTGGACAATTTTTTAATTTATTTCAACTGTGTCAGACAAACACAGCTACCTACCTGAATCTAGAATTATTGTCTTTGTGCTTGTTTCTGTTGTATTCTGCTTCTTTTGTTTGTTTCTGTTGTAAAATAAGCAGTGTTATTTATAAATTATAAATTATTTATAAATTTATAATTTATAGACAATATTTTAAAAAAACAGTGACCTCAGGTTAAAACCTGGACATGCTTTGATTAATTTTCACAAACCACAATATGGATTATAATAATAGTATTCAGATAACAGAAGAAATGGCATAATGATTAAAGAAGCAGTTTATTAAACAGATAAGACAGACCCGCTTTGAGGAAGACGGAAGTCTATTGGGGAAGATAAGGAATTGGAAATTAAGAATATGGTGGCATAAGTTCTTTTGTCAGAACATATGGCTTTATGGATATATGTATGGGTTTTTTTGGTTTATCATTTTTGTTAATTTCTTGTGTGTGTTTGCTAAGTAAGAAAACTAATAAAAAGCATATTTTAAAAAAGCAGTGTTATTATTATGCTATCATTGTGCATGGTGTTTTA
The DNA here is from genome assembly GCF_965113315.1 of Podarcis vaucheri. NCBI lineage: Eukaryota > Metazoa > Chordata > Lepidosauria > Squamata > Lacertidae > Podarcis > Podarcis vaucheri. Next base: position 55,372,879 of record NC_138759.1, on the reverse strand, counting down.
CAGGGAATGTTTTATATGCTTCTTGTAAGGAAATAAACATAAGTCAGCTAGATGCAGCTTTGTATTTGTACAGCTGTGTTATCTGCCTTCTGTTTTTCAGACAATGGTTTTGCCACTTTCATTCTTCACCTGGTTCTTTGAATTATTTCTTAGCACATGAGATTCTAGTTTGTGTTGATTTCCAGTGCTTCACTTTATTTAGCTAGAATTAAAAATATTTTTCATCTTTAATTTTCTCTTTTCCCCAGATGATTCTGCAGAATTCAACTTGGTTAACAATGCTTTGCTGAGCATATTTAAGATGGATGCTAAAGGTAAAGCATGCATTATATCCTGACATTTATAACTTGTTTGTACGCTCTGTTGGATCTTTAGGGATGAGAATTGACTGTCTTTTGGGAGATATGGAATAGTTACCAGTCTGAATACCTTTTTGACAATAATAATAGGACAATTTGCAAAGATACAAAGAGTATCATTTTGTGTATTACAATAATAGCCATTCCAGAGGTGTAGATGTTTTAGAATCAACAGGATTTTTTCTACTAATGTGGTATATAACATTTACAATTATTTATGCCATTTCCATGATTTCCATGTAGCTGACTCATGCTATTCTTTGGCAATCACTTGTAGTCCAGTAAGATTGTCTTCCATAAACACGGCTTTAACAGTGAGTCCATAAGTGACTGTGGGGGCCATTTCTGGATCCACCCGTCCTTCCACAGTGGAGACATAGGTTTCTGGGCAGGAGTTGATCACAGTGAGGGTTTGCCAAGCGTGCCTTCCTCTTAGTATGTTTCGTCCTGAGCTCGAACGTCTTCAAAGCCCATGACACCTTTGCTAAAGGCTGTTCTCCAATTGAAGTGCTCTCAAGCCAGTGTTTCCTAGTTGTCAGTGTTTATACTACATTTTTATTTTTATTTTTAGATTTGCATTGAGAGAGTCTTTAAACCTCTTTTGTTGACCACCAACATTACGCTTTCCATTTTAAAGTTTGGAATAGAGTAGTTGCTATGGAGGATGATAACCAGGCATCTGCACAACATGACCAGTCCAACGAAGTTGATGTTGAAGAATCATTGCTTCAACACTGGTGATCTTTGCTTCTTCCAGTACACTGGCGTTAGTTCACCTGTCATCCCGAGTGATGTGTAAAAAAATTTTGGAGACACCGTTCACGAAATCTTTCAAGGAGTTGGAGATGGTGTTTATAACATATGTTATGTAACATATACTTGGAATACTCAGATATCTAACAAAATTAAATTCCTTTCAATTGTAAAGGGATGCTTATGTGGTACTTATTTCTATTTTAGGAACACTGGGTGGTTTATTTAGTCAGATTCTTCAAGGAGAGGATATTGTACGAGAAAGAGCCATCAAATTCCTCTCCACAAAACTCAAAACACTGCCTGAAGAGGTGTTAACAAAAGAAGTAGAAGAACTTGTACTAACAGAATCGAAGAAAGTGAGTACCTTAGTTTAGTTAAATTACGTTCTTCATAACAGAATTGCTTCCTATCAGAACACATTAAGTACCACCTATGGGTGTAAATTAAAAATGCAGCTAATAGTGTTGCTTCACCAGTTCAAGATTCTGAAACGTTTTAGTTGAGTCTAACAAAGGTATGCTATTTTTACTGTGGGGTGGTTGCTGCCCCCCACCCCCACCCCCAATGAACTATCAAGACTACAAACATTTTTGTCAATGCTTTGGAGAATACCTAAGTTAGCTATCTAGGAGGGTGATACTGGAATTGGAGGAATAAATTTTACTACCTGACATACCATACTTGTAGGAAACACGTTGTCAAGCCACTTGATAGTGTTACCTATCTAACATCTATTGAATCTTACATTTCACATTATCTAAAATTGAATATCAGCTCTGCTAATAAAAAGACTATAATCTTCGTATTCACTTTTGTTCACAGCCACATAAGGGTCATTTTCCATTTAGTGCTGGAGACGCATCCAAGTGACAGCTGGCATTTATTTTAAGATGGAGAGGAGCCATTGTTCCTTAATCCCATTTTTATATTTGTTCAGAGAAAAGTCCCACTGAGTACAGTAGGGCTTTGGCCCAGGTAAATTTACAAAGGTTTGCAGCCTTAGACCCATTGTATTAAATAAAGCAAGTTAATTTGCAACAGCACTTAGGTTCTATGTGGCATAATGTACAAAGTGTTGGATTCAGAATGTTTGCCCAAATTCTGCTCAGATATGAAGCATTGGGGGAGATCATTCCATCTGACTTTTATTGCATGGAAGCTTTAATACTAAAGGAAGAGCTTTTTAAAATGGTTTGTACACTGAAATGCGCTGTAAAAAAATTAAGCGGGGAATGATCATTTGCAAGGAAAAATAACATATGGGCACTTGTTCCCACCTGCATTGATATGATTCTTCATTCTTTTCTCTTTTTTCTCTTTTCTTAAGGTGCTTGAGGATGTGACAGGAGAGGAGTTTGTCTTATTTATGAAGATACTATCAGGCTTGAAAAGCCTGCAGACAGTAAGTGGGCGGCAGCAGCTAGTTGAACTGGTAGCTGAACAAGCTGATCTTGAGCAGACCTTCAATCCATCTGACCCTGATTGTGTGGATAGACTCTTACAGTGTACTCGTCAAGCAGTCCCACTTTTCTCAGTAAGTATTTATGTTTTGTTTTTTAAGTGTTGTGACTGTTGTGTCAACACAGCATGGCTGTATTGGTTGTGTCAGAATGACTATCCCATAATACAATACATGACTGTGAAAAGCTGCAAGATTGTTGCATGTGTCACTGATATATATTTATAAAATAGCTTGTATGCTATTTTTGTCCCCTCAAGGACTCCCAATAAATAAAGCAAGGCCATCAATTTCATTGGATCTCCCTGAGTATGATTAATGTTTGGTATCACCCAATAAAATCTAGTTAAGATAGATTAAAATCAAGTGCAGAATAAAATCAACCAAAACAAATCAGGGAGGAGACAACAAAATTCAAATCAGATTAAAAACCAAGTGGAATTAAAATACCTTGGAAGCTGAGTTTAAAGCTTTAAAGAAAGGAAACCAACCCAGTTAAGATACCTGTTTGCTAGAGTTGTAGCTTTCCTATCTCTCACTGTATGTAAATTGCACCACTGTTTTATCTGAGCATGCTTGCTGTCTAAAATCTTTGAAGGTGTTTCAGTCTTGGAAAACAGTGTCATGTTTACTTAGTAGTATGCTAACTTAATGATCTTGTGATTAAAAAGGCTTTTAGTGCTAGCTGCTATCAAATGAAAGATTGAAATTGTGCAGCAAAGCATTGGAAAATGTTGCTGTTACAGCTGCTATTTTGTTTTTCTACAGAAAAATGTTCACTCCACAAGATTTGTCACTTACTTCTGTGAGCATGTGCTGCCAAACTTGAGTTCCCTGACCACCCCAGTTGAAGGCCTTGATATACAGTTAGAGGTAAGCTAATCTGGAAATATCTCGTGGAGCCTGAATTATAGTTATCCAAGGTATGCCAAAAGAAGATAGGAAGAAATTTATTGCTGATTTGGACCACTGACAAGGCTGATTCTGCTTGTCTTATTTTATACTCCTAAAGTATTACATAGATTTGCTTTTTTATCATGTGTGCTGCTATGCAGAACAAAATTCAAACAATTTATGCATATAGTCTGCGGCCTGAAAGAATGCTGTTCAACTAAGATCCTACAGGAGGCACTATCTTCCACCCTCTAGGCACATTTTCTGATTTGCACTGTCATATCCAGGAATAAGCCATTTCTTTCTGTCTTTAAATCTGTTCTTTTTTTTTATAATTGTCATGGTATAAAGTTGCAACTGTTAATTTTCCAAATGTCTTTTTTCCTCTCTCCCCACCCACTGTAGGTGCTGAAACTGCTTGCTGAGATGAGCTCCTTTTGTGGAGACATGGAAAAGCTAGAATCAAATTTGAAGAAGCTTTTTGATAAACTACTGGTAAGAGGATTATTAGTCTTAAGAGAGAGAGTGAAAGTTTGTAATTAGATTTCATTATGCCTTTTATTTTATTTGAATTGAAAAGCACCTAGTGTAATGATAGTACTTCCAGAGGGATAACCGTGTTGTAATAGCTAATTGCTTTAGCAGATTTGAACACCAGATGTTGACTAATTTTCATACACAGTGTGTTTACAAGTGTGAAGAAGTTCAATTCTCTGTGGATAGCACAGCACTTGAAAGATGCTTGAACAGCAGCCGGGAGGAAATACATGCTTGGCTTCAGTCGTAGAGAGCAGGGACTCACAAATTGTGTCCAGCTTTGGTAGCTGGACCACCAAACCACAGGTGGGGTACTGTTGTCATCCTCCAACATTGGGCTCCCCCGCCCCCTGCCTTGGTGTAATCTGTAAGGGAGCCATAAATTTGTGGGGCTGGGTGTAGTCTTCCCATCTCTGTCTTCTAAGTGGGCTGCAAGAGGAGGATTTATTATTTATAATCTTTTGCATACTGCCCTTCATCCAAAGATCACAGGGTGGTTTAAAATATAAAAACACAAAAATATATACAGTGGTACCTCGGGTTACAGACGCTTCAGGTTACAGACTCCACTAACCCAGAAATAGTACTTCGGGTTAAGAACTTTGCTTCAGGATGAGAACAGAAATTGCACGGCAGCGGGAGGCCCCATTAGCTAAAGTGGTACCTCAGGTTAAGAATAGTTTCAGGTTAAGAACGGACCTCCAGAATGAATTAAGTTCTTAACCCGAGGTACCACTGTATCACAATAGCTAACAATAACCCCACACACCTTTTTAAAAAATGTCTCTGTCCTGTGGTCTGATTGCTGAGGGTCCCCACCACCACCACTTCTTTAATCACTCCCTTTCCCCATGTTTCCATCTGGGCTCCCTTCACCGACATGAAATTGGGGAAGAGTCTGCCCACCCTTGTAGTAGGCAATGGGAATGAATTCCATCTGAATACATGCCTATGTCTTTGTCTTGCTGCCGAGGAGAGTGTCAGGAGGAGAGCAGGGACACTGGAATGTATAAACACTGCAGACGTCAAGATGCAGTGGAAAATGGCAGACAAAAGCAGACTAATCTTGACAGAGTGAAGTAAAAGGAAACATTTAAAATGTTGCTACCTACTGTCACTCAGTCGGAGAAGTAGAAGAGAGGAGCAGGGACAGAATAATAGGGGAAATGTTGGCAGTTTGTGTGTTCTGGTTTTTAAAAGGACAAATATGTCTTGAGATTGCACCCTAATTCTGACAGCTGGGATTAAATATACTTGGTTGTGCCGCCATGTTTGTGGACCTCTTTCGGAAGGAGATTTGGTAACGAATACATTGTTGAGGCAATGACATCTTAAATACTAGATGAAGTAACAAGTGTCAATTCTTCTGGTTTCTGTTTCTCAGGAATACATGCCACTCCCTCCAGAAGAAGCGGAGAATGGGGAGAACGCTGGCAATGAAGAGCCCAAATTGCAGTTCAGCTATGTGGAGTGTTTGTTATATAGCTTTCATCAACTAGGTCGAAAACTTCCAGACTTCCTGACAGCGAAGCTGAACACAGAGAAAGTGAAAGACTTTAAAATCAGGTAGCATTAAAGTGTGTGCATGTGCAGACTTTATTAGAATAGCAGTAATGGAGTCATATAGGAGCCTGCTGATCTTTCCTCTGCCAGTTATAATTAACCATATGATTAATAAGCAAGCATTAGCCAATAATAGAAAAGGTTAACTAAAACTTCAGCCTGAAAATATTGAAAATACTGTTCCTAGTTTTCAGGGCAATAGGGAAATGTCTATGTCAGAATAGCTGTATAGCCCCAAACTGACATTTCAAACTTGCTTCTGACCCTCTAAAATTAATGAGAGAATTCTTCTCAGTTTCCTTATTAAAAGTTACTTGTTGGATATGTCATATTGTCTTTCTGTAACTCAAACTAGCCTATACTTGTATAGCAATGAAATGAATAGTTTACTGGGCGGTGAAACAAAATGCCTTTAGCTTATTAATATGCACCGAAGGCTTATCGAGTATAAAAGCTGTAATGCTTCCAACAAAGAATTACCTTTATGTTCATGAGCTGTAGTGTATTAATACTGAACTGCAATTTAAGCTGCTCTTGAAGAACTCATAAAGGGCTCACATGTTCCGAATTCTCAGATCAAATGGCACTTTGACCAATAGTAACCCAAATGTGTCTAAGGATTATTTAGTGGATTTTAGTGGATCTCAACATTTGTGTCCCTTGGTGACCCTAGGTTTAGGGCTTTGCTCTGAGGTTTTCTGCTAACCTCCATGTGAGATTTCCTCCATGCCTTTGTTCCATCATCAGTTTCTAAAATTGATAAAGGAGTGGTTAGATGCCAAAGACTACGTAGTTCTTTCAGATTTCTCTTCAGCGTCAGAACAATCTTCTCCATGGTCAGTGACAGCATCTGGCATCCTGGGGATAGGACCCATCCTTAACACCTGCCTTAGACACTTTGATTCCCTCCCGCCCCCCGGCCCAGTGATCCAAGCAGCACAGAGTCTACCCAGCATTTAAAGTGGGCATTATGGGAAATTTTTCATATATATTTGTATTTTCTATTTTACATAATACAAATGAAATAAAAACATAAACATATAAACCCCTTTATAAATCAGAGCTTGCCGTCCACTGCCATTCCATGGTAACCTGGAAGTCATTATGGGAAATTTTTCATGGTAGCTGTCGCAACTAGGACCCCATGGTAGACTAGAGAGCCAATTTTGATTTTAGTCACATTTGGCACCAGCTTGGCTGCAGGAATTGCCGGAAGGAGACATACAAGGCACTATCCAACTGTCAAAGGGACTCCACTCTAGGTTTGTGTAGGGTTTACACCTTAGCCTTTTCTTCTCCTGGAAATATCCTTCAAGGCAGTGAAGGATTAGGATCAAAGTTCCCCTTCTCTCAGTAAAATGTTCTTGGTTTTGATTGATGTTTAAATTATATTTGATATTAAAAAGTCTTGGTTCATAAATCTGCCCCAATGTTTATTCCTCTATAGAGACACCTTTATTTAGGTCATTCTACATATGGTCTCTTACTTACTCAAATTCAGTTTGCCAAATGTCTTTCTGTTGAGACTTTTCTTTTTTCAAGATACTAGCAGTTTTCCTTTTTATCATCTTGATTTCACTGTGTGTTGCAAAACTTACTGTTCAGCTATTCTCTTTTGTTAAAGATTACAGTATTTTGCTAGAGGACTGCAGGTTTACATCCGACAGCTTCGTTTGGCACTCCAGGGCAAAACAGGAGAAGCATTAAAGACAGAAGAGGTATGTAGTCCTCTGTGATGGCAGTACCTTAGCTGAATTTACCATAATGATTTTATCACAGTATAGTCTGATGGATAAAGCTTGTGAAAGTGGCGTTGATCAATAGTAACTGGGGGTGTTGCTCCCAAAAAATAGTTTTTCCAAATTGCCCTGTGCCTTCTGGAAATCTGCTCCCGAGGGTGGTGAGACTGTCAGGATATGATATGGGAGCTGCACAAAAGGGGAATTGATGAAAATCTCTCTTTTTTAATGATATTTATTGAAAAAAAGAATTTTTTTTAATTACAAAGAAAAAAGACAAAACAGAAAAAAAGAAAAAATAAAACCATCATTTTCAAATTCTCCACTTTCATTACCTTCTTTCTATGACCTCCTCCTCCTCCCTTTTCTTGTATCTTGATTAATAGTTGTCACAGAAAATCCTTTCCATAATTCATAGTATTCTGTCATTACATTACATTACCTTACTCTATTTTCATCTTATCTTATAAAAACCTTAAAGCTTAAGACTTAAATCTTATTTTTACCAACTTCTTATAACCATTACCTTTTTACCTAATTCTTTAAACATTTTTACAAGAACCAAGTAATTTCATTTCAACATTTTTCTAACATTCATCAATTTTATAAGGGAATTGATGAAAATCAGGGATGTCTTTTTCCATGAGCAGAAGTATCTCTCCACTTAAGCAAGCACCCTTGGATTGAACTAATTAAAGAGTGTCACTGTATCACTTCTATTTTTATGCATCCACTCTGTTTCACAGAGAACAGAAAAGCAGTGTGTTGCTAGAAGTATAGCAAGAGAGGCGGGGGGGGCAGTTCTGCACCAATCCTCCACATAAGTCAAAGGGCCATAACTAAACTACATGTTCAGTACATGTGATTAAAGATATTAAGCATGAAAGATTCCAGACTCTAGCAACTGTAATGTTTCAGATGGAAAATAGTTCTCCTCAGTGTTGTTCGTTAAAAGAAAAGAATGCACTGAGCTTCATTGGAAACATCTTAAATATAGACTTAAAAACAATTTAATTTTAACATTTCTAAGATAGCCTTTCTCCTTTTTTGCAGAACAAAATTAAAGTGGTTGCGCTGAAAATTACAAATAACATCAATGTTTTAATCAAGGTAAGCCCTTCTATATTTTATTACTGGATTTGTTTAAAAAGGATGGTTTGGTGAAGATATTAGTCCTGGAGCTATTTGTGACCAATCAGTTCTGTGGCCCTAACTCTGTTCTTTCTGGAAACAGTAATACTGTTCCAATAACTTTTGCTGGGTGCTGCTCAGAGCGTCTGACACAGCCCAGTCAGATGGGTTGCATTATTATTATTATTATTATTATTATTATTATTATTATTATTAAATGCATCTATTCTTCAGCTGTTTAAAGTACTATTCCCAGAAACATATAATTCCTATTTTGTCTCTAGGATCTCTTCCACATTCCCCCTTCATACAAGAGCACAGTGACGCTGTCATGGAAACCAGTACAGAAATCTGAAGCTGGGTAAGTTAGCAGTGAATGACTTCCAACTATTTATGTATTTCTCTCTTGTCTTTCTGCGCTCCAGCAGATCTCGGTTAATGTAATGTTGGAGTCTTCTTTTAAATCTATTTATACATCTATAAAGTTATGCCAAAAATGTTACGATTTTGTATACATTCATTGGTTGAGTCAGTGTGTTTGAACATCCAAAAGAGAGTTAAGATAAAAGGAATAATAGAATTGTAGAGTTGGAAGGTACCTTGAGGGTCATCTGGTCCAACCCTGCAATACAGGAATCTCAGCTCGATCCTACTTGTCAGATAGCAACATAACCTCTGCTTTAAAAAGGATATACTTTATTTAGCAAAACAAATAGTCGCTTCAGCAATTGTAACAACTTTACTCTGGAGAGAGAGAGATTGGTTGGGATCCGGAGAAGTTCAGCAACACGTTCCCATGCACACAGGAGAAGTACAGGGAGCTGATGATCTTTGCGTTCCTTCTAGAAGTACCCGCTCCTGATGAGGAGCTGCTCCAAAGACTCTTTAACCTTTCAGAGACTAATGCTGCTAGAATAGGGAGAGCTACAAATACTGCGTGTCTGAGCAGAATACCATATGCAGTGCCTGGGATCCTGGCATCTTGCTCCTTAAAAAGATGCCTAATCTAGGAATCACCTCTTCTCTAGGCAAAACATAAGGCTTACCTAGTATCTTCTTTACTTGAGAATAAACAGATGGTGGGCTTTTCTTTTTGTAAAAATAAAAATAAGCAAGCTGCTTTTATATTTTTCTGCTATTGGTGTCTGGAAATTGAATAAAAGCCCACCTGTTCTTGCAGAGGAGCAGGCTTTTCCAAACTCAGGGTAACTAAGATGGTGTCTTCCAGATGTTACTTGACTTGTACCGTATCTTTCGCTCTATAGGACGCACCTTTTCCCCTTCAAAAATGAAGGGGAAATGTGTGTGCGTCCTATGGAGCGAAGACGCCATAGCCCCGCGACCCTCTCCTGGCTGGAGAGGTGACGCGCGGCTATAGAGGCTCCTGCCATAGCCGCGCGTCACCTCTCCAGCCGGGAGAGCACGCGCGGGGCTAAAGCAGCCCCCCGCAATCCTCTCCTGGCTGGAGAGGTGACGCGTGGCTATGGCAGGAGCCTCTCCGCTGCGCCTTTCCGCTGCTCACCGACCTGCTCTTTGGGGCTGTTGGTGGGCTTCCCCCCGCCAGCCCCAAAGAGCAGGCCAATAGGAACCTGAAGCCTGGAGAGCGAGAGGGGTCAGTGCACGCCAACCCCTCTCGCTCTCCAGGCTTCCAAGGTAGCCGCCTGAATGCACCTTAAACGGCACCTTGTTTTAGAGCGGGAAAACAAGAGGGGGAAAGTTCTCCCCCTCTCTGTGCAGCGCCTCCTGCCGCTTCACTGAAGGGGCGCTGGGCAGAGAGGGGGAGATTTTTTTTCTTGTTCTCCCCCCTCTAAAACAAAGTGCGTCCTATTGTCCAGTGCGTCCTATGGTGCGAAAAATACGGTAACTCCAATCAACCCTGGCCCGTAGCTATGCTGGCTAGGGCCATGGGGAGATGGAGTCCAGCAATATCTAGAGAGCACTTTGGTTAATAGAAGCTTTGGTTGTTAAGGTGATGTTCAGTTTTATCAATTTTGTGATGTCATATTTGCCGAAATCTGCCCTGAGCGCTCTCATTTTATTTTAATTTTTAATTTTACAAACAAATGGGCTAGAGAGTAAGGTAATAGGAATCTTCTTGCTTTGAAATGCTAGGAATTTTTGTTCTATGCTATTAATGTTGCATGTCTGTAAATTAACTTTATACAAAAAGCCTTCATTAAGTTTTCCATTGCTGTACATATTGGGTTCATTTTTTTTAAGTCTTACTTGTCTCTGCAATATTTTTATCCCCTATTTTCTTTGAAGGCAAAAAAGAGCAAGTGAGGATGCAGCTTCAGACTTGCCAACAAAGAAGGCTCCCGCAGGACCAAAAAGGGATGCCAGGCAGATATACAACCCACCCAGTGGGAAATACAGTAGTAACCTGGGAAATTTTTCTTATGGTAAGCGTTGCAAGAGATTGTGTTATTCTGCGCAGGGGAGAAATAGGATTCTGCTTTGTGTTGTAAGATGAGCTGCCAGGCTCTGTTGCCTTTGGGGGGGTGTTGTTCTCTGGTATTCCTGTTCATGAATTTTGTGTGTGCTTTTTTGAGATACAATCTTGGCATGATTTTGCTTTACATATCATATTGAACAATATCTAGACAGGTGTAGCAAGCCTGTGGCCCTCCAGATGCTATTGGACTGCAGCTGTTGTTAGTCGAGCAACATCTGGAAAGCCTGAGGTCTCTTGTCTGTGGTCTAGTACAAGATCTTTATTTCTGGTCTCATTGGCATTTACCTGTATAAAATTTCAACCTGTCACATCCGATTCTTGAGTCAGGTTTTATTCACATTGAATGGGGGGGGGTTGTAATGATAGGAAACACTTCATTCGGATTTATGGGAAGGTCTTCCATGCCATCACTTAATTCTTTCATGAAAGAGCAATCCAAACTCATATTCACTATGCCAGACACTATGCAGACCCTGCAGCTCTCATATGACAGCAACGGGCCTGATCCAGGCTTCTTTGCTTTGCCTGCCTAAGTACTGGTGCCACACAAAGGCTTTTTGTTCTGTCCTCCCACCTTCTTTCCTGGCCAGGGCTGTAGGAGTGGCAATGGCTGTGTTGTTCCATGAATCTCTGCCACTGTTGGTCAGTATGGTAGGACTGCAGCCTACTATAATGCTGGAGAAACGAAATAAGAATTGTAGAGATCACTATAAGCAGCTTCAATTAATGCCCTTTCCACAAAACATTTTTTTCTCTTTAAAAGGCATTGTTCAGCTTTCTCAGTTAAAGGCTGAAAAAAATGTATGTTTGATACTCATTCACAAACTTTGGCTTTCATATGCAATCTGTTTACTTAACAAAGACATTGTCTGGATTCGAAAGAGTCTCATAAGTGTATATCGGCAATTAGTGCTTTATCGAAAGTTCCCCAGAGTTTTGTAAGTGGCTTGTCTAGTGTTGCAAACGGCTGCAGGCATAATGAGGAACACTGGAAACTATGACATAGACACTTCCAGAATAGTCCCCTTTGATTCTTAATAATATACAAGTAGTCACATGCTCCATAAGTGGTGAAGTTATTTTCTATTCTGTTAAACAAGTTCTGCAAATAAGTCCACAAAGAAATGATTAGCCTACCTGTACCTGTGTAGCATAATTGGGGGGTGGAGAGAGCCAATTGACTTGCCATTTGCAAAACCTTTCTTGGAATGAGTTATTACCATAGGTAAACTGGCAAGTGCCTATTTTCAAGTTTGTGTTCAGCTTAGACATCTTGCAAGCGGAAGTAAATTGCTGACTATACCTTCCACTATCTCAAGTTTGTATGTTTTAATGTAACTCAGCCTGTGATTTTAAGCGTAAAGGATGGTTAAGAAATAATGATAACAGATGAAGGTTAAAATGTCAAGGCTTCTAGAATGAAAGGGTTACAGCGAGATAATATTAGATTGAAGGAAATGCTAGTAAGACATATCCTTGACAGAACTGTTAGAAGTTGCTGAAAAACTTTGGGCATTGGGATGCAGAAAGGGGAGGTATGGGGAAGTCTGAGAAACAAAGTTCATGAAAATTTGTCTATGAAACTATACATGTTTGTATGTCTTTTTATATGTTAGTATTGTCTTAAAAATTTTGTAAAACTAATAAAAATATAATTTAAAAAAAAATAATGATAACAAGAGACGTGCAGTATGTGTAAAATATGTACATACAGAGTAATTACACGGATTACTACTACTTTTTCTATGTATCAGAGACTTAGATGTTAAAATAGTTTTACTGGATAAGGAGGGGTAGCACACATGAACATGCTAAATATTTCATACTCAGCCTTGTTTCAGAGTTGGGAGGCACATACGAGCAGGTTTATATTCTGACTTGAAATATATTTGCCATAGGAAAAGCTATTCAAAGGCAGGTTCACACTGTCCTATCCCTTGAGTTGTTGTGTAACTGGGAGAATGACCATGTGGATCAAGCCTTATGTGAACTGGGCAGTATGCGCTGGGAGCTGGTGTGGTTCTTACTAGTCTTGCTTCACACAGTTGGGCTCCGCATCTACATGATTAGAGAGTATGGTGCAGTTCTTACTGTCATGTTTGTTTAAGTGACACTTGTATTTAAAAGCTAGAATTATAACTAGGGGTAGTTGCTGTTTTCCTTCTAGTCAATCAGAGATCTATATGTTTTAAAACAGACTTTTATTTCTCTTTCTTTTCAGAGCAGAGAGGTGGTTTCCGTGGTGGACGAGGGAGAGGATGGGGTGGCCGTGGTAATCGCACTCGTGGAAGAATCTACTAAAATCAATGGTGTTTTCATTGCCATGATCATATTTCGAGTCTTGATGAATTGCCTGGAGGGCTGCATTGTTTAAAGAACTGTCTTCTGCAAAAGACTGATTTAAATGTTCTTATACCTTTGTATGTATGATCTACTTTTCTAATGGACTGCAGACTCACCCACAGTGAAGCTACAACTGTATTTTTGGATGTTTAGCAGCTGGCAGTTTGAGTTTGTGTCTGGGTTTTTTTTAAGCATCTTCAAGACTTATTCAGGAAGAAAGCATGGGTTTTCCTGCTGACGTTACATTCATCTATAAATATGGCTATACAAAGTAGGCTCCTTAGTGTACAATAATTTTCATATGCTAGATAAGAGGTGGAAATGTTATAACTGAAGTTGAAATCAGCGGTAACCCTTCTCCAGACAAAATCGTATTTTTATTTTTTTTTGCAGTAAGTGGGAAAGAATGATATTGCAGAAAAAGTAGTATAGGCTACCAGTGGTAGCATGTTTGTTGATAGGAATCCTTGATTTTTAAAATGTGCAACATGGATGCAGAAGAATCTGTGCTCTTTATCATAAGTCAGTCCATTTACTTGTTGGGAAGGGTGGGAGGGAGCAGGGAAGACCAGGTGTTAACGTGAACACATTTCGCTCTTCTCCATATATTGTAACATAATGTGTGTTTTGCAAATGGCTTTTTAAATGTTCTCTATAAATGTGTGTGTGCATATATATATTTATATATATATGCCATAAAATTATAGTGAAAAAGAATAAAACTGCTAGAAATGCTACCCCAAGAATGGCAAATTTGTGATGCTGTAATAACTCTTTCTTGTTAAAGAGCTTGGATCAGTTTAGCCCTTAGAAGAAGCTCTTTTGTTTTTGTGTTTTTGTGTTTTTTTAATTAGTTGGATACCTGTGTTTACAAATATTAAGCATGGCATTAGGCACTTGAAATTACTGCTATTCAGTTGCACTTGGGTAAAAAGTTAAAACATCTTGGTAAATCTTACGTAATAATGGAATCATCATAGTGATAAGGATTCTAGATATTTTATTTAAAATAATATGATGTAGCAAACTTGATTCTCACCTCCCCCAAAAATATTTCCCATTAAAAATGTATGTTGGGTCCTTAGGCATGGGAGGAGGAAGAGTGAGCAGCATAAAATGTCAATATCAGTAACAGATCATAGGAAAATTTAAAACACTGCAGGAATGTTTAAGTTACCCAGTGTCAGACTTTATTTTTAAAAATTGCATATTCATTCTTCGCATCACTCCCCTATAGAGTTTGATGCCTGTACTGAAAACCAACATTTTGTACAAAGCATATTTCCAGCAAGCCTCATGTATATCAGAGAGAAACAGTTTCTAAACTGGACAAATAAATCATTTTAATCATTCTTTGGGCCCCATCTGTGCTATGAATTTAAAGCAGTATCCTACCACTTTGAACAGTCATGGCTTCCCCCTGCCAAATAATCCTGGGCACTGTAATTTGTAAAGAAGGCTGAGAGTTCCCTAGGGAAAGCAGCTGATTGTTAAACCACTCGAATTGCAGCTCTGAGGGGAACAGGTGTTTCTCACAACTCTCAGACCCTTTAACAAACTACAGTTCCCAGGATTCTTTGGGGCAAACCATGACTGTTTAAACCAGTATGGAACTGCAGGTGAAGCCTTGATGTGTACAAGCTTGTTTCGTTTTTCTTTCGATGGCCACAAACATGATTCTAATTAAGGAGAAACATCTACATCTATTCAGATTTTTATTTTAGAAACTGGCCAGGTCAAAGTACAAATAATTGATCAAAATGGATTTTGGAAAAAAAAAGTTCATTCAGTATGCTGCATATTTTGGTTATCATGGCAATTTGAGGTCCTTTAATAATGTGAAAGCCTAATTTTTAAGGATGAGCATTCAGTGATTACTACTGTGCCCAAGTATCTTTGGACAGGGGGTGGGGACGGTCCCCTAGGTAACAAATTGACTAAAAACTATTTCTGTGCATAAATGATGTGCAGGTTGTCCTTAGAAACAGCTAGCTTTTTCACTTTTTGTTGTGGCTGCAGTGGCTTCTTTTTGGAGACACCCATTAATCACATTCTCTTTGTAAAATTTCCTTTATGCCTTTGCAATAAATCCATTTTGTAATTTTGTTAGTGACTTCTTGTTGCTTGGTCTTTTTTAAATGATAGCTTCCTGAAAACACACTGGACTTTTAACAAAATATGTCATCTCTAGATTTTAGGGATAATCTAAATGTAAACCATTTTTGTGTGTTCTTATGAGTTAGGTGTGATGCAAAAGAGAGTTAAATATAATTAATTCACTTAAAAGAGCTTGGTTGGGTGTTGGTGATTCTCTACTTGGCTCAGTCATCAAGGGATAATGCACTTGCAGCATGGTGCTTTTGCATAGAAAAAGCAATGTTCATCCGAAGAAGGTAGAGAATTTCCTACAACAGCAACATCCTTTCTCTTCCTCATCATTCACAGCAAATTTACAGTGTTCTTGGATAGGCAGATTGTGAATAGGAATGGCCAAGTGAGGGAGGGGGTTCAGGTGTAGCTTGTGTGACAAGCCACTCCCTCTTCTACACAACTATTAAAGGTGCCGGAAGGTTCTGTCTTCTTTTTTTCTTACTGGCCTCCATAGTTAGGAATGAACATGCCTGAAGACCATGTTGGAAGACATTATTGGGACGCTGCCTTAAACTGAATTAAGTCATTGGATCTTCTAACTCTAATGATTTCCAGCAATCCTCTGAAGCCATTGGGGGGTTGCAAGAAGACTGCATGAGGAGAAGGGAAGTCCCATCACGGAAGACCCGTACCCTTGCTTTTGACACCTGAGGTGTATATTTTTAGGACCCACCTTATATTTTTGAGATGGTACATTGTTTTTAATACTGTGTTTTAATGTAATCTGCCCCAGGGATCGGAGGGTGAAGGACATGTAATAATGTCCACTCACACAATCACCCATTCTATGTATTTCTAAGGGTATTCTATAATCCATAGCTATATTCCTGGTCCTGCAGTTATGTTTAATCTTCAGCCATTGACAAATGTCTTTCTTTTCAATGATGCAATGACTTACATAAATCTCTGGATGGTTAGGAATATTCCTAAATTCTGGTTTGAAAATCCCTAAATTCTTGTATCTTTAATTAGTCCTATTTGGTAATGGGGTGTGCATGTGCAAGTGTTCATCCTGTCAAGTGACAGACCCTGTCATCCCCACTGTATTCAAGCTGTTGAATGCCTTAGATAACTTAATGTGTTGTGCACATGGCACACATTAAACAGCCCCATTTAACTATAGATGCATACTGGAAAGGTGGTCCATTCCTTCTTACTAAAGTCATAATTAAAAATTCAAAAATATAGTACAAAAATACCAGTTTAAAATTGATTAGATGCAGAATGGGGGAGTAGTATAATTCACTTCGTACCTTGAGGAAGAACATTGTTTTTGATGAACAGCTTTTAAGATTAGCTGCAGTGTCTAGCAAAACTGAAATGTTTCCCTGCTACTTTTTGAATATTGTCGTTTCTAAGGGCATTTATTCTTTGGAATCTGGCCCCTTTGCCCTGTGCAGAATGCAAGTGAGCCCGATTCTGTTCGGTCCTGTAATAGTGGACACGGGGCCAGAGTAATATATGTCTGCCACGGGTTTCGGCCCCTATGTCAGTATACCTCTTTGGCCTGTTGTTGCTGGGGCGTTTTTTCAGATTGGGGGGGGGGGCAGCCTGAAATGTTCTTCCATCCGGACGGGCAGGTGCAGCAGCCTCCAAGCGGGCACATGGTCCCATGTTTAGAAGCAGTCCGTCTACTCTGGCCCTCCGTGAAAAAGGGGTTCCTCTCGGGAAAGCGGGCACAGGATTGCAGCCTAAGGCACACGTGCAACCAAAGGACTGCAACGCGGTCAGCCAGCTGGCGGGTGCTCCCTTCGCGGAACAAAAAGAGCGCGCCTCGTATTCACCTTCCGATGACAGCGGCTGCGAGCCCGCGATTGGCTGCTGCCTCTGAGCAGCACGTGGGAGGGCGTGGCGGAGGATGCGTAAGGGCGTGGTCTCTCCACTCCCGGCGCCCTCCTTTCATAGGCCACGCCCCCTTTCGCCACATTCTTTCTCCGCCTCCTCCCGCTTTCCGGGGCGCAGCCACGCGAGACGTCCTCATCTGTTTGACCCACCGCTCTCCTCCCCTTCTTCCGGCCTCTCCCGGTCACATAGAGATAGGAAGCGAGGAAGTTTAGAGTGACACGCGCACGCAGGACTTGTGGTCTTAACAGGGAGCTGGTTTCCCACACTTCACTCACAAGGCGAGTTGACTGAGGAAAGAAAAAGCTGCTTTGCTGCTGCCGCAGAGAATCCGTCCCCGCACAGCAGCGTCACGAAACATCTAAGCTTACAAGTTCGGACTTCGCGCGAGTCTACACCTTTTCGTACCTCTAAGCTTTCTGAGCGCGCGCGCACACTTCCTTCTCCAAAATGGCGCTGGAGGCCAATCCGCTTCCGGGTGGCGCGGGTAGGCCGGGCTTGAGGAAGATGGCGGTAGCAGCGGCGGCGGCAGCAGGAGCAGGAGTGTCCGGGCGGGGTGGTCGAGGGCTGGCGTGCGCCTCTCCGGGCTGGGCGCTGCTGGGCCTTTTCCTGCTGCTGGGCTCTGCGGCTCAGCCTGGCGCCGCCACCACCCACTGGGTGGTCACCGAGGATGGCAAGATCCAGCAGCAGGTGAGGGAGGGGCTCCTCTGGCCGCTGTGGGAACCGTCGCCATAGAAACGCTTCCTCCTCCCCCCCCCCGCTTCCCTCTGCATTCTTCTCCCGGTGCCAAGGAGGGTCCGTCCCCTGTGAAGTGAAGGAGAGAGAGAGAGAGAGTCTCTGCGAGCGCCTTGCCGGTGCCTGAGGTGCAGCCCCTTCCCATCCCTTTCCAGCGCTGCTTCCCTTGCTGACTCGAGTTCCCTTCCCTCCCTCTCAGGTCTCCAGGTGCACATGGCCGCGAGGTTCTTTCTAGAGAGGTGCGTGAGCAGATCCTGCAGGATCAGGCCGGTGGCCCAAATAGCCCAGTGTCCTGGCTGAGCCCTTGCCTGTGGGAAACCAGCAAGCGGGGTCCGAGCACAAAAGCAGCTCCCCTCCTGTGGTTTGCAGCAACCTCGTTGCTGCTGTTCTTGAGGCTCTTCCTTTGATCAGCGTTTCTGTGGTGGTGACCTAAGAAGAAAGAGCCCAGCAGGGATCCCTTTGGGACAGCAAAGTGCCTCTGAGGAAAGTGTGTCACGTAGGAATAGAGTCAGCAGGCCCTCCTTGTTGTTTTTCTGCCCACACCCCTTCTGGGCGGCCCAGGATTTGGTCTTCAGGTGTATACTCCCTCTGCTTATGGACATTCTCATTTAGTTACGGTAAAGGTTGACCTCTGTGAATTTATCTAAGCTATCACCGTGACACATTATGTTGTGGTGAATTCCGTAAGTAACCACGTGTTACATGTAATAGAGAGATAAAGGTACTATCGGCCGCCTGCCGGTTTCATTGGGACCTTCGTTCCGGAATAATGAGAGAGGTGAACTGAAGACTCCTCAGTTTCTCCACATGATTTTATAAACATGTCATGTGTCTTCATAGTCATCTTTCTCTAAAGATCCCCAAATGTCCTAGCCTAGCCATTCCTTGTTTGGAAGTCCAGCTCCCTGATCACTTTAGTTGCTCTTGTCTGTAGTGTTTTAAATATCTCCTAATAATTCCCAACATTTAGTTTTTCTTCCCCCACCCTACAATGCTGCACCTTCTGTTGAAGCTTTCATTTAAGGTTTTCTGCGGCACACAGTCAGCTTCCACCTGAAATGCCCTTTTTGAGTCCTACAAAATCTCTTTCAAGTTTCATCTACAAACATGGGTATCTCACAGCTCACCCTAACTCCATATCATATAGGAATGTTAAATGGCAATGGACCCAGTACAGAGTTTTATTCAGAACATTTTGAAAATGTTCTGCTTATTCCTACCCTCTTCTGCATGATCTTTAACCAATTACCATTTCACAACCAATTACCATTTCACAACCAATTACCATTTCACAACCATGACTACTGTTTACTTAGGAGCCTTGTTGGAAGTCCAAGTATGACTACTGAATCTCCCTTACCTTACATGCTTGTTGACACTCAAAGAATGAAAAGCAAAACATCCTTTCAAGAAGCCATTCTAATTAATTAACGTTGTTTAACCATCTAGTTTCAGTAATGCTTTCTACTAGTTTACTCAGGGCAGTAATTAGGATAAGTGGTTCTGTGATTTATCAGAGCCCCTCTGGCTCCCTTTTTAACAGGCTTGATTTCATAGGCAGCCATGTCAGTTTCACCTTTGCCCTCATTCAGTTTGTTCTGTTTCTTTCTTTCTTGATGGAGAGACTTGGGCAGAGGTTGATAAGTACAAAGTTCCATGTCACACTCTATTTCACACATCACTGCTTTTGAGTGAGTTTTATAAATGAACCACGGAGCCATTAAACCCTCGCTTTAAGTATTATCTGGGCTATACCTGGGTGAAACATTGCTCATTTATTGATAGGAAGATTTTCTGTTTTGAATGGCAAGGCAAGGCATCCGTCCACTAGACAGCAATGACTAGGCAAGGTATAGAAGGTGGTAAATCTATTCAGCAGGTACAGTTAACCAGAAATGTAGTTTGGAAAAAGAATATCATAGCAGCTTGATCCCCCTGTTTTATAAGTTAAATTTTTGCCAGCAGCTTGGAGCATTCCTACCAAATTAAAAGGACTTACCTCATTTGAATTGCTTTTCTGTTATAAGTTGATGGGCTTTCATATAAAAGATACTCCCTTTTATAGAGTTAATTCAGTGGATATCTACATATAATAACCTGTTTTTATAGGGCTTCCTGGTTTTCATTAGTATTACAAATCACATATTTTGTTGTTACCTAGATTTGTTTGTTCTCTTCTGTGCTTTATAATGTATGTCATATGGTGGTGGGGTGAATCTGTAGGTAAGTTTAAGATGGTGAAAGTTTGGCTATGCTTAAACTTCATTGTACATTGTTGAGGTCTGCATCTAAATTTGTTTTCTGATCATAACTCTCTTACTTGTTACAAACTGTTCTTAATCTAGAGCCTCTGCTGATCACTTCCCAGTTTTGCTAGCTTTCTGATTTTCCTGTAATAATTAATATCCATACCATTTACCATACGAGATATTGAAAGTGACTCTAGTATTTATTACACTTCTAATGCAATCTCCTTAAAAGGTACAAAGTCTGAGAGTTGGACTTGCTTCCCTGCTATGCAAAGTTGCCTCAGGTTTTGGTTGGTCCTAGTAAAGCTATTGCCTGACCATGAATTTTAGATATAAAACAGATGGTAAGCAACAAGTGTTTGTCTGCTACTGGACAGAATTAGTCAGCAGAATGGGCAGGGGGGCAATTTTTGGTGTCCCCTTCCTGCTGCCCCTCCTTAATCTGCTCTGGAGGGGACCCTTTGGAGCAGATTTCTGGGGAGCTTCAAGGGGTGAGGGGACAATTGAAATTGTCTCCCTACCCAATCTTGCTGACAGTTTATCTTCTAACTGATCAAATACCAATGGATGTCATACGTTATTAGCTATTCTGGTATGGAGATGCCTGTTAATTAAAAATTTAATATTTACTTATTAAAATGTGTATACTGTCTTTTATTTCAAATAAATATTGAGGTGGTTATAAATCAATAAAACAAACAACATATAACAAAATATGATAAAACGATATTAGTGAAGCAGAAATAAAACATCAGGATCAGCTGCAGTAGCCAGAAATGCCAAGAATCAGTATTAACTCTTGGGCTGGGGTTTTTTGTTGCGGGGGGTTGTTGCTGTTCGTTTTTTGTATCTCTATTTTAGGTCTTGTGTTTTATGTGAAAATTGTTCCATTTGGTTCTGTATTTTTAATGTTTTATTTATTGTTTATGACTACTTTTGCTATGTTGTAGATATGTATTTTTTCATGTTGTAAGCCATCTTGAGCATGGTTTAAACTGTGGAAAGGCAGCATACAAATAAAATTATGTATGTGTGTATGTCAGTTGGGAAAACTTTGGGTAAAGAGCTATGTTTTAAATTGTTGGTGAAAGCTTCCAGGAGTTGCTGTGCACCTGATCTCCATAAGGAGATCATTCCACAAGTTAGGGACCACTGGGGAAAGCCCTTATCTGTACATAGACATCTTCAGGCTATGATAAAGTTAACCAGGTCTGTTCAGCAGATCACAGTGCCTGGGCTGGGCTGTGGTGTTAAAATCACCTAAAATGAGTAGACAGTCTTTTTTTGAGATCATGGGTAGAAAGTAAGTTGGTGCTGAATGGTGCCAGCAGCAAAGGTGGCCCGGGGCCACATTTCTAACATCTCCTTTTCTCTCCCTCTCCACTCAGCAGGCTGCTGAAGGAGAGACAGATTGTAGCATTAGGACCACAGGGGGCCCACTCCTGACTTCAAATATTACTCATTGGTAGATCAGTTTAGTGAATATTGCATTGGGGGGGAAATATCTGAATAATATAATTGTCAAATTATGCTAATTAGATGCTGCAAAATCTTCAGCTGTAACTATTCAAATTTCTTACAATAGTCACACCACAGCTGATGTTGTCTATTATGTACAGTGTTTCCAGGCCTTTTTAAAAGAGTTGACAGAATTTCCTCATCTCAGACCTCTGCATTAAGCAAGTTCTGATGTTTTTGCGTAAGTGGCACATTGATTTTGCAACTTTGTGCTTGTTTAAATTGCTCGTTCTCCTTTTGCCCAAGCCATAGTGACCCTTTTTGATTTCCAATGGAACTTGCATATGAGAAAATGTTTATAGGCTTAAATCCTACGTTCTCTTAGTTGAAAGTTGGATCCATGGAGATCAAGAGCACACATTTGCACAGATGTAATTAGGATCAGAGATGCTCTCCACCCACAGTCACATAGGGATTGTTTTTCCGTCATGTAATTTTACACAGTTGGGGACTGATGTGAATAATGCAATTACTTGGGTGGGGCAGATTGTGTGGGTCTTTCTATCTACTTATTCTTTTCCCATAATTCATGGATTCTATAAATGTTGCTGTATTCACCGAAATGACGTCCTTTACTTGTGTAAGTAAAGAATAGTTGTAGAAATTCATAGTCCAGTTCGTATTTACTCAGTATAAGACCCAGTGGGGTTTAATCTCAAGTAAGTGTGCTTGGGGTTATAACCTTAA
Organism: Podarcis vaucheri; assembly: GCF_965113315.1. NCBI lineage: Eukaryota > Metazoa > Chordata > Lepidosauria > Squamata > Lacertidae > Podarcis > Podarcis vaucheri. The sequence continues at coordinate 55,350,461 of NC_138759.1, read as the reverse complement.
AGATCTGTCAAATAGTTCCTCTAAAATACTGTTCCACCATGCTCATTTTGATATTATTAAAGAGGGTATGGAGAATATTTTGCAGTTTTGTGTTGTGATGAAAAAGCTGGATAGTTGTTGAACACTGTTCAGAATAGAGATAAGACAAGATAGAAATATTAAACATGTTTGATTATATGAATAGTTAACAATAAGGTGACCGATAAAAAGGCACAGGGTGCAATGCCTCTCTGCAATTAAACTCTTCTGAATTTCATGGCATGTTATGGCTGCCTATGCTTCTTCATAGATGTGTAGCATAAGCAAACTTGGCACTTAAGGCCCCATCCTGAGATCCTTGACTAATTCAAAACTAACATTTTTAAGCATGCACCTGGCCTTTCGAAAAGCACCTCTGACTATAAACTAATTTACCATAAAAGATTCAGCAAAACAAGTAACAGAATCTAAGAATCTAAAAACAAGCAGAGTATCCCAGTAGACTGTATTATATAAACAGATAACTCCCCTCGCACTGTTAATGGTAGTCTGACATGAGAACTTACCAGTACTGTGTCATTTGGTTGTTATTTTGCATGCATTGCCTAAACACTTATCTTCTGATTTAGGGTGGGATATTTTATTTTTTATCTTGTTAATACTCAAAAGAAAACTGCTAAACCACCCAGGAGCTTCAATGGGGTCCCACCCCCCATCTCTTGGCAGCTATCAGAATCCAACCAACATCAGTCCCAACTGCATCCAAAAATCTAATTGAAATGGGTTTAGAATGATCTGTTTCATGCAGGAGTATCTTGAACTGCTTAACAATTGCCTTCCCTGCTCATTTGTGAGGAAAGGGAAGCTGATACATATTTGTAATTCTTCAAAACCAGAGGATCTGTGAAGACCTTTGGATAGATGGATGGATGGATGTGTGCGTTTGCACACAAGTTATACTACTTAATTAGCAACCTTCTGAAAATAGATGTTCTGTTTCTGCCCTAAGGTACAAAGGTGGACTCGTGCTAAATGGCATTATTCCATGTCCATTGAACCCTGCTGCCTACTATGAAATAGAATCCTTTCCCTACTTCTATTATTATTTGCAAGGGTCCATTTAGGTGTGCTGTCTGCTTTCAATGAGAATGTGATCATAGCCTAGCCTACATGAGATTTCCTCCAGAGTAAGAACATAAGAAGAGCCTCCTCGATCAGGCCAGTGGCCCTCATCCAGCATCCTCACAGTGCCCAGTCAGATGCCTATGGGAATGTGCTAGCAGGACCTGAACGCAACAGCGCACTCACTTCCTTCACTTTCTAGCTCTGGACCCCTGCCCACTTAGCTGATAAAAACTAGCAGGGACGTGACAGCTGGCTGGGCCAGCGAAGTGATTAATACCTCAGCAGCTTTTGATACCATTAACCATGGTATCCTTCTGGGGCGGCTGTCCAAGGTAGGGGTACATGGCACCGCTTTGCAGTAGTTCTAGTTATGGTCTGGGGATTTTGCTTTGGCCCTCTGGATCCTTCAATGTGGGGTTCCTCAGGATTCAGTTTTATTCCATATACAGTGTGTGATGGGATGATTAGCTGCTTGTGCGTAAAATCGTGCTCCCTCAGAGTTTGTGCCACTCCACAAACCTCTGTGTGTGACAGAGCTCCTCAAACATGTCTGCCCTAGTCACTCGTAGATTCCGACAGTGGTTGTTTGCGGAAGCGCTTCCAGCAAAGAAGCTCCTTAACGGAAACGCGTCTTCTGGACTCACGACGTGGCAGCTTCCGGCGAAGAATGGGTCTCCCTATGGGAGCTTCTGACACCTCCCCGCTGTTCTCGTTGGACGTGTCCCTGATCCCTCCCTCTTCCCTGCTAGTTCCTGCTTTAGCTGCTGCGTCTCTCTCCGCATTCATGAGACCTTCCTCCAGAGACCCCTCTCTCCCCCTGCTGGTCCCTGCTTTCGCTGCTGACTCCCTCCCAACCTCTGTGAGCCCTTCCACCACCTGTCCCTCCGATGGCAGTTCCCTGACATCCACCTCCCCTCCAGGGCCCCCTTCACCCCCGCCCATTCCCTCTCCTCTGGGCGGTGAGGAGGTAAAACCCCGAAAAGAATCCTCTTCATCTTCAGACGTCTCGAACATTTCCCTCCATCGGTCTTCGTTCCGGCTCGCTGAATCCTCCTCCTCCTCGGAATCAGGGAACCCCTCCAACTCTTCTTCTTCGTCGGTGGTGGCAAAGTATTCCCTCCGGAACCTCGCCACTGGCTGAGGTTTACGTGGGAACCTCTGATGAAAAGTTTCTATTAAAACCTCGTCGTCGACATCCTCTGCCATGACCCAGGTGTTTTCCGACTCCGGTTCCCCTTCCCACATTACCAAATACTCTACTTGATCTCCCTTCCACCTGGAATCGAGAATCTCCGCTACATGGTAGCTGTGTTCCCTCTCCTCCATTGCTGGTCCCCTAGTGACCCTCCCTTCTCTGTCCCCTTTATACGGTGACAGCAACGACCTGTGGAAAACTGGGTGCAGCTTCATGTGGTTCGGTAACCGGAGTCTGAAAGCCACTGGGTTGACCTGCGTGACTTCAAATGGGCCCAGTCTTTTGGGTCTTAACTTCTTACAACCCCCTTTGAATGGTAACCCTTGGGTTGACAGCCACACCTGGTCCCCCACCCTAATGGTTTCACCTTCTCTTCTGTTTTTGTCTGCCTGCCTCTTATATTCCTCCTTGGCCCTGTTTAAGTTAAGTTGGAGCTCATCCCCGTGGACACGTTCTCTGCATTGTTGTAGGCAAATTCTGCCAACGCCAGCTTCTCCACCCAATCATTCTCTCTATCATTCACATAACACCTCAAATATTGCTGGAGGACGCCATTGGCTCTTTCCGCCTGCCCGTTGGTTTCAGGGTGCCGGGCAGTTGAGAAATTAACCTCTACATGCAGTAAGCTCATGAGCTTCCTCCAGAACCTGGAAGTAAATTGTTTCCCTCGGTCTGAAACCACCCTCAAGGGGGCGCCATGCAACCTAAACACATTTTCTACAAACAATTTAGCGGTTTCTTCTGCCGTGACCGCATGTGAGCAGGCTATAAAGTGGGCCATTTTGGTTAACAGGTCTACCACAACCATGATGGCTGTTTTCCCTCTGGACCTTGGCAGATCAGTGATAAAATCTATGGCCACTGTTTCCCATGGTCTTTCAGGTGTGGGTAGTGGTTCTAATAACCCTGCCGGTGCCCGCCTCTCCCCCTTGGCTCGCTGGCATTGGTTACACCCTCTCACATACTCCCGCACATCTTCCCTGACCTTGGGCCACCAAAATTCCCTAGTAACCAGCCACATGGTTTTGTGTTGTCCAAAATGCCCTGCGGTGGGGCTATCGTGCAGCTGCTTGAGTACCTTCCCCCTCAACTCTCCTTCCGGTATATATAACGCTCCCTTGTAGTACAACGCCCCGTTTCTCTCCTCAAAACCTCCGTGTTTATCTCCCTCCCTCCTGAGTCCCCTGAGTTTGTCCTGTGCGTATTCATCGTTCTCCGTTCCCTCTACCAGTTCTCTTTGCCCCACCAATGCCGCCCCACACACCCAGCGGTCCTCTGGAATGACATGTTTGAGGAGCTCTGTCACACACAGAGGTTTGTGGAGTGGCACAAACTCTGAGGGAGCACGATTTTATGCACAAGCAGCTAATCATCCCATCACAGCATTCCGACAGTGGTTGTTTGCGGAAGCGCTTCCAGCAAAGAAGCTCCTTAACGGAAACGCGTCTTCTGGACTCACGACGTGGCAGCTTCCGGCGAAGAATGGGTCTCCCTATGGGAGCTTCTGACACCTCCCCGCTGTTCTCGCTGGACGTGTCCCTGATCCCTCCCTCTTCCCTGCTAGTTCCTGCTTTAGCTGCTGCGTCTCTCTCCGCATTCATGAGACCTTCCTCCAGAGACCCCTCTCTCCCCCTGCTGGTCCCTGCTTTCGCTGCTGACTCCCTCCCAACCTCTGTGAGCCCTTCCACCACCTGTCCCTCCGATGGCAGTTCCCTGACATCCACCTCCCCTCCTACCCCCTTCGCTGGGCTTTGAAACTGCGCGCGCGCTGTTCCGATTTCCATCGGCTCTGCCGGCGGGAAAGCTGGCTCAGGAATGTCTGGAATGCGGAACTCCTTCCAACGTTCCCCTTTACCTTCCCGCCTCTCCAAAGCTCTTGCCTCCTGGCGCGCTCCTATGGTCAGCGCAGATTTGGTCAGCTGATCCATAGACACCGCCCTGGGGCTCCGGGACAGTTCGTCTTTCACAGCCGAAGAAAGACCTTCTTCAAATAGCATCTGAATGGGTGCCGCCGATAAGTCCCACCCCAATCTGTGAACCAGCATGGTAAACTCAGTCCAGTACTCACGGACAGATCGGCTTCCCTGCTTGCAAGCCATTAGCTGTCTGCGCACCACTCCCTCCTCAATATCGCTGGAAAACATGATATCCATTGCACGAAAGAACTTCATAGTGTCCTTTAGAATGTCATTGTGCGTTGCCATCAGGGGTCTAACCCAGTCCCTCGTCCCCCTCTCAAGATGCCCAATCACGAAAGCAACTCGCGATTCCTCATCAGGGAACTCATCAAACTGCACATTAAGGGCATATTGCATCTCTGTCCTAAAGGCATGGTAGTCCTTGGGGTCCCCCCCAAACTTCTGCACCAATCCTGGTACCTTTCTGGTGAACTGGGTGGCTCTCCCCTTCTTGTCTGCATCCTGAGCCCTTCTCTCCTCAAGCCTTGCCGTCTGCAGCGCAAGTTGGATTTCCAACGCTCGGTATCTTTCTTCCAAGCTTGGACCAGCTCCAACCCCTGCTCCTTCGGTTCCGGCTGGGTCGCTCATGATGCCTTCCCCTGCACAGGCAGTGTACAGAGACTGACGGAATGCTGTGATGGGATGATTAGCTGCTTGTGCGTAAAATCGTGCTCCCTCAGAGTTTGTGCCACTCCACAAACCTCTGTGTGTGACAGAGCTCCTCAAACATGTCTGCCCTAGTCACTCGTAGATTCCGACAGTGGTTGTTTGCGGAAGCGCTTCCAGCAAAGAAGCTCCTTAACGGAAACGCGTCTTCTGGACTCACGACGTGGCAGCTTCCGGCGAAGAATGGGTCTCCCTATGGGAGCTTCTGACACCTCCCCGCTGTTCTCGCTGGACGTGTCCCTGATCCCTCCCTCTTCCCTGCTAGTTCCTGCTTTAGCTGCTGCGTCTCTCTCCGCATTCATGAGACCTTCCTCCAGAGACCCCTCTCTCCCCCTGCTGGTCCCTGCTTTCACTGCTGACTCCCTCCCAACCTCTGTGAGCCCTTCCACCACCTGTCCCTCCGATGGCAGTTCCCTGACACAGTGGTACCTCAGTTTACAAACTTAATCAATTCCGGAAATCCGTTCTTAAACCAAAACCGTTCTTAAACCGAGGCACACTTTCCTTAGTGAGGCCTCCCGCCACCGGTGCCCATCCATTCTTAGACCGAGTAAGCTTCCGTTCTTAGACCAAGGTAAAGTTCACAAACCAGGACACTACTTCCGGTTTTGCGGAGTTCGTAAACTGAACACAGTGGTACCTCAGGTTAAGAACTTAATTCATTCTGGAGGTCCATTCTTTTCTTTTTAAAAAACTTTTTAAAATTCAAAATTAAAACAAAACATATTATCCAGAAACACATCATCCTTTTTTATTTCCCCATTTTTCCTCCCTCCCCCCACCCTCCCCCACAAAACCCACCCACCCCCACCCCCACCCCCCGCTTCCCTCAGTTCCAGTCTTTTATTTCTCTAAGAATGCTGTTTTCTGCATGTTACACAGTTGTATAGATCCTCAAACTATTTAGCTGATTATTATCAATAAAAAGTCTGTTCTTAACCTGAATCGGTTCTTAACCTGAGGTACCACTCTAGCTAATGGGGCCTCCCACTGCCGCCACACGATTTCTGTTCTTATCCTGAAGCAAAGTTCTTAACCCAAGGTACTATTTCTGGGTTAGTGGAGTCTGTAACCTGAAGCGTCTGTAACCCAAGGTACCACTGTAGTTCGTAAACAGGACTGTTCTTAAAGTACCACTGTACTGTTCAACATCAACATGAAATTGCTGCATGGGGATATCTGGAGTTTGGAGTACGTTGTCAGCAATATGCTGATGTCTCACATCTCTGCTTCTCCTTCACATCTGCAGATGTGGCAGTGGGTGTGCTGGACCTTTGTCTTTCCTCAGTAACGGACTGGATGAGAGCCAACAAGCTGAAGCTCAATCCAGATAAGGCTGAGGCACTGTTAGTGGGTGGTTCTCTAGACCAGATGGATGGGAGGTTGCCTGCTCTTGATGGGGTTGCACTCCCTTTGAAGGAGCAAGTATGCAGCTTGGGGGGCACTCCTGGATCCTTTGCTGCCAGTTGAGGCTTAGGTGGCCTTGGTGGCACAGAGTGCTTTCCATCAGCTTTGGCTGGTGGCTCAGCTGTGCCCCTACCTGGACAGGGATAGCCTTACATCTGTCGTCTATGCTCTGGTAATCTTTGGTTACATTATAGCAGGCATTCCCAACCTGCGGCCCGCCAGATGTTTTGCCCTACAAATCCCATGATCCCTAGCAAACAGGACCAGTGGTCAGGGATGATGGGAATTATAGTCCAAAACATCTGGAGGGCCAAAGGTTGGGGGTACCTGCATTATAGCAACATGCTACACATGGAACTGCCTCTGAAAATGGTTCAGAAACTTCAGCTGGTGCAGAATTCGGCAGCCAGAATTCTTGCTCAGTGGGGCATGATGGTTTAAACATATAAGACTAATCCTGGCCTGATTGCATTGGCTGCCAGTTAGTTTCCAGGCCCAAGTCAGTGTGCTGGTTTTGACCCGTAAATCCCTAAATGGCTTAGGGTCACAATACCTCAAGGACCACCTCTCCCCATCTGAACCAACCAGGACCCTGTGATCATCATCTGACACCCTTCTTCATGTGCCCCCTCCACAAGATGTCTTGTGGAGGATGGCAACACAAGAATCAGCCTTTTCTGCAGTGGCTCCCCATTTCTGGAATGCTCTCTCCAAGGAGGCTGGCCTGGCAAATTCATTACATATATTTGGGGGCTAGGCTAAAACATTACTCCTTAACCAGGCTTTTGGCTGATTAACATTCTGTGTCCTTTTAAATGTGTTTGTGGAAGGGGGGGTGTTTTTGTTTTGTTAAGTATTTTGTGTTCTCATTTTGTATTTTTATGTTGTGAACCATCGTGTGATCTTCAGAAGAAAGTCAATATACAAATTTAATTAATAATAATAAGTGGCGATTTTTCCCATCATAAATAACCCTCAGAAAATGATGGAGTGAAACTTCTACTTTCCTGTACAGCAGCACTAGCAAACTCACTGTGCATATCAGGGAAAGCAATTCACTGGCATTTTAACAATGTGGATCTAACTTATCTTTTATAGCTAGATAACTATATTAACGATTAACCTACTATACTAAGTGTGAGATTTTACTCTTAACAGACCTACGCCCTTACTAAGTATAAAATTTTAATCTTACATTCAGTAGTGCTGAAAGTCTGAGAAATCAGAGAGATTTGACAATCTATCTCCCAACAAATATTGTCAAAATGTAAATGTTCAGGCTCGATACAATTGTTGGCACAAACTTTAGATTATAACACGGAGTATGTTTTTAACTAATCAATCCTCATACCAAATTGCCCAACATTATGTAATATGTGTAATTACTGAAGCTAAGCATATTTGGATATTGTCAGTACGCGGGTTCCATGAGGAAAGAAAAATAGGATATAAATGTAAGAAAACAAAGAAATAAAAACAACATTATGTTTCAATTTCCTATATCCTAAGCTTCTGAAAGTTGCCTGTAGCCATTTGGCAATTTATAGTGTTCAGAAATTCCTCGGTGCTGTAGCCTGCTACCAGCAAATGCCTGAATATTCAGCTGTCTAAAAATTAAGGATGCTTAATAATGCAGCTATTTTGAACTGTCTTCTAGGTTGACTCGCCAATGAACCTGAAACATCCTCACGATTTAGTAATACTAATGAGACAAGAAACAACTGTTAACTACCTCAAAGAGTTGGAGGTGAGGCTGTGTAATGAAATGGTCTTGGAAACCTGCTTTGTAGGTACTGAAAAGTATGAAATGCTAATTTCCTGATAAAGGAAGTGCATTTGGAGAATGATAAATACTGATGCTGGAAGCTTTAGCATCAATAGTTTTTTCTTCATATTTATTATTTCAGTCTCTATGCATAAAACCTACAACTTAAATAAAGAAGTGTTGAAGCTTTTTGGCTTTCCTTTACTATTGGAACTGTAAAGCGTAGTCAGGTTCCAATGAACCATGGAATTTGTTCTCTGAGTCCAAAGGGCTCCAAGCTTTTCCCCCTTGAAGAACAGCCTCTCTCACCTCATGAAAATTTCTTTGAAACTGAGTGGCATTTCAGAAACCATATCTGACATGCTTTTCATTTTGATACTCCAAACACCAAACATGGTATCTGAGCCAAAGCACAGGCTCATGAAAACTCGTGATTTACTACAGTAGCCCCAGCTTCTACACATCTCTCATCTAAAAAGAGGGACCAGTCTGAAGCTTGAGCAGTGCCAGAAAAAACACGCTAGTTCTCTGTGTGTTTGTCTTTCTTAAAGAGCATCCCATGTCTGAAGCCAGCTAGCAAGTTTATAATGTAGCTAGGACTGGAGGTTCTGCTGGTTAAAGAAACCAAAGCCATACAGAGAATTCCCAGCCCCTTCAGCAGACATAAAGAAATTTCTTTGCATCCTAGTCAGAGACGTCAAAAATAAGTCACTATGTACAGCTAAGAGCACTCTTGGTCCTGTTTTGTGCAGATGATCCTACGTACATACATATCACTGTATTTTGGACCTTAATCACTAAAAGAATGAGTAGCAACCTTGATCCTTTATGAGGACTCGTTCACATGGCAGTGATTATTTGTGGCTCTCAATGTTTGAAGTGTTCAATCTTTACACTGGGATGGGGGAAAATTAAAATCTTAAGTGTTGTATCCTGAAAAGCATGAGCAACAGAGCTGACCTACCTTCCTACTTTCCCTGTAACCCCTTGCAACCCTCCCCAAGAAGCCTTTTGAAATGCCTTGGTATGCGGTTCTGGTGACTACAGTTGAAGGAGGGAAGGAATGGCATGGTAAAAGGTAAAGGACCCCTGGATCGTTAAGTCCAGTCAAAGGCGACTATGGGGTTGTGGCGCTCATCTCGCTTTCAGGCCAAGGGAGTCGGCGTTTGTCCGCAGACAGCTTTCCAGGTCATGTGGCCAGCATGACTAAACCGCTTCTGGCGCAACAGGACACTGTGACGGAAACCAGAGCACACGGAAACGCCGTTTACCTTCCCTTTCTGCTTGCACAAGGGGCCTTCTGGCCATTAAATTCTGCATGTCTGTACAATGAATTGAGTTATTCATGTTGGATAAGGATCGAATCAACATTTGTCACAACCTCATTGCCCAATTATTTATGAGAACAAAACTTATATTTAGACTTCTCGGTGTAAATTTCTAGACCCTGAGTTCTTCATAGGGGGTGGCATGATGAGTTCATGAATATTTGTTGGTAATTTTCTGTTTAAAACCATGTTTTGTTTTTTGTATCTCTCCTAGAAACAATTGGTTGCTCAGAAGATCCATATAGAGGAGAATGAAGACAGAGATACAGGACTGGAACAAAGACATAATAAGGAAGATCCAGATTGCATTAAAGCAAAGGTTCCTTTGGGGGACTTAGATCTCTATGATGGCACTTACATCACCTTGGAGAGCAAAGATATCAGGTAGTGAGATGATTAATTGTACAGAATTTTTGCAACAGCTGTAATTTCAGATGGTGGGATTATGATTGTGCCATTGGGAATCAGGTTGAACTAATAAGTGAATGTTAAGGTAATGAGTAGCTCTCCTGAATATTCTCAAAAAGATATTTATAGTCATCTCAACAATATTTGCTTATGTGTCTTTTATAGGCATTCCTAAACTTTGTTGCATTCGTTCTTGGTGAAGTAGGCTTTCTCCGGAGCATGATTTTAAATGTACAGGCAACACTCAACTTAGGCAGGGGTAACGTTGTGGGATAGCACATAAAGTCAAAATTGCATATAGTCAAAACTCATTGGGTTCAATGGATTGCCAAAGTATTTTCCTGGATGTCTGCCCCCTTAATTTTTATTTTATTTTTTATGTCAAGGGCATAAAGCTTTATGCGCACAAGTTAAATGTGTGAAAGTTTTGAGTTACCTGTATTTCAGAACTTTATCCCAAACCTTCTTTATTCAGTGTCAGTATGGCCGAATCCAAAAGAGTTCCTTAATTTTGAATATTGTTCATTTTAATTATTTGAGCAAGGATATGCACTTCAGAAAGTACCCACTATAGGATCCTAACTGAATTATATTGTGCCTGCTTTGGGGGGGAAAGAGATTAGTACTAGTTTATAGTCTTAAGCTGAAGACTCGGCAGATACAATTTTAATGCAAGTTGATCTGATGTAGATAGAAAAATATATAGTGTTAGTTGACTTAAAACAGATAATGTTAATCAGCATTCCTACATGACTTAGTTCCCATTGCTAGTATTTTGTGATCTTTTTGACTGCAAACAAATATTCTAATGTTTGCATTGCTATTTGGTTTTAGCCCTGAGGACTACGTAGACACAAAGTCTCCTTTACCTCCAGACTTAGAAGAACCAGAATGCACAAAAATTCTAGATCTTCCATATAGCATTCATGCATTCCAGCACTTACGGGTAAGTAATTAATGATGTAGTCTTTCGTTACTTTACCTCTAATCTGCCTTTCTTCCTGAGATGTCCAAGTAGATTCAGATAGTCAGGACTGCTTTGTCTTACGATCGCTTTAAAGTATGTTATCTGTTAATTGAAGTAAATCTGAATAACTTTCTTCTTAAAGCAGCCTAGTAATATTTGTAGCCACATTACTGAACATTTGGACTTGGAAATCATTGCAAAGTTTCTATTGGTGATGCTTGCAATTCCGCCTCTAGCTTTCTGGCCTACAATGACTACTGTCTCATATTTCCTCCCCCACGTTCATCCTAACTTCAGATTCTATCACTTAATACCTTTTTCTTCCCCGTGTCTCATTTTGTCATAAATGTTCCGATTTTTTTTTTCTAAAAGAAAAATATTGGAAAATTTTGCTGGTGCAGAATTTGGATTTTTCTAAATAGGTAGCAAGTAACACTGTAGGCTTGGTTATCTTATGCATTGTAACAAACATTGTTATTCAGCTACAGCACTTAAAGCAGCTGAAGTTCTTCAAAATTCCCCACTAACTGCAGCCTAAATTGTATGTGGCTGTTTTAGGATAAAAATAGCTGAAGGTATTGATGGAACACTACTTAAACGTGATTTTATATGGAATACTAGAACAATACATTTTCTAAATAACAGATGCAGCAATTTTGTGCGCTTATCTGGAAGTAAGTCCTATTAAATGTTGTGGGGCTTACATCTGAGTAGACTGCTATAAGATTCAGTAAACTAGATATTGCCTTTTCAGAAATGATGCTTTATGTGTTGAAATTTTGGGGCAGTATTTGCTAAATTGGGGAGTTGTGGGTAAATTTGACATGAGGAATTACTGCCTACCTTCTACCACCTTATCATAGGTGATTCCTGCTGATTCCTGGGTATTTCTGTAAAGAATGCTGAAATAGGTGGACCTATGTATCAAAGTGTTACTTATTTTCTTAAACAGATGTTCATACTCAGTATTCACACAGATTAGCTAACTGTTAAGAAATTCTGAATGCACACCCCTGCTATGAAAATGTGAAGACATTACTGGACCACAGAAGTTTTTGTAAAATGAAAAAAAGCAGACAACAAAAGACTGAAGTATGTCCACCTTGATAGTAGAGAATCCCATTTTATTTAACAGTCACTGACTTTTTTCTTTTTCTATCCTCTCCCCACCTAGGGTATTCAAGAAAGAGTTAATCTTTCTGCACCCTTGTTACCTAAAGAAGATCCTATATTGACTTACTTATCAAGACGGTTAGGAAGAAGCATAGACGAGATAGGCCATCGCATTTATGAAGGTCTCATGAAGGTAACCACCTTGTGTGTGTCCCCAAAATGAGTGCATAGAAGCTTTGATGCAACATGAATATGCTTTATATTTAGCAGGCACTTAAATCTTCACATGTCTTCTGTCTGCTAGTTAAGGAAAAACATCCCAATGGATGCTTACTTACCCTAAGTGCTCATCTGATTTTTATGTGGCTTTTCTCCCTGTGAACCAAGACAATCTGTAAAGTCTGCAAATTTCTACCAGTGGCCATTTAAATGAGGACCACTATAGTGCCTTGAATCTTAATTTGCATAATTTTTAATTTGGGATTTTATGTGTTCTGTTACATTTTATGTGTGATGTACTCTTTGTATAAATTGCAGTGAGTAGTAGCTGATGCAGATACATTTCTACCTATCTGTAGGAAATATATAGCCAACTCATTTTTGTTTGAATCAGTGGGCAGGACTCAGTTAACGAGTTTCATTAGTGGAATTTTGTACAATGACTTCCACTAGCACAGCAGGACTCGTCCCATCCCCCCCCGAAATTGGCCTTGGGGGGGGGAATCCCTAAGCAGTGCACAAGGGGCAGTTGTTGTGTCTCACAAGCTTCTACTGACAGAACAATTGCCACAGCACCATGTTAAATTCCTTCTAGAGTTTTTATTTCATTAGCCCTCCCAGTTTTCATATACCGTGAAGACTAGAAGAAAATGGATTGCATGCAGGTCCCGGTTTCTGGATACAATGCATCCCCAGAAAATCGTTCGTTAGGTGTTCACATAATGAGCTGGCAATTTCCTCTTTTTCCTATGGGAACATTTCTAATTCAGTCTTTCTCCCCACTTCATCCATGGTTTCTTCCTGAAATGGCTGCAGCCAAACAGCAAAAGGAAAAACTGATTTGTCCGATCTCTCCTGCTCCCTGATTTGTCCAATCTCTTTCCATCCCTCCCCCCTCCCCACATGGCTTCTGCCCGAAAAAGACTGCTACTGACCAGCGGAGCACTAACAAGTAAAGGAAGTGGGCAGACTCTGGCTGTTCATAGCTGAATCAGCCATTCATGTAGCAAGGTTTAGGCATAACTCTTTATGTTCACATAACTGAATTTGGGGATAACAGGCATTCTGATAGTGCGTGTATGTTCAGAATCCTGTTTCAGCCACCAACAGCTTAAAAATTTAGTAACTTTTTTTTTTAAAAAAAAGTAAACATTTATTGTGCCTCCTGTTCTTCACAGAATTCTTCTTCTTGGGTATTATATAATATGGCTTCCTTCTACTGGCGAATAAAGAATGAGCCATACCAAGTAGTGGAGTGTGCCATGCGGGCTCTCCATTTTTCTACAAGGTGAGGCAAATGGGTTTTTATTAGCAGCATAATACAGACGCGGGTGGCGCTGTGGGTTAAAGCCTCAGCGCCTAGGGCTTGCCGATCGAAAGGTCGGCAGTTCGAATCCCCGCGGTGGGGTGCGCTCCCGTCGTTCGGTCCCAGCGCCTGCCAACCTAGCAGTTCGAAAGCACCCCCGGGTGCAAGTAGATAAATAGGTACCGCTTACTAGCGGGAAGGTAAACGGCGTTCCGTGTGCTGCGCTGGCTCGCCAGATGCAGCTTAGTCACGCTGGCCACGTGACCCGGAAGTGTCTCCGGACAGCGCTGGCCCCCGGCCAATAGATGTGAGATGGGCGCACAAACCCCAGAGTCTGTCAAGACTGGCCCGTTCGGGCAGGGGTACCTTTACCTTTACCTTTACAGTCTGTTGTATGATTTGAAAATTAAGCTAATCGAGGGTGGCAGTTGCTTCCCCCTTAGGATTGACAGGCCAATGCAGTTATATGATGGAGTTGTAGATGCATATAGATATCTGGAGATTCTGCCATCTCTTGTTTGACTTACACTAGCCTCTTTGGATGGGTGGCTCTTGCTTTGTGCTGTTGGCTTATCTGAACCATATTACAGTGAATGCTAAATAGTGTGCATGTGTATGTTGTCCTGCTTATACAAAGATGTGTTGGAATAACTTAGGCTAGCTTTGGCATGTTCCTTGCTCCGTAACCAAAGTTACTTAGTCATAACTCACTTCAGAATATTATTCTTTATCAGCAAATGATGCTGAAATTATTATTACTATTCATAACTTACCAAACTACAATAGTTAATTCTGATTTGAGAACCAAATAAGGAAGAAGACTATTTATACATAATTGTGCGTCATCTGATGGAAGTACTGGCTGAATTGTTCTTCATTATATAAAAAAAGCAGCCTTCTCCAAAACCATTGTACTCAGTCAACCCATGCACTTTTAGACTACTGACATTCCTAGCAATAGATAAAAATATAAGACAGCAGGATAGATGTATACGCTTTTGGATATAAAAAGACACTTCATATTAGACCAGTAGCTTAGGAAGCTCTGGGCTATTGTTATGTCTGAATTGCATTTTTGCATAGATTCTGGCTAGTAGCTTCTCAGTAGTTCTCACTTTCCTGAATGCAAGTAACCAGAGATCGAACCTGGGGCCAGAGGCTTACCAGTTGCTTAGAAATGCCTTAGGATATCATCTTAATGACCGCTTTGTTTTTTCCCTCTCTTTCAGGCACAATAAAGATGTTGCACTGATAAACCTGGCAAATGTGCTACACAGGGCGCACTTCTCTGCTGATGCAGCCATTGTGGTCCATGCAGCTCTGGATTACAGTGACGTCTTCACCAGCTATTATACTTTAGGAAACATATATGCAGTAAATAATATCTTATGTTTCAGTTATCTAGAAAGATTATACCACATTGATTAGCTCTCTTACAAATTGAAGAGTGAGACTCATGCATCTTCAGGACAAGAATGTTTTGAATTTGGCTATCTTTGAAGAACAGTTGATCTTTAAACCGACAGATAACATTTATTTGCATTTTTGCTGCTGTTGTTGTTTTGGAGGGCCTCACTAAAGCAGCCATAATGTATTAAACATGATTCTATTTCCAGAGCAGTCACATGCTGAAAGTCGTAATCAATATGAAATTCAGAAGTTATATTAAATGTTCATATTACATTTGAATGCTTCTAACGTGTCTTTTTCCCCCTCAATCCCTTTTTTCAGATGCTTGGGGAATACAACCACTCAGTACTATGTTATGATCATGCTTTACAGGCAAAACCAGGGTTTGAACAAGCAATTAAAAGGAAGCATGCTGTCCTATGTCAGCAAAAGCTTGAGCAGAAACTGGAGGCTCAGCACAGGTAGTGAATATATCCTCAAAATTCATACACAGGCTTGCTCAGAATTACTTTCTTGTTTCCTACTTCCTTAAAATAAAATAGAAAACTGCATAATTTTAAATTTAAGGAAAATTAAAGCACACACTGCAGCATTGAAAATCAGCTGCATGGTAGCAGGCTGTAACTTAACTGTATCGTTTAATAAAACCTAAGATACATGTATACAGAAAAACCCAGCCTTGAAAGTAAGTACTGACATAAGTGTGTAAGCAAAAGCTATTTTAAGCAACTTAAATGTCCTTTTCTTTGGTGTTAAATTTTTCAAGATCACTTCAGCGAACATTAAATGAACTGAAGGAATATCAAAAGCAGCATGACCATTACCTAAGGCAGCAAGAGATCTTAGAAAAGCACAAGCTGATTCAGGAGGAACAGATCCTGAGGAACATTATCCATGAAACACAGATGGCGAAAGAGGCACAACTAGGTATCTGTTGTGTAACAAGATGTTCATTGGGAAATGTAAAAGCTGAAATGAAATTTGTATGTTTGTCCAAGGAATTCTGTTTCAGGTAAAACCAGGGCTTTTGAATAAACTAACTCACTGACTAGAACACTTGCTGACGGCATATTAAAAATGCCAAACACACTGCGAAGTTCCCTTGTGTAACCTTTTTTCTTTTCTGAGGTTGCTGCTGATTTCTTGTTGTCTGATCTTGTGGTGTTTAGTGTCACTGGCTTTGGCCGCAATAAAACTTGAAATGAAAATGCCAAAAAGTTGCATTTTAGTGTGTTCTGCTCTAACAAACAGACTCTCCTTTTAGCATGCAGCCCCTTGTCTCCACTACAAAAAGCCACTTTTGAAGGTCACAGGACCTTCTGGAGTAACATTCTGTTAAACATGAGAGTCTCTGTTTAACAGAGTTTCTGTTTAATTCTGTTAAATTCTCTGTTTAATTCTGTTAAACATTCTGTTAAACCTGAGAGGAAAACCAGCAACCTTCCTTGTTCAAAAGAAATGTGTCACATGCATGGGCCTCTGAATTCTGCCTGTAAATTCAATGTGCTCCAAAGTACTAAAAATGCATGTTTCTTAAGAGCCCTGTAGTCTGGAGCCAAGGTTAGCAAATGCATTTCTTTCTGGCAAAAACTGAAGTGCTGGCCAAGATAGCCAATATGCACAAGCTCTGTGTGGACCAAGATAGTGAGTAATTTATTATCTAAAATGCTCTTCCTCCATGCAGAATCGAGAAACATAATAAAAAGGGGAAATTAAGAATCATTTGTTTTCGGATGCTTAGCTTGGAAGAGATCTGTTAGGTATATCTTCTTGATCCTAAATGCTGCCAACCATAATTTTGTTAGCTTTTAACTTGAATTTTATGTTTATATACTGCAGGAAACCATCAGATTTGTCGCCTGGGCAACCAGCAGCACAGTTTGCATTGCCAGTGGGACCAACCTGTCCGTTATCACCGTGGTGACATGTTTGAAAATGTTGAATATGTTGAGGTTTGTCTGTAGAGCATTGCTCTCCCTGCTTCATGATCTATAGTGAGGGGTACACATCTTCCTGAGGTGTCTAATAGATGAGGATATTCCTTTTATACCTATTTCTATTTACCCTAGCACAAGATTTTAAAACAAAACTGGGGTGCAGGGAGTCCAATCAATCCAATATGTAGGTTCCCTTTGGAGCCCCATCTTCCATCTTGGAAGGCATAAACGGCCTGGCTCCTAAACACAACAGACATTATGCATTCATTCCAGGTTGCTGATCACTGTATCTTGTCCTGAGCATCAGACGGAAAAAAGCACCCAGATATTGAAACAAACTTATTTTGTGGCTCCCTGCCTCATCTTTGGATTTTGATCATCAATAACTCCTTCATGGTGTGCTCAGACACTAGATACGTGATGAATGGGTTTCAGGGAAAACAAAACTAACTTTCACACTGTTCATCAAGAGAAGGAAATTGAAAGTATTGTCTGGCAAAATGTGTTTGTTTGTTTTTAATGCTTTGAAGAAAGATTGTGCCTGCTTTAGAACCTGTAGTTCTGAAGTTTGGGGAGGTGATTTGCACTGCTGCTCAAAATTATTAATATCAGGGCTGTTGATTTTCTCAGCGTCTCGTGAGGGGGCTTCCTACATTTCCCAGCATGCTCAGAATTGCACTGCGTGCAACCCAATGTAGTTAGTTTTTTGTAAGGAAGTAGTTTTTTGTAAGGAAGTAGGGACGCGGGTGGCGCTGTGGGTAAAAGCCTCAGCGCCTAGGGCTTGCCGATCGAAAGGTCGGCGGTTCAAATCCCCGCGGCGGGGTGCGCTCCCGCTGCTCGGTCCCAGCGCCTGCCAACCTAGCAGTTCGAAAGCACCCCCGGGTGCAAGTAGATAAATAGGGACCGCTTACCAGCGGGAAGGTAAACGGCGTTCCGTGTGCTGCGCTGGCTCGCCAGATGCAGCTTTGTCACGCTGGCCACGTGACCCGGAAGTGTCTCCGGACAGCGCTGGCCCCCGGCCTATAGATGTGAGATGGGCGCACAAACCCCAGAGTCTGTCAAGACTGGCCCGTTCGGGCAGGGGTACCTTTACCTTTACCTTTAGTTTTTTTCTTAAAGAGGTCTCCTTGAGGTGTCAATTTCATGCTCCAAATTTTTCTTATGCATTTTCTGTTTCTAGTTTGGCAGTGATTCTTCCATTTCCAGTATGACATCCATGAATTCTGAACTTCATGCCAACCACAGTGACTTTGGCCATTCCTTGGAGTCTTCCCCTTTGGTCCATTCTGTCTTCTCATTATGGGGCCTGGAATCTGAGGCTTACAAGGTAAGTGGATATGACTTTTCTTTCCTAGGCAAGGCCTCCTAGCCAGTTTCATTGTTTGCTAGTAGTGTTCTGCTAAAGACAAGTACATAACTAACAGTATGCATAAAATAAAGCTAATCTATTTTGGGCCTCTTGTTGGCAGTGGTGTCTGTGCACAAGCAGAATGGACTTCCACTCATCCAATAGGACTTCTCATTCCTCTCCTCCCCCTGCATCCCCAACCCCATTTGCTTCCTCAAGGTGAAGTCCCATTGTGTGAGCGAATGTCCACTCTCAAAACGTTAGCTTCCTCCCAAGGTACCTTCTGGGTCACTCTGGTTTTGTCTCTCCTCCCAACTCTGGTTTTGTCTCTCCATTCACAACTCTGTCTGCCACCAAAACTGCAAAGATGTTATGATAGTAAACCATGGTGAACAGAGTTCAAAACTGCAGGGCAGCCATCTGACTTTTGTCATGGATTTTGCTTGATAAACTGGGAATCACTGCCCAAAGAAAGTGGAAGCATTTAGAAGTTCTGGTTTCTTGCGTTCTGGCAAGTTTTCTCTAGCAAGTAGAAAATCAGAGAGTCATAACTGGTAAACCCACTTTGTGATACCTTAATAAATATTTTCTCTGTGATCAGGAGAAGCAGAATATTTTGTGGCCTAAAAGATCAGAGTGTGTAAAAACCTATCCAGCTATCCCCTCCCCAGGAGAACTACCAACTTATTTCCTGCATCCAGAAAGCAGGGGGCAAAGGTGAGTACTGTTAATAAATTAATTCATATGTCATTTGTATGCAAGTGTAGCCAGAGCAGCTCGCAGCAGCAGCAACATAATAATAGTATAATATAAAAATACAGTTATTGAAACATGTAATATGCCTAGCACTGAAAAACCAACAGCAATGAGACTAAAAGATGTTGCATGTGATGTTCAGTTAGAAAACTGGAAAATAGGCTGCAGTCCTTTGCATGCTACCTTTAGAGTAAATCAGAATGAGTTCAGTGGGATTTACTTCAGTGGGATTTTCTTTTTCAGGTTACCTTTAGTGCTGTGGCATAGTAAAGAGTGCCAAACCAAAGGTACTATTGTCTGACAGTAATGAACATTTGTTCTGCCTCTCTAGTTTATAAAGCAATTTAATTATACAATGATTGTTGCCTTTCAATTGCTACTCCTGTAGTCTGAATCATATTCTTATACCTGTGTGGTGTTTGTTTAAATTTCTTAGAATCCATTCAATACTTAGCAGTCCAGGGGATGACGATGCACAAACAGAGGTCTATGAGCCAGATTGTTCTTCCATTCCTGATGCCCATAACAGTGACTCTATGCACTTTTTGATCAAAGAACTAGACAGTCATCTGGATCTGAGGGTAAAAATGCCAGATGATCATGCCAAACAAGTAAGAGATTTTATGATTATATTTGAAGATTGTTAGTATACTTCTGGTCTTCTCTGTCCTATAAATTTTCACTTCCAGACTTGACAACCTTTTGAAAGCAAGTGGTCTTCCCACATAAAATTCAGTTTGGAAATGGCCGAGTCACCACTGAAAGGAAGCCTGTTTGTTTCAATTGACAGTCACCTATCTGCAAAATGTTTGAGACAGCACCCTGCTTTTGCATTACGATCAGATTCTGTGAACTTGGTTTATTCGGTTAGTTGACATGCTACAGGTGCAAGGAATCGTTAATGCACTCCAAATTAGTGGTGCTTTACATTGTGGTATTGCTGGTGGCTAAGAGTTTGAGCTGTGAATTAGGAAATCCATAACTGGCATCTTACCACTGCTGTGAACTTGCTAGGTGGCCTAAGGCAAGCCACTTTCTCTCAATCTTAGCACTGAACCACCCCAGCAATATGTGCAAAATTGTCAATGCTGTATTGTTTTTAACACTTGATTGGAAGCCGCCCAGAATGGTTGGGGAAACTCAGCCAGATGGGCGGGGTATAAATAATAAATTATTATTAGTATAAATTATTATTATTATCACCTCCTTTCCCTCTGTAAGGGACCAGAAGTAGCTGTTGCTAAATCAAGCCAGCTTAGGTTATATTACTGGACTATTTAGACTTGCAGTTTCTGTTTGTTTTCTGTTGGTTTTTGACTATGTTGTTTTCTCCAAACTCTCTACCAACAATAAGCCTTCATGCTGATAGCATAAGACTTATCTGGTTTTAGCCAAAGTTCAGGTTGCTTGTTTTCAGTTCTACAATCATCATTGTCTCTACAAGCATAATACATTATTTGTTTAATTTATGAAGTTAACATGAGTTGTTGAATTTTCCAGTTGAATTGCAAGGATTTTTCAAGTCTCTGCAATTTAGCCATAACCATCCAAATAAGAAAGTAGGCTCTCTTGGGTTTTCATTTTGTGATAAAACCTGCTGATCCTTTAGATCATTAAATTTGAATTACCAAACGTAAGTTTTCTGCATTAAAGTCTTACATTCGATAGGTTCAAATGTATGGTTTTAAACACTTCTCTGTCTTGCACAGATATTATACTCTCGTGTCAACAATCAATCAGTTACACAGCAGCAAATAGGATCATTCATCTATCATGCCATTGTAAAGGTAATTCCAATGACCGCAATGTATGCTTTTTATTTTTATTTATATGGATTTTTTTCCAGAATCCCAAAGGGCCCTCATGTACAGAAGCAAGAATCTCTTTAATTTATTCAGAGTGTCCCACTTAAGTCAACTGTAAATCATTCCACTTCTTTATTTTTGTCAGAAATGTTTGTGATTTTTGTGCATGAAAAGTGCTGATTTGGTCAGATTTTACAGCCTCCATGAGTGATTGACATAGAGTGAAATAAGGACAGACAAAGAATATAATACCACGAGTACCAATGATGGCTAGAAATTGAATTTGTTTCAAGCTATTCTTGTTATGATTGAAAACATACAGGGGCCTTTTGTCAAAAAATATATTGATAGCTGTGAAGCCTTGGATTGACAAATACTGAAGGAGATTTACAGGTCAATATTCCTGCTGTACAGTGAAAATGCTTGTATGGCTATACCTATGATTTCAAGAAATATAGCAATCTAGGAAATTGTAGGAAAGAAATTCTGCTGCAGTGCTGCTGCCTTCCAAAAGAAAATGTACAGTGCCAGCTCTGGTAAATGTTGGAAATGTAATAGTATATTCTGAATTATAGCATTTTAACCATACAGGAATGCTAGAAGGATAGGGTAGGCATCCCAGAGACTATAGAATTGTGTATTTGCTTTATCTATACAGGCTTCCTAATGGCATATGTTCTATGGACAGCTCACGATATAAAAGAGTAAAATATAACAACAGCAGAATTAAAATAGCAGCATAAAAGCTTTTGAACCCACAGAAAGGAGACATAACTTGTAAGAAAATACATGCATGTAGATACTCATGTTGTAATGTGAATTGTTTGATTCACAGAATACTAGCACTCTTGGTCTATTTAACTACATATTGTATTCTAAGCAAGACTCTCAAGTAGCTTTTGTTTCTGTAATATATATATATTCAAAATCCCTGCTGATTCACAGTTCTACTTAACTGATGAGTTATTAAACAGATCTTAGACCTTAGACATGGGCCTTAGAAATACAGTAACACCTTCCACATTATATAGGGCCATAATCTTGCAAAACTGCAGTTATGCAAATCTGTTCTTTTATTGTTAATGCTGCTTTTGATACAAGCCATAAATACTGCAGAAAGCACTTGGATAGCTGTGAAATAGGAGCTAAATATGCTCCCTGCCCTTGGAGACTCCAGCCATTGAGAATCAAGCCTGCTCTCACCTGCATCAGCACATCCTATGTTCCTTGTTTCACTAGGGTGTGATAGAATATTGGGAAGTGGTTAGATCAATGTTTTGCTGTGTGCAGCTGATTTGTATATGCATGACCCTCCGGCAGTGATCTCTGCAAACACCTGTAGCTGTAACATCTAGGGCAGCAATGGTAGTCTAACATGGTAAAGCATGGAATGAGATTAATGAGGGTAGCCTTTCTTTTTTGTGGTTAATTTCAGGCAAGGGATCCCTTATGGTTGGTTCTCAATGAGGCTGGCCTTTACTGGCGTGCATTTGGAAATGGCACCTTCGCCTTCACTTGCTTACAAAAGGCCTTTAACTTGACCCCACATGAATTCCAGGATATCCCTTTAGTCAATCTAGCCAACCTTCTAATTCATTATGGTCTTCATCTGGATGCCAGCAAGCTTCTCCGAAAAGCTTTAGCCATCAATGGTTCTGAGGTGAGTCTTCGTTTTTCCCCCCTGTTCTGTTCTGTTTGCTTAAGTAGGATTGAAGCAGAAGTACCGTATTTTTCATCCCATAGGACGCTCCGTCCCATAGGACGTACCTAGTTTTTTTGGGGGGGAAATAAAGGGATTTTTTTTTCTTTATTCCCCCCCCCAAAAAAAAACCAGGTCGGGGAACAGCGGTATGGCGTCGCTCCGCCTCCCCGCTGTCCCCCGAGCTTGTCCCCCCGCTGTCCCCCAAGCGCACTTCTCCCCAGCACCAGCCTCCAAACCAGGTCGAGGAACAGCGGGATGGCGGCGCTGCGCCTTCCCGCTGTCCCCCGAGCTTGTGGGGCTGGCCAATGTCTGCCCGAAGCGCGGGGCGCTCTGCTTCAGCGCGCCCCACACTCTGTGCAGCAGGCTGCTATCCGCAGCCTAGGGAGCTCTGCAGGAACTCCCGCAGGGCTCCCCAGGCTGCGGATGTCTGCCCGGCATGCGGGGCGCTCTGCTTCAGGGCACCCGCGCGCCGGACAGCAGGCTGCTATCCGCAACCTAGGGAGCCCTGCAGGAACTCCCGCGGGCTCCCCAGGCTTGCTGATAGCTTCCTGAAGCCTGGAGAGCATGAGGGGTTGGTGCACACCGACCCCTCTCGCTCTCCAAGCTTCAGCGAAAGCCTGTATTCGCCCCATAGGACGCACACAGATTTCCCCTTCATTTTTGGAGGGGGAAAAGTGCATCCTATAGGGCGAAAAATGCGGTATTTCTTTCATACCCCATCTCCGTGTCCAGAAGTGAGTTAGTGGGAGTGGTTTGTTACATTTGAATCTTGGGAAGTGGCTTGAATGTATTGATGTAAAAATATAATTACTCAAAGGTGCCCAGCACATGTTTGCTAACTTGACACAAATTAATTCTTTAAACCCTGTCTTCATTTTGTTCAGCTGCTGTTAGTTGACATGGTTGCCCATCGCTCCTAACCAGTCAGAAATATTTATACAAGAGTTTCAGAACACTTCAGTAATGTTCACAAACCATTGAGTGGAAGGAAGCTCACACAAGTGAGGTTTGGTCCCATCCAACCCCCTGTGCCCCTTCCAAAGCAAATCTAGAGGATCAGAGGACCTCTTGAACAATTGGGAGAAGTGGGAATCTTGAATCCACCCCTTACTGTTCGGAGGATCCCCATACCACCTAGAGAAGCTTTTGTAGGAACAGTGGGAACTGTTGCAGGGCATGCAAAGGACCCCTTGAATGAGTTTCCTTCTACTTTGGCTACTTAAGAGCCAAACCAATAAATTTATATTGTATTTTATAGGCTTGAATACCGTATTATCAGTCTTAATGTAAAAAGATACTGATATTGTAAAGGGCGGCTTTAAGTACATATGCGCGCATACACACACATATTTGAAACAGAACTCCCAAGATGTGAGCATGCTTGTTGTAAATTTCCAGTTCCTTTGACAACTGAACTGAAATCTGGGTTTTGCCTATGCCTGTGCTGATGGAAGTTTGCCTTTCGCCTTTTTAGCCTCTGACCTTCTTGAGCTTAGGAAATGCCTGCTTGGCTCTGAAGAACGTCAGTGGGGCATTGCAGGCTTTCAGGCATGCCCTGGATATTGCGACAAAGTGTCTGGAGTGTGAGAGGAGCCTGAAGCTGATCCGCTGTTTGCAGTTCTATCCATTTCTGTACAACATCACCTCTTCCGCCTGCAGTGGTAAGCAGCTGCTGAAAAAGTCCCCAAATTAGTAATTTTATCCCTTCAACACTACCTGCAGAAATTGGACTACTTTTCTTTCTCTCCCTCATTGATAATCTCTTTTTCATCTGCGCTCTCTCTCTCTCTGTCCAATTAAAAAAGGGAGCAGTGTTTTTTCCCCAGTTAGATCTAATTGAGAGTAATTTTTGGAAAGCTGTCTTCCCAGAATTCCCTACCTGATTCTCCTTACAAATTGGGTGCAGTGTTTACTAATTAGAGAATGCTAGGATAGTTTCAAGCCATTCAAGAGCATTGCTCTGCTGTAGGGTTGCTGAAATAGTCCCATGTTTATACCTCATCTGTTTTCTTAGCAAATACCAAGAACCAGGGAAACAGGGAGAGAATGGCCCTAAGCATGGAATAACATATAACTTTAAACCCATCTGCACCACTATATAAAAGCAGGCTCCCTGTTCTTCAGAACCTGCTGTAAATATTTGAAGAGATTTAGCTTCCTGTTCAAGTAAAGCTGCGAAAAGATTAAACAAATTCTGTCTTCACCTATAGCTGCTAAATCTCCAGTGCATTTTTGCTCCTTAATAGCACTTAAATTTTATTTGAATATATGATTGGAACTGAACTAGTATAATCCCTATCCAATTATCCATATGAGCTAACACATTAGGATTATTTAAGCCAGTGGTTCCCAACCTTTTTGATATGGCAACCTGTAAGTCCAAATTTACTTAGAATGGTGACCCATTATTTTATTGTCACATGAATTTTATTTACCCATCCTTTTACTGCCGCATGAATTTTGGACTTTCGTCTTCAGCAGCTGTCTGTTTTGTGCATTTCAATTGCAAGTCTGCCTACTTTTAAACCATCACTTGAGGCATCGAAGCAAAATTCAACCATACCCCTATTAATGTGGAGTTTAATTTATTGAAATATTTATAGTACTTACTAAATTATTACTGGTTTGTTGTGAGAATGTAAGAACACCAACCATCAAATTGCAGGGTATTGCCTCATAAGCTGTAAAACTTTATTCTAAAAGCATAGTTACACAATCAGTGTTAGATATAATGAACTACGAGCATCTTAAAGTTTTATTTACAATAAGCCCATTTTGACAAGTATCGGTGGGATGGCTTGAGCTTGCATTTTATTACCAAGTAGGTGAATAGAGGCTTTGATGGTTGTCAGACATAGTCTCACATCAGTTAATACACAGGATGCAGGTATTTCTTATTTCAACTAAGCACATTTCAAATCACCCTTGACTCAACTATTTACTCATCCTCTGATTTGTGGGTGTTTACAAGCACCTTGTGGCAGGTTATCACCAGATCTGCTGCAAGCCGCCAGAGAGGTTTACTAGCATTACAATGTGAAACTTGACCCTTTCTGGCATTTGGTTACAAGTATCAACACAGCATTATAATATGCCAAAAAAAACCCAAAATGTTACCTGAGGTATTATACCAGTTAAGGATTAAAAGCAATAATCCTTTTGGGTTTATTTATACAACCAATGACACATTTGCACAAGCATCACAACCCACAGGTCGAGAAACGCTGATTTAAGGGATGGAGTTGCATGGCATTCCCCTACTTAAGTACCTTCTCTGTGCCAAAAGTTTATTTTCCCATGTTTCATAAAGAGATACAAGGGATTAGAAACAGGATTGCATATGTGCATCCAGGTTCTTAGCATAAGTGCAGAACCTAGAGTCAGACTTCTCAGAATCTCAACTTTCAGAAAGGAAGTTTTTCGTTTCAGTTGAAGGGAGAAGTTTAAAGCTATGCTTTTGTACAAGGCTTAAACCACTGTGGGGCTGAGCAAGACTTCTTGAAGTCTGAGCCGGTAGTGAGGGGGGTAGGCAGAGTTTCCTGTAGTGTACAAGTGCTTTTTTACCTCCTCTCTGGTTAGTGGCTATTAAGACTGTTGACTTCCACTTCATTGTCCTCCCAACGCCCAACCTCCATTCTTCTCTTCTGTTTTTGTCATACCTGACATTGTCAAAACATTTCCAAATTCTTAGGGTGCAAGTAGAACCCAAAGATGCAGGAAATGTTTGTGAGCTTCCGGAACCAAGTGAAGAAACTTTCCTTTACATTCAGTGCTGGTTACAGATTTTCACTACTGACTGTTATTCAACCCTTGGTTATACAAAGTATTAAAAATCATGCATATATGCACTTCAGAGTAGTTTAGGATTGCTAAATTCAAGGCCATCTACTGGGAAAGTGCAGAATCAGAACACTGACTAAAAACTCTGCCTTTGTAACTTGAGATTCTCATGACTGCTACAATATGCAAATTTTTCATGTTCGTCTATCTTTTGAAGTAAAATCCCAATCTTCTGTTACATTTTCAACAAGTATGGCAACAAAACTATGCACAGAGTATGGGTTTTATTGAAATACGGGTTGTAAGGACTGCATCATTCTGATATGTTAGTTCTTTTGGTTGCATGACTGTTTGTGGGAAGGAAGTAAAAAGCTTTCTTCTCTCTGTTCATAAGAATGATGGTCCCAATGTGGTTCCCAATTTGGCACTAATCTGGGTTTATAAGGATTATATTTCTTCCCTCTGTTCATAACTATTAATAACTCTCAGAAAAATAAATAAATCAAGATCTACCAGTGGGAAAGTGGACAAAACATGGATTCAATATTGGAAGCTTCCATATTTACATTGTTCTCTCTCTCTTGCTCTTCATGTGCTGTGTTCCTTTCTTTTATAGACTACAAAGGTGGGCAACACTTCAGGCCATCTTGTCTATCCCCTGCTAATGTGAGAACATTAGACATTTGAACATGAGAAATGGTGTGGACATTTCTTTTGTTGTTATTTTTAGAATGTGAAATAAACATTCTAATGACTCCAGCTTCTGACACTTGATTTTTTATTTTTTTATTTTATTGCGGGATTGAAAAAAAGGGAAAGTGAAAAGAAGAAACCAGGAATTTGCCAGGATGTCTGATGATCATTGTTCTGTGTTCTCTCTCTCACCCCCCCCCCCTTTAATGGGCTCAAAAAGAAAAGAAAAAACCTCCTTGTAGGAATCAAACCTGTGAAAAATATTTGAGCATATCTGAAGCACAGGGACACCCAGAACATGACTGAGTGCATCTAGCTTCTTATTGTGGATGCCACCCTTCCCATGCTTGGTGCCCCCCCCCCAGATGGGCTACAACTCCTGCTGGTCCCAGCCTGCGTGAACATGGGGCAGGGATGATGGTGGATGAAGTTCAAAACATCTGGAGGGCCCCGGTTGGGGAATGCCAGTCTACCTTGACTGGCAATAGCTCTCCAGGGATTGAACCAGGGATCTTTCCCAGTCCTATCTAGAAATCCCAGGGATTGAAACTGGCATATACAACATGTAATGCATATGCTCCACCACTGATACACAAAAAGTAGATAGTGCAGCATTGGTGTAGTGAAGTTTTGTGCCACGTAATCAAATAAATAAAACCTACATGTAGGGTTTGCTTGCATTCCACACCTAACTGGTGCTAACTCCTATTTAATGGAAAGCCATTACTTTGTGGAACACAAGTCCGGTAATCTTGAACGCATCCAGATTAAGGTTCAGTATTAATACACAACTAAATACCCAGGGTAGTTGAGTATCACCACTATGGTACTTGTTGCTGCGCCAGTTAGATATGGGGTGGGAGTTAATCACATTGATGAATTACCATCTCTCTGAGCACAACTCTTCAGCATACTACTAATTGAACTGACCATGGTGCAGAAATGGGATGGCATGTTGTACAGGCATACCTTGCTTTATTGCGCTTGGCAGATGATTGCTTCTTACAAAGACATAGTGTAGCTGCAAGCATTCTGGCTGCTTCCAGGGGAAGGAAGCCTTGCCCTGCCCCTGCCATCCATCTTCTGGCCACAGAAGTAGAACTGGCTAGGGTCTGGAGCTGGAGCTAGGTTTCCCCCCACGCCTGCAGCTGCGGGGTGTGTGGCTTAATAGACTACAGTATCATGTAAACATAACTTGTATATGCACCAAGAAACAAAATAAAAAGTGTGACTTGCTTTATTGCGGTGGTCTGGAACCAAACTTGCAATATCTCCACGGTATGCCTGTACACTCCCATTACTTTTTGCTTCTTACTATAAAGGTGGAAGAATGAAAGGGCTTCAGTAGCAATAGATCCTACTTCTTCACTGCTGGTTTAGCAGTGTGATAATGAGTGATTTTTATCTGAGATAAATAAATAAATTTATTTCTCAAATAACATAAGAATAGCAATTAGGCACAGCCTGGGCTTTGCCCCTTAGACACTACCTGTCCCAGGTACAGAATTACACAACAAAAATTAATGGTCACCAGATCTGCTCCAAATATGTCATAATAAAAATAGTTTTCACCAGGGTTAAAAATCCTGTGTGTGTGTGTATCAGGCCTAATAATGCAATCATATACATACAGTATTTACTTACAAGTGACTCCATGTTCAGTGGGACTTACTCCCTTGTAAGTGGATTTAGAGTATATCCTAGGTGTCGCAGTGTTTGCCACCTTTTCCTTTTCACTTAAGTGTTTCACAGAAAGGTTGTTAAAGGGTTATAATGCAATTACATACATGCTTATTCAAAAATAAGTTCTGTTCCCAGTAAAGCAACTGTAGGGTTAGAGCCTTAAATTTGCTTGAGTTAGACAATTCTCATGCCCTCCAGGTGTTTTGGACAACAGCCGCCATGGCCAAATAATGGTCAGGGTTTATAGAAGTGTTCTCCAAAACATCTAGAGGACAACAGGTTGGAGAAAAGTTTGGTAGGCCAAAATAAATGTTCAACCACAGTAACTGTTTCTGACTTCCAGTCCTTGAGGTACCTACTTTCCTTTATTAACATGAATATCAAGTGCTATTATTTGGGCGATTACCCTGGATGGTCCCAGACGGACTTTCAAAAATTAACTTCGGTGATATGCTCACGCCTCCCTCTTTCATCTGCCATGATGGTGGCTTCCTCTACATTCTTTAGGACAGCTTTCTCCAACTTGGTCACAGCTCCCATCAGCCCCAGCCAGCATTGCTAACGGTCAAGAATGGAGGAAGTTGAAGTCCAAAACATCTGGAAGGAACCAGGTTGAAGAAGGTTGGCTTGGACTTTGTGTCTATGCGCCCATACATGGTGATTCTCATTCTGTAGCATTTCAGTTCTGGTTTTTCTTAGCTTTTTTCTTATTATGAAGCTCCTGTTCATTCCCTATCCTATATACATTTTCTCATTTCATCTGACTATTCCCACGCTACATACGTGTTTCTTTAAGCAGCATCTATACTGTGCTTTCTGAAAATGCTGTGTTTTCTGATGCCCTGTTGTGGCATAAGGTATCACATTTCCATTTAGCAGAACGTATTTCTTCTATGAGCTTTTTGGAATAAGCTCCTTAGGTAGTTTCCTTTTGGTGTTGTTTTCTCCAGAGCTATACTGGGAGAATTTATACAGTATTAACCAGCTTTTAGAATGGGGCAGACTAGCATCTTACATGGGAGGAAGCTATTTTTAGACTAGTATCTTATCAATTTTACATCTCCCACACCACATATGAGGCTTTGAAGAACCTTCAAACATTCTTTTAGAAAAGTAAGATTTCCCAAAGTTCTGGCGAGAAATTGTAATTTATAATCCTGTTTTTTCCAGTTTGGACAAGAAGAACAGGATCATATTATTTGGGTAGATGCTAGTGAGCTACAGTTAGCAACACAATAATGTCTTAAAAAATTAGGTGCTGGTTCCCAAACGCCACAAACCCAGAAGTGAGTGTTCTGGTTTGCGAATGTTCTTTGGAACCCGAACATCCGACGGGGCTTCCATACGGCTGCAGGAGCTTTCTGCAGCCAATTGGAAGCCACACCTTGGTTTCCAAATGTTTTGGAAGTCGAACGGACTTCCAGAACGGATTCTATTCAACTTCCGAGGTACCACTGTATATAGAGTAAGGGTTCTCTCAGAATAGATGTTCTGTTACTCAGAAAAATGTAAGAATCTATACCTTACTAGATATTATTTAAAGCTTGTATCAAGTTTAGTACACAGTATAATAACATAAGTATAATAACATCATAAATAGTAAACCATTTCTTTAAGGGAAAATAGTGAAAGGACAAGATAATAGGTAGAAGCCAAGTGGGGGAATCCCTAAAAGCATCTTCATGAGAGAGTTTTCAGTTGCTTTCTTAGAGTAAGAAGGTAGGAAAAACACATCTAGCATGTGGAAGCTATCTGCTATCATAGGCATTCTTTTGGAAAACAATCTGATCACCTACCAGCTAAAATTGTGTTTCTGGGATTCCCATGCAGCAGGTGCTATCCAGCCACAGTCAGCCACAAGGGAACTTGCCATGAGCGGGACTCTTGTTAGAAATATATAATGAAACCAAATCTGACAAAACAAAAGTGTCTGTGGTTGCTACATGATGCACATTTAGGAATAAGTTCCAGTGAATTTCGTGAAACTTTGGAGTGTATTTTGCTTTTGTGCATCAAATTTGCTATTAAAGTTTCTCTCTGAGCCACTATGAAATGTGGCCCTCCTGGCCACGTAGATGAATTTGAAGATACAAGAAGTGCTGCTGAATCACAAAAAAGGCAAGTAGAAAGAAGATCAAATTTACTTTGCTTTCAGCTCATCAGTTTATTTAGCAATACTTTTCAAGATTTGAAGTTTTACACTTCTAGGTGTGACAATCCTAAAATAATGCTGCAGGCCAGATTGATTACATTTATGAAAATGAGAGGCAAATCTATTGCTTAAAAAAATATAACTATAATGCACATTAGTGGCAGTCTTCCATCACATGAGACATTCCTAGAGGTGGGTCTGTATTATTGAACAGGTTACCCATCTGCCTTAACACTAAAAGATCCATTAATGCAGCTTTCAAGAAGTTGTCTTTTTCTCTCTTAGATGAGTTTTTCCGGTCCTGTGGCCATGGCTCAGGAACATTTTCAGGTGTGCTGCTTGGGTGTTTTAAGAGAAATAGTACTGAGCAGATATTTTACCCTAAAAACAAGGAATGTTGGGTTGGACTCGGGCCAAGTCATGGTTTACAGCCATTGAAATCAATGTTAATGTATCTACTATCGTTCTGGCTTGCTCTAAACAGCAGTGGATAGATAGAATTGGTTTACATAAATATAGAGCCATAGACCCCCACCTCATTTTATTGCGCTTTGCCTTATTGCGGTTCACAAATATTGCTCTTTATGAGATTGCGGGTGCAGTTGCAAGCAGCCCGGCTGCTTCCAGGGGAAGGAAGCCCCCCCCCCCATTGCTGCCCCTCTTCTGGCCACAGAAGTAGAGCTGGCTACTGGTTTTCCCATCCTGCCCCTGCAGCCAGGGGGCCTGGCTTAATAGGGTAAACATAACTTTAATATACACCGGGAAACAAAAAATATTGTGTTACTTGTTTTATTGCGATAGTCGCTTTCTTGCAGTGTTCTGCAATATCTCCAAGGTATGCCTGTATTTAGGAAGATAATGGCTGAAGATGGGGGGTTCTCCATACAAGAAAGGTTGTGGGCATAGATAATATTTTATTCTGGAAAGAGAAAAAACAGAAATGCATACGAGAAACTGTAATACAAAAACCAAAGAAGTTTTCCGAGAACGTGCCATCGCCATTCTAACGGTCTGTGTGTTTCACCCTCCCCTGTCTTCTAAAGGACGTCAAGTTATATTTGAGGCACTAATTGAAATTCAGGCCACACCACTGCTTAGCCTGCTGCTCTATATGTAGCATCAGAGTACCCTGAGAGGCATTGCAAATAGCATTTCCTAGTCTTTCTTATCTGCTGACGATGTTGGAGAGTTAAATTTAGAAACCATCTTCCATGTTGGGCCTCATTCCCAGACAGGGCTGAGAACACGCTGTGGTCTCTATCCACGTCACAGGGAGAAAAATCCTGTTGTAACCATTGACGAGGGAGGACAAGGGTTAGGGTATGGTGGCTTTTACGATAGCTGCCGCCCCATTATTCATAGATCAATTGTGCATTTTTAAAGGGGCTGTGGGGTTGTCAGCCATCCCACTGAATTCTCTGGGGAGGTGGGTTTATGTACGTGTGTCCCTTTTGTGCCACGTTGTGTTCAAATTTAGCAGACAGACGTTCGCCCTGTTTTTTTTCTTTTCATGATTTATTTAGTGGTGGTTTATATTTCATAAGGGTAATTTTTAGCACTATCGTTGCTGGGAACAGAGCCCATTATGCAATTGGTCAGACATTGGGCTATGTGCCTTGCTGCTGCTGCTGATTTTCTAATGCAAAAAAGAAATGTCACAACTGTAACATTTAAAAGTAATTAAGTTATATTGGAGTAATAAATGTTTTGTTACAGTTTGTCCTATATGTTAATAGGATCAACCTGTTTCTATATTTACATACAATGTTAGGGTGAGAACACCCTAGTTAAAAGCAAATGTGCACTGGTTTGTTATATAACTAGTTTATTATCAATATAGATGAGGACGTCCGCTTCCTGAAATGTATATTGATAATGAACTACATATTACAGCATCAACTAAATTAGTTTTGTTCGTATAATAATATATTGGATCAAAGTATGTGGTATCAATCAAACTTCCATTCATTCCATTATTGCATTCACAGTAGTGTAGCCAAAGAACCATGGTCAAGTAAATTAGTATGATTCTGCTTCCAGGATTTAAGTTACTGATGTCTTGTTTGGGATTGAATGGGGGAGTGGAAGAAAAGTACACAAGGACTAGAAATACCAACAGGATGGGGAATGGCTAGACTCTGAGCTCCCCTATGGGTAGCTTTAACAGAAGGGCAGGACTACTCAACTATCAGTCACCAGGTGTCATCATGACATCAGGTGATCTATTTTTCCATTGTAGCATGGCATGAATTAGGACCCCTGCCAGGCCTAATTGGAGTCACAAGCTAGAGATCCCCTATCGCAGGAATAGCAGAACAGTAGGGGGGCTGGTGCATATTACCACCATGAGAGATGGACAGGGAGCTGTGGAGAGCGCTGGGTTCCTACTCCATGGACATTTGACATCCTGATTAGGACTCTTCTTTTTGAGCTTCCATAAAGTCGCAGGAGGATATACTTTGGTTGAACATTAAGAGAAACTTCTTCATGGTCAAAATAGTTTGACACTTATACATGCGGGGGGGAGATCCTTCTCTGGGAGATCTTCAAGTAGACACTAGACAGCAGTTTCTTAAGTTGGTATTGGAAAAAATTTGAATAAGAGGATGCATGATAGAGGTATATAAAATTATGCTGTGTGTTGAAAAAGTGGATAGAAATAAGTTTCTCCCCCTCTCTCATTACACTAGAACTGAGGGACATCCAATGTAGTTGAATTCAGGACAGATGAAAGAAAGCACTCCTTCCACATACTGTATAGTTATAAACTATGGAATTTGCTTCCACCGGAGGTAGTGGTGGCCATCAGCTCGGGTGGTTTTAAAAGAGGATTGGACAAATGCCTGGAGGATGACACTATCAAAGGCTATGTTCTACCACCGCTGTCAAGAGGCCATATGCCTCTGAATGCTAGTTTTCTCTAGAATGTGCTTGCCCAGATCCTTCAACCTTTTTTCACCAAAGAACATGTCTAGCATCCTTACTGCTTTACTATCTATGTTGCTTTCTTTGTCATTTCTGTGGTTACTTTATAATGTTAAATTAAAACGTATTATATAAATTGAAGCCTTACCATTGTTGAGAGGAAACCACCTACAACTTGGACATATCAATTATAGCTAATCAAAATTGCAGTTGCCCTGATTTCAACAATATTATGGTGTACATTGGCGCCTGTTCAGCTGATGATCTTCTAATAGAGAAGTAAGGAACCAAATGCCTCCATGCCCTTCTCAAGTGCTTTTGCTTGCCTGGAATGTGACAGGGCTTCTTGCTTGGCTGGATGGACAATACAGAGTTGGAGACGTGTAGAAACTCTGACTTTTGTTGGGCTGGATTGTAGACTTCGTGCAGAAGTCAGAGTTGCTCCTATTGGCCCACCCATTTTTGCCCATGGCCCTGCCCACCCTGCAAGGTGCCTATGAAGGGAGCACAGCTATCAGGCTGCAAAGGGTTCCCCACTTCTGTTCAACTAGAAGTCCTCCAAAGCAGTGCCATTTTCTATTATTTCCCCCACTTGATGCCGTTACACACTGGCAAGTGGTGTCAAGACTTCCAGCATCTGAGATCTTTCCGTGTTAGACGTTAGATCGAAAAGTGGCTCTTTGAGTGCTGCTACTGGTTTTCAATACTCCAACTGCTTTTTCTGTAAAAGTAAAACTGCTTTACTTCTGTAAAGTAAAGTAGGTTCCTTGGCTTTCTTAGTACAGTCATACCTTGGGTTACAGCTGCTTCAGGTTGCGTTTTTTCGGGTTATGGACCGCCGAAACCCGGAAGTGCCAGGACGGGTTACTTCCGGGTTTCGGTGGTTGCGTATGCGCAGAAGCGCTAAATCGCATTTTGCACATGCGCAGAAGCACCGAATCACAACCAGCATGTGTGCAGTTCACTGTGGGTTGTGAACATATATCCTGCACGGATCACGTTCGCAACCCGAGTGTCCACTATATAGCAGGGTTTCATCTTCTAAAAATGGTGTGTGCCATCATCTAGTCCAGGCATGTCCAACAGGTAGACTTTGACCCAAACCCCCAAAAAGGGGGTAGATCACTGCCAGTTTTTAACTCTGTGAGTAGATCGCAGTCTCTTGGGAGTTGGTCACCTCACCCCTGATCTAATCTTTTTAAAACGAATAAAAAAGATGGTGCTAGCTTAACAAGCATATTATTCTAGAATTTCATTCTTTTCCCATTTTGTCCTTCCCTCATCTCTTCTCCACAGTGTTCTTTTTAGTGTGGGTGTGGGGGTATATAAACACACGCATGCACCATAAGGCTTTTCCATAGCATCCTCTTATTTATTTTTTTGGAATGCTAAAGTATCCAAGGTTCATTATGCTGAAGGGCATCTCACAATGTAGTCTGGATCAGATGTCACCAAAAAGGCCGCATTTCCGTGTTGTGGTCCTGTGCTCACTATCTCTGATGAATTATACATGAGGCTGCATAAAGCAGATTTTAAAAGATGAAACCAATTAAATTTTAATGGGTGTGTGTGAGAGATGAGTTGGGAGAGGGGAGGGAGGTGCAGTGGTGAGACCAGGGAGAGATGACAAAGACAAATGTAATTGTATAGCAGATGCTTTACAAGTGTGTGAAGTTTAGCTGCTTGTGCTACTCTGTCATTAGCCTACATTGTAAAATAATTTTGGTTATCATCTTCATTCTGTTACTGAATAGAATACCACTCACCAGCAGATTAAAGAGGGAGATTCTTATTGAGGCTACATGTCCTTTAGAGCTTGCTCTGTTTCGTTTTGGCCTCTCCCTAAGTAACAAAAGTCTGGCCTTATTTATGTGAGATCCTGAGCCTTCTTACTTTCTCATATTTCACTTGGAGCAATGGATACCCAAACCTAAAATTGCATTTTAGCAGCTGAGCATGTTCCCAGTATGACTAGTTCACAAACGTTTTCATTGATCTGGTTGCACATGCATACTTGTTTGTTTGTAAACCATTTGAAGTTCACTTGACTTGTTCCAAAATCATTAACTATGGTTTGGCAGAAACAGGAAACTGGTTTAATCTTGACTCGTGGAAAAGGAGGAACAAAAGTCTGTGTGGGGCTGAAAGTCTCAGTTTTTTGATTTGTGAATTTTATTCAACATTACCATGGATTATGTGGCTTGAGGAGATATTTACAGTGGTACCTTGGTACTCGAACAGCTTGGCTCCCGAACAAATCAGCTCCCAAAAACTGCAAACCTGGAAGTAAGTGTTCCGGTTTGCAAATGTTTTTCAGAAGCCAAACGTGAAATGCGGCTTCCGCTTGAGTGCAGGAATCTCCTGCAGCCAGTCGGAAGCCACACCTCAGTTTTCGAATGGTTTGGGAGTCGAACGGACTCCTGAAACGGATAAAGTTCGAGAGCCAAGGTATCACTTTATTTCACAACTCTTACCTATAAACTTACATTGTAAGGCTTTCCTGAGCAGATTTGTATCAGTTAAAGAGAAAGAGAGACAGAGCAGTATATGAACTTAGCCATCAAAATCAACCCAGAAGAAACCAAGTGAGAGTCAAATAACAGGATTTTCAAGAATAGGACCCAGCCTTCATACTGCAGCAGAAAGAAAGAGCGAGCAGGAAAATCATTGTGCTCTCTGTGTAGTCTAACATAATGAATTCTGTGTATGTATGTTCAGAGTCTCAGGAAGCTTTCAAAGCTTGGCTAGAGTTTGGGGTGGGTGTCCTGTCCTCCCTTCCGTGTGTGCACATCAAGGAACATGGTTTTTGTCCCCCACTCAGTTCTGTTTCAACTATGATGTTGTAGGACTTAGGGCACTGTCGGTAGGGTTGGTTTCTAAATAAAAATGCATTCCATATTTTTATTCTTGCCGTCGTTCTCCCTCTTCCTTTTGCACTTGTTGATTTTCTATTCCGTAGCCCTTCCAAGTGCCCCTCTTCCCATCTGTGATTGACAAGGTGAGATACTTCGGAAAGTGTGTCACTTAATGACTGCCATTAATTTCCAAAGCATTGTACATGATCATCCTTGTTTGTAGACCATTTGTGTGTATCAGTAATTCAGATGATTATAGCGGCTTGGCCTAAGGGAGTCATGTCTCTGTGTTTCACAGGCCACTGTCATGAGAAGAGCCAAGGCAACAGCCATACCAAGCAGAAGTACCTTGACAAGCCCGATTCTGAGATCATATCCATGGAAGAAAATCTTGTGGCAGTGACTGATGACGATTCCACAGATCTTCTTCACAGTTCCACAACAGAGTCATCCTCTTTGACTTTAGAAAGTAAGTGAATATTGGAATAGTGAACACAGCAAAGGGGGGTTGAGTCTTTTCTTCTTTTTCAGAGCAGTTGTTACTTTGTACCTCTCTAAATTTGGAAAGCCCCCCTTTTTCATTATTAGCGTTGATAAATGTATGAGAGAAGGAATTTCATTGTGTGCAGCTTCTCTGCAGCAGTTTGAAACTTCCCACTTTGATACAACCATTAAGGATACAAGGACCTTAATGTTGAAGTTGGCCATCTCTGCTGTACCTACACCCTTGACCATCTTAGCAGAGCAGGCTACAGATAAATCCCTTGCACGGAAATGCATATGTTTAAATGCACTTACCATATCTGCTGGTTCATTTGTCCATGGCATACCTGCCTAGACCACAAAATAAGTCACCGCACCTGTTGGGTGCTTAAAAAAATAGTAGAGCACCAAAAGAACACATCCTTGCCTATGGTCCATGTCATGTATAAGTCAGGCTTCCCTGAGCTACATACAATTTGATTGCAGAACGATTAGGGAAAGTAGAGAGATATTGCTTGATTGCATAGGATTGTAGTTTAATTCCATTGTTAAAGGACTTTCCCATCTGTCAGACATGCCAATGGTGTCACATTGCTCTGAGAGCGCATGTGCAGTTTGTGATAAAATGGGATCCTTGATTAGATTAGATGAAGATCCATCCTCACATAGAACAGAGGTCCGTCTGGTCCTGCACCCTCTTTCTAATAGTAGCCCACCATACCACATGCTTCTGGGAGATCAACAAGTGCCCTACTCCTCTTGTTAAGCTCTCAGCAATCACAGTTTAGAGACATACTACAAGTAAACTCTGGGGACTCCCATTTAGTGATCATGCCTTTGTAGGTACATAGGATGCTTGCCTGATACCCTCTACCCAAATTCATCCTCTTTCATTAATATGAGGCTTCCTAATAGGAAGTCACACTCGCTAATTATTTCTGAGTCAATATCCCAAAACAAAAATAGGAAGTAAAAGGGAATTGATTCAGATCAGGGCACAAAAGGTGCACTCCATATCTCAGTCATGTGAACAGAGCCAAGCAACTGCCTGCTCCTCTCTCCAATTGTACAAATGAGCAATTTGCACTTTCTGCAGCTGGCACATCATACTGAGGCAATGTGCATTGTCCTTACCATTCTCTGCTCGGTGGAAGGGCAAGTCCACAGAATTTCCTTCTTGTCATGCCAGCAGGAGTTTTTCTGTGAACAATCCCTGTGTGTAATCCCCTCACTTTACATGACTTAGTGAAATGCTCCAGTTTCTGGGAACTGCTGCTCCCTTCAACTAATGGGAACTTCGTGCAGATTTCATTAAGAGAAGCATGCAGCTGCTTTTGATGTATTTTGCCTCTTGAATGATAGCTTCACCAGAGACATTTTTTAGAGGAACTTAATGGAATCGCCTGCATGGTGCCTTGAGAGCTTGAATTATGAGTTGAATACATTTTTAATACCTTTTAGGTCCTGAGCTCTTCAGGTTGGATAGTTCCCCCCCCCCCAATATGGGAAAGGGTATTTTCCAGATAACAGAATATTGTCTGATTTTGAAAAATTAGCAATCAAAAAATAATTTTGATTGCCTAAGAATACTCATTCCTGGAAAATACAGTGGAAAGAAATGATGCTTGTGCCAGTCAAGCATTTTAGATCTGTCCTTACAATGTAAACTTTCCAAGCAGGGTCGCTACCGAGAGCTATTCAAATTATTGCTTTCAAACCAACAAACAATTTAATGAGAGGGCTTTAAAAGATCAGTCCTTTTCAGTCCAAAGTGACAAGTTGTAAGAAATAGATCTTTTAGCGTAGCAACACCTATACTTTGGAACCCATCACTTACTGACATCAGGCAGGCTCTTTCACTTTACTCTTTTCAGTACCTGCTAAAACATCTTTCTTTAAGCAAGTCTAGCCAGACACAAAGGTGCTGCTGTGTTTTAATCCCTCTTTAGTTTACTATTGGTTTCAATGAACTTTTAAGTGTTTTTAATTACTTAAACTTTTATTAATATTTATTAATATTTATGATAAACCGCTTAGAGGTTTTATTACCATCAGCCTGCATTTATATCATTAAAAAAAAACCTATGTGTTAAATTGATTCCCATAGTCTTGGTTTCAGACAAAAACAGAATATGGGTGGGTTGAGAATATCATAGTGCTGAAAGTTTTAATCAGTTCTTAAGCATTGGATCCTTATGCAAAACAACTCTTCTGTTGAATGGTCTTGCAACAAGGATAGGTTCACACAGTCATGCCTTTCACACCATGCCTTTCACACCACATCATCTTTCCGCAGGGCCTGCAAGACAGAGTTGTTCCGCCAGGCCTTTGGTCAGGGTGCAGCCTGACTCCCTCCTCTGGCAACCTGCACAGAATTTTGCTTAATTGGTTGCCATCAATTTGATTTTAATTAATTTTTATAATGAAATATTTTTAGATTGTGTGACTATTTTACTGTTTGATTATTTGATTGTTGTTAGCCGCCCTGAGCCCGGCTTCGGCTGGGGAGGGCGGGATATAAATAAAATTTATTTTTATTATTGTTGTTGTTGTTGTTGTAATTAATATGTAATCTTCCATAATGTCTCGGATATTGTGACTTGACTTTTCAACATATATAGGCTGTAATGTATGGCAAGGAAAGCTTATGGATTAGTTTTAGTCATAAGCAAAAGCAGAAGTGTGATGTTATCCTGTCTGGCATGTAACCCTAATTATAATACAGCTTTTGATCCGAGTGATTTATTTTGTTGCTCCCCCTTTGCAGGCACCGTCATTGCCGAAAGCAATGGTTCAGAAGAAGTGGAGAGTTTGGGAGATGCTCAGATGTCCGAAGAAATGTTGGCATTGGTTGACGAGTTTGAAAATTCGTGGCCCCTTGAAGCCTTTGAGGGGGCCCTGGAAGTGAAAGGCCATCGGATGGACTTGCAGGGGATCCGTGTCCTCAAGAAAGGTTCTCAGGACGGACTTCCCAGCTCTTGCTTTGGAGATTGTGGAGATGATGACGATGACGAAACTGAATGGGTAAGAACTCCCATCAGCAAGTTCAAGCTGTGTATTTCTTGTACAGTGTCTCTGGGTTATCTATAGCCTTGCTCAGGCATCCTGATAATCACATGAGATAACATTCACACAAGGTGTGTCCCATGGGACATAGGTTTCTGGGTGGTAATTGATCACGGTGAGGATTTGCCAGACATGGCTCCCTCTTAGCTCATTTCTTCCTTTCATCCCGAGTTCGTGCTTCTTCAAAGTCCATGACAAGGGGGCCAAACCTTCAGAACACATTACTCAAATTCTGTATCGGTTACATTCTCTGCCCGTTAGTTCCTGTAGTTTATATCAAGTGGCTAGAAACATAGTCCATTATATAGTCCCTCCCTGTTTGCTCCTCTGAGTCTGTAATGATCATTTTGCTTCAGCATTCCAATAAGTCAATCACAGAGCAAATTGTATTTTGAATATAGCATTCCTTATTAGACCTTATTGTTGCTTGATGTATATAATATATAGTATATTATTTCCATGTTTCTCAGCTGTACTAATGTGTGTTTTCATTGATGTTTATCAATTGTAATTGTCAGTTGTTATAAAATGTTATAAACATGACTGCATTAGTTTTCCATTAGTTTCAGTAGGTCTTCTGTGAGTAAAATTTAAGTGAATACTCACCCTATGGTCCTCTTTACCCTCACCATGTTAGTCCTATGACAGGGGTGACGACCCACAGACCCAGTGGCCCTGCAGACTTCTCTATCTCACCCATGAGACTCTCTCCATGCAGTGTTGATTATCTCTTGCAAGCGTGGTCTTCAGTGCTGAATTGTTGCCCAACCTTGTGTTAAGTGAATTATTTTTATATACTTGCGCAATTTGATGAATGAAATGCAATCAGAAGGAGGAGGGCCAGGAGATCCATGGAAAAGAGAAACTGTCTGGAAATCGTCCTTGAAATCAACTCAGACCACCGAAAGCCAGCTATCTCTTTATTCTCAACAGCACGCCTGATATATTTGGTTGCTAACCCTCATGATGTTTTTTTTTTCTTTGACAGATAACATTCCAAGTAAAACGTGTAAAGAAACCCAAAACAGAAAACCTAGATCCACAAGAGCCAGCAGGAAAAAATGGAGAGGAGGGAGTAAATGGAGAAAATGATAACCTTTACCAAATGGCATTGGAGATCAGTGGGCCAAAAATACCCTCCCCAGGACCACCAGGTATATATATTTTTATTTTTATTTTTTAGAGCTTCAGGTTGTGTTTTATTCATGACTGATTCAAGTGAAGCATAAGAAATGATAGAAATGATTACATAGGTGAGTGGGGAACCTTTTTAAAAAAGAATTTAAGTCTGTTGACCCTTCTGTCCTGAAATGACAGTGTAGCCTTTTGCTGTAGTCAGTGAGATAGTGTTTGATATAACATGATACAATATTTCCCAATAGCCAAAGCCACAGTCATGCGAGCGGAATGAACACAAATAAAAGTGTGACTTAAGATCTGAGGACTCCACAGGTTATATTCATCATACATGAATTAGGGTCAAACAAGTAACAAAACTGTGAGGTTCTATGGATTAAAATGTGGCATAGGGCTTAATTAACCTTTTGTCTAAATTACTTCAGAGTAAAGCTCAGAGTCAAACTTGGGTTTCTGAAAGTATGTATCTCTTGGAAGAATTGCTCTTATTCCTTTTACTTACCTTATAATAAGGAGCAGGGGCTGTATTCATGTTGGGGAAGGCATTTAAAGTGCTTCTTGATCTGAGCCACCTAAGCTACCCTCGTCTCTTTCATTCTCTCTTTAGTAGCATGATTTTGTTGGAGAAGCATTCATCCTGGGACTAAGAGAAGACCAAGCAACCATGCCAAATGCCATGGCTGAATGCAACTTGGAAGCAAGGCACTACCTGAGCCAAATTTAACAAACATAGCATGGCCAAGAGAGTATAAAAATAGATGGTCCCCAGAGTAGGGATGGGATGTACAGAATTATGGCAGGGATAGGACTGTTGTTTCCTAAGGGACGTCTGCCAGTTTCTTCCACCTGTGTTGTCTGTTTGCTGCCTTTT
This sequence comes from Podarcis vaucheri, assembly GCF_965113315.1. Taxonomy (NCBI): domain Eukaryota; kingdom Metazoa; phylum Chordata; class Lepidosauria; order Squamata; family Lacertidae; genus Podarcis; species Podarcis vaucheri. The sequence goes on along the minus strand of NC_138759.1, from coordinate 55,308,422 downwards.
TTGGTAATACTACACTTACCAGCAGAGACTTCCAGGACTCTTGGTCTGATGAACTAAGACTGGGCTGAGTGGCGCCTTGTGTGATGCCAAAATTCAATGCCCAAACCCTGCCTTTTGCCTTCCACTTTACATAATAGTTGTGGCGCCCCCAAGGCTCTGTATCCATGCTCCCCTAAATCCACCTGTGCTGGACAGTAAAAAAAAACATTCACACCAAGCCACACCTCTATACAGGGGCACCAACGTGAATAAAATATTGGGGGGGCAAGCCCCGCCCCACATAATCGACCACATGACGCTGTGCACACACACCATTTGAATGGCAATGCCCATCCGCTTTGGGGAGGCCAAGCCCCCTCACATATTGTATTGGGGGGGCCGAAGACCCCTCGCCCCCTAGGAGTTGGCTCCTATGTCTCTTATACATGGATCTGAGCAGCAGAGGTCTAGTCACAATTTGCTGTTCTAAAAATTGCAAAGTAGAATATATTCAACCATTGTGTAAAGAAAATATTGAAGCTTTTCATATTGTGTGTGTGGTTGCGGAATTTCTGAATAGAGATCCCAAAGTTCTTTTAGCTTGGAGTTTCCTATGACCTCTTACCTTATGTCCAGTATTGATAATTATGTTGATGCTTGTGTTTTAATTATCCGTTTATTTTCCCATGTATAAATTATTGACTGAAGTGGGGGGTGCAACATAAAATGGTAGTGTCTAATAAATAGAAAAATGCACCTTGCAATTTTTTTTCATTCTCAAATCTTCAATATGTCTCCCACTTCAGATGTTGACCTGTTCACATGATTAGAACACTCACATGAACAGTTATATATAACAGTAACCAGCTGCAATATCCCTTATTTTGCTGTGTGCACTGCATATTTTGGCTGCGTTCAGACTTAATACTAAAAACTTGTTTGCTTCTTTCCAGGGAAAAGGCGAGACTACCGCAGCTTGGGTTGGCCAAGTCCTGATGAGTGCATAAAACTTCGCAGAGTAGAACTTACTACAGTAGCCAGCACATGGCTTGCTGTTTCTGCTAAAAATATCGAGTGAGTGTTTTTTCTTGAAAATAAACTGGGTTAGTGCACAAACCAGTACAGATAATCTGTGGCGCCCTTTACCAGCCGGGTGCCCTCCCTGCGTGCTGACTGGAGCTGATGGGAATTGGAATCCAAAACAGCTAAAGGTCACCAGGCTGGTTCTGATCAGTGTTCTAAAATATTATGGGCTGGTGCACTGAACTCTGCCTACTCCAGCCACACTGTTATAGGGAGGCTAATCTTGTCACAAAAGGGATGCAGGTGGTGCTGTGGTCTAAACCACTGAGCCTCTTAGAAGGTTGGCGATTCAAATCCGCGCAACAGGGTAAGCTCCCATGGCTCTGTCCCAGCTTCTGCCAACCTAGTAGTTTGAAAGCACACCAGTGCAAGTAGACAAAATAGGTACCACTGCTGCAGGAAGATAAATTGTGTTTCCGTGCACTCTGGCTTCTGTCACGGTGTCCCATTGTGCCAGAAGCGGTTTAATCATGCTGGCCACATGACCCAGAAAGCTGTCTGTGGACAAACACCAGCTCCCTCGGCCTGAAGCAAGATGAGCACCGCAACCTCATAGTCGCCTTTGACTGGACTTAACTGTCCAGGGGTCCTTTACCTTTACCTTTTTACCTAATCATGTCATCCATAGTATCCCAGGATAATCAGCTTTGTCTCTTTTAACGCACAATATGTCACCATCTGTTAACAGTGCCCTCCAGCAGTATCTCCTGCCCTGCAGAACTTAAAAGACAACGGTTCATAAATGATGTGGCGTTAGGAATGAGCAGTGAGGTAGTCAGGTTATTAGATAAATGTTCAAGATGGTGGCATTCAAAAGTAAATTCAATGTTATGACAGCCACATTCTGCCCTAGTATCATTCTGTCAACCATTTTCAAAAGCAGCCCCGCATAGAGCACATTGCCATAGTTCAGGTGGCATGTCACTAAAGCAGCAGTGTATCTTAACTTGAGTATTTTTATATGTGCCTCTCAACTTTTAAATCATATTTGGAGCTCTCTTAACCTGAAAGCTGTGTGAGTTGCTGCCAAGCGTGGAATGCCACTTTTTAAATACTATATTCTCAGGTAGCTGGCTTGAAATTTTTGTTGCTAAAGCCAGGACCTAAGCCCGGTTGATATAATACAATGCTGAGTGAGCAAGAATCATGTCATAACACAATCTGTTAACTCTGGAACATACTGTCTGGCTTATTAACAGATTTCTTAACGCCTGTGTAGTTTCATTGGCAGTATTATCATTTATACCATCTTACTGTGGGAAAGTGAAACCTAATGCTAAAGGAATGTATTACGAAGGATTTGGAAGCTTGTTGTCACATATCCACATACTAGGATTGGGAAAGCTGCCAGTTGTTTTCTTGCTCCATAAGTAATTTCTGGATTTTGCAAGGAATGGTAGCAACAGATTTGAGTAGCCTGCTTCTCCCTTAAGCATCATTATAAGAGTATTTTGCAATAAAAGCTCTTTTGTCTAAAATGAAGATAAAATCTATCCCCCCCTTTTTTTAAAGGAAGCTCCTTTTTTTCTTTACTATCTTAAGATGAATCTCATTGAAAATTGAGAAGACTTGTGCAAGCATGCAAAGCTGATTAGCTGAACTTGTTTCATTTGGAGGATTGGGGCAATGAAATAGATGCATATATCAATCCATTATTAAGTGACTGACAGACCACTCAAAGTATAGCTGTACTTGGAGGAGACAGTGGGCTCAGATGTTCCAAGTTTTGACACAATTACGCAAATAATAATTTGGGATGCTGTCCACTTTCTCAGTGCAAATGGTTGTTCCAGGATGCAGAGGCAAGGGGTGGAAGCAAAAGGAACATACCAGTCCCCAGTCCCGATGTAAGGCTGGTACAGGAGCAACTAGCCAGCCCTGGGGTGTGCCTCTTAAGATGTCTGTATTAAGATACAATTAACATCTAGACTAAAGAATGGATTTTTAGTGCTGAGTTTTAACGTTGCTGCTTATTTACTTATGTTTTAAATTTTATTTATAAGCTATTGGGAGGAGTTCAATTATAAGTCACTGTACAAACATGGTTTTTTTTAAAAAAAAACCTAAATAAATAACTTGAAACCAGTTGGTAGAGTGCAGACATACAATGTGTTGTTGAGAAGCTATTGCTGCCCTGGAACTGTTGCTCCTTCAACCTCTTTCTCTGAATACTTCATTTATGATGAGATTTGGCCTTCCCTTCATTTCTAGTATTACAGAACACATAGATTTTGCAACCCAGCTGCAAGAACCTGCCGTGGAACCTCTCTGCAGTGCCAACCTACCTGCCAGCATGCATACTTTGGATCACCTTCAAGGTGTTGCCAATCGGGCTAGTCTTCATTACATGGGAGAGAGTCAGCTAAAAGAGGTAGGCTAACCTGTGGGCTTCGCACACACACACACTGGTAAGAAGCTGCTTGGCACATTGCAGGTAACATTTCCTATTGCTGTCTGCCCAGTGCAAGTGGTAGTTTAGCAGCATGTGTGAAACAGATGTTGACAGATGGCAGTGCCAACGCAGGTTTCTTGTGCTTCCAGCTTGCCCTTTAGCATTAAAACAGATGTGCAGGACACCTGTGGGGAAAGGATGTGCAGTATGAAAAGTGTGCTTGTATTGCTTCTGTTCAACATTTATTCCATGCCAACAACATTGTGGTGGGAGACGGTGTGCCTGTACAGAACGAACCTTTGTTGAGCTGTCCTGCCATGTGACTCAAGTGAATCAGGAATTCAAATTCCTTGAATCTGACTCCCCCAACAACCCAAATAAAATCGGGCAAAAGTTCTATATTATTATTATTATTATTATCATTATTATTATTATTATTATTATTATTATTATTATTATTATTTACTTAAACCCCGCCCATCTGGCCAAGCTTCCCCAGCCACTCTGGGCGGCTCCCAACGAAATATTAAAACACGATAAAACATTAAAAACTTCCCTAAACAGGGCTGTCTTCAAAAAGTCAGATAGTTGTTTATTTCCTTGACATCTGATGGGAGGGTGTTCCACAGGGCAGGCGCCACTACTGAGAAGGCCCTCTGCCTGGTTCCCTGTAACCTCACTTCTCACAGGGAGGGAACCGCCAGAAGGCCCTCAGTGCTGGACCTCAGTGTCCGGGCTGAATGATGGGGGTGGAGACGCTCCTTCAGGTATGCTGGGCCGAGGCCATTTAGGTCAACACCAACACTTTGAATTGTGCTCAGAAACATACTGGGAGCCAATGAAGATCTTTCAGGACCGGAGTTATTGTTAGGATATTTCCGTTTCACCTTAAAAGGGAGCAGGCTGTGAGTCACAGAGTCTGCGTATTTCCTGTTCACAGGAAGTTTATGTTTTCTATTGCTTTCATTTCTCTGTGTCTGGAGACACTGACGCAGGCAGTCATGTCTTTCTTTGTTCTGATCAACGCTGAATAAAACTTGTAAATAATGCTCTCCTGCGTGCGACTTTTGCTGTGCATTATCTGCTGATAGAGTGTGCATCAGTTCCAGAATGTGGGAAGCTATTTCTGGATCTCATGTTGCTAATTGCTGATACTGCGTGCCTACGGGAGATCGATGGATCGTCTGGCAGACGGCTTGGGGCCATGATGGACTTTGTCTCCCTGGCAGTATCCCAACAGTTATATGGTCTCGACAGCTACTCCCAGTCACCAATCTAGCTGCCACATATAGACTATCTAGCAGAAGTACCAGTACAAGAGCTGGAAAACTGAATGGTGTTAGGTCAGGGATAAGAAAAATGGTGCTCGTCAGCTGTTGGATTCCAGTTCCCATCAGCCCCAGCCAATGTGGCCAATGGCCAGGAATGATGGGACTTGTAGTCCAGCAAAATCTGGAAGGCACCACACCCTGGTTTAGACACTGACCTGGCTTCTCATCACTTTCAGAATAGAAGGTATTATTTTCTTCTGGTTTGTGTAGCTGCATTTGCAGGATGCCGGAAAGCTTATACACAGATACAAGAGCAAACTGCCTGTCGGAAGGGAACAGATTTTAGCTTCGAAAGGGAATATGCAGATTTTAAGATGGCATTGATTGTATTACCCTAAGCTGTTGCCTTCTCTTGTTCCTCAGGTGTTGCAGAATCTTGGGAAAGACCATTATCCACCACAGTCTTTAGAACAAGTTGGAACTCGAATAGCCAAAGTTCTGGAAAAGGTAGGTGTGCACAACTAAGAGCTTACAAGTTCATATTGTCTTAAATTTACCTGGTTGATAGCCATCTCTGTAACCAGTAGTATTGCCTCAATACCTGCGATACAAATCAGGGCTTCTGCTTCTGCTCCCCGCCCCTTACTGACCCTGCATATACCCCAAAATTGGCTCTGGGGTGGTCGGGAGAAATCCCAGAACAGTACACAGGGTGAGGAGGTATCATTCTGTCTGCCAAGCTGGGACACTTGCACAGACAGAACAATTGTGAGAGTGCTACATTGAATTCCACCGCAAGGCTATATTCTCTCTCTTTGAAATATTCTTATAAAGTGGCTCCCAATACACATTTTAAAAAATCAACAACAAATATAAAATTAAAGCCGTCATTGGGAGCATTATTTATCAACTGAACACCTTCCTGCAGCCTCTCTAATGTGATTTACAGTGGACGCTTGGGTTGCAAACGTGATCCGTGCGGGATGCATATTCGCAACCCGCGTCTGCTCACGCGTGGGTTGTGATTCGGCACTTCTGCGCATGGGCAAAGTGCAATTTAGCGCTTCTGCGCGTGCGCACCCGCCAAAACCCGGAAGTAACCCGTTCTGGTACTTCCGGGTTTCGGTGGTCTGCAACCCAAAAAACACAACTTGAAGCAGCTGTAACCCGAGGTATGACTGTACTCTGGCAGACTTCTGGGGAGTGGTAACACAATTTGGGGTCAGTGACTGAGAAGGCTTGGCTTCTTGTGGAGGTCATCCTTACTTCCCATAATGATGCCATGCCAGCAGAGGACCTGTTGAAAAGCTTAACTGGTGGGAAAGAGGCACATATGTGGAGAGCTATCTCGGAAGGCTTGTAAGGCTTCAAAGGTTAAAGCCGGTAACTTGAACTGAGCCCAGAAGCTGGCTAAAATGCTCCAACTTCCTTACATTCTCAGGGAGGCAGGCTATAGCATTCTGCACCACTTGAAGCTTTTGAGTCCTCTTCAAGGGCAGTTCCAAATAAAGCCCACTGCAGTAGTCATTCCAAGGGGTGAGATAAGAATAGTCTGGTCCCTCCTCTCTAAGAAGTGGCCTAGCCTCCGAATCAAACTGATATTCTCCTATCAGTCTTTGAGATAAAGGCAGGACGTATGAGAGAAGGTTCCGCAGTATGTTGAGGAAAGGCAATGATAAAACAATGGAAAGCAGAAGCTAACATGCATTAGTAAATCATTATTATTCTCTTTCTTATTTGTGGGTATTATATTCTAGATTGTAATAGTAATCATTGTTGCTTAAAATTTGCTTATAAAGTGGTTCATTCTTGTAAATGGTGTAAATTGGATGTTTCTTTGTGTCAATTTCAGTATTATATTTATTATTTTAAACGGGAAACACCCTAAATTAGACCAGAAACCTCTTACACTGCCAAAGGGCACCTATTTACCATTTCCCTTTGGCAATTCACCAGAGTCTCTGGTCTCCCTAAACTCTCCCTAAACTAAGGCTCTGGTCTCCCTAAACTAAGACCCGGGGGCTGGATGCGGCCCAATCGCCTTCTCAATCTGGCCCATGGACGGTCCGGGAATCAGCGTGTTTTTAAATGAGTAGAATATGTGCTTTTCTTTAAAATGGATCTCTGGGTTATTTGTGGGGCATAGGAATTCGTTCATATTTTTTTTTCAAAATACAGTCCGGCCCCCCACAAGGTCTGAGGGACAGTGGACCATCCCCCTGCTGAAAAAGTTCACTGACCCCTGCCCAAAATGTACCTTTTCAGAGATTATAGCGTCTTTATTGGTCCTTTTGAAAAACAGGCATGCTGGCATTCATCCCAGGCTTATTCTCCCCACCACCCTGTCTCTGACCATCCAACTCCTTTGAAACACCTCAAGGGAAACAGAACTCTTAACCAGTAGTTAAAATGGTTACTGAAAATCACCAAAGAGTGGCAGCATTTCTGCACTAAGCAAAATACGAGCTTCTGCTCTTGGAAGAAAGCACATAGCCGTTGTACCCATTGCAGACATCCATGAGCGCCCTTTGATATAATGCTGTCTGCATAGACAAGATGTGCATTACTAAGTTGTTAAGTGCCTTAATTTTTGAATAAGCTTAGGATGGATGAAGGAAAATAATGAGGTCCTTGTGCAAGTGTGAATGATATATGATATTGCCCCCCTCCCACCCCATCTTGTGTTTTTTATGCCACACCAGAATCAAACCTCTTGGGTCCTCTCCAGCATGGCAGCCCTTTACTGGAGGGTAAAAGGTCAAGGGAAAAAAGCAATTGACTGCCTCCGGCAAGCCCTGCATCATACTCCCTATCATATGAAGGTATGTGTTGTATTACCTGTGTGCCTGTCTGTGATTTCCAGCTTTCAGTTTGTGTGTCTAAGTTTATGTGCTTTCACTGTTACTAACGCCTCCAGAACATCTCCCACATGAATAAATAACTGAATACAGAAGTTTCAAGACAACCTTAAAGTATTTTAGGGCAATCATCTACAGTTGCCTTCCAGTTGCCTTCAAAATAGATATAAAGTGTGGCAGAAACACTTCCGCTCACAATAATAAGATTGGCTTGCTGGTTTCAGCTCTTGGCTGCAGCCTCTTCCCCCACTGGAAAGCTGTTCTGGATAGAGGGCAGTGTACAGTGCAGTGTGGAGGATTATAGCTGGGGAAACGTCCACCTCCCAAAACAAAACAAAATGCAAGAGAGCAACCTGTGTTTTGTGTGCTTGCAGTAGGCACAACAGAGGCTGGCTAAGTTTTGCTCCCATAATGGAACACAAAACCAGCTGCATGCCTGCACATAGATGACCTGGACTTTTCAGGATATCAGGCTACCAAACTCTTTCTCCCAAAAACAACAACAAAAAGGCACTGCCTTTTGGACAGTTCATAATCTCAGCATGATTTATTTGTTTAGGAAATTCTGTTGGCACCCTGTCAGTTAAACAGTTGTCATTTCATTTTGCCATTATACATTAAAATCTGTCTTGGCAATGCAAGAAAAGAAAAGAAAAGCCCCCCAAATAGAATCTGACCCTAATAAGCAAAGCCGGTTCTTTCAACAGCTGTCATTTCCAATGACCTGATTCGGCCTAAAGCAACATACTCTTCTCACTAGATTTGTTCCACTTTTCTTCTCTTTCAGGATGTGCCACTCATAAGCCTAGCAAACATCTTTCACAATGCAAAGCTTTGGAATGATGCCATCATTGTGGCTACAATGGCAGTAGAAATTGCCCCACACTTTGTTGTCAATCATTTCACATTGGCTAATGTCTATGTAGCAATGGTAAGTGACTAATCATTAGATTCGGTTCTCTTTCCTGATGCTCCAGTGTTACAGATAGGTAGAGTTTAGGAACAAGGAAAGAAACCGCAGTTGTGTGTGGAGACAGCAATTAGTCATGTAGCTGGTAGGTAGAGAGTTGTCCCTTTTGGTTTTGTTGGTTCTGGCAGTTGATATCATCTGGCTAATACTCAAAACGCTATGTGGGTGTCTCCAGCTTCCCAATTCTGATCAAGTTTCTCTCTGGTTTGGTGCCTGTGGTGCTTGCCCGCCCCAGTCCCAAGCAATAAGGGTGGGGGCAGCGTCCTGCACTGTTCTTTGTCATGCTACTCTTCCTTTTTCTTCCTGTAGTAGAGTTTTAGGCACCCTCATAGCACGTGACCTGTTCCCCCTTGGCATGAAGCCTGGCTAGCATTTGATAGGACACTGTGGGCTGTGGAAGCATCTCAGTTGATGGGGGAGGCAATTAAAGAGCATTGCATCACTGGCAACCTGGAAACAGCACCATGGTCGTCGTCTTCTTCCCATGTCACTCTCTGTTGCCCTGGCAACCACCATATCTCCAGCAGCCACCAGAGGCACTGGCTGGCTTTGTTAAAAAATATAAATAAAAAGCTCCTCCTGTCTGGGATGATCTGCTGGGAGGGTCATTCTTACTCTGAACAAGGATAAGGGGTATATCTTAGTGTGCCTTTACACATATTTGTATGCAAACAGTTGTGAATAGATGGAAAAACATCAATCCATTAAGTTTTGCTGGCAGCAAGTTCACATAACGCACAAGCGATGCCTTACCAACATTGATAGAAGTTTTTGTGTGAAGACGGGTCAACATAGGAGCAATTGCAGAAATGGCAGAAATTCTGCATTTTGATAAATGTAAAGGTGTTATTAATGTCAAAATTCTGGCCTTAATTGTAGGAAGTTGCATTCAAATAAGGCATAGATTAGGGACAAAATGCAGTGGAGTGTGGGATCAGCCAATGACCAGTCATGCCCTTCTGCCAGTCTAATGTTTGAGTCTGGAGTTTTTGGGTCATCAGGGAGTGCAATAACCTCATGAATGAGTACATTGGCTGTGAGGAGCATCTTGACATGAGAATGCTAGCAGGTTAGAAGTGTTCTCTTCCGGTATAAGAACAGCAAGGAGTAGCAAAGGGGAAAACAGATCTTAACTGAAGACGCCATGAAATTCTGTTGCTTTTAGTTTTCCAGTATGATGCAACTGGTTGTCCCGTCTTGACATGTAAAAATTCCACATGATCCATCTCTTCCTGACACAATATACTTAATAAACTGATTTTTACCATTTTTAATTTTTTTCATTTAAAAACTAAGCCTTTTTTAAAAAAACAAAAACTTAAAAATCTGCACCCCTCAGCAAAATGTGACCATATTATTTCCATTTCCTGAAGGTAATGCTAAACTGGAAATAACTTGTGCTAAGTCATTGAGGAGCCATAAACTAGTTCCATGACTTCAGGCCAATTTCTGTGTTACCTTGATGACACTGTCACTGGCAAAAAAAACACAAAACCCTGGTCCTCAAGAGAAGCAGTGTGTATGCTGGCTTCTTATGCCCTGCCGGTGTACTTTGAGCCGATGCATACAGTGCATTGCCTTGCACAAATAGCTTCTCATGTGAAACTGTGTGCATACAACTCCCATTTTTCAGTGGCTACTGTAACACAAAAGTAAGATATTGAGTCTTAGGCCCCTTACTTAATGTCTTTACACAAAGGACCCAATTGGATATAACCCTTAATCATATTTTAGCACTACAGAAATTAGCAGAAGCAGGCCGCAGACTTCCTTTCCCCTTTCCCTTTTCAAGCATTGCTGCGAGGAAGAGATTCAAAGCATCTACTTCCAAGTTTATTTTATTTCAGTTATTTTTTAAAAATACCTAGTTTCTTGTAAGCTTACTTTAAACTATGGTTTATTGAAAGGTGCCAGAATTCAGCTGTTGTTTTTGTTCCTGGCTCGATCCAACAAGCAGCACTGTGAAATTTAGCCTGATGTTCAACACCATAGACTTGCTATCGATAGCATGGTACCTGTTTGGTAGGTGCTTTGCTGGGGCTTTTGGTACTTTGACCACTAACCATTTTGCATCTGGGCCCTACAGGAGGAGTTTGAGAAAGCCATGAGATGGTATGAATCAACATTGAAACTCCAACCCGAGTTTGCACCAGCGAAGAATCGGATCCGTGCCATTCAGTGTCATTTACTCATGAAAAAAGAAAGACGTTCTCCTTAAAGATCACAATCTTCTTCATTTTTCCCTTTTGTTTTTAAAAGACAACCGAATCATTCTTCACTATTATGCTTGTAATGAGGTGTGCTAATATCAATTGGGAAACCAGGATTTTAACTAAGAATTTGGGATTGTTTTTATTGTTCAGAAACGGAAGCATCCTTGGAAGCATTACAGGGAAAAAACATTTTTACTAAACATCTGTATAATTAAATATTGAGCCCAGAAACTTTCCACATGCCTGTGACCCAAACATCCTTAGATTTTTTTTCCCCATAAAACAAATTGGTGCCAGCATAGAATGTAACCTGCTTCTTGTCTAGCATATCTATGAAAATGCAAAGCACATCATTGCACCAGACACACTACGTAGGAAGAAGATTTTTATCCATCAGAAACTCACGTTTTACCATTTCTCCCAGTCCATATTACAGCATTACCAGCTCAGAGATTGATTGTGAGATAAGAATGCAGGTGGCTGCAGACCCTTTTTTGTACTGTTTTTAGGGGGAGGAGGAGAAGCGGCAAGCACAACATCTAGTTGTAAAATCATTTTTATTTTGGTTACCTGAAGAAAAGGGAAATAAAACAAAACATTATTTAAGAGATTTTATATCCATATATATGTGAAACCCACTGCAGCCCTTGGCCTGTCTTTACTAATTTTTTGTTTTACCCAGCTGAGTGCAAGGTGCAAATGTTAAAGGCATTTGTCCACATGCTCTGTGACTCTACAAGTTAGAGAAAGGGAGAGCATTTTAGCAAACAAGGCAAACGGTCTGTTTCCAAATCAGTACCCACCTTGATCAGTGAAGGACTTGAAGCTCCATGTCTCATTGTTGAATCAACAAGGGCACATAACTTGGAACAAAAATAAAGAATTATGTTAATGAAGAGAATGCTGTTCTCTCTTTTTATATAGTCAAATGTCTTTTACAACAAATGTGGTGCAATTGCCTTAAGTTGTATTGAATGTACAATAAGGGTCAGGTTCAGCTTTGTTACCCTGGAGTACAAGTAGTCTTTGAATTGTGTTCTGTATGTGACTCTCTGGGCATTTGACTCCACACACTTCCAGTTGCATTGAGTGGGATAATAGGATCACACTGTTGGGATTCAATCAGTGAACTCCAATAAGGCTACAACACTTGTCCATGTGCTGCAAATTAGAATGCAGCACAGTCTGAACTTTAAGACACAGGGAAAGCTTACACCCCTAGAGCAGACTCCCCTCCTCAGACTTTTTCTCCTCAGCAAACAACATATTGCAAAATCTTTCTAAAAGTTTGCATTCATTACATATGATCAACTAAGAACTGAGAGCAGCCAGCTCCTGCCTAATGTCAACTTGGAGATCAGGCATGCCAGACCCTAGTTACTGCTGAAGGCTTGAAAACGCAATTGACAATGGCTCCCACTGAGCTAGACGTACATGTAGGTCACAACTGATGGTCCAAAACAGGCTCACAAGTTCCTTTAAATATGGTAGGCAGGTGCATCACCATATATACCTTGCACATCCAGCCTGCATCTTCAGCTTCAGCAAGATAAGCACACATGGAAATCTGCTCCAACACTTATTACCATTGCTGGATTGCAAAGCAGTGAGGACTAGTATAATTACATTTTTGCCAGAGGACATTCTGTAGTGAGGATGATCCTTCCCATTGGACTTGGTAGGGAAGGTCCTTGGAACTGTTCATCTATAGCTCAGTAGATCATGAGACTCTTAATCTCAGGGTCGTGGGTTGGAGCCTCACATTGCGTGAAATATTCCTGCATCGCAGGGGGCTGGACTAAATGATCCTCATGGTCCCTTCCCATTCTATGATTCAAGCTATTCAAGTCCTTTTCCAGGTGGAATTGTCCTTCCCTCCAGACTTACCCTTTTCTTTCTTGTTTTGGGGCAGGGGGCGGATCTATCTGATTGATCCTTTCCTGCAACTTATCACTGTTCTTTTTTCCTTATGTTATCTCCCCTTCTCTAGTTTGTTGTCCTCTGCTCCCTACTAGAATTGTTTTTCTGATTCTTTGCCTTGGTTACTTGTCATATAGCACATGATATTTCGTGCCTTTGCTTGTCCTGAGGTTGTTTTCTTCACCCCACACCTTGTTACAGTTTTCTACATGGTTCCTGAGATTCCAGAGGTGGGGTGAACATGTTCATCATGGGGTTGAGGAGCTTATTTTGGCTCTGCTGGTTTGGTCTCGAGTGCCACTCTTCTGCCTGGAGACCCTTCCTACGAAGTATAGTGGGAGGCACCCTCTCTCAAGAGTGTCCTGCAACATAACCTGTAAACAGAAATGCACAGTGAGAACCAAATTCCTTTTTCATTGAGTTATGCACACTATTGCATCACCAGATAAGTAACCAGTACAACTCGGGGATTTTTTCTAAATCCATAACTTACATATTGCTAATTTGTGTGTAGCAGAGAGAAATACTGAAATGATATTTCCCCAAAATAATTAAGAAGCTTTCAGTCTCTTTCACCTGAAGAGCAGGAAAGGTCAATCATGGCATTCTGGCAGATCAGGTCATCGCTCCTTCTCTGGAGAATGGTCTGGAGGTCTGCTTTCTTGCACCCGGTTCCTGTTCCCATTGCACTTGCTTCCACTACTTGAGAAACCATTTTTCTGCCTGTGCCAACCACTACCTTGTACCTAGCGCTGCTTGGTGGAACTCAAGAGTTTTTATAAAAACAAATCCCACAAGCATAGAGTCTGCCCATGCCTACAACATCTGCCATTAAGGAATATGATGAGGTTATGAGTCCATGAGATTTAATTCCATGCTTCTTGATGTTTGGTGGCATCAGAAATGAAGCTGATGTATGTCCATGCACATTTCAGAAGAAGATTACATGGATCTTCTGTATGGGGCTACTGAAGAATTTAATCAAAGATAGGCATCAGGTTACAATATTATTATGAGTTTGTGGGTGCTAAACCCTAAATTATTGGGTTCAGTAGGCATCCGAATCTAATTAAGGCTCAGTGTTAAAACTGCTACGCCTGTGTGTATTTAAGCCTGTGTATTAGATGCTTCTAAATCTTCTGGAATTAGCATGTATTTAGGGCTAATTAAGCTTGTCTAAGCTTCCTGTGTTGAGGTAGTCACCTGAGGAATGGGCCATTAGGACTACAAAGCATCAAAGAAACTCTTTGAGAGATGGCAGAGAGGTGGGGGCCCTTTCACTTAGGAGATAAAGCCAAAAGCTTAAGAGAAGAGCGAGAGGAAGCAATGTGGGCCAAAAGCTTAGAAGGCAGAAGTAATGTGACAAGCAGGAGGCAGAGTTTTGAATCCAGGACTGCATCTTGGGATGAAGCAAGACGCTCTTGGTGTGTGGTACTGGGAACCTCTCCATCGAAAACTCAGGTTATATATCTGTGTAAATAAACCATATACTGTATCATAAAGACACCACAATCTCTGCTGTGCCTCATTTTTCCAAAAAGAAACACAGATCCTAGAATATCTCACTGCTGAGAAGATTGGGATAGTGCATAACAACATATAGACATTTTGTATATCTGTTGATAAAATGACATGCTTACCTTCCACAGATTGGAGTGAAAATAAGTAATAAAACTCAAGAATTTGAAAGTGTGCTCACTTTTCCAGGAAAACAAGGTCTGTTCACTTTTCAGAACTCTATTAACAAACCTAATAAGTGACTCATAAAAACAGATATCTCATCTTTTCTTTATGCCCCTTCCACGGGAAGAAACAATCTTCCCATTGAAAGGGTTTCTTTTACACGTGAGAGATACTATCCTACACAGTCTCCTTCTCTAAGCACCTGAGTTTAAACACCACACAATAGCTTCATCTTCCTGAATTTTGATAACTTAAAGGACCCTTGATGGAAATAAGTACAGTGGTGCCTCGCAAGATGAAATTAATCCGTTCCGCGAGTCTCTTCATCTAGCGGTTTTTTTCGTCTTGCGAAGCAACCCTATTAGCGGATTAGCGCTATTAGCGGTTTAGCGGCTATTAAAGGCTTAGCGGATTAGCGGCTAAAAGGCTATTAGCGGCTTAGAAAAAGGGGGAGAAAGGGGGGGGAATCGGAACACTCGCAAGACGTTTTCGTCTTGCAAAGCAAGCCCATAGGAAAAATCGTCTTGCGAAGCAGCTCAAAAAGGGAAAACCCTTTCGTCTAGCGGGTTTTCCGTCTTGCGAGGCATTCGTCTTGCGGGGCACCACTGTAGAAAGTGGTAGTGTAGAAATTTCACAAGGGCAGTATGGGCTGTCAATCTTTTATACTAGATTTCCACGACTAATGAACAGCCACCCTAACTGGGGGCGTCTTGAGGCGCAAGGCTGCCTCTCTGAGGATCTAATGACTGGTTATGGATTTGCTGTTGCTGGTCACCACCTTTGCATATTTATAAATAAACAGAAATGCCATAGGACAAACCCCGAAAGTTCTGCTACTATTCAGAGAAGCCAGGAGCACATAACAATATAGGACTCCAGGAATGCATGGTGCCTCCTTATCTTGGAAAATCCAAGGCTTGCAGATTTCTAGAAATGTGAAGAATTCTTCCCCAACACACATCATCACCACATTAAACTATGAGGCTGCAGAGCGGCCAAAAGTGGTGAAGGGAAAATGTAGTCAACACTTCTGGAATCCTCCAGGTGGCGGCTGGATCCTATTCTAAGCGCAGCTGTGATATAAGCAGAAAAAAATACTCATATCTATAGGCTGGACCGAGCACCTCTACTCACCTGCAAGAACCTGCAAGAGCTAAATCCATGAGGAATAACAATATTAAAAGAAAACAAAGCCAGGGAAAGGTCATTAGCAATGTGGATAAATTCTAATGTGTAGGTTTTGTTTTTGTTTTTGGCTTTGCCCTTTGCTCTCTGTAGAAAGATTACAGTTAAAGACACCAGAAAGATTGGGGGGGAGGTTAGTCTTTTTCAAAAAGAGGGTTGAAGTTTGGGATTCCTCTGCCATATGCAGTTGAAGGTGGCCTGAAAAGAGATTTCCTGCCCTCCATCCTCAACCCACTGATAAAGAATGAAAGCCATCTTACAGGCGTCAAAGGTGACCATTTTTTCCCTAATACATTCATAGTTGAACTTGTTGCCCATTTGTTGGGAGTCGGTGTGAGAGAGGAGTATTCAGCTTGCTTATAAACCTAAAAGTGCTCACCCCCACCTCTTCCTTCCCTGGTTCCCAGCGACATCCTCCCATCTCACCTCATTTAATTCATGTTTGTTTTGGGGTTGTTGTTTTTTTAAAAAATGTTTTTTGAATTCAACTCTTGGCAGCATGCTTCAGTCTTCTGTTGTGGGCATCAGATGCATAAAAAACAGTAAGAAAAGCTAAGTGGAGAATGTGGAAATTTGGAATAATCTGATAGAACATTTATGTCCCTAGCTGCACAGAGAAAGAGATGCTTTTTTTTGGCACAAGAGGGCACCATTCTAAAAGGACTGCTTTGGCTCTATATCGGAACAGAAAACATAACTCACATGAAGACAACAGCCCAGTGAATATTATGGAGCTCCTTATTTCCCATGTACTCAGGATGAGAAAGATTCATGCAACCAAGTCCGAGACAGAAAAGGCTGAAGTTTAAAACACACACTCATAATCCTTCCAGAGGCTTAAGCAAACAGAACGATTTGGTTGCAGTGAAAAGCTCCCCGACGCCACTGAGTCATACAATTTAGCAATGGAAACATTAATTAAAGAGATCTGGTCAGGAAAGGTCTGTCCTCCAATGCAATATATTCCTCAGGCAATTGTCCTGTGGATTTCACCCCATCCATGACCACATTTACCAGCCAGTCTTATGCCTTTGTCCTTGTTAATAGTTTTCAGCTACAGCCCAGGTAGTGAACGTGGTGCCTACCATAATCCCTGATCATTGGCCATGCCAGCTGGCACTGGTGGAGGCTGGGGTCCAACAACGTCAAGAGAGCATTGCATTAGCTACCCCAAACTAGTGATTCCTGTCCTTGAAACAACATGTTGCTTTGCTGTCCGTAGCTAGGCTAGACTCTATACATAACCATACCCAACTATCCCCCATTTCACACCTGGTACCAAGGTGACTAGGGACGCGGGTGGCGCTGTGGGCTAAAGCCTCAGTGCCTAGGGCTTGCCGATCGAAAGGTCGGCGGTTCGAATCCCCGCGGCGGGGTGCGCTCCTGCTGCTCGGTCCCAGCGCCTGCCAACCTAGCAGTTCGAAAGCACCCCCGGAGGCAAGTAGATAAATAGGTACCGCTTACCAGCGGGAAGGTAAACGGCGTTCCGTGTGCAGCTCTGGCTCGCCAGAGCAGCGTTGTCACGCTGGCCACGTGACCCGGAAGTGTCCCCGGACAGCGCTGGCCCCCGGCCAATAGATGTGAGATGGGCGCACAAACCCCAGAGTCTGTCAAGACTGGCCCGTTCGGGCAGGGGTACCTTTACCTTTACCTTTACCAAGGTGACTAGGCATTAATGGAAGCAAAGCTACACAGCTAGCTACAAAGGCAGGTTTTTCTGCATTGAATGAGACAATTGAAACAGATAGACCTCTTCACACATTACATAGCAGCAAGTGTGTGTCTACACAAGGTGTGGAGATGCAGTCACTTCCAGCCTCCTGTTGTGTAGTTCACCCATCACCCACACAGCTAAAAAAAAAGGCACCTGTCATGCACACACGTTATATGATTAGGTGTATATATAAAACTTTTTAGATGTGAAGTATCTTAAAAGCCTCATGTGAGGAGTGACCCTAAATCTCCATAGCCCATGTATCTCTGCACTGTGTGTCGTATTGACATCTAAATGCTGCTTTGGACGTTCGGAAGAAGTGTAACTGAATGTGAGGGATCCTCTGGAGCAACCCCAAGACTGAAATTCAACAGTCACCCTTTGCAGTTAACTGGTATAGAAACTATAGAACCTAGTTTCCTCTATTCTGTGATACAATGTAAGGTCCTTTTTCAGTTGCTCTGAAGATTACAAATGCCATGATTCTGTCACTTTAGATTTTTTTTCTGATGTAGACTACATTGGTTCTTTTTTTAATGTACGTTTTTCTCTTTTTAGTTACAATAAAATGTAAATGGGAGGGAAAGGTGTGGTCTTTTCTGCAGGCTGTGATGATAACACTGTAATGCATAAGGCGTAAGCAGTGGAGAACCAAGGCTGGTGGTGCCTTGCCTTCCCTATGTATACTAAGTACCTGCTCACTGGAAAAAGAAGACAGCAGTAAATCTAACCTCTGTTGCCATGCTTTAAAGTGTGGTTCTTATAAAAAGGAAGGGAGGGGAACCCACACCACTAAATGCAAAGAAATCATGAAAAATAACAAGGAACAAAAGCTCTCAATCCAAGCTGAGCGCTGCACAGACAGGAACCTGCTCTGACGTACATGAAAACCCCACAGGGATTAACTCTTTCTTACCCAGGAAAGCCAGCCTTGACGTATCTGCTTTGCCGTGTGTTTCGTGTTCCTTCTGTTATAACCACAAATACATTTGATCTTGCTACCTAGATTCTTTACATTTAGATTTTTGTATGCAACATTAATGGATGTGCTGGGGAAAAAATCACTCTCCATCCATTAATTCTTTTTGCACATGTGTTTATTGATGCATTGTTTTGAAAGTAAGGGAGAGGAATTTAGCGTCTAAAATTGGTGTGCTAAATAAGCAAGAGCTCCAACACACACCCAACAAAATGGAGAACAAAGTCTTTTCAACTAGTTCCCCAATACCTTTTCTCTCATCGCAGGAGCACATGTTGCAATCCTGTCGGTGGCATCCTTCATCAGAGAATTTTAAAGCATATAATAGAGATACGATTAATGAAGACTTGTATCATCTCAGATCTACATCTGCCAAATAATAGGATGAAAAGCTATTCGCAGACTGGTGCAGCTAATTGTCCATAATGGTTGCAGCATATCACAGGAGATAGAATCCCCATCATCTAGTTGCCACTCCCTCTTACAAAACTGCAGCACAGAGGTTGCAACTATGCTCACAGCTTATTGGAATCTTCTTTGTGGCAACAAGGGTGGAGGAGGAAAAGAAAAAGAGAACTTGCATACACCTTAAGAACATAAGAAAGGCCTTCTGAATCAAGCCAAAGCTCGATCAAGTCCAGAAACATTTTTCCCACCATGGGCAACCAGATGGCACTGGGAAACCCACAATGAAGGCCTGGGGGCAACAGTACCTTCCTGCTTGTGTTCCCCAGTGACTGATATTCAGAGGCATGAAATTACCATGAACCCATGTGGGAGGTTTTATGATATGGAAAATACATATTCCTGGCAGCATATAAAAACCATCTATGTCAACATAGCAGCCTCTGTTGAAATGATTATCCAGTGACACAATCATGATCGTCCACAGGTCTTTGATTAAATGGAGATTACACAGGAGAAATTTCAGGTGCATACTGCCCCAAATGACTCTGCCCTACCCACACACAAAACACAGAAACAAAATTAGTCAATGTACTTACTACCTATCCACTTTGCAGTGTATGGATGTTGCAAAATGAAATTCAGACAGAGTGCATGTTGGACTCATCACTGGCCAATTGTATGATAGGTGAAGATGAAGAACTGCGATGACGTCTGCAAAAGGAGATATGAGTTATATTTTTCGGTACCTAAGATGTCAAGGGCTGATTATACAAATTCCAGATCTTGCAACAATACAGATTCTAGGATCACATGGAACGTGTGAACATTTGTATAGATTCACTTGATCTACACCATTCATTAGAAGCTTGTTATCTATTCCACAGTGATCTGCCCTTTCTTAAGATCTCTTATCTCACCCACCTGCTTTTACCTCAGGTTCATGTATATCACTCTTTTCTCTCATCCTTTTCTTCAACCACTAAATTCAATTCTATTCATTTGAGTGTGAACAGAGACAATGATTTCCCCTTTCACTACATCACTGCTGCTGTGAAGGGTCATTTTGCACACATTTAAGTTCAAATTAAATTGTCACAGAATCATAGAATTCTAAAATTGAAAGGGACCCCAGGGCTCATCTAGTCACAGATTGTACTTTTTGTATTCTGTTGTCTCTCCACTTGAGCTTGACTCTGCAGTTGATTCAGCTCAAGCTGAAGTACCCAATGCCAGATTCGGTGATTGTGGGATCAGTTTCAGTTTACACTGTCTGCTGATGGGGACAAGGTGCCGATGGCAACAAATCCCATGTGCCCTCTTAACCCCTACCCCTCCTGGCTTATTAAATCCAACAGAGGAGGTCTGACTGGTTGAGTCAAGAGCATGGTTAATGCTTCATTGTGCAAGGGGCTGGTCGCTGCTGCCTTGAAAGATGCAGTTGTGTGGCAACTCCAAAAGAAACCAGGTCTGGACTGGAACAACTATTGACCAGTTGCAAATACTCTCTTCATGGGGAAGGTGGTGGAGAGGGTTGTGGTGGGGCAGCTGTAAATAATCTTAGATAGCACAGATCTATTCCAATCTGATACAGGTCTGACTATGGTACTGAGTCATCTTTGGTTACCTTGTTGGATGACCACTGCAGAGAGTGGGACAAAAGGAATATGATTGGACTGCCTGAATTTCAGCCCTACAAGGAAGGCTCCCACTCCATCTGTTGCTATGAGAGTAATCCAGCACAGCCACGATAGCAGATATAGGAGGGGTTAGCACTGCTTCGAGAATAGCCCCATGTGCTAGCACTAGACTATATCAGAATCATGCATTGGTTCTGCACATACTCAGAACGATTTCCCTAAAGACAAGGTATCTTCATAAGTAACCAGAGAAGCAACAGGGAGGGTTTCCTACTTTGCTAAAGAAAAAAAAGATGCAAAGAAAGAAGATCTACAGCATTTAAAACCTTCAGCCCTGAACTTAAATTTGAAAAAAACTGTAAGATAACTCTGGGACGCGGGTGGCGCTGTGGGTTAAACCACAGAACCTAGGGATTGGCGATCAGAAGGTCAGCGGTTCGAATCCCCGCAACGGGGTGAGCTCCCGTTGCTCGGTCCCTGCTCCTGCCAACCTAGCAGTTTGAAAGCACGTCAAAGTGCAAGTAGATAAATAGGTACCACTTTGGCAGGAAGGTAAATGTTGTTTCCGTGCGCTGCTCTGGTTCGCCAGAAGCGGCTTAGTCATGCTGGCCACATGACCCAGAAGCTGTATGCCGGCTCCCTCAGCCAATAAAGCGAGATGAGTGCCGCAACCCCAGGGGTCCCTTTACATTTATAAGATAACTAGCACCCCTCTGTGCTCTCTTTCTTTCTGTGTGTGTGTGAGCTTGTCCTGCTTAGCTTCCAAGAGAAAGCAAGGCTGGGGAAGAGCCATCACTGCTCCCACCTACCCCAAGCTGAGCCCTTTCTAAGTGAGATAGTTGTTTTTCCTTCCTTGGATACAGGGGTCAGATCTACTGCTAGTGATCGGCCAGGCAGAGGAGCTGGATGGAACCATCAAGAAAAAGCACCCCCAACCTTCAGCCCTCCAGATGTTTTGGACTACAATTCCCATCATCCCTGAACACTGGTCCTGTTAGCTAGGGATCATGGGAGTTGTAGGCCAAAACATCTGGAGGGCCGCAGTTTGGAGATGCCTGATCTAGAAAGTCTGTCCACCACTGAAAATTTATTAATGTTATTGTGTGACAGGAAAAAGATTGAACCATGGCTTTGGAAGTTTTGGTGAATTCTGAATCTTGGCAGGACTTTGCCCCACTTTGCTTATAAGAGGGGCTTACCCTGAGGTCTTGCATTCTGGGAAGGTTGAGAAAGGCTGGCATTGCTTCTCACTAGAACTTTTCTACTGGAAGTTCAGTATCAAAGATTGCTTTTTCAAACCTTGCACAATTGAGGTGAGGTGGGGGACAAGACAAAAGTTTGATAAAGCTACTGTTTTTTAGGGAGCTGATGGGACTAGCACAGCCAGGGAGTCAAACAGCACTGTGCCTGACCCAGCAAAGAAGTATGTTCAGCCACGGGAACATCTACTGGGTTGGCCAGTAATGATGATGGATAGATCCATAAGAGCCAGCAGAAAAGCAGCAGCTGGGGATCTTGCAAAAGTGAAAGGGTACTAAGAACCAGAGAAGGAGGCATGAAACATTCTCCGAGTTCTGGTTAGTGCTTTCAGGCAGCAGTAAAGAAAGTCTTCCAAGGATGCCAGTGGCAGCAACAAAGGATTGCCAAAAAAAAATGAGGATTGGTGCCAATTTCAGCATCAGCATTTGAAGCAATTGCTTCATTTACTCAGGGGAAGGCCCTGCACCTATTCACAGTTACTACTGCCTGGGCCAATCAGAGAGTAGGGGCAGGAGGCCTTTTGGCCTAAGCCTGAAACTCAAAGAGGGCCTCAAATTTGGACACATGTTATAGGAAGAAGAAGAAGAAGAAGAAGAAGAAGAAGAAGAAGAAGAAGAAGAAGAAGAAGAAGAGGAGGAGGAGGAGGAGGAGGAGGAGGAGGAGGAGGAGGAGGGGGAGAAGAAGAAGAAGAAGAAGAAGAAGAAGAAGAAGAAGAAGAAGAAGAAGAAGAAGAAGAAGAAGAAGAAGAAGAAGAAGAATTTATTATTTATACCCCGCCCATCTGGCTGAGTTTCCCCAGCCACTCTGGGCAGCTTCCAATCAAGTATTAAAAACAATACAGCATTAAATATTAAAAACTTCCCTAAACAGGGCTGCCTTCAGATGTCTTTTAAAGAGAAGATATCTGCTTATTTCCTTCACATCTGAAGGGAGGGCGTTCCACAGGGCGGGCGCCACTACCAAGAAGGCCCTCTGTCTGGTTCCCTGTAACCTCACTTCTCGCAATCAGGGAACCGCCAGAAGGCCCTCGGTGCTGGATCTCAGTGTCCAAGCTGAATGATGGGGGTGGAGACACTCCTTCAGGTATACAGGACCGAGGCCGTTTAGGACTTTAAAGGTCAGCACCAACACTTTGAATTGTGCTTGGAGCCAATACTGGGAGCCAATGCAGATCTCTCAGGACCAGTGTTATGTGGTCCCGGCGGCCACATGTTGGTTTTTTAACCATGTTTGCCAATTTATTGCCAATTCTCCCAGTTCGGAGAGATCCTTTTGGAGTTCCTCCTCCTCCCTTTTTTGTCTGAAACACTTTAAATATATAATTTGGTGTCATCAGCAGACCTGGAGGCCACTTGTTCTCACTGCTCATCCCTCACAATGGACCATTTAAAAAGCACCTTTCCTAATCCCAGTCCTTGGAGAACTCTGGTTTTTACATTCCTCCACTGGGAGAACAGTCCATTTATTCCTACTCTCTGTTCCTGCTTTTTAAGCAGTTACCAATCCATATGATGACTTTGCTTATCCCTTGACTGCTAAGATTACTTGGGAGTTTCTGGTAAGTGATTCGTATCTAAAGCTTTTTGGTACAATGCAGGTAAACAAGTTTTTTAGATCATCCCTCCTCCCCTCCCTCCCCCCGCAAACAGTAGACAATATTTGCCAGGACTTTCAAAAATGTTTTTGAGGGTTGATGGTCCACTTAGGTGCAAAAAGAATCTGACAATCTGATCACTGATTCAAGACTTGGGTACTGCTACCGTGTATTATTAGATCAACAAACACTGACACAAGAGCTTTAGAAAAGTCCACGTTGAACTGTGGAGGCTTGAATGTTCAACAAGAGGGCACAATGTGAAAGGTTTAAAATATCCGCACAATGCACCAAATTATTTGTTCTGCAAAACACTTTGGAGAACAAGTTTGATGGCCATCTGTCAGGGATGCTTTCGCTCAGATTCCTGTGTTGCAGGGGGCTGGACTAGATTGACCCTTGGGTCCCTTCCAGCTCCAAGATTCTATGATTCTTGAGGTTGATGATCCTAACCACTAAACCAGAAGTCCATGCAGCACCTCAGCCAAGAAGCTTAAAACCCCTGGTTTCCTGAGTCATAATCTTTGGGCTGCTGCCATGACCACGATATCAGAGATTCCCCTTAGCTGATTTCCTTCATCCCCTATTCATCTTGCTCTCTCCATTTGTTAATTGTGAATACGAAAACATGATACCTGGTAACCTAATGCTAAAACCTCACAACTCTCCAGCCAGCAACATAATTAAATTGCAAGAGATGTCGTTTACCACTCGCCATCTAATTCTTGGAAATGGGTTTAAATGCATGGCATATGTCCAGTAACATGAGTCACTATTTATTTATTTTTAATCTATCTAGATGAAAATAGCAAATGATAGTTAGCATGGTGCCAATGTGACACCAGATCAGCGTGCCAATTTGTGGGCATATCAGAGGTTCACTCGCATGAACATCTGTAGAAATGCCTAACCATGGTTTATATAGGACTTACACATCACCTCACTTATCTGGAATCACACCCTCCATTGCTGCATTCTCACTACCATTCTATTCACCTCATTCAGCAGTGCTTCAACTGTAAAAAGCGTATCTAGACAGAGTTTGTGTGCATCACTTTCATGGTGAGGGCTCCTAGCAGTGCACCTACAGCTTCCTACAGCAGATTAACTGTGGTTCCTGTTGTGCTGTAGAACTGCACCAGCTTATCTCGACTTTGTATTATTGTATTTAAAAGAAGAAGATTCTTTTCTGATGCAGAGGACCCTCAATGTATTCCAAATGCTTAGTTCCTTTTACAAAGGGCAACTGCATAAAGCTCTTGGGTTTCGTATAGCTATTATGGCTAACTGCCATTAATAAACCCTCCATGAATGTACCTAATTGACGCTGGAATTCATCTAAGCTGTCGCCATCACATTTTGTGGCACTGAATATCAATTTAAAGAATTTATATCCCACCCATTTCTTTAAAAACGCTACACTATTTTGTCTGTTCTAAATCTACAGCCAATCTAGTATTAGGAAGAACATTTCTCTATCCACTTTATCTACAACAGGGATGGGGAGCCTGCAGTCCTCCAGCAGTTGGACCAAAGCTCCGAATATTTGTGACCATTGGCCATGCTGACTGGGGTTGATGGGAATTGAAATCCAACAATTTAAGTCGCGCTCCATCCCTTGTCTACACCATGAATCATCTTCTAACATGTGGTCATCGTTCCACCCTCCCTTAGTTGTATCTTATCTGTTGTTGTTGTTTAGTCGTTTAGTCGTGTCCGACTCTTCGTGACCCCATGGACCAGAGCACGCCAGGCACTTCTGTCTTCCACTGCCTCCCGCAGTTTGGTCAAACTCATGTTTGTGGCTTCGAGAACACTATCCAACCATCTTGTCCTCTGTCATCCCCTTCTCCTTGTGCCCTCAATCTTTCCCAACATCAGGGTCTTTTCCAGGGTCTTCTCTTCTCATGAGGTGGCCAAAGTACTGGAGCCTCCGCTTCACAATCTGTCCTTCCAGTGAGCACTCAGGGCTGATTTCCTTACGAATGGAGAAATTTGATCTTCTTGCAGCCCATGGGACTCTCTTGAGTCTCCTCCAGCACCATAATTCAAAAGCATCAATTCTTCAGCGATCAGCCTTCTTTATGGTCCAGCTCTCACTTCCATACATCACTACTGGGAAAACCATGGCTTTAACTATACGGACCTTTGTTGGCAAGGTGATGTCTCTGCTTTTTAAGATGCTGTCTAGGTTTGCCATCACCTTTCTCCCAAGAAGCACGCGTATTTTAATTTCATAGCTGCTGTCACAATCTGCAGTGATCATGGAGCCCAAGAAAGTAAAATCTCTCACTGCCTCCATTTCTTCCCCTTCTATTTGCTTATCTGTACCAAGCTCCAAATACTTTAGTCTTGCAATCCTCTGGTCCAAAGAAAGCACAGGAAGCTTCTGTGAATGCAGCAGGATATCAACCTTCCAACACTGGCTCCATTGACCAACAAGCCACTCTTGAAATTTGAGGGACTCCCAGGAACAGTCTCTGATGAGCTGTGCCTAGAGAAAACTACGGAAGTCGTGACACACATAGAAAAGTCACACATATGCAGCGGTTTGGTAGGCCTGGTAGAAATTCCCACGTCCAGAATTTCTGGGTGTGATCAAGGACTTGTATTGACATACCTCCGGCTGAGCTGGGATGAGGGACTAAGTTTAGCAAAAGACCTGCCTATTCCAAATTCCTCTTATTTCAACTGATCTTCGATTTTTATTGCTCTGTAAATTGGAATACTGGACTGCCCAATATAAGAGCATGGTGCCAAATTTTATGCTGATTAATTAGAATGGTTACAAGTGACAGCTAAAAGGGCAAATGACCAATGAGGGGAATCACCTTACGGAAGAAGTACAATGAAGCGCAGACATCAATGTGGAGTCAAAGGAATACTGGTTTGATACCTGGCTGGCAGAACATGGTGATATGGAGTCTGCTATTCCCATGTTTTATTATGTCAGGCTTCTCAAGTTCAGTGATTCTTAGCACAATGGTTTTTTTAAAAAATCAACTATCACTTTCCTTCCAACGCCTGCAAATGTACTTATTTTTCTTCTTTCCAGTCTTCACATCACTGGCAGACTTCTGGTGGCTTTGCACATAATGCACCAAACGTGCATTTCAGTTTACTTTTAATGTATGGGACTGCTCACCACACACAACTGCCTGTGTAAAACACTTGCTTCCAAAAATGAGTACATGCCACTTAAAAACTCCACAAATCCCACCAAAACAAATTGGAAGGTGTTCCCTTCCAAATGCAAATAGCCTGTGTTTTTTTAAATATATATATAAAACCCCATGATTGCGATGTTGAAGGTAGTCACTATCTGAGTTTCAAAATATTTGTTCTCTCTCCTGCCTTGTCCTTTATCTCTCAGGTCTCCATACGTCACTAAAGCAACATTCACTACTCACAGCCAGGGCTGCCTTGGTGAATGTGTTCCACTGTTATTAATGGAAGCAAACTCTGTTCCCCTGTATTAAAAATACACCTTCCTCTAAATATAGGCAATCTCTGTGTGTCTAACTACTACAATGGGAGAACTGAAAGGGACCAAAATATTGACATCCACTGGGTGTTGATAATTTGTTTTGGTTCATGCTCTCTTCCTGGGTATTATCTACACCTTCGTGGAAAATCTGTTATTATTTAGCAGGAGGAATGTGCAAGGCGTTGTTTAGATGTGGGGTTGTTAGATGGAGTTTCCTCTGTTTGTTTTTCCATGCTCTGTCCAAGCCATGTCAATAAGAAAAGCGTTTACTGAGCTATTTATAACCTCACTTCTCTCCCTCTCCCTCCTTCCTTCCCTTTCCCCCTGCGTGGCTGTACCTTTTTCATCCACATTGCAGAAAGATGGCATCGCTAGCCTGTGAGGGGAGGGCTTCTGGGGACATGGTTTGCCTAGTGTGCAGTATGGGGAGAAGTGGGGGGGTTGTGTACCTGACAAAAGAAATTGGGGAGAAGCAGGCACTTGGTAGTCAGGGAAATAATGAAGAATCAGGGAGAGAGAAAATCTGGGGAAAGAGAGAATAGCAGAGGGAAGCATGACGACCTGGCATTAAAAGGATGTGGAAGCTCCATGTTCATTCAAACATTGTCATGAATGACTCCGTATCTCATTCACTGCCAGCTCTCCACTCTTCTCTCCGCTCCTAGTTTGCAATTTCTTTCAATTTCTTAGCATGTTTTGTGTGATTGTATGAATGGGTGTGGTAGCAGGAAGAGGGATACTTGATTCACTGATTTGCTTGCGCTGCTGTCAGGGTGTTGTTTTTAAACCAGGGCAACACAAAGCAGTTGGGGCAACCAGCCTCTGAAGATTTAGAGATGAGACCTTAGTGCAGTTTGCAGGGCGCATAGTGTTAAGTAAAGGTAAAGGTACCCCTGACCATTAGGTCCAGTCACGGACAACTCTGGGGTTGGACGCTCATCTCGCTCTATAGGCCAAGGGAGCTGGTGTTTGTCCGCAGACAGCTTCCGGGTCATGTGGCCAGCATGACTAAGCCACTTCTGGTGAACCAGAGCAGCGTACGGAAACACCATTTACCTTCCCACCGAAGCGGTACCTATTTATCTACTTGCACTTGATGTGCTTTCAAACTGCTAGATGGGCAGGAGCTGGGACCGAACAGCGTCACGGGTATTCGAACAGCCGACCTTCTGATCGGCAAGCCCTAGGCTCTGGTTTAGACCACAGCACCACCCGTGTCCCTACAGTGTTAGGTAAGCACATGTTAAATTAGATCTATGTCCGCCTCACCTGCTCTATGCAGGGTATGTATATATTGTTGCATGCAACCCAAATTTCCGAGCGGTGTGAGATTCCAGCAGTTCTAGGTGCTTACTCAGGGCTCAGTTTCCTCAGACTGACATATGGTTTATTTACACACAGAGCCTAGGACTTGCCGATCAGAAGGTCGATGGTTTGAATCCCCGTGATGGGGTGAGCTCCCGTTGCTCGGTCCCTGCTCCTGCCAACCTAGAAGTTCGAAAGCACTTCAAAGTGCAAGTAGATAAATAGGTACCACTCCGGCGGGAAGGTTAACGGCGTTTCCGTGCACTGCTCTAGTTCGCCAGAAGCGGCTTAGTCATGCTGGCCACATGACCCGTAAGCTGTACGCCGGCTCCCTCGGCCAGTGAAGCGAGATGAGTGCCGCAACCCCAGAGTCGGTCACAACTGGACCTAATGGTCAGGGGTCCCTTTACCTTTACCACCTGAGCCTAAGATGGAGGGGCTCACAATGTTACCATCCCAAGAATGTCTTGTTGCTCCCACAGCCACAGCCTCAGCAGAAATCAGGCATGGCTGTCTCTCAACTGCCCAGCCTACAGCCTGCTTCTAGCTTACATACACCACTATGCTCTGGTCTTTGTCCTGGATGGGGGCCCCATCCATTTGACGTCTGGCACAGAGCGACTTCTTTTGTTATCTATACATAGGAGGCATTATGGCCCTTGCCTGGCTAATTCAACAATTGAATCCTTGCTCAATTGAATCCAAGAATTAGAAGGGACTCAAATATACTGCCCACCCCAACCCCACAGCAATATGCCTTGTCTTGTGCACATGTGTCAAAATAAAGAGGCTAATGTATGAATATGTCTTTCTGATTTTATACATGCAGGTCTTATTTTAAAGCACAGGGGAAGGACCTATAATAAATATTCATGCGTGCATGCTGCCAATCTGACTGGGTTGCCCCAACCACTCTGGGCAGCTTCCAACAATTTATAAAACCACATCAAACATTAAAAACTTCCTTATATAGGGAGGGCAGTACCTATGACCCTCTAGATGTTGTTGGGCTCCAAATCTCATCAGCACCAGCCAGGATGACCAATGGATGATGAGAGCTGTAGTCCAACAACATCTGGAGAACCACAGGTTCACCACCCATGGCTTATAGGGACAGATGAAGCTACCTTGCACAGAGCCAGACTACAGATCAATGTCTGTTACTGTCTACTTCTGCATGGGTTCTTTTTATAAACGAGCTATACCTGAGGACTGAATCATAGAATCATAAGGGACCCCAAGGGTTATCTAGTCCAACCCCCTGCAATGCAAGAATCTTTTGCCCAACATGGGGCTCAAACCCACAACCCTGAGATTAAGAATCTCATGCTCTACCAACTGAGCTACCAAGGCAACTTCGAATGTTCTACATGTGCTCTGTCATTATGGTTTTGAGCCAGGGCCTACCTCAGCAACCTGTTTTCAGCACCAGAGTTTAGCTCTTGGACATGTGAAGCAGTCATAGTGTGCCTCTGACCATATTCAGAGTGCTCTTCTTTCACCACAGAGCAACCTAACCACAAATAGCCACACATGATAGAAATCAGTCAGATAACAAGACTCCTAAACAGGATTGACCCTGGCCCCACCACTTCCTCATTTTAGAAATTAAAATGTGGAGAATGTAGACATCACAGAGTGATATATGCACTGTACTTATATACAGGCATGTGTTTATCTATAAACATACAAACACCTACATCTATATATTATATATTACCAATTCTCTTTCCTGGTCATGCTTCATAACCAGCAACAACGCCGGGCACCTTCTCTATGACTACTCCTTCCATTTGCAGATAGACCCTGTGTTGAGAGCAGTGGAACCATCTTGTTGGTTGCTATGCCATCCTCCTAGGACATCAGGTTTGGGCAAGTGCTGTCAGGTATTGCCTGCTTGTTCTGTTTGGAAGCTGTGGTAAGTTGTGTGTGTAAACAAAAATATGGGGGCTCACACCCTGTATCCTAATATAATGTAGTCATCGCCCTTCTGGGTTATATTGACAGAAATCGTAATAAGCCCATTCTGAGTCAAACACAGCTGAGAATTATAAGGGGGAAAGCAGCTTGTTCCCCCAGCCCAACGTGCCCCCTTGATCCCTGCGCCCATCTTCCTCATGGAACTATTATGGCTGCAAGGCTGTTCCACCCCAAATTTCCACCCACCTCTATGAATGCTTTTCCCACCCCATGAGCACAGAAGGCCACACTCCAGAATATCCCAAGGCTGAGTGACCTTGTCCCTGGGTCCAAATGGTGGGCCACCAGTATTGCACTCTGGGCACGGACTTGACCAGCTCCAGGGATGCCTTGTCTATGGGGCACATCTCTTAGCAATGAAGTGCACAAAGCAGCCCCGCAGTTTGTTCCTGACCACGAGTGATCCTTCTTTCAAATCATCCTGCATTTAGGTCTGAGGAGGTATAAGCCAACCCCGTCACAACAAAAACGCTTTTAAAATTTCGTTGTGGGGTTTGGCGAGGGTTAATATTTGCTTTTCCTGCAGAAGCTTTGTTTTTGCCATTTAAGCTTTGCCATATCCCAGAGGGGGGCCTTTAGCCATTGCTTTCCCCCTCCCCGGAAACTTCAAAGGGCACGTCTGCGTGTCCCGCGATGTGCTTAAAATTCGACATCGTGAGGGAAGCGCATGGATGTGCATCAGTCTCTCGCACTCCCTCTCGCACGGCGGCTCTCGGCTTGCGCGGGAAGTGGGCAATTTTGGCGGGGTCCCCCGTCTTCCTGCCACTGCTGCAGGCCGAGGGATTCTGCCGGGCTGAATAGGCAGGCAGCGCGCCGCTGGCTCGCTCGAGCTGGCAGAGAGGAGGCGGCGAGCACGGGGAGGGGGGCAGAGAAGGGGGGGGACGGCCAGATGGAGGGCCGAAGGGAGGGGGGAGCGCTCGAGGCAGCCGCGGGAGGGAGGGAGCGAGCGGAGGAAGCGAGACACCTACGCAACCACCGAGCGAGAGGAGATCCTTGGATGCAAACACAGGCGTCCTCCTCTCCCTCCCCCCGCCTGCTGCTCACATGCCCCTGATTCATTTCCACATGCCGTACACGTGACATGCTAATTCAGGGCTACTACACAATTCCAGGGCGGTGGGGGGAGGAGGAGGAGGAGGGGCGTGCAAAAGCGAGGCGCACGCTGCAAAGCCAAGACTGCAGCTTCCCTCTCTCGTGCGCGCAGGGGAGCTCGGCTGGCTGGCTGGCTGGCTGGGGCGCATTTTTAAAGCAGCCCCCGCAGCAGCCTGTGCCCCCGTCCGCCCCACCTCGTCAGTGTGTCTCCCTGCGAGTGCAAGCGGCGGCGGCGGCGCCTCAGCAGCGCCCTCCCGTCTCACCCTTCGTGGGGACACGGGGTGACGGCAGACGGAGGCGCCCTTCGCCTGCGCTTCCCGGCGGCGGCAGCAGCAGCAGCAGCAGTACGAGGGGGTCGGGGAAGGCGGGGCCAGCTGTTGCTGCCGCCGCCGCCCGCCTCTGCCCTTCTCCTCCGAAGTTGGGAGCCTTAGAAGGGTTGAGGCTATATTTAAACACAAACAAACGCACGATCTTATTCGCTAGGGAGAGGCGGGCGGGGGAAAGGGGCGCGCGGAGCGAAATACGCAAACGGGCTCAGGCCCCTCCCCGCGCTCGCCTGCAGGAGGAGAAAGAAGGGGGGCGCATGTGGAGACTGCAAGCCTCCGGCACGTTTCCCTGAGACTTGGCTCCGCGGAATTCAGTGGGGCTGCCTTGCGAGGGAAAGAGAGGCGCGGCGCTGCAAAGAGAGAGGCGAAGGCTGCGGAAGGTGGCCCAGGCTGTTTGTTAAACTGAATAGATCATTTTAACCCGCGGGGAGCGGGGCTGTCTGAAAGGAAGGAGAAGGGAAATTCCTCAATGGAACGAGTCGCAGTCACCCGTAGCAACGAGTGCTTTTCATTACTATTTTAAGATCAATAAATACGCGCCTCGCTCACAAATGGCTTCGGTCCATCGGGCTGTGCCACAGAACGACAGGGGGAGGAAGCAGGCAACTCTCCGCAAGAGTCCAGATACATCGCGCTTACTAATTTATTATCTTTATTAGTGGCTGCATGGTGGTCAAGGGTTTCTGGGCGATGAAAACGATATAAAACCGCGATCCAATAAAAATGAGAACAACAGCACACAAAATCCCCAGTCAGTGACAAGAGATTAAAGGGATTCCAGTCACATTCGTGTGGTCTAATAGCAAGCAATGCCTTGGTGTGTTCACAATACATCACTAATCGGTTGAAAATTGCAGAATCCAGTGATGACTTTGCGTATGTGAGGTGGCCTTCAGAAGTTTAACACCGCAGAACTCTGGCATCAGGTCAAATGCAATGTTCAATAAATCTAGAGTGCAGAAATACCAAATAATATGCATGCGGGTGTGAGTCAGCCTTGTACGCAACATATACCTGTACTGGGAAGCAGCAGCCAGGTTTGCAACATATATTCACCATAGTTGCACATTGTGAATATAGGAATTGTTTCAAACATTTTTTTTGCATAATTTCCAGTTATAATACATATTTTGGGTCTTAATCCAAGACACATGAACCCTGCTAAAGTGACTGACTAGCATGTGTATTTCTCATCCCTCCTAGAAAAAACTTTTGATACTGCCACATTTATTGTTTCTTTGTTGTTAAGGCATGACAGGAGGTGTTCCCTTTGTCCCAACCTATCTGGCCTCAGGTAGCCTCCAGAAGAGGTTGGAGAGCTTGGTGCGCCCAAGGGCAGTGGCCCTTCCTCTGCTCAGTCCAGATCCCCAGGCTATGAGGAGAAAGCTGTCTCAGGTTGCTGGAGTAGGATAGTTTCTGCTATTAGTGTCTGAGTCAGTCAGTTGCATGGAGCAGAGGAAGGGGTAATGGGAGGCCTGCTGCGATGATACCAGGCAGGGATGGCCCATCAGACAAGAGGGAGATGCCCACGTGGGTTGTCAGGGGGGAGGGTGGGCTGAAGGGTTGATTGGCAAATGCAGGAGCCAGTCACTTGATCCACACAACACTACTCCTGGAGTGGCTTAGTGAAGCTCATAGTAGGGCTTTCCTTTCCTAATGTAGAGCTTTATCCTGAATTCAAACCAGCCCCCTCCACCATGTAAAATTTTAGCTGTTCCATCACACCAGAGTTCTTCCTGTAGCTTTCCTGGTTTCTGTGACTGAGGTGGGAGAGAGGGAAGCCAAATGCCCCATGTTATGTCCAATGCCTCTCTCTCTCTCTCTCTCTCTCTTGGTCATTATTGTATTTCCTTGTGTGTTTTCCTCTTTCCTTCCCAAGCTCAGCATGCCTTGGATACAATTATCCCCCACTCTGCATTGCTGAATATAGCAATATATACTCTGCCCATTTTGGGGGGTTTGTTTGTTTTAAAATGCAGTTATTTATTACAGTTTTTGAGTAATACAATTAAAGTAACATTGAAATATAAATGGAAAATTAATGTGTATACTAAGAAGCCATCATCTGTGTTGTATTAGGGAATGATTAAGCTAGTGCATTTAATGGACACTGCGTACATTTGCCAGATGTGAGGGTTTGACTCAAATATCTACATTTATGCTTCTTCTTTTTATACTAGTTTAAGAGCGTACAGGCCATGAATTAGTGTTTAATGCTAGCACAGTCAGAAAACTTACCCAGGTCAAGAAACAATTGATCTCTGAGCCTCCACTAAGGATTGACTGAAAAAGTGGGTGGTATAGCCATAAACATAGGCGCCGACTCCATGGGGCCTGAGGGGGCCCGAGCCCCCTCAAAAATTTATTTGGGGGGGCTCCGCCCCCCCCATAATCTCGGGCGCCCCTCCAGCAGAGCGCTGCCGCCGCGGTTACTTTAAAAACAAAGCTAAGCAAAGCAGTACCACTCGTAGAAACATGGGCGGTTGATCTAATGCTGCTGAGGAGAGCGGGGGGTGGGGTGGACCTGAAACTGCTCTCGCTCGCAAGAAGATCCGTTTCATTCCCCACTTGCTTTGTAGGGGGCTCAGGGTCACTCTCTTAGGGAGCAGTGCGCTGCCACTCGAGGACTCCATTTTTGGAGGAATCCTTCCCAGTCTTTGGTGCTCTGGAGTTTGACGACTGAGCCGTCCTTCCTCGAAAGCTTGGGGTTGGTCCGATCGGGCATGAAGCGGAGCGAAGCACCCACCCCGCGCCCAAACTGGCTCCCTCCGCCGGTTACCCGGGAGGAAGAGGTCCTAGACCACTAGGGAGTTAGTTCGGAGCAGCCAGAGGCCAATGCCTTTCCCCTTTGCCCCTCGCGTCCAGGCCGCGGCTCTTGTGGTGCAAGCCTCGACTCTTTCCCTCCATGCCATTCCACAGGATCTTGGGATCTTTTTATTGCAAGAGACCCCCGCCTCCTCCCCACCTGCTCCCTTGCCAGCCAGCCAGCCGCGCGCCCTAGCCGGAGAGCCCCGGCCGTCCCCGTCGCGCAATCGGCTGGATCTCCCTTCAGCAGGCCGTGCTCACAACTCGGCCCAGGGACCCCCCAGCAGTGGATCTCCGGCCCAGCTGAAGAATCCGGCAACAAGCCCCCTCCTCCCCAATCGCTCCGCCGAAATACGCTCCAAAACCCCCCAGATAGGCCGCCGGCCGCCAAGTCTCGTGGCGCCCTGAGCGAGGGTCTCTCCCCAACACCGCCACCTCGAACTGCGTTCTCCCGGCTACCCGAGCGAACCAGCGGCAGGACCCCGGTATGGGCCCCCCCAATATTTTTTATAAGTCGGCGCCCCTGGCCATAAAATACTAAAGATTTGCTTTTCTATTAAAAATATAGTATTGTGGTGAAAATCTAGCATATTAGCAGGCAGGTAGACTTGTACGGCATTTCCGTGCGCTGCTGTGGTTCGCCAGAAGCAGCATAGTCATGCTGGCCACATGACCAGAAGCTGTATGCCGGCTCCCTCAGCCAGTAAAGCAAGATGAGCGCCGCAACCCCAGAGTTGTCCGCGACTGGACCTAACGGTCAGGGATCCCTTTACCTTTTTAGACTTGTACCTGTGTTCCTAATATGCAAGTTTTCAACTGAAGGAAGCATGATGTTCAAGGAAAGCATTCTAATATATGACATTCCAGCATCAGTTGCATCTTCTGCATATTTGAACTGATCCTGAATGCAATGTAGACATGATGCAAAGCCTGCCCCCCCCAACAAAAATCCTGGCTACGACCATGAGGGGGGCAGGCTTTGGTTAGGAGGGGGAAACCTCAGATTTGTATTGATTTTGATTGATTGGGGGGGCAGCTGTCCCCCTGCTTCCCCTTGGCTGTGCCCATGACCATGAGTTTAGCAGTAATAGATTCAGAAAAGGCAAATATAACTTTGCAGTCAGAACTTCTATCTTGGACATGGAGCCAAGCAGGTAATCAATGGAAAGGGGAGCGAAAAGGGATACCTATATTGATGACATGATTCAAATATCTGTTAAACGGAGGGCAGGAAGACAAAGCCACATTACAAAAAGAAAGGGGTTATTCAGTTGTCTCAATCGCCATCAACCAATGGATTTATAGAAGTGCATGCCTGGCTGCTTTAGACTGATTAGTATCTGAAAAGGTAAGAACAGTTCCATTTTGTACATCCCAATCAAATCAAGATATACAAAATGCCAGGAGGAAGGGAGATTTGAGAAGCAATTTCTGTTTCCTCTAGAACAGGGGTGGGGAACCCCAGCACCTCAGTATAAACTTCTTGCTGGTTTCATATACAACTTATTTCTGTTTTTTGTTTTGCTTCTCCTTAAATATGGCACAAGAAAGATAGAGCCAGATCATCTTGGATTACTGAACACTAGTGTGTACTTCCATTAGGAACGTAAGTGTATAAGAACTGTCCTGCAGGATCAGACCAAAAGCCCATCTAGTACTGTGTCCTATTCTCACAGTGGCCAACCAGAAGCCTACGGGAAGTTCACAAGGACTTGACTGCAAGGGCATTTTCCATACTTGTGACTCCCAACAACTAGTATGCCTATGTCATGCTAGCATAGTTACTTGTGAACCCTGGATACCATGCTTAAAATCAGCCTAAAACTGCACTTTAATATGAATATACCATGATATTTCAGTGCTTCTGCCACATTCAGGTTTTCATTGTCTATTCACACATGGCAAAACTAAGCATCATGTGTGATGCTCTGCCTCCTACTAAGCAAATACCATATTTTTCACTCTATAAGACGCACCAGACCACAAGACGCACCTAGTTTTTGGAGGAGGAAAACAAGAAAAAAAATATTCTGAATCTCGGAAGCCAGAACAGCAAGAGGGATCACTGCGCAGTGAAAGCAGCAATCCCTCTTGCTGTTCTGGCTTCTGGGATAGCTGCGCAGCCTGCACTCACTCCATAACACACACACACATTTCCCCTTACCCTTTAGGAGGGAAAAAGTGAGTCTTATAGAGCAAAAAATACGGTATATGTTTTTTATTTTTGCCTTGCAAAAATAAAACATAATAAAGCAGTATTCTCTCTCTCTCTCTCTCTCTCTCTCTCGGTGTGTGTGTGTGTGTGTGTGTGTGTGTTGCTACTGATCTCATTTGTATAATGCAGAATTTCTCCATGGACCACAGTTAGTGACATATGCTTTCTTGATTCTCACATCCCTTTTCTTTATGTCTTGCCTATGGAACTCCAAGTAGCATCTCTCATTAGTTCAATGAGGAGCAACTCAGGACAGCAGCTGGCTTGCTTGCTGCTCCTGAAAACCTCCCAGGCACAGAAGGTAATTTCAGTTCAGTCATCGCTCAAGGTCTTCCTGGACAAGGTGGGTGTATGTGTGTATGTGCCCGTGTGACCAGCTACATCACCTCTGCCTCCGTGGCTCAAGAATGGGTGATTATTGCTTCTTATCCCAGTCCAGTGAAGTGGATGTCTAGCGTTCCCATTATACAGACAGTGAACCAGCTATGCATCTTATCTACAATTTAAATTAAGGCCACCCTGTTCCAGAACCAACATTCTATGCACCTTAGGACTGGCTTACCCATGCCAGTACAACACTTGGTCATTCAGTGTTTGATTAATCAGCAGTGCACTTTGAAGCAGAATATGTGGTATTGAAAAGCACATTGTTGGATATGATGAGCTCCAATAAAACACAGACCAGAACAGATAGCACCAGCCATGATCATCTGACCTAATCACAGAGAATTAAACCATCTCATGAGGGCTAAAGCACACTCTAGCCCAGTGTTTCCCAACTTTTTTTGGGCAAAGGCACACTTGTTTCATGAAAAAAATCTCGAGGCACACCACCATTACAGCCCCGTGACGTCAGCGCGCAGCGTCACGCCGGGAGGGACATGAATTGCTAGCAAATTACATAATCACCTCCTTGAGGGCTGGCTCATCTTCTCCGAAGGCAGAACCCCATTAATTAACAGCACAGACTCACACCATAGCCAAGACGAGGGGGGAAAACCTCAGTCATGCACAGTCATGCACATGTGGGGGCTAAATGAGGACGAAGACCGGGCAGAGAGCAGGGTTCAAATCACCCCACCTGGCCAGGACAATCCCTGGGTGCTCCCTTGGGCCACTCACCTGACCCACCTCGCAGGGCTGTTGTTGCGAGGATAACACGGGGAGAACCACGCGCGCCCCCGGGAGCTCCTTGGAGGAGAAAGCGGGCGATGAATGCAATGCACGAAATATATGAGAGGCGACCAGGTTTTGCAGGCGAGGGACCCCCGCCAGCCTCCGCTTCCAACACCCGAAGTTTCCCCCCGGGCTCGGCTCGGGGAGCAGTGCTGCTCCCTCCGCGGCTCCCCTTCGCCCTCCCGGCTCTCTCTGCCGCCCACTGGGGACCCCCCTCACCTGCCAAGTCCGGAGCGCCGGTGGAAGTTGCATGCATGCATGCAGGGCGCCGCGTTGCCATTGCATTGCACTGCGCTCCATGCAACGCCTGCACGCATGCATTGCCTTGCACGCCCGCCAAGGGGTCTCCCCGCGGTCCGATGCGTCCCCTCCGGCGCGGATGCAGCATTGCAAAAATAAAAAAACCCCGACACAGCCCTACCTGGGGGGCAGCCTCCGCCTCTGCCGCTCCACCTCCGTGGGGATCCCCGGGCTCCATCCTGCCGCCCGATCTCCGCGGGGCCGCAGGCAGGCTGCGCGGGGTCTGCACGGAAGAGCCCCTGCCCGCCCGGCCGCCGCCGCCGCTGCGCTCATTCCATGGCCGGGAGAAGAGCGCTTCAAACAAAACGCCCGGCCCGCCAGGCCACGCTGGGAAACGTAGTTTGCGCACCCCGCGCGGGCGCGGAGCCCAAGGGCGAGGGGACTACGGATCCCGGCAGCCCCCGCGCCGGGGACGGAGGGGGAGAGGCCGGGTGCAGGGATGGAGGGACGGGTGGGCGAGCGAGTGAGTGAGTGGCAGCCGCCAAGCCTTGGCCGAGAGCCAGGAAGGGCCTCCCTGGAGGAGGAGGAGGAGGAGGGAGGCGCAGAGCGGGAGGGAGGGAACCCCAGGGGTCATCTAGTGACGGCGCCCCAATCGAAAATTTGACTTTTTTTAAAATAAAAAAAAATCTTTCGAATGTTTTAATTTTTCCCACGGCACACCAGGCAACATCTCGCGGCACACTAGTGTGCCGCGGAACAGTGGTTGGGAAACACTGCTCTAGCCATCAGAAAAACAGAGGCTAAAATACTAATAGGAATGTTCAAAAAATGTTAAAAGGCACAGGGTTGATGTTAAAAGGGCCTGGGAGAATAAAATAAGTCTTTGTGTGGTCCTGGAAGGACATGAATGTAGACACCAAATGAGACGCTCTTGGGAGCAGGCCCAGACAGAGGGGGGGGCGCATATGGGCCACTTGGCCCGGGCCTCCGATTCCAAAGGGGGCCTCAGTCAGCATATTCACAATCACAGGGGATGCACTGGGGCAAATGTGGAGGTGCAAAGGTGGCGGCAGCGGTGGGTGGATTCCCTGGGGCCATGGCTGGCAGCGAAAGAGAAAAGCTTCCCCAGCGTCCATCAAAAGCACTATTGTATATCTATATTTTCCATTCTGTCTTTATATGCAGATACGGTTCAAGCCTTGAAATAAAATTATTTGTCAGCATAACTTTTGTGAAAATTATTTATATACTTACTTATTTATAAGACTTCAGTTATCCCCAGGGTAAAAAAAGGGGGGGCACATTATCTACCTGGCCCGGGCCTCTGCCTGGCTCTGCAAAGCCTTGCTTGGGAGGGTGCATTCCATACTGAGTGTGGAAGGCACTGCCAAAGGGCCCACTCCCTTGTAGCTGCCCTCCAGTTTTAGTGGTTCCCCCAAGAGAAGGGCATCCCTTGGGGATCTCAGGGCTCAAGTAGGTACATATGGGAAGAGGTGACCCCCAAGACGCGCAGCACTTTTAATTCCATGCTGCTCAATTCAAAACAAGTCCTAGCATCTGAACCCTACTGGGCACTGAGGTTAGGAAAGGAATAGAAGGAAAGAAAGTCTACGATGGCTGAGTTTAAAAATGCTCATCCTGAGCTTCAAACAGAAATAGTTGATGAGGGAGAAATGAAGTGAATCACGGGCAGGTTAATAAGGCTTCGTAAAAGGTTAGAGCAAACTATTTAGGATCTGTGGAATCATTGCCTAGCCAAGGAGTTACATGCTTCATTTAAGTCTGGGACAGATCTGGGTTACATGTCAGACTTTAAATTCTCAGAAATGGGGAGCAACTAGGAGCAAGCCATAGCAGCAGAGACGGACTCAGTCTTGGAACTTCTATCAGTTGATCTCTTGGCCTATCAGCCTAATTTTTGTGTTTCCCCCTTCCCTCTCTCTCACTGATGTACTCTGTGGCTAGGAGTGCTTTTCACCAGCTTCATTTGCTTCATCAGTTCTGGCTGTTCCTGGACAGGTACAACCTGACCACTGTAGTCCATGCATTGCTAACCTCAAGGCTGAATTATGGCATTGCACTCTATTGGGGCGGGTGTCTGCCCTTGGGTACCATTTGGAAGCTCCAGCTGGTGCAGAATGCAGCAGCCACTGCTGATGGGTGTATTTGGCCAAGAACATGTGACACCATTGTTAGAACAACTGCCCTGGTTGCCCATCTATCATCCTTGTATTAACCCACAAAGCCTTGAACAACTTAGTTCCAGGGTGCCTTAGGGATCGCCTGAGCCCTTATATTCTAGCTCAGTCACTGAGATCATCTGCAGCAGCATCGTTAGTTGTTTCCCAAGTTGGCAAGTCTCACTTGATAGCAGCAAGAAGGAAAGCCTTTACTGGGAGAGCACAGATAGCTCAGCTGGTTAGAGCTGAGCATGATGCTGGTAACATCAATGTTGCAGGTTCGATCCCTGTATGGGACAGCTGCACATTCCTGCATTGCAGGGGGTTGCACTAGGTGATTCTCTCAACTCTACAATTCTCTAATTCTATGTCTAGTGTCCTCAGGCCAATATTGTGGAAAACTCTGCTGACAGAGATTCAGCAGGTGTCTTTAGTGTAAAAGTTAAAACCCCTGCTGAAAACTTTTCTATCCCCCCAGGCCCATGCAGGCAATTAAGAATACATATTTCCACAACGGTTAATTGATGTTTGTTTTTAACTTTTTAAATATGTTTACTGTGTGGTTTTAAGTTTGTTTGTTATAAACTGCTCAGGAATATTTTAATGAAATATTTATATAAATTATTACATATGTAACTCCATGTGCCTCATAAGTTTTGGAGAACACCACAAAAGCTTTGGTTTTGTGACATTTTGGCTGGTTCCAATAAAGGTGTTACCCAATATTATGGGTTTTAGCACATATGAGTGCAGATTCAGGGACTGGTAACTAATTTGGAGTGCCAAGTCTGGTGTATAATGAGGGATATTTACAATGCAGTCAAACCATGTGCGAGACAGGCACATGGCAGGATTTGAAGCTCAGAGTTTTCCTGTAAGTTTGCTACTGCCTGTGTTGCTCTTTCCCCTCCCTCCCTTAGCAGCCTTTACCAGCTCCTTTGGCAGTTCCTTTCTTTGGGCTGTGCCCTTGGATTTTTGCGGGTCAGTCGCTCACGCTGGACAGTTTGTTCCTGCACGCGCTGCCCTCCTTTAAAATCTGCAGGCAATGCCTGGGGGAATCAGCAAAAGAAACCTTTTCTCCTGCCGCCCTAGCCCCAGTGTCAGGCGTGGAAGGGGCTTGCATAGCAGGCAAGGGAGCCAAGGCAAGCCACAAGGGGGCATGTGCTGTTCTAATTCATAAAATGTGCATTCATTGACAAAAAGAGAGAAACCCATCGCTGAACATTTGGTGAATGGTGTGTGCATAAGTTAATGCTGCAGTAGCCGAGACTCTAGCAGGTGATAGCTGGGGGGCTGGGTGAAAAACAAGAGAAAGGGGAGGGAGGGAGGGAGGGAGACCAGTTTGCAGATGAGAAACAGAGAGCCTAAGGAGGCAAATCTGCATGAGCCTGGCAGATTGGGGTCTGAGTGTGTACCTTGGGCTTTGAGGGATATGATGGTGTTGGTGATTTAGTAGTAATAGTGAATTCATGGCTTTGTAAGTCATCATCACCGGAACTAGTAGTATTAAATCCATCACTTTATAAATTTGAAGCAACTAAGACTGCAGTCCTGTGCAGTCCTCCATTCCCGGGAGTAAGCCCAACTGAAAACAATGGAACT
The DNA here is from genome assembly GCF_965113315.1 of Podarcis vaucheri. NCBI lineage: Eukaryota > Metazoa > Chordata > Lepidosauria > Squamata > Lacertidae > Podarcis > Podarcis vaucheri. The sequence continues at coordinate 55,266,868 of NC_138759.1, read as the reverse complement.
TATTTCTCAGTAGGTATGTACACGATCGTAGGGAGGAGAGGATGCTAGCCTCTTGTGGTTATCAACACCCCCTTCCACAAGGTGGGCAGGATCTATTACAGAAAGAGGGGAGGGGGAGAGTTATGTATACAGTCTACACATGCCTCCTCAGATGGAGTCTTTAGAGCCAAGTGGGGAAAACAAACACACACCAGAGCTGCCGACTCTCACCCAAGATTGGGGGTGGGTACAGCAGCATACATGTGTGATGCTGAGCTCCATCCTCAGCCTCCTCCTGATGCATGTGCAACATTGCCAGCCAGCCACCACCACTCCCTGCCTGCAAAGGCAGCCCAGACCGCCGCCTGCCACTCACCCACCACTTTGCTTCTGTTGGTTCTCTGCTGCTGCCACAGTGACTAGGTCAAGGCCTCTGACTCAGTCATAAGGCCCGCTGCAGCTGCAGACATACTTCTGAAGTGTGGCCCAGCTTCTAGAAGTACATCTGTGGCTGCAGTAGACTTCAGTGGAGCCTTTGCAGCAGCAGCCTTGGCCTAGTCGCAGCAGCAGAGCCAGCAAAGGTAAGGCGATTGGCAGACAGGCTGGCAGTGGCAGCGGTTCGAGGGGGTCAGGCCTGTGTTTGTAGGCAGGGGGCAGCGGGGGTGGCAGGGCATGCTGTGCAACACATGCATCATTGGGAGAAGGCCAAGGAGGAGGCACACATCATTGTGGGGGCTCGACCCTGCCTGCAAATATTAACTTCCCCAAAGAATCCTGAGAGTTGTAAGGGTGCTGATGATCCTCTGTTGGAGCACCACCAGCAGTTATCTTTCCACAAGGGCTGACATTGATGCCGAAATCCAGCATCGCCTGAGCTCTGCAAGTGCAGTTTTCTCCCAATTGAAGTGTTTGGGGACCTGAACATTCAAAGGGAAACCAAAATTCACAGGAAAACCAAAATGCTTGTTTATAAAGCTATTGAACTTTACTATACACTTGTGAAACATGGAGCACTTATAAATGCCATCTCCAACTCCTCAAAATATTCCATCAACGGTGTCTCCGGAAATTTTTACACAGCACTTGGGAAGACAAGCAAACTAATGTCAGTGTACTGGAAGAAGCAATGATTACCAGTGTCGAAGCAATGATTCTTCAAACACCAACTTAGCTGGACTCATCATGTTTGGATGCCTGATGATTGTCATCCAAAGCAACTACTCTATTCCCAACTCAACAATGAAAAGCAAAATATGATGGACAACAAAAGAAGTTTAAAGACGCTCTCAAGGCAAATCTTAAAAAATGTAGTATAAGCACTGATAACTGAGAAACACTGCCCTGTGAGCATTCCAGTTAGTGAACAGTCTTTACTAAAGGTGTCATGGACTTTGAAGAAGCATGCACTCAAGGCAAAAAGGAGAAACGAGCTAAGAGGAAGGCATGCTTGGCAAACCCTCACCGTAATCAACTCCCACACGGAAACCTATGTCCCTACTGTGGAAAGATGTGTGGATCCAGAATTGGCCTCCGCAGTCACCTTTGGACACACTGTTAAGACTATGTTAATGGAAGACCATCTTACTCGGCTACAAGTGATGAAAGAAAGAAAGAAAGAAAGAAAGAAAGAAAGAAAGAAAGAAAGAAGGAAAGAAAGACTATATTTCCCAGGATTCCCTGTAAAGATGGAATGCTCCACATCAACTGATTCAGAGGCATAATGATTCTGAACACTGAGTTAGTGTAGAACATCATAGCTAAAAACTGCCCATAGAGCTGTAGGAATGGATTTAGGCACTTGGATATTATATATTACAGTAGTACCATATGCTTCAGGTTACATACGCTTCAGGTTACAGACTCCACTAACCCAGAAATGTTACCTTGGTTAAGAACTTTGCTTCAGAATGAGAACAGAAATCGTGCTCCGGTGGCGCGGCAGCAGCAGGAGGCCCCAATAGCTAAAGTGGTTCTTCAAGTTAAGAACAATTTCAGGTTAAGAACAGACCTCCAGAACGAATTAAGTTCTTAACCTGAGGTACCACTGTATTCAGTTATTATTGTTCCTGAGTGAGATCAGCAGAGTACCATCCTTGCAGCTTAAACTTGGAAGCTAAGACAAGGTTGAGTTAACCTTCTAGAAACAATAATCCAGAATGCTTCAAGGCAGCCTGAAATTTCCTGGTAGTACACCCTTTGCTCTCCCTTAAAAACAACAATCATATACACATTGTTTTGTGAAGAAATAAAAGTAGTATTTACTTACATAATGTAGGTCTTGAAGCAGAAGTTACAGTAGAAAATGAAAGTGGTTTATAACTACTAACTTACAAAAGTACAAAATATAAGTTGAAAATCGTGCCTGAGCTCATGCGCATGTGGTCAGCTTGGAAGCATGATGAAGAAAGAGAAGGCTGCCTAGGCAGGGAGGAAGTATGTAGGGTTACGGCTTCCTGCCAAGGCAGACAAAGGAAGTGATCTCACAGAGTTCTTTCTGTGAGCTTCAGCCCCTTCAAATGCCTATCTAGCAAAACATGAATTGTTGGTTTGACTGCACTAATGTCCCACAAGAGCTATACTGACTAAACCCTTTAAAGCCTTCTAAATTAAGGTTTGCACAGACAACAGAATCCTGAGTGGACAGTACTAGTTTGGTCTATAGCTGGAGTGGGTCATTTTCTAATGATTTCTCATGGGTGTGGGGCAGGGCAGGAGGGACTAACACAGCAGGAAGAAAGATTCTGTCTCAGTTTCTCTACTGTGTTTTTTTTAACTTGTTTTGTTTTTAAACATGGTTTAAGGAGTACCATGAGTATTTGTAGGGGCCAGGGCCCTGAGTGCAGTGAGGAGTTGCAGAACCAGACCCTTGCTGTGTTTGCCTTGAGGGAGTCGGGTGAGGCCTGGGAAGTGTGGCAAGATCATATGTGCAGCACCTGGAAGCAAGCCCAAGAGGAGTACATAAGACCAGCATTTCCCTCTGGTTCTTTGCCACAACAACGTGGTTTATATTCTGCTGTTCCCAGTTCCTGTTTTCGCTCCTGATCCTGCTTCCGTTCCTTCTCCTGTTGTAGGTTCTGTTCCTGCATTCCAACCTCATCAAGTTTCCGTCCTCCATTGAACTGCTACCATTGTTACCATCCATACCCTGGTCCTGGTGTGTCAGGGCTGAACTGCTGCCACCAATGACCTGGACCATGACACATGGGAACACTGAAAAATGTTATATCCCAGAAGAGGCAGCTGGTTGGACACTGTGAGAACTGAATGTTAGACTGTTCCAGCAAGCTCTTAGGTACCCCCTGAGGTGGCACAGTGTATTGTATCACCTCATTATGCTGCACATGTAGTCCAGGTATAAGTCAGTAAGGATCACAACATCTCATGACAGCAAATTCAATAACTGAATTGTGCATTGTGTGAAGTCTTTGCTTTTTTTTGTTTACTCTGAATCTACTGCCTTTCAATGTCATTGGTTGACCCAGAATTCTAGAACATAAGGAGAGCCCTGCTGTCTTTGCCCAGCATCCTGTTCTCATGGTGATCCATCCATCCAAAGCCTTTGAGAAGCCCACAAGTAGGACATGAGCACAACACCACTCTTCCCACTGGTGATTCCCAGAAACTAGCATTCAAAAGTACTCTGACATTGGAGGGGAGGACACAGTCATCAAAGCTAGTAGCCATTGATAGTCTTATCCTCCATTTGTCTAAATACCTTTTAAATCCATTTAAACAACTTTGGGAACAAATTTGGAACAGTTTGCCATTTGGTTCCACCTTGGTCAAGACCCAAGAAAACACTTAAAATTAGCATATCACTGATATATGTGTCCAGTCAGATTAAATAAAATCAGCTACAATATTCCAAACTTTGCTGGTGAGGATGCAAACTGCCTGGGTCTTTATTCCATATGTGGTGGCACTGCCTCAAAATTATCTGTTTTCATAATCCCCACCACCACCACACACAGAAATGACAAGTTGCTACAACTGGAGACTTAAGATGAAACCAGTAAAGATCTTATTCAAGACTTACTAACAGCAACTAAATTAGTGGTAGCAGAATATCTAGCTCCAAAACTTTTTGAAGCCTGTCCCTCACAAGTATGGAACATTGTTCTTAAGGACAAATGAACCTCTTTACAAAAAGAACATGATGCAGGGAAGCACTTTTTATGCAACATGGTATCCTTTTATTGACTGTCAAATAGATTGGACATGATTTCCATCTGTATCAAGACATGGAAGATTATGACAAGACACCTTTATTTGATTCCTTATGTTGGAACACAAGTGATTGCAGCCTTCCACTGATACTTACTTTTTATATTCTCCAAGTTTGGTATTCCTTTTGATGACTATTTACTATTACTTTATATGTTTATATTAATTGAAATTCAAAAATCAATTATATATATTTAAATTGGTGGAATTAAACCCCTTTTAATCCATTGAAGTATGCATCTTGTAGGAGCAAGTTCCAGAGATTAACTATGCACTGTATGAAGTACAGTGGTACTTCAGTTTTTGAATGTAATCCATTCCGGAAGACTGTTCAACTTCTGAAATGTTCGAAAACCAAAGCATTTACTTCTGGAAGCATTTACTTACAGGAAACTCAATATGGAAGCCGCGTGGCACGTTCGACTTCTGAAAAGCATTTGAAAACCGAAGCAGTTACTTCTGAGTTTTTGGCGTTTAAAAACCGAAACGTTCAACTTTCGAGACGTTTGAAAACCGAGGTACCGCTGTACTTCTTTTTATCCATCCTGATTACACAGCATTCAGCCTCGCTGAATGACCTCAGTTCTGTTTTCCGTACTACTGATAATCTTATTTGCCTCTATTGCTCTTGCTGTTTTTCTACATTAAGGTAAAGGTACCCCTGACCATTAGGTCCAGTCATGGCCGACTCTGGGATTGCGGCGCTCATCTCGCTATATTGGCTGAGGGAGCTGGCGTACAGCTTCCGGGTCATGTGGCCAGCATGACTAAGCCGCTTCTGGCAAACCAGAGCAGCGCATGGAAACACCATTTACCTTCCCGCCAGAGTGGTACCTATTTATCTACTTGCACTTTGACGTGCTTTCGAACTGCTAGGTTGGCAGGAGCAGGGACCGAGCAACAGGAGCTCACCCCATCGCAGGGATTCGAATTGCCAACCTTCTTATCAGCAAGACCTAGGCTCTTATCCAAGTCCTAACCCACAATGCCACCTGTGTCCCTTTTCTACATTAAAAAGTCACAAATAACAGGTGAGTGACAAAACCCAAAATATTAGGAGAGTAGGGAAACAATATTTTCATTCACTTTCCCGACACCATCCAAAATTTTATAAACCTCTAAGTAGAGTTTAGTCCATCAGTCATCTTTCTTTTCTAAACTGGAATATTCCACATGCTTTAGCCTGTCATCATAGGAAAGCTGCTCTACTTCCGCTGATATTTTGCGTCGCCATTTTCTGCGCCTGTTCCAGCTCTACAATATCCTTTTCAAGATGGAGCAATCAGAACTGTAGACACCTGTACAAGCCTATGATACAAGGGTATGACATTACAAGGGTATGTTTTATTCTTGCCATCCTGGAAAAAAGTGACAACTAGGGTGCTTCAGGGTTCTGTTCTGGGCCTGGTGTTGTTCAACATCCTAACAATGACTTGTTAATAACTCAGAATACAGAATCAGGATTCAATATGACCTTAATGGTCTGGAAAGCTGTGCCAAAGCTAACAAAATGAAATTCAACAGTGACAAATTCAACAGTCTACTCTTAGGCAGGAATAATCAGAAGCACAAATGTAGGATGGGGGACACCTGTGAAAAGGACCTAGGTGTCTTAGTAGATCAAAAGCTTAACCTGAGTCAACAGCAAAGGAGGGGGGAGAAGCATCCTAATGCAATTCTAGGTTGCAACAACAGAAGTGTAATGTCCAGATCAAGGGAAGTAATTGTTCCACTTTAGAGTCATCCACACTTCTGCTTGTCCCACTGCATTAGTGGTAGGTTTATGCTGGATAATAATAATAATAATTTTTAACTAAAATACAATATTGAATATTACCACTGCAATGGTAAAAGTAGGCTCAGATCCACACATTTTGACGGAACCCATGTACCTGGTCTGAGCTGTTGCCCAGGCAGCTCAGGCTTAACGATTGGAGAAAACAAAGAAATAAGAAAGGAAGGAAGCTCAGATGCTCTTGCTGATTACCAGCTGAAAGGCACCTGAGAATAATGGGCCAAGAAAAAGGTCACAGTGTATAGAGACATTGCCTGTTGCTGCTCTTCTTTTATGGCACGGAAGGTAGTTGGGAGCTTGAAACCAAATTTCACTTAAATTTAAACAAGGATGCCATTTCAAAAGGAAATGTCATATGTTAAATCAAAACTGGAATTTTCCATTAAACCTGGAAAAGCCCAGGAAAAAGAGAACACTCTCTCGATTTTATAGTTGATGACACCAATTTGAAGTCATGGTAGTTCAAATTTAAGCTGGGTAACATTTACAAGACTACAGTGGTACCTCGGGTTAAGTACTTAATTCGTTCTGGAGGTCCATTCTTAATCTGAAACTGTTCTTAAGCTGAAGCACCACTTTAGCTAATGGAGCCTCCCGCTGCTGCCACGCCGCCAGAGCAGGATTTCTGTTCTCATCCTGAAGCATAGTTCTTAACCTGAAGCACTATTTCTGGGTTAGCGGAGTCTGTAACCTGAAGTGTATGTAACCTGAGCATATGTAACCCGAGGTACCACTATAGTAGTCTCACAAGTATCAGGGAAAGAATGCTCTGCACAGGATTTCAGCATTAGGACTCTTTTTAAAGGTGGCATGAATTATCAGTGTGCTGCATTAGATATTTGCTTTATTAGATGTGTTGCATTTGTTGCCCTCTCTATTTGAATTAGGTGACAGAGTTACGAAATGCTAGTCTAGGCCAATCTAGGGTGTGTATCCAACTGGCAAACATGCTTTGCACCTTCTCCCTTTGATCAAGTCATGGAATAGTCTCCCCAGGGACACTCACCAGACACTTTCAAAACTATTCTTTTTACTTTTGGCAGGTTGTAATTTTGTATAGCGTTGTTCTACCTGTATTTGCTGTCTCATTGTTTTCTTTAAGGCTATTTTGTTTCGATGTTTTAACTGATTTTCAATTACTTGCATTTTTGTGTGCTCCATACTGATTATTTATATGAATGGAAAGAAATGACATTGATTTTATAAATAGCTTCATTAGTAAAAAAATATTTATATCTCACCTTTGTGTATAACAAAACCCTGCCCTCCAGATGTTTTCAACTGCAGTTCAGTCAAGCTCAAGTCACAAATGCTCAAGGTGGCTTGAAACCAAGTATAAGAGAAATAAAAACATCTCATAAAATGTCGTGAAGATTAAAAAATAGAAGCACAGCATAAAGCAATATAAATCTGTTTTCTAATGAGTCAGTAAAAATGCTTCAAAAGAGTAGGAAGTCAGCCAAAAGGACAAAAGATGGTGGGAAACCACCAGGAAAGGGCAAGGCAAGTTTCTCTAGACAGGGAGTCCCAAAACAAGGCAAATAAATATGTTTTATGGTCTGGGCAGATGTGGTCTGATTGTTCCAATTAGGTTTCCATCTATTTCCCTCTTCATACTTATCAGTGGAAATTAGATCTGCATGCTAGGAATCCAATCCTAACTGCGGTTGCAGCTTTCAGGACTTTTTAGTTTAGAGAAAAGGCGAGTAAAAGGCGAGTAAAAGAAATTTATAAAATTATGCATGGCATTGGGAGAGTGGATAAAGAAGAGCGTTTCTCCCTCTCTCTTCACACTATAACTTGTGGACATCCAATGAAGCTGAATGTTGGATGATTCAGAACAGATAAAAAAAGGACCGTATTTTTCCGTGTATAAGACGCTCCCATGTATAAGGCGACCCCTATTCTTTTAAACCCAAAATTAAGAAATTAAGTTGTTTAGCTTTGGGGGGGTGGGGGAGGGCACTTCTGCGAATCACTCACCCGCCTGCCTGCCACTGCTGATTGCTTGCCACAGCCACTGTCGATTGCACACCTCGCTGCAACGGCCAGTTGCCCGCTCACCGCCACCAACAGCCCACCCACCCACTTGCCACAGCCGCCAGTCGCCTGCGCAATTGCCGCAGCCACAGCCAATCGCCAGCAGGCCTTGCCGCAGGAACCAATCGCCTGCCCAATCACCGCTGCCAATCTCCTGCTTGCTGCTGCCATTAATCACACGTCCCCCCTTTGCATTCACTATCCGTGTATAAGACACTCAATTTTTGCCTTTTTTTTAAAGAAAAAAGCATTGTTTTATACACGGGAAAATACAGTACTTCTTGAAATGCAGCAAGCTATAGGCTCCCATAGGAGGCCAGTGTGGTGTAGTGGTTAAGAGCGGTGGACTCGTAATCTGGGGAACCGGGTTCGCGTCTCCGCTCCTCCACATGCAGCTGTTGGGTGACCTTGGGCCAGTCACACTTCTCTGAAGTCTCTCAGCCCCACTCATCTCACAGAGTGGTTGTTGTGGGGGAGGAAGGGAAAGGAGAATGTGAGCCGCTTTGAGACTCCTGAAGGGGAGTGATAAAGCAGGATATCAAATCCAAACTCTTCTAAAAGAGGATTTGAGAAATTTATAGAAGAGAGGGCTATTGATGGCTACTAGCCATAATGGCTATGCTCCACCCCCACAGTTGGAGGCAGTAATGCTTTTGAATACCAGTTGCTGGAAGCCACAGAAAGGAAGAGTGTTCTTGTGTCCTGCCTGGTTAGCAACTGTCAGAACACAGTGGCGTAGCGTGGGGGGTGCAGGGGGGGCCGGCTGCACCGGGCGCAACATCTGGGGGTTAGGGTTAGGGTGCGCAAATCCACGGGTTAGGGGGCGCAAATCCACGGGTTAGGGGGCACAAATTACTTGCCTTGCCCCGGGTGCTGACAACCCACGCTACGCCACTGTCAGAACAGAATGCTGAACTAGAGGTCCACTGGGCTGATTCAGCAGACTCTTCTTATGCTTTATGAGGTTGCGGGTGGTCCAGTGAAGTGGCAGACAGTCTGCCACTTCCAAAGCTCTGCTGGTTTGCCCTGGGTAGGGTAGGAAGTGTGTGGTTATGGTGTGTTTCTTCTCCCTAATCCTGCCCAGTCCACCCAACCCACTTTCAAATCAATGCAGGGTGCAGAAATGGCCAGGCTGTTTTAAGTAAGGGGCTCAGTCCTAGGGCCTTTTAGGAAAATGGAGGGGTTTTGAATGCAGCAGATCCCAGATCCCCACTATGCCTGATGCCTGCTCCTGGTGCAACTCCAGGTTCTGTTACCAGAAACTCTGCCAGTAGAAGATCTATGCCTGCAGAGCTTCCCACGGGCATATCGAAAGGTGCGGAGGGTGGCAACACGAGAACGGGCCTCCTCTGCAATGGCTCCCCCTCTGTGGAATGCTCTCCCCAGGGAAGTTTGCTTGGTGCCTTCATTATACACCTTTAGGCACCAGGCAAAAATGTTCCTTTTTAACCAGGCCTTTGGTTGATCCAATCTACATCCTATGCCCTTTTAAAATGTGTTTTTTGGGGGGCTATTTGGTTGTTTTTATTTATATTAGGTATTTTATTTTTATTAGGTATTTTGATTTTATTCTGTGAACCGTCCTGAGAACCCCTGGGTATAGGGTGGTATATTAATAATAATAATAATAATAATAATAATAATAATAATAATACAGTGGTGCCTCAGGTTAAGAACTTAATTCGTTCTGGAGGTCTGTTCTTAACCTGAAACTGTTCTTAACCTGAAGCACCACTTTAGCTAATGGGGCCTCCTGCTGTTGCCACGCCACCGCCACACGATTTCTGTTCTCATCCTGAAGCAAAGTTCTTAACCCAAGGTACTATTTCTGGGTTAGCGGAGTCTGTAACCTGAAGCGTCTGTAACCCAAGGTACCATTGTAATGGGGACTTCCTTGGCAGATGTGGCACCATTTCTGGCAGAGCTCCTTTTATGCAGCAGGGAGGCTCACCCACCCCATCCTAACCTCCTCCAGCCAGCAGATCAGGGAATTAGAATGGCTTTGCCTATCTTTAGCCTTATATGAAACCTTGTCAAAAGCTTTGATTAATTAAAGAAACAAAAGAGCTACCTGACTACGAAATAACCTGAACTGAAATATTTTGTCCTATAAATTGGAGGGAGTCATTTTCTTTCACACCGGTAAAATTTACACTTTCTTAGAAATGCCCCTGACAACGTAATTGGATTTGTAAATGTCTAATTATCTTGCTTAAGTATCTGGAGCCTCTACCATCTAAGCTAACACACAGTGTGTTCCTTAGCACATTGTTTTATGTTGATTTCTTTATGTGATAAGTAGCATTTATTTATTTATTATTCAAAAAATGTGCAACCCAACTTTCAGGCAGAAACTCTCCCATGGTAGCTTGCAAAAGGAAACAATAAAACATAACAATATACAAAGCTTTTTTTCTTAAAAAAGTTTAGGGGTACTCTCATTTTCCTACTCATATTGAAATACTGCCCCTCAATGAGGCCCAACTTAGATTCACAAAATGTTTAGGGGTATGTGTACCCCTGTTCGCCCCCACCCCCAAGAAAAAAAGCACTGACAATATGTAAAATTAAATTAAATCCACACAAAACCAAACACATGGAAAACCACAGCAGTTCTGGGTTGGATCCTGACTTCACTTTCACTGTTGAGAGTATCTGATGAACAGAGTGGGAGGGATGCTGTTTTTGGAGATTTCCACTCCCCTGGCCGCCCTCAACACCAAATGTTATACAACTCCACTGGAACAATGTCAGAGGTGGTGCCCAGGTCTGCAGGGAAAGTCGCTAAAGTCACCCCGTAACAGAGACCTTGTAACAGAGAGGTCATGAGTAGCCTCCCTCTTGACACATTATCAGGAGTACTTCTGAAGCAGTTGGCTGCTATCAGCCTTCCTTTCACTCTAACCCTGAGGCAAGGACAGCTCTCAAGGCTCTGAGTAATTAATTTTAGTCATGGAGATGAGGGATCATCCTGCTGGCACCCATCACACTGCAAGGGACCAAGCTTTCCTCGGTCAAATCCCACTGATATGGACACACAGCATAAGGCCCAATAGCCTAAGGCAGTGATGGTGAAATATCCCTTTGAGTCGGGAACAAATGTATGGTACACAAGAGCCCCAAGAGAACCAATATTATGTAGTGGCTAGAGTGTTGAACTAGGACCTGGAAGCTCAGTGGGTGACTTGAGCTAGTCACTGTCTCTCAGCCTAACCTACCTCCAAGGCCCATTGTAAGAATAAAATGGTGAACAAAGGAACCATGATCCTCAACATAGAATCATATCACATCACCAACCAAGTACGCCACATAATCCTGTAAATTCTAGAAGACGAGACGAGACAATGGGTCCACTTGGAGAGAGACATCATCAAAAACACTCCCACAACAGCATACCCATTTCTCCAGAACAAACGCAAGAAAATTCCCGCAACACTGAACAGGTTCACAAAATCCATGCTTAAAGCATGGAAGAGGAAAGTAGGCAAACTAGCCCCATCCCCACCAACCCCCCTGGCTCACCACCCACTATTCCAACAGGCAGCACAAAACCTCCAGATAAAAACCTGGCAAGCCAAAGGCCTTCACCATCTAAAAGACTTCTACAAAAACAACAAACCCATGCCAACACAAGAAATACATAACAAACCAGGGGACACCCAAATACCCTGGCTAACACACCACCAATTACATGCCTTTTTAAATGCCTTCTTAAATAATCCTGCAGTAAAATCAGCCTAACCATCTTCAAAAACCTTCTCCTGACAGCAGGGAGACACGGCAAAGGGATGGTATCTACAATATACAAAATACTGCTCCAAAATCCCATAAACCCCCTTGATGCAATTAAAGAACAACGGGAGCATGGCATAGGCTATGAAATAAACCCCACCCAATGAACTAGAATGTGGTCTAAACCTCCCTTTAAGTCCATATCAGCCAAAAGAAGGGAACTCACTCCGAACCTCACCCACAGGTGACACCACAGAAACTGGCGCTGATACACCCAGGAACCTGACGAAGATATTGGATAGGCTGTACCTCCACAGGCATATACCTCCACATATGGTGAGAATGCCCTAAAATCCAACCGTTCTGGACAGCAGTCCTACAAAAAATACGCAAAATAACTAAGGTATTAGAACTCACCCCTGAACTGGCCCTACTGAACATCTTCCAAGATCATAATGACCAATTCACATTATACAGAGCTTATAACCAGTGATGGATTTATGTATAAGCTAAACAAACTATAGCTTAGGGCCCCACTCTCTTGGGCCCCCCAAAAAAAACTAAAGGAAAAAAACACTGGATGTACATTTCCAAAATATAAGATAAAAAACAAATAAAATAAAACCTACATACAGCAACAGTGGCAAATGGTTTTAGATACCTATTAGGTCCATAAATTACCATATAGCAGGGGTTGTCAACCTGGTCCCTACTACCTCACCCACAGGTGACACCACAGAAACTGGCGCTGATACACCCAGGAACCTGACGAAGATATTGGATAGGCTGTACCTGGGCGTTTCGGGATTCTAGGTGGGCGGTAGGGGGTTCTACGGCACAAGCTGAATCCTTCCATCAAGCACCGGTGGGCGGTAAGGAAATCTTACCATCAAGAATTAGAGGCAGTAGTGGGTGGTAGGTATAAAAAGGTTGACTACCCCTGCCATATAGGAACGCGGGTGGTGCTGTGGGTTAAACCACAGAGCCTAGGACTTGCCGATCAGAAGGTCAGCGGTTCAAATCCCCGCAACAGAGTGAGCTCCCGTTGCTCGGTCCCTGCTCCTGCCAACCTAGCAGTTCGAAAGCACATCAAAGTGCAAGTAGATAAATAGGTACCGTTCCGTCGGGAAGGTAAACGGTGTTTCCGTGCGCTGCTCTGGTTCGCCAGAAGCGGCTTAGTCATGCTGGCCACATGACCCGGAAAAACTTTCCATGGACAAACCTCAGCTCCCTCGGCCAATAAAGCGAGATGAGCGCCGCAACCCCAGAGTCAGTCACGACTGGACCTAATGGTCAGCGGTCCCTTTACCTTTTACCTTTTTACCCCTGCCATATAGCATATATTCAACAACAAACAGCGACAATTTGTTGTTGAAAAAGGACATCTGGACATATAAAGGGCCCCATCACCTTCAGTAGCTTAGGGCCTCATCAAACCTAAATCCGGCCCTGCTTATAACCCACCTACTCTCAGGGGCCAGAAGCCTCATAGCCAGAGAGACCTGTTGGGGTGAACATGGACCAGTGGTACCAAATCATATGGGAAACAGCCTTACTGGAAAAGCTAACCAATAAACTCAAACTGACATGGGGACAAATAGAAGAGGACGCCTTCACCCCAGTATATCACACACACAGCCCAACAAGACAACAGCAAGAACCCACCAACAGCACACAAATCAATCTTACTTGACCCATAAAGCCTTTCACCCCTTTACAAAGGCAAACAAACCCCATTGCAGCCAACCACGGATACCCCACCATACCCTAGGGCCTCCAACCTCTCTCACTACCAAGGAAACATAGCAAGCGAATAGAAAGAGAACCTATCTAATTGACACTGACAGAAAACCCCACATGTACACTGCAAAAAATATAATTTTTACCACAACCCTTCCTCTCCCCCCCTTCTTCCTGACCTTATACTGTACTCAACACTATTGTCTCATTACAAATGTAACTGATCTGTAGAAAAGGCTGAACAACTTGAAAGAAGAAACAAGGCATGTACTTTTGTAAACCAATAAAAACTCTAATAATAAAAAGAGAACCATGTATGGCACTTTGAGCTTCTTGGAGGAAAGGTGCAATATCAATTAAATATTCAGTTGTAAGAGATTTATTGGGAGAGGGTTTAAGCAGGCAGCAAACCAAAGGTGCATGAATGTAAAAAAAGTAATATTTCAATTGCGCCTATCCAAATGTAGCTACTTACAAACAGGCTTCTGTTCTCTTTGTGAGTAATGTAGCATCTTGGATGTTCAGACTGATGGCGAGGGACCACCAAATTTTGGCAACACTCCAGCTTTTAAGGGCTCTTTACCCTGCTGGGCTCTGGTTGACAGATGGTTCTGTCAAGCCAATAGAATGAGTGTCACATGGCTTAAAAAGTGATGGTACCTTGGGCATCTGAAGTGGGGCTGTCAGCGTGTTAATTACTACTGGATTTCTCAACCTCCCTGCTAGACAGAATACTTTCCACAACTTGTGTATTGAAGGGGAGATGTGGCTTCACTGCTTTGACAGGATGAAGGACCAGAATAGGACCAGAATAACTTGGTAAAAGGCTGGGGTAGGTGGGAGGTGTATCACAACTTCCCCCTTTAGCAGTGGGCTCTCTCCCCTGGACCAAAAGCCTTGGAAGGATGGAGTATTTTCATCCATGAAAGATTATGTCTGGAACCAACTCAATGAGTGAGACACCAAAGTGTCCATGTTATGTTTAATTACTTAAGGGCCATGCATACTTCTCTAGGAAGAGACTTCTGGAGAAGTGGAGCCACCACTGAAAAGGCTTTGTCTCTGGTATCTACCAGCCCGATGGCTCTTGATGGCTGGCCACAGAGGAAGGCCTAGCAGGCTGATCTGAAGGCCTAGGGACAGTTTCATAGGAGAAACAAGCAGTTCTCTAAATGATCTGGTCCCGGCCCATTTAGGAATTTAAAGATCAAAAACAACACTTTAAATTGATCCCAGAAGCAAATGGGTAGCAAATGAACCTGGGATGATATTGACGTAAAATGATCAATATGTTTGGGTTTCACAATCATACTAGTGGCTATGTTCTCTACCAGTTTCCTTTTCTGAACCACAGGCTTACTTAGGAGTTGGCAAAATCTGTCTCAAGTTTTCTATGTAAGGTTGCTAATCTAGCCTTCATTCTGGAAGCTTCAAGTACTTGAGTCATGTAAAATGTAGTAATTTCTAATGTTGCTATTGCTATTGCTATTGCAGTAAAGTGATTTTCTTCTGAAGTGGGGGCTGCCAATACAACTCCTTGCCAAGGGCACAAGGGAACCTAGGCACGCTTCTGTTCTGAACTGTCTTTCAACACTGCCCTATGCAGAGAGCATTACAGCATTCTAGCATGAATACAACCAGGGTGTTGGTATTGCATTCTCTTCTGTTTTCCCTGAATACAGCGTTGGCCCCAAATATTTTGGCACCTTCCACAATGCACTCCTGGCCCTCCCCAGAACTGGTGTTGTAAACAAATCCATATATTTCCGTGAGAATATATTCATTTGCTTATGCTGCATTCCACCTGCATCAACTCAACACATCAAATATTAGATTTATAACAACAGGTGATTATATTTTTCTGGACATAATTTATTTAATCATTTATAGTATTTATATACCATTGGATAACATAGGTTAGATAGATAGATAATTTATTACGGTTGGAGACCAGCTTATAAAGGGTACAATCCCAGAAGGAAAACAAACATTTAAAACAAAGTACAACAGTAAATTTAAATTTTATAAATGTGATAAGCATGTAGAAACTTAAAAACTTTAAAATAAGCTACCGCAGAGAAATGACCCAGAATCACCCATGGAACCGAGTTTGCGGATTTTCTTAACAAACTAGTTTGAATCGGGGGGTGGTTTGCACCTACAGATCTGTATACAGAATCTGGCAACCATCCGGGTCGTTTGCCTAACAGGAAAAGGTTGAATTTTTGCTTTTCCGGGAGGTCAGCGAGCCTCACCAGCAGAGGATCAATGGTCTCACTACGTGCCTCTTCATAAAAGGGACATCTAAAAAATAAGGATAACAAAGGTTATCTCGGTAGATGGCAAATATTTTTTTAAAAAAATAATCAGAATAGAGGACATAAACACAAGAGTCCTTTTAAACTTATCAACTAACTAACTAACGACTGACTGCCATTTTAAGTACCTGACATCTGCCCACCTGAGACTGCTGCCCCATTTTAGCTGATGCTAGGGATATGATGACTGCCTGAAGAAATCTTTCTCCTTGTTTAAGATTACACCTTTTGCCTTGGGCTATTCAAAACTTTTGGCCCAGAGTCATATAATCATCAATGCAAAGGACAGTGAAGTCGAAACGTCCCTGTATTTAATAAGAAGAGGATGCATTGAAGTCCCAAGAGCTCTTATTTAAAGTCTTTACTTTCTCAATGGCAAAATCCTAACAGCAAACTCCGAGTTTAGGTGCCAGCATGAAAACTAGTCTGCCTATTCCTATAGTCCAAGGATGGGATGAGTGAGAATTTAAGAAGGGGATTGGTATTCAGCTTCTGGCCCATGATGATTGCATAATGAAATAAGCTCAGGAACTTGCACTGTGGTTACCTTAACTTGTCTGGGATTTTTTCTTGAAGTCATTCTTCCTTATAAGTAACTTCAATGGAAACCTTCTTGCAGGAAGAACACTGCCTTGGACATTTGTTCAACAACAGCAACAACATTGCATTGGCATAGTTTGATGCATCTGGGGGTCCTTCAGAGAGTCCTCTCCCCTCTCTGGAATCCTCTGGCAGTCACTAAACTGCTTTGAGATTTTTTTCTTTAAAATATAAAGCCAAGGTTTGGGTGTGGAGTGAGTTAATATAGTCTGTACAGAATTCCCTTGTATCCAAACCACACATGTGGAACATTAACAAAATATGCAGAACATGGAATTGCAGTGAAAAAAAATGATAAAATGTTGCTTCTAGCTTCTAAACTTGCCCTACTTTTTCTTCTTCTAAAAAAAGGACAGGTATGTAGCTTCTCTTACTTGCTGCAGGCTTAGACCAGCCTAAAATCAACAGCATTTCCTTCTTCCCTCCTGGAAGATGACCACCGTGGACTTCAGGTAGCTTTTAACTCCAGTTGAAGACTTCAGAGGACATTACTGAGCTATGTACTTATAGGTCTTTGTGTATGAAACTGACACAATGGCCTACACAGCATCAGGATGTTGACAGAATTGAAACAAGAGTCACAAAGGCCAATTTTGGTTGCTCAAGGGTGAGGAAGGAATGCAGGATGGAGGAAAGACCACTAAGGTCTGGGGGTGCAACGGAAGGCCAATTCAAACGTTTTATGCATTTTCTATAGTATAACCCTAACCTTCCCAACTTTTGGTGACCCACAGAAAGATAAACATTATACAGTCATACCTCGGAAGTCAAACGGAATCTGTTCCAGAAGTTCGTTTGACTTCCAAAATGTTTGGAAACTAAGGCGCAGCTTCTGATTGGCTGAGAAAGCTCCTGCAGCCAATCAGAAGCCGTGTCAGACGTTTGGGTTCCAAAGAACATTCGCAAACTGGAACACTCATTTCCAGGTTTACAGTGATCAGGAGCTAAAACGTTTGAGTCGCAAGGCGTTCATCAACCAAGGTACGACTGCAATATATTAAAACAGGCAATTAAAAACATCAGTTGCGATTACATGTTGTATGAAAGCAATTTCTAGACAGGATAAAGTGAAATCTCTGTGTGAAGTCAATTCAGCAACTCTGAGCACCTCCAGATTGTCACTATTTTCAGGTAGGATTCACAATTACAGTGGAATGGAAGGTCTTGCACAACAAACCAACTTGCCCACAAGAGTGGATGTGAGATCAGGCAGCATCCTCTCCAAAATACCAAGGTGTGACCAGAGGTGAGCCAGTCAGACAAGAAATGATGTTACAAAGAGGACGTGCTGAGGAGATGCTACAGAGCTGCTCAGCCCAACAAAGAATATAGGTGGGTCGAGAGAGACACTTCATGTGTGTCCCAGAAAGAGAAGGAGAGACAGAAGTTGATGAACATGAACATGTTGATGAACATACAGAAAAGGGAGCAGGAGTGAAAGAGGCAGAGAGAGTCAATATAAATGCAAGTCCATGAGAGTGAAGAAGAGAGTGAAAGAGATTATGTGTGTGAATGCAGGATAGGAGCCTGGCATGAAGAAGAGCGTGAAGATGTGACAGTGAGTGGAATGGAACGGAGGATAGAAAGGGCATGTGGATGTGTGGGTGAGCATGTAACATAGGAGGACAAGGAACAAGCAGAGAGCCAGGTAGTGGACAGAAAAAAATACAAGGGTAGCAGCAAGAGACAGGAGTAAGAAAACATCACCTGTGGTGAATTAAGAGACAAGAGATTTGAGCTGAAGAAAAGGGGACAGCAATCATGACCAAAGAGGAAGAGGGCAGTGTGTATGGAGGATCTGGGCTGCCCAGACAACAAGACGCCACTCTTGGCCTTGCTGATGTGGTCCAAAGGAAAGAAAGCAATACATTTAGCACCAGCCAAGTGTCTTAAGGACTCCACTCTGAATTTGTGTAGGCATTACTCTTTAGCCTTCCTGAAAGAAACATAAGAGATATGCTGGAGCTCTGAAGGCACCTGGAACCAGAGGAGCCAACTCCTAGGAGCTATGGGGGCTTTTCTCCCCCCCTAAAATATTTGAGGAGGCAGCCCCCCCTTCAAGTTGATGGGCATTGCCATTCAAATGGTGTGCCTGCACTGTGTCATTTGATCAATTATGTTGGGGGCTTACCTCCCCCCCATATTTTATTTAAGTTGGCACCCCTGTTTGGAACCCACAAGGAAGTAAGACACTGGACTTTTCTGTGATAAGGGAAATGACAGGGAAAGTGTGGAAAGTGTGAGATAACCCCGGCTTGATGCAATGTCATCTAATCTCCCCACAGACAAATCAAAGTGAATGCTCAGTAAGTAGCTAATATTACATAATCTCCATGCAAACTCATCAGGATGAATGCTCAACAAGCAACATTGTCACCTCATTGCCACCAGCTCTTGAACAGTGAGAAGGTTGGTCCAAAGTGATCCATGTGTTTGTGGGGGCTTCTTTCCACTAATATTAGAATTTGCTGTGTAAAACTGCACCAAGTGGCATCAAAAGAATCTGAGACTATATGCCAGCCTCAATTGCAGGGTTAACTTAGCAGATTCTGTTAAGAAGCACATTTTTTCTTTGATCTTCTTCTTCTTCTTCTTCTTCTTCTTCTTCTTCTTCTTCTTCTTCTTCTTCATGTCCTAGATTTGAATCCCTGACATCTCCAGGTAGGACTGGTAAAGACACCTGTCTGAAATCTAGCCACAAGACCCATGGCCAATCATTGTAGACAATACTGAGCAAGAGATGGATTAATGGCCTGTCTCATTATAAGGCGGCTGCCTAAATTCCTATGTACAGTGGTACCTGTACATACACTTCAGGTTACATACGCTTCAGGTTACAGACTCTGCTAACCCAGAAATAGTACCTTGGGTTAAGAACTTTGCTTCAGGATGAGAACAGAAATTGTGCTCCGGCAGCGCGGCGGCAGCAGGAGGCCCCATTAGCTAAAGTGGTGCTTCAGGTTAAGAACAGTTTCAGGTTACCAGGGAGATCAAAGATACCAAAATAATTGGAGTAAATTTATTGAATATTTAAAGAAGAATTGTAAAGAGGTCAAGACACTAGCAGGATTGACATAATACCTCCAATGTATAATAGTACTAATTTGAGAATGATGTGTGTGATGGAAAGAGGATAAATATACCAGTTGTGCGGAGGGAGGGGGGTCGTGACTCGGCAGAGTCAAAGGGAATGTATGGTGCTATTACAATTTGTTGGAAAAGAATATGTAAGGAAAACAATAAAAATTCACGTGCAAAAAAAAGAACAGTTTCAGGTTAAGTACAGACCTCCGGAACGAATTAAGTACTTAACCCGAGGTACCACTGTACATGCTTAGTTTGTGTTCAGGGACATCCTGGTATATCCAGAGACTATAGACCTGTTATGCCACCTCATTACAGTAAATTTTGAAATGTTTTGCTAATAACAAGAGCAAGAGTAACCAGTTACAATCAGAGACAGAAGTCTAGCCTAAAGAGAATACCA
The DNA here is from genome assembly GCF_965113315.1 of Podarcis vaucheri. Taxonomy (NCBI): domain Eukaryota; kingdom Metazoa; phylum Chordata; class Lepidosauria; order Squamata; family Lacertidae; genus Podarcis; species Podarcis vaucheri. The sequence continues at coordinate 55,246,953 of NC_138759.1, read as the reverse complement.
CCATAGACCATACATTTTCAAAGGTACAGCATTTGCTACTAGAAAATGGGGAAACATTAGTCACATTGTGGACTTTCCCCATGTGATCTGCGCTTTCTAATATTGCTTTGTGATATGTCATTCCCGCTTTGATCTACCAAATCCTTAGGCAGAGCTACTGCATGGTATGGCGGGTGCCATTTTCTCTGTAGTTTGTGGCAAGGCAAGAGGTTTGGAGTTGTTGATCTGATATATCTGTGACCCACAACATAGTGACTGTGGACATCTGCCAAGGTTCCCTGTCCCTCCCCATTTTTATTTTTATTTAAGTTGGGGGTTTTGGTTTTGTTTGGTGCTGTGATGTCTATCTGGGGAGCAAGTTGCCTGCTTTTTTCCCCATCTTGGAATATTTGCTCTGGAATTTGTGTAGGCATCCTGGCTGTTTGGAGGGTTCTGAGCATTTCCAGCTTTCCTTCTGTGAAATGGGTACCCTGTGCTGCCGCAAGGCCTATAAAGGTTAGGGACCCCTGTGAAACACAACAGGATACAACAGCTTTTCCCATCTTTTCCCATCAGCTTCACCATACATGCTGCAGCTCTTGAGAGTTGTAGTTCCAAGCATCCGAAGGGCTTGGAAAAGGTTGCAGTAAATAGTTCAATGCAATACAGTCACTACAGCCTGTTTCTTGAAAGAAGTGGGGCAGCCTATAACAGAAGGAAAATGTTGCTCGTTGGGTCTGGTTAAAGGCAATTTCTCTGCTATAGACAATCTTCCTTTCACCACTGGTGAAGACAACATAGGCTGGTGAGAGCTGGTGTAGAAAATCAGGAAGCCCCATCTAGCATTTCACCCCTGCCATGAATTCAGTTGCTGGCTTTAGGCAAGCCACTCTGCTAGCCTCAGCTCCCCCCACCCCACTTTACAAAAAGGTAAATGACAATACTTTACAGGACCGTTGTAAGGACGGCAACTGGATAATGCATACGATGCACCATATAAAAGCATCACTCTTTTTTCTCCAGTGAAATGAACATGACTCCCCATTCCTCCACTTTTGCATTGCAATTAACTGGTGTTGCTGCTGCCATCTTAGACACGGATTTAGTCTTCGGATTTGCCCTCTCCCTATTTCAGATAGGCTATGTGCCTTAAAAAAAAAATGGTTAGAGAGTTGCTTATACATTGAGCTATGTAAATAAATGTTAATTTGGCAACAAATTATTTTTATTTTTATTTAATCAATATTATTGAAGTGGGGAAAGTGGTCCAAAGAAGCGGGGTAGGGTGGGGGTAGGAGAGTGGCATTATGGGTGCTGGCCAATCAGCACTAGACACAGCTAATTTCTATTGCAAATGGTCAGAGCCAGTTGCCCCTTGAGCTTGATCTCCAAAAGAAAATGAGAAAATGGCACATCTGAACAAAATTTAGCAAGACACTATATATGCCTGCCTGCACTCCGAAAGCAGTCCCCCCCCCCCAACTCTGGGAGCCTGATGGGTGTCTTTATTCCACGCTTCGCCTTTATCCCACTATCCACAGCACCTGCTACCAGTATCTTGGCAACACACATTGTGACTTAAGCATCCCATCCCCCATTCAATGGCACCTAACTTGACATTTGGAACGACTTCCTTATTGCCTGGAAAGGCGCTCCCCGTGTGTGTGTGTGTGTGTGTGTGTGTGTGTGTGTGCTTGCTTTTGCAAAACAACAGTTGTCAAAACGAAAGGGTGGGGAGGAAACAAACACACACCCCGCAACTCACTTCCCCCTCCTCCACTTTTCCAGGTTAAGATGAACCCCATGAAAGATCTAATAAGCAACTCGCAAACTTAAAAATCCACCAGGCTCCTCAAATTCCTCTGGGCTAGGATGTCCTTTCAATGAAATCAGCCTGCATGAAAGAGACTGCGTTACTGTTTGTGAATGTACCATCTCTGCACATTACCTACGCTCCGTTGCATTGTGTTTGTATGAATGGGGGTTACATGTGCTTGCCCACACGTCCACGTGAGGCTTGGGAGAGGAATGGTGGTGTGCGTGCGTGTGTGCTTCTACAAAGGAAACTGAATGGAGAGGAGGGGAGATTGAAACAAGCTGAGCTTAAAGGAAGGAGCTATTCTGAAGGATATCCTAAAATACCCCTTTCCTCCCCCGCCCTCCGCCCCGGGTCGCCCTATCCTCCCAGCTAGACACCCCTGACCAGAAATCAAGATGCAGCGCAATTCATTGCCAATTCTTGCCCCCCCCTCTGAGGGAGGGGTCTCGCTAGATCAATATATTTTGCCTCTCTGATCTCCTGTGGACACCCTTCAATGGCTCATGTAAAGGCTAAAAACAGAAAGATGCTACACAAAAGATACCGCAGTCAGCTCAAGCAAGGGGTTATTTTTAGATCAGAAAAGGGGGAGGAGGAAGGGAGAGAGGGAGGGAGGGAGGGAGGCAGGGAGGGAGGCTGGTCTGGGGTTTGCAATCTAATTTGACCCCCCCCCCTTATTTCTATCAATGGTATTTTCCATACAATTTTATTCTTTCTTTTTTCATTCTTTCTTTCTTTTCTCTCCCTCCCCCCTTTTTCTATTCCCCCCTTTTTGCTCCTAAGGAGGGGGTTTGTTTTGGGGGGGTTGGGGGAAGAGAGCGCAGCAAAGCTTAGCTGAAGATTCTGGAGTTTTATAGCTCATTCCAGCTAGTGGCCTCTCTCTGCCAGTTGAATTAATTTGATACTATTTTTGAAAGTCAGTGTTTCTAAGGGAGACCTAATGACGCAATGACGTCAATGCAGGTCAATAGCACACACTGGAGGAACTGACTGTGCTATCGGGAGCCAAGGGCTGGGAGCCTTTTCCAAGACACACACACACACCGGCTATTGCACATACACACACAATTTTGCAAATAATAATGATGATAATACTAATAATCCCCGAGTGGGGCGTTGAACAGTGTGTATATATGCCCCCCATATAGTCATTATGAATATGCCCCCCCAACAATTAAAAGCAATGATGCTTGATTGCTTTTTGCACGCACCTACACCCCCCTTTAAAAAAAATCTTTTAAAACTGTGATCAGACGCACTGCAGTGCAAAAAAACAAACAAAAACATCCCTCTTTTACCTGTCAAAGCAGCGTTATTGATACACACACACACATTTGGCTTGTGAATGCAATGCACACACAGCATTAGGAGCCTATAAATAGAGCTCGCGAAGGTGCGTGCATTGGCAATTTACTCCCCAAACGGTCGCGCGGGGGGGGGGCGGAGGAAGGGAGGGAGGCTTGCGAACGTGGGTGATGAGTTATTCTGCTCTGATCAGTTACTCAGGAGGTGCCTGGATTGGTGGTGTGGGGGTGGATGCGTGGGTGGGAGGGTGAGTGGGAGGGGGGGTTTGCTTCTCTCTGTCTCCAAGTCAGGCAGAGAACACGAACTGATTTTTTTAGGGTTGGTTTTTTTTGGTGGGGTTTTTTTTTTTTTTTTGCCTTTCTCCTGGAAGAGTACAGAGACACACATTTCGCGAAATCTACACAGCCTTTTGCTAGGGTGCACACACCGCTCCAAACGCTGGAGTTTTTATTTATGTAATCTCCCCCCACACCCTTTTCTTCCCTTCGCAGTCCTCTCGCCAAAAAATTCCCTAGAAAACCAGCTTCTAAGGCGTGTGGGGAGGAAATCGGTTGTGTGTGGGGCTTCCCCCCTTTTTTTCTTTTTAGGTGGGGGGTGTTGTTGTTTCATTTGATTTCTATTTCATTGTTTTGGTGGTTGTTCTTTTCTTTGGCTTTTCCGAAATGCTTTTTGTTTTGTTTATTTTGACACCCACCCAACCCCCCCTCTTTCGCACACATAAGTGGAGAAGATGTGGCAAGGTAGGTCTCTCTGCACTCTGTCTCGCTCCCTCTGTGTCTCTGTTGTGTTTGTGTGTGGTGTGTGCACTTGTGCTTTTGCTTTTTGCAAAGTTTTCTGATTTCAGTTGCCGGATGCTTTTGCAAAGAGCAGACTTTGCTGATTTGCTGTTGCTGACTGCCTTTTGGAAAGCTGCACGATGCATTGGCCAGCAAACCCTCCCTTTAGGAAAGCAACAAGGAGGGGAAAGTTCTCTAGACTGCCATGGGTTGTATTTGCAGTGTGTTGAATTGTGTTTTTTGCAAGGGGAGAAATTAAAAGCGGTGGGGGGGCATGCCACCTTGGGAGGATAAAGGTGATGGATCTCCCTGCCCAATCTTTTTTAAAAGCCCTGTCAAAATTGGGCAGAGGAAATACATATATATGAATGAAGTTTCCACCCATCTGGGGCAGACCTTGCTAGTGTCAGTTTGCTATACTGGGGCAAAGGGGAGAAGTGCTTTATTAATGAATGAAATACTGATTACATAAAAGCTGTGTAATGTTGCTGCAGAATCAGGGCAAAGGAAAGGTAAGGAAGGAAATATATTTTGGGGGCATAGAGGGATTAGCCAGCAAACTCTCAGATGGACTATATAGAGGCAGAATGAGATGTGGGTCTATAGGGAGAGGAAACCAGGACTCCAAGAGTCTTCTCTGATGCAAGAGTGAGAAACTGCCACAGTCTCCAACCACCTGTAGAGGGAAATCTTTATACACAATAATTCCCCCTCCCTCATAGCGGTGTCTAGAAGAAAACGAAAGAGAACATCCAATTCCAAACTTTGGTGGGAAGGCAAGAGCCAGATTTATTCAGGGGTGTCTGCAAATTGCCCATACTCTTTTTGGCAATTCTGTGTTGGCTCACAGGAAGCCAATGGGAAACAACACAGCGATCCTTTGGCACTCACTCGGGCTGTCTTCAGTGCCGTTCCTCTTGAAGAAGTGAATAGCAACAGATGTCTTGCCCGAGAAGTTCTGGTTTATCGTTCATTTCAAGGTGCTTTCAGGATAGTGGCTATTCCAAGCCTGTGGTTTTGTTCCTTGCAAAGTCAGCCCTAGAAATTAGTAGCTATCACGACTGCAGTCCTGAGCATACTTTAAACTAGGGTGCAAGACCCACTGAACTCATCTGGCACATACTTGTGAGTTAGCATGGTTAGGGGCACATGGCACTCTGTCCAGGAGAATGGGGAAGATCCTGGTTTTTGACCACCCCTTTGCCCCGGGGAGAATTTGGTTCAACTCCAGGTTGATTATGAACAGGGAGTCCGGAAGGAAGAGAGAGATAGCGAGCAAGAGAGAATTTTACTGCTACTTGTGGTGTTGACGCTACAACATCTTTTAACTCTGCTTACAGTGACCCTGATTCTGACAGTTGTGTGTACACTGGGAGCTGCTTCATTAGAATCCCATGTAGAACAAACTGCGGATTCAGGGACAGGAGCTGCAGAGTGGAAGGCTACCATCGCATAGTGGTAGACTGAATATTTCAGCTTACGCCTGAAAAAGACTCGGAGAGCTGGGAGTCTTAAACCTAAAGTTCATGTTTATGGCACTGTAGGATGGAAGAGCAACAGTATGCAGACCTACGGTGGTGAACCCAACATTGTAGTCAAAAGACCGGTGCCTCAGTCGTGCTGTGACGTCAAAGGCTGTAACGTGCCTAGCTTTAGTCAAGGCTTTCAGTCCTCTTTGGAGTCTTGCTATCAGGGCCGATCACACATTTCTCTTGTTTTGCAATGATGCATGGACTGCGCTTTAGGTTATAAACTACCAAACACCCCTCAAGTTGCAATGTTAATATAAGTACCCTTTGGTTTCCATGCCTTATCTTATATAGCCATTTATGTCCTGAAATGGATACATGCAGGCTAAGCCACAATATCCCTCGCATCAGCAGTCAGATTCACTGTAGAACGTAAAGTCTACAATAGTCATCTCTGGCTGCTTTGAGTGGCTTAATGAATAGTGGCAAAGGGCAGAACAATGGTTGATTTCCCCCTGCTCTCTTCATTGTTACACCAGGTGGGTTCAGTCATTACGTGCCATAAGACTTCTTCATAAGGCTTGGTGCCACTAGTTGGACAGCTGTTGCTTCTGTTAAATTGTTGATCTTCTCAGACCTACCAGAAGTGGTCCACCCTCCTGCCCTGCCACCTCACCTGGGGGCTTCAAATCGGAAAACACAAACACAAATCCAAGTTTACATGAAACTTCCTGATTTGTCAGTCAAATTCTGCTCTGGGCAACTCATTTTTGCCGTATCCACAGTTAGACAATTAGACGATGCTATCTCTAGTGAGCCATGGTTCTGCTTCTTGGGTCTCAAACTGAATGAAACCATAATGGGTCAATGGCATAACATTTTAGGGCAGCCCTAGGTGATGGGAGCCTTTCTTAACAGGAACAATTTGTGAGCTCTTTTCATGGATGCTCTTAGTTGCAAACCTGGACACAGTTATGCCTGTATCAGTCCCATTCAACTTAATTGGACTTATGTACAGTGGAGAATTGAAGCCTTGAAGAGGAAACTGATGCATTTGGTCCATGTTACTGACAATGAAGTGATTGATTGGTAGCCATGGAATAAACCCGGAATCAAAAGAGTATGAACATATAAGGGACCGTTTTGCAAAGGTGGAAACATACTTCACTTTAGTGCAGAAGAACAGAAATAGAGAATGGTGCTCAATCTCACCAAAAGAAGAAGAAGAAAGAATATACATGGATTAGTAAAGGGTTCTGGGAGCACTTGAGATTTTATAAAAGAAAATGAGGTAGCTACAATGGGTCATATTGGTCGTGATGTACAGAACTCTGGCTTTTCACACACATTTGCTAAAAATAGCCGACAGAGTGGCATCTGATGGAAAGACCTGCTGGCTAAACATTATATCTGTATGTACAATTATGCATCACTACAATACAATAAACCAACCATCTCTTCTATAGGTGAATAATAGTGTACTACAGCTGGTGGTGTACTATCACAAGAAGAGTCTTTTAGTTTTTTTTACTGCAAATTCCAAAAAGCAGAGCTTAACTTGTTAAACTTTTTCTCTTTCATACTTGAAATATAAACATGAATAATCTAATGATAAATAACTAGGAAACTGTTACAATGCAAAGTGGATAATATAGTGAACCTTTCATTTAAACATATAATAACACCGTGTAGATATTTCAGGCTGCAACCCTACACTTACCAGAAAGTAAGCCTCATTGAACTCAGTGGGACTTAGTTCTAAGTAGGAATGCATGTTAATATATGAAAATAAAATTATATTGTTGGCATCTGGATGTACACACCAAAGGTAGGTAACCTAACCACACATTGTTTCTGCTTTCATATACCTCACCGAATGATGACAATTACAGCTATTCCTAAGAAAAATCATTATTCAGCAATTCAGCAATTCCTCCAATACTTTATGGCTGCCAGGCCACTGTTAACTTAGAAACAAGTGATCTAAACCCACTGAGGAGCCAAAAACCCAGAAAAAGTTCTATACACTTACTTGAGTATATGACATCTTACTTTTCTTTGAGTCTGTTTTCGGATTTCCAGAAGACATGGCAGGTCTAAGATGAACCACAGTCTAGCACCTATGATTTGGAACACATCTTTCTACTGTCCCACATTGCATTGGGCAGTCTTTGTTTGGCAGCCCTGTCTGTTCTCGGACTATTCAGAGTTTAAGGAAAGTGGGTGTGAAAAATAAGACGAAATGGAAAATGAAAAATACAGGGTTGGATGTCCAGCACAATAAAGGATAGTGTAAAATTATAGCTGAGAACATGGGATCTGGTGGCTACCCTAGTATACATCATGGACACACACACACACACAAAAAAAAAAAAAACAAATGAAGAGGAGGATGTCATGCTCTCCGAGTATAACTGAACATTTTTGTTCAAGACTTGATGCTATGATAGCCAGGTAGTGCCTCTTCTAACAGCACAGCACATTTCTAAAGGCCAGACCACACAATAATACAACTACCATATTTCTATTTATTCCATGTCCATTCTCTCATCAACTGATGACTTCTGTCCTAGCCACTGACACTCCCCTAATTTTTGGTACATCAGCATCTGCTGCTGCTGCAGCATCACTATGACTAGCAGTAGAAGCTTAAAAATACCGCCTAGCTCACTGGAAATAACTGGTATGGTGCAGGAGCCATGCTCCCCCATCAAGGCTTTGTCACCAGTTGCTGTATGTCCAATATGACACTGCCTATAAGCCACAGTGCGGCTTGGTCCTGATATTTTACTTACTTATTATCTATAAAATTATAGACCACCTTCTGGGGACTAGCCCACTCAATATGCCTTACATGTCATAAAAACACAATGCAGATTCTAATTACCAAGGCAGCAGAATTAACTATCATTTTAAATGCACAGGTCAGTTAAGACTGATAATAAATATCTCAGAAGAAATAAAAAAGCTATGCATTCTAATATAATCCTCTGAAATAAGGCCTTATGAGAAGGCAACCCACAATAAATGGGTTTTTTAAACCTTTTTAAAGTTTGCCTTTTTAAGGGCATCTGCACCACTTGGCAGGCGGGAATACGTAATCTGAAGGCCACTACAGATTGCCTTGGACCAGCCATCAGTGCTCAGATCTGGTTTTCCTGGTGTAAATTAGGAAATATGCGTTCATAGAACATGAGTTCACAGGAACATGAAATGGATTATATACTTTTCATTGAACCAGTTAATGTTCAAATGATTGGATGTGAGAATTGAATTTACACCAAACCATTCAGAAATGCATATTCAAAGCAAACTTAATACATACACTGACTAGCATGCTATATCACCAGGTTAGGGAACATTAGGCCAGTAAAATTACTAAGCCACTTTTCTTAAAAATACCCATCTTCATAAAAATAACCCTAACCCTAATAATTGCACCGATATCTACTAATTAAAGGGTCTACCAAGGGTCATAGATATTGTTGTCCATCCAAGCAGCTTTTCTGCAGATGAAACTCATTCATTGTTTTCTGCCAGGTGGACAACCCTACTGCCGCTTCCTTTTTCTCCCCAAACACACATCATTCACTACTATGACTAAAGATTTTGGTCCACGTAATACAGAATTAGATACCTAGATTGAACTGCTGTTTTATGTCCAGGGCAATTTAGGCAACAAGTCTGATAGTATGTATAAGCAAGTACATAGATTCATTGTTTCAGTGCCAGTACAAACGATGGAATCATAGAATTGTAGAGCTGGAAGGGACCCGGAGGGCTACCTTGTCCAACTCCCTGCAATGCAGGAATCTCAACAAAAGCATCCATGGCAGGTGGCCATCCAGCCTCTGCTTAAAAGCCTCCAAAATATATCCTATCTTTCAGCACAAGGTGTCCAAGGTAGCTAACAATAAAAATATACAAATGGAATATGAAAGCAAATACTGAAAAAATAACAAAAACAACAATAAACCAAAGAAAGAGCCGGTGAAAACAGCAAAGCAATTAAAAACAACCATGAAGTCCAAATTCTCATTTAACTATGAGTAACCAGCTGAAGAGTCGAAATATTTGATTGTTGGTCAAGGGCTGTGTCCTGCTTAATATTTTATCAAATACATTATGGCTACTTGACTGGTAATGACAATAGATCATTCCTCTACTTGCTGTCAACAACAAAAATATACGGAGGTTTTTGCCAGGTTTCACTTAAAAAATAAATTACTACTTATTTTCAGTCAATAATTCCCTGACTGAAATCTACCCATAAAATCTTTTTATGGAACTTTCTTAAAAGTCTTCATTCAAGAAGAGTTTGTCTAGACTTCTCTGTTCCTCACACCCCATCACATCCATTCTGGCTGGATATAGAAAATGGTACCAAATACCGTTATGCTATGTTGGAAATCGAAAAAGAATGGTGCTCAAGAAGGCCTTAACACTTAACAAATTTCATATTTACATATACTAAAGAAGCAGTTATGTTATTCTCAGTGTCTCTACAGCACTGGTAGTCAAATTTCTTGCTTTCAAGGAACCTTTTTGAAAGGAATCATGTCACCTTCCAGATGTTTTTGTACTGCAACACCCACCATCGCTGACCGTTGGCCATACTGGCTGTAGATGATGGGAGTTTGTTTCATAAAATTAATATACCACTTGAGAAAAAATAACCCTCAATGTGATTTGCAAAAACAATAAAATTATCACTAAAAAATTATAACCATGATTTAAAACATACAGAAAGTTAAAACCACAATAGAATAGACTAGATCAAATAACATTTCATACAAACTTTCTAAACATCTAGGTAGGCTTGTCTAAAAAAGAGCTGGAGTTCAACTGCATCTGGAAGACTACTAGTTCTCCACCTTTGTTCTAGAGGAATAGGCTGCAACTTTATATGCTCCAACATTTATCCAGTGAAAACAGGGACGTCCCATTCTTTAATGATAATTTTACTATTTATACCCCACACATTTTACTGGGTTGCCCCAGCCACTCTGGGCAGCTTCCAACATCCATAAAAACATAATAAGACATTAAACATAAAAAACCACTTCCCTCTACAGGATTACCTTCAGATGGCTCATGGGTTGAATAACTCCATACCCTCTAACATTTTTCCAATGAAAATAGGGACATCTTAAGGAAAAGTGGGACATTCCAGGATCAAATCGGAAACCAGGATGGCTTCTCTAAATCAAGGGCGTCCCTGGAAAATAGGGACACTTGGAGGGTCTGCAACTTAAGTTCAGACCTAGGACTCACCCTTAGCCCAAACATGCATAATGAAACCTGCTTCTTAATTGGTTTTGCCATGAATATGCATGGTTGTAGTGATGCTACCCAGTTGTGAGTCCTGTGCTGTACTTTATTTGAGTACTGTTCAGCCTGCCATTAAGCATTGTGAATGGAAGCTAAGGCCATAAACATTCCCAACACATCCCTGTGAATGGATGTTGCAGGAGGAAAAGACGGGGGATAGAGGTCAATATATCTTTTTGGGAAATTTGTCTGCTGCTATTGATCTTCACATTGTGGAACCCCTGATAAGTTTTTGAGGAACCTAACAGTTTTGAAAACCAGCATTTTACATTTCTTGTGAAATAATGACATTCTAAGCTTTCCTAACTAGGCATGGTGAAAAGTTTAATTCAGTCTGCATTTTAAAGCAAACTGACCTCATCTGCCTCTCTTGGATTTGAATGTAATTATGCTTCATGTTCCACACTTTTGCAGTATGGTTATCAGTTCAAAATGAAAATAAAAATGCATAAAAATAAGTAGGATAAAATAGTTTAGTAGAGCATAAAATGCATTTAAAAACATATCTGGTAATAAAATATGCATTTATATAGATTTTTATTTTTTATTTTTTAAAAAAGCAGATTTGTGTGGAAATGGGGTAGAATGGACTTACGAATAAACATGTGCAAAAATCGACATGAATCGGAAACAGTCTCATCCATCTATCCCTATTCATAACCCATGTTCATGGCTCTAAGAGCATTTCTAGGCAAATATCCATTCAAAATGCCTTATAATCAAAAACAACAAAAGATAAAAAGATCAGTGATACAAAAATTAAAAACTTAAATCTACAACTCAGCAACAATCCACATTAAAAAAAAAACTGCATCAGAAAAAACATAGATCAACCAGATCATCAACCCAGCTAATAAGAATCATAGCTAGAAGTTTAACTGAACCAAAGATAGGTCTTTAGAGCCTCCCAAGAAGCCTGAATTATAGGCATTTGACACGGGTCCAGCGGCATGGAATTCTACAATAGCAGGACCATCATAGAGAAATATCCACTTTACTAACTAAGATAGCTAAACACTGTCACATTCCAGCAGCTTCAGAAATTGGAAGAAAGTTCCACTGTTTAACATGACTTACTTTCCCTTTTTCTGCATTCTACAGTAGTGTTGACACCCAAGAACAGAGAGGCAAAAAGGATGGATGCCATGCTATCTTAACTTTGGTCAAATAACCATAACAAAACTTAAACGGATACATCAAAGACCAATGATAGTGCAAGAAAATAAAGCTAAGGGTTGATTTTGAAGAATTTCATTGAGAACATCCTCCACAGAGCATTGCAGGTGGATGGGTCCTTCATGTGAGTCTTTCACATTATTTTCTCATTTGTCCTGTGTTTGTCTTTTAAATATTTTGATACTGTGGCTTGGATCTCTAAGAAACTCTGCCTTGCAAATGCTTCATCTTCTGTTTATACACTTGTCGTAAGAATGTAAGTAAGAAGAGCTCTGCTGGATCAGACCAAATGCTTATTTAGTTCAGCATCCTGCTTTTCGCAGTGGCCAGCCAGTTGCCTATGGAAGGCCCACAAGCAGTACATAATGATAACAATCCCTTCCTACTGTGGTTCCCCAAGCCACCTTCCTCCAGTGATAAACAAAATCATCCTCTTGACACTGAAAGGTATAGGAGTTTTGTTTAAATGGAAAAAGTCAGTGCTAAGTCTTGTATCCCAATCCACGCCCAATTTACTTGGAATAAAGTTTCATTTATCCAAAGGGACTTATTGTCCTTAGGATTAGAGTGCTAGGTAAGTGAAGCAGAATCCCAGCAGACAGGTTTGTATGTTGCTAGGAAGTGTTCTGTGGGTATTATATAGTCTACCTATTATTGATACAATCACTTATTTAGTTCTGCTTTATACGGCAGAGATTGGTCTTAATGCTGTCAGTGCTTAAAAGATCATGCTTACTAACAATTAAAATTTAGAATCTAATGAACTGTAGAAATTTTTGATTTGTTTCTCCATCCTCCACCAGAAAGTATCACAGTCTTCACTACGTATAAGGCTGTTAAGGCTGATTAATTTTGATTTCTATATTGATTCATAGGAACTTCCATCTCATACTCTGAATCTTTTGGTTATGGGATACTGCTAGAAAGAATGACTTACTTGCTCAACAATTGTGCAGATAAATGGTAATATGATGGGCAAAACAACCATGCCTTTAATAGTATATTCATAATACTCCCGTAGAGCTTAACAATTTGCAATGAGAAGTGAATAGATAAATCCATGAAGCTGCCTTATACTGTCAGGTCAGTGTTGCAAACTGTCCTGTATTGTTTCCTCTGACTAGCAACAACTCATCAGGGTATCAGGGATGATTTCCAGTCCTGCATCTGAATTCCTTTAATTGGATTTGCCAGGGTCTAAACCTGGAATCTTACACACACAAAGTACAAGTTTTATGACAGATGAGCACCACGTTATAAATCAGTTAAATGGCACTGGGAGTACAGTGGTACCTTGGGTTACAAACACCTCAGGTTACAAACACTTCGGGTTACAGACTCCGCTAACCCGGAAGTAGTACCTCGGTTAAGAACTTTACCTCAGGATGAGAACAGAAATCACGCGGCGGCGGGAGGCGCCATTAGCTAAAGTGGTACCTCAGGTTGAGAATGGTTTCAGGTTAAGAACGGACCTCCAGAACGAATTAAGTTTGTAACCAGAGGTACCACTGTACTGTATAGTTTCCTCCTTCCTTCCTTTGGCAATCACTCATAGCCGAGTAAGATGTATAGTATGCTATTCTGAGAAGGAACTGTAACTGGTTCAGCTAATCCTGCTCTTGTAACTCTACATTCTTCATTTCCTTCTCAGCCATGCCTTCAATGGACTGCACAGCCTTCCTCAATCTGATGTCCTTCAGATGTTTTGACTCCAATTTCCATCATCCCCAGCTGGCATTACTAAAGGGATGGGATGATGGGAGTTGCAGTCCAAAACTTCTGGAGGGCATACAATTAGGGAAGGCTAGACTACAGAAATCCTTCCTATCTCCTCATGCATTTTTTCACTCTACTGAACAGCAACTATATATTGATTTGTATTCAGTGCTAGTCTTACTCAGAGTAGACCCACTAGAATTAATAGGACTAGCATTGGTGATGATCCATTTTCTGAAGGTAAATTCACTCCCGTGAACTAAGTAACACTAAGACATTTCTGAATATTTTTAAATATTGTCCATGGTTTGGTTGGTTATTATTTATGCATATTCCTTCCTTTGAATTTATATATTTACAGTTTTGGAAACAAGGGTGCCTTCCATTAACTGCCTCTCTGCTTTTCTTACTCCAAAGACTTGGAAGCAAATCTACAGCTTTTACCTATCTTTTATACTTATACCTTCATCAGTATACAATTTTCTCAAGACCATGGCCAGAGGTTTGTTCATTATAAGGGCCATGGATCTTGTTTGTAGGAAGTTCAGTGTACATCAAATGTCAGCAACAACTGTAGTAAAAAGAAAAAGAAAAATCCAAGGCGAATTCACTATCAATATATTTGAAAAACAAGGTTTTGGTTATTGTTTTCTTGATGAGAAATTAAAGTGTTGTCACTTCTTTCAATAGTGTGCTCTCTTCTTGATTTCATTATGCTGATCACTTTATTTTCTAAATTCCAATTACTTTTCACTCCTTGCAATTTCTTCATGGGTTTAGAAAGGGCATAATTTGAGACAAAGTTTGCAAGGGCTCAATCCCACCTGCGGTGTATTTTTGAATATCTCGACTAGGCCCAAAACAAGTGAATTACTATTTAAAAGATATGTTGCTCTGATCCTGTGCAGAATGCACTGCCTTCAACACTGGACAGTCATATAGCTAAAGAAACGGTGCTTCCATGATTTGTATTATTGGAAATGCATTTACTCTGAACAGCAGCAGGTCCCCAAGGTCTCAGTCAGACTTTTATCCAGCCCTACCATTTAATATCCCTGTATTAACAAAATATATATAATATTAAAATTATTTAATTACAATAAATATAGAAATTAATTCATCTTATCAGATACAAAATACAGCAGATGATGTAATATGTTGGGTTATCCTTAAATGTTAAAACTGGCTGTAGATTATTGATGAAACACAGTTTTTGCACATATGTAATGATGACATTGATGTGCAATGTCTAATCCACTTTCTTGGGGAGAAGGCCTGGATTTTCTACTCTATTCAAACTCTATTAACAGAAGCCATATCTATTAATAACAACTATAACAGCATTTGGCCTTCTGTCATGTGGGTTTCTCCATTTCCAGTGTAACGTACGTTCTCTCAAACCAGTATTTGAAGGGATGGTTTTCAAAGTTTTTTCCTGCCTTTATATTATGGTCTCACACGATAGGTAACTAATTTTAAAAGATGAAACCTATTTAGATCTGAGCAACTCATTTCTCAACTGGAAAGACTGGTGGTGAGGTCTGTTGTGCAAGGTAAGTAAGGAAAATAAGATGATAATGCTGACCCTTTGGTATTCCATAGGGTGTACACTGGATTATATCAATCACTTTCCTATAATTACAAATGGCAAAATGGTGGCCTATCTTCAGATTTGTTAACCACTCTGGAAGACTTATAGATGAAAAGCAGTATTGGGGTGTTTTTAACAAACACCTTTCATCTCAGGATATATGCGCTAGCACCAGTGGATCAAGAGTATATAATAATCTTCCATTAAGAAAGTGTACAATGGCAGGGTACCTGTTCAGCACTCTGCAGTAGTAGGGCATAGACACAACTACCAAAAGTGAAAACCAACAAGGGTTCGGAAGAGACTTTGGTAAAAGGTGGACCTTTGATGTTGGTTTGGCCAAAGAAAAACAAATCTAGACATCACTCTCTCTTTTCCCTGTTCCTAAATTTCTTCTTCATCAATTCATTCAAAAATTCTGAGTGTTGATAAGAATAGCTCTCTGTGTTTCAAAGACTAAGGGAACTTAAAACCAGCTATGGCTATGTATATTCTTTAAAGCACTCTCTTTTTTCAGACTCATTATTCAAAGGACAGGGGTATGAAATGGTTGGGGGTGCTTTGATTTGTGGAGCATACCCATTAAAAAAGCTTGAACCTATTTCTGCACCCGGGATAGCTCTAGTGGTATAATATTATTCCATTATCTGGTAGTGGCCATCACAATTCCATCTGAGTAAGAATGATAATACTCTTCAAAATGGAGGAATGAGTGGGAGGTCTGTTGATTTCATTATATCCCTGTTATCATCAAGCCTTAGTTCTTTGGAAAGCAAAAGATTGCTGATAACCATAACATATCAAATTGAAAGATAAAGTCTCCTTTTAGTGCAAATAATGATCTAGAGAAGCGAGAACATCAGGGGTGGCTTGCTAAAAGATTCCATGCTCTCGAAACAAGCATTTCTTGAGGTGATGTGTGCAGAAGGCAGCACACACCAAATGAGACTGAGACTGTGGACAGTTGTGTCTACTTTACCAAGTCAAAATAGTTCCTGTTAGAAAAAGCTGAGCATACTCCCATCTTTCAAAAACCTTGTAGAACATGGAATAAGGAAGAGGAGTGATCTCTGAATACCTGTGGCAGACCTGTTTTTAATTTAAGGAGAGAAACACTATCATATTATAGCCTGGCTATCTAAACTGCAAAATAATCTAGACTGCATAGCCTGATGTATCAGGGAGATGTAATTAGTTCTGTGTTAATTCTAATGTTTGCCACCAAAACAAGTCCATCTGCATTGCTACTTTCATGTTTTGTATAACAGGACCCATCAACCTATACTGGCTGGGCCATACCATAAGAGGATGGCTTTATTAACCCTGATGACTGTTAAGCTCTTTGTTGGAGAAATGAAGGCCTAGCTGGGGAATGTATGTGTGTGTCTAATGTTTGTACTAATAGTTTGTACTAATAGTTCAGTACTGGATTCAGGTAGGTAGTCGTGTTGGTCTGATGCAGTCGAAATAAATTAAAAAATTGTCCAGTAGCACCTTAGAGACCAACTAAATTTGTTCTGGGTATAAGCTTTCGTGTGCATGCACACTTCTTCAGATACCAGGGTTTACTTTACAGTACTGAACCCAATTCAGTACTGGGTTTACTTTAAGCTTGCCCATCCTAGGCTGTTCCCCTGCATGAATTTGCTATTTTAGAAACATATTCCTAATATTTCACCAAGGCCATGTAATCTTGTGTGTAGCCTTTAAACAAAAAAAGATGACGGAAAGTTGGCTATTTGAGTCAGGCTAGCAAAAGGGAAAGTAAGCTGCTGCTTTTGTTAGCTTACCATAGATTCATAATGCTTTATGGGGATTTTGTATTGATTTAATTGTTGCATGCCACCTAGGGTGCCTTCTGGCAGAGAGGTGAGTCATAATTGAAGGAGACAGACTGACTGACTGACTGACTGACTGACTGAGGTACATGGGGACATGCAATGTCACTGCATCTGATCACAGCTGCCCAAAGACAAAGAGTGCAGCATGGTGTGTTTTTAAAGCCAAACAAGTCTCCCTCATGTTAGCAACATTTTAGATGTAATCTCTTCATCTAGGTGTATGAAATACCCCAAAGTTGCTGCCTCAGTGGAAGTCGTTGGCTATGCTGGTTCTCTTGTTACTTCCACAGCGACGATGTATGGATGTTATACAATATATTGTCTACTATAAAAAAGTTGATAATAACTGGCACAGTTATATACACAGTGTGTATGTGTGTGTGCTTGTGCACAGCTGTGCATAGGTGTGTGTGTGTGTGTGTGTGTGTGTGTGTGTGTGTGTGTGTGTGTGGTTTAGACTGTAAATAACTTCATGTGTCTGAGCGTCCTTTTTCATTTGGGCAGACAAAAAGTGGAGTGGACTGGTTGGAAAGAAATATCCATTTGATTGTATGGTGCAGGATGTACCTTTCAACACTTGTGGTTTCCACTCTGATCCACAGAACTTTCTGTTCCCCTTGGATGCGTATGTGCATGTGTGCGTGCTTTCTTAGTACCGTATCCCACATTTTTCATTTTTGCCCAGATGCCTCGTGTCATCCTCCCACAAACACGAGATCTTTAAATATAGCAACAGCCCATTGAGTGCTTCTTTGAAGATGCGGGGAGAGGGGGATGTTTTTTAAAAAAAGAAAAGGGAAGGAAATGCCCATTCTGCTTTAAAGGTCCTGATTAATCCACTTGAGGATATACCGTGGTTTTCCCTCTCCACCCACACCTATCTTTCAACCTCAGTGTTTATTTTTCCTGCCAGTGCTTGTAATCTGGGTCTTTGCAGACACATATTTGTAATGGAGATTGGGGGGGGATATATGTGAGGAGGAAATACCTCTCCCAAATAAACTCTAAATTTGTCAATATGACAATCTTCTTGGAGTTGATTGCTGTTTGATAGATGGGTACAGGTTTCGTGTGTGTGTGTGTGTGTGTGTGTGTGTGTGTGTACCTCTGTAACATCAGATTTAGTGTTGTGCTTAGAGACCTATAGCAGTATTATGATTTTTAATTGCAATTTCATTTGTTCTTTTTGCCTCTCTCTCTCTCTCTCTTCCCCCTCCCCTCTAATCTGGATCATTGCTCTCTGTAGCTGATTCCGTGGGAGACCAAGCAGAGTGCGTGGGTGCAGAATATAGAAAGCCAGAGCCATAGAATCTGTTATTTGCGTCACTCTAGGAGACGGGGCTGTTTGCCTGACAAATATACAGAATTAATCCCAGCTTTATCAATATATGGCTTTTGCTACTGTAGCCAAATAAAAGAGTGAGAGGTGTGTGTGTGTGTTGTATATGTGTCTCTGTGTGTACAGGAGGTGGGTGCTGAACATTATTCTCTCCCCCCCTCCCCAGTTTTCAGTGTGTGGGTGTGTGAGTACAAGGGAGGGGCTGTTAAAATGCTGCTACCATTCCCCTCCTGTTTGCTTGACAAATATGCAAAATCTCAGGTTTTACATCCCTTCCCCCTGCTCTGCTACATCAAAATACAAGAGATACCATAGGAGATGTCCCTGCACAATGTGCATATATAGTATGCTTTGGCTTCTTTTGCAGCTCGATTCTAGGAGATGTTTTGAAATATATTCAGCTCCCTACACAACACTCCAAAAACACCTTTGTCTCCCCTTTCCTCCTTTCTTCCCCCATGCATTGTGTGTGTGTGTGTGTGTGTACACACACACACACACACACACACACACACATAATGTACAAAAAGGTGCAACACACACACACGCACACACACACCAATTGTGGGGCTTGCTAATTAACTCTTTCCCCCAGATTTGAAGTGCTTTTCTGCAAGCACAAAAGCTCCAAGCACAGACATCTTTTATGATGAACTGGAGCCTCTGAAGAGGAGAATCTGAACGTGACGTCAATAGCTGATAACTGACGCAGCCTTGCAAAGGAGTCTCAGGCTGGCTTCTTGTAGCCTGCAAGCCTTAATGGTTCTATTTTTCCCCATCTCCCTTCGTAGTGAATTACTAGAACGCAATCGCACACACACACATGCACGTTCTTTTAGTGTGTGTGTGTGTGTGTGTGTGTGTGTGTGTGTGTTTATAGATTCTTTAGTCTCAAGACAAAGGATTTTTTTAAAAAACTGGGGTGGAGAAAGAAGAATGTTAAAAACAACCTTTCTTTGTGCTGTGTAATTCACTCTGCAAGATTCTCTCTTTCTCAGAAAAGCAAGCAAGCTTGCTTGAATGCCACATTTGTGCATGAGGGTAAAGTAGTGCATGGCTGTTGTGTGTGCCTCTGTTTTTTGTTTTTTTACGTTTACTTTATTAAAGACACAGCAAGAACGCAGACACAACAATGCTTGCAAGGCAACAGGCAGAGAGTCATATTCAACATATCTGTGAATGGGGGGGGGGGCAAGGTTGAGCAATAGGGCAATATGGAAAGCGATCAATATCAGCCCTTTAAATTCTCTGCAACGTTGCACCTAAAACAACTCTGAATGGTGAAGGAGAAAGAAGCTGGGTGGGGGAGTTGGGGGCAGGTGGGAGACTTAATGCACATTTAATATTTTGGACGTAACGTTCCAGCGAAATGCCTTTGTGTGGATTTTTTTTCTCCCCAGCACTTGCTAAAAATAGCATCAGGGTTTTGATCGCGTTCCAGAAATAGACAGAGAGTTGCACTTGTATATAAACGCCAGCGCGGGTGGAAGAAAACCTGGACATCACCGCAGTATATTTTTCCCAACTACTGTCTGGAAATTAATTGTTGGATTTTCCCCTCTCTCTGTCTGTACGTTTTCTCTCCCCCCCCCCCCTTCGCTCCTACCACCACCACTTTCCCTTCACTCCCTACCCCCAACTCTCTTCCCCTCCCATTCCTACCAAAGGAGTTCCCGTTTGGGTAAGTAGTAATATTTCTTGTGCATGCTGCAGAGAGAGTGACGGTGAATCTTGCCTTTATTTTATGCATGCTTGGGTTTATTTTGTCTCTCTTGCTATTTTTATATTAAAGGGGGAGGGTGGAGGAAGAGGGAGGGGAGAGTGGAACATACTCGTCTGCTTAACGAATTTGGTGCATGCACGGAACCCAGACACAGGGAATTCTTGCAGAAAGGGGAATCACCCTGTCGGTAAATCTCTGAATCAATAGCAAGCTGCAACTCTCTCTCTCCCTCTCTGTCGGCGCTATTGAGTCCCTCTTTCTCGAGCTCTCAGTCTTTTTTTCCCCCGGAAGGGTGGCTAGACGCAATCTAATGGCAAGGCTCCTGTGTAGCTTGAGAGAGACGGAGACCGAGACGGAGCGAGAGAGAGAGATTCTCTCTGTAGATTGCATAAAGGGATCATGGAATATGCTGACACTATCAATTTGCTCTTCCTCGCGCTCTGCTAAGAAGCCACCCAAGCGGCGCTTGCTGGGAGCTGTCCGTGGATACGGGTGCTGAAACAGCAGCCCATTCTGCTTGTGGCTCTTTGCCTCTGCAGAAGCTCGACCTTGTTACCTTGCTCTCGCTTAGGTCACCCTCACTGCACGTATGCCAGGGGAGGCGGACAGGTGGGTGGGTGAGGGGCTGCGGTGAGATGGTGGGAGACAGAAGTTGTTCGTTAAATGCTGGGCGCTTCCCATCTAAGTCAGTTTTTCCCATCGGGTGCGTAAAAGCGCCGCTCTGCTTAGACTTGCCTGCCCCTTTCCCGCCCGTGCGTTTGAAATAGCCCGCACCTGATGATTGTGCCTCTCAAAAGAACAGTCTATAGGTTGTTTTATTTGGACTCACCCCTTCTCCTCCCACCTCGTTTATCCCCTCCAAAATGCCCACACCTTCTGCCTATCGTGTTGTGTGTGTGTGTGTGTGTTTCTTATTGCCCTTCCTTCGCCTCCTTAGAGAGATCCTCACCAGATGAGTTGGTGGAATGACTAAAAGTGGGGTGTTGAGGATTTGTTGTGGTATGCACCGAGCAGATGCTCCATTACCTTGACGAGACAAGCATCAATCATCCTCCGGTACCTTCCTGAAGCCGGGAATGTTCTTGTTAGCCAGTGACCATGCCGGTTCAGAGGCATTCTAGCTAGGCAAAAGCCATGTCATCTGAGTGCTTTGAAACAGAGACACAGCGCAACACCCACATGCATGCATCTATTTGTCTCAACAACGGGAAAAGGGTGGCTGTATTCCCAAGGGGGAGGCACTTTTAGTTGCAGCCATAAGTCAGCAAGAAGCGATGGGGGGATTTAAAGCAGGTAACAGTGAAGGAAGGGGATTTAAAGCAAGCAGCAGAATCAACTGTATTTATAGAGGACCTACCACACGCAAAGCCCAGCATCACTTACGATTCTTGCAGACAATGAGAGAGATGCAGTAATGACCACCGGGAAAGCATTGTAGGATGGATATAGATAAATAGGCTTGGTCACAGCAGCCTTGGCTCATATTGCATGCAATAGCTTGGACATTTCTTGCCGCTGAGACAACGCAAGCCTAAGAATCAGTTGCTGAGCACACCACCCACTGATATCCCTATGATATATAGAGAAGCCATCCTTTTCTTGGGCTTTCGTGTCTGTATTTACAAATGGGTCGTCTGAGAACAAGCAAAGTGCTTCCAAATACTTTGACATACCGTTCCATATGGACATCAATGAATTATATACACACACAAACTGTGAAAGTCATTACAAGCAAACCAAAAGCTGCCGGTCCTTTCCGAGTACCCACCCTCGCGTCCCCTTCCCTCAGATCTCCCTACCCTACCCTCACTTTTGCCAGATCGTCCTCGCACATCTCCTGGCACAATGCATAAGATTACCCTTAACTGGATCCTATTAAATAATTCAATGGTGGCGGTGTAATTTTGGTTGCAAACTGCACGGATTTCCAAGTCGTGACTGTAAAAGTGAGTAATGTGTGCTGGCTGCGTCATGGCTCCAGTCACAGATGGTTCCAAACTGAGGAGGAATCGTGACTTCGACTTGAGACGTCCCCTCTACATGAAAAGACCATCCAATCAAAACGGCGTCAGGGGGGCATCTGGACTCCTCCGAGGCTTGCTTGCTTGCTTGCTTTTTTGCTTCCTGATCCGCATGTGTGTGTTTCAGATACTATATATATATATATATATATATATATATATATATATATATATACACACACACACACACACACACACACACCTATCTGCAACAAGTTGCAGAAGGAGGACGCCGGAGAGGAAGGGGTTAATCCTGGGAAAATTTTCTGCACTTAGCAAGATCGTGACCCTCCCACACACTACAGTAGTTTATACATGCATGGGAGGAAGGGAAGCTTTGCCACGAGTTTCCTTTAAAAACAAAAGGGGGGAGCGGGGGGAAACCACCCTAAAACCCCACACACGCACAGGCACACATACTCTGGGGGAGATGCTGCTTCCTGCACCTCCAAGCAAGGACCCTATCCTACTCAATGGCTGCTTGAGCGCCTGGCAAGCAAGGTAAGTGAAGGGGGGAAAGGGGAGGGGGCTTACAACTTTGTTGTCCTTCCTCCGCTCCTCGCTCCCCATGTCTGCGAGAGGTGCCAGTCTCAAGCAAAGCAAGTTGGGAGCGAATCCGTAGCAGCAACAGCAGTACTTGAAGGGGAAGAGGAAGCAGGTAGGGCTCAGTAGGAGCTTGCATCTCGACGAGGCTGCGGTGCTGCTGCTGCTGCCGGAGGGCTGGTGATGCTGCTGCTGCTGCTGCTGCTGCTGCTGCCGCCGCCGCTGCTTCTCGGGGTGGATTTGCTTGGGGGGAAAGGCAACGGAGAAGGTAGGGACTTTTGGATCTCCCGGTAGGAACTCCTGTGCTCTTGAGGCGTCATTGTAGCTGCGGGGTGCAGGCAACCAGGAAGGGAACTTCCAAGTTCTTGGGCTGACTCGTGTTGACTCTCGGTAGAGGAGGATGCCTTCTTCTCGAACTTTGCCTAGGGAACTCCGTGGCAAAGTGGCCACTCTCGAGCTGCGGCAGAGGAGAAGCACCTTCGCCAGGCTTCCCATTCCCAGAAGACCTGTGGAGTTAGTTCAGTGTCGTGCTCTCGCAACTTTTAGCTGGGGAGGCGTTTCTTTTCCCCTCCACCCGCCACCCCCGTCCCCCAGTCTGTCTGCGGGTGTTGAGCAGAGGCTCAGAGGAGGCACTGCGGGGCAAATTCAATGGGACTCTTGCCCCCAGCGCTCCAGCAACCTTCCTAGTCATCCCAACGCAGTTGGATCTCACTATGAGTTATCCAGCCGATGGATCAGCGATGGCCACTGCTTGACCTCCCCCAGTGGGTATTTCCTTGGGTGGCACGACTTGGTGACTGAAGGGATCAGGCTACCCTCAGCGGATCTGAACTTTTGACTTGTGGCTTCTTGCGCCCACATGGCGCACAACCAGGTCCTTGGGGTAAGTGTTTTGTTGTGCTGTGTTGTGAAGCCTAACTGCTCGGTTTGATGCCTTGCAGGCTGTTTGCAAGTGCCTTCTCAAACCCCTGCTCCTACCCCCCAACCCTCCCCATCTCCAACCCCGGGGCAGACAGCAAGGATAAGTCTAGCAGGCATAGCAACACTATGGAGCGTGGTCTTGTCTAGGGTTTGTTGAATAATTAGAAATGGAAATGTTTCTTTCTCTCGCTCTTCCCCCTCCCCTTTTTCTGGGGAGGGGGAAGAGGGAGAGGGAGAGAAATGTGAGGCTCCTCCTGATTGGCGAATGACGATTTTAGCCCGCACCAATGAACGGCCTGCCTCGTCTCTATTTATTTAGTGCTCAGGGGGAGAGTTTTCTCTTTACGCAGCGTCCGTGCACAGCGCTAGACCCTCTGCTCGGGAGCAGAACGATGGAGGGGTGTGGGGGGAGCGCATTCTCAACTCTGCCTTGCTCACAGAGCCCCCTGATTCTGCAAGCCCCTGCTCCCGGCCCCTTCGCGGGGAGGGGGAAGGCGGTGGAGCGGGGGCTGGATGTGAAGGGCTGGGCCAACGGAAACCCCCCCCCTTCCCCTTCCCCACCTCCTAGACTCTCCTGAGTTGGATCTCTCGGTTTGGGCTTGCAGAGGGACTCGGTGGGGATGGAGCGTGTGTGCGTGAATGGACGATGGGGCGGATGGTGTGATCCCGATAGTGTCTGGGAAAGCAGCCGTCGACCGTCTTGGGGTGCCTTGGATATTTGAATTTTTTCCCCCGTTTTGGTGGCAGCCGGATGGATGGATGTAGGAAGCCACGGGAGACTTTGCCCTTCGCGAATCTTTTTGCGGTCTGGGCTTGCTGTATATAACTACCTAGCCGGGAAGCCCTTACCCCAAAAAGCATTCGCGGAGGGCGCTTTCGCCGAAGGAGCAGCAGCGCGACCGCCGAGCCTCGGACTTATCTAGATTTTCTGGGCTCCCCCCCCCTCACCGCCGCCTCTCCTTTCCCTTTTCCTCTGTAACCCCACGACCCCCTTCTCCCCCACCCAGCGTGTGTGTCTCGAGAGAATTAAACTCCCCCCACCCTTGTCCCCACTCCCACGATCCTTTCGTAGCTTAACTTTCTTAATCGACTTCTGCTTGCTCTTTTCCGTGGATGATTTCATGCTACTGCCTTTTTTTCTTTTTTAAAGAAAACCTTCACAGAATAAAATACAATAAAACTTTCTCAAAAGTTCAGAGGACGCCCCCTCCCACGCCAGAAGGGTGTGTGATGTGTCCCATCCTCCTCTATCCCACCAGGGATGGAGTTGGATGTGTAAGTCCTCCACTGAATTGAGAGACAAGTGTCGACAAGTCTCTCTTTAAGATGGGGAGGGTGAGGGAGGTTTCTATCGATTTCAGAGTGGGTGGGATACTGGGGGATCACCCCATAAATAGCAGGGAGGGGGGACTCACAAATCGGCCCCGATTTAAGGGGAGACTCCTGTCATCAGGCGATGCCTCCATTCCCCACCCCCATCACTTTCAACCTCCTTTTAGGTAACTTCCAGTCCCCCGATTCCCGAGGTCTCCCCTTTCCCAACTCCAAATGGCCCCGATCGGGGTAAAAAAGGCCAGATCCGGGGGGAAACCCAGCCGAGGCGTTGCTTTTGGACGAGGTGATTGGTAGCGAGCGAAGCCGCCTCAGCCCAGCTGTCTAGCACTATTGAAACTGCCTCGCCTTTTCCTTAGCCATGCACATAGCGCCGAGGAGAGTTAGAGGCAGCCTGCATTGCTTTGCCTTTCCCCTTTTGCTGTAATTAGCAAGTCGGATTTCGTGGGCAGGAGAAAGAAGGGGCGTTAGGTGAGGAGGAAAGGTTCCCCCCCCTCCTACGAAGACAAATGCACCTCGGCCCGGACAGACCAGACGAGGGGCGAACAGCAAGTTGCCCGTGCAATGAATGCCCGGTTGTCGCAATCTCAGGGCCTATTGGGTGCAAAAGCCTCTTTGGAAGGAGGAGGAGGACGGGTGGGAAACCCAAGAAGGATCCTTCTCCAACTCTTGACAACTCTCAGGGATCCCCACCCCCCACCCCTCCTAGCCAACACACAGAGAAAGTGCTCAACTCCGGAAGGAGCGTCTCTTGCTTGGGAGAGAAGGCTGCAGTGGAGACACTGAGGGCGAGGGACACAGCCGAGGCTAAGGGCTGCTGTTTCTCCAGAGATAAAAGGGGGTTTGACAGGCCGGTGGTGTTGCAGAGAAGAGTAAAAGTCTGCCCAGTTGCTGAGCTGGGATGCAGGGCAAAAGCAAAGGAGCGCCTCGGATTTCTTCCCCACCTTTTCTCCCCTTCCCCACCTCCTTGGCCAGGGTTGGTGGCTGGCAATGGAGCTGGATTGAGGGAGGCAGCCCTAGGTGGGTCACTCCACCTCGAAAGCAACGTGCATTTGCCCAAGATCCCCGCTTTTCGCCTTCTTGCACAACCACCACCACCCGAATCCCCCCTCTCTGCCCATCCTCCCAGTCTCCAGCAAGCCCTCTGAGTCTGGGGAGCATCTCTGAAGGGAAAGGCGCACACAGGGCAGAGAGGGGCGCTTGAAAGGGAGGGAAGTGCACGGATGGAGCAGCCACGACCAGAGCCTCTCCTTTGCTGTGCGTGTGTCTTGCCCATCCCTGTCGCAGGAGAATCCCAACCTGAGCAATCTGGGAGGGGAGGGGTGTCTGAGGAGGAACGCTTGGAAAAACCAAGCCACCGTGGGTTAGCTCCCTTCCTTTCGGCTCTTTGCATTGGCAGCCAACTGTTGCTACCAGTCTGGGGGAAACTGCTGTAGTTGCGGGAATCTGAGCTCCTTCTCTCACTTCCAAGCCGTGCTCTTCAATGCGGGTTAAAAGGGCAAAAGCAAACCATAGCGCCTGTCTCCCCCTTGCCTCACCACCACTACTGCGTATGACTGGTATTTTTTTAATTTTTTTTAGGCGGGAGGGGACATTTTGAGGGGGTGGCTTTCGACTAGAGGGAAGCTCTGTCAGCTCTGCTCTGCAAAACCGCGGCAGGCTCCCTTGCCCGACGTGGCGGGCAACAACAGCCCTTGCGCCTTCCAAATCTCAATGATTTGGGCGTGATCCACTCAGTCTGAAAGATTGTCTGCTCATTGGGGGGAGGTGGGGGGATCAATGACGTTCTTCTCAGTGAAGTCAATGAGATCTTTCCTAAGGATCTAGAGACCACGTCTAAAACACGAGCAAGGCCTCATCCTCCGTTTCCTTCTCTCCCAATGAAAAATCCTCACGTCCTTGCAGGCAAAGTCTGCGGGGAAGCTGGGGGTACTTGCTTTCCCCCCCTCCCCATGCCCAGGAAAGGGGGAGGTGAATGGCTGACCTTTGTCTGTTCTGCACGCCTCGCTTTTGTGCTACCTTTTCTTATTTGTGAGCAGAGATTGTTCTCGAAAGATGCAGAAAAGTTCTATCTGTCCTCTCCAAGAAACTCCCCCACGCCACCATCCCCGAAATACTTTAAATGCCCCCACCTTTAAATTTCGAGGGCACGCTAGGAATGGCCCAAAGCCGAGACTACAGCTGTCTGAAAAGACGAGACGAGCTGAGTCAGGTGGAAGAGCCAAACCAACGCCCGTCGGAAAAGGCAAGGGATATTGTGAGAAAATGATCTTTGGGAGAAAGGTTTTTTTAAAAAAAATCAAATGTATAGCCAGCCACTTACTTTCCCTTTCTTTCTAAAGGAGCCTTTAGCCCACTTAGCCTCCCATTTCTGCGCGCCCTCCACCCTTATCCATGCGACGTGTCTCCCAAGAAGTTTCAAGGACGTCCGATGTAAGCAGAGGCGAGATGCTCTTTCGACTGGAGGTTGTTGTGTCCCTGCCTCCCTCCCTCGCCTCTTTCCCACAGAAGCAGCCTCCGTGTCGTCCCCCCTTCCATGCAACAAGAATCCCGTTTGCCCTGGGAAGCGCTAACGTCGAGAACGCTGTGCTCCTTTGCAGGTGGTGGCCCCGTCTGTCCGGGCTGGCGGTCCGAGGGGAAGGCCTCACTCTGGAAGAGATCGGATTCCGAGGGAGAGGACGGAGAAGAGGACTCGCCTAGTTGGGAGCTGCAGGTGAGAAACACGTAAACGCACACGGAAAAGAAACCCCACAACCGCGTGAGCGGCAGGGTTAGCGCGAAAGGTCACAGCGGTCTGGAGAGACTAAACAAAAGAGTGCAAAGAGACTAAACAACGCGCGCCCTTGAGATCCGTCCCGCCGACCCTGGAAACCGGTGCAGTTTCCCTTCCCTCTCTTGACCAGAGCAGAAAACAGTCACGTCGTTTGTAGGGCCTGTAGTGCAGCGCTTTCCCAAGGCTGGGGCTGCATACGTCTTTTTGAGAAGGAAGGGAAGGGAAGGAAACTCCAAGCTGAGGTAACTTGCTGGTCGATATCACTTCTTAGCGCGGGGCAGCATGTGAACATATAATTTCATAGGCGCCCTTTCAAGAAAAGGAGGAAGAAAGGTGAAGTAAAAGAGAGGCAGGCCGAGTCACGTTCTCCCCTCACCCTGCAGAAATCAAAGGGGTCTGTAAAGCTCGAGTGAGATGTGATAATCTTTAGCACTGCTTCCTGTTTCATTGAAGTGTAGCCGAATTTAAAAAGAATAACCCTCAGCAGAGACCGGGGTGTTCTCCCCACTCTTCCATCTTTGGCCCAAAGGAATTTCCTGCCTCTAGGCGCTTTCTAAAGGCCTTCGGCTAATGTTTGGGAGTGGGGTAGGTTAAAGGGGCTTCTCAAAGGGATTGACAACATTTTAAAAATCAGGCAGGTAAGGGAGTTTATGCAGTATTTCCCCCCTGGTTGAAATGGAAATGAAACTAGCCATTCAATTAGCTGCTAAGGCCTCTCCCTTTGAAACAGAAGATATCCAAACCAAATTATACTGTTTTACCCTTTCTCAGCTTCGCGTGCAACTTTAAAGCGTCAATTTCAGTACCAACAACTTGTTACATATCTGAAATAAACCCAGATTTCCCTTCGTTGTATGTAAGAAGTGCAGTTGAAGACTGTGACCTACAACTCAGATAAGACAATGAAAGACAATTCAGCCCAACTATAGTCCTAGGACTGCAGTTTAACTGGGCTGGTATGAACGGTTCAGCTTCCCACCTCGCAATTACGTACTTATAATGCTGCTTCATGTTCTTATACTGCAGGAAGACCGTTCACATCTGGTGGAGGAGGGTTTTTTGAATGCGTTGACAAGGATGAGCAGACACATGCTCACTGGATAGGCTTAGGTTAAGGCAAGCATAAAGGGAGAAATCTCAGATATAAATTGAGTCAGCAACTGGCACCCCCACAATGGCCATAGAGCAAGCTATGATTTCATAAAATTCCAGCCAATACTAAAAATGCTGCTCGTCCTTACCAGCCTAACGAATTTTAATTTGTCATCACTTAGAAAGTGGTTTGGTCCATAACGTGCAGTTCCTTTCTTTCCCGTTTACCTTTTGCATTAACCCAGAGCTCGTGTGTACGGGCTGCAGACCTCTCTGGCCCACAGTTATATTGATACTTCTCAATTAAACAAATGTGATGTACCCGTGGACAAGACAGCAGCCATGAAGGTTACTGCACCTTTATGTAGCTTCAAGTCTACCATTAAGCCGTGGTTAGAGGTGATTCACTTAAGGCAAGAAGAAAGGTCAACAGGGTTGACTTTGCCCTAGTGTTACCAAGAAGCGATTGAAGACCACAAAAACAACCTACCGTTTGTCTTAAATTCCTGAGAAGGTTGGGTTGTTGTTTATGTATGGATTCATAGGAAGGATATATCCAGGGAGGAGATTCAGGCCTGTTTTCGCAGTCTCTGGTGACTGAGAAATTTAAGCATTCGATTCCATCCTGTCCATCAATCTAAAATAAACAGAATGAGAAACAACAAGCTCATTATGGATTTATAAATGTCCATAGTTGAAAAGCTGCCCCCCCAAAAAATGTATTCTAGCCAGCTACGTTTTATGTCTTAAAGTAAGTGTTTTCAAGATCTCTTTCTATTAGAAGACCATTTCTGGAAGACAATTTTGGCCTGTAATTGCATAGGAAGCCATTATCCTATAATGCACACTTTTTTGTAAGCGCGAGAATGCTCTTCAGAAAGGTGCTATTACGGTTTGGTGGCATCACAGACAGGGTGCTGTTTTTTCCATTGTCTTGGGCCAGGCCTGTCTTTATGTCACACATTGCCTTACAGGTCTTACATCATCCCTCATTGTGTTTTAAATAAATATTTAGGTACAGAAATGCTGGAAGGGTTCAATATCATACCATATCAGTCCTGTGCATGTCTGTTTGGAAAATTTTCCTACTGATCTGAACAATCTCAAGTACATGTGTGCAGGGCTGCAACCTTAGTATGAGACAGAAAGACAACATCTCTCAGCCAGGAGGGGTCCTAAGGATAGGAATGCAGTAAGTAAATATATTTAGTTCATCCTTCTGCCCAAGTTGGGCATAAACAGTTTTAAAGTGTTAATATACTGGGGTTTGACAAGAGAGGTAATGTCTAAATAGTGAATATCATTAAAGCTGCAAACATGAACACACTCTCTGAGTAGTCCAACCCCCAGCAATACATGAATCTTTTGCCCAACATGGGGCTCGAACCGACAACCCTGAGGTTAAGTCTCATGCTTTTCCGAATGAGCTACCCAAGCTGGCAGTATATAAGTTATTTTTCTGTGTTTGTACTCATTGAGTCTGCATATAGGCATACCTGCAAATAGGAGTGGATGTGAGTCTTTCTGCTGCTGTGGAGTGAGCTCCACTACTCCAACATATCCTTCAAATGACATACACAAGGCCTCAAAATCAAATGACGATTGCCTTTCCCCCCTTTGCCCTTTCCCCCTTTCGGTGCATTACTTTCTTTGGTGTACCAACCCACCTTCCTTCATTTGTCCCCACCCCCTTGTGGTTTTTATCTGACAGTCTGTCCATCATTTTATTTCCTTAGTTTTTGAAAACCATAATATGCTTTTGGGTTTTTCTAACGCTTAAAAAAACTGTTCAAAAAAGCAAGTTGGCTGGGGAGACTTTGAAGCTTTGTGGCCGGTCATCAGAGTTCTGTACATTTGAAGAACAAGATTCTCTTGATTTTGAGCTGGGTGGGTTGTGTGTCTCCCAAATGTAATTAAGTGTCCTTCTACAGCAGATGCTCTGTTTCAAATATGCATATCAGGGACAGATACAATGCTGTCATCATTGCCCATGAATCTTTGCATCCCAGTTGGTCACAGCCCTCCTCAACCACCCATATCTTGTTCAGTTCCTATTTCATTAGTCCAAATATTTCCTATAGGTCAGACCTAAATCATACTCTTGTTATAGGTAAGAGTTCACTAGCAATCACCTTAAAACAATCTTCATCTAGAGATTAAAGTTTTCCCATGTTGCACTGTTGTGCCCTGTGTCTCACATGGAAACACATTGATTATAGGCATTCATAAATTACTATTTATTATTCTTTAAATTATGGGAATTGGTTGGGAGGTCATTTTGCTCTTTGGTCATTTTCAGCATCTTTGCATCCCTACTGAATAGTTAGTTAACATACCAACTATGCATTTCTGCCTTCCCGCCCCACTCCACCAATTTCAGAAAAACCCAAAGAGTAGTAAATTTGGGGGCTGTTAAATTGCAAGTTGGCTATCTCACTTACATTCCCTTCATCCAGTGCCGGATTTACGTATAAGCTAAACAAGCTATAGCTTAGGGCTCTACTCTCTTGGGGGTTCCCCAAAAAAATTAAAGGGGAAAAAACTGGATCTACATTTCCAAAATATAAGATAAAAAACAAAACTTACATACAGCATCAGTAGCAAATGGCTTTAGATACCTATAGCATATAGAGAGAGCATATATTCAGCACAAAAAACAGCGACAATTTGTCGTTGTCAAAGGACAGCTGGACATATAAAGGGCCCCATTACCTTCAGTAGCTTAGGGCCTCATCAAACTTAAATCCGGCCCTGCCCTCATCATATAAAAGCTAATTATTTTTGGTGTTTGTATGTGTGCACATTACAAATATATTTGTTGTCTATACAAAAGTGTAAATCGACAGGTTTGCAACTGCCTGTCACACAGGAACCCTCCCTGTATCAAGAGCAAGAACTGTTGCTCTCTATGTACTGTAACTGCATAGGTTAGGAAGGAAGTTCTAGACCCCCTCCATTTTGTTATAGCAGAATCGCGACCTGGGAGGAGTCAGAGAGGAGCTCAGGCTCCTTGCAGTAACTAATACTGCCTCCTTAGGGAAGCCCAATTGCCACTTTGTGAATGGTGGGTCTCTGTTTCCGAGCCGGTGATTCCCATCATATAGAACGTCATGCTATTCTGCTGACTCACTTGGGGAAGAGGGACGAACAAAGCTTTCTGCAAAATGAGATGAAACAACAACGACAACAAAAATCCTATTTAGCTATCGCTAGTGGCATCCAACGGTTGCCAGCATTGAAAGAGGGTCTTCTGTTTCTGTTATTACTGCAAATCATCATGTTTTAAATACCACATCTATTCTAGGGCCAGTACTGCGGAGGCCACTTATTGGTTTCAACTAATGGTCACAGATATGAGACATCTTTAAATGCAAATTTTTAATACCTGGCTACAGAGGGTTGGAAAATGGGCTGAGCAGATCCTAGACAGGAGACTGCAGGTCTACAAAGGAAACTTACATTGGCTTTTTATTTTACATTTTTATATGGAGGCCATAGCCCTGCCTGAGAAAGGAGAGACCTGGGGCCTCTTGTGCAAATATAACCTAGAGTAGAAGTGAGGAAATTATACAACATATTAATAAAAGGAAACAATAGGCTTGTTCCAATCCAGATAGACAGACAGACAGACATATACACAGCTTGTTGATTAAATAAATATTGTTGAGATCATTTCAGTAACTTGTTTCAACTTCAGCCTCTCAAAGTTGGCTAATGCAAGGCACTCCAAAGATTGTATTTGTAATTACTTTGAGTGAACAGTCATAAAATAGAAATTTCAGTTATATATTTTAGGGTCACTGCCCTTGCATTCTGGAAGCCTTGTTTATATATTTAATTTCATATTAATATTCTTGAAGAAGATTAGCCTGGCACAACTTTGCTCTTTTCACATGGATTTAGGATGGACGTAGGCTGGGATCAT
The DNA here is from genome assembly GCF_965113315.1 of Podarcis vaucheri. Lineage (NCBI taxonomy): Eukaryota > Metazoa > Chordata > Lepidosauria > Squamata > Lacertidae > Podarcis > Podarcis vaucheri. The sequence continues at coordinate 55,214,281 of NC_138759.1, read as the reverse complement.
ATTATTGCTCTAAAATGGCCATCAGATTTCTGTGCCGTCAGAAAAGCTTTAAGGGTCACGTTGATCTGTATCCACATTTCCACACACAGCAATAACTATGCAACATCATTAGAAACTGTTGCACCACCCATTTCCCAGATATCTGGTGAATGAGATTTCCTTTTGTTTTTTGACTTAAATTTACGTTCCAGCTTTTCACTTCATCCAGAACTTCACAGTGTTTCGGTAGTTTTGAAGAACTCATTGTTCTCTTCATCATTTCTGTTTCAACCAATGTGGAAAGAGAAACTTTCTCTCATGAAGAGGCATAATCCCTTTCCACACGCAAGTCATACTTTGCTGCTGGTCTCTTTGTGTACTTGAGACTGGCACGGCAATGGATGTAGAAGGCCTTTCTCAAGACACAGAAGGGAAAAACAATTGGTGAGCATGCTCTCTCTTTTCTTGAGGTTAAAAAAGCACACCACAAGTTTCTTGTCTGAGCAGCAGCACCAAGTAACTTTAGTAGTTACAGGATTGTGGTGAGAGGGGGGAAATTGCCTAGATTCTGCAACACGAAAAAAACATGTGACCATATATGTGGTGGTGGTGACAGGTTTTACACTGCTTAGAGCTTTCTTTTTTCAGGAGTTTAATTACGCAAAAGTGTGGGAGTGCGCTTTGTCTGTATTTGTGTTGTTCCTTTGCACAAGGATTCCTCCCCCCCCCCCGCAAGCCGAAATTAGTTGCATCTCTTTAAGCACAATCATCCTTCTCCCATATCCTGCTTAAAGGCAAATCCAGGTATGAGGAGTTCTACTTAATCTGCTCAAAAAGTGTATAGCCAGTTTTATTCCTTTGGAGTAGGCTGCAGCTCACCAATCTGATACTCTAACCACTACTCCATGCCTGCTCTCAGTACACAGTCCTGGGGCCGCTGGAGAAAAGAACGTTACATTTTAAACAACCCTCTTGCTATGGGAACTTTCTGACAGAGAGTCATTCGGAGCATGAGTCTGGTTATGACATAGCATAGAAAGCTAAACAACAAGAGCATAGAAGTTTGTTTTTATCCTATAGAAAGGAAGTGTCCTTTGAAGCACTAGGTGTATGATCCTTCATTCAATAGTACTGAGAGCCCCTATTGAAGTGATTGAGTCATCTGGGGAAGCAATGGAAAATGAGACCAATTAAGCAACCAACCTGTTATTTCCCCACAACACCCAGAATATGTCAGCATTGTTAATTTCGGAGAAATATCTTGGGCACTGAACAAAAAGTGCAAATACCAACATGCTTTATTGGCATGCTAAAATTATCACCTGTGGTGTCAGTCCTGTTGCCTTCTGACTGTGCCTTTAAATCCTTACAACATTGCTGCTCTCTCCCCTTCCTTTAAACAATGTACTGACGTCAGCTAACGTCTATCTATGCAACAGTATAGACAAATAAGATGAAAGTTCCGTGACCAAACTTGTGATAGAGTAACAAATTATTCCAGGCTATTGTAGCTTGAGACCTGGTGCTGATGTTGGACCAGGAAAATGCCCATCATTGTGCTTAATGTGTATATGGAAGGAATACTTGTATATTGCAAGGACTCCTGGGGGTGCAGCACGTCTTAGTGTGGTCTGTGCGCACAAGATGAACTCCTTGTGAGGGCCAGGGCAGCCCAGTGTCAGGATGGAAGGAAGCTTTTGCCTACAACACAAGTATCAAGAGCAGTGCTTTACTGTTCCACACTACATTTGGGGACATGGTTTTAATGGAGCTAAAGCTTCTCCCTACCCCCATATTGTCTCATATTGGAGTAGGAAATTGGGAGGATTTGCGCCGGAACACAAAATATTTAGGGAAAGACTCCTGCTTCCCTGTGAGGGCCATTGTTTTGATAACACAGTCATCATGGCCAAGAAGAACTGAGTTCATAAACCATAGAGTTGGAAGGGATCCTTATGGCCATCTAGTCCAGCTCCTGCAATGCAGGAATCTCAACTGGATCACACATGACAGGTGGCCACCCAACATCTGCTTAAAAGGCTCCAAGGAAGGAGAGCCCACCACCTTTTGTGGCAGTCGGCTCCACTGCCAAACAACTGTATAGCTTCATCCTCTGTTGTGTTTGAGTAGAATGCGATTGAACTTTGGGAAGTGCCTTTCAAACAGATACAGATATGTAGATAACATGATGTGTGATAACAATACAAGAGCTCAACTTTCAGAGGTGGCCCTATCGCAAGGGGAAATGAGGCAGCCACCTCCAAGACAGTAAGGCAGCAGAATGGGTGGTAGATTGCTCGAGCACATGGGACACAATCTGTCAGGGAAGTTCTCTCATGCAAGTGCCTCTGAGGGGAATAGGAGCTGGGCAAATTCTGCATGGTTGCTGTTCATCTCACTGATGCCTGCACAAGGCAACTTCCCTCTTCACTGTGCCCTGTATTAAACAGTGGCTTCTTGGATCAGCCTTAGGTGTTGTAGTGTGGGAGCCTGCCCTTAAAAATATAGCTTGGGTCAAAACAGGGAGCAAATACCGTACATTATTATTATTATTATTATTATTATTATTATTATTTACATGCTCTTCCCCCCTTAGGTCCTGAGGCAGGTAACAACATTACAGCACAACATTACAGCACAATATTAAAAAGAGATGAAAGCAACTTACAATTAGAAATGCAAAATTGGGCCTAAAACTATTATGGTTAAACGCATGTTCCTTGCCTGAATTGCTGCCCAAAATTGCTACCCATCATGATGAAGTAACATACACAGATATACATATGCACATATGTTTATAATATAATATACAGATAAATTATTTATAGACAAAACTGTAGCACTCAGAATAAAGCTGCTCATTTGTACCTGCAGGTATATTTATTTGAATTCAGTTTATTTATTGCAAAAATGTTTCCAAGTCCCTCTCCTTACTAGCTTCAATATTTAGATATGAAGGACCAAACTTTTATACTGGACGTCATGTCATCCTAGTTTTCAGCTCAGGCAAATCTGCAGAAACTAAGACCAGCACATAGCACAATCAACCTATATGCAAAACATATACAACTTGGTATGCTTCTTTTTGTTTTATTTTCATTCTCCTGAAAAAGGGCAAGCAAGCTATATGTACTGTTCAACAAAAGAAATTCTTTGGGCTCTTTTAAAATGCTGACATTAAAACCATTTTCTTTTCTCATTAACAATTTGCCCAATTTGATAGCATGCATTCACTTTCCGTTGGAAAAAAGAGAAAGAGAAAGAGAAGTGAACAAAAGTAAAATCAAGAAGCAAAAACAAAAACAAAAAACCACAAAAACATTCACTGGGCAAGCAGAGAGAGAGAGAGAGAGAGAATAAGAATCGAAATGTTGGCTGAATACATAAGATTTGCTTACCTATTGTAAATGCACATAATGGACAAAATTCACCAGAAATGTCCCTCTGTTTTCCTTTCTTACTTTTCAGTTATCTCTCTCTCTCCATACACAATTCACACATTAGTTTTCTGCTATTCTCAAGGGCGAGATTTTATAACTATTTCTCTATCAGCCCAATTACAACGCATCTACCATTCATAAATATATGTTATAATAATCTAATCTGGATAATAAGGGAGAGCTGCTAATGGGTCACAGCTATACAGGAAGTGACTAGACTTTGAAACTTTATGAAACAGGAGGCTAAACTTGATCGAGCAATGATCAAGCCTCAATGAAAGAGACAAGAACTGTATGAGAAGCCTTTGCATTACAAACAGGGGATACCATATGACATCACTGCAGTGACAGGAATTTTAGAATGATTGTTTCCTTAATCCAGGAAAGGTTTCCATATGTAAAAGCAGGCTCCTGGCTAAAGGTTTCACAGATATTTGTTAGATGTGTGCTGTACGTGCAAACAGGTGCTGGGCGGGGGGAATGTTTGTTTGTTTGTTTGTTTTTTAAAAAAACAATTCAGCATCCGGGCCTGTGCACATGATGAGCTTAATAATAATAATAATAATTTTATTATTTATACCCCGCCCATCTGGCTGGGTCTCCCCAGCCACTCTGGGCGGCTCCCAATAGAGGACTAAAAACAGAATAAAACTTCAAACATTAAAAACTTCCCATAACAGCTAAGTAGATTCATGCTCTCACATCCCTCAGTAGATGGTTGTTCAGTTCCAATAGTGACAGCATGTGTTGGAGGAGTGAAGAGGCATTTTTCCCAAGCCATGCTGCTCTCCTACTATAGAAAATAGGGACGGGACTGATGGCACCAACCATAGCCTGTTAGGGCACAAGGAGTTGAAGCATCTTCATGTTCTAGCCATGAGCCAATATCCAAGAGAGAGAGAGTTAAACATAGCTCACTCTCTCCTAGCTTGTGGTCATAGTCTCTCTCTCCCCTGCCCCTTTATTTTATTTATATTTTATACATTTATTTACATTTTATACATTCTTTTTTATTTTGACAAAGTAATAATCTCAAATAAATAAGAATAAAAATGTGCACCCCAACACTGAGACTATTCCATTGTAACTATCCAGCCTCTCAAAATTTCAACACCTCTCGCGATGGTTTGACTCCTTTCCATTTTAACAGTACAAATTCTACAAACACCCTCCATATCTCCTCAAAATCATTCCTCCTGAATATTCCCCGTCTTACCTTAATGGCACATGTTAATTTATCATGAATAGCTATATTCCACACCTCTTTATATCATTCTTCCATTTCGTATTCTGGTCATGGTCATATTTTTGCCATATTTTATCTATGTATATCATAATGGTCATAACTGTGTTAAAATCAGGCCTATTTAAAGTATACCTAATAATAATAATAATAATAATAATAATAATAATAATAATGGTGCATCAATTTTGCTTAACGCCACGCAAAAAAACCCAGAGTGACAGGTATCTTTCAGAATACAGTGGTGCCCCGCAAGACGAATGCCTCGCAAGACGAAAAACTCGCTAGACGAAAGGGTTTTCTGTTTTGGAGGTGCTTCGCAAAACGAATTTCCTATGGGCTTGCTTCGCAAGACGACAATGTCTTGCGAGTTCCTGCGGGTTTTTTCCCCTTTCCCCCCTTTTTCTAAGCCGCTAAGCCGCTTATCAGCTGATCCGATAAGCCGCTAAAAGCCGCTAATAGCACTAATAGCGCTAATCCGTCAATGGGCCTGCTTCGCAAGACGAAAAAACCGCTAGACGAAGAGAATCACAGAACGGATTCTTTTCGTCTTGCGAGGCACCACTGTAGTTTACACACAACACAACACAACACAACACAACAAAGAAATAAAAGTGGGCACAAAATGAAGCAAATTCAGGTACATATATGCCTACATGAAAGTGGTTATGAAAAACATAATTCTCTCTGGCAGGTTTTAAAATGGGGGTGCTGGAGGAATATATGTACGTTATTGTTTCAGCTCCCCGGAGTACGCAGAAAAATTATGGTGATCTCCTAAATAGGCAATTTTGAATTTTGAACATATTCAGTATTATTTTGTGGGAAGGCCGTAATATATACATTTAGTGAGGCAGCTAGCCAATGGAACTATTTCATTTCATGAGACATATGTATTTTTAAAAGTTAGTGAATGATATATATATTAAAACATATTTGCATAATACTAAAATCTCATTGCAGTAGGCTAGGGCCTACTTTTTGTTAATATAAGATAATTCACAATATTTTACATACACACACACACACACACACACACACAATTAAAGCATATATTATTAGAAGGCATGTCTATCTTTAATCTTTTGTTTTACTTGCGTGGGGAAATTGGAATATAAGCTATTGGCTTTTATCTCTATACATTTATTTCTAAAATTTCTTTGCTGCCCCTTCAATATAAATAGCCCCAGGACAGCTAAAATAGGACACTAGAACCAAAAGGCTTAAAATGAGCAGGTTCCAATCTCATCATCATTTACACACACACACACACACACACACACACACAATTGTATTGGATTTCAGTTGTGCACTGTCCGCTTCAGTTGCTTTTGCTTTATTGCTGGAATGATACTGAGGAATCAGTATAAAAGGAGAGAAGTCTGCTAATTTGGAGCAGTCTTCCATTTTAGCCGCACAGATTAATCAAAGGTGAAACTCTTGATAAGAGATTAACACTACAGTTGATTAATGTTGATTAATGCTGCAATCCTCTGCATTTCCATTCGGAAGTTAGTCCAATTGTATTCCATGGGATACTCTCTCAGGAAAGCATGCGAAGGACTGGAGCCTGGCAGTGCAACCCTGTACACATTTAGTTGTGAGCAAGTCCCTCTGCATTCAGTGGGACTTACTCCCAGGTAAGTGTGTGTAAGATTGAAGCCTAAATAATTTAAGGCTTGCTGATGAATATCTTAGTTACTGATATGCCAATAGCACATACAAATCAGCAGCCATATACGCTTGCAGAACCATGACATCTGAGCTGAGCTTAACCATGTTTATCCAGAGCTATTAACTTCCATTCTTTGGGGGGGTTTGGGGGGGATTACTTCCTAATAAATGCCCCTAAGATGACAGCCTATGGCAGTGGGCCAGAGAGCCATACAGTAGGCATATATTATTATTATTATTATTATTATTATTATTATTATTATTATTATTAGAATTTATATACCTCCCTATACCCAGAGGTCTCAAGGCGGTTCGCAGAATAAAATCAAAATATAAAACCACAAAATACATAATCAAAATACAAGTAACAACCCAATAATCCTCCCACTAAAAAAACCCTCCCACATTTTAAAAGGGCATAGGATATATACAGTAGCATATTTTGCATCTTCTACAGCCACCATGCCACCTCACAAACAGATCTGGAAGGTCCCGTCCTGTTTCACAATTGATTTGCCATGTGGCATGGATTGTCAAGATGGCCTTGGAAATGTGGAACAAGTGGTGTGGTTCTTTGGATCTCAATCCTTACAGTCTTTCTTGTTCCTCTAACCCCCATACATCTTTTTTTTTTTTTTTTTTTTGGTCATATGCTATTATAAAGTTGTAGAGATGGGAGATGAAAGCTTATATTTAGTTGCCTTCCAAGGAACTTTTGTTATGGGGTGGCTATATAAATGCAAATAAATACAGACTTGCTCATTCTTACTGCCAGTTAGCTTGGTGGCACTGGCGACTATATTTTCAAGGGACTTCTCTTCCACTATATACTATTGCAAACTTAGTTTCAGCTGAGAAAGCGTCTATGTACATCATTTCTCATGAGTAAAATAGCAAGAGGGCCTAGAGACATGCTAAGTGGTTGTGTCTCCCTCCTGCTGTGGAATTCCCTTCTTCATGAGGTTCTCTAAAGCAAAAGATCACCCAGACCCTTGTTATGGGGTCACACAAAAAATGAATTGTTAGTGACAGGTAAATATTAATCTTATTAGTTTTTTTAATGTTATTGAATTTCAACATATGTTATTACCTTTTCTTCTTGCAACATAGCTGAATGATATAGATTTAATTAGCAATCTTTTCTGCTTATACCATTATAACCTATCCTCATCCCTTCTAGGAAAGGCGGCTTATGCTATGATATAAATATCATAGAATCATAGAATCATAGAATCATAGAGTTGGAAGAGACCACAAGGGCCATCGAGTCCAACCCCCTGCCAAGCAGGAAACACCATCAGAGCACTCCTGACATATGGTTGTCAAGCCTCTGCTTAAAGACCTCCAAAGTAGGAGACTCCACCACACTCCTTGGCAGCAAATTCCACTGTCGAACAGCTCTTACTGTCAGGAAGTTCTTCCTAATGTTTAGGTGGAATCTTCTTTCTTGTAGTTTGGATCCATTGCTCCGTGTCCGCTTCTCTGGAGCAGCAGAAAACAACCTTTCTCCCTCCTCTATGTGACATCCTTTTATATATTTGAACATGGCTATCATATCACCCCTTAACCTCCTCTTCTCCAGGCTAAACATGCCCAGCTCCCTTAGCCGTTCCTCATAAGGCATCGTTTCCAGGCCTTTGACCATTTTGGTTGCCCTCTTCTGGACACGTTCCAGTTTGTCAGTGTCCTTCTTGAATTGTGGTGCCCAGAACTGGACACAGTACTCCAGGTGTGGTCTGACCAGAGCAGAATACAGTGGCACTATTACTTCCCTTGATCTAGATGCTATACTCCTATTGATACAGCCCAGAATTGCATTGGCTTTTTTAGCTGCCGCGTCACACTGTTGGCTCATGTCAAGTTTGTGGTCAACCAAGACTCCTAGATCCTTTTCACATGTACTGCTCTCAAGCCAGGTGTCACCCATCTTGATATCTTTACGGAGCGGGACGGTTACATGCTCAGAAAACTAACAAAACAATTATTCTGTGGCTTAACCAATATTTAGGCTCACGAGACCCAAACACTGTATTATTTGAACGACATCAGCTCTCTCATTTAAAAAAAATGCCAAATAGAATTAATGTTCATTCTGTACATACATGCACATTATGTACGTAGCTATCTACTGATATTCAGAAAATTTTGAAATTTCTCAGGGCTAGAGACAAGCATCAGACTGAGACCACCAAGCCAGGTAATTCTTTTAGCTAATCTGCAGCAGGGAAAAGAAAGCAAACTTCTTTGTGCCTGGCAGTATATCTGAACCCCGGTGGGTTCCAGAAGGGACTTGCTCCACAGTTGAGAAGGCAGCTTCACGGAGCCGAACTGCTGAGAGAACCTAATGAGTTGTTTTTAAGTTTCTTTATATGCCACTTTCCCATCCATAATGCCCCCAAAGGAGCTCACAAGAGCAGCAAAACGCAAACATCAATATTACCATACAGCAAAGATATTTAAAATGTGGCAGTATGTTAACAAAGCAGAATAGGCAACATGTAAATTTCCGAAACTGGCCTGGAACCACCCTTCTGTGTCGAGCCACCTACAGGTTACTTGTATCTGTGACTCCCACTGTGATTCTCATGATAGCCACTGCTGCTGCCCTGTAACAAAATAGTATTTAAGCCCTGTCTCAATAGCTGAATAGTCCTGCCCTGCCCTGAAGACTGATCCAGTTTGCATTGTTTCAGCAAGGAAAGAATAGTCATTCAGATTCATTTTAAGCAAACTGGATTAGGAATGGAGGCTTAGGTTAGAGAATTAGGTTTGGTTCTACCCCTTAGTTTGGATTTTGTTGTGTCTTTCCATGCAATTAATGTATAATATGTTTGTAATAACAATGTAAAAGAAAAGAAAGCTATCTGGGGGGGGGTGTTCTCTAAAAAGTTTCCCAGCATTTATTCAAATATAGCAATTACAAATTATGTTGATAAATAAAAATATCACTATCAAAGAACAACATTACACTTGACTATACTGCTAAATTTTCCATTCTTGTCACCGTAACAACAGTCCATTTACTTTTAAATCTAATTAATTTTCTCTGATCCTGATACTGTCTCTTAGTTTTACCATTCCAGCCTTGTATCAAAAAGAACATGGAACTCAAGATTTAATCCATGTAAAAAAAAACCCCACAAATTTCCTCCCATTAGTCTTGCATAAGTCATAACAGCCAATATAAGTTTTCAATAATTCTATACAATAAAGATTTTTGGGGTGCCCATAGGGACCACAGACCCAGTCATTATTTTATTAATATACAAGCACTTTTGACCAAATATGATGAATCAGATAGGCTTGCTCCAGATATCACAATAATTGGCTTTCGGGCTTCTACATCTCCATCAGGTCTCTGTTTCAGATATCATCCAACTATATCAGATTAAATATGTTGTATTCGATTTTGTAGCAATTTTTTAAAAATATTAGCACAGCAAGGTGCTGCTGGGCCTTTGGACCAGATGTATTTCCACGTTGTCCCTGAAAGTTGTTGGACTGTTATTTCCCCCCCCAGCATAAGAAACCTTAATTCCCACATAGCATTCGTTTTGAGTATGGCTGTACTACATTTACAAGAAAGTGAGCTGAGAGAATAGGGTCTGAGAAGGACACAGGAAACAGTTTTCCTGCTGAAACTAAACTAGTCTGGACCTATATGTTGCCTCGGTGGGAACAGAGTATCTAACGGACAAGTAAAACTGCCCTGCCAGATAAGACCTAAAAAATGGAATCAGATTCTGCCAGGTTTACCCACCAGGTTCCACTCTGATTTCACCCCTGATCTGTTATTTGTTGTTGTTTGGTAACATTAACCTTATTTATTTATCTGTACAGTATTTATAAACCACTTAATATTTCTAAGCAGTGCACTTTATTTACCTTAAACATAGCAGCCCCTAGGAGGAGCTTGACACATGGCCTGCATTTTTTTAGCCCTGCAGCACTGTGATCTTGGCCAAAATACACCCACACACCTGAATATGGGATCCACCCCATTGACATAATGTCAGTTTTATTCCTTGGCTGAGCAGCTAAGCTGTTGTTAGTACCAGTAGCAGCTTACCTCCAGCGGGGAGGTGGGGTGGGGTCACCAAGAGTGCTTAAAAAAAAAGCTTTTAAAACCTCACCCATTTGCCATACTCAGTTCCAAATACCCTCCCCCCCAACAACCCTCAGGCTATTATTATTAAAGAAAAAAGGACCATAGATTTGTAGAGTTGGACAGTATGCTGACCAACCCCAATGCAATGCAGAAGGCATATTAAATATCTACATGCATTTCATGTCTTGTCCAGCTTAGCTCTTAGTTTTAGCTTTGACCTTGATCTGGAAAATTCTATACAGTACTTACCAGCCACATTTTCTAGGCTGACCTACTGGGCTATGCCCTGTGTCTAGCTATAATCTATCAAGGTCTGATCTCCCTCTTCCTTCTCTGAATCGACAGGTTCACTCAGGAAACTTGTATTTTTAAGAATCAGATATTAGTAACCCTAGATGGGAGATTCGCACGCATCAATATGTATGTAGCTCCTTGTGAAGAGTGAATGCGACATGCAATTCATTCATTATTTTTATAAAAAGGTAAGCGTGTGGTATGAAGTGGTATAGGTCTTAAGAATAGCATACTAACTAAAGAACTTTTAAAAATATGCTTATGATAATGTCCCTGATCTGAAGCCCTTTCTACATGTTATATGTCTGTAAGAACATAAGAAGATCCCTGCAGGATCAGGCCAATGGCCCATCGGCTCCAGCATCCTGTTCTCACAGGGGCCAAACAGGTGCTTCTGAGAAGCCTGCCTTCTTCCCATTTGTAGTTTCTGTTCTTCAGAAGCATACAAGTTGTGTAGCATGATGAGTGTGTGGTGGCATTGTCCCCTCAACAATGGGTCTTCATTAGAAGGCATGAGCAGAGCCCATCCTGTACACTCAGGGGCTTTGTTCAGACATCCTAAGGAACACGTATAGGCTGGGGGTGGAATCTTCCCTATATAACAAATCCACGCGTGCCTTCATTCTTGATACACATAACATCTGAAAAGTGCTTGGAAGAAATTCAGATCAGTGTGAACACTGGACACCCCATTTTTTTAAAAAAAACAAAACCCCTCCTTTATTAATTACCACACCTGGTTGCTATTATTTAACGTGACACATCTTCATCTCCAGGGTAGGCCTGAGACCTACCATACTTTAGTCCCAGGAGTCTCCAGATTTTATTTTCAACGTGAAAACAGTATTCCGTTATGAGGTGCCATTTATTTGTGTTCGAAAGGGGTTTGATTGGTGTCAAACTCTCAGTGGCGTAGCGTGGGTTGTCAGCACCTGGGGCAAGGCAAGTAATTTGCGCCCCCTAACCCGTGGATTTGCGCCCCCTAACCCATGGATTTGCGCCCCCTAACCCGTGGATTTGCGCCCCCTAACCCCCAGATGTTGTGCCCGATGCGGCCGGGCCGCCCTGCACCCCCACGCTACGCCACTACGAACTCTGAAGAAGTGTAGTTATCGTAGACAAAATTGTTCCAGACAATACATGTGCAGAGTCATATATTTAAGGATTATATTTCAAATAATGTGGAACCATTTGGAACTCCCTCCCTAGAGAAGTTAGACTGGCATGCTCCTTCTTGTCCTCCCACTGGCAGTTGAAGACCTCCTTGTTCCAACAGGCTCTGGGGAAATGACGGTTGTTAATGAGGGGGCTGGTGCCATGCTGTTTTTGTTGTGATTGTCTATATTTACATGCACACACACACACACACACACACACACACACACACACAGTTTTAATTCTATTAATCTTTCATTGTTTTTAATGACTGTTTCCCTCCCTATGGTTTTAGCTGTTCTTATTTTATCTGTAAGCTTCCTTGAGTCCCTGTCACAGGAAAAGTTGGGGTATAAGAATAAGAATAATAGTTATTACTGTTATTATTATTTTCTGACTGCTGCTCAGTCAGCAGAAAATCAGATTTCCACTGAACAATCTGAGGAATACGACCTCTTCAGAGATACAATAACATAGAGGCTGGGGAGGGGGTTGCTTTGTTTTTGTATTTAAAAAGCATCTCTGAAGCTGAGACATTATGTTTCAGCACTCAGGAAAATTAATATGGCTGAGCTGTAATAATCCTTTGGAAACCAGGGTCTGTCATGGATACCCTAACAGATGTGAGCACTAAACCTCCTGCAACATGCTACGGTATATCTCTGTGCATAATACGTGCATTTTAACCTCACATGTTGTTCAGGACCAATACACCTTATTTCATGTTTTGAAACTCAGGTTCTGTAGACCTCTAATAGAGCAAAATAGATGATATGTTGCAGTCACTTCTCATGGAAAATTGAATTACGGTACATTTATTTCCAGTTACAAAGAGTTTCGTTAAAATATTCTTCCCTTCCCATCTTGGGTTTATAAAGAAACTGGGTTGGGAGCTTTCATTTTCCTTCATAGGGCCAAGCAAGAGTGCTATAAGTCTTGACCAAAGGCATCCTTTCTTTGTGTTTCTTGGGCATTTAAGTTCAGTCTGCATTAGTAAAACCACCAGCATCCAGATTCAGGTGGGGACAATGCAAATAGTGCCATGAACAATTCTTATTTGCAGTGGAATCCTCCTAACCGTGTCAACTCAGAAGCAAGTCTTATTGAATTCATTGGGCATATTCCTAGTGAAATGGGGTTGGGATTATAGCCTGGTAATGCTTAATTTTTGTAGTAGATGAAGTTGATATCATCACAAACTAACTTGGAAAAGTGACCTTGTGCCAGCGTTACAGCGCCTTTGGGGAAAAGAATTGTGCCAGAGGCATGACCTGTTGCTTCTGTTGATAGATGATCTGGTTTTTCCAAATCTTGATTGCAATGAGTAGCCAGCTTCCTAGGAATTGTTTAGAATGCTGGGCTTTGGCTGTGGAGCAGAGAATCCAAATCCAGCCGTAAAGCTCATGGGGTGACCTTGGGCTGATCACTTTGTGTCAGCCTAATCCAGGGGTAGGCAACCTAAGGCCCGGGGGCCGGATGCGGCCCAATCGCCTTCTCAATCCAGCCCACGGACAGTCCGGGAATCAGCGTGTTTTTACATGAGTAGAATGTGTCCTTTTATTTAAAATGCATCTCTGGGTTATTTGTGGGGCATAGGAATTTGTTCACCCCCAAAAAAAAAAATTAGTCTGGCCCACCACAAGGTCTGAGGGATGGTGGACCGGCCCATGGCTGAAAAAAGGTTGCTGACCCCTGGTCTAACCTATTTCACAGGGCTATTGTGAGGAGTGACTGAAGTAACCTACATACATGTATGCCATCCTTTGTAAGTGGGGGAATGATGGGTTACAAATGTTAACAACAGGTGCAGCTGCAACCAACAAACATGGGGAAGAAGTGACTGCTACCAGATTCTGCCGCTCTTTACCTGATGTGAAATGCACGACATAGCATGAAGTTTGGAGCTCTCCCCCCTTTGACAATCTGTAGCCAATGAATTGGAATGGGATTGCAGAAATGCCGAGCACAACGTAGTCATATCACACATTTATTTTATTCGGACATCATCAAGCAAGGGCAGAGAAACACTAGTCATCATATACCACACATCCTCTGCAACATTAAATTAGTCCCTGGTAAGTCGCAGGCAAAGCCACTCCATTTGAACAAACTGCAAATTTGGAGGTATAAACTAAGCTGTGGCACTCCCTCTCCACAGAAGTGTATCTGGCACTTTCATTTTACAGCTTCCGGCCATTGCTGAAGATGCACCACTTTACTATGGCTCTCAACACTTGAGGTGTAGATTGCTAGGCCCCACCTTATTTTTGTGATTATAAGATGTTTTAAACTGTTTTTTATGTTGTGTTTTAAAGTTGTAAGCACTCTGGGACCTTAGCATGAAGGACAGGTAAATAATAATAATAATAATAATAATAATAATAATAATAATAATAATAGGAGGAGGAGGACTAAAAATACAAGCTAGATAACTGACAAGCCAAATTATTCTGAATTCCATGTGATAAAAAGAGAAAAGAGAGGGGGATTATTTCATGTCAGGACCTCTCTTCCTGTGCTGTGCTCAACAGTACAATAGCTTGTAGATTCCTGAAAGAAATGGCATGATTATTGTAACCACTGCATGGTTGACCTTTTAAGGTGTTGCTGCCCAGCGCAGCCACTGATTGGCCTGTTTGAATTGTCCTTTTGGTGGGGAAATCCTCCCTGATATCCTAAGCCACGGGAAATTCCCCACAAGCAGCCAAATGGCAGGGATCAAGGTCAGAGCACAGGGGACCTCAAATGTCGCCCCTTGGGAAAGCGGTGAGTGACCATGGTCACCTATGAAATCATTAAAACAATCTCTTGCTTCCTCCCTCCTCTGCCCCCAGGTGAGCCCAACTCATTTATTTATATGTGTGCAGTGCCATTCATTTCAACCAAACAAAAATCAGGGCCTTTCTAGGGACTATCTGTTTGAATGATAGAAAAACAAAATGGTCATATTTTTCTTTCTTCTTCTCCAAACCAAAACAGTTCAGCAGGTTAATTTTATAAATAGAATCAGCAAATGTTCCACTTCTTAAAGCAATCCCAAATCTAACTGCAGACATGATATTGACAATCACCCAGATCCATAGATCCAAGTGCAATATCTAGTAATAGCTAGGGTTGCCATATTTCAAAAAGTGAAAATCCAGACACAAAAGTTGTTGCAAAATCTATTTTTAAAAAAGTGCGTGTGTGTTTTAAAAAGAAACTCACCAAAAAAATAAACACTTCCGACATGGGTTGCCATACACCTGAGTTTTCATGGACATTTTTACATATTTTGGAAATTCCGCCCAAATGTATGGCAGCCCTACAATAGCACCTGTAGCCCTCTGTTTAACAAATTATTAGTGACTGGTCACATTACCTGGATGTGGGATGCTTGTACCCTTGCAACAACTGTTTGCACATATGGCAGGAGCTCATCTAAACACCGTTTCAGGCATCAAGGCTAGCACGTTCATTAAATGCAACACAATTTAAAGTAAACAACAAACAAAACCCTATGTATTTTGAAAAACATCCAATTTAAATGAAGGGATAGGTGTATTTATTGTCAGGGTCATAATGATATATAACAATGAATAGGAGACATTTAATCAAAGTATCAGGTCAGGCGACTATTTTTTATCACTGTGCCAGCTGTTAATATTAGAAAAGTTAATTATGGCTGCAGTCCTGCCTGCTCTTTCATTTAACTCATGGGGCTTTCTTCTGAGTAAACACGTATAGATTTGCACTGTAACTCTCCTTTTTTCCTTTAAAAAAAAATTACAAATCACATGGTTTCTTAATTTCATCATGAAGACGTGCTGATAACACTGAGAATTCCTTTCCTTTTAGCAATCAGCTATCGATTTCTCATGATTTACAATTTGCAAAATATTTAGAACTGGCCTCCATAGTATTTATTTCATTTTTAAAAAACATACCCTACTTTCCCCTTCCTTATAAAGGAGTTGCTCAAAGTGGCTTGCAATTAAAAAGCAAATGATTCAAGCAGCATCAAAAGAAAGCAAACACAAAAACAGAAAAAGCAGCATAAGCAATGCACACTGAGCAGCTACAGAATCAAAACTTTGCTTGAAAAGAAAAACATTTTCAAATGCTGGCAGGACACACATAAATAAAGGTGATAACCTCTTGGGCCTGGGAGTTCCATATATGCAGTGTTACCAGATTAAAAACTCTGTAGCGAGTTGTCCCCAACTTTGCCTCATAATTTATCCGTTCTTCTTCCAACCAATTGTCTTAGCATGGCTCAAAACTGGCACACAAAACTGTTTCTGTAAAAATGCTCCCACCGCACACCTTCACATTACTTAACATTGTCAGTTCTTGAGAACAAAAAATTATTCAGTTTTGGTGAATCTCAGAAGTGAGCTAGCTGGTCCTGCTTATAAGTGCACAGCTGTAATTGGGGGTGAAAGATATGTAGTGTATGCAATGCAAGTGTGAGAGGCGGACCTAGCAAGAATGTGTTGTGGGGCCTAATGTCGGGCAGGAAAGGGGATGAGCAGGGCTTCAGAGCATTAATTTTTCTTTCAGATGTATTGGCAAATGGGCAGGGTTTACAGCTGTCTATCTTGAGAAATTGTCTGTTTGTTTTGCATAGATGATATGCATCTTAAGCTTGCTTTATTTGGATTTTTGTAGTTGTTATGTAAGGTAAAACTAGCTTCAAACTTGAGATGCCATTCATTCATATTCTTGAGATCTGGTTTGTTTTATATATATATATAATCCTAAGGCAAATCTGAAACATCTCATTACTAGAAAGACAATAGCAATGTACATAAAAATCAAAGGTAGCTGTGTTGATCCATAAGTTAAAAAAGCTCCAAACCACACAGTTGGGCAGTATCTTTATTAAAACACACGTGCATACGTGCACACAAATTTTGTGGCATGCTTTCTACTTCTCTTCATCAGGCAAGACAATATATGAAATGAATGGGGGGGGGGTTAAAAATAAAAAGTACTAAAAATAAGTTGGATGTTGTAGCCATAAGGTCAGCTTGTAAACTCAGTTCCAAGATGGAGATTGCAGGTTGAACACACCTTTCTTAGGTGCTACAGATATCACTTTACATACCTAAAATTCTGGGATAATGAAGCAATGGCTGTTCCCACTTCTGACATTGTTTCTGTTCCAGGTATGCATCTCTGCAAATCCCTGTCCCTATTTCTGCCATCGGGGAAATGCTTTGTTAAAATGTTGTCAGTGTAGTGTTACTTGCTAGTGTTGCAGTTCTTCTCAGTTTAGCTCAAAGTACAGTATCTAGCAGCTGTGTCTGACAGCATCACTCTACTCAGAAATAAGTCCGATTGGAGTGGGTAATGGTGTATTGTCTCTAGTGCACATCCATGTAAAACATGTGTTTGAACACTAGGGCACAATATAGTGAATAGCATGACATTTCACACACTGTGGCACCTGAAGTTTATTTTGAATAGTTGATAATATACTGTAGAACAAACACCCTCTTGGGTTTTAAATCAGTGGAGGAGATGTTTCTGCAAAGCAAAGCAAATATAGCATATGATGGATCATCAGCAATGTGTAATTGTGTGTGTGGTGTTTAGGTCCAGTGCAAGACATTTTGCTGCCTGAGGTGGAACAACATACATACATACATACACACACACACACACATACGCACATCAGTTAAGGTGCACCCAGTCAAGGTGGGTAAATGACCCTTGGATGGTTAAGTCCAGTCAAAGGTGACTATGGGGTTGTGGCACTCATCTTGCTTCAGGCTGAGGGAGCCAGCGTTTGTCTGTAGACAGCTTTCCGGGTCATGTGGCCAGCATGATTAAACCTCTTCTGGTGCAACGGAACACTGTGATGGAAGTCAGAGTGCACGGAAACACTGTTTACCTTCCTGCCACAGCAGTACCTATTTATCTACTTGTACCAGTGTGCTTTTGAACTACTAGGTTGGCAGGAGTTGGGACAGAGCATTGGAAGCTCACACCGTTGTGCGGATTTGAACTGCTGACCTTCTGATCAGCAAGCCCAAGAGGCTCAGTGGTTCAGACCACAGTGCCACCCGCATCCCTAAGGTGCATAGTATCCAAGACTGATCACGTTATTTTAGCATCTCAGGTAGAAAATGCCACAAGTTCCTTGTTCTTCTCCTGGGAGTAAAAATAGAACAATGCATTTGGAATTCCCTCCCTGGTAAGACGTGCCTGTCTCCCTCGTTATTTATTTTAGTCAGAATCTAAAAACATTAGCGTTTACACAGGCATTTGGTGGTTGAAAGACATTGTTTCTGGCAACTTTGAAATTGTTAATTTGTTTTTTAAAAATAAGCAAACATTAGTTTTTCTTGTTGTTTGGCACCCTGATATTAAAGGTAAAGGGACCCCTGACCATTAGGTCCAGTTGTGACCGACTCTGGGGTTGCGGCGCTCATCTCGCTTTATTGGCCGAGGGAGCCGGCATACAACTTCTGGATCATGTGGCCAGCATGACTAAGCCACTTCTGGCGAGCCAGAGCAGCACACGAAAATGCCGTTTACCTTCCCACTGGAGCGGTACCTATTGATCTACTTGCACTTTGACGTGCTTTCGAACTGCTAGGTATCAGGAGCAGGGACCGAGCAACGGGCGCAACCACCGACCTTCTGATCGGCAAGTCCTAGGCTCTGTGGTTTAACCCACAGCGCCACCCGCGTCCCAACCCTGATATTACTATTCGTATATAAAGCCCCTACAATATCACCTACATGTGCCTACTCAACCACTTCAGTCAGCAGTATTGGCACTACTGCGGGGGCCACATGACACCTGCTCTGAATTTTAAGAATTCAATCATTTGGTGTAGCAGAGCCAACACTTTGGGACTCCCTGCACAATGCATGCAAGGATATCAGGAATGGTGCTTGCTAGCATGCCTGCCCCTATCCCTATCCACACTTTGGCCTATAGCGTTGTACACATACTGTTGCTTACTGGACTGGGCTTGCCTACGTATCCCTTAATAACTGCTCAGGTCCCAGCGAAATAACCAAGGCTTTGTTTTCCATGTAACCAAGAAAAATAAGAGTGTGTCGAGTTAATGTGTATTGTGCAATAGGCCACATATATTTTGCTGTCTGCAGCGTGCATATCTCATATGGCTCTTTTCAGTGCTTTTTTCTGGGGGGACGTGGGGGGACACATACCCCTAAACATTTTGTAAATCTAAGTTTGGCCAGATTGCGGGGCAATATTTCAATGAGAGTAGGAAAATGAGAGTACCCCTAAACATTTTTTAAAGAAAAAAAGCACTGGCTCTTTGACTGGGAATTAGCTGTTCTTGCAATACGTTAAAACCCCAAAGCGATCTTCATATGATAGCAACAAAGATTGGTGGAAATTATGATGTTATTACCACCACAGGAGTACATTATGGCAAACCTTTAGAAGACAAAAATGCTTCAAGACATCATTTTTGTACCTATTATATTTCTAGAGATGGTGAGACCAATTCATCTCATGGCTAAATGATAATCAGTCAGCCCCCAAGTGATGCATTGGTGGCAATAAAAGCTCCTCTGATGCCAATGCACCCCATCTCCAGCCAGATGGCTCTTGATAGCCCTTCCTTTTCTCCTCATGGATCACGTTTTACACCATGGACTGTGCTACCTCTGAGGAGACAAGTGGAATGCTGATAACCCAGTGACAATGACATTCCCTGTGATTATTCTTTTACTTTGAGGTGGGTACTTGGGCCTACTTGATATGCCATTATAATCTGATTACTTTATCATTTATTCTCTCAAAACTCTGAGGTTGTCTAGAATACTTAACCAACCAATCTGAACATTCAAAATAGTTGCATAGAATCATAGAATAGAATCATAGAGTTGGAATAGACCACAAGGGCCATTGAGTCCAACCCCCTGCCAAGCAGGAAACACCATCAGAGCACTCCTGACATATGGTTGTCAAGCCTCTGCTTAAAGACCTCCAAAGTAGGAGACTCCACCACACTCCTTGGCAGCAAATTCCACTGTCGAACAGCTCTTACTGTCAGGAAGTTCTTCCTAATGTTTAGGTGGAATCTTCTTTCTTGTAGTTTGGATCCATTGCTCCGTGTCCGCTTCTCTGGAGCAGCAGAAAACAACCTTTCTCCCTCCTCTATGTGACATCCTTTTATATATTTGAACATGGCTATCATATCACCCCTTAACCTCCTCTTCTCCAGGCTAAACATGCCCAGCTCCCTTAGCCGTTCCTCATAAGGCATCGTTTCCAGGCCTTTGACCATTTTGGTTGGTTTCCAGGCCTTTGACCTGGAATTCTGGTTGGACACGTTCCAGTTTGTCAGTGTCCTTCTTGAACTGTGGTGCCCAGAACTGGACACAGTACTCCAGGTGAGGTCTGACCAGAGCAGAATACAGTGGCACTATTACTTCCCTTGATATAGATGCTATACTCCTATTCATGCAGCCCAGAATTGCATTGGCTTTTTTAGCTGCCGCATCACACTGTTGGCTCATGTCAAGTTTGTGGTCAACCAAGACTCCTAGATCCTTTTCACATGTACTGCTCTCAAGCCAGGTGTCACCCATCTTGTATTTGTGCCTCTCATTTTTTTTGCCCAAGTGCAATACTTTACATTTCTCCCTGTTAAAGTTCATCTTGTTTGTTTTGGCCCAGTTCTCTAATCTGTCAAGGTCGTTTTGAAGTGTGATCCTGTCCTCTGGGGTGTTAGCCACCCCTCCCAGTTTGGTGTCATCTGCAAATTTGATCAGGATGCCCTTGAGTCCATCATCCAAGTCATTGATAAAGATGTTGAATAAGACCGGGCCCAAGACAGAACCCTGTGGCACCCCACTAGTCACTCTTCTCCAGGATGAAGAGGAACCATTGATGAGCACCCTTTGGGTTCGGTCAGTCAGCCAGTTACAAATCCACTGAGTGGTAGCATAGTCAAGACCGCATTTTACCAGCTTCTTTACAAGAATATCATGGGGCACTATTGGAAATGCATCATGCCAGAAAGCAAGTAGAGAACTCATGCCTGAGTGCTTTCTGTTTAAAAAAAAAGAAAAGAGGAAAAAAGGGGGGAAGGAGGAAAAACCCTCCATAGCCATAGAAATTTGGTACATCAACAAAAGGTTTGAGCCAGAACTTTTCTCTGCAGTGTGCTGAGATATATTAAGATGGCAGAGCTTTTGACCAAATTGTCCACCATCTGTAGTCAGTGACACTGGCCACAAAGGGCTGTGCCACATGAGATAACATCTGCTGTGATAACATTTTAGGCTGTTTCAGTCATCTATGCTCTCTCAGGATAATTTTACTGCCTCCTGTGCTTTGCAGTGCAAGCCCTGAAAGACATTTATTAAGGAATACTAAGAGAAAAAATGCCTATGCATATGCATGTGTGTCTGGTATGAATGCATGTAGGAAAGTATAGGCTTAATCTACTTTTTAAAGTATTGATGTGCACTGAATGTTCCAATATATGTCTAATTTGGAAAGTGCTTGTACTTTCATAATAATTTAAGCAAGAGTAGGGTTCAAACTTGCCTACCTCACACTCATCATAAATTCCCCAAATGGAATGAAACATCTGTGGAGTTATATTCTCAAAAGATGAAAAAGGCTTTTTTTCCCCGCTAGAAAAAGAGGTGCTTGAACTTCTTGACCCTTTTTTAGGGGGAGCACCCACCCAAAGTTATTGAGCTTTTTTAAGGGAGAGGACTTCTCTTCTTCACCCACTCACCACACCGCCACACCCAAAAAATATACATTGGAGAGCACCATTCCACCCCCTACCTCTGTCCCGCAGCTGCAAGTGATGTGTCAGGGAATGGCACTGCAACGCTACAGAGGTGACAGAACGCACCAAAGAGGTACCAGAACTCAGTTCTGATGACTTCTGGCTCCAAAAAAGCCCTGCTCAATATTAGAGTGGGCAGAGATAAATTGTTCCAGGTTATCTATTCTTCATGAATTGTCTTAAGCTTCTGCCCTCCTGTTATGTTTGTTAGATACTGTCAGGGAACTGCCATCGGAGGAACAGGTGGGGAAAGGGCTCACGGAGGCTGGGAGGGACTCAGCAGCTGAAGCAGGGACCAGCAGGGGGAGAGGTGAGTCTCTGGTGGAAAGTCTCATGGAGGCTGAGAGAGACTCAGCAGCTAAAGCAGGAACCAGCAGGGAAAGAGGTGGATCTCTGAGGGAAAGCGAGCAAGAGGGAGGGCTCAGGGACACGTCCAGCGAGAACAGTGGGGAGGTGTCTGAAGCCCCCATAGGGAGACCCATTCCTCGCCGGAAGCTGTCACGCCGCGAGTCCAGAAGACGTGTTTCCGTTAAGGAGCTTTTATGCTGGAAACGATTCCGAAAACAACCACTGTCGGAATCTGCAAGTGACTAGAGCAGACATGTCTGAGGAGCTCCGTCACAGACAGAGGTTTGTGGATGTGCACAAACTCTGAGGGACTACGATTTTACGCACAAGCAGCTCATCATCCCATCACAGATACACTGTTTACTTTCTTACCATTTGTAGTACTTAGTGGGGAATACTGAATGTTCAAGTAGCAATGGAGCATGACATCTTTTTGAATTGCAATGTATCTGATTACTTGCTTTGGTACCAGATCTAATGACGATTTTTATTTTTATTTATTAAATTTGTTAATTGCTTTATCTTGCCCAAGACTATCCAAAGCAATTTACAACCAAATTGAATTGGTTCAATTATTGAACATCCTAGTAGCCGTGAACAAGGTTTATATGTAAACACTGAAAATATACAAATATGTAATATCTATCTATCTAGGAAAAAATCACTCAAAAGGCCAGTTCCCTGCACAGTCATGCTCTGGTGTGACTAAGGAACAGAATCCAATACAGAACTATGCTGATAGGTGTAGGATTGATTCTCACTAACTGGGGGTCCTGGGGAGCCAATGGCACGTTCACTCCCCATCAATAGGCTTTTCCTGACTGCCCCTCTTGTCGTCGTCCCCAATGAACGGTTCCTGTTATCTCCTGTGTAAAAGGATAAAATGCTATATTTGCAACATTGCTTCAATAAGAGCAAAACTTATATTTCACTCATGACACTATATGGCTTCACTGAGCTGGCAATAACTGAGAAGAGGGAGGGAAGATGTCTCTACACTGCATCAATATACAAAAACTTCCTCCACACACTGCTCTCATAGTGTTATATGTACAAATATGTGTATGGGTTAGTCTATCATAAAACAGGCTTGAGGACCAAGAAAGGGAAGTTGTTGTGGTATTTCCTTTTACAGGGTTTTATCTGAACAGGTTCCAATTTTGAATGTTTGTACCTGGTTTTGGCTAACAAAAGAGTCTGGGAATTTTGATAGTGCCCCAAACACCATTTTAAGGACCTCTGGAATGGTGAGACTTGAGGGACCTCTATATCAATGCCAAGGCTGCCTTGTTTGAGACAGCTTAGACCTTCACAACTGCCCTGACACAACATGAGGCAGTCCTAATATGCCACCAATACAAGTACTCCCAACTTGGTATTGTCAACTTGGAAGGAGGATTGTGGCCTGATTGTGGGTTGTTTTAAACTCCCCTGCAATGATCAGCTCATTTTCTGGTGAGATCTCATAGATATTTCTATACACAGCGATAGTGGACCTATTAAAATGGTCCCATCCCTGAAACCTAATGGAATCTAAGGATTCCTTAGTCCTTTGGGACAGCTGGTGCTTTTGTTGATGCTCTAGTTGCTCTGTGGGATTCAGAAATGACTTGAGGAATAGACGAAGTCCTATGAGGAAGGGTTGAAAAAGCTGAATATGCTTAGTTTGTACAACAGATGCTACGATAGCCATTTTCAGATATTTGAAGGACTGTCACATAGATGATGGAGAAAATTTGTTTCTACCAAGGGTAAGACACAATCCAACAAGTTCAAATTACGCAAAATAGAGTTTTGACTAAATATTAGGAAAAACCTCTTGCACACTATAATCAGAGCTGGTTTGGAGTTTCAACTGGTTTGGGTCCATCACTGACTTGGCCAACTAAGAGACATATATGTCTCGCTGTGACATTTTAGCTAAATATTTTGAGAGCAAAATCATTGTCCCCCCCCCCACTTAACTTAGATGCCACTATTGAAACAAATGTACACAGAGCATCATGCAGTTTGTTGGTTGAATTTCAATTCCTGCAACCTTAGGATGCTAAGAAATGTGAGGGTCTCCTCAACTTTATCCACCTTGACTTATAACATTGAGAAAGGAGGAAATGGCTGGGTCCAGAAGGTAGAAAATGCCTCATTAAAAAGGGATACCAGCTACCATAAAGGAGATGGTTGCAAGATTACTCATAAAAGAAACAACCGCCAGCAGATCACTAACATCCCCTTCCTAGGTGCCATGTTCTTAACTTACATCCCCTTCACAGATACCAAGTAGACTTATCACAGCAAGCACAGGACTACTTGCAATATATCAGTATTCCTTACACACATACACACTGTGCTCATCTAGATATAAACATGTGTTTTGTATTTGGGAAGGAGTTTTCCAAAAGAATTTAGTGGGACTTGGAGACCTTATGAAGTGGCTTGTTCACAATGCTTGCCTGTTTATGGGCCTTGTGTATAAACAGTGCCTCAGTGAAGGTTTGCTCAGAAGCCCACATGAACTACTCTGGTTTGTTGTGGGGTTTGTTTTATTTTTGAAGAAGAAGAGTGAGATAAAAGGATTGCAAGCAAATTGACAAATAAATAAATAAATAAATAAATAACAATATGGTAAAAAACCTCTCACAGCTGTGTGCACTTAAGAATGTCAATGCAAGATAAAAAGCATAACGAAGGCCGGCCCTGCCATTAGGAAGAATGAGACGACTGTCTCAGGTGGCAGATACTAGGGGAGGAGGGGAAATGGTGTGGGGTGGTGGGAACAGAGCTATGTATGTTATGCAACCTAACCAGGGCCCATTCTAAAGCTATCCCGAGGACCTTTGATACTGTGGAAGAATTTTGGTGTAAAATTCATCCCCCTCCTGCGCATACGCCAGCCAGCTTCTGGAAATTAGGTGACACCATCTTGTCCTTTGCCTCAGGCCACAAAATGGCCAGGGCTATCCCTGAAGAAGTATTTTTAAACTGGAAGCATGCTTTAATGAATGTAGGTTTTTAATTAACATACAAGACCCAGGAAATTCAAAAGGCACCATTAGTGTCATCTGTGCACAGTGGTTGTGGTGGTGGTGGTGGGAATGTCCCTGTAGACTTAACAAGTTGACTTTGTAGGGGTCACACAGAGGCTTCTTACCTAATGGCCTGTTATTGAAATCCTCCTCACAGAGCTCTCACAAACCTCAATGTAAAAAAAGGGGGGGATTATTCACATGCATGTGTTGTGCCTCCTAAAATGCAATTATTTAAATATTAATAATAAAACAACATAAATAACATTATGTTGGAATTGCCAATGCTGCCACTTGGACAGGGCCTGGAGACAGAGTCCTCTGATCACATGCAGAGCGCAGAACAGATCATGTGGTGGGGCAAGGGGCAAGCAGAGTCTAACACAAAAACAGGACATTCATGTAAGGTGAACAGCTAAAACAGAACAGCTGAAAGAGAAAGGACAACCCATGCTTTTCTGGCAATTGGTGTCAAAGCAAAAAATAAATAAAAGGCAAAGTTGGGAAGGGTTTTGTTGATTTTCGGGTTGGGTGGCAACTCTGAATATGGTGACAGGTCACCTCCCTTGTCTTCCTGATGGGCAAATCAAAAAAATGCTTGCCTTTCTTTTTTTATCTTCTAGTAGTTCAACTGCATAGTAGTGTTACAGCAGAACCTCCAAGTGTCCCTATTTTCAGGGACGTCCCTGATTTAGAGAAGCCGTCCTGGTTTCTGATTTGATCCTGGAAGGTCCCACTTTTCCTTAGGACACCCCTATTTTCACTGGAGAAATGTTGGCTGGTATGGAGTTGTTCAACTCCAGAGCTGTCTGAAGGCAATCCTGTACAGGGAAGTTTTTTAAAATGTTTAATGTTTTATTATGTTTTTATATATGTTGGAAGCTGCTAGGGCAACCCAGTAAGATGCGTAGGGTCAAACCAGCATTATGGAATGGGACATCCCTATTTTCATCAGAGAAATGTTGGAGGGTATGTTATAGTCAGAGAGCACATTTCGCAGGAAGGCCTGTGAGGCTACCTTCCATCTTAACTTTATCTAAAGTATCAACATAGTTATTTGCCCAGGCTGTTGGCTTTTTCACAATTAAGCATTGAGTCATTCTCTCTACATCTGTTCCGTTCTTGATATCAATAATTGTGTTTTATCGCTTGCTTGTTTTATGTGCTGATTTTATAAGTATTTAATCATAAACTAACATCGGTACTTTTAGAAGGAATGCAGTCTAGAAATTTTGTAAAATAATTAGAAATGTATTCTCATTATTTAATTTTATTCAGCGCTTTTAGAATGTGAGAGAATAATCAATAAAGGTACACATAGGGGGCCATTAGTCCTTCTGCCAGCTTCACAGAGGGATTCTCTCCCATGTTTACTGTTTTTTATAAACAGAACTACTGGCTTCTGGGGCATTGTGTAAATAATAATTACCCAGCACAACACTGATTTCAACAGCCCTGTGGCTGAATCACATCTTCCTCACCGTCCAATCTGCATTTGGGTTCTATTTGTAACTACTGGGTTGTATGAAGTGATCATAAACTGACTTTCAGTGCTTTCTACCTGTCCTTGATAGACCCACCCAGGATTTCTGAAAAAGGCAGCCACTAACAACAACAACAACCATTTTTTTAATCTGCTAATTAGTGCCCAGGGCATTTTGTGTAAAAAATATGACAAGCAATTCAGATTAATAAACCATCATAAACTGATTATTAGAAAGTGAAAAAGTGGACAGGAATGAGAAAAGATGGACCAAGGAGAAAGAGCAGTAGATTTTCTAACAGAACCTAGAGAATAATAGCCTTTTGTGTGCTTTTATTAATGGGGAAGGGCAAGAATCAGATGCAAGTTTCCATCTTTGAGATAAACCACAATGGCTGGACATGCCTCTTCTGATATGACAGTGGACCTGGTGTATGAGCATAGAAATCATCAGAGGAAGATCCCAGGAGTTGAACTCAAATGGAACCACGATCTATAGCATCTTTACTATTGTTTTTATTTAAAATACAATTTATGGAAGCATTAACCCAATACAAAATTGCAGCCTTCCTTTAAATTTGAATTTCATTTACCTTATTTTACTGGTTAATAACACAGCCAGCAACTCAGCTTAGCCTGAATAATTTGAACTTATAAACTTCATAACTTCATTTGCCTGAATGACACTAAATGGTCCCGTTATTTTGCATGAAATAGCAAATAGTTCCAGTCATAATTCCCATAGTTAGTGCTCAGGAACAAAAGAATTGGTATTCAACTAAGTTTTCCTCAGTTTTACTCAGAGTAGACCTGTTGAAAGTAATGGCCCTAATTTAGGCGTGGGCCTACTGTGAGTAAAACATAGCAGATACCTCCCAATTTTCGTGTGCTGCATTTGTGTTTCTCAAAAAGCAGCTTCAGGTGGCTGCCTCAGTCTGGCTCATGGGCGGGCCAGCACTGTTCACAACCTCTATGAACTTTGTAATATGAAAGCAGCAACCTTTTTACACCAGGCTACTTTGGAATGAGATTCTTCCCTAGGGCTAGAATAGGTTTTCTACTTTGTCTTCCCATTAGCAGCTTTGCTGGGCTAATCACCGGTGTTGACATGTAGCTTAAAAGAACAGTGGGTAGTTCATTCTGTATAAATATGTTCTTCTGCTCTCTGCCTCATCGCTTACTTGAAGATAGTAACGAGGGCTAGTGGCAGTAGCAGACAGTTCTACATGCCTAAATGCTAATATCACACTCCTTTATGAGTTGTGCATAGTGTTTTTCTGCTTTGGTAGGAGTTCTGGAGCAGAATGTGATTGGCATCCATTCTGAACCATGCAGCTGTAGTAGCACTTCACCTATTGCATGGCTCCTTCTATCAGCACCAACTTAATGGGACCTTATTGGCATCATTAAACTATATGATTGGGCCATTGACGATTATGCCCTTTATCTTTGTAAAGCCAATGTCTTGATCTGGTCCTCAAAGCCAGGCCATGGTGGATATTGCAATGGGTTTATTGATTGCACTTTTGTTAATATATCTTGCAAATATCAACCTAGACTTAGATCAAGGGTTCCCAAACTGTAGTCTTCGTACCACCAGTGGACTCCAACTGTCATTCAGGTTGTCAGCAGCCTGTCTGCAGAGCTGTGGTTGAAGACAGGCAATGGCACACCCATCACATAGATTACTCATATTGATTTTTAATTGTATTTTATTGCTTCTTTTATTTCTTATATTGTATATGACTGCATTACAATTTGAATTCTTTGGAACTGCAATTGCTACATCAGGCAAAGAAATTATTAAGTGGTCCACCAAGACCCTCAGCAGTTTTCAAGTGGTTTGTGTGACGAACCACAGACTGAGGTAGTTCCCCATTCCTCATAAAACAGGTGGATTAGTATCTGGTATGACATATGTTAACAAAATTACTTTTTTTAAAAAAAACATTTGCTGCCCTGTGCCCCTTTACAGGGCAAACCCCTCTAATGTTTCATATATTGTGCATGCTATCTGAAAACAGCATGCAGAGTGCTTTTCAAATTGCTGGATTTTCTTTTCTGGACTTTCTTTTGTGATGACCCTGCAGAGAGACTTGAGGAATTAATTTGTCCTTTTCAAAATGGCTACTGCTGGTTCTAAGGTTTTGTGGTGTAGAAATTGCCTCTTCCAAGTCACTCTGACGTTGTCTCTGCTCCCTGTTCTGGGTTTTTATCAACACTGATTGTTTTGCCACCACTGTGGCTTTGTGAAGAGCTAAGAGTTCTTTATTAGCTGCATTTTTTTCCTAGAGCACCCTTTGTTTGGAATTCCAAGAACTGTTCTATCTCTAAGATGCTTCTCCTTTTTATCAGAAAACTCACAGTGTTCATACAAGGCTGGCCCTAACAAATGACTCAATAAGATATCCCTTGGCTTCTGAGCTCTTTGATAGAAGCAGATCCTCTCATAAACCACATTCCCCCCTGGAGATGAAATGGGCCTCAGACTTGACACAGACTCTCTCAGAGTTGTGCTTGTGGTCCTCTTCTGCTTCTTTCGCATGACATAAAGTACCAAGCTTACCTGCATTATTCATTTTTCCTTGTGGAGGTTTATGGCCTGGCAGAAGCAAGCAATTATTTCCTTCCATTTAGAATGTACTACTAAAGGTGAAGGTTTCAGATGCAAGGAACTGTGCCCTTTTCTTTGTCACATTAGGAATTTGTAGCTTTATAAACTTTACTTCTGACACCAAGGCTTTCATACCATTAGAAAGCTAGACAAGAAAGTTACTGTTTCCTACAATCTAGCACATAACCTAGTGACTAAATCAGGGGTCATCAAACTTTTTCCGCAGGGGGCCGGTCCACTGTCCCTCAGACCTTGTGGAGGGCCGGACTATTTTTTTTAATAAAAAAAACAAATTCCTGATGATCAAGGTGTCTCCCCTGCCAGGTAAATATTAAAAAAACGAATTCCTGTGCACACTGCAAGGGGGGCAAGTAGTCCTCCCCCCCCCAGCCACCTTCTCGGTTTGCCGCCTGCCTCATTCACCAAAGGGCTGGCGGTGGTGGCGCAAAACTGGCTTCCTCCCTGCCTAGAGAAAGAAGGCGCTGCGCTTACCTTCCCAGGGGCTGCCACCACCATCACCACCGCTCCTTCTCGTGAAGCGGGTAGGCAGAGAGAGCTCATCCTTGCCACTCTCTGGCTCACAGGAGCACTAGGGCAGTGGCAGCAGAAGAGGCCGAGCAGTGGCAGCTCTGTCAATCAAGCGCGTGCCTGGTTTACCTCAGTGTGGCGTGGGGACATCTCTGCCAATCAAACGCCACTGAGGTAAATCAGGTGCGGTGTTTGATTGGCAGAGCCGTCGCCACTCAGCCTTGTCCTCCCGTTGCCATCACCGGGAGTCTCGGCTTTGCGGCAGGTTCCGGCTTCGCGGCACGGGCTGGATTTAGGACCCTGGTGGGCCTGATCCAGCTCAGGGGCCATAGTTTGCAAACCCCTGGACTAAATCGTATAACGACATGATCCACACACTTTTCATGTTCATTTGAGGAAAATAAAAGAAGAGCCTAAAGTATATCCTTAAGTAGGAATGATTTTGCACTTATTGTGTGTATATACAATGTGTGTGTATTCTCTCATGAGATTTTCTAATAATAATAATAATAATAATAATAATAATAATAATAATAATAATTTAATTTCTATACCACTTTGTATTTTTAAGAAAAGAATCTCAAAGCATAAAATGAAACAATCCGGAATAAAACATTACTGAAAAAAGTCAAATATAAAGTAGACATTCAATGCAACATAATTAACAGAAAACTAAAATATTATCTTAAAAGACTTCAAAATTAAAACATTACAAAGGTGGCCAACTACAGGACGGACATTTAATTCAGCAAAGTTAGTGAACAATGAAAATTTTATCTTAAAGAGTTCAAAAGAAAACATTACCAAAAGAGGCCAAATAAAAATGCACATTTAAAACAACATAATTAACAAGAGAATA
This sequence comes from Podarcis vaucheri, assembly GCF_965113315.1. Lineage (NCBI taxonomy): Eukaryota > Metazoa > Chordata > Lepidosauria > Squamata > Lacertidae > Podarcis > Podarcis vaucheri. Next base: position 55,183,751 of record NC_138759.1, on the reverse strand, counting down.
AGATATTATCATAGAACATATCTGCTGCTGTTGCTGCCAATCCTGCCAATAGGGTTTCATGGCAGGCTGTAGCTGTGGAAGCTCAGGCTGATAGGGTCTGCACTAAGAGACAGCAAATATGGTCTCTGTTACAATATCATTTGATCACGTGGGATTGTGGACTAACTACATACATTTTGGCAAGCTGATTGGTTGTGTTGATGCCAATAGGATTCTGAACATATGCAAGATGAACAGAATTTGGCTCTGCAGTTTATATAATGTAGATAGCTAAATATTTGATGGTTTGAATGGTGCTTGGATTTTCAAAGCCACTTAAACAATTGAGCTTTCTATTAACACCTGTATCATTAATATCTGTATATCGTGTATATTTACTATTCTGCTGGGAGCCACCCAGAGTGGGCTTTCATCTTTATTTTGTCCTATATTGAAATTTCTAGTTATACACTCTGGTTTTCCATATCAAATTTTATGATTTGATACAATATTAAAAATATTTTCATGTTTTCTTCCCATAAACAAATTCCAAATTAGCTCCTTTTCTAATTTAATTTTTTAAAGCCAAATCTGGCTGCCATTCTGCTAAGAATAACAGTTTGAAGCTAGTAGTAAATTTAAATATAACATGTAAGTACGATGGTTTTAAAGTAATGGTAAGTTTGGATACAACGTTTAAGTACAGAAATAATGTAGTTTCAAATATACAGTGATATGGTACAAAGGTACATGAAATACCAGTGCACAACAATTGTTTTATACAAGTCTCAATGGCAGTCAAATTTGGCTGCCAACCTGGTATATGCATAACATTAATTACTCTGAAGGAGCTTTCCATGTACATAATCAAGCTATTTTATTAACAGGTTGAGTTTTAAGCAGCTTGATGTTTTGGTAAACAAAATAATTTGACTGAAGGATGTTGCACAGATATAGGCATAAGATTCCAGAAATAGATGGTTAGTCCTGAAACAGGCTCCCCAAAGCAGGAAATATTTTTATTACTTGGTATTTAGTATTTAGAGTGAGAGTAGTAAACAAACTATCTTATTACCAGGCTGAGTTTTAAACAACTTTTTGTTTTTTTGTAAACACAAAATAATTTGACTGAAGGATGTTGCGGTATTAAAATGGAAGCCATCCATTCTGAACTGACTTTTTCTCACTCCTGCCTCTTCCTTTTTATTCCAGTTCTTCCTTCCCCTTCCTCGGCCCTTTACTTCCCTCCCCTTGTCCTAGTTCATTCTCAATATCCATTGACAATGTCGCTAATCTACCCTGTAAGACAGGAATGAGTCTTTGTTCTCTCTTTGCCTTTTCTCTCTCCTAACACACACACACACACACACACGTGTGTGTGTGTGTGTGTGTGAGAGAGAGAGAGAGAGAGAGGTTTACTTATAATCAAGTGGTGTGTGTGTGTGTTTGTGTGTGTGTGTATATATATATATATATGAATGATATTTAGTCCATCTAGCTTCTCCCTTTACAGCATCGCTAGTGCTAGTAATCTCACACTTTGTCTATTGTCACTGTATTCTCTCTGGTTTGTACTGTCTCACCTTTGTATAGGAGTCTACTGCTGAAGTAAACGAAGCTCTTTTACTGCCCTGATCATGTGACATCCTTCCTTATCTCCTCATGCTAATGACTTTTCCATTCACAGTTCCAGTAGAATCTCATCCCCATCTCTCTGCTCTTAACCATCCCTGCCTATCACCATTGCTCTTCCAGCCCTACCACCCTTGGCTATGCAGCTTATGCTTCTCTCCCAAATAACACAACTCTTTCTCTCTTGCTCCCCCTTAATCTTGGAACATAACCTAGAACATCTATGTGGTGCTAATTTCCTCTTCAAAACCCACCTTTTCGGTGAATCCTTTGACACAGTCCCCTCCTCTCCCTGCTGCAACTGAGCCTAATTCACTGTAACTGAAATTGTACATATTTGCTCCTTGTTTATCTCTACTCCCATTTACCACCTTCTTCTCTGTTGTCTCCCTTGTCAGATTATAGATTGTAAGCCCTCTGAAAAAGTGACCTATCCTGTTCTACTCTGTAAAATGCCATGCAGATGGATGGTACTGTACTACATAAATAATAGTAACTGTCTTTGTTGTGACCTGAACATGCATTTGCCCAATTGATCTGGAAGTAGGTGAAGTCGCCCATTCTTACAACACTTTCTCTTTAGCCACCTCCCTGATTTATTTCTCCATCTCACAGTCATCATTTTGGTCAAATAGCCATAGTACATCCCTTGTTCTAAATTACGGTACTTTTCATGCCTGGTATTGTTACCTGCAGCAATTCTGTGGAAGAGTTTCTTCCACTTTGTTGAACTGAATCCCCTGTTTGACACAGTCTCTAATGTGCCCTTTTCTGCCCTTTCAACAGAGTTCATACCCACCGACAACTGTGTCTCACTGTTGTTCTCCATTCCATCAGGTTTCTGATATGCCCACTATGTTGTTGTTTAGCACCAAGCACTCCAGGTTCCCCCATCTTGGCTCAGAGGCTTCTAGTATTAACATATAAAACCTCTATTCGTTGTTCAATAGGGAGTTCCTGTCTCCTGAAGGCTCATGATGATGTAGTCCTACTGTTGAAGCTGAGCAAGTCTGGACTTGTAAGCTATCTGGGTAGGATACATCTTGGGAACCATGTGTAAGCCACTCTGAACTTCTTAGAGGAAGAGCCAGGGTATAATAAACACCTGTACCTCTAGGTGGTCTGGCTTCTACACTGAGAACAGCAGAGGTACAATAAAACAGAATGGTTAGCAGAAGCAAGCATGGGTATGTTAACAGCAAATATTGAAGAGCCAAACTAATTTCCTTATCTATCAGCACAATTTGAAATGTGTCAGATATTTTTCTCTGTCCATCCATGGTTGAGTTTCTTTTGCTTGTAATAGTGATTTCATTTACCAATATAAAAGCTGAGTGGTTAGAGGTAAGCAGACTTTCCAACAAGAGGCAGCAATTCCACCAGCCCTGCATCAGAGAGAACTCCTATATCTCAAGGTCCTGCAGTTTCAGACACAACATAGCTCTCTTGCTCCTCAATTCAAATGATGTACTCCAAACTGTTCCCAGCTGCTCTCCACATGTTTAATGAGCATGTAGAAGGCAGGTAGAGGCAAGCTTCACCCTTGCCATCTGCCTTCTGAAACATACACCTGCAACATACATGCAATGGCAAGGTTCCGTGTCATTGGGTATGGTGATTGTGGGCGAATACCTACCAGGTGGCTACAATCAAGAGGGCCAAATTTACAAATACACATAGCAGTTTCAGCAAGGCCTTCAATAATGGCAAATTGCAAAAATGTGGCTTAGACTATGCTGTATTACATCACCCAGCTGCTTGAAAACCTGTATGTTCAGGTCCAGCTGTCTGAAAATCTGCATTTGCTTAACATAGGGTTGCCATATGTCCAGAATTTCCCAGACATAACTGGGATTTGGCTGTCAGAAACAGTGTCTGGGCGGAAATCACTTGAATTTCTGGGAAAATACGGATGCATGGCAATCAGTGTCGGAAGTGTAGATTTTGGCAACTTTCCTTAAAAATAGCTCAAAAACTTTTTTGAAAAAAGATTTTGCAAAAAAAAAAATAATTGCCAAAAAACTCAACAAATTTTGTGTTTGGATTTTCACTTTTTGAAATGCGGCAACCCTAAGCTTAACACTACCAAGAGGAATGAAAGAATCAATGGAAGGTGGCTAACAAGTGGGGTTTAGCAGGATCTGTCCAGGATCTAGTGGTGTTCAACATTTTCCTTAATGACTTGTTGCTAATCCTATGAGCTGCTGTGTGTCTGAGCTGCTACAATCAGGTCCCAGCACTGGCAGGAGGCCACAGTTGGCACTCTTGTGACAACCTTAGGATCCTGCAAAGCAGCAGAAGCTATCCCTTCCTCACTGCTTCTTGCATGCCTGTCCCAACTACTACTCTGTGGTCTTGAACAATTTCCTCCCCTCAAGACATTGGGCAGTGCTGGGAATAAAAGTGTTAGGAACCTGGCTAACCACACTAAATGACATTAAAGCAGCAATACACAAATGGCTTTCCTTGTAGCAATAATAGGAGGTTCTCCTGGCAGGGTTAGCCATCTGCATCTTTGCGATTGCACAATTGCACAATCCAAGTATTAAACATATATAGATGGGGAGTGGAAATCAGTGGAAAACTATTTAGGCTACAGCAACTTTGAGAGGACTATGAGATTACAGTATCTCAACAGTGTGCCACAAAAAATAAAAGTAAAAAAATGCCTCTGTAAAATTAATGCCATCCACTTGGGGTAGCGTTTAGAGAAGGAATTTAGGATTCGGGGAAGAAAAGCAGCAAGATACAGACATATACATGACATGTGTAAAAGGCAGAAGGAACTGGGAAAGTATCACAAAAGTATAATGCTTGAAACCTCATCACTTGCACCTGATCAATTGGCTCCATTGAAAAGCATTGTCTCTAAGGTGAAGTTGTGTTTGATGGCTTTTTAGCTGGTTCATTCACACATGAAAAGTGGTTGATATACTAAAGAGATGAGCTATCATCTGTGTACTTATCAAAAGATGATGGTGGGGGGAAAACATTACAATTTTATGCAATACATTGAGATCTTCCACAAAGCCTTTCTTTCATAAAGTAGAGAGAGGGCAACTAATCACAATGTCACTTGAGGCAGGGCAAGAAAAAATGGCTTGTATGTGGACTCACTTTTCCAGAAATGGAGGGGCTTCTTCCATTTGCGGATGTGTCTTTGATTCAGAAGGGAGCTCCTGCTGTTAGAAGGGATGAGAGACAACTTTCACCCATTTCGCCCCACCCAGGAGCAACCTCCAATGCTCCCAACTCCACTACAGCAGATTTTGGGGGATATGGGGGGTTGCTGCGGGGAGGGGAGATCAGCAAAATTACTGCCTCCTTTCCTCCAAAAGAAGCATGCCATGAACGGAACTCTATTCACAGGAAGTTTAGATCCTCACCAAAAAAAGATGCAGCAAAGAAGACTGAATGTGGAATATCAGAAATTACTGCCTAACTGGAAGGATAATAGGTTAACAAACTGTATTGCCCTAAAATGGCTATGCTGCTTCTCTGGGGATGATTTTAAGTTTATAGAATTCTTCTATTACAGAGATGGTGGAGTGAATTACTCTTAAGTCACATTCCAATTTTCTAGTCCCATTGTCTGGCAAATGTACAGTTTATGGATCCATTGCAGAAACTGACAGCAGACTTCTATTATACAGTCTATGCAAACTGACCCTGATTTCTGCCTTTGGCATATTTTTACCTCTGATCTAGATAACTTAAGAGATAGAGACTCCAACTTCAGGTCACTCATTCAAGGCCAGTTATATATCCTATTATCTCAAACTGTCTGGTCTGTCCTCCACTATGCTCATGCCTTGCAACAGAGGTTAAAACAGATCCATGTTATGTCTTCTGCTCCTTTCTGGTAACACTGAATTACAGAATCGTGTATCGGAGGGGTCTTGGCGACCATTTAATCCAACTTCCTGTTCAATGCGTTAGTCTTACTGCTACTGCTCTAGTGGTATCCACTTAACAGTGCCAGATAAGCTTGCAGTGTTCTGACATTTTACATGTTATCATCATAGCATCTTGCAACATAGCTAAAATTTATAAGTACACTGAAGTATGACAATGGACATTATTTGTGCTTAAGTCAAATAAGGGAAACCATTTGTTACCTTTGTGCTTGGAATTGTAGCTCGGTGAGGTGTAAACTGCAGTTCTCAGGATACTTTGGGGGAAGCCATGTGCTTTAAATGCGCTTTAAAAGTATGGTGTGGGTGTTTCTTCAAAGTGGTGTGTAGGCCAGTCTCTGGAACACACAGACATTCCTATCCATCTTAAAAGGCAGCCAATTCAATATGTGGGGGGAAAGAAACATGATTTGATCTGTCTAGGAAGGTGTTTGAAGCAGGATTGGGGAAGGCAGAGCTTTATGTGCAAATTAGTTTACAAGTTCAGAGCAGGCAATAGTATCAGGCTGAGGATTGTGAAACCTGTATGGTTACCTTGTTGTTGTTGTTGTTTGGTCGCTTAGTCATGTCCAACCCTTTGTGACCCCATGGATCAGAGCATGCCAGGCACTCCTGTCTTCCACTGCCTCCCACAGTTTGGTCAAACTCATGTTGCTAGCTTCGAGAACACTGTCCAACCATCTCGTCCTCTGTCGTCCCCTTCTCCTTGTGACCTCAATCTTTCCCAACATCAGGGTCTTTTCCAGGGAGTCTTCTCTTCTCATGTGGTGGCCAAAGTATGGGATCCTCAGCTTCAGGATCTGTCCTTCCAGTAAGCACTCAGGGCTGATTTCCTTAAGCATGGATAGGTTTGATCTTCTTGCAGTCCATGGGACTCTCAAGAGTCTCCTCCAGCACCATAATTCAAAAGCATCAATTCTTCGGCGATCAGCCTTCTTTATGGTCCAGCTCTCACTTCCATACATCACTACTGGGAAAACCATAGCTTTAACTATACGGACCTTTGTTGGCAAGGTGATGCCTCTGCTTTTTAAGATGCTGTCTAGGTTTGTCATTGCTTTCCTCCCAAGAAGCAGGCGTCTTTTAATTTCATGACTGCTGTCACCATCATGGAGCCCAAGAAAGTAAAATCTCTCACTGCCTCCATTTCTTCCCCTTCTATTTGCCAGGAGGTGATGGGACCAATGGCCATGATCTTAGTTTTTTTTTTTAAATATTGAGCTTCATACCATATTTTGCGCTCTCCTCTTTCACCCTCATTAAGAGGTTCTTTAATTCCTCCTCGCTTTCTGTCATCAAAGTTGTGTCATCTGCATATCTGAGGTTGTTGATATTTCTTCTGGCAATCTTAATTCCGGCTTGGGATTCATCCAGCCCAGCCTTTCGCATGATGAATTCTGCATATAAGTTAAATAAGAAGGGAGTCAATATACAGCCTTGTCATACTCCTTTCCCAATTTTGAACCAATCAGTTGTTCCATATCCAGTTCTAACTGTAGCTTCTTGTCCCACATAGAGATTTCTCAGGAGACAGATGAGGTGACCAGGCACTCCCATTTCTTTAAGAACTTGCCATAGTTTGCTGTGGTCGAAACAGTCAAAGGCTTTTGCATAGCCTATGAAGCAGAAGTAGATGTCTTTCTGGAACTCTCTAGCTTTCTCCATAATCCAGCGGGTGTTTGCAATTTGGTCTCTTGTTCCTCTGCCCCTTCAAAATCCAGCTTGCACTTCTGGAAGTTCTCGATCCACATACTGCTTAAGCCTGCATTGTAGAATTTTAAGCATAACCTTGCTAGCATGTGAAATGAGCGCAATTGTGCGGCAGTTGGAGCATTCTTTGGCACTGCCCTTCTTTGCGATCTGTATGGTTACCTGCATATATCTAAAAACACTCTCCATCATGTCCAGGTCTCCATCATGAACTGTGCTTAACTAAGATCATTTTTCAAGATGCAAGACCAATATCTAGTATCATCCATATATCAATTTATCTTCTGGGGAAAGAGATGGCACTTTTATTGACAATGGCAATCCCCCTCCCCCCCCCACTGTCCTCCAATCTGGCCCTCTGCTGTACTCAGCACAGCCAAATTTAGTCAGGTCCACCCCACTCCTCTGCCCAAGTCTCAGTGATACATGCCATGTCGGCCCCTTCATTCTTTGCTTCCTGATCCATAAGAGCCCCCCCCCCAATTTTCTTATCCCATGACTGCTGAGTTTGCTTAGGAATCTTTGGTGAAGAACTAATAAATAAATCTGTACGGCAGAACTGAGCAAAGATCTCAGCGTAGCTAATGGGCAGGTTAGCCCTGATGGCAGCTACACTCTTATTCCCATACCAAATTCCAGATTTCCATCTTCAGATAAAATAACTTATGAAGAGAACATTGCTGGTTGTTCCTTCCTTGAATAAAAGTGAAAGAAATTTTTTTTTATAAGCACAAATTAGCATCTACTATATTTCTGTTCCTGTTGTTTTTGTGCTTTATTCTCAGTGTGCTCATCTGTGTCCTTCAGGAAAAAAAGGATATATATTCTGAAAATGAAAACCATCAGACAACCTTCTGGAAAGAAGAGACCTATTTTAGGTATGTCTGTGTGAATATTGTATGTATGCATGTTAACTGTTTGCTTTGTGGTTGCTGTTACTGTACACCAACCCTATTTCTTGATAGAGATAAGGTGCCTGAACATTTAGTTCAGAAAAATAAAATAAAAGAGACACGGGGAAATGTGTGTACAGTAACCCAAGCCTGCATCTGTGTAAGTTTGCCAGTGATTTCCAAACTGTGCTGTCTGAGAAATTGAAATGTGCTTTGGAAAATTAAGCCCCCTGTAGGATTTAGCTAACATCCTCTGCCTGTCAGAGCAGGTATGCCCCATGCAGTATTTACTCTCTCCTCTCTCTGCCAATTTTTGGATGGTGACATCATCCTGGGGGGAGGGGAAATGCCACCACCGGGATTTCCTGATGCAGCTCACATTACAGCTGATGGGCATGGGGAACCCCAGAAACATTAACATTGGCCTGGAAGCACAGGGTTAGGATTTGGCACCAAGAAGTAATATCAATTCCCCAGCCCAGTTGGGATGATGTTTGTCCATTATCCATGGCACTGATGAAGAAATGTTTATGTGTACGTACCTCCAATTTTAATTGAGAAAACTGTGCTTCAAGTGTTAAGTGTTTGTGAAACACTGGTCTATGTTATATTTGTGTACTAGTTCATTTGCTACTTTCCATAAACCTGTTAAGATATGTTGTCTGTCTAAATGCACCAGATAATGTATATTCCTGCATATATCAAAAGGCATTTGCCCAGGCATATATGCTTGTTTAATAGATTTACATACCACACTTCAAAAAGTATTTGCAGGGCAGTTTGAATAGAAATACACACACAATAAATCAGTAGTAAGCAATAAAAGAGCAGAGTAAAAAACAGCAACACAAAATTAAGATATATTGTGCTCAGTGGTCATTATTCACATATCCTCGGTTTTTTGCTTCATGTCCTTCATGGATAACCTTCTGTTTGTGCAAGCTCATGTTTACTGGATATGCTTCTGTTTGTCCTGCAAATGTAATCAAGATTGTAGATTTGTCTATGCTACTACCAGATCACCGTGCAATAGTGTGCTGAAGATGATTTATTGGGACTTGACCAGTGGCATCTACACTAAAAACACATGGGTATCTGGACAACACATAGTACAGTACTGTTTTAGTATATATTTAACTGGATTGATTTGCTAGCAATGAAGCAGTCAATGATGGCCAGCAAGTCCATGTTGATTTAAATGACTTAGCACCACAAATTTAATAAACTAACTTCAGATGCACTTCAAATAGATTTCTAGAGTACCTCTAGAATGTATACCAAATTTTACAATTCAATTTTCTCTGCTTTTAAGAGGGGCAAATCCTAAAGCATAGCAGACTAGAAAACTGTACAGAGGTAGGTAGAAACCTTTGAACAAACAGCTGGTTCACACATCTGTGCAATTTCTCTGTGCATGATGACTCAGTGCTGGACATGTGAGTTGACCCCACTAAAAAGCAGTGCTTCTGAGGTGATACATCATTTTTTATATTTCCCCTACACAGCCATTAATGAATTTATACAGTTGTTCATTACTCTGGTTTTGTAACATTTCTCAATGAAACAAAACCTTAAATTGGATGAATTAATAATGACTGACCAAGCATACTGGAGACATTAAAAACCACTGCATAAATAAAAGCTTGTTGTCAGGGTGGTGCACTCTCAGCTTGGCAAACCACAACTTGTGCTTTAGGAGATGGTGAAATATATCCATAGTGTGAGCTGTTAAGCAGACAACCCCCACTCTAATCTTGCTTCATCTACAAACTTCTTAGATGGTGTTCAGCAAACTACTCTTTCTCAGGAAAAGTTCCGCAGCATAGGAATGATACTACTACAAGACTGTAATAAAGATGGCCAAAGCAATATACACAAAATATTCTCAACATACATGCAAGTTTTATTCTTCTTATTTTATAGCTACACAATGGACAGTAATCTGGGTTTTTGTACTTAACATCCACGTTGGCAAAAGAATTTCTGCCTTTCCTTATAGCTAGAAAAAAAGGCAATTTTAATCAGAGGGACCCAATGCATGATTGATTTTGCTCCTACCTCACTTGGGTGAGTTAGATTTCTTTGTCTAAACCATGCCCATCAAGGAATTAATAATGGGTTGAAGTCATTTGATTCCTAATGCATGGTAAGTAAAGGGAGAAAGAAAGGATTGTTTGAGGTGGTTTGGTGGCAATGGTTCTTTGAACTGGTTTTACATCTGCCTAGCAACAGTGTTGTGTGAGTGGTGTGGTTTTTTTGTTTTGTTTTACACATATTACATTTAGCTCCTTAGTTGCTTTCCCATAGGTTACTGCAATTATCTCCGGAAAACACTGCAATCCGACATCTAAGGGTCAGAAATGCCATGACAGGTCTGCGATCAAATCCCTGTGTGTGTGATAATGTCTGCCCATTTTTTCAGAAGAGCCCTCCTGGATCAAACCAAAGGTCTGTGATCACTGTTCCAACAGTGACCAACTAATGTCTTTTGGAAGCTCACAAGCCGGAGAAGAGCACAGTAACTCTTCTGTTCAAGGTCCCCAGCAACTGGTACTCGAGGGAATACTGGAGTTAATATATAGCTATAGCAATTGATAGCCTTATTGTCCGTGAATCCCCTTTTAAATCCATCCAATCTGACGGCCATCACTACATCTTGTGTAGCAAATTCCAGAATTTACGGTAACTTACGGGCTGTGTCAAGAAGTACTTCATTTGGTCTATCCTGAAACTTCTGTCCCTCAGCTTTCATGTGAGATGGGGAGGAAGCTTCTCTTTTGTCTACTTTCTCTACCCTTATATCACACTTTTATCCCTCTATCCTATATTTTTGGAACCACATGTCTAAGTCTGTTATGGCAGATGTTTGATGCTCCCAGTGTATTACAGAACTAGACTTCTAACTGCATTGTTCTGAGTTAACACCATGGCGCGCTCTCTCTCTCTCTCTCTCTCTCTCACCCCTTAAGACTAAGCCGCCCAAAATTAAACAAGCCTCTAAGCCAAAACTGAACAAAAACAGGACAGTAAGAAAGATATAATTTTTTAAAAAAATTAAACACCTACATTTTAAATAAGTCCTTATTTTCAATATATTTTCAGTGGTATCTCATCCAGGCAGTTTTCTGAGTTAAATGGCCAGTCCTGTTGTTTCAGCAGCAGAGCTGCATCATGACCAAGCTCAGATTTTTTTGATTTCCTTGGTTTTCCAAAGAGTTTATTATTTTCACATACATACCCGCCATACACTTCATAGTCTGATAGGTGATTTTTGCGAGCCCCCTGGGCCTGCGCCCCTGGCAGGGGCCACTTTTGCCAACCCCTAGGTATGCCTCTGGCTTTATACAGACACAATCTAAAATGCTGCTACTGTCGCAGCTCCTTGACATCACTGGGAGAAATAGGTGAGTGCACAAGATGGCTGCCGGAATGCTTGTCATATTGTATCAAAGCGTGTTATGGACGATTGTTATGATCCAGCAGGTTGAGTGCGCAATGTGCTCCTTGTGCAGAGGTATATTGAATAGTGTTAGGGAATGCTAAAGCTGCATCATCACTATGGAGATGGGGAATAAGAAACTGATGTCATTTACCAGGTAATGTAGCATCTCCTCCTGTGACCTATCACTGGGTTTGTGCTCTGCATTCAAGAACTGTCCAGTTCACACTGTATTTCTTCATCAGTTTAACTATCTATCTAGGGGGTGCGGGGAGAGAGAGAAGATGAGGAACTGACACCAGTAGATAGGACTTGGCCAAAATAACCAACTGAATTATTGACTAAATCTGAGTTCTCCTTCTCTGAAAGTGTTTTTTTATCTACAAAATATATAGCACAGCGATCAAGGGCTGTGAAAGCAGGCATTGGGGGCTGTTGCAATGTAAATCTGAACAGAAAAAGTGTGGCATGAAAGAATCTCATTTTTACATTAACTCCAGATGAAATTTCTCTTGTTAGGGACAACTGAGAAGGCATTTAATCTGGTCCAAACTATCTACAACATCCTTTAAAAAGGACAACTGTAGGACTGGTGTTCGGCAAGCAGATGGCTTGCATTAAAACCCTATGCAATAAATGTAGTGGCCCTCGAGACTATAATTCCTATTAACTCTGCCTACTGACCATGCTTTGTAGGGCTGATGGAAGCTAGAGTCTAACAATAATGGGAGGGCCACAGATTCTTCATCGCTGGCTTAGATAATTTCATTTGTTAAGTGCCATCATGTCGCTCTGCACATTCCCTATTTAAATGAATTGAGACTGTGCAGCATCGTGGCTTGGTTGATTGTAGTCTCAGCATTCACTTCTATCACAAATTCTATGATCCTAGACATACATACTTGCTGCCTGCTGAAATAAATGGGACTTAATTCAAGTAAATGCTTTGGATTGGGATGTAGAATTACATGATTTACAAAGAAGCTAAGATATGCTAACAGGAGCTTTACAACTAAATTGTTTCACAGAGATGTGGCTTATTGACATGCTAAACCCAAGACATATTGTCTAAGAAAAGAGCGTTATAAAAGCAACTTTTATTAGCTTTACTGCAGCCTTGCAAAATTATTGATTATTTTAATCAAATTGAGTCTAATCCCACATGCAAGCACTTTCCATGTCTGGACCAGTTATAACATTTTAAACACTTTGTCCCATTTTTTCTCGTTCTATTCTTCATATATTGATTTTAATATGATGAGTGCATCCAGCACTGATAATTGTGGCACAGTGTGTGTCATTCTTTCAACAGATGACAAATCCTCTTCCCAGAGCTGTGCTACCAGGATTGGAGAAACATCTACAATGACCAAATAATTCAGCAACATAGAACAGAATGAAAGCCAGCATTCGGAGGTCAATTTCACTTGTGATTGTGAGGATTCAATTGCCTTTGAACCTCTCTTGTGCTATTTATGTGTTTGAGTGTTGGGTAGGACTAGGAAGATCCGGGTTCAGATTTGCATAAAGCAACAACAACACTGTCAATAATACTAACCTGGATGACTTTGGTCCAGTTATCTGCCAGCTCCGTTCAACACATACAACAGGGAGTCTTGTAGCACTTTAAAGACGAACCAATTTATTACCGCGTCGCATTTGGTCAACCAGGCTCCACTTTATCAAATGCATAAAATGTTATTCTCAGTTGGCAGCATGCCTAAGAGGGGGAAGGTAAACAGTGAAGTCAAATGTCAATGGCCCCACTGTTTCAAATTTCCTACCTCTATATCCATGTGTATATAATTCTGCCAACTGAGGATAACACTTCATGTTATGAATGGGGATGGGCAAGTATATATATATATCTAAAACAAAAACATTTATACAATATAATTTATTTATTACATAGTTAATCTATAGAGCTGATTGACCTGGAATATGATGTTCAGGGATGTGACAAAACAAAAAGGAGTGGCAAAGAGACAGGTCACAGAAACATAGAATCTTAAGAGTTGGAAGGGACCCCAAGGGTCATCTAGTCTAAAGCCATTCAATGCAGGAATCTCAGCTAAAGCATCCATGGCAGATGGCCACCCAACCTCTGCTTAAAAACCTCCAATGAAGGAGAGTCCACCACCTCTTGTGGGAGTCTGTTCCACTGCTGAACAGCTCTTACTGTCAGAAAGTTATTCCAAAAGTTTAGTCAGAATCTCCTTTCTTGCAACTTGAAAAAGGTCAGGGAAGACAGGTCTGCTAATGGCTACTTGGCAGTAAGCCCTACTCAAAAGACAGTAAAGTTGAAGTCTGTCTGATATGTAATAGGAGAGAGAGATGTAATGGTGTTTTGATCCTAATAATAATAATATAATAATAATAATAGTTTATTATTTATACCCGGCCCATCTGGCTGAGTTTCCCCAGCCATTCTGGGCAGCTCCCAATCAAGTGTTAAAAACAGTACAGCATTAAACATTAAAAACTTCCCTGAACAGTATACTGTTCAATAATACTGCCCATCCAACCAAAGGTACTATATATGCATATTCCAAAGTTGTGGGATGCGCAAATCTGACAATTTTTGTTTCTCATTTCTCTAGTCATACATTTAGTTCTCCAGTTTGTGGTTTTTTGAAAAATTTAAAAGTCACTGTGAAAATTCACCAGCATTTTAGTGCAAATTTATTCTAATACATTTTGTATGCAGTTTTATATAATATAATTCATTATTGTCTGTTATTTTCATTAATACACGTATTTTAATGCACAGTTTATCCTAGTATATATGCTGTCATACACTTCACTTGGCTGGTAAACAGCACTGCAAAATTCAAAGGAGAATTTCGAGGCAGGTGGCAGCTCTACAGCTGTCTCGCTTCTTCCTGCTGTCACTGTGTTGGCAGCAGCACCTCTGTCCTCGTTCCCCTTATACCACTGCCCCCAATTCCTCCTCTCCCTCCCCAGCACCTTCTCACACTTTAAAAAAAAACAAACGCTCCATGAATGTCAGTGGCATCTTCATAAGCATTGGTGAGTTCTATGGGCAAAAGATAACAGAGCTCAGCCTCCTAGAATGCTCAGTGGATTTAGCCAAATATAATTCTAGATAATTATTCTAGTGATAACTGACTGTTAACACTCAGATTTTTTTGTTTTACCAGTGGTGGACTGGTACCCTGAGCAAGGACAACTTTTGGTGCTGCCCCCCAAAATATATTTATTTTCACAATAATTCCTTTTGGTACAGTTGGTTTTTATGCATCTTCTCAGTAGGTACTCATATTATAATTATTTGGTGCCTCCTCAGCTCAGTGTCCTATGCAGGGGAACGATCTGTACTGCCCTAAATCTGGCACTGGTGTCACTGAATAGGCAGTCTTGAATGCATCATACACCTAGTTTAGAAAATTCATTTGTAAATCTTCTAAAACAATAACACTATTTTTTCGCAAGTTTAGAACCTAAATAAGTTGAGTTAAATTAAAAGCCAGGAAGGAAAGCTCATTTATTATATGGAAATTCATCAAAACCATCTTTTTCGCAGTGCTCTAATAAATGGATTTGTAAACTGAAAATAATACCTTGCTCATCTAACTCCCAAAGCAGGCTTCCATCCTCCTGTTCCAGATGAGAGATAACCAGAACTAGGCTGAAGATTAAGGGAAGGTAACTGGATATAATTATTTCATGGACTTATAAAAGCAACTTTGCCCCTCACATGTATAAGTAACATTTTATGCCACAGAGAAACTGACATAAGGACTTTGTTTTGCTCACTCTTAGAGGAAAACTTTGTGGAAGTTGCAAGTGCAGCAAAATATTAAGACAAAACATTTCTTGTTTCTGTTGAAAGTGAGTGTTACATTGAAGAAAACATAGAAATATGTTATCATTGTATACTAGCCAAAGTCTTATTCTATAGTTCATATCTCAGTGAAATTGTCAGATATATCTAGACAGTGAAGAATGCATAGTCATTAATAAAAACAATGTAATTTTCCTATTGACTTGCAACTTTATGCACAACTATAATGCTGTAATGTTGAAGTGCATGTTGGTTTAGTCCTATAGGAGTCAGAGAATCATAGAACAGCAGTTGGAAGGGATCCCAAGTGTCATCTAGTCCAAACCCCTGCAATGCAGGAATATCAACTAAAGCATCCATGACAGATGGCCATCCAACCTCTGCTTAAAAACCTCCAAGGAAGGAGAGGCCACCACCTTCTGTGAGAGTCCATTGGTTAGAGTCCTAGGCATGGTCCATAGCTTCTGGAACAGAAGAAAACAAGCTATCATATCTCCTCTCAGTCTCCTCTTATCCAGGTTAAACATATCCAAGTCCCTCAACTGTTCCTCATATTGTGGGCTGTGGATTACACTATCTTCTGTAGTCCTGGATTATAGATTTTGAAAGTAAATGTTTTAGAATTTTCTCTTATACAAGGGCACATATCTTAACACAGACAACTGAAAATGTTAACTTTTAAAAAAATAGTTGAAAAATAAATTATGCAGAAATAGATTAGAAGTCAGGTCATTTTCTGTGTTTTGAGAGCTGCATATCCATGTATTGGCAGCCACTATACCTAACTGGGTGGAGGGTTTCTCCCACTGATACAGACCCCACATTTGCAAGAATATAGAACAGTCCCCTCCTAATCCATCATGCTGTTAGGGTTAAGAGCTGCACTTCCATGGGTGCTTCAAGCCATGAAGGACTATCCCTGGCAATAGAGAGCCATGCAGGGATGCAATTAGCAGTGCTGCCTTCCCAGCACTGGTGTTACAGAAGCTCACCTGGTACAGGCAGGGCTGCGACAAAGTCAGGGTTGTGTGGATTCACCAGAGAGTGAGATTGGCTCCACTGGGGCATCTGCATAGCCTCAACCTCACCACTGCCCTGCCCAGGTAAGCCAAAGTGAAGGCAGCTTCACCTCATCCTACCAGTTATCTACCGGCAGCTGTCTAATTAAAGGCTGTATATACACCATACATTTAAAGCACACTCAAAGCATATGACTTCTCCCAAGGAATCCTGGCAACTGTAGTTTATCCCTGACAGAGCTGCAATTCTCAGCACCCTTAACAAAGTGAAGTTCCTAGGATACGTTGGGCAAAGTCATGTGCTTTAGAAGTCATAGCCCTAAGACTATGGTCCTATTATGCCCCTGCTTCCCAAGACAGTAGTGTGCACTACTTAAATCACTTAAAGTGGTAAGCCAGCTCTGCTTGGCTTGTTCTGCCGAGTGGAGCTCTGAGCTTCTGCCCGTCAGCCCTTTCCTGATAATGGTACGCTCAAGCCAGCTGAGTCTGGGGCTTTGAGAGACTGAAATCTCAATTTCTCCTTATCCACAGGTCCAAGTGCAAGTGACGGAATCAGCCTTGGAGATCGTGACCCAGTAATTACTTGCCTATCTTTTTAAAGTGTAGGGTTCTGAAACCTCCTTTCAGACATAATACATGTTTATCTTAACTCCCCTAGCTTTATGTAGTTGTGATGGCTGGGTGCAGGGTTTTAAGCAGATGATGCAAAATTGCTGTTCCCTGCTGATTGTAACAACAAAGTTTGCAATTAGTTTAAAGACAAAATAAATTGGACAAGGACAAACCTAAGTAAGCAGGTATGTTTTTAAGCCTCACGCGCAAGTAGATTTTTGTATTAAGATTTTTTGGAATAAGGGAGATAACATAAAAATTGGAAAGCTTAAATTTCCTACATTAATATCTGAACTGTGTTACATCCATTTTTTTAAATTATAAAAAGTTTAGAGAATTCCAATATAGCCCATATATACTGTTTTGAGATATAAAATTCTACTCTGTTAAAAACAACTGGCATTTAAAGGTAGGTTTTAAAAGATTATTTTGCTCTAAAGTAATCCTATTCAACTTTATTTTATAACCAGGGGTTTGATTACTGCAGCATAAATATTTTTTCAGTAATTTAATATAGCCCTGAATAGTACTGAAAACAGAAAGACAGTAATTTTAAAAGCAAGTTAGTTGCCATCAGAAAAAAGATGCACTGGTTTTTATTGGCTTTTAGGGGAAAAAACATTCGGGGGGGAAAACATGTAACAAGTACGAACAATGGAGGTGGGGGGAAATCATCATTAAAGCTTTGCAATTCACAGTGCCAGTTTACAAGGCCATGCCTAAGTGGTTAAAACCAAAAATAATAGAAGAAAAAGGGAGAAGTGTGGGGGGGGATTGGATAGAGAGAGGGATGGGGGCCTTGGCGGTGGCCATAGGACGTACACATTGCATAATAGCTCTGAAGATCTCAGAATAATTGTGCTCCTTATGCCTTCAGGCAAAAGCAGCCTTTTCATACGCTGCAAGAGAAGAAAGGTTGAGCAAAGGGGGGAAATGTCTGGTTCATCCAGTGTTGTTAAACCCTTGTTGTTGAGATCAGCAAAACTTGTTCAGATATTTGTTACTTTTAAACAGTTAAAAGAAGCTTAGTAAGATGCAATACTGGACTTGAATGAGACCTACGTGTATCAACGCTTCTTACAATTAATTAATGCATAGCTCCTTTTACTTAGTTCATTTTTTAAAAAAGTAAATAATAGTTAAACTGCAGTTCTTTTGAATGAACTGCACCTGATGCTACAAACATGTGCCTACTTTCCTGAGAGGAACCTTAAATGAAAACAGTGGGCCTTGCTGTGAGAACTTGCATAGGATTGCACTGAAGACCAAATAACTCATCTGTTCTGGTTGTGTAATGACTGGAAGGCCATTGTTGTTGGCAGACGAAGACTGCAATTCTATACACGCTAATCTGAGAGTAAGTCCCAGTGAACTCTGAGTAGTGTGTACTTCTGAGTAAACATGTATAGGATTGCATTGTTAGATTGCAATCCTATACCCACTTTTTATTTAAATGTATTTATTCTTTATATTTGTAGACCACCTTTCTGGACAAAGTTCTCTGAAGGGAGTACTTAACTGAACTTAACAAGATTTATTTTTTTGAACAGACATAAATAGGACTGTGGTGTAATGCTGCAAGCCCTATGCTTACTTTCCTGAGAATAAGTCCAAATGAATACAATAAAATATGCTAGTATTTTCGAAACAAATTGTCTGCTTGTTTTTTAAAAAACAAGGAAAATTTCCGGCAACAAGCAATAAAAGGACTGTTTTCCTAGGTAGCTTTATAGAGTTCTAGTTTACTTCAGCATTTAACTAGGAAGAACGTTCTTTAAAAAATAAACAAAAGGTTCTAAAGAAAACCCCCACTGTTGATAGCTCCTTAATTTTTTTAAATACATACACATATATATGCAACTAAAAACATATTGCAGGACAGGCTCCTATAAAGCATTAATAATCAGCTCATATGTTATAAGGTTATATATTTTAAGTTCATATGGCTAATTAAAATATTTTCCCCCAAAAAAAGGCATGTGCATCTATAGATAGATAGATAGATAGATAGATAGATAGATAGATAGAGTTGCACTTATGTAGGAATATTGTCTCTCCATTTATGAAAAACCCACTTGAAAATTCAAATAACATTTATATCAATTTCCTTAATTTATATATATGGTAAATGTTAAAACTTACAATTTCTAAAATTTTACATCTAATAATTAAATACCCTTAGTATATTTAATTATATATTGAGGATTGTTTTTGGGGAAAATCTTTAAAATTTGGCAGTTATCCAGTTTGTAGCTCGAATAGCAGGTGTATCTGCTGCATTTATTCCAAACTGATTCATTCACTTACCTTTTTTTAAAGCTAATATGAGAATCAGAATTGAAAATGTGAACAATGAAAATTACCAAAAATACATTTGATTTCAATGTTGGCATTAGTTAAAGGAATTTTCTGTAAATGCTCTTTTACAAATATTTCAAGGGGTCTTGAATTTTTTTTTAATGTAAACTATATTTGTGGGGCTGCTTATGCCTTTTTAAAAATGTGTATAGTTTTTTTAAAACAGTCGAGAACACAAATGAATCTTGTTTCTAAGTAAACGTGCTTAATTTCTGGCTGCCTAATAATAAGATTCTCTCGTATAATACATTTGTAAGGTAAATTGAAACAATTTTCAAACAGTGTAATTTAAACCATGATTGTTTGTTGATCTACATAGAAATCTTGTATTATGCTATATAATATATTAAATCTATAAGGCAACTATTAATATGACAACCAAACATGCAAACACCCCAAACACATTTTATTGCCTAGTTTCTGAAAATTATATCCTATTTTAAAGGATATATTTATCCAGGACTAGAACACATATACACTGTCACAGATTAATTAGAAAGGAAGAAAAAATAGACTGCTTACAAACATTCTATCATATATCCATGAAATATTAATTTCTACAAATCTATGCTGTAGCATTGATACTCTGTTACTCAAATCTTAATTGTTATTAAATCCATGTGAAAAACAAAACTTTCAGTAGAAGGGACTTTATGACTTATATAACGACATTCTAGCACTTTATATTATCAAACGCTGCCTTGGTGATCACTTAAGCTTACATAAGCTGGAAACATTTGTAAATGTATCTGAAGTACTGTCTCAATATCTGGGCCTTACTCTTTACCAATTTAAAAAGAGCAACTTGCATGTTCTGTTAGAGCAACATGCTATCATATTGCAAGGAAGCAAAGAATAATACAATAGCCCTTGTGTTATTGTTTCTAGGACAAATTAAAAGCCTTTTTGAATAAGGGAAAAATATAAATAATAAAATAATTCATTAAAATTCACCTTGTGTATAACTCCTTGACAAAATGTCAATATTTACTGGAGTCTATATAAATCAACCCAAACAATTTTAAGAATTATTTTTCAACAGCAAAGGTTAAAAATGTTTAATATTTGATTTTGAATGAACCTGGAATGATGTACATACTGTATAAACTTACAGGCAGGGTTGTAGGATATGCTCAGATTGTAGTATGATAAGCTCCTAATTACATAAACACGTCTTAAGGGGAAAATTGAGGGGGAAATAAATTTAAGTTACTCCTGCCTCTTAAGGTTTATGAAGCCAATTTCTGTTCTAGTCATGGGCCAGGAATCCAAGAGCTTCTTTGGGCATGGAACAGGACAGGTCCTCTTTAGATGAAAGACCTTCACACCATATCAACATTTGCTTTTTATACATTTCAGAAATGGTTTTCAAAAAATATAAGCCCAAATTTCCCTTAGGCCAGAGCTGAGGAACCTGGGAATCTCTAGATGGAGTCCAACTCCCATCAGGCCTAGCCAGCATGGCTCTGGTCAGTGGTTGGCAGTACAATCAGATTAGACCAGATTTAATAATGATGGCCAAACTTGGCCCTCCAGCTGTTTTGGGACTACAATTCCCTGACCACTGGTCCTGTTAGCTAGGGAGGATGGGAGTTGTAGTCGCAAAACAGCTGGCGGGCCAAGTTTGGCCATCACTGGACCAGAAAGTCCTCTAGCTGTTGTGGACTTTGGACTCCCATCAGCCCCAGCTGACATGGTCAAAGCTCAGGGATTATGGGAGTTATAACCCACAGCATATGGAGGCACCGCATTAGCTATGCAAAAGTGAAATGCATGCACCATTTTATGTGTTTGTCTTTGTACCCCTTAAGACGCAATCATCTGTAGCTATCTGTCTACAGATATGTAGATATAGATAGATGAAAGATGATAGATAGATAGATAGATAGATAGATAGATAGATAGATAGCTATTTCGGGAGGAGTTCTGCTGAAATAAATTAACCCTGAACAAGCCCATATCATGAATGGAAGTCTAATCCATTTCTTTAAGTATAAATATATACTTATATATATATATTTCTAAATATATTCAATCCTCAAACACAGAAAGTTCCATTTTTGCTGATCAATAGGACTTGCATCCCACTCATGTATTTCAAATCACAGTGCCAGGAACAGGCAAATGATAACAAAGTAGCTTTGAATATTGAGGACCCCATTAGAGCCATATCACCACCACATGCAGCTCCTTGGAAGATTCAGCTGGCAAGATAACTCTAGAACATTTCCCAGTATGTACTGGGAGCATACTGTGATGTATTATGTACAGGTGGCTAACCTGTGGCCCTCCAAATGTTGCTGGACTACAACTCCCACCTTCCCTGACTATGCTAGTTGGGGCTGATGGAGTCCAACAACATCTGAAGGGCAATATAGATGTATTTGGTTTGCTGCTAAACAACATAATTTTTATATATCTGGCAGGCAGGTTCCATCTTACAAGTGAAATTTTGCCATTGGCTTGGGATAGCCGTGTTTCCAATGTTACTGAACTCATATCATTATATCATTAAAAACAATAGGTGAGTTTAGATATACTGTGGTTCAGAATTTTTTCAAGTAAAAATATCCCCCTCAGGGCTCTAACAGAAGCCAGTCTGTAATACCCCACTCTCCTCATCAGACCATTACAGCATAACACTTTTATGGCCTAAAAGCGTTTAAGGAACACTGACTAAAGTAAATTCTACCAAAATCAGTTTCATCTTTTCCAGGACCTTGTGTCATGACAGAGGCATAAGTCGACAGACCTGGCTCACATAGTTATAGTTAACACTATAACACATCACGCTATTTTAATGGTGCATGTCAGGGCCTTCAGTGGAGGCTATTGACTTCACTCCACTTTGTAGGTACCAGTGAAGCATTTAAGCAGGGCTGGAATAACCGTTAAGCAAAATAAGCATGTGCTTAGGGCATCAAGGGATGGGGGTCACCACAGAAATTTTCCATTGCCGAATTTACCATATGCTGCAGCTGAACCAGGTTCTGCAAAAAGGCTCCCACAAAAAATAAATAAAATACATACATATGTATATGTAGATAGATAGATAGATAGATAGATAGATAGATAGATACAATAATAAAAATAGGAATAAAATAGTAATAATAATATAGTAATGATAGAGATTAATGATATACATTAATTTTGGGCATACAACAACATTAGAATCTGGTAACTGGTAAGCTGCCACTCTGTCCACTGAAGCTCATGTTATCGTTCTTATCTTGGTCATGTTGGCTGTCCCGTATTTTATGGTTTATTATTGTTTATATTTTGAATTAGATATATATGGGGACACCAAAATCTTTTAAGTGCTTAGGGCCTCGAAAGGTCATAATCCAGTCCTGCATTTAAAGCTTGTAAATTTACCTTTTTTCTAGTTTATGACAGAACTGTTTATTATTAAAATGTTCAGTTAAGACATTTAAAAACACTACTCAGGGAGTTTCCTAATTTGTTATTAAGAGGGGAATATTTCATTTCCTCAACCAACTGGAAAATTGTGCTATGCTATATTAACATGAAGCAGACTGTTGCTTTATTGTTACGAGTGGTAGGAAACAGAGGTTTAAGAAGAATAATATTTTACTGAATATAGCTTTTCTTCAAAGTGGTGTGCCTGAATTCATATAGCTTGTGTCAGGTAATTCCCCCCACTCCCAATCTAGCTGTGCTTGTCTTGTTCATGCCACTTGTTTGCCAGCACCCAAATAAAAAATAGAGTATATTGGTATAATAGTGGTATGTTTTATATTTACTCGTTTAGAAGACTTGTAATAGTACTTTTGGTAATTGTGAGCACTCCAGTTAACATTTTTTACAATACAGTCTTTTGAGTTTGTTTGTTTAAAAAAAAACAAAAAAACCAGCATATCAACTGTCCTATCCATTTTCATCCTACCCCTCCTTTTACCCTTAACAACTTGACCAAACCATCAAAAGGCACACAACGAGAAATCAGAATAGTGAGGGAGGGAACATGAACTATGCACCTGAATTTAAGTGTCAGACAGGTTATCAAAAATATGAATCTTTTAACTGAACTGTACAAAAGTTAGGAAGATCACCTTTTTGAACATGTCAGAAGTATTTTTATAGGCTCAACAGGTAATACCTACACAGTGGTACCTCGGGTTACATACGCTTCAGGTTACATACGCTTCAGGTTACAGACCCAGAAATAGCGCTTCAGGTTAAGAACTTTGCTTCAGGATGAGAACAGAAATCTTGTTCCGGCAGTGCGGCAACAGCCGGAGGCCCCATTAGCTAAAGCGGTGCTTCAGGTTAAGAACAGTTTCAGGTTAAGTACAGAGCTCCGGAATGAATTAAGTACTTAACCCGAGGTACCACTGTATAAGGCTGATTAGGAGGTTCAAGATGTCAGTGATCTTCATGCATCATGGAATCAATTACAGACTCTAAAAAACATGGGAACCCAAGGTGTAGTGAAATTTGTCTTCCAAGGCATCCCTAACCCCCAGATCCACTGGTTGGAGGATATTAGGATGGGACAAAAGTGTCCCTCCAATGGTGGCTGGTATCTATGCCCTGGCAGCCCCCATAAGTCTAGCATTTCAGAGACAGTAGACCACAAAATGGGACATTCCGAAGATGGGGCAGGGATGGAGATAGCTTGGATTTATTGGAACTAACGCCCCTCCATTCTGCTGAGAGGGTCCAAGAAGAGGCCCAACAATTATGTCAGCCCGAGATGTCGTAAATAATGCCCCCTTTGAAACCAAAATTTCAAATTTTCAAAACACAAAGAACTACAGGGACAGGAGTAAGAAAAAGAACCCACCCTCTTACCCGCTTTGAGAGTGGTGGTTATTCTGTCACCACCAGTTCAGCTGTTAATCAAAATGTCCTCTGTTTCAGTCTGGTCATTTAAAATCTCTTGCTGGAGAAATCAGTTTAAAGCAGTCACTACTAGAGGAGGCCCTGGCAAAAGTAGTTCATTAAATGCATATACAAGTAAGTATAAATATTTTTATACTTTCTTTTGGAGGGTTGGGTAGGCTCAGGGAAAGTTAGACCGTCTATGGCCTGGTTAAAATGTGTCGTTGTTTAGGATGACATAATCTGTCAATTTCAGTTCTCTCAGCAGAGGTGAAACTAGGCTTTATTTCACCCTGGTCAAAGACCCTGTTTGGCACACACCCCATGCGCATTTTTGTACACACACACACACACACACACACACACACACACACGCTTCACCCAGGGCAAAAAACCCCAGCTAGCCCCAACGCCCCCAGTAGCTATGGCACTGCTCTCAGTTTCTCATTTTTCCAATATTAAACTCAGTTTTCCATATCTACAGCAACATGTCACTTCTTTTTAAAATCCTGGTGAAAATTCAGCATTTTTGTGTAATACCCCCCCAAATTTTAATATGCAGTTTAGCCTAACTTGCACATTTTTGGAAGCAATTTCCTCCTACTATAATGCATTTTGTGTGTTAATTTCACCAATGTATTCATTTTTATCCACACTTTCCCTTAATATGTTCATTTTTTCTAACCACTGGTTGGTGAACTACATAGCAAAATTTAGATAAGCGCAAATTTCGAAGGACAGCTGTGTTTTGGTTTGCAAATTTGCTGGATTCGGCTTCAAATGAGACCTGAATCAAAGTTATCCATCATTCCTAGATGCCATGTAATGCAATGCTAAGCGTGTTTATTCAGAAGTATGCCACACAAAGTTTAACAATATTTAATCCCTGCTAAATGTGCTGCCTAAGCATTTATATAGGTGCTTGCTTCACTGTTTCAAGGACCATAAGTGCTACCATGTACCTTCTCTGCCCTCCCATTATAGAATTCATTCATGGCTGAGTCCGAACCTTTCTGCTTTAGACATTGTTTTATATTTGTAACTGATCATTCCTATAAAAAGAGCCCAAACCCACAGTTTAGCCTCACAACCATCCATGACGTAGACTAGGATGAAAGGTAGTATCATGTCCAATATCATCCAGTAGGTTTGGCAAACTGGCCTGTGATTTCCTACCTCCAAGCCTAACACTCTAGCCCAGCCCTCCCCAACCTGATGCTGTCATAGATGTTTTGGACTACAGTTCCCATCAGCCCATGCCAGAATAGTCAGGGAAGGCTGCTCTAGGCTCTTGTAGGTCTCACAGAAGATTCTTCTATATGGACAGATATTTTATAGCAAGGGATCGGATACAATATTTCTGGAAAATTTGATAGTTGACTTTTAGTTTCTTTCCTGCTTCTCTTAATGTGGCTGCAAATTGTCCAGAGTTCCTCAAATAAAAAGTAAAAATAAATAATCCACAACTGTTACTGTTGTGTAACAGCAATTTATTACCAAGGAGAGTGGTTCCAACTTTCCTGGGACTCTGCACCATATAGCAAATTTCCCATGATTCTCCTACCTCTTGTGTGTTTTATTTCTGGCTCCTGATTAGACAAATTACAGTCTGGATTGTTGTCACTGTAAAGGTGCAGCAGATGTTGGGTCCAAGGCATTTTTTAAAAAATTGGTGTTTATTACTGTTAAATATTTCCAAAGCAAGAAGTAAGGAAACTGATTTTGTCTTTAATTCTGACACTTACCTTCTGTACTTGGGTGTTTGACTTGGGCCTATTCTTTTACATTTTGTGAGGGACTTACTTAGAATTACTTAGAATTAGAGTACCATAGAGTAAGATATTTGACGAGAAAATGAAGTAACCTGTACAAAAAATGAAAAGGCTAGACTTCTCTTTTGCTCCCATTCTGCATCAAAAACCCTTCTCCATACACCAGTCAGCATTACTATCCCACACAGTTCTAGAGAGGAACACAAAAGCAATAACTATTTCCCAGAGGTTATTCAGAAAAAAAATTATGAGACTATATAGGATAGCCCCTATACCTGACACCTCGACAGAGGAGGAGCAACAGGAAGGAACTGGGTGGATGAGTTGGTAGCTCTCTGTTTGCAGGAATCTTGAGTGGTGTTCAGTGTTAGGGGTCCATACCATACATTGGCATCCCCAAAAAATCCAGGGAACGGGGGTAGACCCCTCACCAAGTTATAATTCCCAGCACCCTTAACAAACTACAGTTCTAATGTTTCTTTGAGGGAAGCCGAGAGTTTTAAATGTGTGTTAAAAGTGCTTTAAATGTATGGTATAGTTCAGTTTTTATGACACAAAATTATGCAGGCAGGTAGACGATAATTTTTTTAAACTGGCTAATTGGCCTGTTCAGAACAAGTAGGTTCTGAAGTAGGAACAAGAAGAAGAATTTGGATTTTCCTCTTCTTCATTCAGTTCCCATGTGGGACACTAACCTGTAAATAGACAAATATAGGGTGGTAACCAAGATTAGTCATACTCAAGAGTAGACTCACTGAAATAAATGAAGTCGACAGATTTCGGTGGGTCTAGAGTATTACCAGCTTGGATACACTCAAAATGGCAAAGGGAGAAGGCAGGGGCTAGGGAAATGGCTGTGTCAGCCTGAAGCTGGCACAGCAATCGAGCCCAGATATGACGTCAGTGAGTCTGGTTCAGGATCCAGTAGATTTGAGGCTGGCTCAGCTCCTCTTTGAAATGCCCTGTTTGGAGACTTTTCACAGGCTGCTTTTGCCAGAGATCCCACTGGCAGCACTCACTCACACATGTTCAGTTTGGGCTGAGTGAGGAGCTCCACACCAGAGGAGTGATGATGGCAGAAGCCAAGCACCAACACCCTAGCCCAGCACAAGGGGGGGAGGGTTGGACTGCAATGTTAGTTAAGGAATTGTTTTGGCAATGAGTGTTTACCAGAGCCTCAAACCATGTGCTATGCTTCCTATACGTAGGTCTGGTAAGCATGTAATTTATTGGAATATTTTACAAAGCATTTTGGGGCCCAGGATGTTTTATGGCCAAGGACACAACAGGAAGAGGGGAAAAGAGGGATACAGAAAAATATCAGTTATCTCTCTCTCTCTCTGATAGCTGAAGCAAGTGATTGCGGTTGCGTGAGAGGCCGTTTACCTAAATTATAGAAAGAGAGATTTGGCTCAACTATAAGGTGGTGAAAGATAGTATCAGTTTCCCCTAATTTCACATTGTCTTGGTGAGAGATAGGATAGACAATTAGGAATTAGAAGTTTACAGAAAAATGAAGTTGTATTTATTAATTTTCATAGAATCATAAAAATATTTTATTACAGTCAGAATAGTAAAAGGCTAGGACACTATTTTAAAAGCAATATTCAATTATATAATGGGTAAAGTGGATATATTTAAAGTGATATTTGGTAACTGTCACTGGGTTTTAGTTATGAAACATGCCCTTCAGTTTAGGTGTACATGCAATAGCTTTAGATTTACATGACGTAATTATTCTTTCAATTTCTTTAAGCTCACCTCATCCCCAAAATTACATTTTCTTAAAAACTGGATTTTTAATGCTCTGATTCTTTTTATGCTATTTTACATATTGTATTTTATGGTTTCATATTTGTGAGCTACCCAGTTAACTATTTTAGTGAGTGGCCAATAAAATGCCATTATATACATGTATCAGCATCATTTATATCTTTAGAATAATTTATTTTTAAAGTGTGCACCTGTAAGAGTAGGTGAACACCCTACCCCACCCCACAAAGCCCTAAGAGACTCTGGGCCATTAAGGAACAAGGACAAAAGTGGCAGGAGCAAAAGTGAAACCAATGCAGGTACTCTCACAGACTTAAGATGGGGAAAACAAAATACTTTACAGGTATTAGAGCAGATTTTCAAAATCCTCTATGTTTTTAAGAAGCCTGAAAAGTGTTAGTAGGAGTCCCAAGCAAAGAGGTTCTATAAAACGTCAGGCTCTTTGAGCACCATGCTATAATCTTCAAAAGGCATTTTCAGTTATTCTTAGTCTGCTTCTTCTAGGAAATGGCTGTACCCCAAATTTCTGCTGTATACAATAACATAAATCGGGGGGGGGGAGTGCATTATTGGATCCTATGCTTGTTTTGTGCCAATAGATAGGTTTTTGTAGACCAACAGGTCATTACAGAAATTGTGTTGGTTTGTTGTTTTGAATCAAGGGATACATATTGAATAAATTTTCAAGGGTTACAATTTTCCTATTAAACATCCCCCCCACCTGAGATATTGTACAAAATCTGTGAGCACTACTCATTCAGTTCATTCTGGTTTTTTCTTCATAGGACCAGTGAAGGGTACAAAATAAAATTAGGCAGGAAATAGTTTTTATATATAAAATGCTAATATCTAGCCCAAAGTATACACAGCAAAAGTAGAAAGAAAAAACTGATGGGAAGTGTTTCCTAGTTAGTGTTATGTCCAACTGTTTCCTTCGTTCTCACTACCTTTGAGATCACCTTCGAAATCAGGGAGGAGCATGTGAATTGCAACAGTTCGACGGAGCTGAAGCTCCATTGGAAAGGCGGGTGTTAGGCAACATTTGTACCAACATTAATTCTGGAAGATTAGAGTCCGAAAAAAGTGATTTCAAGTAACTGGTTTAGCTTACATCCTAAGTTTCCCATTTGAAAACAAAAAAGGATGCCACTTATTCTCTATAAAATGAAAGCCTTTAAAGAGTCTCATTCTGGATACAGTGCACATTCATTGCCTTAATAACGGATCTGTTTGAGATGGTGGATGCAAAATAAAAAATAAAAAATGAACAAATCATGAAAATAGTGGATCTGAGGTTATTTTATTTGTGAAATACCTTGTGGACAATAGAGGGGTACAATAAAAAATGTGAACACCTTGCAGGAACAAATTATGCACTATATATATAAGCATTCAAGCAGTATTATTGTATAACATATACAGTATTATAAACCAAGGGAAAAATAAGAGTAAAATTGTTTTATTTTGAAATGAATGCTTATAATAGGATATAGGAGAGGCAATAAGGAGCAGTATCTTCCAATTTCCTCTTCCCTCAAAACAAACCACTACTTACAACTCATATTATTTTTATTTTCTAGACACAAAGATTATATAGAATTTCAATTTTTCTATTTTTCAAAAAAGGAGGAAAGTGCAGTGTATATATAGTTTAAACAAAACAAAACAAAAAAAAAAAAACCCACACAGGTTATAGTGATGAAGAACATAGGCCCCACATTTCAAAAAATATATATTTCAGGTATAGTAATATAAACTTTTGTAGTTCAAGGGTCCTGACTGTTTTTAAAAATACAAAAAGTAGTTTTTGTAATTGCAACTGATTGTCTGGTAGATTTATTTTTCTCTCTCTTTAGTTTTACAGAGACTGTTGGGAAATCCTTTCAGTAAATGCCAGTGATGGATTAAAGAAATGAGCCCCCTTTTACTGGTAAGGCATTGGTTTATTACCTAATTTTTTTGATGGGATAAGAAAATAGTTACACCATAGTTCCATAATATATTATTTGGCCTTTAGACTAATAAACCACATAAACCCTGACTGTTATTTTTGTGTAAGGTATTGTATACAGAAAAAAGAGAGTTAAGGTTGTTCTAGCATCTAGCAAAGTGTGAAAGGATGGTTAAGCAGACACTGAGTTACCCCATGAAAAGCCTAAGAATAACGTAACATTCAGTATGTATGTGAGACTGATCCATATGAGAAAATGCAAAAACACAATTCCAGGTGAAAGGTGGCTTTTTTTTGGTTATGCAAGAATTAAATTCTAAAAACAGTATTTCTCAACCAGAGTGATTTGGTAAACATTTTAAAAATAAAGCAGTCTGGCTTGATAAGAAGCACTGTCCCACAAGATACATTTGCCATACAACTCCTGCTGAAATAGTAGTCGTAGAAGGCCTTTTCTGCAAATGTCATTCTTTTCTTTGGACATGTGCTTGGAAAGCTCCCAGTGGATTGAGCCCCAAAGTACGATTTTTTAAAAAGGCTAGTTAATTAAAAATAGGCTGTTGTGTAATAAAATTTTGGGTTTACTGGCTTTGGTTGCAATGGTTCTTAATGCTTTGGTTCTTAAGATCAAATTGTCAATTTAAAAAAGTTATGTGATTTAGAGGACATAAAGAGCTGTGTGTGGTGGCAGGGTGGAGTGAGGGGGACGGCATTGGGGGTATTATTTTCCTGACCTAATCTGTACCTTAGATAATTTCATGTACAGTAATAGCAAAAATTGTGGGATAAGGCCTGTTAAAAGTGTAAGGTATGCTGTTGTAAAACACACACCAGCTCCAAATCAGTTGTATATTTCACTTTGATTACGTATTATTAAATTCTGGTTACTAAAATTTGATGTTCATGGTAATGTTTAAAAACAACAACAAAGGTTTAGGACAGTAAAAACTCCATGCTATTGTGAAATCTTTTAAAGGCAAAAGCAAAGCCTTCTTACCTTTTGGTAAAATAATTGCACACTGACTGAAAGCTGCAGAAAAGTGATTCTGTCTGCAGTTCCCTATGATTAAAAAAAAATACCTATAAAAAAAAGTAATGAAGGTTTACAGTTTGTGTGTGTGTGTGTTTTGCCTTTGTGAGGCGACAGAGAAATAGTTCTGCTTGAAGCCAGAAAGACATATACCATTATGAAATGGTATGGTTGGATCCTGTCAAAATATTTCTAATTCTTAATTTCAGATTTAATCTATTGCCAGAAAAATTGTCAATATTTTAAAGCACCTGAGGCGTATTTTTCCTCAAGTGCTTTTGTTAATATCTAGAAATGTATGCAATAAGTCAACATTCCATTACTCATGCAACTTTTATTATTAAATAAAGTTTTCTGTACCAGGGTTAAAATTACTTAATAATGTTACTCTGAAATTCTTCATTGACTTGAAATAGATAAATAATATTAATAAGACAAAAATGTAAAAATTAATTGAAATCCTAAAAACAAGGCCTTTTTAATAGGCCAGCTTTATAAACTTTAATTCAAACAGTGCAAACTACATAAACTGTCCATCTTTTCTTTGAGACAGAGAAATATATATAGCTGAGCAGTTCTATAGTTAAATATGGGTTATAAGGGGAGGCCTGTTATATTTCACGTTTCTTTTCACACAGTCTTTGTCCCATGTTGTCCGTTGTGGCTTTAATCTATGTACAGTATTAAAATGCTTGTGGCTTGTTTGTAAATGAAAAAGTAGAGCTCTGCACGCCTGACTGTTGAAGGATTTGGTTTTTCAATGGAAATGTTGATGTACAATTATGTAGTGCTGGCTGTTAAAAAGTTGAGACTCCTGTAGAATTTTGGGGGGTGAAAAACTAGCAAAAATCAATGCACCAAGAAATAAATTGTAAATAAGTGTATGGGTATTATTTGAAGTGACTTTGGCTTGTATTGGCTTGGGAGATATACAAAGTGTGTCTGTAGAGTCACAAAGGAAAGTTTTTTCTGTCGTTGTTTTAGCCAGGTATCGCTTTGAAAACCGCTTTGATGTTCAAAATATTTTGTTGGGAATTAAACTTCGTAAAAATGTGTGGGAGTACGTTATAGGTCAGCTTCTTTGAAAGAAGCACGACCACTTTTTCTGCTGTTTCCATGGTCTAAAATAAATTATAAAGGAGGGGGGATTACAGCGACAATATGACTGTAAGTGACCATATTTTGTCTGTTTTTTTATTATGTGTAACAGATTTCTGAGAGATTTGGATTTCTTTTAGTGGTTGTAGCACCAGCTAGGTTTCTGTGTTGTCTGGGAAGCAGGTGGTCTCTTGAATTCCTAGCCATGTAACAATTAACATGGCAGTACAAATTAGAATAATTAGACTGATTTTTCTTTGGCAATTATTTTTGAGGGCAGTTATTTCAAACGCAATTAATAATAAATAGTAAGAAGTGTGTACACACAATGCCCATTTCAGTTAAGTCTAGGAAGGCTTGCCATGAGGCTTTGTTTTCCTCTTTCAAATTAGATACTGTTTAATCTGTTTTAAATTGTGGTTGGTTTTGTTTATAGATGTAGTTTGTTGGCTCTTGAAAGACTGAAGGAACTGAAAAGCAGGAGCGTAGTATAGTAATACTGATATATACCTGAATGCATATTTGTAAGGAGAAAAGTAGAATAGCAAGGGTTTTCTAAATCTGCTTTATTTTTCTTATCTGTTTAGCTATCTGTATGTCTATATGTATTCTGAGATCTTGGGAAGAGACCTGGTGATTTTAAGAACAAATAGTGCATTCATTAAAAAAAAAAGAGGTACTCAGATGGGAGAATAAATTCCACCTGCTGTCTGAGGTACAAAGCAAAAATAATGATTATTATTGATAAAAAGAAACTGTAGTCTCTAGAAGCGTGCAGGAAAAGAAAGAACAGTAGACTTAAAACCGAAAACGTTTTATAGTAAACACCTGAGGATGACTGCAGATGCAGATTTGTTACTGTTCTGGAGAATTTTAAAAGAATATTCTTATGCTAAAAAATAATAATCCAGGCTTCCCTTTAGCAGCTCTCCGCGTGGGGTCTCCCCTTTTCACTTTCTCTTGACACTGAGTGTTTTTAACGCGTCGCGTGTGTTGCCTATTTTGTGTGAACAGGGATGTGAGGGGAAAGTCGAGGAAACAAGAGTCGAGCCCGATGACACAAAGTTGTTGCCTCTGGGCAACCAAGGAGTTAACTCTGGAGTTGCTGGGCATGTGCAGTGTGGGAATTGTAGGCAGTAAGGATGCTGGGAGATGTCGTAAAACCCGCTCCGGCTTCTTCCTGTAATGGCCGATTTCAGGGATGCTGCAGAGGGATTTTTTATCTCCGGCAAAAGCCCGATTTTCACCGATCCGAATGCAAATGCGGAGCTCGCCCAAATTATGGGTGTCTCGGGATATGCAGCGGCCGATTAAGTGCCCAAGAATGTCCGAAGGCGGAGCAGATTGCTTGCTTTAGGCGCCTCTTGATCGTTGTCTCCAGTATTGTTGAAAATGTCGTGATTCCGGTCGCTTCGTTGGCTGGCTGCGTGTCATAGCGCCGTTTCAGTTTCTGCTGACTGAGGCTCTCTGTGTGTTTGTGCTTCTCCTCGGGGGACGGGGTGGGGGAGGAATTCTGCATTGCTGCAACAGGTTTTGCTTGAAATAAACAGGTTGTTAAATCTGACTTGCTAGGATTTGGGCGCATTAGCTAAACAGCTTGCTGCTGGGAGGGTGGAGTTATTAGCCTTGTGTTATTCCACGTCTTTTGCCTATGTGATTTCATGTTGGCGCTTTCTTTTAGTACATGACACCTTTTTTGTGCCGGTAGAGAGATACCAGGCAATGGCTGATTTTCTGACATTGCTGCTTAAAAGCTTCCTATACAATCACAATGATTTAATAAGCAATTGCGCAGCAAAAATTGTGTGTGTGTGTGTGTGTGAGAGAGAGAGAGAGAGAGAGATTTAAATTCAGTTAGGAATTTTCTTATGGCACATAAACTGTTCAGATATATATAAGGCAGAAGGAAGCTAACTTGAGATGAGAGAATGTGGTAAAAGTTAAGTCACCCTTTTAGAATATTATGTGATTTTGGTTAGAATAGGTAATGACATGGCATAAAAGAAGATAAGGCTTAACAATCATTCTGTGGAAGCCAGTTTAGCAATGTCCAAACAGTAATTTCTTTGATTTAAAATTTTTACTGTTCATTATAGGCAGTTGTATAGGCAAATTTGCGCATGAATTGCATTATACTTTATCAAAAAGGGTTAAGTGTATGTTAACATTTGGGAATTGGTAAAAGCAGAAAATAAATTGAAATGTCAAAATCATTATTTTTCTGACCACTCCTGTTTAATAATAATAATTTTATTATGTATACCCTGTCCATCTGGTTTGATAACAGTTTTGTGCAAACCTCTATAAATATGGGGTATGGTCTGAAGGGGCATGAGGCTACCACCTTGCTGAATCTGTGCATGTCTGGATTTGATCAGTGTCTGGATGGGTGAGAGCCTGGACACATGTATGTTGCCTTGAGTTCCATGATTAAAGGTAGGCAGGATACCATAGAATTGTAGAGTTGGAAGGGACCCCTAGGGTTATTCAGTCCAACCCCTTGCAATGTAGGAATCTCAACTAAAGCGTCCATGACAGATGGCCATGTAACCACTGCTTTTAACCTCCCAAGAAAGGAGAGTCTATTTACCACCTTCCGAGAGAGTCCATTGGTTAGGGTCCTAGCTATGATTTGGGTCCTAACCTTTGGAGCAGGAGAAAATAAGCTTACTCCATATTCCATGTGACAGCCTTTTAGATAATTGGAAGTTGGCTATCATACCTCCTTGCAGTTTCCTCTTATCCAGGCTTACCCAGCAACCTCATAAGGCTTGGTTTCCGGACCCTTGATCATCTTGGTTGCCCTCTGTACATGCTCCAGCTTGTCAATATACTTCTTAAATTGTGGCTCTAGAACTGGACACGGTACTCTAGGTGTGGTCTCACAAGCCAGAATAGAGCAGTACTGTACTATTACTTCCTTTGATTTGGGACACTCTGCTTCTGTTGATGCAGCCTAGAATAGTATGAGCTTTTCTGTTGATGCACCACATTGCTGACTCATGTTAAGCTTGTGGTCTACTAAGACCTCTAGATCTGTTTCACATGTACTACTGGCAAGCCCGGTGTCCTCCATCTTACGTTTTTGCACCTGGTTATTCCTGCCTAAAGTGTAGAACCTTACATTTGTCCCTATTGAAATTCATTTTGTTTTGGCCCAGTTCTTCAATTTGTTAAGGTCATTTTGAATTCTGAGTCTGTCTTCTGCATCATTGCTACAAGAGACAAGGCTCTTGTTCCAGTTCCATTTCCTGCCTTCACCACTGGTAGGAGGTCTCTTACCTGCTCTAGGCCTGGTAAAAGAAAAAGGTGGAAATGCCATCTTGGAAGGGATTTTTCTTTCCTTTGTCCTTTCTTTATCTTCATTTCTTGGATCCACTCTTTCAGCTCCCTTCTGTTATCCATACCAGGTTTTTCTTCTCTTGGATCTACTTTTGACTAGGCCTCCCTTTGGGCCTACAGTCTTTGGAGGCCTCCGGACTTGGGAAGGAAGGCTAGGAAAGGACTGAAACTGAGCAGAAGGGGTTTTCCTTCTCAGGAAGAGACTTTCTTTTCTGTGAGATGGAGCTTTCTCTGGATTCATCAGCGGGATCTGTGGGAACCCAAGCTGCCTGTGCAAAGGGGCCTGGAATTCCCTTGAATTTAGCAGCAGCCCAGGCTGAGGAAGTTTTAGGCGACCTGCAAAGGCCTGATCCAGCAGCTCCAGCAATTCTGGAGGTTCTGGTAAGAAGGGGAGTTGGGCCTCCAGTTACCCCTGAGTGGATTGCCTGGCTAGGACAGGCTTTGGGCCTACCTGCAGCTTCCACGCTCCACCCCCATCCCCACTTGCCACAGACCCATCAGGGTCCCTTCAGCCAAGGGCAGCACTGTGGGGTGGGCCTCAGGAAAGCACTCGTGGTTCAAGCAGGGCTGGGAACTGGCAGGATGCCAGGAGGAGGAGAGCTGATCCCTTCCCCCTCAGAATACTACTCTTCTTGGAGCATCCCCTTGTCCCCTCACAGTGGCTAGGAGGAGGCAGAGGCCCCAGCACAAGTGATGCTGGGTGCTGAGCAGGGGAGAAAGGGGCCCTGGCAGAAGGGCCTACAGGAGAACCGAACCTTCCCTTTCCCCATGGGCAGCCAGTTCAGAGGATGCCTCATGCCCTCAACCCCTTCATCACCCACCTCTTCAGACAGGGATGAGGGTGAGCTTTCCCCAGATGAGGAGGAGGGGGAGCATCCCCCCGACTCTTTATGAGCCCAGACATCAAGCAGCTCTTGGGAAAGGCTGTGAAGGCAGTCAGTCTCCCTGAGGAAGCCCAGCAAGCCAAGGAGCAACCCCAGGCAGCCAGCAATGCCTCCAAGACCTTTCCCAAGCGCAAGGCCCCCAAGAGGGCTTTCCCCTTTCCAGTAGAGTTTAAGGAGAGCATCTTGCAGGAATGGCAGGCACCTGGGGCTTCCAAGGCAACACGCTCTCTCATAATGCGGCTACAGTGGTACCTCGGGTTAAGTACTTAATTCGTTCTAGAGGTCTGTTCTTAACCTGAAACTGTTCTTAACTTGAAGCACCACTTTAGCTAATGGGGCCTCCTGCTGCTGCTGCGCTGCCGGAGCACAATTTCTGTTCCCATCCTGAAGCAAAGTTCTTAACCTGAAGCACTTTTTCTGGGTTAGCAGAGTCTGTAACCTGAAGTGTATGTAACCTGAAGCATATGTAACCTGTGGTACCACTGTATATGCATTTGATAAGTATAGAGTGGGATTTCTGAGATGCCCCCCCATATGTTCCCTTACTCATGGATCCATGGTTTCCAGAGATGGGCAGGATTACCCCAGGAACCCGGAGTACAAAAGGGCAGAGGTTCTGTTATACAGGTCACACTAGCCATTAAGGTCTCAGCTGCAGCTTCCTTCATGGCCAGGGCAGTCTGCATCTGGGTTCAGGCCTTTCAGAGGTCCCACCAGGGTTTGTCCATGTCCAGCTGGATGCCTTGCAATTTGCAGCAAGGGCCATGGCAGAAGTCGTGGCAGTGCACAGGAAGGGAAGGGAAATTATTCTTCCTTTCGTTCCAATGGAGGCTTATTCAGCGCTAGAGATTTCAAGAGCTACAAACCCTCCTGGGGAGGGCAGCGTTTCCCAAATAGATCCTCATGTAGCTAGAGCAGCCTCAAGGCAGCAATTACAGGGGAGGCAAGAGGCGGCGGCAGCAGGAAACCTCGATCACAGATCAGTGGGTGCTTAGCATTATCCAGGAGAGTTACAAGATAGAGTTTGACCAGTCCCCCCCCCGCCAAATTCATTTCCTCCCCATGCTCCAAAAAACACAGAAACACCTCCCTATGCTTCAAGCAATCCAGCATCTGCTGGAGATCAGAGTGATAGAGCCTGTGCCAAAACCACAGCGGGGATCTGGCTGCTACTCTAGTCTCTTTATGGTCCCAAAGCAATCAGGAAAATGAAGGGCCATTCTAGATCTCAAGAGGGTCTATCAGTACCTGACCTGAAATAAATTCAGAATGGAAACCTTGAAGACCATTCTAAAGGGTTTCAGGCCTGGAGACTTCATGGCTTCCCTAGACCCGATGGATGCTTACCTCCACAGCCTAGTTTACCCAGCACATAACCAGTTTCTGCATTTTGCATACCAGAAAAATAATTATCAGTACACCTGTTTGGCTTTTGGTTTGGCCCAAAGTCCGAGAATGTTTTCAAAGGTGTTGATAACTGGTGGTCCATCTACAGAAGAAGGCCATTCATCTTTTTCCATACTTGGGCGATATTCTGATCAGGTCAGACTCACTTCATCAAGCCAGGAGCGATGTAGCAGAGACCTTAGACTGCCTGCAGCAGCACAGATTCTTAGTGAACATGGAGAAAAGCAAGCTGTTTCCAGTGCAGGTCATGTTGCCCTAGGGAGCTTGAAAGACACCAAGCAGGGCTTGGTGAGCCTCTCCTCAGAACGTGTGGACAAGATTCGGACCTCGGTCCGACAGGTCCTGGGGGCAAAGAGGGCAGACACCTTCCAGCTGGCCAAACTGCAGGGGCACATGATCGCCTCATGACCTGTGTGCCATGGGTGTGATTTCATGCCAGACCCCTGCAGTGGGCTCTCCATCCCTATCAGATGGACATCATACAGCGGAGGCATGTCAGGCTGCAGTTGAGCAGGGAGACCAGGAGGTCCCTAGAGCTGGCTTTCCCCAGTTTTAGAGAAGGGGTGTTCTTTCACGGAGCAGCCACAGGTCCAGATAACCACGGACGCGAGTCTTTCGGTGTGGGGAGCACACACAGGTGATCATTATGCCCAAGAGACCTGGTCCAAGGAGAAAGCATACCAACCGATAAACTGTTTGGAGCTCAGAGCAGTCAGACTGGCCCTCCTCTGCTTCAAGAAGTTGGTGGAGGGAAAACGTGCTGATGCATTCAGACAACCTGGCTACCAAATCATATATATGCATGGAGGGCCAGATCCCAGGCCCTCATGTAGGAGGCCACCATTCTCCTGTCTTGGGCAGAAAGGTATCTAGAATCCCTATTGGCAGAGCACATATTGTGCTCCATCACCAGGTATCTCAAGCAGAATGGAGCCTTCATCCACAGGTGTTCCAACAAATAGTGGACCGCTTCGGCTTCCCCAGGGTGGACCTGTTTGCAAGTTCAGAGAACTGAAAGGTGGGGCTCTTCTCCCAGTTCATGATGAGGGGAGCAATGGGCATGGATGCCTTGACCAGCGGCCAGGGGGACTTCTATATGTCTTCCCTCCGATGGCCCTGATCCAGAGACTGCTCAGGTGGGTCAGGTCCAGCCTGGAGAGATAATCGTTGTGGCTCCCTTTTGGCCAAGGAGGCCTTGATTTGCAGATCTGAGGGCCTCATCAGTAACAGACCCTTGGCCCCTACCTCAAAGGAGCAGTCGGTTGTCGGGAGAGGTCCACCACCCAGACTCGGATTGGCTACAACTTCACGCTTAGCTGTTGAGAGGGAATGCCTAAGGAAGTTGGGGTTGACTGACTAGTAACCTCCACCATCCTAGCTTCCGGCAGAGTCCACTCAGCGAATCTACAAATTCACCTGGCGGGCCTTTGTCAGGTGGGCACGTAGAAATAAGGTGGATCCCCTAGAAGGACAGGTACCAGACATTCTAGCTTTCCTACAGGAGGGCTTGGAACAGGCTATGACCAAATACCCTCCGCAGGCAGGTGGCAGCCTTGAGATCAGTTCTCAGATCAGCAGGAACTCCTCTGGGGTCCCTCTCCCTAGTAAGACGCTTTCTGTTGTTTTTTAAAAAAATATTTATACTTGTACATCATACAAACATTGAATAAAATGAACAAATAATACAAAAACACAAGAAAATTCAAAAACAAAATTACAAGGATATAAACAATAACATAAACTACAATCGAAAAAAGAAAAAGAAAAAAGTGACTTCCAACTAACTCCATGTGGATCTTTATTCCTCATATCACTGGTTGTCTGTAATGATTAAATTTAATTTAATCGGTAAGACGCTTTCTGAAGGGAGCAGCGCAGCTAAAACCACCCACGGTACACAGGTTCCCCTCTTGGAACCTCCACAGGGTACTGAAGGCACTCACAGGGCATCTCTTCAGGCAGCTGCACTCTGTTCCCCTAAGGTTTTTGAGCTGGAAGGTCCTTTTCCTGGTGGCTGCAGAAGACAGACTCAGAATTCAAAATGACCTTAACAGATTGGAGGAGTGATATTGCAACTTACCATGGTAAGTTCCTTCTCTGTAGGGAAAATTGGGATCCATGATGATGTGGGTTTGTCTCTGCCTATCTCACCACTGGCAGAAAGCCTTAAAAAAACAAAAGAAAAAAATAACTTTGAGGATACTTCAGGGGAGAGACAAGTCGTGTTGCTTGCAAAATCAGAGATTGTGATTCAATAGGTGGGTACTGGTTTCGTGTTTCAAATAGACAAAAATGTGGCTGTGAAATCCAGGAAGTGTGGGTTCAGACACTGGATTGTGAGCGCAAGCAACAGGCAGGGATTCTTAAATGTTTCTGTGCTTCATCAGATTTTTGTATGTGACCACCAATAGTTAAGAGTTATTTTCTCCTAAAATATGCAAAGTGAGAAAGTAAAATCGGTTATTCATCATGCACATTCTGTATGGTGCAGAATACATGATCAAGTCCTTGTTGAATCAAAGTTACGCTGCTAACAAATTTAGGTCTCTTTAGGTCTCTCAAATTTAGAGTTGGTCTCTTCCAACTCTATGATTCTATGATTCTAAGGTTTGGTTTCCTGCTTGGCAGGGGGTTGGACTCGATGGCCCTTGTGGTCTCTTCCAACTCTATGATTCTATGATTCTAAGGTTCTAAGGATAATGTTATTTACTGGAGCTTTATTCCTCCTTGCTTGGAAGTGGCTTCAGCTATCAAAGGGCTTTCAGGATTGGGAAATGCTGCCCAGTAGAAATCAATCACTATTAAAATTGCAGCTGACCAGAGGTGAAATCTGCCCAGTTTTAGGCCTACCATCAGGTTACATTATATGGATGCCCTTTCTTTTATAACTTGATCTTAAAATGCATCACAGATAAGCAAATTCAACTAGAATAAAAAGGAACAACTTCATCACCTCCTGGCAAATAGAAGGAAGAAATGGAGGCAGTGAGAGATTTTACTTTCTTGGGTTCCATGATCACTGCAGATGGTGACAGCAGTCATGAAATTAAAAGATGCCTGCTTCTTGGGAGAAAAGCAGTGACAAACCTAGACAGCAACTTAAAAAGCAGAGACATCACCTTGTCAACAAAAGGTCCGCATAGTTAAAGCTATGGTTTTCCCAGTAGTGATGTATGGAAGTGAGCTGGACCATAAAGAAGGCTGATCGCCAAGAATGGATGCTTTTGAATTATGGTGCTAGAGGAGACTCTTGAGGGTCCCATGGACTGCTAGAAGATCAAACCTCTCCATTCTTAAGGAAATCAGCCCTGAGTGCTCACTGGAAGGACAAATCGTGAAGCTGAGGCTCCAATACTTTGGCCACCTCATGAGAAGAGAAGACTCCCTGGAAAAGACCCTGATGTTGGGAAAGATTGAGGGCACAAGGAGAAGGGGACGACAGAGGACGAGATGGTTGGACAGCGTTCTCGAAGCTGCCAGCATGAGTTTGACCAAACTGCGGGAGGCAGTGGAAGACAGAAGTGCCTGGCGTGCTCTGGTCCATGGGGTCACGAAGAGTAGGACACGACTAAACGACTAAACGACAACATGTCAGCTACATACAAAATTGCTTAGAAATCAAGCGGAAATTGGGCTATGGGCTGTTAAAAAGTGGATAGTTTTTTATTTAATGAACATCTCTTCTGAGTAAGATTGTTGCTGGAGCTTTCTCATCAGAGCACAGAGCAGTGCATGGAAGATTAGCCTTGTTGCACTTCTGACATTCTTTCCTGCAGCCACAAGGGAGCAGATCAAAGCAAGTTAGGAAGGCATGATTTGTTTATCCTGCCTTTATTCAAGGACTCTCCATGCTTACTCTCTGCCTGGATTTCTCTACCATGTAACTCTGGCTGTGTGCTACCTCTGAATTGTTTTGTTTATTCAGGTTGGTCCATCCAGTTTCACTTCTATCATGTTCTCAGGCAGAAACACTGTGCAGTTACAGGTATGAGTTTGTTGTTATGGGTATTCTATTTTTTTTAAAATAATATTTATTAAAAGTTTAAGAATTAAAGAAAGAAGTAAAAAAAAGAAAAAGTAAAAATAAACAATACAAATCAATACATTACAGTACACATATATATATAAAAGCAAAAAACACGATACATCAAAACAAAAACAAAAGCAAAAACAATTAAAAGCACACCCAACATTTCCACATCTTTATTTTTCATTAACTTGTTTTATCGACCTCCTCACACCTCCCTTTTTGTGTTCTAGTTATTAATTATTTCAGCAAATCCTTTCCAACTTTCACTGTTTTCTGTCATTTAATTATCTTAATTTATTTTAACCTTATCTTACCATTAAAACCCTAAAACGTACCTATACTTAACTCCTTATAACATTTCTACTAAAGCCATATAATTTCATTCCAACATTTTTCTAACACTCATTAATTTTGCAACATTTCTCTATTTATTGATTTTTTAAATTCCCAATCTTCTTCCACCATCTCTTCTCCCTGGTCTCGGATTCTGTCAGTCCTCTCTATCAATTCCATATGGTCCATCAACCTGGTGACCTTCTGTCCGAGGCTCTTAACTCTCTTCCATGTCCCTTCTGCAGATCTTCTTCATATTTATACATGCACTTTACTTTATCTTCTGCTGATTTCTTAATTTCCTTCCTTTGGCACTGAGGAGTAGATCTCGGGGAAACTCCAACCTAACAATGTCTTTATTCCTTCTCGACAGGTCAGCCCATTCTCCATAGTCAGAACTAAAGTCCAAAAGGTATTTCAGAGCGTGTTTCAGAGTCCCTCCAAAGCTAAAGGCCCCCACAACTCCAATCTCCCCCTGACCCAAACCCAAATCCCAAAGGCCAGAACATCCCTGCATAAGGGGATCTATCCAACTTTCCTTCTCCAATCCAAGCGGGGCTCCATCCCACCAAATCTGGCATTCTCTAGATTCGATCGTAAAAGGCAACAGCTTATGTTCATCAAATTGCCTCTGTAAGGCCGGG
Source organism: Podarcis vaucheri (assembly GCF_965113315.1). NCBI lineage: Eukaryota > Metazoa > Chordata > Lepidosauria > Squamata > Lacertidae > Podarcis > Podarcis vaucheri. The sequence continues at coordinate 55,141,281 of NC_138759.1, read as the reverse complement.
GCTCTCTCCACTTGAATTACTTGAGGTTCAACAACAACTTTCTCCTTCGTCTTCTCCACAGCTTGCCATGTCAAAACAGATTCCTGAATCAATTCCTGAGTAGTTTCTGTGTAGGTCTTCACTTTTTGTCCCAAATCAGTCATTTTTTTGTCCCAAATTGTCAGTTTTAGTAATCATCACATCTGTCTTCTCATGAAGCTGTTCCAATAAAGCACTTGTCTTGCAAAATGCAATCACTAAGGCTTCTTCTGTCAACATTCTTGTCCAAGGTCAATTTCTGATTCTCACGGTCTTTAATCTCTGCAGCTGGAAAATTCCCCAGCTCCACTCGTGCAACGGTTTCAAAAAGCTCCCTCTAGAGGAAACAATTTCTATTTGTATCCATCCTTTTAAGCACAGATCCAGCAACAAAGTTGGTTTCGATTTTCAGTTACTTTTTTGCTCCTTTTTAAGTGCAAAAGGAAACAATGGAAACAATATATTTCTCTTTTTTAGCTATCTGTCAACATACGTTTTATTCACAGTCAATGAACTTTCCCAAAACGTCAATCTTACTGGCAGCCCATTCCCAGGTTCAAAACGGTGGTAATTTATCTTTCTTCACTCTCTCTCCTGCAGGTATAGACGATCTAAAATTTCCCCCCTCTTCTCCTGCTTCCAAGGGGGGTTTAGTAATTTTAACCGATGGAGATTTAATCCTTTACAAAAGACTTTCCAGACGTTAGCTTGCAACGTCTTTGCTTTAATCTATTTACAAAAGAGGAAGGCGGACTTCCTGTTTGAAACCTTCCCGTTTCGATGCCAAATTAAGATGTTTAGAGATCCAATTTTCCGTTCTACTCACGGGTAGTTGTTTAGAGTCCAATTGTCCACAGGAATGGAGGAGGACTGGAAAAAATTTAAGGACTATCTGCAAAAGTTTTATAAATTATATGAACTATAAAAATTCGCACGATTTGGAAAGATTAGCACCAGCAAAGAGAGTGGAGGACATATGAAATTAAATAAAAATTAATGATTTAACCAATGTTTAAATGTTGAAAAGGACATTACATTTGTTTTTTTAGACTAAATTGAAAACAAGTAATTTAAACTAAAACGTAAGCTTTTGAAAGTATAATGAAACGAATGAAACAAGATTATAATTTGTTGATATCTTTATTGTTAAGAATGCACTGTGAAGGGGATGTGGGGAAGTCCATTAGGAAATTGAAATAAGTTTTGAAAAGATCTATTTTTTCTTTTTCTTTTCTTTTTTTTCCTCTTCTTCTGTTGTTGATGTTTCTTTGCAAAATTGAATGTATATCTTTATCTGGAAAAAAGCAATAAAAATATTTAAAAAAACAACAACAATTGTCCACAGGAAAAAGTCAGCGCTCTCCGGCAACAGCAATGTGGCTTCACTCCGTGAAAGAAGCAGTCGATTCGAAGCACCGCGCTGCTCACCCCACATCACTCCGGATCCCCGAAACCGGGTTTCCCCGCGAGTAGGGCGCAAAAGGTGCCAGCTGAATCCCACATCCACAGGCTTCTCCCGCCTGTGGTTTTTAATGGGTCTCCGCCTCGCTGTGGTGATCCAGACCCTAATTTCCACGGAGCGGATTCCTCCCGATCAGAGGAAATCCGCCATTGCCGGAGGCGCTAACCCAGAAGTCCTTGTTGTTATGGGTATTCTAATGGGATGTGAAGCCTTGGGTCCATTTCCAAAGAGACTCTGTTGTAACCTGCATTTGTGATGTGGATGGTTAGCTGGTTCTAGCTAACGTGGCTTTAGGAGGTCCCGGCATCAACAACCAAACGAATGAACAGGTGCAGCAGTCACAAACACATAGATACACATGCTGCTTGGGAGATGTCTGTTCCAATTGGACTGATGTTGCTTGCACAACCCTGTCAGAAAGGCCTCGTAGACAGGTTGCCTCTAATGTCAAAGACTTATCTTTGTCCCCTTAATGTGTAACATCTATGAACAGGACGAATTTGGACAAAAAGTGGGTGAGGAGTGGCAGGTACAAGACACATTCTTGAAATTTCACGTGATAGAGAGTCCCAAGTGTACTGCCATTCTTCAATAGTTTCATCATAAGGCCCACACAGTAGCAATGATCTGATACACAATGAATACATTGAAAAGTATTGCTGTATATCTGAAGTTGAGACAAACACCAGCTTAGATCAGATGGACGTTGCCTAGGAAGTATGAAGATGAGTTTGTGATCGTGGTTGAGAAGGTGGCTGGACCCAAGCCTTGGTACAAGGAATAGCAACGGTAGGAAATGCAAGCTTATTTCCCCAAACAACCCGTGTAGCATGCATAAGAAGACCACCCTAAATCACAGTGGCAATTTTATACATGCTGTTGCACCCTGCCTATGGTAACTTTAAGAAACAGGAAATTAGCTACTTTGAGGTTTTAAGCATGTTTTGAAGACCAAAGACATAGTAGCCATTGGTTTCAATACTGGGCAATTATGATGGCAAAAATACTGTGCTTGGCATAAGTCTACATGCGCTTTCTGTGAGAATGTTTCTTTGTGTATCTGGATGTGTTAATGGAACTATCTCACACATATACCGTTTTTTGTTTTTGCATTTGACCATATAATTATGCATGCTGGATCCCACTTTATCTGAAACATAAGGCTACATTATCAACATAGCATTTGCAAGTTGCCAAAGAACTTGGAAAGCTTTAGAAGAGAGGGAATTTGTTCATCCTCCATAGAAAGGAAATTGCAAACCCTTCTGCAGATGAGACACATTAAAAAATTGGAGAAAATTGGCTAATGCCATTTAAATGTGTTCATAAAATAACAGCTGATAGAAAGAACCAAACTAAATTGATGACAGTACACATCATAACTAACTAACTAACTAACTAATGTTATTTGGTACCTCAACAGCTAAGGGGTCAAAGAAAGGAATCAAGTTCACCTCAATGAAAAAGAGATGTAGAGCTCTTTTTGTAAATGTGTTGGCTGCCAAAAATGAGAAGAGAATCTCAATGATATATTCAGACATGAAGAATCATTTCCTGTACTTAGAAAAACAACAGCCTCATCCACATGGAATGCTCTGCTGGAGCTTACTGATGTACTGCTAAAATTTGTCTATTTACCATCATGTTACATTACAGAATATGCTATGCATCCTGTTGGGAGGTTCATCATACTGCTCTATGACCAAACAAGCACCTGTGCTGAAGAACTCTGTGAAAAGTATTCTACCAACACGAGCTGCTTTCAAAGGCTTGCTCTTCCTTCCCCAATAAGCTATAGCTGGAAGTGACTGGATAATGGACTAAATATGAGAATGATGTAAAACAAAAAACACCATCTGTTTCTTTGTTTATACATTACCTACGTTTACTTAATCCTCTTGAACTCTTAATTTAAATTACCTGCCTCCCAGTACCTCTTCCCAGTCTATCCAAATTAATAAATGGTAGATTTAAAAGTCTTTTTGTGTGTGTTAGCATGTCCCCACCCCAGCCTAGCTTTCTTTGATCCAAATGTTTAACACTGCTGGTCTCTTCTTTTAAACAGATATCATTTCTAATCAAGGACTGTGGACCTGAAGAAACTAAGTGTAAGTAGCTTCTGTTTTCTGAGTACTCTGTTTCCCTGTGCTTGTGGAGTAGCACATTATTTTGTCTCAAAAATGCCAAGCCCATACCCTCTGTGTTGCAGCGGAAAACCGGGATGCCTGTCTTCTGGATCCACGTTGTTGTGTGAATGTGACCCACATGAGAACATGCCTCCCCCCCTCAAAAAAAAACAGGATGTCCTGATTTAATTGGGACAGTTAAGGGGTATGCAAGCCAGCAAAGACTAGCCAAGATTAGATAGTGGCATGCTACTTACTGGTAGCAATGAGCAGAAAGAGGCCTGGTTTGCACCAGAACTTTCAAACTGGGCCCCTTACGTTCCTTTTGTTATTTTTCTGTGCACGTTCATCTAGAAGACCCACATAGCTCAGTTAAATTACTGAACTTACATGTGTAGAATCTCAAGTTGCAAGAGAACACACCTTTTGGGGTGGTTTGCTATGGTCTGAATTCTAAAAGAAAGATTCAGCCCAACTGTCAGGCATAAACAGAGATAGCACTGGATGTGGGTACACAGGGTAATTTTACGACATGAAAATGTAATTTTGCATTGCCTTGTTACCGCACACTGTATCTTCAATAAAGGTTTGGCAGTCATTTTGCTTGAATGTGATTTTTTGTCAAACTCCCACAAGACTGGCCAGGCAGGTCTTACAGTCTCACTCTTAATCATGGCTCCTCACACATTCAAATTCACATTAAAAAAACAACAACCCACATTCTGTCTACCTCCAGCTTTATTTCATTCAATATATCAGTTTCCTGGTATTTGTTTTTTGTTGATTTATTTTCTGGCCTGAAACAGCACTACAGTATATGCAATTATATTCTACAACAATTCTTTGATTGTTACTTCTGGTTTGGTAGCCTAGAGGTCTTCCTTCTCTGCCTCTCCTTTTCTGTATCCAATTGTAGTCCCAGAATAAAAGGACAGACTCTTGTCAAAAGCTGTAGCCCACCAGCCATATTTGGGCGTTTGGTTCCACCTGACCATTTTGTTGCAATCCCCTTGTGACTGGGAACAACTCCCCCTCGTTACTGTGCTATGTGATGCTTTCAAATGAGCATCCTTATTCACTCTGCAGTCCCTAAGCCCTCTGACCAGGCTTTGTTTGGAGGTGTCAGGGAGGGAAGTGTTCTTTTTCTGCTCTTATATGTAGTCTGCTGTACTGCAGTTCTGTAGTCACCTGATTTTGATTTATGAGAGTAGCATTTCTAAGCTGGTAGTAAGTAGACCATTTATACTATTCCTGAAGTCAGGGTGAGCCTGCCTCATTAATTATTGTTCTGAGAATGGGTTACATAAGTCATGTACAGGCAGGGATGTTGCCAGAGGGGAAGGCAGAACTACTCAGGTGCTCATGAATTCAGCAAGCCACCATCTGGTTTTGGCAGTCTAGCAGGTTGGAATCTCCTTAAAAGTGCAGCACAACTTACATTAATTGTAGCAAATCCTATGTAAAAATTGATGGGGATATCCTAGTAAATCCCTACAAGTGGGCATGCCGTTCACATTCTGCTCTATTCCATGTTTCTCCTACGCTTTCCAGTCTAAGATACAAACATATACAAATGTGCTTGGAGCAGCTTGATTTTCTCTCATTCCACTGCCATTTACCTGGGAGCGAACACCCTTAAACTCAATTGGACTTACATCTGAGTAAACGCGGTTAGGAATGTGCTGCTAGACTGCAAATCATTTGGAAGAGAAGTAGTGCTTCCCTGAGTTTAAATAAACTTTGACATAGAATCACAGAACTAGTCCAACCCCCTGCAATGCAGGTATCTCAACTAAAGCATCCATGACAGATGGCCATCCAACCTCTGCTTGAAAACCTCCAAAAAAGGAGAGTCCGCCACCTTCCAAGGAAGTCTGTTCCACTGTCAAACAGCTCTTACTTTCAGAAAGTTCTTCCTGGTGTTTAGTCAGAATCTCATTTCTTGTAACTTGAAGCCATTGGTTTGGGTCCTACTCTCTAGAGCAGGAGAAAACAAGCTTGCTCCACACCCAACTCCCTCAACTATTCCTCATAGGTTGGTTTCCAGACCCTTGATCATCTTGGTCGCCCTCCTCTGCACACATTCCAGCTTGTCAATATCCTTCTTAAATTGTAGTGCCCAGAGCTGGACACAGTACTCAGCTGTGGTCTACTATTACTTCCCTTGATCAGGACACTATATCTGGGCACAAAGGTATAATTAAAAAATGGGAACTAACAAAATTACTTGGCACAAATGACAAGGGTAAGTAATAGCGGTATGTTGGTGCACTTCTAATTAACAAATTCTGGGCAATTTAAATCCACACATGCATATTGTACCTTTCTGCTGACAAGCAGGAGCCACTTCATATAGTAAGTAATTAACAGCAAGCCTGGGAATTGATGCACTCTTTCTAAACTGATTTCATCTTGCCAAATAGGCACTCACAAGAACAGCTTCTCACATAAGGATTTGCAGTTGAATAATCCCTACAATAGTTGTGGCAACCAAGGCTTTGTACACATGCCAGTTTTAAGTGGATTTCATGCATCGCTCGTGGGTATGTTTTCGTGTTGTCCACAGAATGTTGTCCTCGTCCAAGTGAGATGGTAGTCCAGCAGCCCACACTTTATCAGTAAACCACATATTAAATAGAGAGAAACAGCTAATGAGGTAAGGGGGAAGGGGAAATCCAACATAAAATTGCATGCTACCCAGCTGCGGACATACTGAAGTACCTTGTGTGGGTGGGTTTGAAAAACTTACACTGGCTGCCCATTGGTTACCAGGCTAGATTCAAAGTTCTTGTGCTAATTTGCAAACTCCGTAACCATTTGGATCCAGGATATTTTAAGGACTGCTTGATCCCTTCTGTCATTACCCAATTACCGAGATCCTTAGGGGAGTCTTTGTTGGTGGTCCTTCATGGCTCAGCTGTACAGCTCATTACTACTAGAATCCATGCATTTGCTGCTGTGCTCCCCAGCCTGTGGAACGTCCTCCCAGCTGTGATGAGACACTGGCACCATCCTTGTTGAACCTCAGGTGCATGACCAGTATTTTCTTATTCCAGCAGCCATTTTATGGTAGTGTCTGGGTTTCTGTTTGGTTTAATGACAAATTCTTACTGTATGGTTTATTTTTATATACACCAAATTGCTAATGATTAAGTGGTATATAAAGGTAAAGTAAAGGGACCCCTGACCATTAGGTCCAGTCGTGGCCGACTCTGGGGTTGCGGCGCTCATCTCACTTTATTGGCCAAGGGAGCCGGAGTACAGCTTCCGGGTCATGTGGCCAGCACAACTAAGCCGCTTCTGGCGAACCAGAGCAGCACGTGGAAATGCTGTTTACTTTCCCACTGGAGCGGTACCTATTTATCTACTTGCACTTTTGACGTGCTTTCGAACTGCTACATTGGCAGGAGCAGGGACTGAGCAATGGGAGCTCACCCTGTCGCGGGGATTCGAACCGCCGACCTTCTGATCGGCAAGTTCTAGGCTCTGTGGTTTAACCCAGAGTGCCACCCTCATCCCAAGTGGTATATAAATGCACCAAATAAATAAATATCAGGCGTTGACAAAAGTCTGCATCCAAATAGTTGGGTTCTGGAAACTAGAGGAAGCTGTCTGTCTGTCAAAGCGGTCAGAAGCAGATGCATAGGCAGGGGTCTAGTTTCAGAGCAGCAGTCGAGAATAGGGACACCTCTCTTATATTAATGTAAATGAAGCTGTTCGCTGAAAACTAATACAGTAATGCTCTTTTAAAGTTGGTTCAAGGCAGCGCTTTTCAAGTGATGCACTTTTCAATTTCACAGTGAGTACTGGATGTAGCTGCTGGGAAGAAAGACTTCGGATAGGAGGAGCATCTCTTAGATGCGGCAGCTGGAAGGGAAATGTAGGAAAGTCATCACTGCCAATTTGTTCAGATGCTTCTCTAGTGATCTCTGCACACTCCGGCACTCCCAGCACTCGGGTGTGGGTGCTATCACGCAGATGACCACTACTCCTCAACAACCCAGAGAGCGCCTGTGGATTCCAGACTTCTACTGGCTCAATTTGGTTTTTCTTCTTCAGCAGCTGTGTCACCAATTCTACCAGCACTACTGCGACTACTGATCCCACATGATTCAGAGTGGTTCACAGGGTTTTTCCCATCTTCAGCATAATGTCATGACAAAATTAGCAAGCAGCTGACAGGCCAAATAGCAAAGGTTGTCAGGTCAGTTCCAGCTCAGGCCAGCAGTTCCTCACCTCTGGGTTAAAAGAATGGCTTTCAAAATGGCCTACTCAACACAATAAGTCCTAAATTCATCCTGCTTTACTAGTTTGGCATTTAGAAAGTTTTGCCTAAGGAAGGAAGGGAATGTGAACAAACTGACAACACCTGTAGAAACTCTATTATGCAATTGCGACACTAGAGGCATATGGCTTCACCTGGTGGGGCTGGGAAAGCTGCCCACACATTAGTATTGCACAGAGTTTGTGATGCCAGTTTTCTAACCCATCCTTTCTAATCCATCCTGTAAGGCAGCTAGCTTCCTCATGAGGTCATCGCCTGGGATGGTGGGCCATTAAGAACAAAAGGCAATGGGTCATTAAGAGAACAGAGGAAATGGGGTTCAGTGCCAGATGGCAAATGGGTGGGGGCCCTCTTCCAGCTCTGTAAAGGTACCCCTGCCCGAACGGGCCAGTCTTGACAGACTGTGGGGTTTGTGCGCCCATCTCACATTTATTGGCCGGGGGCCAGCGCTGTCCGAAGACACTTCCGGGTCACGTGGCCAGCGTGACAACGCTGCTCTGGCGAGCCAGAGCCGCACACGGAACGCCGTTTACCTTCCCGCTGGTAAGCGGTACCTATTTATCTACTTGCACCCGGAGGTGCTTTCGAACTGCTAGGTGGGCAGGCGCTGGGACCGAACAGCGGGAGCGCACCCCGCCGCGGGGATTCGAACCGCCGACCTTTCGATCGGCAAGCCCTAGGCGTTGAGGCTTTAGCCCACAGCGCCACCCGCGTCCCTTTCCAGCTCTGTAGTAGAGGACAAAAGCCTGAGTTTGAAAGCAGAGTTTGTGTTATGTGAGCTAGAAGCTGAAAAAAAGCAGCAAGCAGAGCATCAGAGAGCAATGTTTGATTTCTGATTGAATCTGAGGCTGCAGCTATTAGAGAAACAAGACCCTTTTAGGGTACTGATGCTGTAGGCTCAGGTTGTAAATAAACTATATATCAGAAAGACACGAGTCTCTGCTGCCCCTCAATTCCAAAAGGAAACATGGACCCCGAGTGAGTGCCTGGAATCCCTGGAAGCTGGCTCAGAAACTGGGGTAGTCAACAATATTTTAGTCCACAGGGTGCCTTACGCAAATTTACCTATTGTGTTGTTGCCACATCTATAGGTTATGTCCTGGCTCCTGTCCAAAACATGTGGATAAAGGCTCTTACTTTTAAGTAAGCAATAGGTCTTTGTTCAGACAAGTAACAGCCATTTTCAGATTATAAACCAAGGCTCCCTAATTCTTCTGAATAGGACAATAAAAAAAGCAAACTGGAGCTGGTACTTTAAGACATGAAAACAACCAAGATATCAAACACCACTGTCATACGCTGGCATTAATTATGAGAGATATAAAACTAGGTGAAATGAGAGTAAGGTATTTAAAATGATTTTTTAAAAAGTTTTGACATTCCTACTTGCTAGTTAACAAATGGAGCAATGCAGATAAGAGCTTAAAAGAGAGTAGAAAATTGTCAGAAAGACAGCAGGATGAAAACTATCCATTCATTTGCACAAAAGCTACCGGTCACAAATGAAGTGATACACATTGGGGCAAAACAATTGCTAATGGAGTCTGAGCTGGTGGTGACAGACCAATAAGGAAACCTTGAGTTTGTGGTTAATAGCTCAATAAGGTGATGACCTAGCATGTTGCAGCTATGATAAAGACAAATTTCATGTAAGGGATCATTAGGAAAAGGGTTGAAAATAAAACTGCCAATCTCCTGCCATTCAACAAATCTATGGATTAACCATGATTGGAATATTGTGTAAAGTTCTGGTTGCCCCACTTCAAAATGGATACAGTGGTACCTCAGGTTAAGAATTTACAGTGGTACCTCAAGTTACATACACTTCGGGTTACAGACTCCGCTAACCCAGAAATAGTACCTCAGGTTAAGAACTTTGCTTCAGGATGAGAACACAAATCATGCTCCGGCAGCGTGGCGGCAGCAGGTGGCCCCATTAGCTAAAGTGGTGCTTCAGGTTAAGAACAGTTTCAGGTTAAGATTGGACCTCCGGAACGAATTAAGTACTTAACCCAAGGTACCACTGTAATTCATTCTGGAAATCTGTTCTTAACCTGAGGTACCACTTTAGCTAATGGAGCCTCCCGCTGCCGCCACTCCACCTCCGTGCAATTTCTGTTCTCATCAAAAGCAACGTTCTTAACCTGAGGTAATATTTCGGGGTTAGCGGATTCTGTAACCTGAAACGTCTGTAACCTGAGGTACCACTGTATTGTATAACTGAAAAAGGGCAACCCAAATGATCAAAGGGGACAAAGTGACTTCCCTATGGGGAAAGGTTACAGCATTTGGATTTTTTATTTTACTTAAGAGAAAAGGCACACGAGACATGACAAATATATAAAATTATACATGGTGTGGAGAGTGGATAGAGAGTAGTTTTTCTCCCTCTCCATGTTAAAACTGGGGCAATGCAATAAAGCTGAAAGTTGGAAGATTCAGGACAGACGAAAGTACAGAGTATTTCCTGCTCCTACAAGAAGTAGTGATAGCCACCAGCTTGAAAGACTTTAAAAGATTAGACAAATTCACAGATGATAAAGATATCAATGGTGTTTACTTGATGGTACAGTACATCCTCCATTGTTGAAATCAATACAGTATGTGTCAATACCAGGGCTGCAAGTGGGGATGTTGCTCGCGTCCTGCTACAGGCTTCCCATTGCCATCCAGTTGGCTACTGTGAGAACAGGATGCTGGACTTAGATGAGCCTTTGGCCTGATCCAGTTGGCCTCTTAATTTTTCCCAGATAGTCTCTCCAAGTGACTGGGGTGGCACGTAATGTGTTCATTGCTACAACTGACACTCCAGACAATGATGTTGAGATAATCCTGCTTTTTCAATCATTGCTAAAGTTTAACTCCCACACAACTGGGCATTACCAAGTCCTGTAATTTCATATAGTGTGTAATGGTTGAGATAATCCTCTATAATCCTATAGGTTTATTCCTTGAGTCGCAGGATACTTCACAAACCTCCTTGTGTACATTTTCTTATGGTGAAAGGCTACCCACCATCTCTTACACTGGATAAACTGAATGTGCACCAATACAATATGAAGGTGCTGTAAGAAATGAACATCAGAAGATGATAGCTGGGTATAGAAGTTTTCCATAAAGAAATCAAGTCAAATGTGCCTTTAACCAAAATATCTGTAATCAAATGCTTACTCCAAGTAGTCAATCACCAACAATAAAACTACTGAAAAGCAATTTGAAGTCCACTATAGATACAAACTGGGATAAAAAAGGTAAAGGGACCCCTGACCATTAGGTGCAGTTGTGACCGACTCTGGGGTTGCGGCGCTCATCTCGCTTTACTGGCCAAGGGAGCCGGCGTACAGCTTCCAGGTCATGTGGCCAGCATGACTAAGCCACTTCTGGCGAACCAGAGCAGCACATGGAAATGCTATTTACCTTCCCGCCAGAGCGGTACCTATTTATCTGCTTGCACTTTGATGTGCTTTCGAACTGCTAGGTTGGCAGGAGCTGGGACCAAGCAACGGGAGCTCACCCCGTCGCGGGGATTCAAACCGTCGACCTTCTGATCAGCAAGTCCTAGGCTCTGTGGTTTAACCCACACAGGGGCGCCGACTTATAAAAAATATTGGGGGAGCCCGCGAAAGCTCATGAATAATAAATAAGCTCATGAATATGCAGATAAAGTGGCGCCGCCTCCTCGTGAGCGAATAGGGGAGAGCGTGCTGCGCCTATTAATCAGCTCCGAAGGAAATTGGGTGGAGCTTTTGCTCGGGAGGGAGGGCAGGAGGCATGCAGCCCGACCCTGTGCATTTTGGGCTGGGGGAGGGGCGGCGGTGGCGCTCTGCTGGAGGGGCGCCCGAGATTATTGGGGGGGCAGAGCCCCCCCAAACGAATTTTTGAGGGGGCTCGGGCCCCCTCAGGCCCCATGGAGTCGGCGCCTATGAACCCACAGTGCCACCCACGTATATCCAATTAAAAGTGTTGCTGGAAAAGGAACAGCAAAAGTAACAGAAGTTAGCTTCAAAGTGAAGCTAAACTCCCGATTTCTCTATCATATGGAACGGACCTCATGACAAGGTATCTGTGTATACTAATAACTTTCTCAAGAAAGAAGAGACAGTATCTTATTTATTTTATTAAATTTGTATGCTGCCCTTCATCCGAAGATCACAGGGCAGTTCACAACACACACAAAAACCAAAATGAGAACACGAAATACTTAATAAAACAAAAACAAAAACAATAATCCTCTTTCCACAAACACATTTTAAAGGCCACAGAATGTCAATCAGCCAAAGCCCTGGTTATAAAGGCTTTTGCCTGGTGCCCAAAGCTATAAAATGGGGCTTCCCCCCCTATATGCAAAAAGCTAAAAGATCCAATGCAACCTTCAGCCAAATGATTTATAGACACATGAACAAAGAGATGAAGTGAAATGTCTTGGGACATAAAGCAGATACACCATGCAGGAAAAGCCACATAGCTGGCTGCATGCCTGCAAGAAATTTCAGTGGTTCAAAAGTATTTGTCAATGCACATGAAAAGTTGCGAACATGCCCGTACAGATCTTAAAACAGATACCGTGTGCCTTGCAAGGCACTTGTTGCTTGCCGATAACATCATTTCTGAAGAGATACCTCCTCCTGGGGAGCATAATTTCCCCACTAGGGCACAGAGCCAGCCTGCTTGCACAACCATCTACGGGGGTGGGAGATAATTAGTTTTATTACGAGCTACTGTCTCATTTCCTGACTTATGCCCCAAAGAGGGGGAAACACTGTGGAGGACAACCACACACAAATATCTCTAAGCAGAGTGGAAGAAGAACTCAGCGGGGCAACATCTCAGCAGTAGAAAGACTTCAGGCATGAAGGTCCCACGAGCCTCTTTTCATCCAGCACGTAAAGACATTGGGATCTGCTGCCCCTGTGGATCTTGCTTCCCGATGCAGTCGCCTCACCTTTGCCCCATGGGTGGGCCGGCCTTGAGCGTGGACGTTGGACTCCACGCGCGAGCCGCCCGATTGCTCCCCGCCTTCAATTTACCCGCCGGGGGAAAAACCGCCCACCTGCTTACCGCGTGGCCACCACATGAATGAAGAAGGCCTCGGCCAATAAGAGGCAAAGGAATAGGCTCCACCCCATCCCTGACTGCGCACGCGCGAAGGGATCGGCTCCTCTGTGTGGAGGAGGGCGGTTTCGAGGAGAAATAATGACTTGAGTAGGCCTCCGCGAGCGTGGACTCCCCGCGAGCTGCAAAACGTCCAATGGGAGGGCGCGCGGGGGAAGCGGCCAGCCAATGGCTACGCCGCGGGGGCGGGGCTGTTCCGTGGGACAGGCCCGGCGGAAGCCGGGCGGGCTCATTCTCGCCTCAGCCGTCTCGTCGCTGTGGTGGCAGGAGCTGCGGCGGCGCTATGGGGGCCTCAGATTCTTTCTTGTCTTCCTACGCCGGCCTCTTCTACTGGGTCGGGGTGTCGAGCGTCGCCTACTTCGTGTGGCTGCAGCTTCAGCGCGTAGTTTATGCCGTCCGCCTGTGGGTGCTGGGCAACCCGGCGGCGGTGGGCCCTCACCTGGGCGCGTGGGCAGGTGAGTCTACCCGCCCTCCGCCGCGCCGGTGCCCCTTGGCTCGTAATTCTCCAGTGGAGGCCTCGGCAGCCAGCCCCCGTTTCCCTCCCTTGCTCCCTCGAGGTCTGGCCGGTGCTTTCCCCTCCTAGGCCTCTGTTCAGCCCCAGCAGTTCTTGGCTGCCTTCGCATCTTCTCCCCACTTCGTCAAACTCGCGCACGCCTTTTCCCTCCTGCGCAAGTGTGTTTGTGTCTTCCCCTTTTGTGTTGGCGGGTGATAACTTTTGAGCGTTTCTCCTTGTTTTGAGAGGAGCCCTCCTGGCTTACCCCTCCTCCTTAACTGGCATTGGACGGGAATAAAGTGCGGTACACACTCAAGGTCACTCGCCACGGATTAGCCGATCACTTCACATTCTGCTGATGCTGCTTTTCTGCAATTGGCGCTGTGGCAGATTTGGGGCGGGGAGAGTAAGGCTGTACTTTAATTGTTTAAATTTTTTCTGCCCAGCGAAAGCTTCAGCTGCATCGTAAGATTCATAAGATTAGTTCTTGCTTTTATACTTGTAGTCAGGGTTTTAAAAAACCTCTTTTCTGATGCATACTTCTAGAGATAATGCTTTTAGTGATGTTGGTTATTGATGTGGATGGTTTTCTGGCCATATGCATTGGGGTGGGGGAGACATTATCTTGTTAAATGTTGTGATTCCGTTCCATCATAGAGATTTAGAGTTCAGAAGCAGGAATTGGTAGTCATTATAGATTTTTTTGATCCAAGGAAAGTGGGGATAATCCTTTGTATCTATCTGCCTTTTGGCCCTTTCTCCCAAGAAATATTTATTTAGGGTCATTATTAAATTTATGTAAGACATCTTACTGGCAGAATGGAGCTTACTAGAATAGTTTTATCCTGTGCTTGGATCCCTTAAGGGTTCGGATGCCTATGGTATACTGAGGTTATCTTATATATACCCCAATTTTCTACAGTTGAGAGTTACTTGACATAGCTTCCAAGATTTTTTTTTAAAGGAAAAGCAATAATAAAGCCAAAGCTTCAGAAATGGAAATTTAAAGCAGAATTAAAAGAGCATAAAGCAGGAACTTTTTTAGAGCTTTTGTATAATGTAAAGGATCTCATTAGGAGCCAAGTAAAAAAAAAAAAATCAGAGTTATGCTTTTGTTTGATTGCTCTGCAACTGACCTGTATGAGTTTTTGAAACATACTCTCTTTTATGTTAATGTAATCAATAGATTTAATTCTTGGCCCTACTAAACTGCCAGTGTATTATAATATATGCATCTTAGGGTCATGAATAATGTAGATTTTTTCCCCTTAAGAAGCCATGTAGAATTGCTTTTATTAAACCAGCTTCTGTGCTTGTCAGTATATGCCAGCTTGTAGCTCTTGATTTATTTGGAATTCTTCACCAATAGTACCTTAAAAATTTAATTAATCCTACGTCTCCGTCCCATTCTCTGAACTATGCACAGATGCCCATTCTCTGAACTATGCACAGATTCATCTCCTGCAATAGCTAAAATAGCATCCTGTGTGAGGCAAAAAGGCATTACTTGTTTAACTCTGCCACATTTGCTTCTAGTAACAACTCCAAGTGCCCTTGATACACACTTTTGTTGGCATATTTTGCTCTGATTTCATTTAAGATGTTGCTAGCCTTGTCTTTATTGCTCTTCTATAGTACTCTTGTGATACACTTTTGTATTATGGGCAGGTTATTCTGTAGTGCTGACACAGCAATCCTGATGGCAGTACTGACTGTTGTGTAGTGGTCTGGGGCAGTTTATATTGTGATTTTACGGGGTTTTGGGTGCCATAAATTAAGTGCTATAATTTAATCAATGCTTTGCTGCATTTAACTGTGTAAAAATACAGGCCAGCCTGATAATGGCCGGTTTGTTAAGCAAACAAAGACAGGGAATATGAGCCATTAACAGAGACTCTCTGTGCCGGACAGCGAATGGGTGGAGCTTTACTCTGAGCTGTGGGTAGTTAGCAGAAGACATTCATAGAATCATAGAGTTGGAAGAGACTACAAGGGCCATCGAGTCCAACCCCCTGCCAAGCAGGAAACACCATCAGAGCACTCCTGACCAGAGTTTTTAGAAGGGAGTTTCAGGATTGCAGTGGGAAATGATGTAAACTGGAGGGGAAATAGTTGTAAGTTGCAGCAGGCTGGTGAAAGTGGGGAGAGAGCACAATGGGGGCAGACAATGTGAATCCAAGGCTGCAGAAATTGAAGAAATGAAACCCTCTTGGAGTGTAATCCTGGAAGCCCCTACATCATAGGTTTAGGTTGTATATACAGTGTGTATAAATAAACCGTGTATCTTAAAGACACCACAGTCTCTACTGTGCCTTATTTCCAAAAGGAAACACAAACCCTGGGTAAGTGCCTGACACCTGAAATCTTGCACTGCTGTGGAGATTGGGGTGGTGTGCAACAGTAAGATAAGAGGTGAAGTTTTACTGGCACTGGGAATTTCAGTACGCAACCCCATGCTCTTCATGCAGTGATGCATGCATTACGACCATACTCATTTATGTTAACTGAAATTCATGTTTTGTCCCATAGTGTATCTTTGCCTAGTATCACTTGTGGAAGATATAGAAGTTTGATATTTCAAAAGACTCATTCCAAAATGGTTGATGCGGCCAATGTGTAAAATGCAAAAGGAACAAGAACCCTAACTTCACACCACTCTCCACAACTCTTTACCCCTCTCTGTATCCCATAATATTCAT
Organism: Podarcis vaucheri; assembly: GCF_965113315.1. Classification (NCBI taxonomy): domain Eukaryota; kingdom Metazoa; phylum Chordata; class Lepidosauria; order Squamata; family Lacertidae; genus Podarcis; species Podarcis vaucheri. Next base: position 55,125,086 of record NC_138759.1, on the reverse strand, counting down.
TCTTGTCTTTCTGCAGTAGTACATATTCTGCATCCCTATCTTTCCCCTTTTTTCTTGTCTCTTTCTCATCTCCACCCCATCTTTATTTCTTCTGAGTTCAGTAGCTTGGAGTTTCACAACCAGTTTTCATTATTGCAATACAGTAATTCTCACTGTCTCAATCCGATTAGTCAGGTTCCAACAGACTGAAAAAACTAGTTCTAACTCCATCAGATCCTTCTAACTTCATGGTAAGAAGCAGTGACAGAACGTACTATAGACAAGCTCCCATACCTTCATCCCCCAATACTGGGAAACCTGTTTGGCCTGCAGATTTGCAGAGGGAGATAGGAAAAGGCTATGTATGGCTGAAGCTGCACATAGTTAGGAAGAGGACAATGGTCTGCGCTTGGGCCTTACCTTGAACAGGCTTGTGCTAATGTAATGTTTTTGTTTTCATACAGTAAAAGGTCCAAATAAAAATATGTTTTACATACTCATTTTTTTCCTAGATAACGTTTTGGGAACACAAGCATGTTGTGTGCTAAAAAGACACTTAGATACTTGTACAAAAGTGCAAAATTTTAAACAGTTCACAATATAATGCTGTCATGTTAGTTGTCTTAATACAAATCTAGGAATCAGATGAACCACTTTTTAATCCATTCTTAAAAATTTAAATATAAGTTTCTGAGGGGAAAAAACATACAACTTGATGGCTGAGTATAGGCATACTAATTTAATTTTATAATCAGTTACATTTGGCAGCTTCCAAGACTTTCCAACTTTTGCAATCAAATTACATAATATTTTTCTATTAGTTCTTTCCTGCCACACCAAAACAACCTTTATCCTGATATCACTGACCTGATAATTCCATCAGCCTATCAGATAATGTGTGGATGTGCCTGTCTGTAGCTCTGCCTAGGAGATTACGGTACATCTTGTGAAAACTGCATAATCTTGATCAGTTGTTCCCAAATCCCACCCCCTCTTTAAAAATGCTTAGGGAATTGGTAGAGCACTCTTTGCTCCTTTTTTCTTTTGCCTTTTTTAGCAGTGGTAATGCACTGTGCTATATGCCTTAAGATTTTTTTAAAACAGGCTTTTTATATCTTACACACTATTTTATTGTAGTACAATTTGAATTCCACAGAATTCTGTAGAATTCAAATTGTAAGCATTCTTCACAGGCATGCTGTGGACCACACAAACAAAGCTGATGGTCTGTGGACCACAGTTTGGGAACCCCCCGTCTAGGTAAATGGTTATCAGAGAGTACTGAAACATGGGCATATTGTCCATGTGCTTAAGAGATACGCTACAGACATTATTTCTGGACTTTGCTCATGCTGTTGACAGTCCACAAGCTGCTTCTCACTTTCTCAAATAATGTGACATGTTTAGTGCCTTAGGCAAATTGCTCATTCTACACATGTAGCCACATACTTGAGATTATAGTTGAGAGCAACCTCGAGTAAAACAGAGCACTTTTCCAAGTTAACCAAGGGTGGTATTCAAATAAGGTTTACTCCGAGTAAACCCAGAGAAATTAATCAACCTATTTTTGTCACTTGAATTTTTATGAGTCTTCTCTGCATAAGAAATAGCTAAATACCACCTTTAGTTTCTTTACCTCCTTACTACTAGCCTGCTGTATGTAAAAGTAACATCCAGTGATGTTCACCAGTTTGCCCAGCATATCTTCTGTCTTCTATTTTCCCTTCCTGAACAGATTTTAGGGGCACATGGGGGCATGGAGAGGAAGACAAAGCCCAGATGTGCAGGTGGATGTCTGCTTGCACTATGGTTTGATCTTGTTCATATCGGCCACTAAAGGTCCTCGGGGTTACATTTACATTAACAAAAAACATCAGGCAACCATATTAAAATTAAAACTTGTAAGAATTACTTCAGCCAGAGATATCTTATCCACATACCTCTCTCATTATTTAAGATAGAGACGTAAAACCATCTTTGTTTCCAATAACATTGTGGTTTGTCCATATAGTCCATATAGGTAAGCCAAAATTCCACTCCTTTAATACATGCTTTGAGGTGGTTCCAATTTACTGTGTGTTGAAACACAGCTAGTTTGGAAACTTGTACCTGTACCTGTCTTCCAGAAAAGTACCTCTCAGTTTTAATATTCGGGAACTGGACATGTTAATCCAGATAAAATCTTACTAGCCTGGAATAAACAATCTCGTTTTCCTCTGCACAGCTGTCGCTTGTTCCTCAGTCAGGAGTGCTGGACAGCACAAAGCCATTGTGAAGAAGTTGTTAGAGTGCTGAGCTAGGACCTGGGAGGCCAGGATTCAGGTCCCTACTCAGCTTTGAAGCCTACTGGGTAAGACTTTGGGCTAGTCATTGTCTCTCAGCCTAACATACCTCACATGGTTATTGTGAGGATAAAATAGAGAGGGGAAGGAGTGTTTCCTCTTCGTTAGCTCTTTGGGAATAAAAGGTGGGCTATAAATGTAATAATAAATAAAATCCCCAATTTGTCTACACCCATGCACAAAATACACAAATTGTGCACCTCTAGGAGATATTCATGCCACAGCATAAGGCAGAGGTCTCCAACCTTTTCAGTCCACAACTCCCTTAACCATCTACTATACACTCTTTCTGTGGCACCCCTGTGGGGCTCAGGAACCCAGTTATGTCACCCCTTGCCTGCAGAGTTGGCTTCCTCTCACCTTTTTGCAAACACCCTCCCTTGTGGAGTGTTCCCTCAGCCTCTCCTCCTCTCCCCTCTCCTTGGGAGTCCTGCTGCTGCCCCTGGTCTCTGAGCTGCCCCACTCCCCGCCCCAAAGAAAGGTGGTTCCCAGAGACACCTTTTAGTCTGTAGAGTTTACAGCCAGGGCTGTAATAATAAGCTTTGCAAGCCTTTGGGAGGCAGAGACATGAGAGAGCATCAGAGGAGGGAGGGAAGAAAAGAGGGACAGAGGTAAGTGTTGCCCGTGGTACCCCTGACCATCATTCAAGGCACCCCAGGGTGCCATGGCACACTGATTGAAAACCACTGGCATAAGTCATCAGTTGTTCCAGTCTCGCCCACACAGCTGGGCCAGAATATGAAATATGGCCTGAATAGATTGAAGCTTTTATGCGTGGTTGTACATGGACATACCCTTTCAAGGCAAAATATGCTTTCAGTGAGGTTTATAACATGGGAAAGAAGTCCTATGAGGAAAGGTTGAAGAAGGAGCTGGGTATGTTTTGTATGGAAAAGGGTGGGATGGGGAGAGAAAGTATAAAGGTAAAGGGACCCCTGACCATTAGGTCCAGTCGTGGCCGACTCTGGGTTTGCGGTGCTCATCTTGCTTTATTGGCCGAGGGAGCCAGTGTACAGCTTCTGGGTCATGTGGCCAGCATGACTAAGCCACTTCTGGTGAACCAGAACAGCGCACGGAAACGGCGTTTACCTTCCCGCCGGAGCAGTACCTATTTATCTACTTGCACTTTTGACGTGCTTTTGAACTGCTAGGTTGGCAGGAGCAGGGTGAGGAACAGGAGCTCACCCTGTCACGGGGATTCGAACCACCGACCTTCTGTTTGGCAAGTCCTAGGCTCTGTGGTTTAATCCACAGCACCACCCATATCCCTAGGAGAGAGTATGTTGTTGTTTAGTCGTGTCCAACTCTTCATGACCCCATGGACCAGAGCACGCCAGGCACTCCTGTCTTCCACTGCCTCCTGCAGTTTGGTCAAACTCATGCTGGTAGCTTTGAGAACACTGTCCAGCCATCTCGTCGTCTGTCGTCCCCTTCTCCTTGTGCCCTCAATCTTTCCCAACATCAGGGTCTTTTCCAGGCAGTCTTCTCTTCTCATGAGGTGGCCAAAGTATTGGAGCCTCAGCTTCACGATCTGTCCTTCCAGTGAGCACTCAGGGCTGATTTCCTTAAGAATGGAGAGATTTGATCTTCTTGCAGCCCATGGGACTCTCAAGAGTCTCCTCCAGCACCATAATTCAAAAGCATCAATTCTTCGGCGATCAGCCTTCTTTATGGTCCAGCTCTCACTTCCATACATCACTCCTGGGAAAACCATAGCTTTAACTATACGGACATATAAGGAGACAGTATAGCCCTCTTCAAATACCTGAAAGGCTGTGATGTAGAAGGCAAATACCCCCCCCCCCACTGTCCAGACAGGGAGTCTGGAGTAACCTCTCTGTTGCCATCCTTGTAGAACTTATTCTCACATATTCTGTTGTTTACATAGGTGGGGTAGTAGAGCAGCTGAGAGAATAATGGAGGATTCTGCAATTAGTTAAAATATTTGTTACAAGCCTAAGTATTAGTTTTGTAATGTTTTTCTTACAAAGCTTATATTGCAAGAACTTAGCACTATTTCCTCTGACTTGTGCAATCTATAAATACATATTGGAAATGGAATTTTATTCTTCATATTAGAACTTAAAAAATAACAAACTTATAAAAACAAGTGTTAGGGTTGCCACGTTGTACCTATACAGTGGAACCTTGTGTTACATACACTTCAGGTTACATACACTTCGGGTTAGAGACTCCGCTAACCAAGAGATAGTACCTCGGGTTAAGAACTTTGCTTCAGGATGAGAACAGAAATCGTGCTCCGGCGGCAGCGGGAGGCCCCATTAGCTAAAGTGGTGCTTCAAGTTAAGAACAGTTTCACGTTAAGAACGGACCTCCAGAACGAAGTAAGTACTTAACCCGAGGTACCACTGTACAGTGGTGCCTCGCAAGATGAAAATAATCCGTTCTGCGAGTCTCTTCGTCTAGCGGTTTTTTTGTCTTGCGAAGCAACCCTATTAGCGGATTAGCGCTATTAGCGGTTTAGCGGCTATTAAAGGCTTAGTGGCTAAAAGGCTATTAGCGGCTTAGAAAAAGGGGGGAAGCGAAAAGAATCGCAAGACTTGCAAGACGTTTTCGTCTTGCGAAGATGCTCATAGGGAAATTCGTCTTGCGAAGCGCATCGAAAAACGGAAAACCCTTTCGTCTAGCGGGTTTTTCGTCTTGCGAGGCATTCGTCTTGCGAGGCACCACTGTATCTTGAAAAATCCAGAAGCAGCAAGAAAGTTGCAGCTGCTGTGGCACGTTGTGTCTTTATTAATCACTTTGCCCTGTATCTTTTGTAGGAATCAGAAGTTGAGTGTCTCCCCCCCCAAAAAAAAAGAAACACATGGTGAGCAAGGGGACTGGTTGCAATATAGGCACAATCCATGTGAACTCTCCCTTATAACCTAATGGTATGGGATCAGTTGAGTGTACAAGACCCCACCTAGTGCAAATCCTGGATGTGATTCTTTGTGAAAATGCTGGAAGAAGCCACACAGACACAACTGAGATAGAGATGTAGGATGGACCAGCAGGCCTGACACTTCCATGTCTCACAGTGCGGGTGAATTTTCCCAGATGCCTTTCACCCTCATCCATACACACACTTTTTGTTTGATAGTTATTAATAATCAATACTTACAATATTATTCTGCTCTTCCATTGGAGTCTTTAAGAGTGGCTTAGCACTTAAGAGGATAAAAGCATAAAACCAGATAATTAAGGGCTGCTTCGGCATAATCTAAGTAAACAAAAACAAACAACCAAAATCAGAAAAACGCAAAACAAAAATTTTGGGTTAATTTAAGCTATTTGCCTTGCAGTGAAAACACATCATAACTGAGGACAGTCAGATCTCCCTGGGGAAGAACATTCCTCAGTAGGTATGCACAACAGACATTCCCTTTTGTGATCACCACTCACCTCAGAAGGCAGGGAGAAGCCTCAAAGGGCCTACAGAGATGGCGTTTAGATTGGCAAGTTCATGTGAGGGAGGCAGTCCTCCAAGTATCTGGATCTTAAGCCATTTAAGCTTTAAATATGAGAACCAGCTCGTTGACTTGTGTCTGTAAATGGAATAGTAACCAGTGAAGTTTCATAGTTTTGAGAAGGATTCCATTTGATGAATCCCAGTTAGAAATCTAGCTGCTGTTTGTTGTTCCAGTTGAAGTTCCCTTGTAGTCTTCAAATGCACACTGGCTCATTACAGTAGTCTAAATGGATTGCCACTAGTACATGAATAACTGGCAAAACTTTCTCTATGGGGTTGGAACTAGTGCAACAGCTGTTGTTGGTGGAACATAATTTCAATGACAGAATCCACTTGGGCTTCTACAGATGCGGCCAGCTCTAACAGCACCCTCAAGCTCCAGCCTGACCCTTAGAGGAGAGCAAGTAGGAAAAATAGTTATCCTATTTATTGCATAAGTGCAGGGTCCCCAAACTAAGGCCCGCGGGCCGGATAAGGCCCGAGGGACTCGTTAATCTGGTACTGCGCTGCGTGGCTCCCCACTTCCGGGTCAGAGGAGCACCAGAAATAGCTTGTGCGCATGTGCAAGCGTTATTTGCGCATGCGCAAGCGTTATTTCCGGTGCACATCCAGGTCGGAGGAGGCCTGTGCACAAGCTATTTCTGGTGCTTCTCCGACCCGGAAGTGCTCCAGAAATAGTGTGTGTGCACGCGTATGGGCACGCACTCCTCCGGCCCACCGTGCGTCCGGCGCTGGAGACACCAGCCTGAGGCACTGTAAGTTTGCTGACTCCTACATAAGTGTTCTGTAAGGATTGGTAGTTCATCATGTACCATCCTTTCTGGGGGTATTTGGCCCCCTTTGAAACCCTCAAGGCAGATTCCATGCTTTCCATTGTGCTGCTAAAGAAAGGAGAGGAGACAATGAAGGAAGGGATGCAGGGACTTACTTCAACACTTAAATTTCAGTCCTTGGACCACCTAGTGAACTTGTACTTACTGGTCCCCCCCCCCTTTTATTAAGAATCTTGGACAGCTTTTTAAAAATAATAACATAAACCATCCATTCTGGTTTTGCTGGGACAGACCTGACTTGGTATTTGGCACATGCAAAAGTGAGCAAATTGTTGCTCAGCTCCTTCTTTAGTCAGAAGGAAGTTTCTTGGTGAAGTTAGAAGTGTTTACCTTTACATTGCATGTTCTCATAATTGTTGTTGCCCTTTTCTTAACCAGAAGGAACAATGATTTTTTTAAGCTGTCCAGTAAACGCAGATCTGATGCATATAAGCCATACAATTAACAGAGATCCTGTGCAAATTTTAAAGCATGTAAAATGTTGAGTTATATGCAGTTGCTTCTTACTTAACTGTTCAAGTAAACCCCTCTGGCAGTTTTCTAAAGGAACTTGAAGAGTGAGTAATGTAATGAAGAAGTTGCTTCATGGTCATGTTTGTTGGGAAAACATTTTGGTTTGAAATTGATTGTGCCTTTGAGAGTGTTTTAGCTGTAGAATGAAGTTTTTTATATATTGCTACACAGCATCCTCTGTTGGCTAACTTGTGAATCGACCTCCCTATTTTTATGCCTACAACTGTAGCATTCCTTTAAAAATACAGCATTCTCTTCAGTTATGTAATTGCTGTACTGCCAAACAGTTCAACACAACATTGAAGGCTGGTATGTGTACATTGAAGGCTGGTACATTAGAGGTTCCTCTAACGTGGGACCCTCCGCTGAACAATGTTGATGCATTAGTTTAAAATGTATTGTAATAAACATCTATGCTGCTCCTTGATTGTGTTTCCACTGGTGTCTGAACTAAATTAACCCTATTTGGCTCGTATATAATTTCAGATTTACTCAGATCTTGAATGGACTTCCTTGACGGAGAGTCAGGCACTCCACCTATAGAAGGAAATACTTTGGGTGAGGTAGCTTTCTTTGTCAAGAGTTATTGCACATGCAGGCAAAGATATCAACAAAGTTCTCCTGAGGCAGGCTCATAGAAGACCATCTCAAGCAAGAAGCAAGCTTTCAAATCCCCGAGTCCTCTTAGAGCTTGGTTTTTGATCTGAGTTGGAAAGCATTCCCAACTATTCCTGTTCATCCCTTAATATCTGTGAAATGCCTCCCAAAGTGGTTTACAACCATATTAAATTTCCCATTAAAAATATCATCAAACCATTGACATTTTTTTAAAATGATATTTATTGAAATTTTACAGACAATAAAAAATTACAGAATTAAAAAGAAAAAGAAAAAACAACAATACAAAAATACAAAGACACAATATACATAAAAAGTAAAAAACAATTAAAAACAAATCAATATTTTCATGTCTTATATTTCATTTACTTGTTTCCTGACCTCCTCACACCTCCCTTTTTTGTATTCCAGTTCACATGGTTAATTCAGCAAATCCCTTCCCTCTTTGTTTTTATCTTAATTCTATATCTTAACATATTATAACTTCGTATCTTCATCTAGCTATCAATCCATTTTTACATATTCTTTTTAACCTTATTGCTAAAGCCGTTTTATTTCAATCCAGCATCATTTTAACATTCATTAATTTTACAATATTTCTGCAAATAGTCTTTAAATTTCTTCCAATCTTCTTCCACCAACTCTTCTCCCTGGTCTCGGATTCTGCCAGACATTTCAGCCAGTTCCATGTAATCTATCACTTTCATCTGCCACAAACCATTGACATTTAAAACATCCACGGTCCATCCAAATATAAAGCAGCATACCATAAAAGAAAAGAAATAATATAACAATGTAAAAACACAGCATACAACTTACAGATCCCAAAGGCCATGGTAAAAGAAGTCTTAAGCCCTGTTTGAAATTAATGAGGGATGGGGCTTGGGTGATACCACTTGGATTTAATTCTGAAAATGTCCTCTTGCATGTTTGTGCTAACCTAATTATTTTTGCACTCCCCAGCTAGTTTGGGGCAAGGAGATAGGGGTTAGCCATTTTAGCAGTGGGTGGCAGAGTCAGCAGGGCACCTCAGCCAGTTGCCACCAGAATGACAAGCCCTCCACACAGATGCAGGTATTGGTGCTCTTATGTGTGGGGAATATGTTGCATGATTTTGTTGAGACTTTGGTTTTCTAGCAGCTTTTGGAGTGAACAGTTAGTGGGTTGGTAACAAGCCAAGTTAAATGGAGTACGTGAGAAAGTCTGCTTGGAGATAAGGAAGCCTAGCAACAGGTGGTGATTGACTAAGTTCTTCCTTATAAGCAGAATGACAAAGCAGTTTTCTTATTGGAGTATTGGAGTGCTGAAGTTTGGAAAGAAATTTGAGTACCTCGGGTTAAGAACTTTGCTTCAGGATGTGAACAGAAATTGTGCGGCGGCAGCAGCAGGAGGCCCCATTAGCTAAAGTGGTACCTTAGGTTAAGAACAGTTTCAGGTTAAGAACGGACCTCCGGAACGAATTAAGTACTTAACCCGAGGTATCGCTGAAGGAACATGTTACCCAAACCTGACTATCCAGTTGTTACCCAAACCGGGCCCCCAATAAATTCTTTCCTCAAGGATTCATTAGCTAAAATGCATTAGCTTCACCACTGTATATGGTAACTTGTACAAAGCTGTGCTTTACTCTGCTGTATATAATAAAGCTAACTAAAAATCAAGTTACTAGTCAAGCGAGTTCCGTTCCTGTTCGTCGTCCTAGAATTGTACGATTTGGCAGCTGGTAGCTAGAGTTTTGGTTGAGATCCATCAACAGATTTTGCTGTCTAGTTTTCTGTATTTTGGCCTGTTATGTTTGTTAGTTCATGAAATCAGATGTAGTCAGTTTGAACTGTTTCTTGTATAGAAAGAAAAATTCAGTGTCTTATGTTAAGTTCATCTTCCGCCATAACTTGGACTACTTCATACCTTGTATACATGAGAAATACTCTCGTGTAGGCAATAAAATGCAGTTTATTGATTATTATTACTGCAGGGCCTGCAAGACAGAGCTGTTCCACCAGGCCTTTGGCCAAGGCACAGTCTGACCCACCCCCCTCTGTAATCTTCATAGAACTCTAACCCGATGGTTGCCATTAATTTGATTCTGAATTGATTCTACAATGTATTTTAATTAATTGACTGCGATTTTATGTACACTGTGCTATTTTTACCTGCTGTTAGCCGCTCTTTGGCTGGGGAGGGCGGGATACAAATAAAAATTTATTATTATTATTATTATTATTATTACATATGAAGCTATTCTATTATCACACCATTGGTCCATTTAGTCCAAGATTGTCTATTTTGAATGTCAGCAGCTCTTTGGGATCTTGGACAGAGGTCTCTTCCATCACCTATTTATTACCTGATGTTTTCAGTGAAGATTTGGGATTTGAACCTCAGACCTTCTTGATGCAAAGCATTTGCTCTTGCACTCCTCATGCTTGTAGATAACTGTATGTGGTAAACAACACATAGGGTTATGCATTGCTTCCTTTCCTATACAGAAATTTGATGTGCACATCCTTTAAGCTCCGGAAGCTATGTTTAAGCCAATTTAAGGGTTGCTTTCCCCACATTTCTGCTGTGGATCTTTTTTATCTTTTGGCACACCTTTCCTGCATGCTTTCAAACATGCAGTGTGAACCTCTGGAACTCATGATTGAGTAGGGCTCCTAATAGCGTATTTATAGTGTATTCGCTGACATGTGAATGTCTGTACAGAAAGGACACTGAATTGTGGAAACAGGGAAATAGATCTCTCTTTTAAGTTGTGAGGGAGACTGAATTATTGGTGTTGGGACACAACATATATTGTGTTTAACTTCTTCAGTAAACTGAACATTGTGAATGACCAGTCTTTGTATTCAGTTGCACCTTTCATCATCTTATGCTGTCACATGAATGTGCTGTGTTCCCAGTGAGCAGTGGGACTCAACTGCTTGTTTGGTGAATAGGTGTGACTGAACCCCAAAGGGGAGAAATGCCATGTGACAAGGACATGCTCAAAATCCATGTGTTCTTATCTGGGCTGAGGGATTGCTATGGTACTGAGCATAGCATTCTGATGCCTATATAGTGTCCTTTTTGTTCTTTCAGGGAAAATAAGATACATCAAACAAACTGTAACAGAAATGCTTAAAAAAGCTGGATAGTTACACTTCTGTAACTATTCTGTAACTAAAACAGCCTTCCTATTAATGCTCAGTATTGAATAGTATTTTAAGAAAGCATTTTGGCTTCCTTCATGGCATTTCGAAACAAAAGTAACTTACACTTACTCAGCCGCAAATGAACAATTGCAGAACTTCCTCCAAGAAATCTCAGATAAATCAAATAAGTATTTATTTATCCTAATGGTTAAGTTCAGACATAATGGCAAACCATGGTGTAGAAGCCTAGGCTAAATAGACTTTTATGTTCTCTATCTGGTGTTCTGCAGTTTCCCCTTCCTGATTTGCTATTTGGTTCATGATGGCAAATGGTGGTTTGCTGTGAACCAAGAGTGGAGAGAATCGTATCATGTGAGGGTAGGAGAAAGTATGAGAGGCCAGTGCTCATTCCAGGCTGTTTTTCATAACGCCAGTAGGTTGTTGGAATGGTACTAAGGAGATCTGACTTCAGATCTCGCTTAGCCATGTAGCTCACTAGATGTTTATTGTCTAATCCCTACCTTTCACACAGGTGTACATCACAAGTGACATCAGGTGTGGAGCAGGTTTGGGGAGATTAACATGTGGGCAAAACTGAGACGCAGCCTGGGCCAAATTTGACCCCCTGGCCAGAATTTCCCAACCCCTGATAAAAATAATGCGAGAGGGTAGAAATGTGAACCAAAATGAAGACATGTTAAATGTAAATATAATGTTTAGCATTCCACCATATTGAAATGTATATTTGATGAATATGCAAAGCAAATATATATATCAAGCAAAATAAGTGTGTGTGTGTGTGTGTGTGTGTGTGTGTGTGTCCAAGATGGAAGAGGAAATAAAACATGGAAATTTTAGTTTTCCCATTATACATACAATCAGCTTTAGTGTATCTCCTTTCTGACACCATAGTATAAAATAGAGAGGTGGCAAGTCATCTTTTAACGGGCTTATGTACTTTCTTATAAGGTGCTATAAGGTAGCTTTTCGGAAAGACTTTATGGATGTTACATCATTTTAGCTAAGAATAGATGTTGTGATGTGTAAAATGGCTTACTTGCATCCCAAATAGACATGATAGACAAAAATGGTTTTCATGGAGGTTGCAATAGGATACATTACATCTTAATTTTAAAATAATGAAAGCATTCTGTCATGAGTTGCAGATATTAAAAATTAAGGACATTGATCTGTTGCCTAGAGTGTAAAGAGAAATATTCCTTTACAGAAATGAGCATTTCTGCAGTCTACAAATTTGAAAGTAAATGCACATCATAAATCTAGATTTTTGTATGTTCCTCTTTCTTGCAAATAGAATGTTTTCAATAACCATTTCCCCTCTTCCTGCATTGTGAAATGGTGGCAGCATATCAGCAAGGAATTGCATTGGTATTCTAGAAGCATAGCCAAACCAGACAGGTCTGCAGCACACTGGTCTATTTTTAGACTTTAGGTTGCCATTTTTATCCTGTAAAAATATTCATCAGTGTCTGGGTGACAGGCCATCAGTTTTTGTAAATGTGGTAGAGACCACATTTCCCCTTCTACCTATCTTCTCTGTTTTATGCTTTGCAGTGTGTAGTTTGGAGTAGGGGGAGGTGGTTACTTTGGATTTCAATTCATGCATTAAACTCCTCAGTTCACAGATCTTTAACGTCATGCACTTCATTCATCTTTTTCTATACGCAGCTGCTTACGCATCTCTGCTTATTGTCTATTATGGCTGAACTGTTCTAGTGCACAAAAGTAAGCGCGCTGGGGGAAAATTAATGGATTTAGATGCCTTTCTATAATTTCCAATCTAGTCTCTCTCCTGACATTCTTTAACTGCAGCCACGAAGCACTAAATTTAAAACCACATTGGTACTGTGGGTAAGGTATTCTCTTTTTCTCAGAGCAAATACAGTAGTATGGGGAGATTCTCCTGAAATCAGTATGGGTTGGTGGGTTGTATTAGATTGGTTGTGCTTCAGCAATGAGTCCCAAGTTCCAGTTCCTGTTTGGGAATGAAAATTCTCAGTAGCCTTGAGCAAGTCATGCCCTCATTTTTTAAGTTGTTACAATCTTATTGACCTAATACACAAGTTGATTGTGCAGTTTAATGTATACTTAGCATGCAGAAAGATGTTTTCAGAGTGATTGATAACAATCCTCAGGGTATCCTTTGAGGAGATCTGCAACCAACAAAGGCAAGGTAGTCAAGACACACCTGATGCTTGCTTTGTGGTTTCTGTCCCTTCTCTGACAAAGGGCAGACAAAAAGTTATGTAGCATGTAATGTAGCTTGTAGAGCAATAAATCAGTCTTCATTTTTCCTCAAAAACCATACAAACAGATGTACATTGAAATGCATAGGTAGGTTGATTGAACCCCAACTCTAAGAACAGTGGGCAGTAATTTATAGAAATGTATTTTAATCACTTGCTGGATAAACGTAACTTAATAAATGAACATAATTGAGAGATGAGGTGACTTGCATTTTTATAGGCTTGTTATCTTGGCACACTGGAGTTTTACAATGGCCGGTCGTAGATACTGTGTCAGAAATTCTCAAATCTAGTCATGTTGCATGTTAAATATAACCCTAACCCCATTTGTATAGTACCAAAGAACCTCCTTAATACTTGTGTGTTCGTACAGTACTCATCTCATCATTTTGCATTTCTGCAGTATATTGTGACACACAGATAGAAAGACAATGCAACACTTGGGTACTGAACAAAGAATTGTAATAGTTGTAATACTTGGGAGTTGTACATGGGTACGGGCAGTTGTAATTAACTGGTGAACTCAGTCAAATTCAAAGACATAGTTCTGAATGTTTTTTAAAAAAAATATTTACTTCCTATGAAAAACTAAAAAAGAATCTTATTTAACTTCCTTTTGTTCATTTCTTGCCTTCGTGATAAGGAATCTCCAAATAAAATGTTTCCTGGATCATGCCAGAGTGATGCAGTAGCAAAAACAAACAAACAAAACCAACTAATGCTAGTTTAGGCCACATCAACAGAAGTATAGTGTCCAGATCAAGGGATATAATAGTACTGCTCTATTCTGTCAAACTCCCCCTAAAGTACTGCTTTCAGTTCCTGGGAACCACAATTAAGAAAGATATTGACAAGCTGTAGCGTGTGCAGAGGAGGGCAACCAAGATGATCAAGGGTCTGGAAAACAAGCCATATGAGGAATGGTTGAGGGAGTTGGGTATGTTTAGCCAGGAGAAGAGAAGAAAAGGGCTATCACATGGAAGATGAAGTAAGCTTGTGTTCTCCTGCTCTGGAGGGTAGGACTCAAACCAACGGCTTCAAGTTACAGTGGTACCTCTGGTTAAGAACTTAATTTGTTCTGGAGGTCCGTTCTAAACCTGAAACTGTTCTTAACCTGAAGCACCACTTTAGCTAATGGGGCCTCTTGCTGCTGCCGCCGCACGATTTCTGTTCTCATCCTGAAGCAAAGTTCTTAACCCGAGGTACTATTTCTGGGTTAGTGGAGTCTGTAACCTGAAGCGTCTGTAACCCGTGGTATCACTGTACAAGAAAGGAGATTCCAACTAAACACCCGTAAGAATTTTCTGACAGTAAGAGCTTTTTAACAGTGGACCAGACTCCCTTGGAAGGTGGTGGACTCTTCTTCCTTGGAGGTTTTTAAGCAGAGGTTGGATGACCATCTGTCATGGATGCTTTAGTTGAGATTCTTGCATTGTAGGGGGATTAGATGACCTTTGTGTCCCTTCCAATTCTACAATTCTCTGATCTTTCACCAAGGGACGTGTGTACATAAGAACCTCAGAGAAGCTCAGCTGGTTCAAATTAAAGACCAATCTCATTCAGCATCCTTTTCACCCTCTGGCCAATCAGGTGCCTGTGGAAAGCCTGTAAGCAGGACATGAGGATTACAGCATTAGCCCTCACTTTTTCTCCAGCAACTGGTCTTCAGAAGCATACTGCCTCAAATAATTGAGGTAGTAGCTGTAGATGACCAGTAGCCATGGATCCATGAATATGTTTAAACCCCTTTTAGAGCCCTCCAAGTTGGTGGTCATCACCTCATCTTGTGGTGGCAAATTCCACTCCTTAACACTGCTTTCTTCTTCTTTCCATAATTGACTCCCTTGGGAGGCTGTGGACTCTCCTTCATTAGAGGTTTTTAAGCAGAAGTTGGATGGCCATCTGCCATGGATGCTCTGGTTGAGATTCTTTCATTGCAGGGGATTGGATTAGATGACCCTCAGGATCTCTTCCAACTCTACGACTAACTCACAGCATTCCAACATGATTGTACATATTCTATCACTGTTCATATTTTTTAAAAAAACAGTGTGCTCCGAATCCAAAGAAAAGTGAGCATAAGGGTTCTCTTGCAAAGTTTCTCATGCGAAGAGTCCCCTTTCATTATAGTTCCCAGTGCCCCAACCCACACTATTCTAGACAGTTCCTGAACCTTCAGTGGCTTGCCACAAGATCTGACTTCCACATATTATCATGCCTATAATCTATCATATGAAATGCACTGTGGGTGCCAAAGAGAAGTGAGAATATGCAAAATCTGAACATTTGTGGTTGCAATTTGAGTGAGAAATAGGAGGTTTAGAAGCACACATTTGTCTCATTTTCTGCACCAGATTTTCCGTTCAGTAAATGTATTGTGTTGCTGCTGTCTTATTAACTTGCAGAGTCTGCATGCTTATCTTCTTTGTTCTTGTTAAAATATGAGCTGGCATGTGTTAGACTGCATTAGCGTTCACTTCT
Organism: Podarcis vaucheri; assembly: GCF_965113315.1. Classification (NCBI taxonomy): domain Eukaryota; kingdom Metazoa; phylum Chordata; class Lepidosauria; order Squamata; family Lacertidae; genus Podarcis; species Podarcis vaucheri. The sequence goes on along the minus strand of NC_138759.1, from coordinate 55,109,447 downwards.
AGGGACTTCAGTGCCTTCTAAATTTGGCATTGCTAAGCTGGTGCCCTGTTTGCTTGAATCAATTGGGGTAGCTATTTTTAGCAACAAAGGGGAATTGAAATAGCAATTTTCTTTCCATGCAATAGATCCCAAGAGGAATACTGATGCAAGCTCTCTGTCATTGCATATACTCGCCCCTCCTCAAAAACCCTCAGACAAAAGGCAGCTGTCACAGTTTGCGGCAGTATTAATCTTTAATCAATTGAGTGTTTTCTGCATTCAGGTGTTCTGAGGGGAAAACGGGTCATGAGGAGAACCTGTCTGGAATAACTAAGCATTCTCTTTGGTGGGTAACGGCAGGGAATAGGCGGAGCAGCTAAAAATAGTATTTGCTTCAAGTGTTCCTCCAGTCTATTTTTGATACTTGATTTTGATAAGGTTGATTGGGCTCTTACTAAAAATAAGTTTCTTCCAGGCTAGCAACACATGCACACACACACACATAGTAAAATGTTTTTAACTAACACAAACTAAAATTCTTTAGTGGGCTGCAGATAATCTTGGAAGAAAGTGTTGGTCAGACGCCAGTGTTTATGTAATCTCTATTAAATGAGGCATTATTTGATGCCAACCAGGACTTGTCTCTATTCTTTCCAGTTTTCATTGTGTTGAAGGGCTAGTATGACTTGTTTGTCTTTCACAAGTTTCTTGTAATGTAGTGGAAATAGCAGCGCCCCCCCCCCCGTTTTACATAATTCACACCTATTCAGTGTTACCATTTTCTCTTACATGCCTTGAAGACTGTTTTGTTAACTCCTGCTAAAAGCTGCATTTAATATAGATTCTCATTAAGTAATATTGGAATATTACTTGCAGCTACTTCTAACTGAGAAGAGAAATGCTGATTTCCCACATTTGCAACATAATCTGTTAGTTATCTATTTATTAGCAGTTATTTCACAAGAAAGTGAGTGGAAGTATTGTTGAAATTTTGATTACATGTAAAACCATGTGACTTCTGCAAGACTACTGCTATTCTTCCAACACTAGATTTATCAACTTTTCCAGAAATCTTGCCCTGCATTTTTCTTCACATATTATAAGAGTTCACCCTCTTAATCCCAAAACGAAACGTCACTTAGAGTTTTCTGTCTACTTCTCCATCTGGGGAATAGAGGGCAGGGTGTGGATTCAAATATATAGCTGGAACAGCCTCTCCCTGAATAAAGCAGCACTGATAATTTTCATGAAAGCGGTTTGCCCAAGACTACTCTGCAGTCTTCATGTTTGAATGGTGACATAGCTGAATTGCTTCTATCAAATACTGTCTTATTTATTCTTACATCACTCTCCTTTGTGCTGTTTTCTTCCTGTTCAATACTATAAAAATACTAATTTATTCACAGTAGTCTTGAATCCTAATCCGAAGGAGGCAAGCATTATTTTTCAGATGAAGAAATGCTGAATCAGTATAATGCTTGGATTGAAGGAGCGAATTGGAGGTGCCATTACAACATAACAAGTAAAATTAACGTTGTGTGTTGTAAAGCTTTCATTAATTGTTCATAAGACATACATGCTAAATTGGATTTGAATTGATAGACAACATTTAAAAAAAATCCTAAGTCAACTTTTCCAGAAAACTTATATCACTTCTAGAAGACGAAGAATTTATGGCATTATGACATAAGCTTTGGAAACACACTAACATCTCTGTTCTTCCGCCTTTCATGTTTTATAGTTATCACGGGAGCTACTGATGGAATTGGAAAGGCATATGCAGAAGAGGTAAGTTGTGATTCATGTAACATATTGTACCTTTGTGCATTTTGACATGCATACAACAAATTGGAGTTTGTATCCTGTGCTTGTATGTATGTCATGTTCTTGTTTTGCCTGAATGATAAGGCAAATTGTTGTTTAACAGGGATAATGTGCCAAAGTATAACCTGCATGGAAACACTGTTTTGTAACAGAGCTAATTTAGCATGGCAGTCTAACAATCTAAATGAATTCTGAGATGGCTCTGGTGCATGTTACAGTATCCGTTATTCTGGTCAGATGTGTATTATAGTTCATTACAGTGCTATTCTTCTATAAAACAAAAGGTGCCACAACTCACTATGAACTCCTCCCTTGTTCTCTTATAATGACAAGGGTGCCCACCTGAGAGGTACCAGAACTGAGTTCTGGTGAATTCTGGCTGAAAAAAGCCCTGATTATATATAATGTGCATTATAGTTTGCTCTACGAAGACTCCTGCCTTGTTGTCTGGCTATCATATGAATACAGTGGATGCTTGGGTTGCGAACATGATCCGTGTGGGATGCACATTCGCAACCCGCGTCTGTGCATGCATGGATTGTGATTCGGTGCTTATGCGCAAAGCGCAGTTTAGCGCTTCTGCGCATGCACGACCGCCGAAACCCGGAAGTAACCCGTTCCAGTAGTTCCGGGTTTCGGCGGTCCGTAACCTGAAAAAACGCAACCTGAAGCACTTGTAACCGATGTATGACTTTGTATGATTCCACCCATATTTGCAAGACGAGCATATTGCATAAAGCGAAAGAAAAAAAGAACTTTGATCCTTAAAACATGACCCATTAACAGTTTGACATCCTTTCCAATGTCTTCATTTGTGCTAGGCACAGTGTCTGCTTACACATAGTACTTTGGATTCAGTGTTAAGGTTTGGCAGCCAAGTCAGGTAATATTTGTACCTCTGGATACCTAAAACCTCATCTGAGGATTAATGCCTGTGTTTACACTAGGAGTGGAGACCTCCTGGCCCAATGGCCACATTTGACTAAGCACTGGTCCCAGTTTGGCCCCCAAGGCCGATCTGATATTTGTGATGTCAGATGTGGGGCAGGTAGAGATGCAGAAGGATCTGCTGCACCACCAGGTTCCCTGTGGAACTCATGTTGGAGTTCCCTAATCCCAGCAGAAAGTAGGCTTGAAGTCACTATCAACTGATAGGTAGTAATTTCAAGCCTGCTGATCAGCAGCAATTCGAAGCACTAAGGAGGGTTCTTTGTAAAAAGTTCTAACAGTTGACACCTGATGTCACTATGACGTCAGGTGGATTGGTAGATGGGTGGCCCTTCCAACCTGACCAGTTTGGTCCTTGTGAGATAAGGATTTGCTCCATTGGCCAGTTCAGTTTCCCTATCCTGGCTCACACATTCACAAGTGATCTGGTTAGATCAGTGGATTGGTGTCTTTGAAGAGATCTAGCTCAGTGTCCATCTTAATTATGAATCTTTGCTCAGTTACCATAGATTACTAATTTCCTACTCTTTATGTCAAATCTATATTTGTAATTCCTTTTTTCTGTTATTTGTTAATCCAATTTGAGTCAAATACTTCCTCCTGATGGAGAGGAGATATCTTTAGATCTAATTCTGTAATTGAATTTCTTGTATAAATAGTGGTGTTGATCAATAAAATGCTACCATAGAGTTGTAACTGGCACTCTTAGACTTTTGCCCTTATTTTTTTCAGTTAGCAAGGCGAGGAATGAAGGTGGTTCTTATCAGCAGATCTCAGGAAAAATTGGATCAGGTTGCCAAGGAAATAAGTAAGTAGTTTTCTGGTCTTTTCTCAACTAAATTATTGAGAGCTAAAACAAGGGATGATGGGATTCAACCAATGAGCCTCATCAGCAGAAGTCCTATTCATGGCTTCCCTGCCTTTCATCTGCCCCTCCAGATGTTGCTGAACTCAACTATTATGGTCAATGGGATTATGGGAGTTAAAGGTTAAGCAACATTTGAAAGCTAGGAGGTTAGTCAGCATTTACATCGGGTGGATCCAGTAGACATTGTGCAAGCACAAGCTTCCAAAAAGCCTTTTCACAGCTCAGGTCCTCTTATGAAGTAAAAACTGGTTAAAGCAGAGAGTAGATATAAATTGACAGTTCTCCCAGTGGAGTTATATAATGCAGGGTTGGCAGTTCTGGACACCACACCTCAAAAATTATATTGTGGAGCTGGAAAAAATGTAGAAAGGGGCAACAATAGGGGGCTGGAGCAATTCCCGTATGAAGAAAGGCTTCAGCGTTTTAATTGAAAGAAAGAGAGCACATGATAGAGGTGAATAAGACTCATTGAAAATATAGTCTTGCATTTAAAGCTGCCCATTTGTGGATGGACCTTAGAACCAGTAGAAGGTCCTACTGGAAAATTTAAGAATTGAACAGTATTGCACCTGTATATATTTTTCATCAGTTTTCGCATGTACATGTCACAAGTGCTATGCTTTTGTTCCTTCTCCATAAATAAGCTAAAACCTAAAAGCACAGTAAAAATACCATGTAATCATCATTGTAAGTAGCTGAGAATGAATATAAGTTACGGTCTCCCCTAGAATGTAGTTGGCAGGAGACCAGTGCCAGAAATAAGGTGGTAGAAAATATTAGCTAGTTTATGGCAGGTTAAGTTTATTTCCAAAATTATATTCAGAACATACTTGACACACCACCAGGAAACACTTTTACTCTGCAGGAATAATCAGTTTGCCAGCTTTAATAAAACAGCAGTTAAATAAAGGTTAAATAGCAGTGTTAAAACGATCAAATACTCAAATCACACATACTGTTATATATACTATGATCAACACGTTTTCTAGAACTACCAAGAACCTGGGTGCTTGGAATTCCCCCCCCTCCCCGATTTGTAACCATTCTAAATTTAAAAAAAATACCCAAGCAGTGTACAAAGTACAATAGAAAACATAATTCAAACCATAAAACAAAGTTAAAAACATAAATTTACAAGAATTAAAAGCTTCTGAAATAGAATAAACTAATTAGCATGTTGTTGAGTTTGGAAGTAGTTGTTGATTTCTTTGTAAAAACAAAAAACCGAAAACGATATTGGAAGATGGTGTTCCCAGCACCTGGCATTCAGAGGCATACTATGTCTGACAGTAGGAGGAGAACATAGCCAGTCTGGTTACTAGCTATTGATAGCCTTAGCCTTCATGAATTTGTCTACTTTCTTTTTAACCATCCAAGTTGGTGATCATCATTATTTCTTGTGGGAGTGAATTCCAGAATTTAACTTATGTGTTGCGTGAAGAACAGCTTTTCTTTTGTCTGGTTTGAATCTTCCAGTATTTGTTTTCTTTGGATGTCCAGAAATTCATACATCTTATCCTACAGCTATTCAGGGAAGACTGGCTTGAATTCTCTGTGATAATACATTATGTGTATAATATATATTTATAATAGGAAATGGGGGACCCATGCTTGATAATTCTAGGCAGAAGGTGAAAAGGGATGCATTCACATCAAATTCATATCACGAGAGCTTTTTGAAATAGAGCGGGGAAAGTTGTTAAAGAGCTTAAGTATTGTTGTACTGTGTATTTTGGGTCTATGGACCGCACTCAAGCTGTGTGTGTGTGTTTCAAATAGATAAGCACTAATATCTATGAGCTGGCCAACCTTTAAAAACAACAACCCAGAATTAGAGTTTTACAATTCTGGAATACTATAAACAGGTTTGGGGATGGAGAACTCTGTTTTACAAGCAGCAATGTCTACATTTATGAAAGATCTGAAACCATCATTGTGGCCTATTGATGCTGGAAAGCTTTGTAGCCACCCTTTCCCCTCTGCTGTGTACTATTTCCATGGTGAGAGGTGGTGGCTGAAATAGAGAAAGGCCCTGCTGGCAGATTTTTTTAAACAAAAAAATCTACTCTGAGTAGATTAGTATTTTATTTCATGTCAAAATTGTATAAATTTGGGTTCAGGAAGAAATTTTCTGTCATGTTTGCAAGTGATAGAATAGAAGTAGGAGATGTCTTGTAGTTCGTGCTTTTCCTAAATTGTGTGAACCATCAAGAGTATGCAGTTTCTTGAAAAATATGATGAGACCTCACACTTTATTGATACATACCCCATATCTTGTTTAAGTCTTAACAACAGTAGAAACCAATAAAACAATGAAATCAAGTAACAAAACAGATTGGAGATGATGATCAGAACAGAATCAGACAAAATATTACAAAACAACATTAGTATAATTCTAGTGGTGGTAACAAATCTGTTTAATGTGGTATTACTTAAGAGTTCAACATGTTTACTAAAGGGAACTTAGTTTGCATTGGGTCTGTCATTGTTGTAGTAAATATATCCCCTAAGTCTTATTAAGTGCTAGTAAATGGGTGCACATTTATTCATACCATAGTTTGAAATTTTATTATAAAAAGAGCTTGTCTAGCTACTAATGGACATTTTCAACAACTGTTGCTAAAAGTAATGATGATTTTAAAATGCAGTGTTTGAATAAAGTATCCAGGTTTAAAACTGAGTTTAGCAATCCACTAGATTGTATATATGGTGCAATCTGTGCAGGAACCTCTGGGCAGGTGTTTGCCTTTCAACAAGGCTAAAAATAGCATTCATTACCATAAGCATGAGGAACACACTCAGACATGAGCAGCATCACGATAACCTTGTGGGAGAACTTGGAAATGAACACAGTATTTTTCTTTCCAGTTCCAAATCATTCAAATTGGTGTAAACTACTTGAATGAAATTAATTTTCCCACCTGTCAAAATCAAGGTTTTTGCCATGTTTTCAGTGGATTGAAGGGAGGGTGATTCCTTCTCTCTTCTTACCCCATTCCATGTCTGTAGAACTGAAGCAGTTGTATCCTGTCAGGTATGATAAAACACAGCATAATACATATGTGGTGCTATTGAGTTTTTAAAGAGTTGCTAGTCTAGGAGTATATTTGCTGGAGTGGGTGTTGGATTGGACAGAAGCGTACCAACGCTTAGGCCTCTCAACTTTCCACTGGCTCTTGCCCACAGAGTGACACCTTTGTCACATGACTGGTGGAGCTCCCTGCTCCAGCTACTGAGTGGATGGTGCTGTGATCTAAACCACTGAGCGTCTTAGGCGTGCTGATAGGGAGGTCGGCGGTTCAAATCCCCATGACGGAGTGAGTTCCATTGCTCTGTCCCAGCTTTTGCCAACCTAGCAATTCAAAAGCACACCAGTGCAAGTAGATAAATAGGAATATGTTAAATCCTGAGCAGGCCCAATGTCCATTGTGTAGCTCCTTTGGGCTGATCATCCCAGTAAATGATATGAAATATTTGTTTCTCTCACTCAACTTGGCAACTTTCCTCACTGCAGTACATGTGGGATTTTTTAACCAAGCCATTGATAAATTGTGCATTCATGGCAGAAACAGCTATGTAGCAGTGCATATTAATGTTACTCTTTTTCTAAATCCTGGATTATTTCTAAATCTTCGGTTATTACTTTTGCTAGCAGTAAAAACCTCAAGTATATCATAACAAAGAAAGGAGAATGGGTAGTGTCCATTGATATATTTATCTGCAAATACCCTGACTGCAAGATTTCAAACATGAATGTGTAGTGATAGAGCAGATGTTGCTAAAAATAGCAAGCCTCCACCTCCCTTCACAGAGATGTTGAACTTGATTTTCTTCTGACGTGATCACAAGACCACTGCTGCAGTAGGGACTTAATGCTATTTACGTCGTTATTTTGCATAGCAGCATATCCCTGGGGATTTATAAACAATGCAGCTGTTCTGAAAGATGAAGTAGGAAGCAGACAGTTGCATCTGCCATTAGGGATATTAGGAGGGGGAGGGGGAAGCAAGCAACGGAATACAATTAGGCTCACAAGTCTGCATGAATGCATAAGCAATTGTTTTTCTCGGGAAAAACCTAGGAATGACTTTGTCCTTTAAACTCACAACTATTTTTATGAATTACTTGAAGTATTTTACCTTACCAGTGTCTGTTAAAAGAATCACTTAGAATGAAGTAATGTGTAGGGTTATTGCATCTTTTATGATTTTATAATACTATGAATTCCATTCAACAGTTTGCATAACTGATCTACCACTGCCCCCATGTGCCTCTAAAAAACCCCTTTGGAGTTGAGTGGTGGGGGAAATTGGAGGGGGAAAGACCATGGAGGCACTGAAGGCAAGAACAGTGAGTTTGTTGGGAGAGAGAGTGGACAAGAAGAGTGCATAGTGATTAAAGGGGTGTTGCATGGTCTGTACAATGAGAGAGGTGGGTTATTTTATCAGCAGAGGTCTGAATCAAGGTGAAAAGACTGAAGTGAAAATGATAGAGAATAAGCTTGCGGTCAAATCGGATGATTTCTAGAGCATGCATCATTTGACAAAGGCCACATGCTGACAACTTAGTAAGCCATAAACCAGGGCTTACCATAAAAGAGCAACTTGTTAGTGAACACTGCTGAATTGCTCCGGCTGCACTTTCCCCCTAGCATCTGTGGGAGCAATAAACTACAATCCTTTGTTAAAAAAGAACTAGCACTCACAACTTTTTCTCTTCAAACGAACCATGATATAGTGTGCTCTGGGCCACATATTTATACTACAGGAAACTAGTATGTTCGCAACAAAAACATGAGGTGTGTAACACCTGAAAAACTAAAATACATACCCTACTGTTGTATGAAGGTAATACCATAGTTTCTTCAATGCCTAAAAATGTTTCAGTGAGGAATAACTCAGCTTCCTGAATAGGGGAAACAAAGGGGGGTGTCAGCAATAAAACAATGGTGGTACCAGAGAATATGGAGGATACAGAGTGAGAGGAATACTTAGAAGAAAATAAGTTCAGTGATGGATTATTTTGTGTTTGAGGCAATAGTGAGCCATCCATCTGTCCATGAAGAAGGGTTGAGTGGGGGAAAGTATGGGATAGAAGCAGAACTTGGTGACCTGTGTATTAGTGGTACTGAAAGTCAAAGAATTTGCTAGTCTTTCAGTGGCAGCCACAGAAAACACAGAATCGTTGTCTTTTGTGGCCACAACTGAGGCAGGGAGGAAAGCAGATAAAACTTTTTTCTTGGTTAGATGATGGATACATGAATGAATAGTGACAATAGTGTTTGGTTGGTTGGTTGGTTGGTTGGTTGGTTCTGAGTCTCTTTGGTTTGCCGTGGACAAGATAAAGTTACTAACAAATTTAATTTCATTGGGGTGTGAGGGGCCAGAGAAACTGAGCAGGTGGAGGAAAGAGTTGAAATGGGTGGAGTGATAGGAAAAGGAGGAAGCCCTTAGTTCAGACTTTGCTGAGGGGTGGGGGCTGGGAGAGAAAAATGATGGTCTTTCCCGTTTATGACTTTTACTCAGTCTATCGCCAGCATGTAGCTCTTGACAGATTACTTCTAAGGGAATGCGGCCCTTAATATTAAAAAAAAATCCACCCCATGCATAAAGCTTTTCTATGCGATATGTCTTAGGACTGCGGTTGTATAGAAGATTTGGCATACGATGCAGTATGTCCTCCAAATAAGGTTGCACCTTCTTGCAAGCAGTTTCTGTAATCAACACTTAACATTTTTGATCCGCCCCAAGTTGAAATGACTGCGATAAGGTACTGCTTTCTGTAACAATGTGTTGGATTTCTCCTTACATACACTTAAGTCCCTCAGAATGCTTAAGCCATGTTGTTTGGAGGAGCTTTGGATTATGTGAACATACTTAAGAGTGACATACTCATATCCCTGTCACTAACAAACACTAGGAAACTACTTTTAGTGTCCGAAGCAGCTGAATATTTTGCTCCCATTGGACAGTGTTTTAAACACAAATGACAAATCTATGCAGTATATTATTCCTTCACAAGGATGCTTATGTTGGAACTTCGTTTGGACCAGTATGTCAGATGGATCATTTAAAATTGGTCTTAATGGCAAAAGACTGGTAGCTTCATTCTGGTAAGAACAACTTTAAATGCATGCCATGTGTTGATGATTAGTTTATTTGACCCATTAGGACTTAACAGAAGAGGTTTGCATAGGGATTTTAAAGTTTTCCATGTTTGTTGTAAAATAATCCATGCTTATATTTGTGTGTGTGCTTTATTTCAGGAGAGCGGTTCAAGGTGGAAACGAAAACCATTCCTGCTGACTTTGAAGATCGTGAATCTATTTACAGAAACATAAAAGCAGGCCTGGAAGGTCTCGAGATTGGTGTCCTAGGTTTGTATCTTACTCTTATTTCCATGTTATTTGCTATGTTCTTGGAATCTTTGCTCCCAAGGAAAGTAGATAAAATTATTCAGTTCATAGCAACAAGTCATTTTGGAATAAACTTTGAAGCCTCTGTGCTTCATAAAACAGTTGTTCAGAAGTGGAAGAATTTGCACTGTTATCAAGAGTAGCTTATCCTACGAAAAAGGTCACCTCTTCTCTTATGTCCTTCATGCTTCAGACATCTATCTAGATACCTTTGTAGTAGTTTTCTTGTATTTTCCAGCATGGTGAAGTTCAAGTATTGAGGCTAAAGCAGCTTCAAAGCTTAACCTCTTCCATTTTGCCCCTGCCTTCTACTGCATGTGTGATTGCTTAAATATGGCTAATAATATAGAGTCTAGGTCCCAGACATTTTTTCACCTCCTCAGTCAGAGATTAGTATTCTTGTTTAGTGGGTTAGGTTCCTTTAGGATTGGAGGACTTTCATAGAAGTCTTTCTTATTGTTCAGGCTCCTGCTTGTCTTGCATTCTTTATTCTGAGCCATATTAAGGAAATCTCTTCAGATACATTTGAATTCCAGTAATGTGTTGCATCTCCTTTCTGACTACAGTATATCATAGAATCATAGAACTGGAAAGGGACACCAAGGATCATCTAACCTCCTGCAGTGCAGGAATCCCATATGGGGATCGAACCTGTGACCTTGGTATTATCAGCACCACGCTCTAAAACCAACTGAGTTATCTAGTGGTTGTATGAGTGGTAGAATATATGTAAATCTGCACCCATGTATTCACTCAGTGTTATAGGCTAGATTTTTGCTTCTGGAAATGAAGCATTTTGCAGAGTATGATCAAATATAGGTGATCCCAGATTCATAAGTTATTAATTTGTTGCATTGCAGACTGCAACTGCAGAAATGATATTACTGAGGAACAGCAAACTCGTTTATATTGTTCACCAACTGAAGGAAAGACTGGGAAAAAATAAGTTGGTACTCCTCTTCCCTTGGGCATTGATTGATCTGTTTCTGCCCTGCCACCACAAGGTCCCTGAAGTGAGAAGTGCCCTGCTTACATTAGCTGAAATCAATTTCCATATCTTCCATTCATCTGTTTTGCTGACATTTGGCTACTTAAATATTTCATCGTAATATGTTGGAAAGTTGCTATGCCATATTGACTGGAGTTCTTAGACTTGGACTACTTCCAAGTCACTTCTTCTCAGCCCAGCCTATGTCATAGTGACATTAAAATAGGATAATGCCCTGCATGTTGCTCTGAGATCATTAAAGATTAACTTGCCCACCTACAGTGTGAGAACATGCCAGGAGCAAATGGCAACTGTTTGGGGGATACTTTCAATTCAGTAGGATTATCAGCTTAAACTAGGACTCACCAAGTGCAGGATCTCCTCTTTGAGGATATGTATTCATAAGACTCCTTTTCTGAGCGATTCATTATATTCATACCATGCAACTTTCTCCTGCAACGCCCAAACTGGTCCCCCACTTGACTGCATGGCAAATGGAAGCCATAGCAGACCAGTTCAGATTTCAGTTGCTCCACACAAAGTTAAGTGCAACGCCATATGGAGTGGTCCTATGCCATTCTGTCAGACAGTTTATGCATATTGAATTTAGGAATAAAGCACCAGTAAACGAAGCAAGAGAAGCTCACACTAGCAGTTAAAATTAATTTAGATTTTCCCAATTCTCTCTGCACTTTGGGAGATGATGGGAGGTTTTCCCTGATACATAGGAGTGTCTACTTTAGTGTAAGCAGTAAGTCTGATAATAAAACCTGGGGCCACTATATTGTGCCATTGAAAAATTAGATTTAAACAATGCTCAGTAAATTTCATATGCTGCCAATTGATTGGGGGTGGAAGGAGGGGTACAATTTCACAGATATGAAGGGTATGAAAACAGCTTTATGGAATGCTTTCATTTGTTGAATCTGTGTATAATGTACCTCGAAATAGCACAGGAGCAAGCAAACCTATTCAAAAAGCCAGTAATTGTTGCTGAAAACATAGAATGCTTAATGTAATAAGAACACTATTAATGAGGTTTCTCCTGCATTATTCTTTCACTCTACCTCTTCATCTACCTCCCAAAATTCTTTATGAACGGTTTTCAAAGAACTAATGCAGTGTGTTGGTTTATACTGCCATCTAATGTACTGATGATGATCTGACTTGGGACTGATGTAAGAATACTGTCCCTTTGCAGGTTACTTTCTTCCCAAAATGACTCACTGTGTCATAAATACCTACTCTTCCGCAGTCATCTCTAATGAACAGAATCACAGTGGATGCTGTGATACAGTTTATGATCAGAAACTTGGAATGTTAATTTCTGATAATGAAATAAACTATCGCTTGGTATCATTGCAAGTGTCGAGTGGAAAGTTTATTGGCATTGGACATAATGCACACAAAAAGGCAAAACAAAGATAAAGGTATTCTATGAAGAAAACTTTGCAAAATGGAGTAAAAAAAGTAGAGATCAACTCTTCTGACAGCCTATTATTATTAATATTGAAATCTCTTACCCTCCATCATAACTAAACATTCTAAAAAATTCTAAACATTCTAAAAAATTGCACTCACAGGAATAGGGTGGGTGCTGAAAATATTTATCTTGAGTGCCAAATGTGCATCTTCAGCATTCAATGGGAACTATATAATAACTATAAAATAGATGCATCTCTGTGGGAAATTCCACAACTTAGGAGTAGCCACACAGAATTCCTTCCATCTCCCGAGCCACCGCCGTCCTGAACCTCTGAGGGCACTGGAATTACCAAGAAGGGCCCCTTTTCTGCTCAACATCCAAGAGGGCCTGTAGGGAAGGAAATAGTCTTTGAGATATTTGGAACTTAAGTTGTTTAGGGGTTTTGAATACTAAAATGAGCACCTTGAAATGGGTTCCAAAATGACTGGTAGTCAATGCAGCTGATCTAAAATAGGGATTATATGAATCATAGAATCATAGAGTTGGAATAGACCACAAGGGCCATCGAGTCCAACCCCCTGCCAAGCAGGAAACACCATCAGAGCACTCCTGACATATGGTTGTCAAGCCTCTGCTTAAAAACCTCCAAAGAAGGAGACTCCACCACACTCCTTGGCAGCAAATTCCACTGTCGAACAGCTCTTACTGTCTATGAGTTCTAAATCGAACCCCAGCCAGTAATCTGGCTGTTGTATTTTGGACCAGTTGAAGTTTCTGAGGCCTCTTTAGCGTCTGTCTTCCAGGATTCAACCACAGTTTATTGGCCCTTATCCAGTCCATCACTGCATCTAGACACCAATTAAAAGCTTTCACAGCTCCTCCTGATTCAGATGTTATGGAGAAGTATGTCACCAGCATACTGGAGTTGCCTTTAACAGAATAAGTCAGGGGTCAGCAACCTAAGGCCCATGGGCTGGAAGTGACCGGCCCATGAGCCACCCCCGAACCAAGCTACCCACTTGTGCGCTGCGTTAAACCATGGGATAAACCTTGCTGACCCCTAGAATAAGTTGCCTCTCGTTTGCCGTTGTTCAGTGATCTTCTGTGTCCACATTGTTAATATTGTAAGAAACTCAGATGAATTTATAATCTGAAGTATCAAGAGTTTTTCCACCAGGAGCTGAGAGTCTAGGCATCAAGTGAATTCAGATTATTTAAAAGCTGAATATAGTGATGTACACATTTAATTTCAGAATGTAATACCTTGTGTGAACTTAACCCTTCTGTTTCCCCCCCAGTAAATAATGTGGGTATGTCATATACTTATCCTGAATTCTTCCTTGACGTTCCAGACCTAGATAAAGTAAGTATTGTCTTCTACTCTTGCCCCTCTTTTAAATTTTAAGATAGACTTGTAAAAAAATAAACACAACTTTGGATGTATTTCTATAAACATGATAAAAATAAGGTAGAATATGGTAGCAAAAAGAACAAAGAGTTTTCTATGCAGTCTCATAAATAATTGAATACTAAAATTGAGGTTCACAGTGATCATGTAATCCAAATTCAAGGATTTAGATTGTTGTCACAACCCAGTCCCATCTCCTAAATACTGCTAAGATGGCTTTAAGTTAAACTTACTTTTGCATATCTGTTTCTTAAGGTGGTTAGGCAGGTTTCCTCTCAATTTTATTATGGTATTTATTTTTATACAGAAGAATCAACAGTTGATGCTACCATGCTAGTCACTAAGACCAAGAATTGACCGATTTTGTGTTTTGCAACTACTTCATGTTTAAATTATCTTGATTGTTTTAACTGCTCATAAAATTTGGAATATTAGTGCCATGCATTTCACATGAGCAATTCTGAGCAATTCTGAGTTAACCATAGTGCTGAATGGGTTTTACTGCACCATGCTAACAAGTTGATAAAACCTATTTCCACCCACTTGGGTTTTCCTTGGCTTGGTTTGACTAGCAATAAGCCAAAATATTTTCTCAAAACTTGAGAAAATACAGGCTTATTTCTAGCCACTCAGAGGTAAATCAGAGTTTGCTGAGATTTGTATTATCAGCCAAGAATTTATGAAGCTAAGGAGCATCTCTGTCCAGTTCTCTTCCTTATCACATGAAACAGTGTAAGTTATTCAATAGCATTTATTACCAGAGCAAAGGTACTTATTCTGCATACCTGTGAAGTATACTGTATTGAGTATAGTTGATGTGATAGTGGGAAACTTTTGTGTTATTTTTAAATTTTAACAACTGTTTCCTTACCTGACTTAAGTAAATAAGCACGTCATACACCTCAATTGCTGCCGTTTTTGTTTAAATCAGGAATTTATGGTATCCTGCTATAGTGCTGTATTTCATTGGTTTTTTTTTCTTATAGACAATTGACAAGCTGGTGAATATTAATATCATATCTGTGTGCAAGGTAAGTGCCACCTTGTGTAGATGTGCAGGGAGAGGATATGGCACCTTTTTTCTATTTGTCGGTATCAAGTAATTCAGTTGTTTGTCGTAAATATCGTATTCCTCCATGCAGTCTGCCTATTGTAGGTGCAGTTTCACTCTACTGTTTTGTCAAGTTGTTACAATTGCTTGCCTGGAGCAATAGCTTCCACATAAGTCTGTTTTCTTTAGTAGCCTCTGGAAGTGACTCTGCAGCTGATAATAACACAACTTTCTCTCTCAGAATGCTCTGGGACACTGTAGGGAAACATCAGTGGTGGCTGTAAGCAATGGTACACTCAGAGTGTTACTGCTGCCTGCCCATCAGGGTTCATCAGAGGGAATCCACCAGAGAGCATTTTGCTCTCTGTAGCCTGCTGTGGTCCAAAACTATTCTTTTGTTACCCACAATGCTCATTTTTTAAATAATCTTGGAGTTCTGAAAATTAGTTACAATTTCTAAAGCACTGGACATAGTAAAAGGAAGGCACTGGATATAGTAAAAGATCCATCGCATCCTGGTCACTGTCTCTTCGAGCTCTTGCCGTCGGGACGGAGATACAGGTCGATGAAGACAAGAACGAGCCATCTTAAGAACAGCTTCTTCTCCAGAGCGATCTCAGCCCTGAATGGGAAGCCCGGACTTTGAAAGTCATCTAATCTCCCTTGCTGTATTATACTGTATTGTTTAATTAGTGTTTTTATGGAGCAGTCAAGTAATTTTGTTGTCCCCGAAGGGGGCAATGACAATAAAGATATTATATTATATTATATATATTATATATTATATATATCTCCCCCGCCTCCATAGAATATGATGTTGGGCAAGGAGCCCCACTGATTCACATAAGCACATCACACCAGTGCAAATGCTCACATCTACTGACTGTTCTTGTATTCAAAGAGCTTCAAGCATGTGGCCTTTCTGAGATGTTTCAGGTGGACACTGCATATGAAGTGGTCATGAGCTCTTGATTGCCCTTGCAATCACTATGATTACATGGTTTGTCCCATTACCACATGAAAATGCTTAACTGAAAGACTGTAAGTGATAGTTAATAAAAGCAGGAAATACCTTTATATTTGTCATATTTAGCTTGGATTTAATTCTCCAAGGTCCCCTGTTTCTGTTACGTTTGCATGGTTATCCTTTCCTCCATCTCCAAATACAATGGTATAGAGATGACAGCTTTAAAAAAGAAGAAGTTTATCATAGCAATTATAAAAGATGACATTAGGAATAGCGCTCCCAAAATGTAAATTGCTATACAAGTTTGTACATTGTTGCAACTTCTGTCTGGCATAGGTCGTTTTTCATTCCCGCTTTACACATTATGATTAGTGTGACTCAGCAAAAGTCACCGATTTACTCCATGACGGACCCAGGACATCTACATCCTCCAAGGCCATCTCTTGGCAAATGAATTTTGTAGGATAGGACATTATGCAAAATGTGTACAAAATGGCTGTCCCCATTCTACTTCAATTATGACACCAATGATTTGTTTAGACCTGGCACAATCCATTAAAAAGAAGAAGCATTGTAGCCAGACCACTTCAGTTCATGTCAGCAGGATTTGCCCATGGCTCACAGCCATTAAAGATGATGATAGAGGCCGCATTGTGGATTGCATTGCTTGTCCTGTTCTCACACTTTAGCATACTGTGATGCTGGATTTTAGAATTGGTTGGTACCTATTAAGAAGAATCATAGAATCTAAGGTAGAATGGAGCCAAAAGAGCATCTATTTCTCTTTCTACCAGAACCATACAAACTTCATGATAATCCTCACAAAGCTTCCACTCTCCTTATGCCATCATTTGAACTTTGTGGTATGGTGGTGGCGTAACTAGAATTCTTGTACGTCTACCAGAAATCAGTGCCTAGAATCAGTATTATGAGGTATTTGACTGTAATTTCACCAAGATGGTATTTGGAAGCCCCTAATCAGTGGTGCTGTAGCAGCACAAACAAGAAAGAAGAGCAGACTACTGGTGTGTGCTGTAACAAGTACAGATGAGTTCATCTGATTCACTGCACATGCTTTGTACAAGAACCAAGTGACACCAATAGAATAAAAATATGCTGCTTCCACAAATGAAGGCCTTCAATTCTCCTAGACTATTTTGAGGTGAAGAGGTGTCGGTTTCTTTATGAGGAGGCAGAGAGGCTTCCCTCAATCTGGTGTCTGCATCCCACTCAATCACCAGGTTTTTGTTTCTTATTTATTTTTTCAGATGACACGATTGGTGCTGCCCAGCATGCTGGAAAGGTGAGTCACACAAATACTATCCAGACAGTCATCATTATTTATAGGGGAGAATCCTTTCTTTGAAAAATTCATTACTATGACTAATCAGCCTGGCCTCCATGTTTCAGTGGCAAAGTAATGCCGTGTGAGTCATGGTTCTGGGTGCATGAATCATCAGACGTGGAAGCCTATCTCCACTTGATTCCCTTTTTTATTTTCCCTTTCCCCTTCACTGTTGTGGTGATTTCTTTTAAAATGGAATTTTAAAAAAACCCTTCTGACTCATCGGTGTGAACTCAACAACCTGCAGTTCTGTGGGGGTGGCTGTGGTTACTGGGATGTTCCTGGGAATAACCTTCTTAAAGCCATTTCTGAGAGGCACGAGAAGCAAAATGGGTATAGAGAATAAGCTCTAGTTGTATTGCAGGTGGCAGATTGAGGGAAGTGTGCAAACAAAAGCAGGAAGCTCCTGGAATAACATGGTGCTGTAATATATACAACCTTTTGGTGCTTGTCTCCTGTAATGCTTCCTGCCTATAAGGCTAGCACACACCAAGTCCTATAGAGTTTGTGTTGGGGTTTCCCAGTCACTTGACTGCTGCACGATGCAGATAGTCTTTCTGAAAGTGTAAAACTCCCCACTTCCTCCATTCCTCCCACATGAATTAGAAAGAAAGAATGGATGCAAAAAGACACCCTGCCATTGGTATCTTCCTCATCCTTCTTCAGACTGGTATAAGTGTCATTTTCAGCATTGTGTCTTGTTCAACATTACAAATGGTCTTCCATGCTTTTAGGATTCTTCTATCGCAGAGGGGAATGTGTGGTATTCCGGATGTTGCTGAGCTATTGATCACGTCATCTCTGATGACTGGTCATGCTGGCTGAGTGATGGGAGATGGGAGGCCAACAGCATCTCCAGAGCCATAGGTTTCCCACCCCTCTCCTGCAGGGATCAATTCCCTCTTGCTCAGTTGAGACACATACTAAGGTAGCTGGAAAACTAGTCTCGCTGCAGGTGATCTATTCCAATCTCTTCATTCTTGGTAGAGTTCCCACTTGCCTCCATAAGAATTCTGCCCACCCATTTTTACTGACTTGCGGTGACTCAGTCTAGAGATCAAATAATTGCTAATGTATATTTCACAAGCTTCTGAATTTCTTGACTTCAACCGTAACAATGTTGATGCAGACAGTTCAAATCCCTTTTATAGATTTCCTCTTATATGTGTTCCTCACATATCTCAGACTTGCTCAGAACTTCTCTGAGACCGTAGTAGTCTTCAGCATCCAGTTTAATACTGCCATACCACTTGCTCTAGTTCTTGAGCATAATACAGTGGAGATCATCTGTTCACTCCCTGTGGATGATGGCACACTATCCTTCTCCAGAGTTTAGGATGATCAGGAAGAGTTGGAAGTAGGCAACTCTTGGGGTAGTGATGATTGTAAAGACTCTTACCTCTGCCACCATTGCATTTGCTCATTGTTGTCCAGAGGAACTCTTTTGGATGGTGAAAGGCCATGTTATTAACTATGTATCCAGTCTTTCATATTTTTTAGCTACAGGTTCAAATATGCAGTTGCATCTCCACTCCAGAGTTTTCTGAATAAAACCAATTATTTGGATCTGTTCTAGGCTGGTTTTAGGCCTTGTTTTGGCACAAACAGCTGTGGTGGATAACATATCTGGGAGATAGACAAGGGAAGAAGAAGAAGAGTTTGGATTTGATATCCCTCTTTATCACTTACCTGACGTGCCAGCCTGCTGTTTCTTTTGGATCTGTCAGTAGTTTTCAGAACTATCAACTGTTATATGATTCTGGGCCATCTTGCTGGGATGAGTATATGTGATACCATTCTTCCAGCAGTTCCATTACCATACAGATGTCTGTACTCAGAAAGTGGTGATTGGTGACCGCTGTCTTACCCTTTGGGCTTTTGGTGTACCACAAAGTTCCATTTTCCCCCTCATGCTTTTGAGTATTTACATCAAATCCGCTCCTTCCTCCTGGGCCGTGTTCAGAAAGTGGTGGTGGAGGATGAGTGTTCAGACCCCTGGGCTCTCACTTGTGGGGTGCCTCAGGATTCTGCCCTCTCCCCCATGCTTTTCAACATCTACATGCAGCCGCTGGGAGAGATCATCAGGGGGTTTGGTCTGGGTGTTCATCAGTATGTGGATGATACCCAGCTCTACCTCTCTTTCAAATCGGAGCCAGTGAAGGCGGTGAAGGTCCTGTGTGAGTGTCTGGAGGCGGTTGGAGGATGGATGGCAGCTAACAGATTGAGGTTGAATCCTGACAAGACAGAAGTACTGTTTTGGGGGGACAGGAGGCGGACAGGTGTGGAAGACTCCCTGGTCCTGAATAGGGTAACTGTGCCCCTGAAGGACCAGGTGCGCAGCCTGGGAGTCATTCTGGACTCACAGCTGTCCATGGAGGCACAGGTCAATTCTGTGTCCAGGGCAGCTTTTTATCAGCACCATCTGGTATGCAGGCTTAGACCCTACCTGCTCATGAACTGTCTCGCCAGAGTGGTGCATGTTCTGGTTATCTCTTGCTTAGACTACTGCAATGCGCTCTATGTGCAGCTACCTTTGAAGGTGACCTGGAAACTACAATTAATCCAGAATGTGGCAGCTAGACTGGTGACTGGGAGTGGCCGCTGAGACCATATAACACCGGTCTTGAAAGAGCTACACTGGCTCCCAGTACGTTTCCGAGCACAATTCAAAGTGTTGGTGCTGACCTTTAAAGCCCTAAACGGCCTCAGTCCAGCATACCTGAAGGAGCGTCTCCACCTCCATCATTCTGCCTGGACACAGGTCCAGCACCGAGGGCCTTCTGGCAGTTCCCTTGCTGCGAGAAGCCAAGTTACAGGGAACCAGGCAGAGGGCCTTCTCGGTAGTTGCGCCCGCCCTGTGGAACATCCTCCCACCAGATGTCAAAGAGAAAAATAACTACTAAACTTTTATAAGACATCTAAAGGCAGCTCTGTTTAGGGAAGCTTTTAATGTTTAATAGGTTATTGTATTTTAGTCTTTTGTTGGAAGCCGCCCAGAGTGGCTGGGGGGACCCAGCCAAATGGGCGGGGTATAAATAATAAATTATTATTGTTATTAAATCTTTGGATGAAATCATCTGGCGTTTTTGAGCTGAGATGTCACCAGTATACAGATGACACACAGCTTTTCCTCTTGATTCCATTGTCTGATCTCAGGGAAGCAGTGGAGGTGATGAACCAGTGTCTAGAGTCAGTGCAGGGTGAATAAAGGTTAACAAGCTGAAACTTAATTCCACAAAGCAGAGTTATTATTGGTTATGAGAACTGGAGACCTAGATAAGATAGTTCAATCTGTCCTGGTTGGGGTTACACTTTTCTTTAAGTAGTAGGTATGTAACTTGGGTGGGGGTATTCCTTGATCCATCACTTTCCATGGATGCTCAATTGGTGGTTGCTAACTTGTGTTTTGTCATCTTCAACTGATAATCCATCTGTGACCAAACCTGGAGAAGATGGGGTTGGCATAAGTAATTCATGCAAAGAATCCACCACCACGTTTGGTGTATATTATTTGTATACTATCTTAGGATGACGCTGATGATGACAGTAATGATCATAATAAATGTGAACTTTGACTTTATAAAACATATTTTATAGCCACAAGAATTGAGAACAAAAAGCATTAAACATCAAATGCATTGCAACCATAAATTCGTGGTTTAGTACTGCAACGATCATGATTTCACATATACAAATAGAAACTAATCTCCTGCCTCAGCCCACTCTGTGCGGTATAATAAAACCACAGTAGTATGAAATTGATGCCTTCTATAAAATAGACAGAAATTGATTATTAAAAATAATTAATAGTTGCAAGGCAGTTCACAGAACTAAAGCAACATAAAGCAATTAAATACATAGCTACTCCGTTTCCTATCTAAAAATAGCAGCACACCACACTTCACCAGAAAGTGCACTGAAATAAAAATGTCTTCATAGTCTGCTTAAAGGTCAATGCAGACCATTCTGACCACTCGTGAGCAGCATCTTGTGCAAGTAGATGGTTGTTAGAACAGACTGACACTCCCTGAGAAGCAAATGCTATGCAGTCTTTCTCGAGGTGCTAGAAATTGTTCCAACCCTCTTAAGAAAAAGATCCACATTCTGTGGTAAGGTTACTTACATTCTGCATAAAGCCAAATTCATCACCTGTTATGTATATTCTATCCATAACCATACTGCACAAAGATAAGTGGTACACTGTTCAGCACAACAGCACAATCTTTGCCTAGAGCAGTGGTGCACAATTCAAATCACGGCAAACATTAAATTGTTGGCTCCCCCCCCCCCGGCTGCCTCTAGAAGTTAATTGTATTACAGAGGCAGCTTGCTTTTTACCACTTCACATAGAGCTGGGGCAGACGAGGGTTGCCATAACAACAATGGGAGAGCTAAATATAGCATGTTTTTCTACAATTTTGCTTAAGGTAGAATGCTGATGAGGTATTAGGGTGTGTTCAGTCAGTCACTTTGTGCATTCATGTTAGACAAATCTGATTAGAGAGAGCTAGAGAATGTGTAGTAAAATTTTATATATAAAGAGATCCATTGGCTCAGTTCCAGCTTCCCAAGCTATTGTCCGGACTCTCTCACACCTTCTACTCCCCACCCCGCCACGATCTTGGTATCTGAGCAAAGTCTCCATAATTGCTGTTGGTTTTATAATTCTTATCCTCTAACCTATCTTTGGGTTAATATGTAGCCTTGACTTTCACAAAGGAAAAATGCTTGGATGGAACCATTGTTGAACGGGAAACGTTTTGTTTTGTCATTGAAACTGTTCCGGCTAGTGCCCCACTTTATCATGCGTTGTACCTACAAAGAGATAATCTTAGTGCCCTGGACTTCAGGGAAATCTTGTAGCCACTAGGACTGTAGCATTAAAATATTTGGATTGCTCCATTTTAAAAAACATTTTTAATCAACTGCAAATTGGGTGAGAGACTTTTAAATTTGTTGTACTTCTTATTTAGTACTGGTAAAAACTGCAGACGGAAACCGCCATGTTAAAAAAGCATTCACTTTTTGTGTGTGAGAGAATGAAGAATGCCCATTCTGAATTATGCCTGTTGCAAAACATGCATGCTTAGTATAAAGGAAAAGGGATATACTTGGTTTTTAGAGCATTTACTTTCTTACAGTTTTCTTGAATGCATGCTTACTTGGATTCTTATTCTATTATCCAGCTCATTGAATTAATGCAATTAAGATTTCTAGGAGCAGCTATTTTTGAAATTGACCCACCAACACTGTGTAGATAGTGTTGCGTACTTATTGCAATATCTTTCCATTATCCATGCTCTTCAGTATTCCACAAAGTCATGTTCCTAATGCACAGGAAGTATTAACTTCCCTGCTCTGTGCTAATTATCACTCCCCTCCCATATAACATTAACATATTAATTGTAGCTATCTTGTGATGGCTTGAATGCATGAAATAACTGTCCTCAATCACATGATGGTGACTTTAAAAGTTAGAATGGAGGATTTGAGAGAACCAAGTGAATTCCCCTGCTGTGAGTTGCATGGAAGTAATTCTTTCCCTCCTCAGGCAACTGGCTAACTACAAGTTTGCTTTAAAACATCTTACCCAAATTACCATATTTCATTTACAATGGAAGAGGTCCCAAAGTTTGGCTTTTGGCTTACTGGCAACTGAAACAAAAACTCCAAAATGGTTTGCAAAGAACATTCTCTAAATGAGTAGTTTGATCTAGTAAAATATCATTGAGCTTGATTGGGTTTTTTAACCTGTAACAGGAAAAGCATACTACGTTGTGTAAAGCTGGAATTGCATTTTGTTTGAAATGATACCTGCCAGAGGCAAATCCAATTGTTAGGGGTGGACCATGGGCAGCATTTTGAGAGGAGTCTAGAGTGAGTAAGATAGTCTAGGGATCAGACCTGATGAAAGAGGTAGGGCCAAAGGTCAAACAGGGTCAGGGTACAAGCTAGGAGTTGGAACCAAAGAAACATGAAAGAGCCCAAAATTGGGCAAGAAATTTAATAATTTGCTGTACTATTTTGTTCAGGTACTGGTAAAAACTTCAGCATTCTGTCCAGCATCTAGCCCAGCATTCTGTTTTCACATTGGCCAACCAGATTCCTGTGGGAAGCCCACAAGCAGGACATGAGCAGAGTAGCAATCTTCCACTCATGATCCCCAACAAAGTGGCATTCAGACAGGTTCTGCCTCTGACACTGCCAATATGTACATAGCAGTCATGGCCAGTGGCCATTGATAGCCTTCACCTCCATGAAATTTTCTTATCTCCTTTTAAGGCTGTCCAAGTTGGCAGCCATCACTATATTCTGTGGTACAAATTCCATATAACTGTATTCTTTGATCTACTTCCTTTTGTCTATCCTGAAGCACTCACCATTCAGCTTCATTGGATGACCCTCTGTTTCTAATATCATGTGAGAGGAAGAAAAGCTTTGCTCTTTCTACTTTCTTCACACCTCTATTGTGTCCTCCCTTACTCACAATTTGGGACAGAGAGGGAATGTATTTGGCACGGGTACATTTCCAGGGGAGTTGAAGGAAGCAGGGGTACGTCTGCTCTTAAAGAAAACATCATTAGATCCTTCAGATCTATCCAATTACCATCCAGTTTTGAATCTTTCATACCTGGGTAAGGTGATTGAGAGAGAAGTTGCTGAACAGCTTGGTAGGTTTCTGGATCGGCTTTGGATCCATTTCTTTTTTAAAAAAAATATTATTTATTAACCGTCCAATCAAATTAAATCACATCACATAAATTCCAAATTACAAAGCCGAATTTTAAATTTTGTTGGGGGGACCCATATTTCAAGATCCGAAGGGGGATTCTGATCATCATCTTGCTACTGCGTTAATGTCCAAATCAGTCCAAATCAGTCCAAACAGAGTTCATAATTCTATCCAGTCTTATCTTGCTGTTTCCACATCACATCTTGTTCATATATTTTCTCTTTTTTCTTTATGATCTCTTCTGATAGTCTCCTTAAGCCGATAAACACCAATAATAATAATCCTGTGTGAATTTTTCCGTTCTTCCAATCCTCAAATCGAGATGGTTTCCATATATCATCGCCTTCATAGATAACATCGCTCTTTCCATCATTAATTACAGAACTGTCGCTCTTAAGTCCCTCTGAGGAGTTTCACTCACAATATAAAAACAGCTCTATTTCTCTCTTTCTCCTCCCAGACTCAAGACCTCCGACAGAACTTCCCAATATGGCGATGGCATTTTTAACTGCGTCATTCCAGAGCCCTTATACATTCCACGCTCTTCTTAAAACATGCTTTGGTTTGAAAGTTTATCTCCACACAGCCTTAAATCCACAGCTTAAGTCCTTAAAACGACATTTCTGACTTGTGGGGAGAGGGGATTCTTGTTAATCACATAAGGAAAGAAAGGAAAGTTTTTTTCTCCCTCCCCCATCAGTCATTTGCCATACCGAGTCTTGGCATATCTTCTCATAATCTATGCTTGTTCCTCCGACTCGTCTTGTTTTATCAGAGATCTCTTCTGTTAGCAGTCTTTACTCCCCCTCCTTCCTTGAAATATGTGCATTCCTTCATCCAAATTGTTTCTTTTGAAGTTCTTGCAGCTAGTGGCGCGGATCAGGGACGGCGTCCAGGAGTGCCGGAATCCCACAGGAGGGCTTTGTGCCTAGTCCCCCCATCCCCACAAATTCGGGGGTGGCATAGGGCACAGCAGGCAAGGGCAGTCCCCCTCACCCTCCGGGGGGGGGGTAGGGAGGCTAATTACTCCCATCATAGCCTCCAAATTACCTCATGTGGGTCGGAGAGATGTTATTGTCAGCCATCTTCTGATGCGCCCCCTAGTGGCCCCCGGCTTTGGATCCATTTCAGTTGGGCTTTTGCCCTGGTTATGGGACAGAGATGGTGCTGGTCGCCCTAACAGACGATCTCCGTAGACTGCTGGATCAAGGCAGGTCGGGACTGCTGATTCTTCTAGATTTGTCAGCAGCCTTCAACATGGCCGATCACGAACGTTTGGACCACCACCTTGCCAATATGGGGTTTCAGGGCACAGCCCGACAATGGCTGCGCTCCTTTATCTCAGGTCGGGGACAGAGGGTGGCGCTAGGGTGTGTGGAGTGCCGCAGGGTGCAATCCTTTCCCTGATGCTTGTTAATATCTTTATGCGCCCCCTTGCCCAGATTGTCCGGAACTTTGGGCTGGGCTATCATCAATATGCAGATGACACCCAGCTTTATCTGTTGATGAACGGCCATCCTGACTCGGCCCCGGACACACTGACCAGATGCTTGGAAGCTGTGGATGGATGGCTGTGTGGGAGCTGGTTGAAGTTAAATCCTTCAAAGACAGAGGTCCTCTGGCTGGGTCAGGACGACATGGGGTTGGGGGGCCAACTCCCATCTCTTGCAGGGGCTCAATTAGTGCCAGTGCCTTCTGTCAAGAGCTTGGGTGTAACCTTCGACGCCTCCCTCTCTATGGAGGCGCAGGTTGCAGCTACAGCAAAGGCGGGATTTTTCCATCTCTGCCGCATTAAGCAGTTGGTCCCTTACCTTTCTCTCCCCAATCTGGCCACAGTGATCCATGCGATGGTCACCTCCAGGCTTGATTACTGTTATTCGCTCTACTTGGGGCTGCCTTGAAGCTGACTCAGAAACTCCAGTTGGTGCAGAATGCTGCAGCGAGGCTCCTTACGGGGTTCTCACCATGGGATCACATTCATCCAGTGCTTTACCAGCTGCACTGGCTCCTGGTGGAGTACAGGGTCAGGTTTGAGGTTCTGGTTTTGACCTTTAAAGCCCTATGTTGCCTAGGATCCTTGTACCTACGGGACCGCCTCTCCTGTTATGCCCCACGGAGGACCTTAAGGTCCATAAATAATGACACTTTGGAAGTCCCGAGCCCCAAGGAGGTTAGATTGGCCTCAACCAGGGGCAGGGCCTTTTCAGCTCTGGCCCTGACCTGGTGGAGCTTCCTACTGCAGGAGATCGGGGCCCTGCAGGATTTGACATCTTTCCGCAGGGCCTGCAAGACGGAGCTGTTCCACCTGGCCTTTGGGCTGGACTCAGTCTAACCCCACTCTCATTTATTTAAAAAAATAAATAAATTATGGAATGCCTTATATGGGATTTTGTATATAAATTTTGCCTCTACTCTTTTTGCT
Organism: Podarcis vaucheri; assembly: GCF_965113315.1. NCBI lineage: Eukaryota > Metazoa > Chordata > Lepidosauria > Squamata > Lacertidae > Podarcis > Podarcis vaucheri. Next base: position 55,083,073 of record NC_138759.1, on the reverse strand, counting down.
GGCCCATGTAGGACCAGCATGGATAGTTGGCCCCGGTGAATATTTGACGTTTTCTCTTCTTATGGCTTTGATCTATGGGCTACCACTAAAACGAGGCTCCAGCTTTTAAGCTGCATTTTAAACTGTATTCTGACTTCTATCTTAATTAACTATTTGTTTGGGGGTTGTTGTTTTTTATGTTTTTACTGTATTTATATTTGGTGTTAGCTGCCCTGAGCCCGGTCTTGGACGGGGAGAGCGGGGTATAAATAAAATTATTATTATTATTATTATTATTATTATTATTATTATTATTATTATTATTATTTATTTAAGAAGCAGGACTGAAGAATAAGTTGGACCAAACAAAAAAACACCCCCAAGACAGAATTCACGAACATGCTAGAGTTCAGGAAGACCTTTATGCTTCTTCCTACCCAGAAGGAATCAGTGGGTGGGTGGAAGGCAGCTGCATACAGATCCAGCACTTCCCGACAGCCATGTTGGTGATAAAATGGATCTTTACATTAGAAGGTTAAAGTTTTGTACTTCTTGGAATAGCAGTAGATGCAGCATTTTCAGTGTTTACAAGTAATCACGTTCATTAGTCATGCAAAGACTTCCCCTGCTTCTTAGCTTGTGGGAAACTGCCATGCTGTAGAAATAAATTAACAAATTGTCTAGGAGCACCTTAGAGACCAACTAAGTTTGTTCTGGGTATAAGCTTTCATGTGCACGCACACTTCTTCAGATACACTGAAACAGAAGTCACCAGACCCTTATATGCCATGCTGTAGAAAGGCTCATCAGGATTTCAGCTGCAAAGTAGCAAATACTTGAAGAAACATTCCTTTGTTTTTTTAAAACAATCATTGACAACAACATTTGTCTCCTGTAAAACCTGTACAGTGTGCGGAATCAGAATTATTTGTCCCTATTAACTCATGCTGCTTTTCTTTTAATTGGCATCTGAAGAGGTCTCTCTGAATGCACACATAGGTGTGTTGACTTTCATTTTATAGCAGAAGCATGACCCGAGATTGTGGGTTGGCACCAGAGGATTGTGAGGTTGGGCATTTCTCTTGGAAGAAAAGAAAGCACCAAAGCAGTAGCCAGAGAGAAGCTAAGCTCTTAAGAGGCATTAAATTATCATTTCAGAACAATATGTTGTTATCACGTATCCATGCCTACATAGGTATATGCACCCACAGAGCACATGCTGAGACCTAAACTGTCACTTAGGGAACTGACCATGGAAAAAATAGTTGTAAACCAGACTTTGGTTTCTGTAATAACCTGTTTCAGTTCTTCTGTTTCTAATGGTTCATTTGATATGTTATGTTTACCTCTTCAGGTCCAAGGGAGTAATATTAAACATTTCCTCTTTTACTGCGATTAACCCAACTCCATTGCTGACTGTGTATTCTGCAACCAAGGTAAATTTATTTATCCCTTTATTGCATTTATGTACTGCGCATCCTACCAAGTTATCTGTATGGTATACAGTAGAATATAATTCACAATAAAATCCTTTAAAATTAAAATTGTAAACTAAGTCACAAAGAAGAAAGCCCAGCAAAAAGTGAGCATAGGTGGTGTGTATGTGTGTGTGTGTAGATAGATAGATAGATAGATAGATAGATAGATATAGATAGATATATTTCACGTCCTAAAATCTTGTGTGACATTCTAGGTAAGAGATCACATGATGTTGTCTCTGCTCATGCTTTCCCCCCAGATGTTGTGAACTGCACCTCCTATCAGGAATAAAAAAATTAACCAAGTGCTTTCTGGTGGGCAGTCACTGTAATTTGTAAGCATATTTAGCAAATGAACTTGTTCATATTTCAAGCAACGTTCAGAGCAGGGGATGGCACACATCAAAGTTGACGCCTCTAGAATTGCACAGGGGGAGGGTATACAAGAGAACCAATGTCATAATGGAAAAGTTGTCACTAGGTGGCAATCCACCAGCCATGATAGCACAACCACCTGGACTGCCTCCAGTGATGGTAAAGATTAATGAGGTCTATCTAGGGGAAGGGAGTCTACCAGGTATCCTAGTCCCAAGTTGTTCAGGTCTTTATATGTTAAAAACATAGCACTGAGCATGATTTGATAGTAAATAGGCAGCTATTATTTTTACTCTTTTAGTGCATGTGTGCTATGTATTTATTTCATTTATGAGTCACTTCCTATGAGGCATCCCAAAGAACTTTACAAAAAGTGTATTATGTGTATAGCTAGGTACCCTACTAAGCACCCTAACTGCTGCATTCTGCTCTAGTTGCAGCTTCCAAGCTAAGCCCAAGGGTAGCCCCACATAAAGCTCATTACAGTAATCTAATTATGAGGTTACAAGTAATTATGAGATTATTTGTCCTTCTGAGTTTGCCAGATGCAAAACTCCCATATCAGACCTTAGTTAGCTCCTTCTCATGAGATTTAAGCCAGTCTTGTTCACTATTGAGGTTGGTTGGATATAATACTAAACCACCATTTAACATTATGAATATAAACCACTGTGAGGTTTGGGCTCATGTAGCTCTCTCCCTCCTCCAGCGCATCTGTGAGGAGCTGAGGAGCTTTTGTTTCCAGTTTAGATTAACCACAGCTTGCTGTTTTATGCGGTACAAGTTGTGGCTATTCTTGACTAAGTTTGGTTGAAACAAATTAATTGTAAAACAGTTTAAGAAAGTGAGTTTTTTCAACTACCCTTAGTTAAGATTAATTACAGCTGAGGAATCTTGACAACATGCTAACCTGCAGTTAATCTGAAATGGAAGTGGGAAACTTCTGATTGTCTTGTGGCTTCTCTGAAGGAGGACAGAGTTGAGGGGAGAATGTGAGGCTGTGACTCATCCTCGTCACGTTAAACCATCGTTTGGCATTATGTTACAAGCCACACCGTAATCTCTAAAGGCTGAGATTCTTAGAAAATTGAATGTTGCATTTCTAGGGAACTGTGGTATGTATGTTGCATGTATATATGGCACTCACCGTTGCCATTTCTAATTCATCTGTTTAAGATAGATGAGAATATAGTTTGAACAAAGTGATGGTTATGAACATGTTTTAGTTGGTGAAGATGAAGTACTTTTTGAAAACTGAGCTAAGCATGTGATTCTAGAAACTCTGGAGAAAGGAGAGCATCAAGATTAGCATTCTCATCCTGATCAAGCATGGTTTGGTTGCAGTCCCCTTGTATAACTTCCGTCACATACACATCCAAGCTTTTGGCTTGGAATACCACCTTCCCCCGAAGGCTGTATTTGTAGAAACAACCAGGGTTTGTCTTTCATGAGGAAAATATATAAATTATGCTATGAGTTCATCTACATATAGTACATTCCTAACAAACTTTCCCATTGCATTTATTTAGGCTTTTGTTGATTACTTCTCTGAAGGTCTCAGTGCAGAGTACAAAAATAAAGGTGTCATTGTGCAGGTGAGGTGAACTGTTCTGTTGTTAATATCTCTACTGTTGTTTAACTGGTACCAGTTAAGATGCTGACCTCATTCCAAAGTGTGGCAACATCTGAGGCTTTGCTTGGAGTCCCAGTGCTGAACTAGGCTTAGTGGTATCCACTAGAAAGCAGTGCCTTTTTATCAGTTGTGCCCACTTTGTGGACTGAACTCCCTCGGGAGGTGGCTCTATTTAATTATTTATTTTTAGTGTCTGCCTGAACATGACTGTTCCAAAATTTCTTTAAGGTGGAACAGTTTCTTATATTGAGTTGCTTTTACTGCTGCTGCTGCTCTTCATAACCAATTTTTGTGTGCTAATTGGTGCTTACAAGGTTTAACGTGTAACTTTATGTTTTATTTATTTAGTCCATTTTTAAACTGCTCTTTATCAATTAAGAACCTAGGGCAGTTTAAAATATATCTATTTAAAACAATAACATTCAGTGGGTGACATTCCTTACTTAGGAGTAGACTCATTGAAATAAATGGATTTAACTTCATTGATTGTGATTGGAAGATCCTTTGCTGTTTTTCTGTAACTTTACTTTGGGGAAATGGAACACCTATGTAAGCTATCTTAGAAGGTGAATGAATAAAATATTTAATTGAGAAAAGGCAATGTGGAAAGGTATTACAGTACTAAATGTGAATTTAAAGAATGACGGAGATGAATAGAGCACCTCTTAGAACAAAAACTGTATAATGCTATGACTGAGCTATACTACATTTAGTTTAGTTGCCAGTAGTCCATCCTTTGGCGCCACCCAGTGCTGTAGCTGAGCAACACAACTTTAGATACTAGGCAACTTTGCACGTAATATTAAACCATGGTTTAGCACCACATACATGAGCGAAAACAATCCCAAGCAAAGAGTCATGCTCGTATGTTGAGCTCTTTTTCTCAGCTTTTTCCATGCATCTGGGAAAAGGACTTTGGCCGTGTTTCCTTTCAGTCATCCCATCCAATCAAGATTGTGGTTTAGCACATAGGTAGGACACAGCAGATGCGGTGGCACTGTGGGTAAAACCTCAGTGCCTAGGACTTGCTGACCGGAAGGTCGGCGGTTCGAATCCCTGCGGTGGGGTGAGCTCCCATTGTTCGGTCCCAGCTCCTGCCCACCTAGCAGTTCGAAAGCACCCTTAAGTGCAAGTAGATAAATAGGTACCGCTTTATAGCGGGAAGGTAAAACGGCGTTTCCATGTGCAGCACTGGTGCTGGCTCACCAGCGCAGCTTCGTCACACTGGCCACGTGACCCGGAAGTGTCTTCGGGCGGCGCCGGCTCACGGCCTCTTGAGCGAGAGGAGCGCGCAACCCTAGAGTCTGTCACGACTGGCCCGTACGGGCAGGGGTACCTTTACCTTTACCTTTTAGGACACAAAGGAATATGGTCCCCCATCCCTGGCTTCTCTGCCCAGCCCTCAAGACTCTCCCAAGGCCACACCCTCCACTGTTTCCCCCCCTTCTTTAAGTATGTTTACCTGGCTGGAATCTCTCCCTGAATTCTAATAATTCACCTATATTGCCTGGATGCAGGATAGAGAGGCATGTATTAGGTGGGCGTAGAAACTACAAAGGTAAAAAATTGTATTCATTGCTCTACTTTTGCCTCCTGCCCACCAGTGGCAGGTAGTTCCTGAAGAGTTGCCCAGAAAGGAACACAGCCCTTGGTCTGAAAAAGGTTACCCACCCCTGGTTTATCACAAACTCTGGTTAATTAAACAAACCCATTTCACAACCTGTTGTTAAAGGTTGATCAGAGTTAGCATGAACTACGACCCCAAGTTTGGACAGCACAACAAGCCAAAGCCATTGTCCTGGCTCTGCAGCTGATGGATTGGGGACGGGGCTTAACATACAAGCCTAATGCTTCACTTGGGATTGTTCCAACTCAAGCTCACAGTATTAAGCCATGGTTTGGTGTTGGGTGAAAGTAGGACTTTTCAAGACTTACAGTTAATTAACTTATATCTTGCATTTTGGTCTTATACACTGTGTTAAAGGTTCACTTAAAATCTAGAATAGATTGGTTTGTGAATGCAGGATGCTACCCAGAGGTATGGTACAATGAGAGCTACACAGTGAGATGTGGCTTGATATGAGCTACCCATCTTCTATTTCCATTGCAGACAGTAGTCTTATTGGCACCTATAATCAGTATCAAAATGATGCATATTACTACTATTTAAATAAATACTCTGGAAATCAACAATGACTATAGTTTTTAACTACCCCAATGATCTTATTTCCACAAGGGGATATTTACATCAGGCCTGCCACATCCTTAAGAACCAGCATACCTGAGTTAGGCAAAGTTTGTTACTGCCTTGTGCCACCGCTTCCCCAGCCCTTTCTGCTGATTTGGAGTCACTGGATTAGTGACAACAGCAGGGCAGGGAGAGGAGAGAGCAGGTGGGAGCACATATGTGGAAGAGAAGCACCATATCCCTGTCAGCAGTTACCTGATGCAAGGTCTTCTGATGGCCATTTTAGTAGAGCTGATGGCTATTGGGGTGGGATAGAACATCAAAAGTGAACTACAGTGGTGCCTCGCAAGACGAAATTAATTTGTTCTGCAAGTCTCTTCGTCTTGCGAGTTTTTTGTCTTGCGATGCACGGTTTCCCATAGGAATGCATTGAAAATCAATTAATGCGTTCCTATGGAAACCGCCTTCAGACCAGGTCCGGGGACAGTCTGTCCCCGACCTCTTCTGAAGGCTGGGGGGGGGAACAAGGGCTTTTCTTCCCACCCCCAGCATTTTAAAAAACCCCGGGACAGTGGAGGACTTCTCAGCTGTCCGGGCGACCTTAAAATGCTGGCGGGTGGCATTTTAAAATCGCACCAGGACAGCGGAGGACTTCTCCACTGTCCGGGGCGATTTAAAAGCCCCTGGGAAGGCAGGCAGGGGGGACAAAGACTTTTGCCCCCCGCCAGCCTTCAGAAGAGGTCCAGGACCTCTTCTGAAGGCGGGCGGGGGGTGAAAGTCTTTGCTCCCCCCCCCCGCCTTCAAAAGCTGTCCTGGACAGGCTTCGCGGACCTCTCCCGCTGCTTGCGGAGAGTTGCCAGCATGCCGAAGCCTGCGCGCGCTGAGATCAGCGCGCCCAGGCTTCGCGGCCCCGCCGCCCGGCTTCAGAGCATCGTTCCGAAGCCGGGCGGCAGGAGGAGGTGTTCCCGCCCCGCCGCCCGGCTTCGGAGGAGCCTTCCGAAGCCCGGCGGCGGGTGGAGGTGTTCCTGCCCCACCCCCGGCTTCGGAGGAGCCTTCCGAAGCCCGGCGGCGGCGGGAGGAGGTGTCCCCGCCCCGCCGCCAGGCTTCGGAGGAGGTCCGAGGACAGTGGGGAAGACGCGCTGCGCTTCCCCGCTGTCCCGGAGATTTCCCTATGGGCTGTCATCTTGCGAAGCAAGCCCATAGGGAAATTCGTTTTGCGAAGCGCCTCCAAAACGGAAAACCCTTTCGTCTAGCGGGTTTTCCGTCTTGCGAGGCGTTCGTCTTGCGGGGTACCAGTGTAGTTGTGTTTGGAGAAGAATTTGCACATCATAAATTACTGATGTTTTGATGATTTTCTATAAATTGTTTTGTGAAGTCTACCTGAAAAGCAAAAATATTTAATAATAAATGGTTGAATGTGAAAACATAGTTGCATATGATATAGTGAAAGCTGTTTGCATGTTGAATCACTTCGTATTCATCATGATACTTGTTTCTTGGCATAATAATTATCCATGAAGGCATATTTTAAGAACCAGAAAAACATTCTGCTATTCCTTTCCTTTTCAGAGCGTTCGGCCATATTTTGTAGCTACAAAAATGACCAAAATCCGTAAACCATCAGCCTTTAAACCTACTCCTGAAGCCTATGTAAAAAGTGCCCTCAACACCGTTGGTCTTGAGACACAAACTTCTGGATGCGCAACTCATTCATTGGTGGTATGTATTAGTCAGTTTATTGCTCTTAGTACATTTCCTATTTGTGGAAAGAAAATGGGGATGGAGAACCTTTTTGACTCCCATTGCAGGTCAACTTTGACAGATGGGTGGGACAACCTACATGTCATTCACATGATGTCATGATGACACCAGATAGCTCACAAGTGAGTTGTCCTGCCCACCAGCTGGCTGCCGGGCACTTGGGAACCACTATGCAAAGCCCTGCACAGCTGATCTAGAAGGCTTTAGCTGAAATATTTTTTGCAGGCTTTGGTGCTTTGGCTCCTTGAACCAAATGCTTTCCCTTGCTGATGCACTACAAGGATTGCACTTTTAAGGCTCCCAGTTGTGCCATGTCTTTATTAGCCCCACACCTGACTAATATGACAATAAATTTGAACCCCCAGCAGGCTAAGTTTGGTCAATGGACTGGAAGCTCCCCTCCTGTTTTAGAATATCCGGTGCTGTTTGTGGGCTTCCTATAGGCATCTGGTTGCCACTGTAAGAACAGGTTGCTTCCATCATCCCTGGCCATTGTCTATTTTTGCTGGGGCTGATGGCAGTTGCCATTCCTCAACATCTGAAGGACCAAAGATTTTCCACCCCTGAGAGTCCTTTGACCTGATCCAGCAGGGCTCTTGTATCTTGTTAATATCTGAGTGTCACTGTTATAATTTGGTTTCCCTTATAGTCACATTGAATTCTGGTCTTCAGAGATTTGATAATGAACCTTTTTTCCCCTCCATTTCCTAGGCCTGGTTTAGCAGGTTTGTGCCCAAGTGGTATTTCACAAAGCTGGCCCTTGACACGAACCTAAAACTGAGAGCTTATTTTTTGAAGAAATTAAAGGAGAATTGAGTTGCATCATCATGACCAATTTGTTGGTAGTTCTGTGGAGCGAAATACTGGTCATATCTTAAAGTTCTTTCGAATGGGATTTTCTTTTGGGACCACAGTCCAGCGTGAACAAAGAGAAAACTGAGGAGCATGGAAAAGGCAACCAGCAACTTGTTGATTTTGTTTGTTGTTCTTCTGTATCATTGTTTTAGAATGTGCTTTTTCGATGTGACTTGGAACAGTAACGGGTACTTGTAGTTACTAGCTTTACTAAAATGCACTTAACACCAACAGATGTTTGGTTTGGGAAATGATGTCAATGTGATAAATTTGACTGAATTTGATGTGGAACATTGTTGGTGTTGATACAGAACAACACTAATATTGGTATTGAACTGGTCAATGCAGTATTTCTTTCATTAAATATTGTTGTCATTTATTTTTACTTTGCAAGAAGTCACACAATGGTCTTTATTATGAATGAAACTGGACAAGTTTCCCCTCCATCACACATGGGCCACAAGATCCTTGCCTTGTCAGCATAGACTTCTTTAGGCATTTCACTCCCTTCTACATGATCTCCCCACCTAAAACACTGTAAATGTGAAATTGTTGCAGTCTACATGATCAGATTGAAGTGAAAGGGCTTAATGTGATAGCTGTATAGATTTTATCCATTGGCAATACTTTTGTTTACTGATGCTAGTCCTTTTACTAAAATAGTATATTAAGAGAGGTGGGCTTTATCAAACTGTTGGAAGACAAATGCTACAGATTGCAGTAACAAATCTTGCCAGTTACTGATAGTGATTTAGCTCAGTTGGTAGAGCAATGAGACTCTTAATCCCAGGGTTTTGGGTTCAACCCACACCTTGGATGAAAGATTCCTGCACTGCAGGGAGTTGGACTACATGATCCTTGTGGTCTCTTCCAATTCTATGAAAAAAAAAATCCTTAAATTACTCGTACCCTGGATTGAAAGATGAGCTTGTACAACAGGGCTTTCTTGCACCATCCCTCCCAAAGCTACCTCTGAGGATTGAGGAAACCCTTTAGAATAGTATAGAGTGTCACAGAAGGCTACAATAGGAAGGGAAAATTGGGGGAAAGGGGAATCTTGTGGAAACCGACATGCCCTCCTCTTGCACCAGAAGGCTATTGGATCCAAGGCTATGTTGTTGCTTAACATACAGTGTTTGAAATTAGATACTGATAGAAATATTATTTGATGTGTATATATTGACCCTACACTACAGACCCAATGAACTGAGAATGTACAGCGTAGAACCTACATTTTAAAAAATTGGCTGCCTTTACATGCAAATTAAGATTTCAGTGGTAACGTCCTAGACTTTCTCTGCTCAAGCATTACCAGCTGTATGTTTTACTCAAGTAAAATTAAAATGCTGTGTCTTTAGATCAGATAAGAGGAACCTTTCTGATACTGAGAACCACAAAATATTTTGGGGGTTGTACATTGGGAAGACGCAATGTGGGGGCCTGAAGTTAGCAGTGGCATTGACCAGAGATAGCAGTAGGCCACTCATTTTATTTCTGCTACCCCCCCCTTTATTCTCTTCCCCAAGCAGAATTAAGCTTTGAAGTAAAGTTCCCATTTCTGCAAATGGGACCCTCCCCCATCCCTTCTTAACTGCTGGGTGGGATTGAGGAGGGGAGACTGGGGGACCAGATCCAAAGGTGCAGCAGTCTGGCAATTTCCTGCATTTAGATGCTTTCATGGCGTACAGAGGACATTTTTATCACCATAGCACATGAGCTCTGTATAGAGAGCAAAGAATCCTAAGGGTGCTGAACTAACGGTGGCTAGTGGTAGCTGAAGAACCCTACCTATAAGGTGAATCAGAAAAGCAAAAATTGCCCACTACCGTTGCCCTTAAATGATGGATCGTGATCAGTTGCCTATGTTCTGAAGAATCACTTGTGTGTGTTTGAGCACATTTATTGATGGTAGAAACTCTGCATTCTGTTTCATCTACTACCAATGGAGAAGCAATTTAAGGCTCTGGTTTGAAAGTAAATGTGTGTTAAATGATACTGTACATAGAAAATAAATGAAAACCGATGCAATGGTGCTGATAAGGATTGAGAAACAAGTTTTGTCCCAGAATGTGCTTAAATTTTCTAAATAGTTATTTGAAAGAAGATGGATTTTGGCTATATAAAGCTTCTCTTACAACCATTAGTAAGGCAGTTGCAATGCATGAGGTGAAGCACTGCTGCTGTGCTATCCCAGCTGCAAGACTGCTCAAAGAGATGGGGTAGGGCAAGGGAAGCAATGGGTTGGTGGCGGCAGCAGGCATAGATGCAGACACACGTGCACCCATTAAAACAAGGAAAAGTTGTGCTTTTCTAAACAGAAAGCAACAACCATAGAGAAGACAGGGTTAAAGAAAAAGTGCTCAAACATGCAAACATACAAATAGATATTTTATGGAATATTAAATATCCATTTGTTTGTATCTCATTTTTGAGCATTTTATCCTTTGGTGCACCTACTACCAACCTTGCTCAGCCTGGTCCAGCAAGCAGCAGTGCCATTGGAGCCAAGAGGGTGGTGGAGTGGTGGTGCCCCACCTTGTGTGCTGCAGCCATTGGAAAATTAAGAGCATATTTGAGATTGCTGGCTTGCCTATGTAGCTTGACTGCTTTTTTTCCTAACCTGTTCTGTAAAACTTTTGATTTAAAATAAAACAATATTTCTCATCATGTTTAATGGGGATTCGTTTATTTAGCCAATCTTGCCTGTTGTTGTTTAGTCGTGTCCGACTCTTCGTGACCCCATGGACTAGAGCACGCCAGGCACTCCTATTTTCCACTCCTATTACAGTGCAAAACACATTCGGAACTCTTGTTTCTTCCCAGCATAAATCAGTGGAGCAGACAATCTCAGCGTTAGGCAGGCCCTCGCTCCACTGAAGGTAATTACAGTAAACAGAGACTGGAAGGCCACCTGCCAGGAATGCTGTAGCCTTATCCTGCATTAAGTGGGGGCAGAGGGGGGTGGGTTGGACTAAATAACTTCCAGGGTCTCTTTCAATACTGATTCTATGCGCGGGGGGGGGTACACAATCAAATGTCACAATATGTCCTATTCCACCACCTCCAGGATCAGAGGCAGTATGGGACCCCAATGCCAACCAGAGCCGTAGCTAGGTGATCTTATGCCCCTGGCAGAACTGTCCAGATTCCGCCCCCTAGGTAAAGGGTAAAGGGACCCCTGACCATTAGGTCCAGTCGTGGCCGACTCTGGGGTTGCGGCGCTCATCTCGCTTTATTGGCCGAGGGAGCCGGAGTACGGCTTCCGGGTCATGTGGCCAGCATGACTAAGCCACTTCTGGCAAACCAGAGCAGCACACGGAAACGCCGTTTACCTTCCTGCCGGAGCGGTACCTATTTATCTACTTGCACTTTGACATGCTTTCGAACTGCTAGGTTGGCAGGAGCAGGAACCAAGCAACGGGCGCTCACTCTGTTGCGGGGATTCAAACCACTAACCTTCTGACCGGCAAGCCCTAGGCTCTGTGGTTTAACCCACAGTGCCACCCGCGCCCCTCCATTTCGCCCCCTAGCCACGGACAAATTAGCTCTTCTTTCTGCCTTCTTTCCGCCCCCGCCCCCATTCCATTCACCCTCTATTTAAAACCTTATGAGGCAATAATGTATATTTTTATTTATAGACATATTTATGGATATATTATTTAGCCGAATTTGTGGGGGGGGCTCACCATCCCCTAGCTACTGCCCTGATGCCAGCTGCTTGGGGGTCAGGGATGGGAGAAGGCTGTTGCTTGTCGCGGCTTCCCCTATGCTAGGCTAGGTAGGCCGGCGGGCTTTCTGCGGCAGGGCTCCTTCGCGCATCCGGACCTTACTCGGAGGTCCCGGTGTCAGCAGAGGGGGCGGGGCCTGCGCAAGGAATGGTCTGGCGCGCGGGGGAGGGGGCCGCCTGTCGGTTCCCATTCGCGCAGCGGGGCAGAAGGGGGCGGAGGCTTTCCTGAGCGTGCGCGCGCAGGCGGGGGCGGGGCTGCCTCTTTTACCGCAGGTGTCTGGCGCAGGAGGAGGGCGCCGCTGTGTTTTGTGCCGCCGGTGAGTGGGAGCTCCGGTGACGGCGGGGGGCGGGAGGGATGGTAGTTAAAAGGAGGGCGGGAAGAAAGGAGAGGTCGGAAGAGCGCGGAGGTTCGGTGGGTGGGCTTTAGGTAGGCCGAGTTGTGAGGAAATAAAAGAAAGGCGGCCTTCTGCCGATGCTTATGCTGCTTGAGCCCTGAATTTTGCTTCAGGAAGGGGAGGCGCCATACATATATACATAAGTCTATTCGTGTGTGTGTGTGTGTGTTTATGTGTTTATACCGCGTTCTCTGCCTTCTCTTCCTCAGGCTCCAGCGTAGTTCCGAGCGTGCACGGGTTTCGCTCCCGTGTATGTTTCGCCTCTTCTGAAGAGATTTAAGGGGGGGGGGGGTCTGCGTCTTTGAGGCCAAGCCGCTGACAGTGCAGGAAGTCCCACTGGATTCAATGGGAGATCACTTCCAGGTTGTCGGCTCCGTAGCTGTGCTGCTGCTGCTGCATCTTCCAAAGCAATAGTTCTCCCCGAGTATATATATATATATTGTAGCTAGATTTATATATTGCCTTTACTCCCTCCAGGAGCTCAAGGTGTGGCGTGCGCGCTTCTTTCCCTATCCCATTTATCTTCACTGGCCCAAGGTCACCCAGTGAGCTCCGTGGGCTGGATATGAATCCTGATCTCTCCCAGGTCTGAGTTTGACACAGTAACCATCACACATTGGGAACTGAGAGTAGGTTGCCTGAGACCGTGCAGCGTGTTCATGAATGAACCTACATATATCTGCCCAGAAGTAATTTACCCTTGAGTTTAATAGGGCTTACTTTCAGGTAAGTAAAGTCTTAAGGCTGCCACATTCACATCCTACATCTTATGCACTATGATATCACTTTAAACAGTCACGGCTTCCCCCAAAGAATTCTCAGAGCTGTTGTTTGTTATGTGTGCTGTGAGTTGTTAGTGGAGCCCTATTTGTCTCACAGAGCTACAATTCCCAGAGTGGTTTAGTAATCAGTCCCTCTTCACAGGGTGAAGGAATGGGAACTACTGTATGGGAATTGTAGTTCTGTGGGGGGAATAGGGGTCTCCCAACAAAACCCTTAGCAAACTACAGCTCCCAGAATTAAAATTTTTAGGAGGGGAGCCATGATTGTTTAAAATTGTATCATAGAGCTTTATATGTATGATTTGAATGTGGCCCAAGTTAACATTTGAACTGGGGTTCTGTGGCTTATAGATAGGCTATTATCTGCTATGTTCTAACACCTTTCTAGAAGCCATGGATATCTTAATGTGCTTAATTATCATTCCTTTATATTTTAAAACAGAAAAGGAAGCTAAATCCTTTGCAACAGGGTCTGGAAGATACTCTAAAGGATAATGGAAGATAAAAGGCAAAGAGCCAGAGTGCAGGGGGGCTGGGCTGGACCAGTTAATAACAGAGCAGCTTCTCGTGCAGGCAAGATCATGTTTTTGTTTTTATATAGATGTATATAATTGAACAAAATTAAAATTGTCTGTTTTTCTTTACCAGTCCTAAGCTTGGATCTGTATAATGTTCTTAAGCCTCTTAACCTTAGGGGATAATCCTTTGTAGACTATTACCAAAAGGCATGTTGTATCCTCTATCCTGCTCCTTGTATAAGAAAGCATGCACCATTCCAAACCAGATGAAGGAAAGAGAATGGAATAATCTTCTTTGTTCTTCAGACCTTGGGTCCCAACAGGTCTGTATGCTTGGTTTGGTGGCATCTCTTCCTGCTTTTCAAATAGGACTACAAGTTCCACCTACAGCACAATATGTGGTGATCATTCTGCTGAATTTCTGGCCAAAAATGAGTAGTTTGACTGGGTGGTTGGCATAGGGTGTGCTCTGCGTGTATGAGAGAGAACCTGCTGTTCAAAAAGTCAGTGGATCCAACATTTTCCTCTGCCATTCCAATATCTGGGGTTCTGCTTAATAGATGCTGTTCCAATTTTTCCTAAGAAGTTTTCCTGAGATAAATAGCATAAGTAAATATACTAACTGCCTAAAGTTAGTAAGCATACTAATTTTAGTCTGCCTGAAGAACTGTGTGCATAAGCCTTTATGCTTCCTAGAGATAAACATCTGAAGTAAAAAGACAATTACAAGACTGATTTCAGGTTTGAATAGTATATGCATTCAAGGTACCCAGTGTAACCTTTCATTCTTTCTTTTGCATTATGTATAACTTGGTTTACCATAGAATTACTATTTGTTATATTAAAAGTACAGTTTATTCAGGTACATGAATACTGCATAAAATTTAATCAGGCTTTCACTATAAGCTTTCACTATCAGTTTCATTTTCTTCATATTTGCCAAATTTACCACGCACTTCTAAAAACAAGGTTTGCCCAGACTGAAACCAGCTTCTACTCTTTCACATGCCAGCTTATTTCTTGATTTGATACACGTATTTCCAAACATTTCCCAGTTTCTTTCACATGCTGCAGAAGATGGAGAAATCTGAAGTAGGTAAGAAGCAAGAGGAGTCTGAGGCTATGTTGTGGAAAGGCTTTGCCACAGCGTTGCAGGAGGTATATGCTTGGTAGAATTCCAGACTTCCTTCCTTGGCTAGACACGTGAAGGTGTTCTGTATTCTGCAACATTTGAAAGCACCTTTCCAATATCAAGTCCTAAGTGTGCTGCTTATTTTAACAAATTCAGAAGTAGTGCTATCATCACTTACATTTCTGCCTTTGCATCTTGGATTCAACAGATTTGTGACAGCTTGAATTGGGATAGTAACAAAATTAGGTTGCCCTGTATGTTGTCCCACCCCCAGTTCTTTAAGACATATTCAGGAGGGCAAAAATAGATTCACTAACTATGCTAGCAAGAAGAGGGCCACAAACCAAGGAAGCTTGTGACAATGAAGGTTCCCCATAAGTGGCAGAAACGTGTCTTACTGTTGCATTTGAGAGTTGTACTCTGATCAAATAATGGAACTGTAATGATCAAATATTGAACATATTCTTATATAAAAGTCTTTTCTGTTACAGTTTTAGAAATAATTTTGGCAGAGAAATATATAAACACCTTGTCTCAAACATTTTGTTCAACACTGTAAAAGAAAATATTTCATAATCCAATTTTATCTCCATTTTGTGGGGGGTGGGAGGCTTTAGGGGGGAAAGGAGGGTGATAGTTCCTCCACCCAAATGTTTGCCAGGCTTTCATGTATCTGCTTGTATTATACCTAAAGGTTATAGAAGGAAAGCTTCATCTTGTAGTTATTTACATGGGCAGTCTTTGAAGATCTAGATACATGGCACTTGTGCAGTGGATTTTTTATTATTATTATTTCACATACAGTTCTCAAAAAAATGGTATGTTCTTTGTGAAGGGATTTGAGATCTTCGGCTTTGGGAGTCACTCTCAAAGCTACATTTCTGAGGTTCTGTTTACAAGTGTACCAGAAATACCAAGCCATGTGTATTAACTAATTTGGCTGGTTCTTTCTTTTTCTGTCTTAGCTTCTGGAACTTCCAGCCGCAGGAACCAAGCCTTTGCAAGCACAACACAGTCCCGGGTGAGAAGAGAGGAGCAGCTTCCATCTGAAAGGCAGTTTGTTTTTAAAGCCCCAGAAGAGGTAGAGATTAAATAGCCGAATCCTGACAAGACAGAAATGCTGTGCTAGGGTCTGGGTATAAGGTATTCAATCTGTTCTTGAAGGGGTTGTACCCCTCTTGAAGGAGCAGGTTTGTTTTCTGGGTCTACTCGTAGATTTGGCATTGTCACCAGAGGCTCAGGTTCCCTTAGTGGTACAGAATGCTTTTTCCCAGCTACAGCTGCTTCTGGACGGGGAAAGCTTCTGGCCACAATAATCCATGCTCTGATAACCTCCCAGTTGGATTATTGTAATGTGTCTACATAGGGTTGCCCTTGAAGACTCCTCAGAAACCGCAGCTAGCACAAGATACAGCTGCTCAGTTGCTGAGTGAAGTAGCCAGTTGAATCCATATTTAATTTTGTTCTTAAACAATTACATTGACTGCCTATACTTTTCTGGTCTGAGTTCAAGATACTGCTGATGACTTACAGTGCCTTGAGTAACTTGGGGCTGGCATACTTGAAGTATAGCCTCTCCGTATATAGTTCTGCCTTGATGTTAAGATCTACTAGGAAGCTCCTCCTTAGTAACCCACTGCCGGAATCATATGTTACGCATTGGTGTAGGAAAGGGCCTTCTCTGTGGTGGCACCTTGGTTGTGGAACTCCCCACTGAATTTCAGCATGGTCTTACTCTTTTTTTCCCCATTTAGACTCCAGCTTAAAACATGGTTGTTCACTTAGGCCTTGGGAGGTTGTTAATACTCAGTTGGATTTTGTAGTCTACCATTTAATGATGAATTGTACTGTGAATTTTATTCTGTTCATGTTTGCTATGGATTGTTATTTCTAACTGCAGTTTTACCGTTTCCTGCCTGAGAACCTTGGATAAAGGACAAGCTGGAAATATTTTAAATAAATAACATATACTGTCCAGCTCAAAGGCTGCCAATGCTGCTTACAGTAACCAATCCATGAAAACTTAAGACACGTGCAGGATTATTACTGGGTTACCAAATTACCCCTTTTTAGCTAACTTACTTGAATGTGCCTGCTCTACAGAATGTTGTTGTTGTTTCCCCTTAGGTGGTGCGTAGACCCCCAGAGCCCAAAAGAATAGAGTAAGTACAACTTGAATTCATTGTAGAATAAGGTGCTCTTCTGACATATAGTGATATGGACAACACCTTCTCTTTCCTATTAGCTTTTCCATGGCAAAAGAATGGCCTCAGTGGTCATTTAGTAGACTTTCTTTCCCTGGCCCTTGTTGGTATTCTGAATCACGTATGCCTGCTCAACCATATCTGACTGATTTTCTCTTCCTCCTTGTTCTTAGGAATCAGGGTGTGTATGAGATCAGCACATCACCATCAGGAATATCTCGGTAAGCAGATAAAAACTCTCCTTTGTTATTATTGCAGAATAATGCAGTTGGATTCTGGCCAGTACTGAATTGGCTGACGCATTGGTGCTACAGAAAGCGTGTACTTCAGTGCACTGAATGTGGACTATGCTAGACAGTAATACAGGGAAAGGCTCTTGCTTCCCAAGTTTCACTTGCATATTCCTGGAATGACTGGAAGCAGAAATGGCTGGAAAATCTCTGAGCTAGCTGCTCCACTGATCTTCCTGTGAATCACTGTATTTTCCTTATTTTCTCTTCAAAATATTGTCACTTTTTATCTATATATTCATTTATAAAACTATCTACCGCTATTTCATTAAAAATATCAAAGTGGTTTATAACAATGTCTATATACAATAAAAACAACATTAAAGCTAAAATCAGAGATCATCAGCTAAGTGTTACTGAAAGGAGCTTTCTTTTTTAATTGCCTGCATACGCTTGGCCGCATAGAAACATTTTCAAGAATAATATTCTTTGGATATGCCATAAAAGCTTCATTTTCAGTATCTAATGTTAGAGGTACTTTTCCAGGTTCCTACGGGAAAAAACACAGATAGCAAGCTTGTCTGTTGAAGTTGTCTTAATAAAGTTTTTTGGTAAAGAGATTTTTTAAAAATCATAAACTGCTAACTAGCTTTGAATGACAGCCATGTGTCAAAGTTAGCACTTGCACTTAAACTGAAATGCATTTGTACATTAAAATGCTTGGGAGACGGATCTCGCAATGCTCCTGTATAATCCAGTTTTTCCTGTGCTAGGATTCATTTGATTCCTGGCTTCATTGACTTAAACGAAGCAGACTGGATGTTTGAACAACTCCTCCAAGAGATCCCCTGGAGGCAGAGAACACACATCAGGCAGGGTAATGGTACAGTCATTCTCGTTTAACTGCCCACTTTTACTGTGGCCAGGCCTGCTGTTACCGTGGCATCTGCCAGGACCCACTAGGCTGACACATTGCTTTAGCCCTTAGCCCCTTTTTCCATTGTCACTGCTGGCTGTAGCAGTTTTGGAGTCGTTGGAAGCCCATGCACCCCTGGACAAACTTACCTGGTGGCGGATGATGTGGGAGAGAAAATATAGTCACTCCTGGCCCATTACAACTGCCTGCTTCTGGAGGAGAAAGCTGGTGGCTGAGGCCATGCAGCTGTGAAAGGTCCCAAGCAGTGGCAGTCACTGAGAGTGGTACCATTTGGAACAGGTCAAGGAGCACCAAGACCATTCTCGCTGTCCTTTCCCAATCCTCATGTGGGCATTCTAAGGATGCTTTCCTGCATATGTATTTTGAAAAATATTAGAATGCTCCTTCTATTCATCATGGCTTGGTTCACATGTCACAGTAAGTCAAACGATGGCTTACTGGGGCTGCTCAGACATGCTGTCTCCCAGAGAGCAGCTTGAACCTGCTTTGTTCCTTTCAGCACAGTGTGACTGCTGAGCCAGTGGTTTTCTAATAGCTTAGGATCACAGTTAACCACAATCTGTAGCAAAAGCGTGTCCTACGGTTACCTGCCCCTTGGACAGGGCCTGACAATAAGATTTTGGGTTTGACACCAAGGCCATAATTTGTGCTTATCACCAAAGGTCAACAGTGGCAATTCTGCTTCATAGAGTTTGATAGGCTTTCCCTAAAGGAAAACCTTCAAATACATCTCCTAGCTGCATCTGTGGTGTACCAATATATATTATTATTATTATTACTGCAGGCAGAAGTATGCTCTGTTAGTTTTGTCCACTTGGGGGCAGTTGTGTTGTATCTTTTTATAGTCTTGTATTGCAAGCAAGATGACACAGCAGATAATATGAACAGCCTACAAAATCTCTCCCTCGACCACATCAAACAAGTCCTAGAATCATAGAATCATAGAGTTGGAATAGACCACAAGGGCCATCGAGTCCAACCCCCTGCCAAGCAGGAAACACCATCAGAGCACTCCTGACATATGGTTGTCAAGCCTCTGCTTAAAGTCCTGAAGTGCCTGCTTGATTCAGTCACTGGCATCTTTAGGTAGGGCTGGAAATGCCTCTTGTTTGAAGCCCTAGGTAACTGCTGCCAGTTATTGTAGGCCAGCCAATGTGATGTCCTCCAGTTGTTGCTGGACTTCAGTTTCCGTCATCCCTTACCATTGGCCATGCTGGCTGGGGATGATGGGGATTGTAGTCCAACAAACATCTGGAGTGAACTATGATGGCTGCCCTTGATGTAGACCATATTCGGCTAAGTGGATTGATAGGCTTTCTTTCTCTGTGTAAGGAGTGTTTTTACTGATCTTTGAGTAAATGCAGAGAGTAATTGCAGATGGAACTGGGGAGGAGGGAACTTCATTTATCAAGCCATCCACCAAGGATCTTTACCAAACTGTACTTTGGTCAGTATATCGGGGCTGGGTTACTTATATGGGGGTCACAGATATTTTGTTTTTCCTTTCTTTCTCTCTAGATCTGTCTTACGATGAACCCAGACTCACCGCTTGGTATGGTGAACTTCCATATACTTACTCCAGGCTAACAATGAAGGCAAATGCTGATGTATGTATATATGCCTAAACATGTGTACTTGCAGAAGTTAAAATAACTTTGCCTACATACAATACAGTATTTTTATCTGAATCTCACTATTAAAAGTGAGCAGTACAGCTGTTGTGATGCCGCACTGGGCTCTTTTGGAAGGATGAGTAGGATAGAAGTTTAATAATATGGTAGCCTGCTGACTTTTTCCATAACAACTGGACAGCAGTTACTCCTTGGCTACAGAAGAATGCCTGTTTGTATTCCTGCTGTCAGGTGACATGTTAGAATGGGAGATCAGTGTTAGTTCTCCCATCCCAGGTAGGATTGCCTCTACACTTGAATTTCAGCCAGCTTAAAATGCGTCATTTTGCCTAGGGTACACCCTTGATATTGTGCTATTGATACAGCGCTGTAAGTTCTTCATTGGGGGATCTCTTAACTTCTCCAGTTGTTCATTAGTTATGGGTCATGAAATTTAATAGGGTTGAAACTAGTTTAAATATTTTAGCGCAGGTGCACACATTCAGTGAGTGCCATGAGCAATTTACAGGCTCCAGGTAGGTGGTACATGATTATTAAAAAAATACTATGGTTGGAAAATACTACTGGTGTAATAATGCCAGGCTCTCTGATTTTCATGAAGGAATTTATACAGGTATGTTAAGATTAGCACCTCTTCAGATTGTAAAAAATAAATAAAAATCCAGCAACTCAACTGGGAGAGATTATGAATATGTGTTTAGAATCAAAATGCAAATAGCTTTTTTTTTCTTTGCACATGTGACTTGCTCATGGAATTTAATTTTGAAATAAAGTTAAAAATACAGGCAACAATAGCAAAGCTCACTATACAGCAAGAAAAGAATAAAGAAACGTGGTATATCATGTCTGAGAAGCAATTAGAATAAAATAGCGTAATAAGCATGGTAATATATGGGTGTGGGTGTGTTCCTAGTAAGCCCCAAAGAAGAATATGTAATGGATTTGGTTCTTGACAACTCTTAGAAGCTAAGCAACTCTTACTTCACTTTGATAAACTAATGTGTAATATATGTGCATGCCCCAAACATAGCAAAACCCATTTCTTACTCTCTTCATTTTCCAAAATCGTACTAATTAGGTTTGTAACAGTTTATTAACTTTTTCTGCCTTTTCTTTTAACTAGATGCTAAATTGGTCCCCTTCATAGTCCCACTTATCTTCTTCTACCCTTTTCCTCATCACTTTTCCCTTTTTCAGCACAATACAACAAAATTATTGGAGGTGTGTTTGGCACAATGAAAATACAACACTTACTTGGCAAGGAGCATGTGTTTGTGTGAGAAGTGCACAGATACCAACACCTTAAAACTGAAGTGCACAAGAGTGCTAGGTTACACATGCCCTTTCCTATGCTGCTGTATTTGGCTCTGTGTTTCACTGCCAATCTGACCACATTGGCTGAAGCATCGGATTGGCATTATGAGGCCTTGGCTGATGGCATAGCCCCCAGGCATGTTTTTTAATGTCAATTTAATGCATACAAACAAACTGCTGAGAACATGGCACAAGCTGGCGTGGAAAGTTCTGGAGCAGTTGATCCATTATTCAGTGTTCTCTAACAATGGATTGAGATCAGGTGGTCCTTTTGCCAGCTGTTCCAAGCCTTTCGATGCCCTGGAAATCTCCCTTCGATGCTTTGCATATTTTTTTCACGCCCCATCTCTCCCTCTGCATATGGCTTGTACTTCTTCCCATGTTAATCCGGGTTTTTTCTGTCCATTTTTTTCTGTGGGAACAAACTTTCAGTGGCACCCACTGTTGACCATGCTGAAGGATCGCATTGAAGATTTCACGAAGCACTCCTTCAACTCTCTGCTGTGCAACCTATATCGAAATGAGAAGGACAGTGTTGACTGGCACAGTGACGACGAGCCTGAGCTGGGAAGAAACCCTGTCATAGCCTCCCTCAGCCTTGGTGCTACCCGGATGTTTGAGATGAGGAAAAAACCTTTGCCTGTAAGTGTGTTGGCTTCTCTACATTGTAGGGAACTGTGTAAACCAGTTGAAAGGCCTTTACGGAGTTGACCTTGTATTTGGTTATTCTAAATTGCATAGTGTAATATGATTTCTGTGCAGGTAGTCAGTAGTCCCTGGGCCATTGCTGCTGGTGGCATACAAGATTCTCTTCCCTATTTCACTGTGAAGCAGGTTAGGCTGAGAGACAGTGACTGATCCACAGTCACCCAGTGAACTTCATAGCTGGCTGAGGATTTGAACCCTGGTCTCCAGGTCTTTGTTCAACACGCATAACTACTACACCACACTTCTAGGGTGGGCTCAAAGAGCATTAACTCTTTAAAGCTAGTTTCAGCTGCTTCCTCAAATCTATTACTCCTGCTAGTATAGGCGTGATAATGTTGCCTGATGGTAGTGATTGTTTCTGTAGTGATGTAATAAGTACATGATTGTCTATGTATACAGGCAACTCCCCACTTACATGTGCTTGATTCACGTGCAACTGAATCATGGGGCCGGGAAATAAATGATTTGATTTAAATTGCAAAAGGACACAAAAAGGGCAAAAATAGCCTGAAAAGAGTGCAAAAACACCAAAAATGGCACAAAACCAGCGGGGAAATAGCAGTAGCTAGTAAGTGCTGCTGGTTTTTTAAAGGGTTTTCAGAGGTTCCGAAGATGTTAGAGGCTTTTTAGATGGTGTTCCCCACTATATGCAATTTCATGTATACACACAGTAACCAGGAACATAACCCTTGCTTAAGTGGGGTTGCATTAGTAAATACTGCAGTTATGGATGCAAAAGAGGTCTCTGCTATGTTTTCAAATTTACTCACTAACTTGGTTCAAAACATTGCATTACTTGGTCTCTCCTTGAAATAAAGTCTAATGGAAAACTTGTTTAGCTGCATTTTACCTTGAAACTGTCACTCTTTCAGCTAGCAAAAACCGTTTTAGGTTTCTTTCAGACAGGCCAAGGAGGAAAAAAGAGGGGAGCTATGTTTTGTGTGTAAAAAGGCGCCATGGGAACAAACTTAATCTGGAAGAATTAAGTCCTAGATGTGTCCTATCAATCACTACTGGCATTTCTGATTATATGTTTAGTTGGAATTATTTTACTCTGCTCTGTAGTTTGGTTCTTTAGAGTTTATTTCTATGCTTTCTTTCAGCCAATAAAGGTGTTCAAAGCAACTCATAAACTTTACCAAAAATACATAATTTAAGCCATAAAATTCAACTGACAAAAATAAAATAAAACTAACAGCATAAAAAACTACTATAACCTAAATAAATAAATATAATTTAGCTTGCACCTTTAGTGGACAAAGGCATGAGTAGCTTTTATAGGAAATACTCTGGCCCCTCTTCAGTTTTTTGTTCCTGCCTCAACCAAGCAGTCACATTCCACTTTGGCTTGCCTTACTCTTTCATCTTGGCTTAGCAATTTTCTTCTTCTGTTACTTCACTCTTTCTACTGTTCTTTCTTTGTATAAGTACAAAAAAAAAGGATTAGATTCCTCCCTCCTTTCCCTCTCCATGGACTGGCTTGCTGCCCATCTACAATTTCTTTCTTGTTGGAGGGAAGTGGTGGATGCTTCCACCTCCACTCCTGGAAGCATTGAATCGCCCTCTATAGCCCCACAGGCTTTAATTTTTAGCTCTTACAGAGGTGGCATCAGCTGGGGTGACTTCCATAGTGTCTTCTATAGTGACAGAGTGATTCTCCAGTTAGATCCTACCTTCCTTCCCAGGGTGCTGTCTTCCTCTCAGTCTTGCTTGGTTTGTAATGTTTATTGGTTTTTATAAAGGCCCCATTCACATGGCCCAATAAGCCATAGTTAAACTTTTTAAAGTTGTTCTATCATTGCAATTAAGTGGTGTATAAATTTAATGAAACAAACAAACAAACCATGGTTTAATAGTGAATATGCTTCCTCCAGTGGCCTGGGTCTTTCCATGTAACACCTGCATATTTCAAGCACGTCATAGTATGGCTTGTTGGGTGGCCCAGATCAAGATCATGGTCTGTTTGTTTGAAACTAACCATGAGCAATAAGCCAGAAATCAATGTTTGTTCTGTACTGAAGTGACAGACACACAAGCCCCTTAAGCAAGTTGGCATGGTGAATAGCCCGAGGCATTGATGCTTCTGTAAAATGCTGGATTTATGACCCAGAGTATTATTTAACACAGATATGTAACTGAGTCATTTGTGGCTCCTTGCAAAGTCTCTATACATGCGATATTATGCATACACAGAGTATAAGGTTCTAAAAACTAGTGTGGATTCATTGCATGTACTAATGATGTTCACTGTGGCTAATTTTGTAAAGAGGCCTTCAATTTTAGAAAGATCCTGGTATATCCAAGATTTTGGTTTAAGCAGTAGGTCCTACGTTCTACAGAAATTCCCTGTTCCGTCGGGAAGTTTTGCTGCAGAGCCCTGCATTTGCTTAAGGAATTAGTCCAATGCAGTTAACCTACTAGCTTTAAATCTACACTGCAGTGTAAGCTATGAAACTGAATTATAATAGCTAGATGGCAGGCAGCAGCTCTGCTGCTTTGCTGGTAACCAAGGAAACAGCTGCGAGGGGGGGTGGAAGGAGGAGTTGGGTTATATATGTGTTAGATAACAATGTCCATGATAGTCTAGAGATACAAAGAGCAAACATGGTTGGAAACTCATGCTCTGTTTAACTTTGTCCTTCCAATGAGACACTGAGCAAGGTCCAGTCCCCTGTACTTATAAGAATTATTCATTGTCTACAAAAGAAAAAAGATATTTCAGAGAGTAGGAACTGTAGAGAAAGGCTCTTGCTTTGCTGATGAAGCATTAATAGTGCACTCCTGTACATGTTCCCTCAGAAGTACCGTATTTTTCGCCCCATAGGGCACACCGGCCCATAGGGCGCACCTAGGTTTTTTTGGGGGGAAATAAAGAAAAAAAATTATTTCCCCCCCAGGCGCGGGGCTGGGACGGGGGAAGCCCGAGCTTCCCCCGACTCCAGCCCCCGGAACAGGCTGCTATCCGCAAGCCTAGGGAGCCCGGCGGGAAGTCGCACCGGTCTCCCCAGGCTTGCGGATATCTGCCCGAAGTCGCGCAGCTCTCCCACGGCTTGCCAAGAGCTGCACGACTTTGCGCCGGGCTCCCACGGCTTGTGGATAGCTTCCTGAAGCCTGCATTCACCCCATAGGACGCACACACATTTCCCCTTCATTTTTGGAGGGGAAAAAGTGCGTCCTATAGGGCAAAAAATACGGTAAGTTCCACTGTGTTCCCTAGAACTTACTCCTGGGTTGATGCCTTAAAAGGTTGAGTTGTTGTGGGTTTCCTGTAAAGGAAGAAATGGGGCAGTTTGAAGGGTCTAGGCTTCTAGGGTGAATTAATATAATGATGGAGGATTTCTGGACTTACATTTTTTTCATTGTCATCTGCTATTATGGAGCAACATCTTGTGCCATGTTAGCCCTGCTATCAGTGGAAAATGGTATCAATCCAAATGTCAAGCATAAAGAGTTGATGGTCTTTCCTGTGACAGCAGCAAGACAAGTGGCTGCTTCCAATTGGGGGGAAACCACCCTCTACTCCACACAGAAACTTGGACCCAATATGTGTGGAATATAACACTTAACTCAGAATTGGAGGGTCATAAGAGGCGTAACAAAGAAAAATGAGTTTGACTCCATACGGTCTCCACTTATATTGTTTATTAATGATAGTATCGTACTCTCCCTTCCCTCTTAGTCACAACAGCCACTAAGTAAAAATTATCTTCACACTTTAGATGAAGTATACCTGTAAGCCACTTGAGAATATGTCTGCCATTCTGAGCACTTTTGGAGAAAAGCAGGATATAAGTGGTGGTGGTGCTGGTGATTTTCTTGTGGGTAATAGTAATAGAATGCATGCATGATAACAGTGCAAAAATGGAGAGCCTGGCTGGTTTGCTCTCTTACAGGGATGCAGTCATTTTGGATAAAATCTGCACTAGGTGCTTCCTATGTCAGCTAAATTGCTTTCTTAGATGACTGCTGCTCCGCCTCCCTCCCACCCCCTGATTGATGCCTGACAGAATATCCTGCCAAAGCCATCTGGGCAATTGTTTTGCTCAGACACATCATCCAGCCAAGTCTGTGCTGCACAGCACGTTGGCAACCTTCTTCTGGGCCAGATCATGCATCGTTGATGACTCTTTCATTGTTGGCTTTCATTAATCAACACTAGCCCCAATTAAGGGTTATGCTGACCCTAAACTCAACAAAAAATAGCCTGAGATATATATGTTGGGAGGAGCACAGTAGAATTGGCAGTGCTAGCCTGCTCCTATACCTCTGCTTGTATCACACATATACAGAGCCGTATATCTTTCCCCAATGCTTCCCCCCTTTCCATCACCAGCATCATTTCTCCACTGTACAGGTTGGTTTTAATTATTTGTTCATTACATTTATATGCCACCTTTTTCTCCAAGGAGCTCATGGTGGCATACATGGTTCTTCCACACATCAGTTGATCCCCACAACGACCCTGTAGGGTAGGTTAAGGGGAGAGACAGTGACCGGCCCAAGGTCACCAAGTGAGCTTCATGGCCATGTGGGGATTAAACCCTGGTCTCCCAGCTTTCAACAGTGGAAGTATATACTCCTGAGGTTCTTGGAGATGTGGGTAGCCATGGTAAGAAACCCAGTCCTGACTGTTTCTAAAGCATTTTAAGCATCAAGTGGATGGTAGAAATACATGAATTTCAAAGAGTGTCTTCATTTTCCTTGATTTCTTCCCCCTGTCCAGGCCAGTTGCTAGATTTTACCCAGTAAACTTGTAGCCCTGCTTTGTGTTAATGCCATTGTTTATCCCCCGAGTTCAGTTTGTGAAAGGCAGCTGTTTCAGCTTTTCATGGGACATGTGATCCATTGCTTGTTCCCAGCATCATATTCAACTCTTTGATCTTTGGATTTTCTGTCAAACAAAAAATGGTAACTTCCATCTTTGCCAGTTCTCCCTATCTGGTTTTGTGCCAAACATACTACATCTGACCCAAATACAGTGGTACCCCGCAAGACGAATGCTTCGCAAGACGGAAAACCCGCAAGACGAAAGGGTTTTCTGTTTTGGAGGCGCTTCGCAAGACGAATTTCCCTATGGGCTTGCTTCGCAAGACGAAAGCCCATAGGGAAATCTCTGGGGACCTGTTTTAAATTGCTGGTGGTCGGGAGCAAAGACTTCCCCCCCCCCCGCCGGCCTTCAGAAGAGGTCCTGAACCTCTTCTGAAGGCCGGCGGGGGGGCAAAAGTCTTTGCTCCCCCCCCCCGCCTGCCTTCCCGGGACAGTGGAGACTTCTCCGCTGCCCCGGGCGATCTTAAAATGCTGGCGGGCGGGAGCGAAGCGTTCGCTGCCGACCCCCAGCATTTTAAAATCTCCCCGGGACAGCAGAGCCCTTGTCCCCCCCCCCCAGCCTTCAGAGAAGAGGTCGGGGGACAGACTGTCCCTGGACCTGGTCTGAAGGCGCTTTCCCTAGGAACGCATTAATTGATTTTCAATGCATTCCTATGGGAAACCGTGCTTCGCAAGACGAAAAACTCGCAAGAAGAAAAAACTTGCGGAACGAATTAATTTCGTCTTGCGAGGCACCACTGTATACTTTTCCAAAACACATGTTTTTGTGCCTGCTGTTTCCCAAGGACTGGTACAGATCAGGAATGGGGAACCTGCAGACATCCAGATGCTGTTAGATTCCAAGCCCCATTGCTGAGCTTCTCATTCAAGAACTCCAGATAATGTTCAAGATTGCTTGGAGCAAAACCTTGTTTGAAAAAGATTACTATAGTAAGTCAAAAACAGGGCCAGATACATTTAGGTACAGCAGGTTAGCTGTAAAAAAAGTGGATAGCAGTGCTGAGAATTAGATCAGGTAGGGAAACCTGCGTTTCTTCAGATGTCATTGAGCTACAACCTCAATCATGGTTTTGGTAAACTGCCCCGAGAACCATTTTTGACTGAAGTGTGGAGTATTAGTGCCTTAAACAATTGATCTGAATGTTGGCCATGCTGGGTGGAGCTGATGGGGGTTGTGGACCAACAAACCTGGGGGCCACAGCTTCTCCATCTCTGCCTAACATTCCACCTGATGAGATGGAGTTACCCTCTCCACACGCAGCAAGACTTGATATACAGGCAGCTCCCAATGTAGGTGCATCCAATTGACGTGTGCATTGTGCCGAACCCGGAAGTGACATTAAAAATAGCAGAAATGGCCCTAAAAGAGTTAGGAAAGCCTTTGCAAGTGCAATCCTGAGAGGCTTTCCACCAACCTTTGAGGCCTTGTGGAGAGTTAAGAGTTTGAGAAAAGAGGTTTGGAGGGAGCGATTATGGTGGAGTTTGGTGGTCTGGTAAGTGCTGCTGGTTTTTTCAAGGGTTCTTCAAGAGTTTCCATGGCATTAGAGGGTGTTTGCAGGCTTTCCCAGTGGTGTTTCAAATCTATGTGTGCGATGCCTCAGAACATAACCCCTGTGTAAATTGGGAGTTGCCTGTAGTTGATACACCAGTGTGGTATAGCGGTTAGCATGTTGGATTAGGAACCATGGATTAGGTTCAAATTCCCCCTAAGTAATGGAACTTGCTGGGACACCTTGGGAAGTTTCTGTCTCTCAGGCTAACCTCGCTCAACTGTTAATTATACATTGGCTGTACATAATGTTCTCTTTTCAGGAAGAAAACAACGACTTTACTTATGTGCAGAGGGTGCATATACCATTGGATCATGGAACGCTGCTTATGATGGAAGGAGCAGCTCAAGAAGACTGGCAGGTGAGACTGTTTAAACATAAGTGGAAATAGTTCACCTTCCCCCTGAACTCCCCGGGGTTGGATGCCATTTCTTCCCCCTGGTTTTCTACAAGGCATAATCATTGGGGAACCTAAGATTGAAAGGTAACGAACAAATAAAACGTCTTCAGGAGTGGGAATTATGGAGAGTTGTTTCCTATGGAATTGGACTGCTTCTTATGGAACAGTCAACAATTCAAAAAGCTCTGAGATCTTACTTTATAATTTTATAATATCCTTTCTGATAAACCAGTAAGAGTGGGATAGAAACCTCGTAACACTTTGCTTAAATAGCACTGCGTGGCAATCTCATGTGGCAATAACAAATATTAATATTGGAGAAATAACTTTCAAAAAGCAAAGCAAAATGAAATTGAGCTTTTGTTTGTTTGTATTTTTTTTAAAAAGCTTTGAAAAAGTATTTAGCCTTAAAAGTAAGTCCAGACTGAAGTTGTGAGATAGACAAGAATATGGATATTTTTGTATATACTTACAGTAAAGTTTTGTGTATGGTAGCAAATTAACTTTGTTTTGGTTCTTTGTTTCAGCATCGTGTACCCAAGGAATATCACTCCAGGGAAGCCCGTGTAAATCTGACATTTAGGACAATGTATTCAGACTCTGAGGCAATGCGCACATGAATGAAATGTTCTGTGGTACTGTGCTCTTGCTGTGAGGCCAGAGATTAATACTGGTTTGGGTGAGACAAGCCTGATTTCAGTTCAGTATTATGATGCCAGCATTTGAAGGGAGAGAAGAAAGAGGCTGCTATAATGAGAGCCTGTAACAGTCGCAAGTTCCCAGTGATGAGTGATGCCTTTTTCTAGTACTGTTTGCTAATGTGTAGTGCTTGGTGGTAAACTATTTTTGTTTTATTGAAAAACAAATTTCCCTGTAGAGCATTAATTTTAGTATGACTGGTTTGAATCAAATATCTTGAGTTCTTGCTAATCTGCAAGCACCACTTTTAACAAGTTTTCCCTCAGGCAAGCTGAGAGAGGATTTTCCTGACGGAGGAGAATGACTACATTTGGGCTTTTTGTTTGTACTGTGCTACATAAAAATTGGTTATATGAATAAGAATCTTCTCAGTTAACCCCAGAGGGAATAATCAAAGCACAACTTGAGGTACTGCAGTAGCACACATAAGGCCTGTCTCCCAAAAACCTGAAGTGTATGTGAGCACAGTATAAAGAACTGACTCTCCTGAAACCATTAAATTCCCCAGTGATACATTGTTGAAAAATTCCTACTATCTCAACTTTATTTTCAAATGTATTCTAATGCATTTGGAGAGTGTCCTGGCCTCTCCTAGGAGCATCCTACAGCACATTCTTCAAAAAAAAAACCCTCTGTATGTCTACTCAGAGTACCCTGGCATTGAAGATGCTGCTAAGTGGCAAGAATTGCCTAATTGCACTGAAATGCATCTCACACAGCAGTAGAATGAATACACAGCTCCATAGTGGTTTGGGGGAAGCAAGGGTTTATATTGCTTATCTATAAAGCACTGCTTCCCACCCTGTTTTCAGGGTCCATTCAGTATACTTTTCAAAGGCAACACATAATTGGCAGGTTGTAAGATTTGGGGATGATCCACCAAGACCAGTCTATGTCAGGGCAGGTAGCTTTTATTCTTGCAGAATCTTGCTTTGCTTGCCAATAGAACCCTGACTGCCACCAATGAGAACCAGTTTCAAAATGGTGCCAGGCATAGAATTGCAGAATAAAGTGATCTGTGTACATACTCAGCCTAGGAATTGGTTTTCAGTGCCTGTGCTCACATACCCTTTCACAGGTAAATTGTCTCCTGTTTCCCAAAGCTTTCTTGATTTCAGTAACCTCACTTAGGGTGGAAAAAAGGCTTTTTACCATGACAAGCCAGAAACCCTTGCTGATCTTTGGATTACCTAGAAATCTGCCTGCAGATTCCAACCTACTTTATGCTTGCCTTGATCTATTCCTGCTGCTTAGGGGTATGTTTCACTACCAATTCAATGGTAGCAATGAAGTTATCCAGCTTTTTTTTTTCTTACTGCCTTGTGGTTATAGGTGTTAGTTGTTCATTGGCTGTGCATTAGCCCTGTCTAAATACTGTCCACAGTAATTATTGAATCAGCAGTACTTGTAGGCTAGAATCTATGACTGTGATTAGTTTACCTTAATGAAGATTCTATGGAAGGAAATCTTGAAAAGGAGGTTCATGGGCCCACCTGAACAGTGTTGGATGGGATTCTGGGGATGTTTGGGACAGGAAACATTCCTTCTGTGAACTTCTGGAGCTTTAGGATCCAAGGGTCATTTGTGCCACACTTTCCCCTAATGGTCCCTGTGCCTCACCCCACAATCTAATTGGGCTTCGTTTGCCCATTTGGTGCCCTTCAGAGGTTGTTTTGACTACAATGCCCATGAGCTGCTGTGAGCATGGCCAAGGGTCAGAGATAATGGGAGTTGCAGTCCAACAACATTTGGAGAGCACCTTGCTCACAACCCTGGTGTAAGGATACTAGGGGCTAAATTAGATGGTATGTATGTAACATAGTTTGGCCCAGCTAATTTAAAATAAGCAATGGAGCCTGGGGAGGGAATAGAAAACATGGCAGGAGGAGATGCTTTATCAAAATCAGCCTCGTCCTCTGTCCCCTAAGCCTACCCTTTGCAATAGGGGGGAAACTCTTGAATATGTCTAAGTCCCAACTCTTCCATATTTATAGCATGGATAGAGAACCTATAACCCTCCAAATGTTGTTAGACTACACTACTATTGGCCATGCTGGCTTTGGCTGATGGGAATTTTAGTCCCAACAGCATCTAAGTGGTCATAGGTTACCCATTAGAGTGAGCATCCTCTGAGCACTGTGAACTGAGCCACCACCAAGAAGCATAGCCCCCATCACTGCTTTCTATATTGGTACCACACATTGGGTTTAAAAAGTCTTCCTTCAAATGCTGCCTTTGGACTGAGGCACTGTGCATGAAGATATGCAATCAACATAGGCTTTATTATTTTAATGAGAAGTGTAACCTATATACGAAATGGGGAAAACTCCAGTTGTTTATTTCAAATATAGTTTGCAACTGTTTCTATGGCAATTTGCTTATAAACAAGAATTTATTGGAACTGAAGGTATACAGAATCCTTCCATTAATTAAAGATTGAACTGATGGATGAGTTGTGTATGCTGTTCATATTGTGCGAGATAAAAATGTTATATTTGTAAGGAACACTCCACTGAAGATGTGTTCCTAGAAGGAACTTTGTAAGACGTTGCCATCTGTCAAGGGCTCTTGACTGTTTCAGCTTTAGAATAAGAGTTAAGTTGTACACGATGATTTTTTTATTTATATTTTTTAGTTCTTTTAAATTCTAAAACCCATCTGTCTCTGAATGCTATCATGATTCTTCATTGCCCCAAATTGAAACATGACATTTTGATACAAGATGTATCTGTTCAGAGTTTATAGCTTCTATTTCTCTTCAAACTGTAGAATTGAATGTGTTTGTGTGGCTCACTTAGCAAAACGGCCCCACAATTCTCCTTGTGTGGTTGATCAGTTTTCAGGGATTGTTCTTGTTGAAGTCGTGTTGTAAGGCCAACAACAGAAGACACATAAGGATATATCCCACTGGTCAGAACTGGAAAACGGCATTGTAAGCACAGGAGAAGCAATGGCTCTTTGCTAAGGCTTCATACTAAGGCATGACTTCTGTAGCAAAGGAAGCCACTTTGAGGTGGGTGAGTGAGGATGCTTCATGGTATTTTTTTGTTCTAAGTAGTAAATCCAGACTTTCTAGTTCTCCAGCTTCTCTACCACTTCCACTGCTCCTCTTGCTTTTCAAGCATTTGTGTTATCAGATTAATTCCTTTGAAATCACTCGTGTGTTTTTATCAAACTGCCAGGCTGGCACCATTCCATCCATTCCTGTTAACCTTGTTCAGAGAACAGCCTGAGTGATCAATTTGGCCAAGTCATCTGATGTGCTACTGCAAGTGCCATGGATACCAAATGGCAGAAAAGAGGCTAAGGAGCTCTAGAACTAACTAAAACACAGCACTGCCTAGCCCAAGGCAGCATGTTTCCTCCCCTATATCTCATCAAGTACTAGCACCATTTGCTTAACTAAACACGTTGATCACTCACTTTGCCTTTTCTGGTCATAAACATTTTCAGCTTGGAAATAGAAGCTCTTTTACTGGTGTGATTTTTGTGTTTGTGTGCTACTTTTAAACGCCCTGTTTCTATAGCAACACATTTTGTTTGCTTGAATTGTGGACCACTGCCGCACCCTCTCAAGCCGAAACCACTTCTGTGAATTTATGTGTCCCAAGGTTTTTCATATGAGCTGAGGCTGATTTTTGCTGCATTTGTTTGTTGCTAAATAAACACTTAGTTATTCAGGCTTGACCTTTCCACTGAGAAAAACAAAAAAGGGGCAAGCAGACATCTAATGATACTGAGGTCAAACTACACTTTATGCAGGAGACCTGTGGACTGGATCTCCTGTTAACTTTTCACTTACCCCAAATTGCTTTTGAGCAGTAATGCTTGGAGAGAGGGTACTTAATCCTTTGGTGCCATTCTTCCCCACCAGCTGCTTGTACAAGTATTACACACCTGCTTCAGAAGTGACACCAAATAAAACCCATTATTTTTCTCTCATAAAACTGAATGGTTACTCCCATATGGAGAAGTGGTTCCCCCCACAATGTGCTGTTTGGGGTTTTTTTGAGACCTTGTGAGCAAAACCTATTTTCTGTTCTTCATGCTAGGTGGCCAGGCTGGCAGAGATTGTGTAAGAGTCTATCTATGTGCAGAGGATTCCAGCCCTCTCCACTCTGCAGGTCTTCACAGTATATAAACCTTCCCTTCATCCTCTGCACATCATAACAATGGGCACTTTGCTCGTTGTTAATAGTGTAGCAAACCACTGTATTGCCTAGCCACGAAATGCACAGCAGAGATAAACCAGTGGTTAAAGCATATGCTGAAGGCTCCCTAAACATAAAAGAGACAACCCTATGGCCTGTGATCGACATCAGAGAACAGGCTCTATGTGTCTTGAGCTTGTGGAGGATGGTCAATGTCATGTTCAGAACTGGAAGCCTATAGGTAGAACTGGTCCTGGGAGACCCATGTTGGGTAGCCTTTTCAAGTCAAACTCCACTTCAGTTTAATGCCCTGCTGTGAGAGCTGCCTGTTCTGGAAAGCTGGAGCTAGTTTATTTTCTCAGACAGGCTGACAAGGCAGCAGGAAGAAAATGGTCTCACACAACAGCCCAGTGAACGGAGCGAGGGAAATCTTGTCCATTGCATACAGCGATAGCGGTTTTCTCCTGTCAGGATAGTTCATGTTGTGCAGGCTCCAACAAGAAGGGCTGAGGGTTGATCCTATCTTGATCAATGTGCCATTTGCTCTGGTTCACCTGAACACACGTTGCTCTTCCCCTACTGTCACATCTCCAGCCAGCTCCTGGCTCTCTGCTAGCACAGAGATAAGAGCATTTGTTTGATCAGAGTAAGAATGTCTTGCTCTTGTTACAAGGATTACATTGAAGCAGAGCTTGGCATTTGTGTTTGTTTCTTCTTTCCTGCTGGCCAGCATTAGCTTTGCAATAAAACTTTCTTTGAGGAAGTACTTAACTGAGCTGAGCTATTTTCCCCTTTTAAAGTGGACTATTTCAAAGGATGTAGTTCAACTTTAGTCCTTGAAAGATGTTTCCCTAAACTACCAGACAGTGTAAGGCTCCTCTTTACTCTGTCCTGCCTGAAGAATAGCACTGAGAAAGAGCAGGCATGTAGCTCCAGTCATGGGGCAGTATCGTTGCCTGGAAAGTTACTGAAATCCAGTATCAGAATGACTGCTACTGCTAATACCATCAAATTGAGAGAGAGAGAGTTAGGTGCACAGCACACTCCTATGCAAAAAAAATAATATTTTTCGACTAAATTTGACATAAAGTTAAATTTGGATTCTAAGTTCAGTTATGAACAAATATGAAACATTTCCCTATAACTCTAATGGGCTTGCATGTCAATTTCTGCCTATTTCACACTGTTGACTAGGGGCTTCTGCTACAATCAAGACAAGAATTTTGAGGAAAAAGACATCCCTGGTTGCTTCTGGAGTTCCTTTTCACCATTTCCCCCCTTCATACACTTCAGTGGGGTAAAAGAAATGTCTTGCCATGCTTGACTGTTACAGAACAATTTTGAAGCTAGTTGCATAGTATGAAACTATGTGGACTAATAGAATGATTTGATGACAACTGATGCAGTTCTGCTGAAATTAAGCACATTTGGTTCTGGGAGTTTCCTAGGTGGGAGCTTACTTGAAAACTATATGTTAAGCTCCTTCAAGCCTTTGGAAGTGGGTGGCGATTGTAAGTGTTACAAATGAATGAGTAGTGCTGATCAGAATGAAAATGACTGCTTTGCTCCATGGCTGCAAGGGAATCCAGATTCAGAAGGCACTATTTTATGTAGCTGTTACCTTTTAATTTTAAAATCATGTTCAGATACATGATTGGTTTTTTTTAAAAAAAAACGTTCCAATTGCTTCTGTTTGCTGGAAGTACACTTGTACCATGTGCCCTGAATTATTGAGAATGCAGCATGCCATTGATGGTTTAGCAGAAGAGCTGCTATTCACTCTGACATCTGTCAGCAAAATGAACTGAAATATATCAGTAATTTGCTGTGGCAGGGTCTGTACTGAAACATTTCATTTTCATTGTTCAGAAACAAATGTCTCAGCTTTGTCTCTGTACAGGAAACACTCGTCCTCTGATACTGCCACTTGCATAATCATGTACTGCTTTTACTTTACTGGTTTTAATAGGTGTTTTTAAAAAAATATGAATAGAGACTTTACTGCCATATATATTAAGCACACAAATGCCATTTAGTGCCCATCTTCTGCCTCTCCCCCCCTTTTCAGTGGAAGGGGTTTCATATAGATTAGAATCATAGTTGGAAGGAAACTAAAGCCCTCTCCACTGTACCATATCTCACAACTGCCCCTCATTGAAGATTTCTATACAGATTATTCCAGTTTTGAAATTCATCCAAAATACAAATGGTGCTGAGGGTAAGCATTCCAGAAGTGTCCACAAGGAAGACATAGAATAGATCATGGGTAGGCAAACTAAGGCCTGGGGGCCGAATCCGGCCCAATCGCCTTCTAAATCAGGCCCGTGGACAGTCTGGGAATCAGCATGTTTTTACATGAGTAGAATGTGTCCTTTTATTTAAAATGCATCTCTGGGTTATTTGTGCGGCATAGGAATTAGTTCATTTCCCCCCAAAAAATATAGTCTGGCCCCCTACAAGGTCTGAGGGACAGTGGACCGCCCCCCTGCTGAAAACGTTTGCTGACCCCTGACATAAATTATTATTTATATGGTGCATTTGTTTCTCACCAATTTTTCAAAACACTCGAACATGCACAGCAATTTCCTTTTATCTTATATCAATTTTTGTGGGGAGAAAGGTAGGCTCAAAACGTAACTATATAACGATATATCCTAAGATGTTTTCCAAAAGGAGGACTATGAGTACGTTCCATCATATTGAACTTTTGGGGTTTTTTTAGCTTCTCTCTTTGCCACTAGATTCAATTAATTTTCCCTAGAGAAGATTGGTAAAATAGATGCAGTAGATAGTTTGACACCACTATCTCCCAACTGCCACAAAATATTTCCTCCATAAAAGTGTGCCTGTTTGTTACTGAAACACGATTGATCTGGAGGTTTGAAGGAGACAACATTTTACTAGAGTGAAGTGTTTTGTAGCCTGGAAACACAACATTATTTCTGTCTGATGGAAGATTTTTGAACGGCTTTGCTGCAATGTTAACAGTCTTGTATGGAAAGCTTTCTGAACTGAGTGCATTTTAATGCCAACCTGTCAGAGTTGGATTGTTGGCATTGATCAGTTTTTATGAAAAAAATGAAAGAAGGCTGGAATAACTAAAAATGATGGAAAGGAGAGTGTACAAAAACCTGTTACCTCTGGGGCAGATTAACCTTGAATTTTTTTTATTGCAAGCAGATAGCAACTGAAGTAAACAGGACACATTCTCCCCCAGAATAAATCCAATAATTGGTGCTGAAGTACACAAAAGGATTGGACTGGCATGCTGAGATACTAAAATGGAATCACTGCTAATTATGCTCCATTTCAGGGAAAAATGATATACTGTATTAGCTTATGAAAAATAGAAGTAATTAGAGGAGGCTGTTTGTGCTGCTGGAACCAAATTGAAATAGATCTGTATTACAACTAATTCACCCATCGACAGGGATAGAGAGAGTACACCTATCTGACTTTTTATGCTATGGACCACAGTATCCTCCTGGAATCGCTCTGTGGGTTGGGGTTACTGTGTCACAATGGTTATGCTCCTACCTACTATGTTGCTACCAGAGTAGCATTAGGAGACTCATTTTGCGCAATTTCCAAGTTCCATCTTAGTTCCCATACTATTTAATTTATATATGAAACAGATCATTGGAGTCACATAGTGATTTGGAATACAATGTTATCAGCATGTTCTAGCTCCCCATTCTTTCTGAATCGTGAATCTGGTGTTTGGAGGCAATGGCAAACTGAATTAGGGTCAATAAACTGCAACTGAATCCAGCTGAAATTTGGATAGGCTTTGGATAGGCTGTTCATATGAGCAGAAATCTGGGAGACAGCCTGTTCTGGATGGGATAGCATTCCCTCTGAAGGAACGTTCAGGTGTCCTTGATGGCAAGGCATGCCTATTTCCAGCTACAAACAGCTATTGCCATTTCTGGAATGGGATATCATTAAACCATGGTGTATTGACCTTATGTTTGGACTACTGCAGTTTGGGCTATTGATGTGGAACCATCCTTGAAAACAGCCCGGAGGTTTCAGCTTGTGCAGAATGCTGCTGCCCAGTTATTAACTGGGGCAGTGGGATGGGAGCGTGTAACACCAATCTTAAAAGCACAGCATTAGCTGCAATGTGCTACTGACCTGATCCAAGGTTTTGATAGTGGCTTATAAAGCTCTAAACAGCTTAGAATCCAAGTATCTACAGGAGTGCCTCCTCCAATATCAGCTTACTCAAACCCTATAATTGATGGGAGTGGGGTTTTCCATATCTTCCCCACTAGGATTCATGGTTTGGGCATGCATTATCTGTGGTGGCATCCTGACTATTTGATGCCCTTCCACTGAAATTTGTCCTTCCTGCTGTTTACAACATAGAAACATAGAGTTGGAAGGATCCCCAAGGGTCATGTAGTCCAACCCCCTGCAATGCAGGAATCTCAGCTAAAGCATCCAAGACAGATGGCCATCCAACCTCTGTTTAAAAACCTCCAAGGAAGGAGAGTCGTCCACCTCTCGTGAGAGTCTGTTCCACTTCTGAACAGCTCTTACTGTCAGAAAGTTTTTTCCGAATGTTTAGTCTGAATCTCCTTTTTTGCTACTTGAAGCCATTGGTTCAAGTCCTACCCTTCAGAGCAGGATAAAACAAGCATGCTCCTTCCTCCATGTGACAGCCCTTAAGATATTTGAAGATGGCTATCATATCTCCTCTCAGTCTCCTCTTTTCCAAGCTAAACATACCTAGCTCCTTCAAGCACTCTTCATAAGGCTTAGTTTCCAGACCCTTGATCATCCTGGTTGCCCTCCTCTACACACGTTCCAGCTTGTCAACATCCTTAAATTGTAGTGCTTAAATTGGACACAGTATTCCAAGTGTGATCTGACTAAGGCAGAATAGAGTGGTACTATTACTTCTCTTGATCTGGACATTATAATTCTGGTTCTTCCTGCCTAAGTGCAGAACCTTACATTTGTCCCTATTGAAATTAATTTTGTTAGCTTCCGCCCAGTTCTCCAATCTGTTAAGGTCATTCTGAATTCTGATTCTGTCTTCTGCGGTATTAGCTATCCATCCCAGTTTGGTGTCATCTGCAGATCTGATGAGCATCCCCTCAATTCCTTCATCCAAGTCATTTATAAAGACTTCGTTATTTTAGAGATACTTTTGGTACTTTGTATGTGTTTATCTATTGATGTGCATTGTTTGTGTTATCTTTTGTTGTACATCAGCCTAGGCTTCTTTTGGAGGAAGGGTGATGTAGAAATACAGCAAATAAATAATTTTTTAAAAAACGTGCTAAAGCATTGCTCTCAATCTGACAAACAAAAAAGAATTGAGAACATTTGACGCATCCCTACTATTAACTGCTTCTCAATAGCCTCAAATAAAGTTCTCTGTTTAAAATAAAATTGCTTTGCAGATGTCTTCTCTAGTGCCATTTCATTAAAATGTTGACAATTCTTCTGCATGCAAAATTATGGAGTTTACTGTTAAGAATCTTACACAAGGCAACAAGCCTTACAATTAAGATTGATAACATAGCTCTTCAGCCCAATAGCACCATTGCAGACTCTCGGGAGAGTGCAGAATTCACAGAGATTATGTTCGCTCATTGAACCTGTCTTTCTGTTCTTTTAAAAACTTCTTCAAAATCTGCATAGCTAAGCTAACAAACTAGACACTTGCTTAGCTCTGAACTGCAAAGCAGCCAGAAACCCTAAAACCAGTTATCAATTTTATTTAACATGCAGCACTTCAGACATTACCAGATATAGACAAGGGGTGAATGCTTGTCTCCTGCAATTCTGGCCAGGCATGGTCTGTATGTATATGCTATATTGAATTTGTTCTATGCAAGGAATATACTTGCTTGGAGCAACCACATGGCATGAAATATCAGTCATCTATATGTCAGGTGTCACATTTCCAGATACCAGAAGGGATCTAGATTAAAGCAATGACTTAAGCCACAGGAACAAATATAGACACTAGTGCACTTTGCAAGCTCAAGTTGGAAGATTGCATCATTGCATATTTTCACTGAATTGTCTCATCAAACATTTAGGCTTCCTTGGGCAAAACCCACTGGCCCCAACTGCTGTGTGCTTCTGTTGCAAAGGGGCCCAGAGGGGATTTCCACATGGGCCAAACTGACATAAATAGAGACTATGTAGTCCCATTGCTTGGTGAATTGCATCTCTCTTATTTTCACACAGGTGATGGTACCCTGACTCAACAGAAAATTATCCAAAGTCATTTATTATCACAATGGTAAGGCTCAACCCAGATGGAGGAAAAACAGGGGAGAGTAGACGGGGAAGAATGAACATGATTAGTATTTAATTATGGGTTGGAAATCAAATGTGCTTTGTGCAGAGCATTTAATTCTTTTCTGATAAGTCTGTTGCTAAGGCAGGTCAAACATCTGTTTATGTAAGAGGAAAATTGCTCTCGTCGAGCCCTTTCTCTGTAGCAGCTCCAGTCCAACATGACAGAAATGCTCAGCAGTGTTAAATAACAGGGTTTGCTCTATGAAAGCAGACATTGGTAAATCTGTGCATTTGCTTAGTAATGCTTCATTCTTCAAAGGAAAGGATGTAACTTTCATAAGCTTCAGAAAGCTACTAGCCATGATTTAAAAAAAAACCCATAAACTCTGTTCAAAGATGCTTTAAACTGCTACATGCTGGAAGTAAACAACAGGAAATGGATAATGTTCATGAGCATCTTCTGCTAGTGAATTTGCTTGAGAAACCTGGCTAGTCACCTGACTAGTGCCATGTGCCCAAAGTGGATTTTGGCTGTTTATCTCTGAACAGCAGTTCCCCTTCTTTGCATAGCATATGTCTTCTGAAACTGAAAGGAGTTTCAAAGTAGTTTGTGATGTGCCTTTGGGCATTCCTATAATAGTTACTCGGATCAGTTCCTATATCTTGAATTCCAAAATGAATTAAGGCTTTCCATTAAAATCTAGAGTAAGGACCATTGTGGAGTATTTATTTTCACGAGTATGAGCTGCAAATTTTCTTACATGTCAACAAAAGTGTATGCTGTATTTCAGATCAAAGCTGAATATGTTTTTCTCATGGACTTTCATCTGAGGGATTAATAGTGCAATCATATACAGTATATCTCTATTCAGAAGTAATCCCATTGATCTCAATGGAACATACTCCCAATTAAGTGTGTATAGGATTGCAGCCTAAGTTTCTGCATCTATATTCCTAAATCCCATGGACATTGACAGAATTTATTCATGTGGAAATGCATTTAAGGCATAAATAATTATTTCGTTTTGGAAAAAAACAATTACTTCATTAACTTAACTGTATTTCCAACAAAAATAGCTGGCCATTGATCCTGAACCTAAGATGCTTTTAAAAGCCAAGGAGCTGAGAGGCTGCAGCAAAGAACTTTAATCATTAATTTCTTCTCCTGTTGGCAGCTGATATATCTTCCCAACCACCACCACAGAAGTTAATTGTAGCTCGACAGGCTGCCAAAAGGCCTTGTTGCTACTTTTGCAAGGCCATAATGATTCCAGTAGATGCCACCCCTTCTTGAATCTGAAAGTCTTTTCTTATCCTGCTTATTTCTTGTCTTGCTCTCAGTTCAGGTATCTTCTAAGCAAACATTCACTTTGCCTTCCAAAACTCTGTGATTTTGCAGTCATCATGGGAATAAGAAGGGACAAAATGGTGCCATTTGTTCCTGCTTTAATGGAACAATCTTTGGAATCCTTGAAATTAACTTTGGACTCGAAGACGACATTCAAGTCTTCTATTTCATGCTGCCTCTTCTGCTCTTGTCCCTGCCAGCCCACCCCCTGCACCCTCAAAATCAGCTCCAGAGAGTTAGGGTAGGAGCAGATTTTTGGAACCATGAGAGTAGGAGTAGAAGAGATTAAAATCCCATTGTGCCAGCGGAAATCTGCTGGCACAAGACTGGATAGAGCCCTTTGTTCTGAACATGCAGGTTCAGAGCTTAAGGTGTACAAATGAGCTCAAGCATACTTGCTCAAGTTCTCTGATGCCTGATTCACTTGAGTTTAAAGATTAATTGATTAAATAAATACATGCCACTGAACATTCCCTCGGGGTTCCAAGGTGATGGGGCTGGAGCTTCCAACAAAGCTTAAAGCCCACAGCTTCTACTTTTCTTTTATACTGTATCAACTTCTGTGCAGCTTTTGAGACTGTTGACCACAATATCCTTCTGAACGAGCTTCATGGCTGGACTGAGGTGGTTTTTATCTCCAGCTGCTGTTGGACTACAACTCCCATCATCCCTAGCTAGAAAGACCAGTGGTCAGAGATGATGGGAATTGTAGTCCAAAAACAGTTGGAGACCCAAGTTTGGAAAACCCTGCTAGAGTGATGATGTTGGTGAGCCCTGCACATCTCGCCATTCTACACTGAGACTAGTGCCTTGACAGGAGTGTCAACCCTATCCATGAGAAAATTCCCCCAGACCATTCAGGAATAATTCTGATTCTATTGCTCTTGGAAAGGGGGGAGATCATCGTAATAGGTCCTCCACCCCTACAGGGGACACTGTCATGGCCAATCAAATCATACCAGAAAATGTACATAACAACAAATTCACTTCAAGCTCCCCAATCAACAGAATCGAGTTGCCCCACACTGTTAAAGGGTATGTCCTACCTCACGGGCTGCAGGCTAAATGCTAATTGCAATATATTTTCAACTACACTGATACTTGTGTATATACACAAAAAAATCTAGAAAATCAAATCTATTTTAGTGTTCTAGCATTCAAGGCTTTCCTGCCCCTATCTTAGTATATGCCATACCAGCCTCGCTCTTTAGAAGCCAGGCAAGTCTCACTGATGTTAGTCAGTGCAGATGTAACACAGACATCCAAAGGTTAGCCCTGTCAAGTTGGCATCCTTCTCTACCCCCACCCGCAATTTGATGCCATATACTCTGCTCACAAAGGAGCCAGGAATTAAGCCTGGTGATGCAATAGCTTCAGTCACAGTTTAATGCAGTCTTTGGGTTGTGGTAAAGCTTTCCAGGGGTGAGGTGCCTGGAGCAAGTTTTTGAAGGTTGTGGACAAGATATGTTATCCTTTCCTATTTTGTAGCTGATTAAAATAACAATTTAAGTTTTAGAAGATAAACTTTTCATTGAGGATGTCAAATATATAGTGTTTTTAAAAATCCAATCTTTTTGACATGATTTTAAAAAAATGTCGTCTTGATGTTACATGTTTAGCCAAAAAATATTTCTTTGGCTACTGTTATTCTCAAGTAGCTTTCTTATTACATTGGGGGTGGGGGGGGGTTGAATACATAGCAAATAAGGTCTCAGTGTGATTTTGAGAGGCAAGCATAGCCTGAAGTCTGAAAACATGTTTGCTCGATCATATTATGTGCCCCTCTCACATCATTTGCAAATGTGGGGTGGAAAGATGCAGTGATTCTCTCTTACAGGTGATGTATGTTATATGAACATGTCAAACTGTCTTATAACAAGCCAGAATCCTGGCAGAGGCTGTCCAAAATCTCAATCAGAAGTCTTTCCCAACTCTGTCTATTTTACCACTGCAGACAACTGAAATTCCATGACTGTTTTACGTAATTGTATGAGATCTGTATATTATATATTCTATTATACCCTGGATGAAGGACAGATTAGAAATATTCTTACTAAAAACCAATAAAGAAATATCAGTACGTTGTCAGAAGCCAAACGTCTTGGGAGAGAGCAGTGGCCCCAAACTCCCCACCCCCCATAGAAATTTGCCTTCTTTGGAATTGCCCTATTGATCCCAACCTATGTCTTGGAAGTAACGCGTGTTGTCCATATGCAACCCTTCGCTATTTGTGGGGATCCGTTTTGCAGCACAAGTCTAGGGTTAGGGGGGGCTAAAGCGACGGAGCCCCAGACAAATCATCCCAAAGCCATCTTTTCCAAATCGGGTTGACAAAGCCAAGCGCTGCTTTGCAAGCGACACGATGTATGTCAGCACTGATCTTTTTGCCGTTTTAAGTCGTGTGTGTGTGTGTGTGAAAATCCTCCCCAGTGCAAGTGGGGTAACAGCAGCCAGAGTTTGGAGCTGCAAAGAGGAAGGAAACGGACCATGTAGGGAGCGGGATTTAAATCCACACTCACACGCTTAAACCCCCCCCCCCCGTGAACGCTGCTAATAAAATCCCCTAGCATTGCAGTGGGTTGGACTAGATGACCCTTGGGACCCCTTCCAGCTCTACAATTCTATGATCGAAGTCGGACTTCTATGCTTCCCCTGTGGCTGCTTCAAAGTTAAAAAAAAGAAAGTCGGGAGATCCCATCGCACCTATTCCGCGTCCGCTTTCCCGGCTGCCTTCGCCGCCTCCCCATGCGAAA
Organism: Podarcis vaucheri; assembly: GCF_965113315.1. NCBI lineage: Eukaryota > Metazoa > Chordata > Lepidosauria > Squamata > Lacertidae > Podarcis > Podarcis vaucheri. The sequence continues at coordinate 55,039,234 of NC_138759.1, read as the reverse complement.
AAGGGGCCGCTTCTTCTCCAGGCGGGGGCGACGTGTTTTGGCGCGTCCCTCGTCCTCTCCCCCTCACCTCCGCCTCGCCTTCCGGGTTCCCTCGCTCCCTCCCCCGGCCATTTCTGCGGTGGGTGCTGGCGGGGCTTTCCCCCAGGGCGGCGAGGGAGAGGGGCGGTGGGAGCGCGCGTCGACGTCGTCGTCGTCAGGCGGAAGGGAAGCGGCCTCAGCGCCTTTAAATGGCATTGCTTGTCATCTGAGCATGCTCCTGTGTGGGCAGGCGAGGGGTATATATATATGTCGGCGGGGAGCGCGGGGAGATCCAGCCAGGCGCGGAAGCAGCGTGGCGCGGGGATACCAGCGGAGCGCGCGCTTCTTTCTGCCAGTCGCCGCCACCAGCAGGATTTACCCTCCTCCCCAGCTCGCTTTTTCGGCTGCGAAGCGGCAGAAGCCACCCTCTCGCCCCACCTCCGGCGGCTTTCCCGCCTTTTTCGCCCGGGTCTCCCTCGCCTTAGAGAGAAAGAATAAGGAGAAGCGCAAAGCGAGACCCAAGCGCGAGGCGCTCTTCGGGGCGCTCGTTTTCTGGCGCGCGCGCTCTCTCTTTCTCGGCGTTCCCTTTCCTCTTTCCCCCGCCCGATGGCTGCCGCCGCCGCCGCCAAGCCCGCGGAGCTGATGGGCATCTGCTCGAGCTACCAGGCGGTGATGCCGCACTTCGTCTGCATCGCCGAGGAGTTCCCTCAGCCCACCCGGCCGGGCAAGCTGGCCCGGGGCAAGCTGCGCAGACCCCGCCAGTCGCGCTTCAAGACGCAGCCGGTGACCTTCGACGAGATCCAGGAGGTGGAGGAGGAAGGGGTCTCTCCCATGGAGGAAGAGAAAGCCAAGAAGTCCTTCCTGCAGTCCCTCGAGTGCCTCCGGAGGAGCACCCAGAACCTCAGCCTGCAGCAGAGGGAGAAGAAGCTCAGCAGCTGCAGCCGCCTGAGGAACAGCCTGGACTCCAGCGACTCCGACTCCCCGCTCTGAGGGACCCGGGACGGGGGCATGAGACGCGGGCAGGACAGGACGGGACACCCGCCGCCCCTCTCTGGCCCCGCGCTCCATAAGGAAGTGAAACCGAGAGGAACTCCGCAGAGTCTCCTTTCTAACGCCGAAAGGGACGGTTTCTGGTTGCTTGGCTTTTCCCTCGCCGGGAACGGACGCCCCCTCCTTGTTTTGCCTCCTACAGCCCATCCAAATCCTGTAACAAGACAAGAGACTTTGGGAAGAGCGTGCGAGTCGCCACCTCCTCGTTTCCTTTCCCTTCTTTTCTTTAAAACTCTGATAAAGATCCGGTGTGAATGTAGTAGATGCCCAGGGCAGTTCGCAAGTGAGGTCAAAATCTTTTTAAAGAAAGTGCACATCTTTTTCTAACTGTTAAAAAAAATATGAGATGCTTTATGGATGCAATCCGCTGCTGGACTTTATATTTATTTTTGCATTTAAACTCTGGACTGCATTAACTTAAAATGTTTATACCTGAATGTCTGTAATTATTTCCACAGAAGAGAAATAAAACTGATATATTTGCACAATGCACCTGGGACTGATTGATAATTGCATTTGATCTTTATGCATAGTAATAATATTTATAGACATGCCCCTCATAAATTATCATGGTTGTATACACCACAATATGTAAGTACATACTGTTTTTTATCTTCTGAAGAAGCAACACACAAAAAGCTGTGTATTTACTACAGTGCTTTAAAATGAAGGAATGATTAATATACTGTAGATATAATAGGTTGAGAGTTGGAATGCAGTTTAAAAAATGTTGCAGAGTGATTCTGATAACAACTTAAAGTGGTGAGTTCTTGATGTTGAGATTAGTTTATTGACCAATGCCTGATAGCAGTTTTCTCTTCTGGGAACCCAAAAGGGTTGTGAAGTTTTGAAACTCAATACGTACTGCAGTTCTTGTTATGCAAGACAGGAGGTTTGGGGAGGGACGCCTGCACTCTAGGAAGAGGCATTCATTTGCTTCCCATCCTAGTAAAAACTAAGAAAATGCCTATATTTCTCTTATCCTCTGCTCCCTTCAATCATGCATGTGCAGTTTTTCTACCATTAATTTTAAACTACTGCATCTGTGCAGGGAAGTGCGCTTCTAAAAGTGCTGAGACCCGTAAGAACTGCTGCTCCCAGTTTCTTAAGCATCAGAATACTAATGTCTGTTCTCCCTTCAACACATACTTCTAACCATCTGTCAGCAAAGCACTGCACTATGTCAGCCTTTCATTTCGTCAGATATGCTCCTGAAGTCCTGACACTATATTTTGGAATTTTTCTAATAGCCCAAGGGAAAATTCATGTAAAGGCCTCTCTCTTTCTCAAGAAATCAGTTGTTATGATTGAGACTGGTCCTTAACTCTGCTTGTTTGGATTTGGGGAGGGGGCCGAGAGGCGGGGGGGGGGGGAATCCTCAAAACACAAGTTTCTGAGAAAAGATGAAAGTGGGAGCTGATGCCAGAAATCCCCCAGGAATAAGAGGCACTAGCAGAGATGAAGATTCTAGTGTCAGATAAGAGGTGATGCTGCAGAACAGAATGCACTTAGAGCCTAGATGTGAATAGCACTAAATACCGCAGAATAGGACAAAAGCAAGATATATAGGAAGCCAAGAGTTTCTGGGTTATAGGACAAATGTTTCTAGTCTGGATTACAGTGTGTCAGTAGAGCAGCATTTTTCAATTTACCAAAAAACCAAACAAACAAAATGAAATGCAAGAAACTTTTTAGAGTTCATCATGCAGAAAAATCCATTAATAATCAGACAGGCAAGGAAGTGAGATATATTCCCCATCAGTTCCTGTAATAAAAACCCTCTGAAAAGCACCATCAGTATTTTGTTTCAAATGCTGGTTTAAGTCTTCTGTTTACAAGGCCTTGCTGATAATGTATAGCTTAAGCATGAGTTATTATGTATCATTGTCCAGAGGTTGACTAGGTATTTTATGCTGTTTTATGGATGCGTTAGTTTTACCACCTAGATACTGTGCTTATTCTACAGCAAAATCCTATAAAAAAGCCAGAAAAGGAAATGTGTGAGCGAGCCAGATGTTCCTCTTACCATAGAAAACAAACTAAACTATCTTCTTAATATGCACATATGTACACACTCATAATCTATACATCCTGAATGCAGAGATATCACGGTAACTTGGAAGCTAACCATCCTAAATGCAAGCATGCTCCACTTCCAAGTTACTTTAAATAGAAATAATTGTTTAAAAGTCATCTGTATTTCTTCTCAGATATTTCCAGCATTACTTGTGATCTGGAAATCCCACTGTGAGGCTGTTTGGAGACTCAAAACTGCCCCTTTGTCCATAGCTTTTAAGTAACCCTACAGCAGGGCAATGCTCACTTAAAGCATTTTGTGATTCTAGTAGGATTCAAGCTACTGCATCCTTGGATGACTCAAGCAATGTGGCTCTGCAGGTTTGTGTTAAGGGTTTAGGTAAAAAAAATCTGTTAAAAGGTAGAGTCAGTCAGGAAGAATCTCAGGCTGCTGATAAAACTTCCCCTCTTGGAGCTCTCTATTCTACACAAGTTGGCATTAAGAAGGCTGTTTACCTGTATGCTTCCCATGGCTGTGTTTGTATGTAGCTGGGATGCCATCAGAAATGGGCAGGCGATGCTGCACTGCCAGACTGCAGACAGCAACACAGCGGTAGGCAGCAACAGCATCTGCAGGAAAAGGATTTGCATTGGCTTTATACTTCCAAGAACTCCATTTGGAAATCTAGTCAGGAGCAGATCAGCGGGGGAGAGAAGGAGGGAGGGAGAGAATATTATAAAGGCTTCATTATTCCGATTAGAATATTTCAGAATAAAAACAAGGTTGTTGTTTAGTGGCAAATGCTAACTTATTTAAATGCATGCAGATGTAATTGCTTTATTTATTTATTTCTAAAGATGTCCTGGTATTAAAAGCAACTCAGCTAGCTGGTTTAAGATGGGGAGGGGGTTGTCTCCCTCAAAATGATGGTCTAACAAGTTTGTCATGTGTCCCCTTCTGAAAGATGCTGTGTTTATGAGTATCTGCATTGGGGGGGGGGTAGTTTTGGTAGGCACAACATCTCCCATTAACACAGCCTTAAAATGAAAGAGATTTCAGCAGCTTAACTTTCTCTTGGAATTAAGCTATTAAAGATGTAGAGAGCCTGCTAGGCTAAGAAGTCTGTGATCCATTGAAGTGGGAAAGCAGGGCAACTTTTTAAGGTAGCCCACCCCCAATAAATCTCCTTTATTTAGAAAGATTTATAGACTGCTTAATCTCAAAGCTGTGAGCAGTGCACATTCCAGAATTCTAGGTAAAGCACAGGTAAAAGCCACAAATTAATCCCACAGACTAACACCAAAACAGTCACCATGGTGTGAGCATGGAGGGGTTATGTAGCTTTCATCAGAAATGACATAAGAATTACCCAGATGGGCTTCCTAGTGGGAACTGCATTTTACCAGTGATCATATTTTTCTAAAAACTCATAAACAGAAGAGCATCTTTGGGGAGAAGCCATTAAAAATCTGTGCAAACAAACAAGGAAGAGATGGGCATTCAGCTCAACAAACTTTCTAGATATGGCCTGTCTAGACAGTTTATTGAACACCGTTCATTGCTTGGCAGGCAGTTTGACATTCCTGCGATAGGAATGAAATTGCCCATCTTAATCCCAAAAGTTTTATCGTGCAGCATTATGCCTTAATATACAAAGGATTCTAGCAGGTATGTGGGGAAGTAAAATCATTCCTGTTATTTTGCCAAGAAAAGAAAGAAACCGATGAATAAATGCACTGTGTATTATGAGTTAGATCAATTGTTCAGCATAGTTCTTTAGTATCAGTTCAGATTGTTGCTTTCTGGGTGGCATTCATGAACACCAAAGCAGGCAGTTCATCACATCATTATGGTATTTACTGATGAAGTATAGAGGAAAAATCCTCCCTCCTCAGCAGCAGTAAGCTGCCTTGGTCTTTCTAGCTGAGGCAGCACATATAGCTCAGTTGGAAGAGCACAAGACTCTTAATATCAGGGTCAAGGGTTCGAGCACCATGCTAGGCAAAAGATTCCTGCATTGCAGGGGGTTGGACTAGATAATCCTTGTGGTCTCTTCCAACTCTACAATTCTATACTGACTGGCAGTGGCTCTCCAGGGTTTTGGACATGAAATTTCTCCAGCCCTATTTGGAGACCCTGGGGAATGGACGTGGGGCCTTCTGCAAGGACAGTGGGAGTTGTGCCACTGAGCTAGTTCCCGTCTAGTGCCATGCTTTCTTAGTCTTCCCTTAAGCCAGGCAGGTAACTGGCTACAATCGTCCAGATTCTTCATGTTTGTTTAAAAGAGATAACTGCACTCATCAAACTTGTTTGACTATTTCTTCCCCTAATTCATTTAGTGCTGATATTTGTGCCCATTTTCTAAATGCTACCATGGAGGGTGGGGGTACAAACAGATAGAAATATTTAATAGTATACAACAGAATGCAAATTTGCAATGAAATTAAAAGTAGATGGAAGCTGGATAGCAGATCTGAAATGCCCTGCTTCCTCAATTTTGTCTCTTAGATTATAAACCTGAGTACAGAGGTCCCTCTCGGACAAAGCATACCCACAAGAGTCTCCATTTCACAAGTTTCTTAGAGGTTATTATTTGTTGTTAAATGTGCAATGTGGATGAGAAGTTGAACTTAATTGTGGGTGCTGTGTATGGGAATATTGGTATAAATTCACTTAGTATAATCATATTACAGATTTAGACCCACATGCCTTTGTTTTCTATGCTCTCCCTTCTCATTGTTCATCTTCCAAGTAGCAGTTTCAGTTGAAAGCTTTTTGAAGGGATCTGTTTTATGTCAACTCTGAAAATACCCTGAGTACAGATACAGTGGTACCTCGGGTTACAGACACTTCAGGTTACAGACGCTCAGGTTACAGACTCCACTAACCCAGAAATAGTACCTCGGGTTAAGAACTTTGTTTTAGGATAAGAACAGAAATCGTGCAGTGGCAGCGGGAGGCCCTATTAGCTAAAGTGGTGCTTCAGGTTAAGAACAGTTTCAGGTTAAGAATGGACCTCCGGAACGAATTAAGTTCTTAATCCTGTAGTACTATAGGAATTAATATGCAGCTCCAGAGGTAATACAGCAATCTTTGGCTTCGTTATGGACACTGAGATGATCCATACTTCTTGGCCTAGTCTGTGGAAGTTGTTTTCCACTCACAGTTCTGAGGCATTACAGTTCAGTAAAGGTAAAGGGACCCCTGACCATTAGGTCCAGTTGTGACTGACTCTGGGGTTGCGGCGCTCATCTCGCTTTATTGGCTGAGGGAGCCGGCGTCCAGCTTCCGGGTCATGTGGCCAGCATGACTAAGCCGCTTCTGGCAAACCAGAAGCAGCACACGGAAACACTGTTGGAGCGGTACCTATTCATCTACTTGCACTTTGACATGCTTTTGAACTGCTAGGTTGGCAGGAGCAGGGACCAAGCAGCAGGAGCTCACCCCGTCGTGGGGATTCAAACCACCGACCTTCAGATCGGCAAGTCCTAGGCTCTGTGGTTTAACCCACAGTGCCACCCGCGTCCCTACAGTTCAGTAGTAAATAGTAAAATCCATGGCTGATAAAGGCTAGCTGCTGGGGGCATGACTGGATGAGTTCAGGCTGTGGTGATGCAGATGCAGGCATTCCTGGGGAAAACTGATAATTACGTAAGATCCATTTCAGTGTGGGTTCAGACCCTGCTTCAGTTGCTGTGCATTGACCACTAGAGGAAGGCTTTTTTCACATTACAGCAGCTTCCTTATGAAGGTTACTAGGGCTGGAGGGTGGGGCAACTCAGGTGAAACAACCATCCTCTAATGGCAACTGCAGAGTCTCTCACCCCTCACCCAAATGCAGGCTTCACACTGGATTCAAAGAAAATTAAAATATTCCTAGATAATACATTATTTTCAGTTGGGTGGTTATCATTTCTCTCTCTCCCACAATATTTGTATTTTGGAGGCTTAGGTTATTTGTTCGTACTTAAAACCTGCGTAGAAAGGTTCCTTTCTTGAGAGGGAAGTGAAAAAGGAGAAAGTGGAGGAGGAAAGGGAGGTGATAGCACGACATGCTTGCAAAATGATTCTTGGGTTACTGAAAATGGCTCAGAGGATGTTATTTATTTGCCTATTACTGTTGATACTGGGTCCTGGCAATTGTGCTGCTGAAAACTTTACGAGGTCCTAACTCAACTGCTCATAATCCTCCAGGAGGGCTGCCCAGGAACAAGCAGCATGATTATGTTCCTTGGCACAATTCTAGAGACATTCAATAATAAGAGAACACAATTTCTTCATACTTAAAGAAAAAGAAAGAAAATAAGCAGCCACTGCTGAGTGATTTTGCTGCTCAATTTTTAATAGCTGCTGCACTCTGAAGTATGCCAAGTCATTGGCAGCCTCTACCTCATCCTGTCCTTTTTAACTGTTCCTGTGTGGCATTGGTGTCATTATATTAACTATACAGACATAGAGTTGAGGCAGAAATATCTGTATAACATTGTTACACCAGCATATAAACTTGCCATCAAAGAGGGAACCACAAAGGCTGGATGAAATGTTTGCAAACCTAGGCTATAACATTTGAGACCAATTAGGCAGGTATTTGTTATAGTTAACAGGAAATCAATAAGACTTTTATCTTTTGGTAAATAAAATCAGTAAGGTAAAGGTAAAGGTACCCCTGCCCGTACGGGCCAGTCATGACCGACTCTGGGGTTGCGCGCTCATCTCGCTCAAGAGGCCGGGAGCCGGCGCCATCTGAAGACACTTCCGGGTCACGTGGCCATCATGACGAAGCTGCAACTGGCGAGCCAGCACCAGCGCAGCGCACGGAAATGCCGTTTACCTTCCCGCTATAAAGCGGTACCTATTTATCTACTTGCACTTAGGGGTGCTTTCGAACTGCTAGGTGGGCAGGAGCTGGGACCGAACGACGGGAGCTCAAACCACCGACCTTACGATCAGCAAGTCCTAGGCACTGAGGTTTTACCCACAGCACCACCCGCGTCCCTTCAGTACTGGCAAGCTATTCAGTACTGTCAAGCTATTCTTTAAAACCACATAAGTTCAAGGAACCAAACTGGGAACCAAAGCTATAAACTGACCTGTGTTTAGTAAAGGTCTTGTGAATCAGGAGTCCTGCCAGAACAGTATTGCTGGGTCAGAATTTTTTTAAAGTAGATGGTGAAAAATTAAGGTTGAGAAGAAAAATTGGCATTTGAATAATAAAAGAGCCATTCTGTGAATACAGCTGCAAATTATATAGTGTTGTGTCATTTAAAAAATGTGGCCTAAACCTTAGAGAGAACTTAAAACCAATGGACTCTTAGTGGTGGCTTATTTACAAGGGTACAAATAAGAATGTATGATTAAGGCACAGAATACAGTACTGCTTAAATAGCCATGATTGAGTTGCTGCCCTTCTGCAGCTTTCAGCTTCGCAAACCTTTCATTCAGAGAGGAAAAGAATACCCACCCTTTCTCTCATACCTCATAGGTGAATTTTCCCACCTTCCCTTGGTTTTAAAGTCTTCCACTGAGGTGTTGAGCGGCCGCTGATTTGACAGGGCCTGAAAGGACACCCATAGCCTTTCTCGGAGAGTTTTTTTGCCTCTCTCTCTCAGTTGATAGCAGGTGATTGTTAATAATAATAATAATAATAAATTTTATTTATATCCCGCCCTCCCCAGCCGAAGCCGGGCTCAGGGCGGCTAACAACAATAAAACAGTACAAAAGTACAACATAAACAACATTCTAAAATCATTCATTATAAAATTAATTAATTCAAGCCACTAGCAACCATTGGGCCAGAGCTCTGCGAAGATTGCCGAGGGAGGGAGTCAGGCTGTGCCCTGGCCAAAGGCCTGGTGGAACAGCTCTGTCTTGCAGGCCCTGCGGAAGGATGTCAAGTCCCGCAGGGCCCTGGTCTCTTGTGACAGAGTGTTCCACCAGATCGGAGCCACAGCCGAAAAAGCCCTGGCTCTAGTTGAGGCCAGCCTAACTTCTCTGTGGCCTGGGACCTTCAAGATGTTTTTATTTGAAGACCGTAAGTTTCTCTGTGGGGCATACCAGGAGAGGCGGTCCCGTAGGTACGAGGGTCCTAGGCCATATAGGGCTTTAAAGGTTAAAACCAGCACCTTAAACCTGATCCTGTACTCCACCGGGAGCCAGTGCAGCTGGTATAGCACCGGGTGAATGTGATCTCGCAGCGAAGACCTCGTAAGGAGTCTCGCTGCAGCATTCTGCACCCGCTGGAGTTTCTGGGTCAGTCTCAAGGGCAGCCCCACGTAGAGCGAGTTACAATAATCCAGTCTGGAGGTGACCGTCGCGTGGATCACAGTGGCTAGGTCAGGGCGAGAGAGGTAAGGAGCCAACTGCTTAGCTTGGCGGAGATGGAAAAATGCCGCCTTTGTTATAGCTGCAATCTGCGCCTCCATGGAAAGGGAGGTGTCGAAGATTACACCCAAACTCTTAACGGACGGTGCTGGCACTAATTGCGCCCCCGCAAGAGATGGGAGTTGCCCCCCCAATCCCATATCGCCCCGTCCCAGCCACAGGACCTCTGTCTTCGAAGGATTTAGCTTCAACCGGCTCCCACGTAACCATCCAGCCACAGCTTCCAAACATCTGGTCAGTGTGTCTGGGGCCGAGTCAGGATGGCCATCCATCAACAGATAGAGTTGGGTGTCATCGGCATACTGATGGCAACCCAGCCCAAAACTCCGAACAAGCTGGGCGAGGGGGCGCATAAAGATGTTGAAAAGCATCGGGGAGAGTATCGCGCCCTGAGGTACTCCACACACCAAGGAGTGGCGCGATGACAATTCCCCCCCAAGCGCCACCCTCTGTCCCCGACCAGAGAGAAACGAGCGCAGCCATTGAAGGACTGTGCCCTGGATCCCCACGTCGGTAAGGCGGTGGTCCAAAAGTTCGTGATCGACCATGTCGAAAGCTGCTGATAGATCTAGAAGAATCAGCAGCCCCGACCCGCCTCGATCCAGCTGTCTACGAAGGTCATCTGTTAGGGCGACCAGAGCCGTCTCGGTCCCATGACCAGCGCGGAAGCCGGACTGGAATGGATCCAGAGCCAATGTTTCATCCAGAAACCCACCAAGCTGTTCAGCAACCGCTCTCTCAATCACCTTACCCAGGAACGGAAGATTCGAAACCGGGCGGTAATTGGATAGATCTAAAGGATCTAATGATGTTTTCTTTAAGAGCGGGCGCACCACTGCCTCCTTCAGTTCCCCTGGGAATGTCCCCGTGCCAAGGGACAAATTGATGATATCCCCCAGGAGGGCCCGCACCTCGTCTGGACACGCTCTAATCAGCCAAGACGGGCACGGGTCGAGAGGACAAGTGGTGGGCTTTCCAGCTCGGAGGAGTCTGTCCACATCGGCTGGGGATATCTGGTCGAAGTGGTCCAATACTGGACCCGAGGACAGTCGAGGGGCCTCCAGTTCCTTTATTGTATCCAAATTGGCAGGGAGGTCATGGCGGAGCGACAAGACCTTCTCCGCAAAAAAGCTCGCAAATGCCTCACAGCCGTGTGTCAATTTGTTATTTAAATTTGGCTGTCCCTCAAGGGACGTTAAAGACCTGATTATGCTAAATAATTGCTAGGTGTCTTCTACATAGGAACTGTTGCAGCTTGGGTGAAATGGCATTGGGCAGGATCCAAACGTAAGGGGAACCTTCCTGAAGGGCCTTGAAGGAGGTGCCCAGGCTCCTGCCCTGAACTTGGAGTGGACTGGGCCTGGGCAACTGATCTCAGATTAGCAACAGGATTCCATTCACATGGTTTGCACCACGTTGGGTCTTTGTGCCCTGGTCAACTCCCATGGCTTTCCCCAGTTGGTATGGCATATCAGGCTTCAGACAGGAAGTATTGGAGGTTAATGGACCCTGACTCAATGCCATGGCAACCCTGCTTTCCTCACTGTAGCCAGTAAAAGGTTGTGACCTATTTTCACTCACACCCATGTTCCGAGTATTGTGTTATCTCTTTACCTGGCCTGGGGAATACAACCACAATGTGCCTGCCTTGCTGATCAGACTACAGAGAGTTGATGGGGAAAAACAGAATTGGTTCCATTTCCAAATGTGAAGGCCTTGTGCACGTAGAAGTGGGCACAATTTCAGACATGCACTCAGTTCAGCTCCCAGTTTCAATTCTTGGCATCTCTAGTTAAAAGGGGTCAGGGAGCAGGTGATGGGAAAGGCTCTGGAAAACTAGTGGCAGAGTAGAGCATACTGGAGTAGATGGAACAACTAGTCTTATCTTGTAGAAGGAAGCTTCCAATAGTCCTATTACATGTATAATGCACAGAAATCTATGTAGCTAGACAGCTATTTACAATTTATGTGCAGCCTGTGTATTTTGCCATTGAAACACAGGTATATATATTTTTAATCCAGGGTAATGTTGGCTCTGAGGATACAGCTTGTCTTTAATTTCTGAAACCTAGCATTCTTGGCAATGCTAATAAGAAGCTATTGTGCAACCCTGTAAAACACAGGATCCTGAAATTACACAAGCACAAAAGGAAAAGGTAAGAGAGCTTGTGATGGTATGTGCACTGAATGAATAACCCTTCCCCAGTTAATTGAAAGGTGTGTTGTTCAAGATAGAGACCTTGAATAAGCTGCTCTGCAATCAAATCAAGTTTGTTTAACAGGTGCATTGCAAAAAACACCTGCTGCCCTGAATAGTGCACTACATGGGGAATCTGTGGGCTGAAACTTTCTTTTTTAAAATCATGCTTGGGTTTCATCAGTATGGGATATGGGGGCAAGGCCAAGAGTAAGATGTTCCAGCAGCATCAGACCCAAGATATAAGGCAATTCTGTAGTGGCTAGATTAACATTTTTAAGCTTCTTTACCTAATATTTTGTGTTTTAACTAACATTATTTGACACTAAACCAAACACACTAAACATTTGTTTCTTAACTGGCTTGATCTTTTCTACAAAAATTATCACGAAATATGCTACCAGGAGTTAAGATTGACTATGCTCAGTTGGTACAGAATGCAGACTGTTGTGAGGGGAGCGGAAAAATGAGAGGAATGTGATGAAGTATCTTAGGAAAGGGCATGGCTGGCTGACATTCTGAAGTACTGCACACTGCAACATTTGCAGCAGGGAACCCCCACAACCTAGCACAGTAAAAGGTAAAGGTAAAGGGATTCCTGACCGCTAGGTCCAGTTGCGGACGACTCTGGGGTTGCAGCGCTCATCTTGCTTTACTGGCCGAGGGAGCCAGCGTTTGTCAGCAGACAGTTTTTCTGGGTCATGTGGCCAGCATGACTAAACCACTTCTGGCGAACCAGAGCAGCGCACGGAAACACCGTTTACCTTCCCGTCGGAAGGTATCTACTTGCACTTGATGTGCTTTTGAACTGATAGGTTGGCAGGAGCAAGGACCGAGCAACGGGAGCTCACCCCATTGCAGGGTTTCGAACCACTGACCTTCTGATCGGCAAGCCCTAGGCTCTGTGGTTTAGACCACACCGCCACCCGCTTCCAGTGGGAAAGCTAAAAATAAAGCAAAACACAGTTCCCATGAGAGAAGTTCCTTCACGGCTTTGGGGAGGAGGCTTTTAACAGCCAATTGTTTAAGAAAGCAGGCATATAAATATTGATGGCTATTGGGCAATGCCCAATATGCTCTGAGCACAGATTACTCATCCCCTGCCTCTCTGCTATGCTCTCTGACTTGCCAGAAGTCTGCACCAGATGTGCCTGCCTGTTCGTCAGAAGATGACGAAGAAAGAGCTTGATCATAACATACGATCAGAAGTGCTGTCAGAAGCACTTTTTTAAAAAAATCACATTTGTGACAGAAAGAATACACTACTGCGTTGTGTGAATTTAAGCTGAGATTTCAGAGACGACAGATGCTGGTTTCTTAACCAATTTTTGGTTTGGGGGCATGATTTTGAAGGCAACCGCAAGGTAGTTGAGGCAGAATCAAGAGATGTGCATTAGCAGCAGTGCATACCATCCTTTCATAAAAGACATGGGCGTAGTCAAGGGGAGGCAGGGGGGACAACTGCCCCCCATCAAGTAAAACAAGAGAAATAACTAACTGGCCAATCACATCAGTTCTGCCCCCCCAACAAAGTCCTGCACCCCCTAACAAAGTCCTGCCCCCCTTACAAAAATCCTGGGTATGGCCGTGGCCACAGACATGCTTGGTGGGCCGCACTTTTTTTCGTTGCCTCAGCCCAGCTCCGTTTTACTGTTCTTTAGCAAACGCAACCTTTTTTTTCTACACAAAGAAGTTGTTCCACGATGCCAGTGACTTTCCGGATTAACAAGTAGGCTTTAAAAATACGTAATTAAGGGTTAAGGTGTGAACTGATGGTTGATCCTGTAGTTTGCATAGCATCTATCCACCTGGTGGGCATAATCATAATTAATACTAATCCTGATATACCTAACAGGCTTGCCATTACTGAGCTCTCCTGGGGAGAATGCTACATTCATAGAATTGTTGTTCAGCTACATGGCAAACAGGACTGAAAAGAACACCCCACAGGAAAAGGTGAAATTCTTATTAATGCTGCTATTTAGTGTTCAGTTACTTAACACGAATGTGTGTGTGTTTACTAAAGTGTTTATTGAAAAGCAAGTCACGGTGCAATCAAAAACATACTGCCTAAGAACTTGTTTTGCATAGTATTGTATTCTTTTGCCAGCCTTTGCCAACCTAATGCCCTCCAGGCGTTTTGGACTAAAATTCCATTCAGCCCCTGCACCAGATCGGTAAAGGCTGGTTTTGCACTCCCCATTTCATGGAGTAATTGGGAGTTTCATAGGCTGCCTTTGATGGGTTCTGTTTCCTTGCAAGGAGACAGTTCTGGCGCCTTACAGTGTTTTCGTAACATCTGTTTATTTCCAAATCCATAAATTGAACAGAAGGGATTAAGCAGGCACTGTCAGAGGCAGCGCTAGTCTGTAAAGCAGCGTCAAGCCTCATAAAGCAACAGCACACTTTTGGTGCCCCTCCACCAACCCCAAGTCACCTCAACACCAGCTGGCTCCAAAAACCTAGACATCTGACTGCTTTGCTGGCTACATGCAAAGACACTTTCCGTGGTTTATAGTAATCCATTATAGTAACCCATATCCACACTTACCTTTGCTCTGCACTTCCAGGCAGAGTTCCACACTTCAATGTTCCATGTCTGAGCATTTTACTTTATTTTGTCCCAAGCCTTGCCCATGAAAACCCACTCTTTAAAGCTGAACTGGAGCAAACATCAATTGGAGTTTTCCACGGATTGAAGTTTGTTCTGACTGAGCTTTAAAGAGAGGGTTTTCATGGGGAAAGCTCGAAAGGAAAAAGAGGAAAATAAAGGCACTTGGACAGAGAGCTTTAAATTGCAGACTGTGCCCGGAAAAATTGGAGGAAATGTAAGTGTGTGGATAAGCCCTTAGTCAATCTATATTGAAGTATAATGGGGTGAGCATTGTTGATGGAGTTAGAAAAGATAACAGTACCACGATCTACTGAGATTTGATCTCTGATATTTTGAGCTCCAGTTTCGTTCAAAGGATGCAGCTCGGACAGTTGCTTCAAATCCTGCTTTTGGTGACAACCGCTAAGTTGGTCTCAGTTTAGTCATACCCAGGTATGAATGACACAAATGGTAGGCAGCATCAGTTGGAAGTATACGCCTGCAGGTCAAGACTGAAGTATGGTACATCATCAAGGATGAGTCAGGGTGAGGGTCATGGATGAAATTACTTGGTGTGGGAGTTAGATATTCATATAGCCATGATCACTTCATTCTGAACCACTTTCCCAAATACTAAATACACTCATAGGTCTTGTATTCGGGTATTGTCTTTTTTCACTCTTGGATTTTAAAGGTGTGGCTTATATTCAGGTGCGGCTTATATTCGGGCCAATTTGGTATATCTGAATTTGCAAAATTACAGAATATCCAAGTCCTGAATGTCTGGTCCTGAATTGCAGATGACAGGAGAAAAACAAGGTTGGGCCTACTGTCAATCTGGAAAATCGGTTGAGGGCTCTAGGTGGAAAAGTACATATTCCAGTGACAAACCTGAAATTAAGCACCAATATCTCAGGTAAGTTTGGATAAGTTTCTGAAATACCCATTCAAAACAGCATTATAACATTTTTTTGTATTCTGATTAAAGAACATTCAGTTGAGGTTTCTCCGAAGTTTTCACAGTCATTGATCTGCTACTGAAAGTATTCTATATATTTTACTATGCAGAAAAGTGAATCTTTATTTTCTGCTGGGTTGTTTTTGAGCTGATAGCTTACTCAGCTGGGGGGGGGGGAATGGTGGAAAACCACATTCCACGTGAAGCATTCAGTTTTCTTACCATTACATTTTTTTTTTGGTGTCCATCACGGAACATTATCCAGGCGTAACCCAGCATTAAGCTCTCAAGTGAGCACCACTGAAAGCTGTAACTCTGCCTGATGATGGTTCCAGTGGCCTGTTTCCCCCTCCACTCTGTGCATTGCCTGATTTATAGTTTAGAAACAAAATAATCCTTGCTTTCACAATTCCAGAAGACTCACATTTTCCATTTGGCTGCTATGCTTTTTACTTGATGCACTCAAGAGCAGGATGCTGGGTTTGTTGGGTTCAAGTATTTCACATTTTAAAGCAGACATTGGTATTTCATCCCTCCTGCCCTGGTGAAAAAGATTAGAAATAAGCTCTCTAAGGTGGGCACTGGAGCTCTTGGGCACCATTACTGTAATTCAGCAGATGGTTGTGCTAAAATGTTGTAACCACAGGAACCAGTCTGCCTAAATCAAAGTAATCTGGGAAACACACTTTAAGCTGGATCCCCCACTCTGCCCAGTTTTCACTGTAATGCTTCTGGGTCCAACAACAGGCAGCAAGAATGAGTAGTAGTTTTATAAAAGGTGCTTTATTAAAAGGAGCCTCTAAGACCCTTGGCTAGAACTGAAACTCAAGGCCTTAGGAACTGACCAGGCCATGTGACTCCAGGGCAAGTCCTCAAATTGCAAAGTCAACCAATTACAAGCTATATCATTACAGTCACTATACATATTCCATAACAGCAGGTGTGGGAAACCTTTGGACATCCAGACATTGCTACACTACAGTTCCCATCAGCCTCAGCAAACATAGCTAATGCCCAGGGATTATAGGAGTTGTGGTTCAGTAACTTCTGGAGCCAAAGTTTCCCTCTTGCTGTGTTAGAGCATAGGCCATTTTCACCTGGTACATCCCATAAATTATGAACCTTGAACTGAGAGAAATGGGGAAGTTGCTTGCTTCCATTTCTGGGGTGTATAAAAAGACCTAGAACAAATTTGGGAAAGTGTATTATATGGGGAGGACATTAAGAGTCCATTTCCTTTTCTTAATGATTACATATCTGTAAGTAAATATTCTCAACTTCCAACAAAAAACATGATCCTATATTGTAACGGATTCGCTCCCCTGCATTTTCCCAACAATCCATACAGCCATTATACAGCCAGTCTGAGCCAAAGAATAGAAAGAACTGTCAATAAGTGGACTCAGGTCACGCTATTGCCACATTCTTCTCTATATCTTGCCCTAAGTTTCAAGTATGTAATAAATAAATAAATAAATAAATAAATAAATAAATAAATAAATAAATAAATAAAATAGTGAACATGACCTGGCTTGCAAGATTGTTATAAGAGTAAAGATTTTAAAGCACTTTGCCAATATTTAAAAGTTCTATATAATATGGTATGTGTTCTTAGAAGTGATCTATAGTTAAATGAAAATGCAGTGGTGCCTTGCAAGACGAAATTAATCCGTTCCGTGAGTCTCTTTGTCTAGCGGTTTTTTCGTCTTGCGAAGCAACCCTATTAGCGGATTAGCGCTATTAGCGGTTTAGCGGCTATTAAAGGATTAACGAATTAGCGGCTAAAAGGCTATTAGCGGCTTAGCGGCTTAGCGGCTTAGCGGCTTAGCGGCTTAGCAAAAGGGGGAGGGGGGAAATAGGAACACTCGCAAGACGTTTTCATCTTGCAAAGCAAGCCCATAGGGAAATTCGTCTTGCGAAGCAGCTCAAAAACGGAAAACCCTTTCGTCTAGCAGGTTTTCCGTCTTGCGAGGCGTTCGTCTTGCGGGGCACCACTGTGCTAAGAAATACACCAAGATGCAATACCAGCCCCCACCATAAGGTGGTGGATAATTCTTAAAATTACTTACTTCTATAGCATCCACTGGATGGACTCCAAGGAAGTCAATCAAAGTTGTAGGCTACTGTTTTATAAAAGGGACAGACATTTAAAAAGGAACAAAGGGACATTGGTTACAGGCAATTACAAAGTACTATAGGAGACATACAATTCCTTTTGCTGAAATAAAAAGATTGGGGCAGTAGTAGCCTGGATTTGCAGAAGAAGCCTGTTTTGAAGAAGGATGAGAAATGATAGGGGAGTGAGATGGTGGCCTTGCAATATGAGTTACATGAGCAGGAGCTCCTGGGTCAGAAGGGAGGGTTATATGCTGTTGGGGCAAAGGATACAGGATGGGCACGCAGCATGAAAGACATTCTGAAAGAGTGGTTGAGCAAGGCCATGAAGAATCTGGTGTATAAGAAGTTTAACAAAGAGATATTTGGTTTTGATGCAAAGCAGAAGGAGGACGCAAACTAAAAGCAGGCCTGGTAAAAAGAAGTAACCCACCCCCGGCCAAAAAGCAGCAACCTGTATTTGACATTAGAAGCAGCATGTTAAGATACTAGATCTCTAAGATTCCAAGAAAGAAAAAGAATTCACTTGCAGTGGGTAGCACATATTGATAATTTAAAAACAAACAAACACTTAAACATAATGACAAACAACATTCAGATAATTGTAGAAGTTACATTATTGTAAAAGTTATATCTTTTTTTATTTTTATTGGCAATGAATTCACTTGTGAGATTATCCAGTGGCATTTCTGTCACAAGATTTCATTTTAGAAAGAGAACAGATAAAGATGACAGTCTTGACGGCGGCATCGTTGACATTCTATCTAGTTCCATTGGAAGTTTATCCAAAATACTGTAGTATTTTTCCAGTCTGAATTTGTCCTTCCCTGTTGGCCTGCTGCCACTTTTTCTACTTGGGAAAACAGATTTGTGTCCCTATGCTCTTTATCTTTCATCGGAATATGCGGCTTCCACTTGATGACTCATTCTTATTTATTGTTTTTTTCTGTTCTTCCATTTCTTCAGAGTTGTTCCACATGTCAAGGACAAAAAAAGTGACCTTTTCCTTGACATAACATCAAGGTCTGCTTTTTTGTAGGATTTTGTTGACAAAGTAAAATCTTTGAAGGACTTTATGCCAGAATATTGCCATAAAATATACTTCAAATGTTTTCAGGGCTTTGCTCGGTTTTTAACCAAAGGGTTTGCTTCTAAAGGCCACTTCTAAAAGCACCTCGCAAGCTGCCCTCAATTCCAGGGCCATGGTAGATTTCCCAACTGGCCACTTCACAGGCAGTTTAGCTCGCCAATAATCTAAATTTGAATGGCCCAATTATTATTATTTTTTAAATGTATTTTTATTAAAGATTTTCTTGGTTTACAAAAGTATGTGCAATCTCTCTCCCCCCCCCCCCGTAACATTTTTTACAGGTCTGTTTCATTTGTTGAGACATTAGGGTCAGTGGGGGCAGAGCCTGGCCAGCAGACCTGAGAGTGAACGTTATCACTCCAGTCTGTCGGGCAAGTTTAAATGCCGGCTGCGCCTAACACTCACATTGCAGTCAGTCAAAAGACAAAGAAAGTTTGCTTCTAACTTCCTTTGTATTCATAGACAATATTTATTAAGGTTTCCAAAATACAGTCAGAGTAGACAACGGTTTGTGTAGCAACTTCTCTGCAGGACCATCTTGTTTGTGACAAGTTTTTCAATGTTATCTTTGGCATATTATTATTATTATTATTATTATTATTATTATTATTATTATACCAGTGATCAACAGCTGGGGTTGTTTTCTGCAGCTACTAGCTGGGGTATGAAATTCAGGAGGCAAGTGGTATGTGCAAGGAAACTCCTTGTGTCTTAGAATGAGAGCTTACTGTCTATGACTTTATTTAAGAGCTGACAGCTCTCTGTACAGTTTCTCTTAAGAGACCTGCTCATAAACCATCAGTTCAGCATCAGATTCCTGCTAAAAGACAACCAAAAAAGGGTAATAGACATGAATCTTCTGCTGTATGGTTATAAATATGGAGAACAAAAAGAAAATAAGGAAAAGAAGTGGTATTCTTCATGTATGCAGAAGGTAGGTTCAGTCCCTGGCATCTTCAGGTAAAGCTAGAAATGTACAGTGGTACCTCGGGTTAAGTACTTAATTCGTTCTGGAGGTCTGTTCTTAACCTGAAACTGTTCTTAACCTGAAGCACCACTTTAGCTAATGGGGCCTCCTGCTGCCGCCGCGCCGCCAGAGCATGATTTCTGTTCTCATCCTGAAGCAAAGTTCTTAACCTGAAGCACTATTTCTGGGTTAGCGGAGTCTGTAACCTGAAGCGTATGTAACCCGAGGTACCACTGTACCTTGGAGAGCCCCTACCAGTCAACGTGGACAGCAGAAAGCTAGATGGATCAATGGTGTCAGTATAAGACTGCTTCCTATATCTAACCTTTCCTGCTAGGAACTCAAGGTGGTGTGTATACTTCCTCCTCCATTTTAGTCTTGCAACAACCCTATGAGGTAGGTTAGGCTAGAAAAGACTGCGCCTGATCAACTGCAGGCAGATAGTGCAGGCCATTTTGAGTTACATCACATAAATAGTCAGACTTGGTTGAAGACAGCTTCCCACGTTGCTATGAACAATTTTTACAGGTAAATGTTGAAGTGTAGGTGGGTTCCCACGAGGCAAGACACAGTGATAACAGCAAGAACCTTTATTGAACTAACATAACTGGATAACAGGCGCAAAGCAACTGCTTATATACATTTCTGGAGGCCTGGGCCACTCCCACTCCCAACATGATTGGATGTCTAAACTTCCAAGCTGCGAATAATGACTCAGAGTTTAAGGGCCAATAGAGTTTAAGTGCCAAATCCTGAAATGTTCTGTGATTGGATATCAAGTATCGAATCAGAACACAGGGGCTCAGAATCCTTAGTCCAGACTCCAGCTCAGGCAAACACAGACCACTGAATACATAACAAATGTCATCATCAATTCTCATCTCCCTCTAAGTCAGTTTAAAGAAAATGATAAGCAATGTTAAATTGACACAACTACACAGGTTGAAAGCTCACCTTTCCAATGGTTGTAGGCTATTTTCACCACTTGCGTGCACATTTATAAGCATGTGTAAGTATGGAAGAGCTACAGGGTAATATCATGGTGGTTTCCCTATGAAAAAATATTGTACCAAGTTACTCATATTCAAATTACTAGCATCACTCAATTTTGTGATGAGTCACTCACCATTGACCACCTGAGGCAAATAACCCAAAATGGGAGCCAAGGCAACATTAGCAGAAGGAACGCATATACTATCACTGGTGACTCACCACACGGTGACTGATGTGAGCAGTGTGTGTGTGTGCGTGCAAACTCACCATTAGGTTATTCACTTGTGTTTATATTCATGAGTCACTATGTTGTGGCTGAGGCCTGATTCACACAGTCAAGTTTTGTGACATGAAGTCAGTACAAAGTGCTTATCGTTTCAAGTTATTTCATTCATGTTGACATCTTATGTCTGTGTGTGAGGCACATACTCCGATGCAATTCTAAACCACAATGCACCTTGCCATATGCTGAAAAATCTTCAGAAAGTTGGATGAACCAACATGTGCATCTGGAGGGCCAGTTCAAAATGCCACTGGAACAAAAGGGGGCATTTAATAAATGTCATATGCGTTTCCAGGCAGATATCTACCTTTGGCAACAATCTTGAGGAGCCAGTTGGTGGAGCAAAGGTATTTCCAACACAGAGGCAGAGAAGAGTGGCAGCATATGGGTCAGGTAGGTGTGGGGACTATCATGGATCAGTATGTGGCCACGGATGTTATCCCGATCTGTGGTGTGTATTCTTCATAATCTCAGTGACTGAGGTCAACTGATCTCTTGACTGAGGCAAGAGCTGGAGACAGAAGTGCAATAGGCAGACTTCTTCTATATGATTGTTCTACCAGAAATCCAAGTCCTTATTTGTCAATGCGTGCCCCAGGGGCAAAGAGAGACGTTGTAAGTATGATAGAAGTGGTTTGAACACACTCTTTCTAGCCCTTTTCAGAGATTGGGGGGAGTTAATTTAACATACAAGGATGGAGGTGGGGATATTGGGATGGCAGGTGTCTCCTTCCTATTTCTGTTAATAATAATAATAATAATAATAATAATAATAATAATAATAATAATAATAATAATAATTTATTTATACCCCGCCCATCTGGCTGGGCCTCCCCAGCCACTCTGGGCAGCTTCCAAAAGAATATTAAAATACTATAATACATCAAACATTAAAAGCTTCCCTAAACAGGGCTGCCTTCAGATGTCTTCTAAAAGCCTGGTAGTTGTTGTTCTCTTTGACATCTGGTGGGAGGGTGTTCCACAGGGAAGGCGCCACTACCGAGAAGGCCCTCTGCCTGGTTCCCTGTAACTTGGCTTCTCGCAATGAGGGAACCGCCAGAAGGCCCTTGGTGCTGGACCTCAGTGTCCGGGTAGAATGATGGGGGTGGAGACGCTCCTTCAGATATACTGGACCAAGGCTGTTTAGGGCTTTAAAGGTCAGCACCAACACTTTGAATTGTGCTCGGAAATGTACTGGGAGCCAATGTAGGTCTTTCAAGACCGGTGTTATGTGGTCTCGGTGGCCGCTCCCAGTCACCAGTCTAGCTGCCGCATTCTGGATTAGTTGTAGTTTCTGGGTCACCTTCAAAGGTAGCCCCACGTAGAGCGCATTGCAGTAATTCAAGTGGGAGATAACCAAAGCATGCACCACTCTGGCGAGTCCGCAGGCAGACAGGGTCTCAGCCTGCGTACCAGAGGGAGCTGGTAAACAGCTGCCCTGGACACAGATTTGACCTCTGCCTCCATGGACAGCTGTGAGTCCAAAATGACTCCCAGGCTGCACACCTGGTCCTTCAGGGGCACAGTTACCCCATTCAGGACCAGGGAATCCTCCACACCTGCCCGCCTCCTGTCCCCCAAAAACAGTACTTCTGTCTTGTCAGGATTCAACCTCAATCTGTTAGCCGCCATCCAACCTCCAACCGCCTCCAGGCACTCACAAGATGCATAGGGAGCCCCCACATATACAGTGGGGGAGGCGGCTGCACTTGGCCCTCCCCCGGCTCTTCACAGCATCGTGACAACACATGTGCAATGTTGGGATGTCAACGTCATGTTCCCCTCGCAAGCTGGCACCTCTGAGCAGATGCAAATGAGGACTGGCCTCTAGAACCTTTAAAAGCTACACAGAATAAATTAGTGGTTGGGACAGGTTTTTGTGCATCGATGAGAAAAACTGCATTACCTGAAATTCTCTCTTGCTTTCTATGATGTCTAGCATCTCAACTAGTGATAACGGCCTCACAGACCTTTGGCCATGCCTGTGCCATGTTAGTAGGCCACGACTTCTTCCACCACCGTAAAAAACAGGACCCAACTCCCCCCCCCCCCCGTTGATTCCGGCTAGTTTACCATTGCTAAAGATACAGCAGCTGGAGCAAGAGAAGCATCCCTTTGCCAGAGTCTTGCTTGCTGAGTGCATAATAAGTTTTTCCTGCTCTGCTCCAAGCAATTTGTTTCTCAGTCACGACTGTAATAAAGACTCGTGCTCTAGTTCTGGACAAACAGGAACACAAGAACATCGGGGAGGGGTGTGGAGTTGATTTCCCTGTTTACTGTGTATTTTCCAAAAGTCAAGGCATGTTTGAACCATTTTGCAGCAGAGTCTGTGCGTCACCAGCTGTTACTTAAGCCCCGTAATAAAAGGGACAGGCAGGTGGCTTCCCCAAAGAAAAGGAGACAAGCGAGAGAAGATTTATAGGGACAAAGGAATAGGGACAAGAAGCAGAGCCAGGAGAAAAGGAAGCTACAAAGGGAAACCAAAGTAAATGAGTCTGACGGGAAGAACTACACTATTGGGGAACAAAATGATTTCATCTTTGTCGTCAACCGAGGCCTTTTTGGGGTGAAGGGGACAGAATGCAAGGCCTTTTAAAAGTCTAAAGCAGGGCTGGCAGTCCTTTGACAGCTGTTTTTCTTTTGGGGGTAGCACCTTCCTTCTGGAAAAAAAATCTTTACTATGAGAAACATCTTGCTCTGGGGTGACTAGGTCATGATGGCACAGTTGCCATTGCAACAGCTCTAGATGCAACCTTCTATCTGATTAAATTACTGAACAAATTGTTCCTAAGCACCCTTATGAAACAGAGCGATACCCCAATGAACTCAGAAAACCATTGCTGAGGAACTATGGCATTGCACTGCACTTGCCTCAGTGCAAAGACACAAAGAGCTGGTTTAGTCACCCCAAGAACTGGTCACAGGAAAGCCCTTACTCATGGCAAGGGTACCCGCAGGGAGAGTAATACTTAAGGCATGCCAGCCTTATTGCATGCTCAATTCCAGCATGCCAGGCTGACAACAGAGGGGTTCAGGGGGTACACATGTGCCAGGCCCCATGACAGCAGCCCCCACCCCAGACTCTTAGCTTTCATTGCATCCTGGAGGCTGTGACTATATTTCTCTATATGTGTGCAGCATTGCTACCAGGAAGGGCTCTCCTATTGCCTACATGTGGAAGAAGTAATATGTAAACCGAGCCTAATCGATAGGCACACCTGGGGACTATGTGGTTTAATGGCCACTCCAGGAAAGCACTCAATAAGACTTAAATTAAAAAGTTATTAACTGCAAAGGCAAAGCAGAAAAACAGTTCTATCTCTGAGGATGAGCCTCCACCCTCTCCTTGAACTTCTTCAACTGCACTTCTCAGGCATAAAAGGAAGGTGCCCATAAATCACATATCCAACTATTATGCTAACACAGAATACCCAAAACATTTTGGTTCCTATGGCTTCCTTTGTTGCTGTTTAGTCGTTTAGTTGTGTCTGACTCTTTGTGACCCCATGGACCGGAGCATGCCAGGCACTCCTGTCTTCCACTGCCTTCCTTAGTACCTGCAAAACTTTCTCTTCTTCTTCTTCTTCTTATCCTCCCCCCCCCCCCAGTTTTGATGGGCTATAGTGCAAGAGTCCCCCTCCAGGTGGCAATAATGCAATAACATTGGGGAAGCATCCCAGATCAACTGTTAAAGCAGAATGATGTGTGGATGGTCCAGAATAAATCTACCACTAATGCAATACTATTGTATCAAAGGAAAGTATTTGGCACATGCTCTCAGCCTGTAATCAAACCTAATCACATGTTCCTTTCCCCTGTTGTTTCTCTTAGGTCAAATTATATGTTCCTAGCTCTTCAGAGCAGGGACCCCGGCCTGCATAGTGACGGCTGATGATGGTGATGATGATTCTGCAATTAGATTGTTCAGCTTCAACTAACTTGGTTTTTACCAAGCTGGAACATCTTGATGATATGATAATACTCTAAGTAGTGCGGTGTATATAAGTGCAGCAAATTACCTCTCAGTTTGTCTCTGATTACTTCCAGGGCTCCAATAGGCTTCCCTGCTCCACAGGTGCTAAGGTTTCTGGGGGAGGAAGGATTGTTAGAGATTATGTAATATGCTGATATGATGGGAAATAATCCCACTTCATGGCTAAAAGATGAAAATAACTCCAAATAAGGCAAAGGATGGGGCATTTTAATGTTTTCAGTTAGTAGGAAGCACAAGACAGCAGATATAACTTGTGCATTCTTGCTCAAGGAATTGATTTTTCGGTTGTCCTAACTGTATACTTTGAATTCTGCAGAAAAAGAAACGTGGCCAATGCTTTGTGTGTGCGTGTGCATGTTTGGTTTGTCTGATGCTACATAAGTGCTCACTGCAGTCAACTACGTATTTCATCTCACCTTGAAAGCTGGTGAAGCATAGCAGATAAGAATGGAAAGTTCCTGGTTCAAATGTTACCGCAGCCTTGAACTTCCCTTGGTCTGAAAACATGGCATAGCTGTCATCCCAGAAGTGTTCCCCCTACCCCGGTGCTACACACAAGAACACTTTTGTCTCACTTATTCAGCTGGTTCAGTTTCCACTAAACAAAACAATACATTTCACTTTTTTATTCTCGCCTCCTGATGTCCTTTTAAAATGTTCCACGTGGTTTTCTTTGCCCATCGTTACCCCATTAATGGAACTTCTGAAGAAAAGAAAAAATTGTTTATTCCATTTCAGGCATACTGCTAGCAGTTATTTTAATCCAGTTTAGTGTCCAAGGTCATTTTCCAGAAGAGGCCTGGACTGCTCTCCCGTTCTTTTTAGAACTGAGAGCCCAGAGAGTCAATGCCTCTCAGAAACAACAGGCTTCAGCTGTGTTGTGCTCCATGTACCCTCAGGGACACGGGAAGCAGAAAAAGGAGATGCAAGAGTAGGAAACGCTGAGCCCAGGGATCAAAATCCAGGAACTGGGGTTTGCTTGGAGCCACGTATTTTTCTTGTCATATATTTGTTTCCAGTCATTCCTGTCATCATTAGCTTCACAAATAATCAAAGTGCATGTTTTGCTGTTGTGTTTTTGTGTGTGAATAGAACTATCATTGTGACTTTCCTTGAGGCAATAACTGGACAGAGCTTGTAACCTGACAAGTTCCAATCCAGCCATCCGTTTTTATTATTCATTTATTCATTGTATTTATACCCCAGCTTTCCTCCAAGGTGGTGTGCATAGTTCTCCTCCTCTCCATTTTCTCCTCTGTGAGGTAGGTTATCCTGAGAATGAGTGACTGGCCCAAGATCATCCATTTAGTTTCCTGGCCGAGCAGGGATTTTGAACCCTGGTTTGCCAGCTCCTAGTCCAAAATTGTAGCTACTACACCATATTGGCTCTCTCAACAAATATAAATACAGTGGTACCTCAGGTTACATATGCTTCAGGTTACATACGCTTCAGCTTACAGACTGTGCTAACCCAGAAATAGTACCTCAGGTTAAGAAATTTGCTACAGGATAAGAACAGAAATAGTGCCCCGGGGGCACCGTGTCAATGGGAGGCCCCATTAGCTAAAGTGGTGCTTCAGGTTAAGAACAGTTTCAGGTTAAGAACGGACCTCCAGAACGAATTAAGTATGTAACCAGAGGTACCACTGTATTTGTTTGTACATACGGAACATAGGAAACTGCCTTATACTGAATTAGATCAGTTGGTCTATCTAGCTCCATACTGTCCCACACGGACTGACAGAAAGTATTTCCCAGCCCTCCCTGGAGATTGAACCTGGGATCTTCCACATGCAAAGCACTACCAGTCTACCACTGAGATACCACCTCTGTGTGCATTCATGGTTATTGTGGAAGCATCATAAAACAAGGGGAATGATGTGTGGGTGGTCCAGTATGAATCTACCATTAATGCACTGTCATTGTGTCGGCTGCATGTTGCAGAATAAACCAGGTTGAACATACCAGGGTTGCTATATTTTAAAAATGAAAAATCCAGACCAGGGGTGGTGGTGGAGGAGGTGTCATTGTCTGGTGGGGCGATTGGCAGTGGGGCTGGTGATCCAGCAATCGGGGATGAGTGAGCGGTGGCGGGTGAGTGGGGGATTGGCAGCTGTGGGCTGAAGTTTCGGTGTGTGGTGGGCGGGAGGCAGCGAAGGGGGTGAGCGGGCAATTGGTGGGGCGGCAATTTCATCAAAATCTACAAAAAATATGTTTTTCTTCAATTCTGAAGGAAAAACTTACTTCCCGCAGGGGGTTGCCATGTGTCCGGGTTTTCCCGGACATTTGTCTGCGCTGTGAAAATCCCCCCTGGATGCCATTTTAGGCTCCCGATTCCCGGATGTGTCTGGGGAAACCCAGGTGATTGGCATCCCTATTTGTCACTGACCAGCAATGACTTTCCAGGATTTCAGACCAGGTTCTGTCCCAGCCCTACCTGGAGACGCCAAGGGTTGAGCCAGGGACCTTCTGCCTGCCCAGACAGTAGAAGCTCTCCCACTGAGCTACAGCCCTTCCCCAAGGTTCCTCAAAACACCCCAAAACACCTGTATGGAGGCATCCAAGGATGTGCTAATATCTTGGGATGTGTCTCCATTGGAGCTGTTAGAAGGTTGCTCCTTGATACAGGACCTCTCAAAGAGGTTGTGAAGGGTTTCTGTGTGTCTGTGAAACAGAGCAAAGAAGACTGTGGAGTTTGAGCATGACTAAGTTCACATTACTGCTTCTTCCACATCCATTGCGCTCCACTGCCAATTTTTAAAGCCATATTTGCATAGCTATTAGCCACAATCCATATGATCCTGTAGTTTCCTAACAAATACTGCTATTTGTTGAGTCTTTTTCACAAACAAGCCACATTTGCTTCAGTCTTAAGAATAGCATATACATTCAGGGCAGTCATCAAATGTGCACAGATGGCAACTTTATGAACAGGGGTTGTGGAGGGAATAAAAAAAACCACCCCTGCCCTCACCTTGGCTTTTTCTATCACACCCACCTTAGAGGAAATGAGTTCCAGCTGGAAAAAAAGCCCTGGTTATTACTTATATATATTTGAGTGAGAGTGACAGAAGTACATTAGCACATCCTTGCTATTTCAGTGTGTTCTTAAGTCAGCCT
Organism: Podarcis vaucheri; assembly: GCF_965113315.1. NCBI lineage: Eukaryota > Metazoa > Chordata > Lepidosauria > Squamata > Lacertidae > Podarcis > Podarcis vaucheri. The sequence continues at coordinate 55,011,457 of NC_138759.1, read as the reverse complement.
ATCAATGAGTGCAAGCAAACGTTTTTGGATAGTTTGTTCGCAACTTCCTGTGGTTAGGAATTATTATTCCGTTCCCAATTAACGTATAAATGTTACAGGCTTCCATTTTCTGAACAACCAGTTCTTTCATTCATGCTAACCAGCTGGAAGTTAGTTCTTTATCTGAAGTCCACACTATGCTCCAAAAAGATAAAAATGTCTCTTCCCATAATTCATCATTGGTCTTTATCAGCATGCATCATTGCCAAGGAATGAAAACGATCCAGCCATTTTGTGTTTTTTTCTGTGCTGTAAAATGGTTGCTTTCTGAGGCTGTTCTTCCCTAGAACCTCAAAGGCTTACAGAAGCTTCAAAAGTTCAGCCCAGAAAAACAGAACCTTAAGGGGGAAATGAAACCTAAAGTATTAAGGGAGAATGAGCTAAGGAGTTAAAGGAGTGTTTCTCAAACAGTGTGAGAGGTAAGTTATAGTTGCCAGGATCCATGTTTTTGAAATGTATGGTGTGTAAGGGAATGGCACAGAAGAGGCTATTTTCTTTGTACCCAGCTGTCTCTTCTGTTAAAATACCCTGAAATAAAGCATTCGTGGCTAGAGATGCAATACAGTGGAACCTTGGTTTTTGAGCGTCTTGGAAGCTGAACATTTTGGTTTTCAAAGGCCGAAAACCCAGAATTGCTTCCATTTTCGAACGCTCCTCGGAAGTCAAATGACTTCCTTTGTGTGTTTTTCAATTTTCTCCATTGAACTTGCTGGCAGTTCTTTGTGCCTTGGTTTTCAAACGTTTTGGAAGTTGAACAGTTTTCCGGAGTGGATTATGTTTGAAAACAGAGGTTCCACTGTATCTGGTTAGAAGAACTATTGATTGACTTACTGCACTAATGCCTTCCTTGTTTTATCGTAACACACTTTGAAGATTCGGGACGTTTTGGAACTGTTTTGGGTTTTCCCCTAATTGTTTGGCTCTACTGTAATGGGGGAAAAACCCAGACTCCTTGTAAGTTCATATCTGTTGCGAGTCTTGTGAGCAGATATGGGAAATTCCAAAGCAATTTCCCCAGAAAACTCTTGACTCTTTTTTTCCATTCCTAGTTGGAAGCTCTGGAATCAAAGAGAACAACTGCAACAGTAGCACTTATAATTCCCAGTGGTTTTGCATACTAGATTTACCTCAAGTGATGATCTGTCCATGACCACGGTATGCCCCCCCCCCCATATTTTGGTATTTAGTACAGATGCTATTTTAGGCCTCGCACAAGCCATACAAATAAATACACCCTTGGGGAGTAGCCTGGGGGAAAGGAAGGCATAGACTTGCAATATGTTTGTACATGTGAGTGGGTCTAATCCAGTAGTTTTTAACCTTTTCAGACCTTCTGAGTCTTACTGTTATCCCCTACCATGTTGCAGCCTGGGACTTGTAGTACATGGGTGAGGGTTAATGCATTTTGCCATATACTAAGGCTGGCAAACCTGACAGATAAAGGCGAGCCAGCTGGGACTTGGTGAATAGGAACATAAGAGCCCTGTTGGATCAGACTAAAGGCCTATTTAGTCCAGTATTCTGTTCCTAGTGACACATCTGATCAAGACCTGCATTTTAAAATGAGCTTAAAAATATATTTGCAAATGTTTGTATGTTTTATGCCAGGCATAAAGCAGCTGGCTGGGTGCTTTGGCAGATGTTTATCTTCCTAAACAGGGCCCCTCTGATCTATAGCAGTACTTCAAGGTTGTAAAAGGAAATTACAGGCTGGGAGCAAAAGGTCACACTGACCATACAAATTACAGAATACAATCAAGCTGCAAAAACACTAATTAAGAGTTGGTAAATAGTAAAATTTATTGTTTAATAGATAATATACCATGTGCCTCCCATTAGACTTGAGCCACATCTTCCTAAGGTTAAAGGGCAAGAGCTAATAGGAACAGCAGCTGGCTAGGAAAAGGAGTTGTAAACTAAAGAGGCTGCTTTCAAAACTGTTTTTATTAAAGTTCCTTTTTACTTTGAAAAGGCCTTAAAAATCTATCTATGTTATGTATGAAATATATTGGCTTAAATGTAATTATGCAAAGGATTTAGAAAGTAAGAAATGTTAGATTCTTATTTCATTGATGGTGTGTGAGAAGGTGAACCCAAGATCTCTGTTTAAGATAAAAATTAAAACCATCAGCCATCTGTTCTGGAGTGAATAGGGCAATAGGGCAAAGATGATCTGATAATTAAGGTGCCTGGTCGAGGCAAATGTAAGATATATGGCTACTTGTCTGCCATTTATGGATAGAAGGAAATATAGCTCTTTGTCTCCCATAAAAGGTAATAGGAAATGGGTGTATCTTTTATGATTGGTTCTAGCAAACAGCCAATAGGAATTTCAACCAGGCTGATTGGACAGAGGCAGCCAAAGGAGGAGCAAGGGGGCTAGGCTGAGGGAATATAAGTGCTGGCCATCAGGGCTGGAGTGGACAGAGCTTTGGTATCCATATACTACTGTGTCTGACAAATAAATTATTATTTTAATTTCTCTACTGCTGCGTTGAATATTTCATTCCAGCTAAGTGTTAACCACAAGCAGGGTGCTACACTAGAAGAGGCAGAGCAGATGCCTATAGGAAGCCCACAAGCATATCCCACTCTAACCTGTGTAACAGATATTCAGAGGCATACTGGCTCTGATCCCGGAGGTAATATATGTCCATCGTGACTAGTAGACATTGAGAGTCTTATTCTTCATCTATCTATCTATCTATCTATCTATCTATCTATCTATCTATCTATCTAAATGTATATAATGCTTGATTGTAGGGGGGAAACCACAAGGTGGTTCAGTTTGCTTGATCCTCCTTGAAACCTGTCCTAATTTGTAGCCATCACTACATCTTGGGAGTATCAAATTCCGTAGCTTAACTTTGTGTGAATAAGTACTTCCTTTTGTCTGCCCTGAATCTTCTACGATTCAGCTTCATTGGACAACCCCAGTTTTTTGCTATCATCTTTCTTTGCATATTTTTATATACCTCTTTCATGTCCCGATGTGTGTATTTGGACTCACATGTGCACCGCCAGCACTCATGTATTCGGAAAGGCCTACAGAAGCAGGATGTGACACTTTTGCCAGAAGACTACACTAGAAGGGGGGAGGGGGGAAAGTATACCTGCCCTTAAACTCCAGTGGTGTCCAAACTTTTTTCAAAGATTTGATGAAGTTGTTGAGCTTTTTTTAGGGTTGAAGAGCAAAACAGACATGCAGAATCCTAGGGAGTGCTGAAGAAGTTCTGTCCTGTTGGAGCTGTGAGAGCTAACTAACTTTGGCATCTAATGGCTTTTTATACATTTTGCCAAGGCATACCAATAGAGGGGAGGAGGCTGTGAAATGAGTGATTCCTACAATTTCTATAGTTGCTTCTGGAATTTCCTGTTTAATTCTCACCTTGCCAATCTTTCGTCATCCTGTTTGTTTAACAAAAGGTGAAAGACTTGTGATAGTGAGCAATTACCTGAACCTGCCATCTCTGTCTGTGTTTGTCTTTACATGGCCTTACCATTGTGTGGGTGGATCCCATTGAGAGGCTGAGTATCCTGCACTTGACAACTACACTTGCATGTGTTAATCTTTTAGGGCACATGTGGGTGAATTCAGGATAAATCCCAGTAGGGGGCTGGGATCTGGATGGTTCCATAGTCACCAAAGCTAATCACGGAGGGTCTCATGTCATGTTAGAGTTATGTCCATCTTATACTCATGCCATGATCTACAGAGATAAACCATATCATAAATTCAGATCCACACACCCCTCTTTACACACTGACCACATTTAGCCTGAGTAAAAAAAAATTGTTACCATTTTCACATAGAAATGGCTCCATCTGTGGATCATTTTAGTTGCCCTGTTCTGACCCCGTCAGAACAGATGGGGTGTTTGGTTTTTGTGTGTATCCTTCACACTTGGCACAGTTTTGCAAAAGCAGCTTTCAGAGAGAAACAACTCTAGAGTGTTTGCTTCCAGCGACGAAATGTTCAGTTAAAAGTTTCATCAACAGTTAACATGTAAACACTTCAGTTAATCATTATTTGTACACACAAGTTTACATAATACAGGTCTCCTGGAAGGGCAATTAACTGTAAAAAACAAAACAAAACACCACATTCTGCTTCTAGTTGTTTTTTTTAAAGCGGATGGAAACACCTACAAGACATCTTGTAGAAAGCAGTGGCTCTCTGCCAGGATATAAATATGGATCCTTTGCAGCTGTATCTTTACATCTTCTTACTTCTTTATTACTACATTTAGACCCCACCTTTCCTGCAAGTAGCATACATGGTTCTCCTTCTCCCCAATTTGTCCTCACAGCAACTCTGTGAGGTAGGTGAGGCTGAGAGACTGCAACCAGACTCAGGTCCCTCAGGGAACCGAGTGGAGATTTGGACTCTGGTCTCCCAGGTCCTAGTCTGGCGTTTGCAGCCTCCCCACTTCAGAAGCTCAGCCCCCAACTCATAGAGAGGGATGCACATCTAGTCCCACATCTTGCCCTCACAGCGGCCAGAGATGCCTATGGGAACCCAGAGGAGCACAAGAGCTCTCTCCCATCCTATTGCAGGACATAGGAACCCTCTTTCATCCACTTGTTTCTACCTTGCCTGTTCGTCTATCCCAACTCCATTTTTGAGCTTACAGCTGACCAGCTTAATACCTCCATCAGATTCTGGGGCAGATTGTGAAGAATGTGATACCTCTATGCACTTAAGTGCATACATACAGCCCCATGTGCTTGCTGCCTCTCTCTCATTCCCTCCCTCTCTCTTTATTTTCTTTAATGGCAAATGGAAACCACAGAGTCTCAGAGGAAATAAATTGGCCAATTGAGTTGGTTTGTAACTACCTGACACACAGGGGGCCTTTGCTGAGTTGGTGAAAGGAACAAAAGCAGCTCCTGTGCCTCAAAGGGTTCCTCTTTTGGGGCAGCAGGGAGTGTAGTACAGTATTATTTTTTCTTAGGATTTAATCCACTTTCTATTAGCACATCCTGCTGCTCATGTCACTTAGAGCTCACCTGGCAAGCTGGGTATTGATGCATTTTTATGGAACAGAGATGCCTTGGCAGTCAGGTGCTCGGGAAGAGGAAAGTGGACATGCTCTCTTCGTGCCTGCAATACTTGAAATGCTTTGGGGTACAGAGAAAGGCACAACAGGGCATTCTAACCATTACTATTCCCATAATGGTTATTTCCAAAGCATTTCCCAAACAAGATGTCCGGCAATCATTAAAATGCAATGCAATTGTTTTGTCAGATTTACAATCTAGCGGACAAGGACAGGAAAGAAGAAACGATGTAACAGGAAAGGAATGAAGGAGAATTTACTAAAAAGTCAGGGGAAACAAGTGTACCTTCAAATGCTGCTTTATTAAAAATGTGCTTTGAAATGTGTGTTCACAATGACACTGTTCCCCCCGCAGGATAAGCATCAGCTCCTACTTTTCCCCAGTATGAACATGAGCAAAACATCAGGGCTTTATGCATTAATAGTGCCATATAGGCAATTCATATTGAAAACTTGAATCACACTACAACTTTAACACTTATTTATAAAGTCATGCTGATCTCAGCTTCTTGCCTCTGCTGTAGACACAGATATTTGAACTGGGGAGGCAAAGGCTGAAGCCCTGTTACTTCAACAAGTTTAATTCAGTCTATTTAGTTTGCTCCCCCCCCCCTTTTCTGTATAGTTTTCTTCTTCTTCAAGGCATCATAGCTCTAAGTATTTGGTTTGGTTCTCTTAAAAAAGGGAAAGACAATACTTAAGCTCTAAGCAATTTACACAGAAATGTACTTCAAGGCTTTACCAAAAGTACTTTATTCCATGTTTCTGAAACATGTTATTATTATTATTATTATTTAAATGCTTTTAATACTTAACTTCGAGCTACCAGCTGACTAGGGAGAAAAATCCCCATACACCTGGGCCTGATTTGATCCTGAAATATCCCACTTTTCCTTAGGATGTCCCTATTTTCCTTGGAGAAATGTTGGAGGATTTGGAGTTATTCAACCCCTGAGAATCTGCATGTTTAGGGTGGTATCCAACCAATGTGCCCCATCAGTGCAAGGATTTCCACTGTTGCAACAGGAGTTTCGCCCTCTTCTCCCCCTGCACATATTGCTAGAACAGTTTTAGGCAGCGGTGTAGCTAGCCGGTCAGGTGCCTGGTGCGGCACGGGCGTCCTGCAGGTGGGGGCAGGGCGAGCCAGCCATGGGGCTGGGGCGCACTGCATGGAGCCTCTTCACTGCCTCCCCCTCAGCTTGTAGGGCAGCTGAGGGAGAGGTGGTGGGTAGATGCAAGCCCCATGCTGCCAGGACAGACGCGTGGCTCGGGCACGCTGCAGGCCCCGCTGTGCCAGCCCCTGCAGTGTAGTGCCCAGTGCCAGCCGCGTTTCGTTACGTTTGTTGACTGAACTAAAAAGTTTTATGAACCCCAATTTTTTTAAAAAAACCAACAACTCATTTTTTTGTCATTTTGTCACACACACCCCAGTGATGACACCTGGGAGGGGCCGCACCCCCTTCCTCCATCACTGGTTTTAGGGGGCACAGGGAGCAAGAAGGGGAAAGTCCCATTGCACAAGTGGAAATACTTGTGGTGACAGGATGGTTACTCAGTGCTCCTTTGGATGCAACTCTTTGCCTCAAATCTCAGGCTGTGCAAGAGCAAGGGACTTTTTTAAAGAGAGAAAACTGGGAATCAGAGGCTTATGGCTCATCCAGGGGTGATAACTATCTCTTTGCACTTATAAACAACAATGGGAGATCCATTTACAGATCCCACATGTAACATGTCATTTGACCCTTAATACTCTTACCTCCCAGGTGCTTCCAGTTCCTGATTTCATTATTGAAGTTCACAATTAAGCACTAAAATTTAAGACAACAATTCATTGTGGTTGAGCACTTTCCTTCATTGTCAAGAACTGGTTTGCTGAAGTTACTTCTGATCAAGCTCATTAAAGTACGGGAACAATTTTTCATTGCTTCTTGGCCTAAGGTAGAACTGCAGAGAGGCGTAACAAAACATACCCATGTGTTGCCACCCCCATTGCTGTTTCTGCTTGTCAGTTAAGAATGGGTTTGAAAGAACCAAAACTTAAAAGAGTTCAGGATCTGCTTTTCCAATGAAATAATTTGCTTGCATAAAGATCCGGTTGTAATAACGCTGCCCACAATATGTGAATTTGTTTGCTTGTTCCTTCTCGACGCCCACATCGTTTGCAGGCAGAAACTGTGATATCTGCAGGCTTTTCGTTTTCTTCTGTGCAGGGAAAGGGTGGAATACATAATTGCTTGATTTCAGCTGTGATGGGAGACATGACGAGGGAACACTCTGGATACTTCCCTTTAGCCCTTCATCATCCAAAGCATTGCTATCATAGAAGGCACATCAGTGAGCAGAGCCTCAGCTGGGAAATGACTCAGCTTCTCTCCCAGAGACAAAAGCAAACAGGCTGGGAGGAGGAGAAAATTGAAGGTGGGAGGGAAATAAAAGGAAACAACATACACTGTGTTCTTTCATAACATGTTATGTACATTGTACGCTACACTTCACAGCATCTGAGTCATCCTTTCCATCATTGTCATGATGCCCCAGTTGGATGTAATGTAAAAAGGTCAAGAGATCCATGCATAGAAAGACAAACTCCTGATAGGACAGTTGTGGTCAGGCCATCCTGCTCCTATAGTTAGCAAGGCTTCTGAAAAGTGATTTTTAAAATCTACCAGGTACTGAGAGAGAGGAAAGAATCATAGAGTTGGAAGAGACCGCAAGGGCCATCGAGTCCAAAGGAAAGGAAAGACAGCAAGCTCATTTGGAACCTAAGTATATACACCATACCTGTAAAGCATGTTTGAATCACAATTCCTTCATCAAAGAATTATGAGCACTCTGTAGTTTGTCAAGGGTTGCTGGGAACTGTAACTCTGTGAGGGGTGAACTACAGTGCCCAGAATTCTTTGAGGGGGCAGAAATGTGTTTTGTATGCACTTTAAAGACGTAGTGTGTCTGCAGCCTGAAAGAAGCAACCATACCCCGATACTCTACAGACACACTCTGTAGCAAACATTAGGGAATGGGAGTGCCCAAAATTCAAGATGGTGTTTTGGAACGGGAGAACAACATGTTAATAGCATGGCTCGCACTAGCAGGTGCCAAAGGCAACCGTTGCAAAGATCGGACCAATTTGGGGCCCATTGAGCCAAGAACTTGCACTGCAATGTTTACCTCTGTTCCTCCATTCAGAGAGAGCTTAACAGCAACACATACATTGCCTTTGACCAAATTGGCTCCAGGACCCCAGAATAGTGGGGGGCGGGGGAGCTAAGAAGGAGCATAAAGGAGCTGACTTCCTATCCCACAAATGTCCTGCAACTTGTTTATTTATAGGTTTCTATGGATTTTTGAAGAGAAATAATTAAAAGGAGACTACATACAGGCAAGTAAAACATAAGAAAACAAAGTTGGTCCAGACCAACTGAACGTTCATTTATTTATGCAAATAGATCTGTATATGGAGTCTATGTATTGGAAAATTTCCCATTTTTCTTGTAGAAGGTCACCTTCTCCTAGGCTGCTAGTTGAGTCATTACTTCTGCCCACTGTATGATTTGGGGCTGGGGGTGGTAGACCTAGTACTGAAGTGTTAGATGTAAGGGCACACCATGAGTGCCCTTAGCAGCCAGTTATATTGCCCCTGTGACAAGTTCCAAAGGACCAGGACATCATTTGATAGTACTTTGGCATCTGTAAATCTCAAGGAGGTGTCTAGGACCACGTTTAGGCGGTTGCCTAACCTATGATTGAAAGACTGCACCTTTGGAACAGGACCAAATCATATGGCATGCAAGGCATTACCATGCCAACACCTGACATTACTAATTAATTTGTCCTGGGAGAGAAGTTGTGGCTGGAGAAACCCATCCAGATGGGCAGGGTAGAAATTATTATTATTATTATTATTATTATTATTATTATTATTATTATTTATTTAAATATAACCTAAAGGTATTATTTTGTTGTACAGTGGTGCCCCGCAAGACGAGTGCCTCACAAGACGGAAAACTCGCTAGACGAAAGAGTTTTCCGTTTTGGAGATGCTTCGCAAAACGAATTTCCTATGGGCTTGCTTCGCAAGATGACAATGTCTTGCGAGTTTTTTCCCTCCCCCCCTTTTTCTAAGCTGCTAAGCCGCTTATCAGCTGATCCGATCAGCAGATAAGCCGCTAAAAGCCGCTAATAGCGCTAATCCGCTAATCCTTCAATGGGCTTGCTTCGCAAGACGAAAAAACCGCTAGACGAAGATAATCACAGAACGAATTCTTTTCGTCTTGCGAGGCACCACTGTATCAGGCATAATCTAATATCTGTGGAAATCAGCCTATTTTCTATTGCCTACTATTTATTATTCCTTTATTTATTAAATAGGCTGTGTAGTTCTAAGGGAACTTTCCCTCTGTATGGTTTGTTTAACAGCTCCCTGCTATGTATAAGACCCGACTTAAGCAAAACCAAACCTGTGTACATTTCTTCTCAAATTAGACACCTTTTGTTCAGGTTTGCTCAGTAAAGTGACTTTGCTAACATTAACCACCTCATACAATAAATTATTGAGGAAAATTCTAACACCCTGAACATTTTCCCCAAATTCTCTTCCCTCCCTCTGCCCCCAATTCTTTGGGTTCCATTTATTTTCACACCTCCACACAGCCTAGGGCAGAAAAAACCATCAGCTAAAATTACCTGAAAAGGATTATAACAAAGTATTTATTTTGTCCACTTCTGGCATTTTCTTCAGCTTCTCACTGTATTGCTTTCGTTAAACTTGAGCCTATGCTTCACCGTCATGTTGCAATAAAGTGTGTGTGTGTGTGTGTGTGAACAAATAAGAGAGAAGTCATTCCCCCCCCCTTACCATTATGCATTCCTCCACACACCCATCCATTTACAATGGGGAACTCTACATCAGAAACTGAATGCCTCCTAATTTACACCAGCACAGCTGAGAGCAGAATCGAATTGTCTGCACATGCCCAGAGCAGCTACGTGGCTCTGTCATAGGGGTTGTGTGCCCTGTGTGATGCTAGATTGCCCACTGGGAAAAGGATGCCTCTCACAACTTAATTTCTTGTCCAATCTTACGACATTTTGTTTCTCAGTTTGAAGTATCATCAGCCTTGCTATGTTGTTCTGCACTGTGTGTACAAGCAGTGGTTATCGGGAATATGTTGAAGGCAGTTAATTAAAATGTGTTCTCTCTTTATCACTCTGGTGCTGTTACAGAACGTGCAAGTGATGTTTCCATAACAATCCCTTTCTTGCACATCCATTCCCATCAAGGGGCCGGCTGCTCTCCTGCCTCAGGAGTGACCTGTCTTTTTTTCAAATGTTTTCAAGTTGGCCTGCAGCACAGAGCTTTGCTTAAAATATCCAGTGTGACTCAGCTAGAAGGAAATGTAATATGGGACAATAACTAGAAATGAACTGCCTGGTGTGTATGCTGCCATGTCTGTAGAAAAGAAGAAGTACAGGGTCGTCTCTGTGTGTGATCAGCTTAAAAGCTATATATTTTTCTTTAGCTCAAGTGGTTAGAGAAAGATGATGTTAATTCTGTTTGTTGCACAGACCAAGAGCTCAACACCGAAAAAGTAATTCTCATTAAATACACTGGCATTATTCCAGTGGTTATGTGCATAGGTCTGCAGCCTTATTCTGAGATGAAAATCATGCTCACCTTTGAAACCCATAATATGCCTAGACCCAGTTCTAGTTTATACAGACTGCTGCTAGTCTGAGGTGGGATTCAATCACATACCAGGACCTGCAATTATAGTTAGTCTTGCAAAACAAATCCACTTCTCTTTTTGAAATAAGGGAAGTAAAGGAAGCATGTACTGGGAAGTGTAAGAGAATACCTGCTCTGATGCAACATTGCATAGGTGTCACATTCAGAAGAAGAATGGAGGGGCAGCAATGTGCAGGGCGTGGCATCGTGCGTTTGATGTCGGGACGTCGGAGAAGAAAAAGAGGAGAAGAGTTTGGATTTGATATCCTGCTTTATCACTACCCTAAGGAGTCTCAAAGCGGCTAACATTCTCCTTTCCCTTCCTCCCTCACAACAAACACTCTGTGAGGTGAAAATAAAAAAAAATCCTTCCTGTAGCACCTTAAAGACCAACTAAGTTAGTTCTTGGTATAAGCTTTCGTGTGCATGCACACTTCTTCAGATACACTTCTTTCGTGCATGCACACGAAAGCTTATACCAAGAACTAACTTAGTTGGTCTTTAAGGTGCTACAGGAAGGGATTTTTTTTATTTTGACTATGGCAGACCAACACGGCTACCTATCTGTATCTGTGAGGTGAGTGGGGCTGAGAGACTTCAGAGAAGTGTGACTAGCCCAAGGTCACCCAGCAGCTGCATGTGGAGGAGTGGAGACGCGAACCCGGTTCACCAGATTACGAATCTATCGCTTTTAACCACTACACCACACTGGCGGAGGAGCCAGGGGTGGAGCCGAGCACGGTGGCTTGGCCTTGAAGCCATGCTGCTGCTGCTGCCGCCGCCACTGGCCTAGGGTTGCTTCCTGCCACCTTTGGACTTGGGGGCCCCCTGGCCCCCTCCTCCAAATATTGGGGGGCCCAAAGGGACTCAGCCCCTAGGAGATGGTGCCCCTACTACGTTGTCTAACCTCCCTACAGAGAAATACGAGTGAATGCTCAATAAATAGCTGGCATTGTGTATTCTCCCTAGAAACAAATCAGGATGAATGGTCAGTAAGCAGGTTGCCTGGAAGCACCCATAGTCAGTAGAATGAAGTAGTAAGTCTCCTGGGGAAAGTCCTCATGAAATTGGTGGTATGGAGAATTTGAACCTCTGGGGGGAAAATAGTGAGTTTGGTGAAAGCTAGGCTAGGAAATGTCAGTTCTCAGTTTAGAACTTGTCACGTTTCCTGCTCTAAGTTCCAGGTATAGGAACTTGTTTGGCTATTTTGCTGTATTTGTTCATCAAGCAGTTGTGAATCAGAGTGTAAATCTGAATGCCCTGCCTCCCATATTGATCCCACGATGTACTGTACTTTTGTACTTTTCTGTTCAATGTTGCAAAAAATAGGAACATTCTGTGAAAATAATTTTCATAGTAGAATGGGTGACTTGTACTTTGTGGGTAATGCTCATAAATTAATTTCTCCTTGAAGTCTTAAGAAACATCTGCGCTCTTGCATGCTTAAGTGAACATCATAAGCTGATTTATACAAAAGCAGACTATTTATCTCCCCAGCCCAGTATTGCCCATTTTGACTGGTGGCTCGTCCACATATTTATTGCAAGTGAACTTTTTTGGGGGAGGGGGGTGGGGACAATTACGTATTATCAGACTCCATGTCTAATGGTGGTGAAAGGCTATATGTTAGGCAGTGTAATCTGTACATCATGAGTGATATTGGATGTCTCAAGAAAAGAGAATCTGTGTATATTGAAGAAAAGGAATACAAAAAAATCTATTGCAAACCATGCCCCCTTGAAAGGCAGTTCCTGAGATCTGCTAAGAGGCTCCAGGAGATGGCAGAATAGATCTTCTGGAGTATCTTTTAAGATGGTGGCACATAGCGTTCCAACAGTGCAGCAGGAGTGTGCAAAATCCTATGGTATCTTCAGTATAGGATTATGCCTTAAAACTACTTCACATACACACGCATAGAGACAACCTGCACACAAACATGAATCAATAAGCTACTAAAACATTGAGGAGATGCAAGTGCTGCCAACAAGAGAGCAGTTGAGTAAAAACTCTTCACACTGGCAGGTGAAAAGCTTGCTGGGAAGGAAATGCCTTAAATAACAAAAAGTCTGGGGAGAGGGCAAATTGACCTCCCCTGGCAAGGAGTTCCACAGATCCAGACCAATGAAGAGAACTGGCAAGATTCCAACCTGTGTGCCATGTGTGTTGTCAGGGATGTGGCTCAACCGAGTGCAAGGGGAGAGTCAGACTCAGAAATTGAGCCAAGTGAGAGAGAGGCCAGCTCTGCAGACGAAAGCTGGCTGACAGAGCCAGGAAGGGGGAGCTCCATCCCCCTTCATGAAGAAGTCACAGACACAGATAGCTCTCAAGCAGGGGGAGAGTTAGGAGTCAGTCAGAGTGTTGCTAGGCAACCATCAGAGAGGCAGAGGATGGAGAGTGTGTCTAGTGGAAGTGGGGAGGGGGAAGTCCAACCTCTCAGTCCCCGTTCTCGGAGACTGGACAAGGTCAGAGTGCAATGGAAGGGCAAGAGGGGAAGGGCAGGAATCTGGCGTCCTTCCTGCTGTGAGAGGGGCAGAGATTCAGACTGACCAACTCCTTTAATGAGAGCAGGCTAGAAGCTGCAATCTGGAAGTGATTTTGTAAATAAAAGTACCATAAAACTGTTGGAGAGTCATTAATTCTTATTGAGGCTTGCTTGCCTGTCTGAGATCATTACATGTGTGATGTATAATGTTATACACTGGCACCAACTATAGGGGACCCTGGGGGCCTGAGCACCCACAAAAAATTGTTGTGGGTGCTTGGCACCCACACCACAGGGCATCCGATGTGACTTCTGGTGGCATCAGAAGTCGTGTCAGAGGGCTTGTGAGGCCTCGGAAACCACCTCTGAGGCCTTGCGAGGCCTCCGATGCAACTTCCAGTACCTTGTGAAGCACTCAAGGTTGCATGGAGGTGGCGTCTGAGGCCTCACAAGCCCTCTGACATGACTTCCAATGCCACCAGAAGTCACATCGGATGCCCTGTGAGGTGTCTGAGGTCTCATGGGGGCTCAGATGTGACTTCCGGGGTTCCTAGGTGCCACTGTGGCGCGCACGATGTGACGTCATGTTATCACGGTGCAACGTGATGTCATGCCATCACATTCCATCATGCACCGCTGGGCACCCACAATCTGGCCCACGTTGGCACCCCTGATGCTATAGGTGGATGTTGTTTCATAATGTGGATGTACGTGGATGCCTTTGCAATGGAGTGAGTGCACTTTTAGCATACATGACTATTAAGGCACCAGCCAAAAGTGTCCTTTTGTGCTCAATTCCACCTGTAGGTGATAACAGTGCCTTTAGCCAGACCAGAATGAAGTGCTTGGCCACCAAGTTGTTCAGTGATTAGAGAAGGTAGATAGAAAAATTCAATTTTGCTCATCTGCAGGCGCTCTCATAGTTAAATGAAAAATTCCCCTCTTATTCGTCTTTATTCTTCTGTGCTTGCCAGGAGCATTTTCTGAGCTTCTTTTTCATAGGCAGAAAACATGTTGGTGTGTGCTTTTCAAGTCAGCTGAGTAAATCTTCCCATGACCCTGCATATTTGGGAAATATTTTTTAAAAACAAACTCCAAAACACAACACCACAAAGATTGGCCTTGTAGCAAAGGCCTTTTCAATAACTGTGTTGCAAGCTTTTGCGTCAAGCAACTGGATTTCCAGGCAGAAGCTTTTTCTACCAATTGCTTCATTAAGAGCACTTATGTGAGGTGATTTGCGAAGTTCCGGGGCCTAATACAAAAGATTTTTGATGCTGTGTCTCTATGTTCCGTACTTTGCCTTTCCTGATATTTATAGAATCTTTCCTACTGACAATATATCACCTCTTCCCTTTCCCTCCATGTTCCCTTGCCATTACGAGACTTGGGTCACTATGTCTCGGTCTGGTTTCCAGGGAGCTTGCACATTATTTTTCTGTATATTTGTTTTATTTTTTGCCTTCTTATTCCAGTAACCCTTGCACAGATTCCAGGCAAAGCAAAGTTTATTGGATCAACAAGCTGAGCAGAATGATAATAATCAGAGCACGCCTCAGAAAACAGAAAGCTGCAGAAAGCACATGATTCCTCTTTCTCTTTTATTTGTATTTTGTCATCTCTTGAGGGAACTGATAGCAAATGAGTCTGGTATGAACATTTTGTTTCATGCAACCCTCTTCTCTGAGCAGCAAGAAGTCCCCAAGGGTTTGTTCAGAAGATTGATTGATTGGACATTGATGATGCTCTGTGTAATATTTGACTTTATTTCTAAATATACAGCTTGCATACATGTCGAGGCACAGCTTAGACACTCGAACAAGCAGGCAGATCTACTATTCTACATTATATCTCCAGAACCCCTGATGTTCTTAACTCACAGAGCCTCCAAAACAAAGGCCTCACTCTTGCTGTCTCACAGGTCTTAAGGTCTTTTAAAGAACTTGCACAAAGGATGTCTATCAACTAGTCTTCCCAAAAATGGTACTGTTGTTTTCCACTTGTGGCTAGCTTGCTAGAGAGTGGAATAAGGCTGAGCTATCTTCTCCAACCATCATGTAACTTGACTACCCAGTGTTAAGGCCTAGTCAGGGAGTCACATAAAGCCAACGTGTATTGATATTAAGTGCCTATAAACAACAATCCGGGTCACAGATTAAATTGCAATACATCAACTTAATTGGGGCAACTCCCTGGGAATAATCTCACATATGAATTACTCACTTGTTTGTAAATACAGTTCCTCCTTGTGTATTTCTGATGGACTCTCACCTTGGAGACAGTTTTGGTTCCATTTTGAGCAATGGTCTCAATACAGAGATGAGACGAGACTTGGTTAGTACCCTGGACAGCTCAATGCAGGACTCAAATTAGAATTTACATAAAAGCAGAGCTCAAATGTTGTTTCAGCAACAGGCATTCTCAGACTGAACCTTAAGTAGCAGCTGCAGCGCTGAGACACCAGCTCCATCTTCCATAAATAAAACATCTTCATTTAAAGGGGCCTTGCTTATTTTAGGCCTTGTTGACTCTAACTGAGGGTAGGGGAGACTGTGGTTCCAGTAGGGCTTCCGAGATGGATCCCTTGAAGTCAGAGGAAGGTAGCACAACCTCCTCAACCTGCAGAGGTTCTGGCACAATTCTTCCCATTCCTCTTGCCCACATTCTTCCCATTTAGTACTCCTGGAGCTGGCTCTGGGAGCAATTACTTCTCCAACTCCAAATCCCAGTCTCATCCGGTGAATATGGGGGCTCCAACCCAAGTATGGTGACCCTGTTCCAAGTGAAGCTGAACTTTCAGCCCAGACATTGGAACAACTTCAAAGGGGCAAAAAGGAAAATGGATTTTTAAAGAACAAGCAAAAACCAAAACACTCTGTTATTCTACAGTACAAGAATTCCTGTGGGTCTGAGCAAGAGAATATTCACCTGAATACCACTTGAATGCTAACTCTCTGTCCCCCCCCAACCTTTATCTTCTTGTAATATCTGGATTTATTATCTTATTCTCTGAAAAGAAATCCAGATCATGGTTCCCTTCCTCAAATATGCCCCCCTATATGAAGATAATGAAAGAGATAACAAACTATCTTCCTTGCTAAGAAGGAACACTATCCTTGAGCTGTGATCTATTTATTTTTTTATAACCAAAGCTATCAATTCCTTCCCATTTGATATCCATCATCCAGGATTAAACTGTGCTGGCAAGTGGCCCATTTGGAGACATCTGTGCTGTGCAGCACATACTAACAGGGGTGCAGGGTGGAGAAAATTATATCTCTTTGCACTGCAATTACAGCACTATTTTGTCATTTTCTTGCAGATGTATTCTGCAATGTATACTTACCCCCCGCTATGTTATTTCTTTCCCTGTCCCTTCCTTGGCCTGCAGAAAGATTACTCTTGCTTCTCCCTATCCCTGTATGCAGAAGAAGGACTGAGTGACCAGCTGCCTCGTGCAGAATGACGCAGATCCATTTCCTGCTGCTTTCTGAGCCAAGGGCAGTTGTGCGTAGTCCTAGCATCAAATAGATGTATGTGTTCTTTGGCACCTGGGAAGCAAAAAGGAAAAGTTTGGTAGTTTTTAATTCCTCACTTGAGACAGATACGCAGTTCGGTGAAGTTATATGGATGGTGTGAGCTATGTGGAATCTGACTATTCTATCTAGATGTAAAAAAAACAAACCCAACCACATTGAATGTTTGACTATGAACTATGTAGTTGAGAATAAGGTCTTTCTCTGATGACCAACTCAAGCTGTGGCAGCTACAGGAAGAAATCACTCAAGGTCCAAGGACATGCAGATGCATCAGCTACACCATAAGAACCCACAGGCATGTAAAGAAGTCAGATCAAGTTGGGTCAAGGTTTTGTTTTTTTCAGTGTGAGCGCCAGCTGGCCTGAATCCTGCACAGGCTGCCATGTGATAATGTCAGCATGAGCTGGCTTTTCCACATGGCTGCCACTAGCTGAGATTATCATTGGATCAAGTTTGTTTAACCTGTGCTTGCTTGAATCAACAACTTTATCTCAAGATTTGTTTACGATAACGTCCAGGGAACCCTCATGTCTTTGCAGTCATGTCTGTTGGCTGACTATTGCAGACCATTAATGGTGACGGCCAATGTTATAAATATTCTCTTTGATAACTTCTTGGCCTTGGGGAGGCCTGGTCTGTAATGAGCCATCAAACTGCACTTTGTAATTAAAAAAAGAAGCCACTACAGGTCCTTTGAAGTAGTGGAGGCAGTTGCCCCAGGCCTCACACACAGAAGGGCCCATCGCAGCACTGACAGTACAGGACAGTCCCACCAAGAAGCAAAGGAAGAGAGGCCACAAATAAGCATTCACACCCTGGGTTTCTCAGGGTCTTGAAAAAGTCTAGGGCAAGCTACTAGGGGTGTTGAGTTTGCCTGCCTGTATGGGAGCAAAAGAACCCCAAGGATCATATTTGATCAGCCGGAGAAAGGGAACCGTTTTCATTTGTCCAAAAAGTGTGAGTTTCTGGAGCTTGCTAGCAAGAAAGTCTGGTGCTGCTGCTGCTGGTGCTGCCGCCAGGGGTTGCTGTGGCTTTGGCTAATTGGTGGTGGCAGGTGTGTTAGGTCTAGCATTTCCACTCTGCATTCCTGCTTACTCTAATTGTATGCTTGTTCATACACTGATATTGCAAAAGTACTCCATGCTGAAAATATTCTGTTCTCACAATGGAATTGCCTCTAGAGAGCTGCCCTGGACTTTCTTCTGCTGAGGGAATGAGCAAAACTATTTTTTTGTGGGATATGCACAGGGTCATCCCTAAGCCAAATGAGCCATTTGCTCTGATGGGGGATACTGGAAGTGCCAAAAAACCTGACGCAGCTTCTGAGTGTCACCATGAGCAAAAGAAAAGTCTTGAGCCCCAGTCATCGAATGTGGCACTGGGAATGTACACTGGATGCCCTTCCGAGGCTACTCAGTGTTGTACTTTTTGCATAACTGTAGCAGAAAGAAAGAGTCCTTGTTTGTTTATTCCTTGTTTGCTTCATTCTTTTATTTTCATTTTGAAAGCATAAGCTGTTGTAGGCTTGAAACACAGCAAAAGAGTTCTTTTTGTGGATTTGTAAACAGGGCTGTAATAATAACTTGCCCTTCTTCAATGACATTTTTCATCTTCACATAACAATAATATTTACCAAGCTGAGCATCACAAGTCCTTCTGACCTGAAGCATGCCCTGATGTGACATCTTACTCTTTTCATGCTGAAAAAGATGCCATGCCTCTGTTTAAATAATGAGTCATTCCAGGTGTTCTGGCAAAGCCCACGCTCCCTCTTAATGTAACAGGCTCGGAGCAGAAGGGTTTTGTGTAAACTGTGTAAAGAAGGCTTGCAGATGGTTACAAAAAACAACTTCCCCCATTGCCCCCCTCTTCACTGGTTGTTCTTAACATCTTAGTTTTGATGTTCATCCTCCAGTAGTCCTGAAGGATGGTCTAAGTTGGATAAAAATCTTCATTTAGTAGTAACTGTAGTGACTTGTTAGAAACCTACTTTGTCTCTCTGTCTCTCAGTAAGATAGCAGGTGGAATACTTTTGCAACTCTGAGTTGACTAGAGTGGAACAATAAACAGGGAGGATGTAGAAGACTCTTCTTCTGCTTTGAGTCTTCTGACCCAATGGCCAAAGTCTCCAGGGACTGTGGTACTCAGGGACCAGCTGCCTTCTTGGACTTCCTCTTTGGCTATTTGTGGACATGCATCTGGAAAGATCTCACGCCCTGATTTGGCCCCATCTCTTTATGCTGTGAGATGCTCCACCTGACCCGGGTCATGGTAGGTCATCCATTGAGCTTCTGCTATGAAATGAATTGCCATGTGGGTTAGAGAATGCAATTTTGTGTGGGACTACAGCAATCCTTTGAAGAGTGTACCCACGGAATCAGAGACAGGTGGTATGTGGGAATCAATATGACCAGCCCGGAAGGTTTGCCTTGCTCAAGACCTCTAACAAAAATAGAAAATTGATCAAATCTTCTCTAATGCTTATTCTCTCCCCCCCCCCCTTTTATGCAATAGTCTGAAGCTTTTCTGCATTATTGCTGTCCAAAGCCAATTGATGGTGACAATAAAAATAATAGGAGGCATTCTGCACCATCACTGTCTAGTGCCACAAATGTGAACTTGTTGCTTGCTTGGTGCAGTGGTAGTCTGTATGTATTTCCTTGAGGGTATACTTTTGTTGCAACCATTCACATATTATTAGAGAATATTTTCTATATTTTAGCATGCTGTAAAAGTAGTGCTTCCTCCAGACAGCTCACCCATTGCTATTGCAATTGTAGAATGGAACACTGTTGTCTGAAGGATGGCCATAGACACTTACTGTATATTACCTGTGGCGTTATTAGTGATGTCACAAATAGTCATGACTGTACCATTTTGTGAACACCTATGTTTCATAGGGATGCGGGTGGCACTGTGGTCTAAACCACAGAGCCTAGGGCTTGCCAATCAGAAGGTTGGCGGTTCGAATCCCCGTGGCAGGGTGAGCTCCCATTGCTCGGTCCCAGCTCCTGCCAACCTAGCAGTTTGAAAACACGTCAAAGTTCATGTAGATAAATAAGTACCACTCTGGCGGGAATGTAAACGGTGTTTCCGTGCACTGCTCTGGTTTTGCCAGAAGCAGCTTAGTCATGCTGGGCACATGACCTGGAAAAACTTTCCGTGGACAAACCTCAGCTCCTTCGGCCAGTAAAGTGAGATGAGTGCCGCAACCCCAGAGTCATTCACGACTGGATTTAACTGTCAGGGGTCCTTTACCTTTTTTATCCATGAGGTTAGACTGTATTCAGTCTTTATTGAGTGAATCTTCTGATTTGTTTGCTGTGTTGTTGTTTTTTTGTTTTTTTAAAGGGTATGTGCACACCTGCAAACAAATATCTACATTCAAAGCAAAAAGGACCTCAAATTTCTGGAGCTTATGGTGTGGGAGGAAGTAATCATTGAGGGAAGGGGACAACTACAGACAACATGAAAACATCCCATCAAGTGCCAATCACTAGTGTGGATGGAAAGCATTGAGATAGATTCTGGAGACATAAAACTGAAAGTGTTCATGTGCGGATGAAAGTGCACAAATGTGCTCACAGGAACAGTGACCTATGTGCAAATTAATGCCCGGCTGTGTCATTCTTGACAATCGACAACCTGCTCTGCCTGAAACAAGCAAATTATAGATGTGTGCTCCTGCCTTCTTCTCTTGCCTTCCCAAAGAGAAGAGTGGTACCTTGGGTTAAGTACTTAATTCGTTCCGGAGGTCTGTTCTTAACCTGAAACTGTTCTCAACCTGAAGCACCACTTTAGCTAATGGGGCCTCCCGCTGCCACCGTGCCACCAGAGCATGATTTCTGTTCTCATCCTGAAGCAAAGTTCTTAACCCGAGGTGCTATTTCTGGGTTAACAAAGTCTGTAACCTGAAGCGTCTGCAACCTGAAGCGTATGTAACCCAAGGTACCACTGTATAGGTCTTACATCCAGTGTCTCAACATCTGCCTTTTATTAATTTATATATTTGACTGTTATTTTTTAGAACTGGGAAAAAAAATGTTCTGAAGAGAGATTTTACAAACTGGTTGATATGTGTGAAAGGGCCAATGGAAGAATCCCAATGACCTCAGTTCTCTGGTGTCTTTTTCAGAACCTCTTCCAGTTCTTATTCTCTTCTTCTTTAAAATACTTTACATCTGGCTTGTGCTTTTGTTACTGCAGCTGGGCCAACAGTTTTAGCAATTTCTCCATCTCCATCATAACTCACTAGCCGTACTCTCTGTCAGGAACATATTTATTCTGTTCTCTGGAGGCATACGCAGGCTGATGGTTTTCATTAGTACATAATCTCTAGTTTGCTCCCAGACTAATTTATCTGACTAGTAATCTCAGCATTCTGATCAATGACCTAGAATCCTAAACAAACTCCACAGTTTGACTTTCTTAAGTACAAAAGTATTGAACCTTCTTTGCAGCAACTCCGGAGAGCCTTGCTCCTTCAAACGCTGATGCAAATAGAAGGGCAAGAGCAGGAAGGATATATGAATGTCTCAGAAGCAACATGTGATGCATGGGGTATTTGATCTCTGCCACTGAGATATGAAATCTCTCCATTTCACTATTACGGCTGGATGAGGGGATAACCCTGCCCCTCTGAAGTCCTCTTAAGAGTCGATGTGGTATTTCTCTGAAATATACCTGGAGTCGAGAGTGGATTTCATGCTCTTTATTCAGCTCATAGTGGTGAAGAGGAATGGAAGTTCCCCCAGAATGTCTGCTTTATATACATTATTGACTAATTCTGGGATTCTCCTGTAGGCCAATCAGGTCGCGGATTCACTTCCACCTGGAGCTGGATTGGGTGGCTCCTGTGGACCAATCAGACTGCTGCATGCTGGAGCCTATTGTTCTAGGACCAATCAGACTGCTGCATTTTGGATCCTATCCAACTCAGTACATAACATTCTCCCAGGCCTGATGCAGGTGGTGGGACACCAGAAATTTCTCCCCCAAAGAGGACAACACTAAAGAGAGGGGTGCCCTTCTGCATTAATGCTGTTTTGAATGAACCCTGTTTATTTCTGAGGTGCCACCCTTAAGTGGGTAAGACTGGAACAACAAGCAAAGCTCTCAGATCGAGTGGAATTAATCGATACATAATGCCATCAAAATATGGGTCAAGTGGATGAGCTCTTATAGGGCATTGCATTTCCACAGCTGACATACTGCTTGAGTGAAGCATAACAGTGTTATTTTCCATTGTCCAGTATTTAAACCGATGACTCAGAGGCATCCAGTCTCCGATAAACAACAACAACAACCCGAACAACAACCCATATCTCTTTAGAGCTACTACTTTCAGCCTGAAAACTGAGCACCAAAAGCATGAGCTAGGGTGATTTCAAACAGAACTGAAAGTTACCAAGGCAATTTTTTTCTTCAGTTTTTCTTGTTATTTTTTTTAATCTAAAGAAAATCCCAGCACTACTATGAAAGCCTTCACCATACATTACTGTGGTTTTGGTCGAAGATGGAAACGCAAAGCTATGGTAATTTGCAACTAGAGACCTTTCCACCAGCTCACTAACAATGGGGCAAAGGCCTAATATGAGTTGTTCTTTTCTTTTCTTTTTTAAAAAATCATTTCAACAAGGCCAACCACAGCAAAATTTTCTTCCATAAAAGGTAGCATGTTTCTACTCTGTGGTTCACATTCATCTTTCTGGCGGATCTGAGCTTGTGTTGGAGCTTGCAGGCTTCTTGTATTGTTTCATTTTTATTTTAAAGCTTCTCTATAATTCGGAGTTTTAAACTGAACTGGGTATAGCAGATGACAGATGTGGCTCCCTTTCCCAATTCTCTAATATTTATGTCTGCAAATGTTTTATTTGGAAGTAATCTGCCAGAAGAAGAAGAAAAAAAATAATGCTGGGCCCAGCTCCATATCCCTCTTCCATCTCAGGACATTCCTGGGTCTAACAGCACGAACTCTCGCAGATAAATATTTAGGAGAAAGCAGAGAGGTTGTTTTACTGAGACACACAAAATGCAGTTGGGATTAAATTGAGAGCCACCTCACCTGCCAAACTGTGGGGCAGTGAGACAAAGGCTTTATGACAGTGGTGGCTAGGGCCAGTGCTTTTTTTCTGAAAAAATGTTTAGGGGTACTCTCATTTTCCTACTCAATATTGAAATACTGCCTCTCAATGAGGGCAAACTTAGATTCACAAAGTGTTTAGGGGTATGCTTCCCCCTGGGTCCCCCCCAGAAAAAAGCAATGGCTGGGCCTAATGAAAAATGTGGGTGAAGCTCCCCCCCCCCCAGTCGTTTGTACACAAACACACACATTCCTACATATCTACATTTTTTTAAGCACATGCATTCCAACAACAGCAATCTCCTCTTCTTAGACATTTTCATTATATTGTTTTAGTATTGATACGCTTGCCACCCTGGGCTCCTTTGGAGGAAGGGGGGGATACAAATTCAATAATAATAACATGAAACCAATTTAGCTTGAAAATGTTTTCTCATTGGAACCAAGTGGAAGCTTTCTTCAAGCTTTAACTCTTTCCTTTCCAAATAGCATTGCTTCTATACCCTCCCCATTGTAGAAAGGGACAACCATGATCGGGAATGCTGTGAAGAGCAGGGAGTATTTAACCCTTTCCTCACTATACACAACAGTCCCAATGAAAACCACTCCCTCCTACAATGGGGGCGGAGGAAAGGGGGCTTGCCCACTTGATTACAGAGTGTTAGAAGTCTTGGAGGAGAGCTGCTATCCCACTTCCTGCATAAAGAAAAAAACAGTAATTGAGTGCTGCCAAATTGCTCATATCCGAAATCAACCCAAACTATGATCAGTCCCAGTAGCAATGCTTGGGATTTTCACCCATAAACTCTTGTCAATTACAGAACTAATAAATGAAACTCTGGCAGGTGGCTGCAGGTTCATAGCTCCCCTGCTATCAGAAGCCTTTCTGTGTGGCAAGAATATATGACTTTATGAGCTGCGGTCTAGGTTGCATCTCAAACACTAATTCAATTTTAAGGTGTCTGTTGTTTTCAAACTGCATTCGCGGAAGCCCCAGTGTTGCTTGGAAGCTTATCAAAGGAGATTAGTAACAGCAGGTAAATTTCCCTGAAACACAGTTCACGCATAGCTACCAAATACTAATTCAGATTGTTGTGGGTCTCCTATCAGTTTCTGTAAGTAGGGCTATTGGTATGAGGCAATACTGGGCTTGACCGAGGAGTGTTGATAGCCTATGCTGCCCCAGTGTTCTGTCCCCATGGAAGCCAAAAAGGCTAGGTGATGGTCAGAAAAGATAACTAATCTGCAGAGACACCCCCGAAAAAACCCCCCACATACACAATCTAGCCAGGCAGAGGTCTTAGATGCCTGTGTATGAAATGAACAACAAACTATAGCTTGAGTGAGACAGAGGGAAACAAAAAGAGAATTGAGTTTGGATGCTGGAAGCATCTTAGGGTGTTGGAGATCTGATGTGGGAAACAGTGGACTTGGGCTGCCTGTTGTTTAAGCTGTGCCTCCATCTATTCTCAACTTGTATATTTAGAAATAAATGCAGATATTACAAAACACCAAGAAGCCTCCAGTGGCCTCCTTCCAAAGGAAATCAAGGTGGGGTTAATGCTGCAGCCATAGAACATATCAGCACTCAAGAGAACTTGGATGAGCATAACCAACGTGCCCCACCAGTCCATGTTCACCAGAGATAGTTCCTATTTTCTGACCCTGCTCCTAGTAGACCACTCTGCTTATTTTATCTCTCTTGTCCCTTGCAGTGGGGGAGCAATATTTTTGGAATGCCTTTAGAAAATATTGCCAGTGTACACAAGTGTTCATCAGATTTTAGTTTCCTACCTTAGGTCTCTAGCAGTTAAATATCTGAGCAAGGGGGAAGATGCAGCTACTCTGCACGTACACTTGTTTATTGATTCCATTTATCCTGACCTTCCTCCATGGGGGTTCAGGTGTGGCCCACATGGTCCTTCCCATTCCCATTTCATCCTCACAACAGTGGCTGCAAGACGGTGACTGGCACAAGTGAACTTCACAGCTGGGTGGAGAGGTGGGTCTCCTTGGCCTTAAACTGGCACTCTAGCCATCACAACACAACAGTTCTCCACATGCACCCAGATGGACAAGACTATGTGATGGATAACTTACCCCATGGTGGTTTACCAGTGGCCCTTCAAATACTATTGGACTCTAATTCCCATCAGTCCCATTCAGCATGGCCAGTGGCAAGGAATGCGGGGAGTTTCAATTCAGCAAATATCTGGAGGGCCACACATTCCTTACCTTGGCACCTTGTGTAGGACAGGGTTCCTGTAAAGGAAATTGTACATGAATACATAGCAACAGCCAACCACCTTTACAACACCAGGGATGGTAGTTTCTGTGGTTTACACACAAGAGGTGGAGGTGACCACAAATAAACATATAGTTCTTCCTTTTTCAGTATTTTTTTAAAAGTTGAAGTGTATACTGCATTGGGAAACAAGGGATAACTGCTACCCCCCCCCATAACAAACCATAAATAGTTCAAATAGTATTATAATCTGCAAATAGTATAAAGCCACCGGTATATATTGCAAGAGCAGTTCTTGTGATATATGATGGCAGCTATGTCACACTAGGCTAAAGATAGATAGATCCTTGAACCTTTAATTGCAGCTCTAATCCTCTTTGCCTCTTCATTGCTTTCCTCTGGATCTTCTTCAGGTGGCCCATATCTTTAGCAAACACAGGACCCAACTTGAAAGGACAAAGTTCTCCCTCGGTGGTCTGAACAATGCAAAGCAAAGAAGCACCGTCACTTCTTGTTTCACTAAGATGCTGCGGCCGATTCTATGATTGCAGCCTCAAGATGGCATTTGATTGTTTTGCAATAGCATCGCATTCCTGGCATAAGTCCTTTTTTGTGTGTAATCCACTAGATGTTCTTGTCAGATAGATACACACCAGAACTATGGAAAGCCATGTAGAATAGGTCTTTGTTGCTCTTCCACACTGATTATAGCTCTTGAGTAGCTGCCTTCTCTGGATTTTCCTTTTTTGGCTTCTAGGTTGGAATAATAATAATAATATATAATAATTTGCTATTTATACCCTGCCCATCTGGCTGGGTTTCCCCAGCCACTCTGGACGGCATCCAACAAAATATTAAAATATGATAGTACTTAAGATATTAACAGCTTCCCTAAACAGGGCTGCCTTCAGATGTCTTCTAAAAGTCTGGTAGTTTTTTCCTTTGACATCTGGTGGGAGGGCGTTCCACGGGGCAGGCGCCACTACTGAGAAGGTCCTCTGCCTGGTTCCCTGTAACTTCGCTTCTTGCAGTGAGGGAACCGCCAGAAGGCCCTTGGCACTGAACCTCAGTGTCTGGGCAGAATGATGGGGGTGGAGAAGCTCCTTCAGGTGTACTGGATAATCCCTCACTTACCAGTAACATTCACTGGTGCAGTTAGTTTTCAGCTCTGAACTTAATTTTCAGGGTTGGGGAGAGTTGTCATTTAGACATGTTTCACACCAAGGAAGGGTCATAGCTTTTGTGTTGCATGCAGAAGGCCCCTGATTCAAAACTCAACAAAGATAGGACCCGGAATCTACCTAAGGTCCCAAACCTTGGACAGCTGCTATCAGTCAGGGTTAGAGGGGCCAATGGCTTGGCTCCGTAAAAACTTCCTAGAGTCCTACTTTCCTAAAATAAAGTTAAGCTACAAAGTGGGAAACACTGCGCCAGAGTTACTTGTAGTGGTCTAGTTCCACACTTGGATGTAAAATTTCCAGGCCTAGTACACAGGTTGTGGATTGAGATTTCTGCAAATAAAGATGGTGGGTGTCTCATCAGCACTGTGATTTGCTGTGCACCCAGCTGCCCTGTAAACAAGTTTATAAAAGTTTTGTGTTTTTTTAAGGTAGGAGGAAGGCATAGGATATTCAGAGTCCAGTGGTGACAAACCTGAGGCAAGTGCCCTCTGAAGTACCTCTAATAATGGCCATGGCCATTCACCTCACTATGCTTGGTGGGGCTCATTGGAGTAGGGCTTCTGAAGAAAATCTTACAATTTGGCTGGTTTTTGTGGTAGAAGATGGTCTTACCCTCTTTAGGACTTTTAAGGACAAGTTTTTAAAACGGGTCCAGAAGTGGACTTGGAGCCATAACATCTGACTAAGCACTGGTGTAATATGACTGAAATGCTCACTCTGAGGTAGCAATCTTGCAGCCATTTTCAAAGGTAACATTACATGTAACTCATTGCAAATGTCCAAAGAGGTTGTTATCAGAGCGTGGGTAACTATGGCCTGGCCATTCACGAATGGTCGCAGTTGGTTTATCGGACAAAGCTGATAAAAGGTACTTCAAGCCACAGAGGCTACCTGATCTTCTGGTGACAACCCTGGCTCAATAAACACCTCCAAGTTTCAGATCTGATCCCTTTTAGGAAGAGTACAAGTCACTCCAGACTGGGTTGAACACCACTCACCCACACTTCTGAGTAAAAATCAGAGGAATGAAGACTCTTCGGCACAGATAGACATGCTGCTTCTCACACAAATATGCATGCAAGGAAAAGAAGCTGAGTCTACATAGCCACGCAAGCTTTTAATGTCTCAAACTCCTGTATTTGTTTTCTTTATATAATTTCTGATTATTTAAGGCTAGCCATGTGGCCTTGATAATTTAATCAGTTGAACACCTGATATTTTCCCATGTTTACACTTGGACACACCTGGCAGTGTTCTCCATATACTGTCAATAATTGAGTTTGGCTAGCATTTAGTAAGGTGCATCACTGGTGCATTTCCATCAGTGAGTTGAATTTTCAGGATGATGAACAGTGAGACAACAAGGCAAAAAGATGAGGCAAAAGTACCATCGGCATTACCTAGTCCAGTGCTTCCATAATCCAGGTGCCAAGTAAGTGATGATATTACCATTATTTGTGTTGAATCCAAGCAACGCAAGCCATTTTGTTGATCTCCCTTTCTAGAGACCAGCAAGGCAGAAGATAAGTTTAAAGCTGACCACGGAATAATCTCAAACACACTCCTTCGTCAAAAGGTGATTATAAACTCCCAGACAAGAGCCTTGACTTGCCCGTCTGCCTGTGCTACTGCAGAGGAGCCACTCTTTAATTAGGAGTGAGAGTAGCTCAGTCGGTAGAGCATGAGACTCTTAATCTCAGGGTTGTGGGTTTGAGCCCCACGTTGGGCAAAATATACCTGCGTTGCAGGGAGTTGGACTAGATGACCCTGGTGGTCCCTTCCAACTCTACAGTTCTATGATTCTAGGACATCACCACTAGCAATAGCAGTCTTCTGTCTTTTCAAAGGTCAGTCAGATGTTCTGCATCACATTCCTTGTAAATTGACAAGACTGTATTCTTGAATTATTGTTTAAAAATGAATGGCTCGATATTAGATGTTGTTGGACATAAGCTTTCATGGACTGGGAGTATACTCAAAATGGTTATCCATGGAGCAGTGCAAGTCCACAAGCCATTGGCTGCTGGTCCACAGTGGCTCCACTGCAGTCCAGATTGGATGGGACACTTCAGGGACCAAATAAGGTGCCAGTCCCTGGCACACCGGGGGGCAGGAATTGCCAGTTGAACACATCAGATAGCTTGAGTAGCACTCGGCAAGAGTTCTGCATCTGATGAAGAGAGCTCTTGTCCATGAAAACCTGTTCTGCAAAATTGGGCACATATACACTCCCATTGTCCAATGAGAGGTTTTTCTGAGAGGTTTTTCTTTTCTCTGACCATCTTCCCTGGGAGAACCCGCTGTTTACTGCTGAACTGGAACAAACGTCAATTGGGTTTTCTGCAGATTGACATTTATTCTCATTCAGCAGTAAGTAGCGGGTTTTCCTGGGAAAGTGGTGGGACAAAATAAACCCCTTTTGGACCCATGTCTAGAAATCACAGAACAAATGGAAGCAACTGCAGGACAAAGGGAAATGTGGATGAGCCTGTAGTTAGATTCTGAAATGCCACACAATTCTTTGTTACTTTTGCTGCTATCACTCTGGAAATGGTTGTCTAGGAGTAAAACCCACTGAACTTCTGAGTAGACATATATAGGGTTGCACTGCTAATGTAGAGATCAAGTTACTTGAAGACTAAGTGATATTTATGATGACATGATTTAATTAGGAGAAAAAAATCAAGTAAACCTTAAATCTCGTTCACGTGCGGCTAATTATGCATGGTGTAGAGAAAGTGGATTAGGAGAAGTTTTTCTCTCCCTCTTCATAACAAACTAAAGTACTTCTTCACACAACCCATATTACCTTTCAGAGTTAATTCCCACAATTGTATCGATTGCCACAAATTT
Organism: Podarcis vaucheri; assembly: GCF_965113315.1. Lineage (NCBI taxonomy): Eukaryota > Metazoa > Chordata > Lepidosauria > Squamata > Lacertidae > Podarcis > Podarcis vaucheri. The sequence goes on along the minus strand of NC_138759.1, from coordinate 54,982,251 downwards.
AGATGGTCTTAAAAGAGGATTAGGCTAATGGAGTACAGTGGTACCTCAGGTTAAGAACTTAATTCGTTCTGAAGGTCCGTTCTTAAACTGAAACTGTTGTTAACCTGAGGTACCACTTTAGCTAATGGGGCCTCCCACTGCTGCTGCGCCACCGCCACGCGATTTCTATCCTGAAGCAGGAGTTCTTAACCCGAGGTACTATTTCTGGATTAGCGGAGTCTGTAACCTGAAGCGTCTGTAACCCGAAGTACCACTGTATAGGCTATCAAGCCACAATAGCTATGTCATACCTCCATTGGCTGTAGGCCTCCAAATACCAGCTGCTGAGGATCAAAAGTGGGGCGAGTATACGGATTGTATATGAATTTCGAATTTCAGAGTGAAACTGCTATGGCTTTCATTCATGAACTAAGAAACCAAGACCGTGGAAGCTGAAATGCATTCCAATTCATCCTTAAAAGCTGGATCATTCCCAATAATCATAAGGAGCAAAACATTCTTTTTTAACACAATTTGGTCACTGGTTTGCTAATGGAATAAAAACTACTCTTGCAGTGCAATCTAATGCATGTCAGAAATAAGTCCTGTTTAATTCCATGGAATGTACTCCCAGGTGAGTGTTTGTATAGACTGAGGCTTCAGATGGTCTTTCTTTCCAAGACGCAGTATTTATTTACCTTTATTAATTTCTTAAATTATCTCTCATTCAAAAAGCCTATTAGTTTCAATTATTATTTTCAGTGAATTGTATCTATAACTGGCCCTTCAATTCAAAGGTTTTCATGGTGATATAGTAATAGTTGTGGCAAGAAGCTGAGAAGAAGAAGAAGAAGAGTTTGGATTTGATATCCCGCCTTTCACTCCCCTTCAGGAGTCTCAAAGCGGCTAACATTCTCCTTTCCCTTCCTCCCCCACAACAAACACTCTGTGAGGTGAGTGGGGCTGAGAGACTTCACAGAAGTGTGACTGGCCCAAGGTCACCCAGCAGCTGCATGTGGAGGAGCGGAGACACGAACCCGGTTTCCCAGATTACGTGACTACCGCTCTTAACCACTACACCACACTGGCGATTTCTCACACCATGGCTTTCTGATGACTAACGATAACAATTGTATCAAAGAAAGCTGCCATAGGGACTGGGAAGAGTCATCATTTACCAAGAAGAATCAGAAGCACTTGCTTCAAGTTACAGCAGAGGACCGGATGAAACACTTTTTATTTTTAAGAACAATTGCACAGTGCAACATGTCGTGTCTTCTCAGAAAGCTAAGTGTTAGGTTAAGCTTAAGAGTAAACAGCAAAGGCAATGGGAGAACAGGTGTCACTTGGTAGGAAGATTTATTCATTTCCCCCAAATTTGGGAAGTATCCAGATTTTTGGTCAACAGGGACAGGTGAGACAAATTGGTTTGCTTCTGATTCTTCCATATAATTTGCTTGGCATGTCAGGTACTGCCTCTGGCCTACATGAAGTATGTGGCGTGGAAGAGGCAGCTAATCGGGTTTTAAGGGATTGTTTGAGGTACAAAGACAAGTAGTACATTTCTGGTGTTATGATTTTATCTATAAGAACTGTATTTCGGGATTAAAAAAATCTTTGGAATCCAATACTGGTGATTCTGTGGAGGTTCTTACAGGTCACCAGAATTTATACTTGACTGTACTGTAATGGAGAACTGGTAATATTATAGCCAGGATGCAATAGTAGGATTACTAGACTGCAGCAGAATATATGTTTTCAGAGGTCTATCTTTCAAAACCTGCTTCTTCTCTCCTGTTTTTATTTTCACTCCACCATCGTCATTAGGTTGGTCTCTTATCTCTTCTCAGTTTATTTTACCTTCTGTTCATCTTTTTTTAAAAAAGTGCTGATAATTTTAGCTCTGTGAGGGGCAAACTACAGTTCCCAGGATTCCTTGGGGGAAGCAATCTGCTTTAAATGTATGTGTACACAGCCTAAAGGAAGCCTGTTTTTATTTTTCTGTCCTTTGTTGCAGGGAAGGGCCTTAGTGATAAGAGTGCATGCTTTGCCTGCATAAAGTACCAGGTTTGGTTCCTGGCATTTTCCTGGCTTATTATTAAAGTTTATAATTCCCCTGATTTGAAAGATTACTTTCCCATATGGAAAAAATCTTTGTGGTCTTTCTAAGTCTGATCCTCTTCTTTAGACTGCTGTGCATGTTGTAAGCAAGCTGTCTTATCAGCCAACAACAGGCTTCTTTGGCCTTCCAAGAGAGACTTACTGTGCAGCAATCATCACATCTGATCCCACATTCCAATTAATTTAGCTAGAACACTTGAGCTAGTTATTGATCTCTTTCCCAGATAAATGTGTACATGGTGCATTTTCAGTTACAAAAGAGGTTCTCCCTCTTTGGGTCGTGCGAGCAAATTTGTGGTTGGACTTTGCAGTGATGTTTTTAATACATCACTTTGTTAGTTTGCAAAGAAACAGCAAATGCTGCCTTTCTGAAAGAGTAAACGCAAGGAGTGTGCATAAAGCCTTCATACACAACTGTGACAACTGACTATCAATGCATTCCTATTATAGCACAGGACCTCCATATCCATGTCAATTGTGGGACCCTAATTCGCAAGTATGTGATTGAAACCCACCCCAAAATAGTAAGTCTAGAAGCGCCCTCTCTTTACTTTGAGGGAGAGGAAGGTGAAATCGTAAATGCAGCATTCTTGCAAAGCAGCCATAATTTCAACATGCAGAAGCAGGAGGCCTGGGGCACTATCCATTGCCTCTTAGACAATATTCCTGCTCTCTGTGTTAAGTGTCCAGTGCATGTTCTTCCTCTTTTTCGGTCTAGAAGCATGGAACTCACAAATGCATGCCCAATGCATTTCAGATGTACGCAGATTGTCTATTGCCTAATATTAAAAATGGGCCAAAATGCATATTAATAAGTTAGCCAAGAATGTGAAACATGCTGGTTTGCAACCTGTCTGTGGCTGTGTCTTTCTTACGTCACTCACAATTTCATATTTGCTTCAGAATATTGTCTTCAATGTAGCAGCAGCTTGAGTTATGAGACATGGAAGATTAAATGATGCAGCCAATGATTTGATTTGATTTATTTTTTTTAAGGCCTTCAAGCCTTTCTAACTTAAGGGGTTGTTCCAGTCAGTCCATTATATGTAATTTTAACTGTATCCAACTGAGAAGTCATATAGTAAAGGTCATCTTTGTGTAATAGTCCCTGGAATCTTACACAAATACCACCATCCGAGACTGTGTACCTGCTATACCTTTAAAGGACATCATTTCTCTCAAAGAATTTTGGGCATTGTGGTTGACACCTGACAGAGTTTCAATTCCCAGCTGAGTGCCACAGCTGAGGTCTAAGATCTAGGTCTCATCACCCAGACATCTCAAAGCAAAGGAACACACAAGCATTCAGGGACCCACAGCTTCCTCAGAAGATCAAGATACTATTGAGTGTCATCAGCACGTGGTAGATTCCTGACCCAAATCTCTATACAATCTCTCCTGTCAGCGTCACATAGATGTTAAGTAGCACAGAGTGTAAGAGGAATCTCTGCAGCACCCCATGAGATAATTCCTAAGGTGTGGAGCAGTCATCCTTCCAGAACCATCTCCTGCAATTCCCTGGTTAGGCAGGAAGTACTTGTTGGAGGGTTTTCAGTCGCCAACCCCGACTGGTGGTGTGGAAAGATATTAAAGGTGACTGAAACATCTGGGAGAATCAACAGAGTCACATGCCCTATTTCTCACTGCAGTTCATCCACCAGCCAACCAAAGGAGTTTCTCTGTAAAACCAAACTGAAGTGGTTCCATCTAAATGAGAGCCAGTGTGGTGTAGTGGTTAAGAGCGGTAGTCTCGTAATCTGGGGAACCAGGTTCGTGTCTCCGCTCCTCCACATGCAGCTGCTGGGTGACCTTGGGCCAGTCACACTTCTTTGAAGTCTCTCAGCCCCACTCACCTCACAGAGTGTTTGTTGTGGGGGAGGAAGGGAAAGGAGAATGTTAGCCGCTTTGAGACTCCTTAAAGGGAGTGAAAGGCGGGATATCAAATCCAAACTCTTCTTCTTCTTCTAAATACATAGCCTGGAACTGACCAGCCATCATTCGTGCTATCACTTGCCCAGGCATGACAACTCTGAGACCAGCATCGGTAAATGGGCTCATCAGATCCATTATTTCAGAAATTTCTGTTCAAAGCACAAGCGATGGAAGATCTATGTTCACAGCAGGATACTTAGTGAATGCCTTTGTTTCGCGGAAACTTGGCATGATTCAGGGATGTGTTTTCCTAGCAAGCTTAGGATTCATATAATGGGAGTGGCAGATCAAGTTTTTTAGTTAGTTGTTATCCATCTCTCTCAAGAAACAATAGAGTGTGCCTCGGGGTTGAAATAACTAGACTGACTGTTGCAGTTGAATGCAGTGGAATTCCTATTAGTGGCAGGGCGAAAAAAATGTAATCCCTTCTGCTTTGGGGAGGATTTCTCAGAAGCAGTTTTTTATAGCAGCTTTGGGGTAGAGTGGTGTGGATTTTGGCTGGGGAAATGATATGAGGAGGAAGGGTTAACCCTCTCCTCCATTGCCATGGCTCCAATCCAAATTGGATCCTGTGGCTGCTTTGAAGTCTTTTAAAAATTATGGTATCTCCTGGGGAAGGTATAGTCTGGATTTCAGTTAAAAGGCACTTCTTCAGCCCATTCCTTCCCTTTGATGTCTAAGCCTTGAAAACAAAACATGATACTGGAAGTAACGCAATTTCAATTTGTCTTTAAAATAATCTCCTATGGAAAATAATGGGAGTCTCACAGCATGAGCTTCTGAACTCAGAAATGGACGAAGCTGTGCAGCATGCAGAAAAAATGTTTGGTCACAGGATGAAGTGTCGCATTATGTAGTACAGGGGTCACCAACCTAAGGCCCATGGGCCGGAAGTGGCCTGCAGAGGTCGTTTGACCGGCCCCCGAGCCACCCACTCACGTGCTGTGCTAAACCGGCGCGGCGCAGCACAGGGAGTTGCTTCCGCTATGCTGGAAATGGCGTCTGTGCACACGCAATGCCAAAAATCACATCTGCGCAGAAGCCAAAAATCGTGGGTGCGCGCGCTCATGCACACACACGATCCAGCCCATGGAGGGATATCCATGAGACCGAACCGGCCCAGGCAAGACAAACCTTGCTGACCCCTGATGTAGTATCATCACCTTTTGTTCCCCAAGAATGTCATCAGATTTTGATAATGCATTACGGATTGCAGCATTTCATTCAGTTGTGATGACCGTGTTCTTGAATAATAAACTCATCGCTGTAGGACAATATGACTGTTGTCCTGCTGTGAGGTTCTCAATGGATGTCAACTTCTGTTTTTCCAGCTCTGATTCCCATGTTTCTGGAATTTTAATTCTTAGGTCAAAGGTTCTGTGTGTTTCTAAAAATAAAACAATCCTTCTATAAATGTACATTACAAGTACCTCTGTACTCTAGCCACTGCAGTAGCTGAACTACTAGTGACTTTTGGACAAATGTCACCAGTCTTCAAGAAGGCCAAGGAAGGAAGAAGCAATGCTGGTTTGGAGTGCACATCTATTATAAACAGGACAAGGTAGACTTTTGAAGCCATGATATCAGCTAAAGAAGATTCAACTACCCATTGGCTCCCATCCTTTCCTTGGGCTCTCCATTGAATTCATGGGCCTGCTGAACAAAGACATTTTGACAGTTTTGGTGCAGGATGCACCATTCATAATTCTCAGTGCTCCTTGAGAACTTGCCGAGATGGAATATGAGGAAAGAGCAAAATCAAGAGTGGAAAAAGAAACAACGAAAATAAATTGGAAAGCCTGAATAGTTCAGTTGGTTAGAGTGTGCAGCCAAGGTTGCAGGTTTGATCCCCATATGGGACATCTGCATATTCCTGCATTGCAGGGAGTTGGACTAGTTGATTCTCAGGGTCCCTTCCAACTCTACAATTCTATGATTCCAGAAGTCTATGAAATTAGCTGCAAAAAAGGACCTTTCAGGATTGTTTGGTGGACGTGTAATTCTAAATGCATGGCAAAGAAATGTCTAGGTTGTTAATCTGGAGATACAAACAATGCTAAGTCATACAATGCCAATTCCTGGTCATTGCACCAATGCAAATTAGGTCCTTCAACCAGGGCTCTGCAGGCCTAGCAGGGCCCAGATTACCATAGGTAGGAATGGTGTATACATACAAATTGTGATGCATGCCATTCCAACACACCCATCAAAGGGATTTAATGGGACGCCTTTAAAGGGAATACCTATCAAGCATGAGACTTAAGGCACAACATGTCATTCCCACTGCCTTCACGTACAGCCTTCAATAACTGCTAGTCTGCTATTATTAGTACTTCATTCTAGATGAAAGGGAATATTCATTTTTATAAAATGGTTTACATCACTTGCCTCTGGTGGTGGTGGGATTATAAACAGTGAGGTCTGAATAGGTATGGGAAATAAATTATTTCAGTTTGCATTTTAAATGTGAAATTACCCAATAATTCATGGGATCCAAACAAACAAACAAAAAAATGAACTGAAACATAGCTCTCTTGAAAACTGCACTTCTTTGAATTTTGCAGTGCACTCCTTATGCAAAGGATGTGTATAGAATTATATAAGGCACATTCTTCCATTGTCTCCCAAGACAGAGGATGCCAATCAATATTAGTAAAAAGGGTCCCATAGGATGAGTGTATTAGTGAAAAGGATGTACAAGAAAGCATTATATGAAGGGGAAATTGCTTGTAAAAAATCATTTTCTAGGCAAAATTGCATACAAAAATATGTATATTAAGAGAAAATAAATGCACACAAAAAATGTGTACAGCTGTTATGTAGACACTTTAAAAATGTTTGCAGTTATATGAGGAAATGAGAGTGAACCAAACTTAAGAGTGGAAAAATGAAAAATAGAGAGAAACTGAAACTAACACATTCATTCATCTCTTGAGGGAAATAGAATGCAAGTATAGATACTGACAATTCAATTATAGCTAGTAATATCATTTGTACATTTTAAAAAATGTGAGCAGATCATGCATTTCTACTAAAGAATTTAAAAGCAAACCCTGAAAAACTGAAGCAACTTGTGGTCTATTCCAACTCTATGATTCTATTCTATGATTCTAGATTTCAGAACACTTGTAGCTGTGGTGTTTGGGGCTATTTAATTTAGAATAAGTAGACTGTAAAATTACCCATGGTATGTAGAAAGGGCCGCTTCAGACTGCTGTTTTATGGTAAGTGGTGGAGCAACATGTTGTTGATACATTAATAGTGTGATATTAGTGCATGTATACTGGATTGCCTACACATAAACTCACTTTATCAGTTGTTTTGCAATGCTTCCCCAATGTTCCTCCTTTGTTGCATTCAGACTTTAACTGCCCATTCCATCATCCATGTTCCCAACATCTTGAATTCTCTCACTCTTTTTTTTTAGTTACTTGTGCACCCATAATTTCATCTGTACATTCATACATATACTAGTGGCCAAAATTGTGGAAACCTTTTGGGGAAAGTGTATTTCCGAGGTTTGATGGCTCATAGCACCACTTTTTTTGGAGTAATGCCATAAAATTATATATCAATGGAAAGATAATTTAATGAAGAATGTAATGCAATAATTTTTATGAAGGATAATTTATTACAACAGCAGTCATAAAGAAGAAACATGAAACACATAGAAAAAATGAGATATACAATACTTAGTTGAGTAACCTTTAGTTTTAATTATGGCCTTACAAGACCTTCCCATGGAGTGAACCAAGTGTTTTTAGTTCTGCAGCTGTAATAATCTGAAAGCAAGATTGAATTATTGCCTCTATTAATTGGGTTTTATTGCTGGGTTGCTTCTGACAAGCAAGTTTCTTTTGTCGGCTCCACACTTCAAACCATGTTCATGGCAGCTTACAACATTTTTAAAAATGCATAATCGCAACATAAGAATAGTAGTCGTAAACAATAAATGAAACATTAAAAAAAATACAACCCAACTGAAAAATTTCCACATATATCACAAGGTCCAACAGCAACAACCCTCCCAACAACTCCCTCCCCCCAAACAAGAGCCCAGCCTAGGAGTCGGTTCAGCAGCCTCAGCTTTTGTAGTTGGTCAGTCAGGGGGGCCTCCCCCCCCCAACAAGCTAAGTGGAAAAAGCCTGCTATCTGTACACTTCTTATGTTTGCTATGATTGCTTTGCTACACCATTGCTCATTTCCACCAAACGGAACAAAACAAAACGCCCACTCACTAAAAAACAAAAGCCCACATGAATGCTGGTATCCGGCATCAACCTCAAGTATATGTGAGTGGTTACATCACAAAGAAGCAGATACAATGCAGCACATTGCCAAGGCCCCCTTGTGCTGTAGCGCAATTAGAAGCTGGACTAAAAAGAAGAAGAAATAGAATATTTGTAGTACAGTGGTACCTCGGGTTAAGAACTTAGTTCGTTCTGGAGGTCCATACTTAACCTGGAACTGTTCTTAACCTGAGGTACCACTTTAGCTAATGGGGCCTCCTGCTGCCGCCACCGTGCAATTTCTGTTCTCATCCTGAAGCAAAGTTCTTAACCCGAGGTACTATTTCTGGGTTAGTGGAGTCTGTAACCTGAAGCGTCTGTAACCTGAGGTACCACTGTATATGGGATTTAAGGAGGAAACTACTGGACATACAATGCAAAGTAGTGTGACTGCTCCAAAATCTCTGAGGGCGCAAATCGTATTTACTCTAGGAGCGCAGACAACCATCTCAATAATGCACAATAAATAGGATGAAGGTTTTCTCCCATTCTTATTCTACTAGAATAAGAAGCTGGGCATTGGAAGACTCAGGACCTACAAAGGAAAATTCTTCTTCACACACTGCATAGTTAAGGTATGAAATTCACTCCCACAGGGTGTAGTGATGGCCACAGGGCCTGCCCAATACATTTTGGCGCCTGAGGCAAACCACAAAATGTTGTCCCCCCCCTCCCTGCCAGGGAAGAAGTGGCAAGTGAAGACCTACATCAGGAACAAGGAGGGACTAAAGATCTATACTGAGATCTGCTCCCCCCAAGATCTGCTGCGGAACACCAGTGAGGAGAGTGCTCAGGTACTACTTGAGAACTTCTCACAAGCATCTGGTTGGTCACTGTGAGAACAGGATACTGAACTAGATGGGCCTGTGCTCCAATGCTCTATTTTTCTATGGCCATGTGTTAGCCACTTCCAACAACACATTGCTTTTTTTCTTGTTGATGAACATTGCAATGTGCAAGGATGCAAAGAAACTTCTGGGAAGTCTTCAAAAAGTTAGTCTGCATGTCGTTCCTCGGGTGTATTTTAAAACAAGATAAGCAGATATTTACATGCTCCAACCCACCGCCCTGTTCCTTTGTGGAAATTGCGAAATTAGTTTGTTTCAACTGAAATCATCCTTATGGGAAAATTCATCCGCTTTGGAGAACAGAAAAGAACAAAAACTCAAAAGAAACCAATGCTGGCATCCGGATACTTCTTAGCTCTGGACCAAAGTCCCCACCCTGCCAAGATCTCTTGGCTTGAACATGTTTTTCATGCTCCCAGCTCAACAGCCTGGTATGTTCCAGCCAGTGAAGTCCTACTGAAAGTCCAAATTAGGTTGCAATTTCAGCATGCTTTTTGGCTGATCACCCAGGAAATGTGGGGGCCTACCGCCATCTGTTGGTAAGCCTCTTTCACAGCAGGTGCAGCTTTCAAAGAAGAACATAAAACGATCTGTTGTGTCTTGTACTTTTGCAAGCTTTCAAGTGACATGGAACTTTTCATCGGTCCAGGTGGAAAAATTGTTAAGTCTTCAGCATGGGAGACCATCCCCTTAGATGTGCAATATTCAAGACATTTCAGAGAGACTGTCTAATTATAAATCACACACACACACACACACACAGAGAGAGAGAGAGGGAGAGAGCATGTAAAGGTTAAGGAGAATTCTGAAAGATATGAAAGTTTGCAATTCTTGCTCCCCTTTCTCTAGAAATCAGGAGTGTTTCTTAATCTGAATATTTAAAGGCCTTTTTGCACAACTGGTCAGGATTGCAACCTTCAGATTGAGGAGCCTACAGAGAAAGAGGGGAAAGGGGTAGAATCTGGCAGCCTAGATGAAAATTGGGGAAGGGGAGGCAGAAAAAACATGCCTTTCCCCAACTCCTCAAGCGCCCCTCCTCAAGACATGAACAGAACTAGCTTCCTGCTCAAAGCTCTCAGGAGTCCTAAAAAGCACCCCTCTTACAGGGCGGGATGCACTACAACATTGTGTTGCAGTTCTCAGAAGATAAAAATAATAAATTATAATTACTATGCACAACTCACAGCACATTCCTATTGGTTTAATGGGGCTTACTCCTAGCTAAGTGGATATAGGAATGCAGCCTAAAGTTTGAAAATGGTCCTTGGCTGATATCCAATTATGGTAACAATAATGGAATAGGCCAGTAATTAAAGAAAGAAAAATTATTAAAAGCTGAGATTTGGTAACTCAATATAAAAAAAAGAATTACAAATCTCAAGAAGAGGAATAGATTATTTGTACTTATAAGAGAAAGAACATTTGGAAAGCTGGCTCGTATACTTTTGGAGCGAGTGTGATATTATATTGTTCATATTCGATATTTATTAATACTTTTTGCATATTTCACTTTTTGAAGGGTAACATGTGCAATAGTTTATGGGCCAGTGTTTATAATTTCTTCTTTTTCTGGCTTTCACAAGCAGAACTCAACATTTCTTTCCCACCGCATCTTTTTGCTGTTGTGCAGTTGAACAGAACCATAACCAGGAAAAATGTGGGACTGTTTCACTTTGAAGGAGAAGGTTGGCAAACTGGATTCACTTGGGTTGTAGTGATGGGCAAAAGAGATCTCTTTGGGGAGTGCTCCTTTGGGGGGAAGGCCAATACATAAATAAAATAAATAATCAAAACAGAATAAGTACTCCTAAAGTCAAGGGAAGTGCATGTCAAACCTCCTAAACCAGCATAGGAATATAATGCAATCATCTTCTTTTTTTTTGAATTGAACATCAAGGTCTGTGCAAGTAAAAATTAGCTGAGTAACGACTGCACCTGCCATAGGCTTTACTTTCTGTAAAGCCAAGTTGTATGCGCAGATGTCAGTGAACTAAAATGGATCAGTGAACTAAAATGGATGGGAATGGGCGAATTCAGTTCGGATGACCATCATATCTACTACTGTGGGCAAGAATTCCGTAAAAGAAAAGGAGTGGCCCTCATAGTCAACAAAAGAGTGGCGAAAGCTGTACTGGGATGCAATCTCAAAAATGATAGAATGATCTTGATACGAATCCAAGGCAGACCTTTTAACATCACAGTAATCCAAGTTTATGCACCAACCACTGGTGCGGAAGAAACGGATATGAAGACTTACAACACCTTATAGAAATGACACCAAAGAAGGACGTTCTTCTCATTATAGGGGATTGGAATGCTAAAGTAGGGAGTCAAGAGATAAAAGGAACAACTGGCAAGTTTGGCCTTGGAGATCAAAACGAAGCAGGGCAAAGGCTAATAGAGTTCTGCCAAGAGAACAAGCTTGTCATCACAAACACTCTTTTCCAACAACACAAGAGACGACTCTACACATGGACATAACCAGATGGGCAGCATCGAAATCAGATTGATTATATTCTCTGCAGCCAAAGATGGAGAAGCTCTATACAGTCAGCAAAAACAAGACCTGGAGCTGACTGTGGCTCAGATCATCAGCTTCTTATAGCAAAATTCAAGCTTAAACTGAAGAAAGTAGGAAAAACCACTGGGCCGGTAAGATACAATCTAAGTCAAATCCCTTATGAATACACAGTGGAAGTGAGGAACAGGTTTAAGGATTTAGATTTGGTGGAAAGAGTGCCTGAAGAACTATGGATGGAGGCTCGTAACATTATACAGGAGGCAGCAACTAAAACCATCCCAACGAAAAGGAAATGCAAGAAAGCAAAGTGGCTGTCCAACGAGGCCTTACAAATAGCGGGGGAGAGAAGGCAAGCAAAATGTGAGGGAGATAGTGAAAGATACAGGAAATTGAATGCAGATTTCCAAAAAATAGCAAGGAGAGACAAGAAGGCCTTCTTAAACGAGCATGCAAAGAAATAGAGGAAAACAATAGAATGGGAAAAACCAGAGATCTGTTCAAGAAAATTGGAGATATGAAAGGAACATTTCGTACAAAGATTACCATAATAAAAGACAAAAGTGGAAAGGACCTAACAGAAGCAGAAGACATCAAGAAGAGGTGGCAAGAATACACAGAGGAACTATACCAGAAAGAAATGGATGTCTCGTATACCCTAGGTAGTGTGGTTGCTGACCTTGAGCCAGACATCCTGGAGAGTGAAGTCAAATGGGCCTTAGAAAGCACTGCTAATAAGAAGGCCAGTGGAAGTGATGATATTCCAGCTGAACTATTTAAAATTTTAAAAGATGATGCTGTTAAGGTGCTACACTCAATATGCCAGCAAATTTGGAAAACTCAGCAGTGGCCAAAGGATTGGAGAAGATCAGTCTACATCCCAATCCCCAAGAAGGGCAGTGTCAAAGAATGCTCTAACTACCATACAATTGCACTCATTTCACACGCTAGCAAGGTTATGCTTAAAATTCTACAAGGCAGGCTTAAGCAGTATGTGGACCGAGAACTCCCAGAAGTGCAAGCTGGATTTCGAAGGGGCAGAGGAACCAGAGACCAAATTGCAAACATGCGCTGGATTATGGAGAAAGCTAGAGAGTTCCAGAAAGACATCAACTTCTGCTTCATTGACTATGCAAAAGCCTTTGACTGTGTCGACCACAGCAAACTATGGCAAGTTCTTAAAGAAATGGGAGTGCCTGATCACCTCATCTGTCTCCTGAGAAATCTCTATGTGGGACAAGAAGCTACAGTTAGAACTGGATATGGAACAACTGATTGGTTCAAAATTGGGAAAGGAGTACGGCAAGGCTGTATATTGTCTCCCTGCTTATTTAACTTTTATGCAGAATTCATCATGCGAAAGGCTGGGCTGGATGAAGCCCAAGCCGGAATTAAGATCGCCGGAAGAAATATCAACAACCTCAGATATGCAGATGATACAATCTTGATGGCAGAAAGTGAAGAGGAATTAAAGAACCTTTTAATGAGGGTGAAAGAGGAGAGCGCAAAATATGGCCTGAAGCTCAACATCAAAAAAAGAAGATCATGGCCACTGGGCCCATCACCTCCTGGCAAATAGAAGGGGAAGAAATGGAGGCAGTGAGAGATTTTACTTTCTTGGGCTCCATGATCACTGCAGATGGTGACAGCAGTCACGAAATTAAAAGACGCCTGCTCCTTGGGAGAAAGGCGATGGCAAACCTAGACAGCATCTTAAAAAGCACAGACATCACCTTGCCAACAAAGGTCCGTATAGTAAAAGCCATGGTTTTCCCAGTAGTGATGTATGGAAGTGAGAGCTGGACCATAAAGAAGGCTGATCGTCGAAGAATTGATGCTTTTGAATTATGGTGCTGGAGGAGACTCTTGAGAGTCCCATGGACTGCAAGAAGATCAAACGTATCCATTCTTAAGGAAATCAGCCCTGAGTGCTCACTGGAAGGACAGATCCTGAAGCTGAGGCTCCAATACTTTGGCCACCTCATGAGAAGAGAAGACTCCCTGGAAAAGACCCTGATGTTGGGGAAATTGAGGGCACAAGGAGAAGGGGACGACAGAGGACAAGATGGTTGGACAGTGTTCTTGAAGCCACAAACATGAGTCTGACCAAACTGCGGGAGGCAGTGGAAGACAGGAGTGCCTGGCGTGCTCTGGTCCATGGGGTCACGAAGAGTCGGACACGACTAAACGACTAAACAACAACAACAACATTCGCAGATGCGTAGAATCGTGACCTGTTGTACTGTGATTATAAAAGTCATAATTTTGCTCACTTCTAGTGTAGAATTATCCCTGAACCAGGCAAGCTTTTAAAAAGAGAAATAAAAGCCAGATCTGGCTTCCTATCGCCATTCCCAGAAGTTTCAACCGCTGCTTTATGTTGCGGCGTTTTCGGATCCAGCACTGAACTGTGCCCAGCTTGAATCTTACCAGCGTGGGCACAGAATGCGCTTCTGAACAACCTGCAAGCGTTAAAAGCGCGTTTTCTCATCATCACAAAGGCAAGGCAAAGCCTCTAGAGGCCGCTTGATCTGGCAGAGACTCGGTGTCCTTCGCCCCATCCTGTTACTTATTTGCCCATTCGGGGAAGTTCCCCTTCTCCGCAGGGCTGCTGGTTCCATCTATTCCGACCAGCGTTCGCATCTTCGAAAGGGGACGGCCCTGAGCCGCCTGCGAGGGGCGGAGCTTTCACTAAGCACCGCCCCCTGGTGCCTTCGCGCGGCTCCGCTTTGTTTAGCCCAGCCCAGCCTAGCTCGGCCGGGACGGGTGATTGACACGGACCAAAGTTATCCCGGAATAAAGGAAGCACGCATGTGCCATCACACCGGATGTGAACATGCTCATTTGGCCTCCTCCGCCTCTATCACCCGGGAGCTCGCTTTGTTAAAAAAAAAAAAATCAGAAGGGGGGGGGCAGCAATCGTGCCAAGCCGTGCCAAGCTGGCTTACTCCGCGCTGCGGCTTCCGCAGCAGGAGAAAAAGAGAGGGGGGCAGGGTAAATGCATTCGCCCCTCGCCCCGCTTCCTAAAGACGATCCCCGACAGTAAAGCTTTAGCACCAATAAACTGAAGCGGGTCAAATCCGTGCCAGCCCCAGATGAGGGTTCCAAGCACTCCTTGCGCCTTGCCGGCCGCTTCTCCCTAATGCCCGTCTCCTGCGCTTCCTGCTGCTGCTGCTGTTGGGGAGCTGCTGGGCTTCCCCGCGCCGAGGGGGCGGCGGCAGGTTCAGAGGCCGGGGGTCGAGCATGGATTTCCGAGGGAAGAAGTACGAGCGGGGCAGCAACTGGTCGGACCCCGAGGTGGTGGAGCTGCTGCACTTGTGGGCCGACGAGTCGGTGCAGGCGGAGCTGGAGAGCTGCCTTCGGAACCAGCAC
This sequence comes from Podarcis vaucheri, assembly GCF_965113315.1. NCBI lineage: Eukaryota > Metazoa > Chordata > Lepidosauria > Squamata > Lacertidae > Podarcis > Podarcis vaucheri. The sequence goes on along the minus strand of NC_138759.1, from coordinate 54,967,192 downwards.
GTCTTCAACCGGATCGCCGAGGTGCTGCGGGAGAAGGGCATCCACCGCACGGGCGACCAGTGCCGGGAGAAGATCAAGAAGATGAAGCTGGAGTACCGCCGCATCAAGGAGAACAACAAGGCCCCTCGAGGGGGCAGGACTTGGAAGTTTTACGACGTGATGGATCGGGTCCTGGCCAGCCGGCCGTCCCTCGCCTACAGCGCCGCCGCCGCCAACAGCAGCAGCAGCGGCGCCTTGCTGATGGCGCAACAAGTGCTGCCGCCGGGGAGCCTGGTGGAAAGCTACCGTCCCCACTTGGCACCCTCGTCGGCTGTGCCCTTCCCGCCCTCTCAGCCCCCGGAGCTGATGGAGATCAAATGCGAGGAGGTGGATTCCGAGGTGGAGCAGTGCTTGACGCCGGAGCCGCCGCCTTCTCTCACTTACCAGCCGGGGGGCTCCCCCGAGGAGGAGGAGAGGGCCTTTTTGGACGACTCGCCCCTCTCCAGGCTGGAGATGCCCATCGAGACCAGTGTCTCGCCCTCAGGTAGGACGGCGGCGGCGGCGGGCTCGGCTCACTTAACGTCGACACGGCAAGGGCCTCTTCGTCACAACAGAGCAGGCCCCACCCGAGACATGTTGGCACTGGAGGGGGGCATCACATGGTGCCCCCCTTCTCTCAAGTCAAGGTACACAGTACCCAAGGCAGGTGAAGTTAGCCTAGCGCCCCCAAGGGAGACAATCCCACAAGCACCTCCCTCCCTCACAGTAAAAATACAACAACAATACATTAAGTAACCAATTTGGTGTCCTGCCAGGACGAACACTGTTTTTGTGGTGTGTGCAAGTTATGTCAGCAGAAGATCGGAAAGCAAAGAATCCAATTTCTGAGGGATCTGGCTTTCAGAGTGGTCAGTTACAATATCTCTTTTGCTCTATAAAAGATGAGGCATATATTCCCTCCCCCCACCAGCCCATCTGTGTTTTTCCAGAAAACGACAACACTCTGTTTTAGTTACAAAACTCATTTTTAATCAAGTGCCTTTCCCTGATCTCTCCAAGAATTCCCAGTCCTTTGATGCCAAGTCCCTCTTTCCTGCATTGAGACCAGGCTTACCTGTCCTCTGGTTTTGTAATGCAGCATAATTTCAGCCTCTCTCTCCCCCCCCCTCATGCAGGTGTGTTGTGTCCGCCCCCCTCCCCCCAATTCCTCCAAGGGTCCTGATGTGCTGATTTGAAAAACTTTTATCCTATCTTTATCTGAAGCCACAAAACATTGCCTTGGGCATGTTTCAGGCAGAAAGGCAATTAAATAAATAAATGGTATACTTTGGGCCTTTGAAACACTCTGAGGCAATGAGTTCTGCAGCTAAATGCCCTTTGCGGTTAACAAATAGTAACCTGAGTTTACAGAATGATGACTTTCTTGGAATTGTCCCATGTATCAAATGGGGAACAATGCAAAACTAAATCCATGACTCAAACTACAAAAAAAAGGGTTTAAAATAGAGGTTTGGGTGATTTCTGGATGAGACAGGCTGCTTTGGATCCTGGAGCAGTGGCGGACTTTGGGCTTAACATTTCAGTGGCACCTTGTGCAGCACCAAAATCCCCACTTCTCACCTTCCATTGTTCATCAGCTTTCTGTGGGGCCCTGTGGCTCCGCAACTGGTTATAATAATAATAATAGCAACAATTTATTATTTATACCCTGCCCATCTGGCTGGGTTTCACCAGCCACTCTGGGCGGCTCCCAGCAGAATTAAAAAGCGATAAAATATCAAACATTAAAAACTTCCCTAAAACCACCTCTGCCTGGAGTTTTAAATGCCACAAAGCAAATAAATAACTCTAAATGCTAAGTCTACAATAATACCTCTGTTCATGTCAGCTTGCATGAGGGGAAATCTATACCATGAGCAGGTGTACCAGTGTAGATGTTTAGTTTGGCATCGTTGGTATCAGACTTTAGAATGTGAACTTCCACACCATCCATTATTTGGAACCATTTATAACTCAGACTGGTGGCTTGCTGGAATCAAGCCATCTCTAGGGCGTTTGAAAACCTGTTGCTCAGCCACTACGGCCAACCATGGTATGGAATTAAGGTACAGAATATACCCTTTACCTTTTACCTAGAATTAAAGGTGAAGGAGCTTTTCAGTGAGAGGAAATGGCATCCACCAAGCTTGATCTCCGGCATCGGTGATTTTAGAAATTGAAACAGTGGGAGCCACGTGCATTGCAGGGAGTTGGCCTTGGTGGCTCTTGGGATCCCTTCCAATTCTACAATTCTTCCAACTCTACAATAGGATTCTATGTCAGTTTCTGTAGCTTGTTCGAAGCACGATGCTGAATGAGTTGCATTTGTATATCAGGTACTTGTAGCAAAAAGTTAAAGGAAAGGGCACTTTTCTAGATGTGCGAATGTCATGCTAGGAATCATTAGGAACAGAACTGAAAATAAAACTGCCAATATCATAATGCCACTCTAAAAATCTGGTGTGACCGTAACTGTGTACAGTTTTGGACACCTTGCCTCAGGAATGATATTTGAGAGCTGGGAAAGGTTCAGAAGAGGCCAATAAAGGGGCAGGAACCCTTATGAGCAAACGTTACAACATTCAGAATTTTAGTTTAGAAAAAACTTGAGTAAGGGAACATGATACGGGTGCACAAAATTATGAAGAAAATAGATAGGCGAAAGTTTTTCCTCCCTCTTACAAAATACTCCAACGTGGGGGCATTCAGTGAAGCTGGGCATTAGAAGATTCAGGACAGCAAATACGTCTTCCCACAGTAAACTTCCCACAGGAAACTATGAGATTTGCTCTCACAAGAGGCAGTGATGGCCACCAACTTGGATGGCTTTAAAAGGGGATTAGGCAAATTCGTGGAGAATAATGACTACTAGCCATGATGACCTTCACTGTGGGAGACACTAAGTGTCTGAATACCAGTTGCAGGGAGGATACTGCTGTTGGGCTCAGGTTCTGCTTGCTGGCTTCCCCCAGGCAACTGGTTAGCCACTGTGAGAACAGGATACTGCACTAGGTGGACTATTGGCCTCACCCAGCAAATGCTGCTTATGTTATGCTGATTTATCAATATCCTTACTAGTTTGGTTTGCTTTGAGATTCTGCTATGGACAGGACTGATGCTAATTAAAGGCAACAATGGCAGAAGGTTCAAGCAAGTCTGACCGTAGTCAAGAAGCGTGAAATGATTTTGTGCCTCAAAAGAAGGAATTTCCCTTTATCTGTTTCCTCCTTCAGGTTTCAGTGAACCCAACATGGCTTCGTCATCCCGGATCCAAAGTCTGGGGCCACGGCCTGGCTTTTCCACCCTGCACCGCCTGCGGAAGAAGCGGAAAGCCCAGCGGCTGAAGGATCCCCTGGACGCGCTCTTGCTGAAGACCCTGGCGGCGCAGCGGGACATGGAGGAGCGCTTTCTGCAGATGGAGGAACGGCGGCTCCAACGGGACCTGGAGGCGGAGGAGCGGCGGATACAGCTGGAGCAGCGACGCTTTGAACTGGAACGGGACCACGAATTCCGCATGTTCAATGTCTTCGCCCAGATGCTCAGCATCCTAAAACAAAGCAATAACGGCTCCTTTGCAAGCGGGCTGCCCCAGGGCATGGACCTTAGCCAAGCATTTTCCGATAGCACTGGGGCAGGCGAAGGGGCACAGCAGGAAGTGAGGACCACACAGCTGGTGCGGCCCGCCTTGGACAGGACAGCCTATGTCTTTGATTTCTGCAACCATAGTGATTTCCAAAGCAGCCCATACCTGTCGGTCAGAGGCAATATTGCCAACATCTTCCGGGGGTCCACAGAGGAAGGGTACAGGGCCTATCATGCCGACAAGTATGAAGAGGACAAAAACCCTACGGTGAGTAAACTCTGTTTCTGCTGTGTGCCTTCAAAAACAAAAATTATTATTTAATATGGTTATGGATTTTCCACGCAGATCAAGGTTCAGCATAATCAAGGAAGAGCTCTCTGCTGCAGGAGCTTACGTTCTGACGTGTGATCAAGGGTGGAGAAGGGTGTATGAACAAAGGATAAATCTGAGCCTGGCCTTCATTTTGGTTGGGGGTAAAAACTAAGACTGTAATCCTCTGTATAGGTATGGGAATAAGCTTCTCTCAGTATTGGGCTGCCCAGGATTGAACCAAAGGCTAAATGGGAAAAGGTGGCTTTGAGGAGGAAAAGGGGATGGAAAGTCTTAATTGATGCATCCCCCACCTCCCGCCACTCCTTGGTGGAGAATTTAATATAGCGAGTGGACAGAATCCTCTGTTATTTAAAAACAGCTGTACATCCATCCATCCACCCAGAGAAACTGGCAGTTACATGCACGACTCCTAAGTTTACACAATTTACATAGCATTGTATCTTTTGATATCCTTCCTGAAATGAATGTTAGCCCAAGGGGACTTATAATTATGTGGTTTTTTTTACAATTTGGGGGCCGTGTTATTGTGAACACTAAACCACAGTCTAACACTATATAGATGAGTCTCCATGTGCCCAAGTGATACACTGGACTAACATTTCTTCCTCTTTCCTTCTCCTCCACATCCATGGGTGTAGCCAAGTAAAACAACAGAAATAACTAACTGACCAATCACATCGGTTCTGCCCCCCCCAACAAAAGTCCTGTCCCCCACCCCTCAACAAAAATCCTGCCTAAACCAATGTCTTTTGCTTTCAAATAGGTTAGCATGATGTATGTTGAACTGGACTTGAAAGACTTGGGTTCAAATCCTTACTGGGTAATTTTGGACCAGTAACTATTTATCAGCCTAATCTACCTCCCAGGGATGTTGTGAGGGGGAAAATGAGGTCTGTGTACCCCACAAATTATTAGAGAAAAGGCAGTATACAAATGTAGTAAATAAATAAATTACCTGGGTAAACATGGTGACTGCACAAGCTACTGTTTCCAAGAAAAATCGTATCTATACCTACTGACCTGCAGTTTCTTTCATACTGTATGAATGATGAAGTGTCTGTTTATGAACATAAATGAATGGCATGAAATGATTTCGTTGAGGAATATGAATATGTGCCATGTAAATGCACGCAGATTTACAGCTGAAGCCTCTCACATAATTATACAAAAAGAGGAATCTTAGATTCAGATATATTCACAAGTGAACTTAAGAATAAATTATATACTATTTGCTTATATGCCTGATCTTTAAAAAATCTATTTCCCAAAGTGCTCATTGGCTCCAGTACGTAAAGGAACTCTGGTTCACACATTTTTTTAACGGGGTAATAGCACGTCAGCTAATGTGAAATACATATACATGCATTGATTGTTTTTCTTAACAATACTTCTGTCTCTGTCTCCAGGGCATCATTAATTTTGGCACCAGTGAAAACAAGCTGTGCTTTGATCTGATGTCCAAGCGGGTAAGAGAATCGTAAATGTGCTTGATTTCTGAGCTGTGCTGGTGGTGTTGCTCTTTCCCTTCCCAATTCAGTTAGCCCTCAGAGGCTTAATTTTACATGCTGAAGCATCTTGTTTTGAATACTTGTTGACCCCTTTCTTTTCCGTTTGGGAAGCTTACAAATTTGTGCCTTTTCCAGAGTAGTGGTGGTGGGAACATGGCACCTCTCTTGGGTTTCTTGCGGTCAACCACCAGACACTTTCAAGTATTGGAAAGAACTTTCTGCCCTATTCCTGCCCCAAGCCCTTGCTTCCCTAGTATGCATGAATTTCTCCATCCCCAAAGCAACTGGTGGAGAAAGTGGGCAAAGGACCCAGAAGAGGATTGAGACAGGACTCTGCAAAAGAGCCACACCCTTTAGAAGGGATGGAAATGTTTCCCAAGCTAGCAATCTTACCTTGACCAAGCTTTAAACAATAATAGAAATCAAAATTATTGTTATTCTCTTAACTTAGGGTGTTTCTTTGACTTTCAAATTCTGGGTACTTCTAGAGACAGTGTCTCTTTCCAGAATGAGGGTCCTCTTCTGATAATAATGTTGCAGAAGCACTAGCAGTGTGCTTGTTCCCGTGAAAGGAAATGGGATGGACTTGCCTTGCTAACCAATATAGACTTGCGTGTTTTGGGTTTTGTAACTTGTAAGACGAATGCCCTCCAGCAGGATGGGAGCATTCGGTTCTACAGGTTTGATTCTTACCTTTTCCAGACCAATTTGGCTTGCTTAATTATTGTGCCCTCTCCTTCTCCTTGCTAATAGCTGACACAAAGTGACATGAACGTCATAGAACCTCCACTGCTACAATATCCTGACTGGAAGGGCCATATGTTGTGAGTAGTAACTGCCCTGTATCTTTTCCCCTTCGTAAGTATCTTCACCCTATTTTCTGCACCTACAAGGAAATTATTATCCTGTTCTGCAGGATATTGCAGGTGCAGTACAAGCAATAAAGAGAGCCTTTTCCAGGCAGGCAAAGTCAGATCTCTCTTAGCAGGTCAGGATCCTGGTCAGCTGCTTTGCTGAGCTGTGAGACATGTTTCAGCAGAGAGCTGGGGCCATCTAGAATCCTGTTGTTTGATGTTGGTTGGTTATGCCTATACTATTTTTTCTAGAAAAAGAAGTGCAGGAACTCACCATGAACACCTCCCTTGTTGTCTTAGAATGGCAATGGTGCCCACTTGAGAGGTGCCAGAACTGAATTCTGGTGAGTTCCAGCTGGAAAAAAGCCCTTCCTCCCTGAGGAACTGGCTGAGCTGAATTAAAGTGCCCTTCTGTTATTGAGGAAACACCCTAAGACTGTGAGAGCTCTGTGGGAAGTGCTGAGCCCCATGCTGAGCCCCTTCATGAGCAGCTAGTATTTCCCCATCATCTTTATATTCCCTGAGGTAGTGGAAGGGGCTGAGAGGAGGTCATGACAGTTCTGGAGGAGGAGGAGTATTTTTTAAAGTGCCTGAAATGGCTACATGCTATACAAAAATAAAAAATAAAATCTATGATTGTTGTAAGTACCAAGGGCATGGTTGTGTGCATGTCTGTATAAGAAATCAGAAAATAGAATACATAAGGCGTATGGTGGTGGAAGGGTGTGCTGAATTATTTCAAAATAGCACCTCAAGAGTGCAATGGACTGTATTTGCTAACTGTGTGGCATGTGAAGTCTTTGCGCCTGAGGTCGTCTCTTGAGTATAGTTGATAATTTTAATAACCATATATTCTGATAACACATTCATTCTCCAAAGGCTGTTGTGAGCATAACTTGGGTGCAGGGGAAGCTATGTACACTTCCTTGGAAGAAAAGGAAGGAAGGAAGGAAGGAAGGAAGGAAGGAAGGAAGGAAGGAAGGAGCTAAAGAGGACTGTGGAAATACCCAGGACATGTAGTTTGAACTGGTCCAGCCAGGAACATACCATGCTTGTAACAGGAAGGGCTGATCTTTCAGTGAATTAACTGTATGTATATTCTCCTTTTCCACAAAGGGAGCTCAGCTCAGTATACCAGGGAACCTGTGCCCCTCCATTTGTTGCTGACTACAGCTCCAGCCATTTAGAGCCAGCATGACCAACAATCAGGAGAGATGGGAATTGTAGCACAACAACATCTGAAGGGCCATCCGCATTCCACCAGGATATGGTTCTTTTAAGCAGGGTTGGGGAGTCAATAACCCTCCAGATGCTGTTGGACTCCAACTCCCATCAGCCCCAGCTAGCATGGTCAGTGGTCCAGGATGATGGGAGTTTTAGCCCCGCATCTGGAGAGTCTTAGGTGCCCCATTGCTGCTTTTATGCATTTTATACCTTCAGTTCTCATTGCAACCAGACCTAAAGTGGAAATTAACAATAATAAAGTGCAGGATTTTATGGCATCTTACGTGTGTGAATAACGGAAATGTTTTGTGCTGGCCCAGTAAAACTTTATCCTGTTTCCATGCCTACTGCATAAACCTTTGTGTTCTGCAATGCATCCTGGTGGAGAGCGAAGCCTTTTCTTGGGAGAAGCTAATTCCATGGTTGCTTTTATATCTCCTTCAGCTTGCGAGAGGAAGTGGCTCGATTTTTGACCTATTATTGCAAGGCACCTGCACCTCTTAAAGCAGAAAATGTAGGTCAATTTACTTCTGGCTTTTTTGTTCTTTTAGTAATGTACTGGCACTCATATTGATGATTATCCTACCCTAAATGGGAGTAAACATCTATCCCAACATGTCTTCTGCAGGTGATCATACTGAATGGCTGCGGCTCTCTGTTTTCTGCTTTGGCTACTGTTCTCTGTGATCCAGGGGGTAAGTGAGATAACTAGAGAAATAGTGGGTGGTATTCAAATTAATGACTCAGTTAGGTCCATGAATTTTGGTAGGCCTATTTTGAGCGAAACATAGTTGAATACAACCCTTAATATATGGATTTGTTGGTTGGTAATGGAGTAGGAATATTGCAAAGAATAGCAACAAAACTGCTAATGTTTATGTTCATAATTCTGCTGGGTATTCTTCTTTATTCCCATTGTACTTGCACTAATTAGCTACATTAATCAGGGCAAGTAAAAGTTAACTCCAAACTGGTCTCTCTGGACTCGTAGAAAGGAACTTTTCACAAAGACCCTGACCTCAGCTGCATTGTCCCAGCTGTAAATTTCAGGGGTTACAAATTGCAGCAGTGGGGTAACTGGCTTTCTTCTTTTGATTTCAGAAGCCTTCCTGATCGCTACCCCTTTCTACGGAGGCATCACCCAAAGTGTGTTTCTCTATGGGAATGTGAAGCTGGTCTATGCCCATTTAGACAGTCAGGTAAGAAGGAAAGCGGACAGCCATCACATTCTAGGACCTAAGGCAGTGTTTTTCAACCTTTTTTGGGCAAAGGCACACTTGTTTCATGAAAAAAATCATGAGGCACACCACCACTGTGTGCGTAGAGGGAGATGTCACAGCCCCGCTGCTCTCTATGGGGAATCAGATGAGAGCGGACCGCCTGTCCGCTCTCATCCGATCTGATCCCCACCCAGGACGGATGGAAAATAGTGTGGACACAGTCCGGCGCCCGCCTAGTGGACGAAAATTTGACATTTTTAAAAAAATCTTTCGAATTTTTCAATTTTTCCCACGGCACACCAGGCAACATCTCACGGCACACTAGTGTGCCGCGGAACAGTGGTTGAAAAACACTGACCTAAGGGTCCGAATGTGGACTGAAATTTCCATCTGTCTCCATGCCAGCATATCCATAACATCTGGGGCCACCATGTTGGCTACCCTTTCTATTGTCCTATGGCATTTTCTGGTAGCAGGCAACCTTACATATCTTCCTCACAGTTCACTTGAGCAATAGTTGCTAAAAAATGGGTTCAGGCTCCAAGTCACAGGGAAAGTTGGGTATGGGTTGCCAAACTGGCTGACAGAGAGGGAAGTATTGCACACAAGATATATTTGGTTTTTCTGAGAAGACGAAGTTTCTGAACAGAAATTACCTGTGTGTATCCCTACAGTAAGAAGTTTTGGAACACCTTTCCTAGAATATGTTTGCTGAATTTAAGGCTTAAGTAATTTGGGGTGTGAAGGCTGCCTTTGCTTGTATCCAAATCAGCATTCTGGCATTCCTCTGTAGAGGTCCACGAATATGCCTTCCTCAGTAGAAGTTGAACTCCAGCTTCTGTGAATGGCTGCTCAATTCATGATGTCACTGGGAAGTGTGTTAACCATTCTTAACTCTGTAATAACATCCAGTTGAAGGGAGTGGAGTCCCTGTTAAGACTTCTTGAGATGTGCAGCACAAATAGCTTTTGTTCGGTTCCGAAAGGCTTTTGTGCTCAGCCTACTCTTTTATGTGTTTCAGGTCACCGGCACCTGCAACCGCCCGTTCCAGCTCACTGTGGAAAAGCTAAAGAAGGCCTTGCAGGATGCACAGTCAGAGGTGAGCTTGCTTCATCTTACAGTTGCTGAATCTTCCAAGGCTTCGTTGGTGGGTGGGGCCACAGATTACAGGGATGTTGTGGAATGTAATACAATAAACCTTTAGATTTTGGGGTAATTCAGTGTTGCGCTAATACGGCCGTTCTGCCAGTGCAAGCATTTCTGCTTGCCTGATGGAACACTCTTCCCCAGACACTGTTCTGGGGTTTTTCCCAAGCTCCCAGAGTGGATTTAGGGGAGGCGCAAGGGAAAGCCCCATTGCTAGTGGGAGTCTTTGCACTGGCTTCTGCTCACGGGCCAGGTTAGCTGAATCTGGCCCCTAGTTTTGATTCATTTCAGTGGTCCAGGGTGGTCTAAGTATAAGCATTGTTGAGGCCAAGTGTGGTAGAGGCTGAATGTATTATGGTGTTTTTACTGCTGCATTACAACTTTGGAGCTTTGATAGACAACTATTTTATTACAGCATACGGCAGGCATAGGCAAACTCCAGCCCAGCAGATGTTTGGGACTACAATTTCCATCATTCCTGACCACTGGTTCTGTTAGCTAGGGATGATGGGAATTGTAGTCCCAAACATCTGGAGGGCTGGAGTTTGCCTATGCCTGGCATACGGGATAGTTTGAATGGACCCTTATTGCTTGCTTCTGCTTCTTTTGACAAAGTTTATGCTCTATTTTGTTCTCATTTGGAAAAGACTTCTGTTTTTTGAAGGATACCTTCCTACCTCTAATAGCTTCCTTGATTAGCCACATTGGCATCTTCTTGTCCCTGATGGAGTCTTTCCTTTATCTGTGATGTACTTCCTAGCTCAGTTTGTATGAATGAGATTTTGAACAATCTCTAAGTATTTTGGTGAGATTTGACACTTTCCACTTCCCCATTCAACTTCCTTTTTACCGATTCCTTCAGTTTTGGGATGTTTCCTCTTTTAAAGCCAAATGTGGCTGTGTTGGATTTTATTGGCAATTGTCCACTTAACATCTATGTGGAATTTGAATGTACTAAGACATTTTTGATGTAAAGCTATAAAAGAGAATTCAACCAAGCTCCTTTACTTTGCTACATTACCTGCCACAGGCAGGTAAAAGCAGCCTGATAATGAGGGTCACCAATGTTATAAACCAAAGTGCCTCAGGACAAGCAGGTTTCTTGACAGGCAGTATTTTATATAAGGTCCCTTGTTCTTTGTGTTTTACAGTTTGATGCTTTTGTTTTATAGGGTATCAGAGTAAAGGCTTTAATTCTCCTGAACCCCCATAATCCCTTGGGGGACATCTATTCTCTCACTGAGTTACATGACTTCTTGGAATTTGCAAAAAGGTATGATCTAAGACTTTGTTTGGAGATGGCTAGTCCAACAGACCAAATATTGTAGGCTGGGATGAGTGAAAATATGCATTTTTACATCTGCCTAGGCTACATGTACTTAGTTTCTGCAGAGCAGGAGTGGGGAACCTGTGGCTTGTCATCATCAGCCCCAGCAAGCATGGTCAATGGCCAGGGATGATGGGAGTTGTAGTTCAGCAACATGAACTACATGGAGGGCCAGAGGTTCCCCACACCTGTTGTAGAGGTTGTAGAGGATGAGGTTCAGCTGAAGACTCCACAGAAAAGGTGAGGGGCTTTTTGTGGGGTGAGGTGGTACTTGAAGGCAAGAGTTGGGTGTGACACTAGACATACTCCAAGAAGGAGCTTTAGCTATAAGGGGCAGCAAAGGAGAATTGATGGGGTGCCATTCAATGGTGCAGGAGGTCTTCATCTACTGGAGAGTGGTGGAGCTGGAGGAGCAAATGCCATGACTGGGGATAAATTTCTGGCTCCATTCCATTGATATTGCTTCCTCTATAGAAAGAACTAGGAACGCTGGGGGAGAGTTACACCTGTGTAGCATCCTGGTTGCTTCCAGATGACCTATTTCATTGCACATTCATCCCGATTAGTTCCCACGAAGTTTGCAAGGTCAGATATCATTGGTCATTTCTTGAGCATTCCCTCTGATTTGTTTGCTGCGATACCTGTTGTGTCAGCAATTGTTACTGCCCAGTTTTCATTGTTTCCCATCGTTTTCCTTATCACAAAACGTCCAATTTTAGGGAGGATATTGCCCAAGAGAGCCAAATCAGCTTTTAATTGCATGGCCTGAATTTGCCCAAATGTGATTGAATGCCAATAAGATTGAACCCACCACAAAATAGCAACAATCTGAAAGTGCCCCCTGTTGTTATCAGCAAGCTGCTTTGCGTGTCAGTGAAAGGTAGCCTTTTCGGTGGGAAACCAAATGTCCATGAAGGTTTTGCTGTCATCTTTAGTAATGGGAGAGCAAATGTGGCTACTAGGTGTGATGTTTTCACTCTGTTCCTGCTGTCCGGTTTTGGGAGCATTGCCCTACTAAATCCTCCTCTCTAGTGGCAGCCGGTTGAACTGTGCCCACTTCCTGGCAGCAAGCAGTCTCTCTACCCATTTCCAAAAATCCCATTTTTCCTTTCTCTCATTCTAGGCATGAGCTGCACGTGATAGTAGATGAGATCTACATGCTGTCAGTTTTTGATGATTCTGCCACATTCCACAGTGTGCTTGAAATGGACAGGTAAAGGCATCTTTAGTGCTTCCATCACCTCTTAATGGGGGTCGCCAACACTATAAAGTTCTGTGGAACAGAAAAGTGGTACTGAGCAAACACTTTCACAGCACAAACTGCTATTAAGAGTCCTGATGGGTTAAACGTTGGCAGCGTCTACTGGCAGCCATGTGGTACATTCCCTTTTTTAGGGGCTTGTAACGGGGAAAGTGCTCTCCATGCTTCTGCACCACAATATCCCAGGGCTTCAAAGGTTTGCTTTCTGGCACAGTTTTAACAGTAGCAGCACTGTGAGAATGCCTCTCACAGTGGACTGCAACTCGCATCATCATTGGCCGTGCTGATTGGGGATGATGGATGTTTGAGTCCAGCAGGCTCCCCACCCTGGATCGGGACTATGGAGGAGAGGAACAATATGCATACAATTGTCCCTGAAATTCTTTTGCATGTCTGTGATAGTTGGAGGTTTTCCTAAACGTGGTGTGGAAATACGCAGCTTGAAAGCAGAGCGGAGAGACCTCAGAGAGTCTTTTGACTCTCTGAGAGCAAACTAGGCCTGACACATTTGTTATGGAGATGGACTACCACAGGGTAATCCAAGCAGCCTTGAGAGCATGTGGTGGTGGGGAAGGGTTTTTTTAATTCTTTTCCTCCATGCCACGGTCCCATGGACGAAAATCCCCTTTCCAAGCAGCTACTTTCATTTCAAGGGGAAATTTTATTGGTGTCATTGGTAGAAAAGCTGTTCTTTCCCTTCTCTTTTCCAGGTCTTCTGGCGAATCAGAATAGTAGCAAGCCCCTAAGCAGATAAGAGAGGTGGATTTAGGGCAGTGCAACTGGCTTCACTGCTCTGGGCACTGAGCCTAGGGGGCGCTTGCAGGGCGTCGCAACTATGACATAGTGAATTGAGCAGAACAAAAGGCAAGAGGCGGGGATGACAAATTTTGGTCTCATGCTGCTGAAATAGGAAAGACCAAAGTCCAGCCTTTCAGATAACATAGGTGACGCAGGGGAGGATGAAGAGGAACTCGTACTGGGTGGGAACTAGAGACACTTGCAGTTTCCTCGATAAGTCTTAGTGGGTGTCCTTGGGAACCACACTGGGGACTGTATAATTTCTTCTGGTGCTTCAGAATACCCTAGAAGCCTCGTTGATTTGTTGCTAACATCTACATATGCATTCTCTTTATGCACAGATTTCCTGATCCGCAGAGGACCCATGTGATGTGGGGAATTACTAAGGTGAGTGCTTTTTTCTTTTCTTTTCTATCTTATTTTCATTTTCAAATTTTACAAATATTTTTAACAAGAAAAACAAAATCTTTCAAGTCTCATTTACCTTCCCCTCTACTTCCCTCATTTCTGCAGTTACTTGTTTTATATCTTTTTATTACTGCGTATCCAATTCAAGTCTGTTTACTAATTTTCCATTATCTTCGCCTTGATTATCTCTTGCTGTATGTATTTATATCAATCCTGCTAATGTTTTGATTTGTTTACAATATATCTTCAAATAAATTGTCCCCATTCTGTTTTTAAAAGTCTCTTCTTGATTTCTCATTCTTCTGGTAAGTTTCGCTATTTCTGCATACTCCATTAATTTTAATTGCCAGTCTTCCTTTGTCGGAACTGTTTCATAGAATCATAGAGTTGGAAGAGACCACAAGGGCCATCGAGTCCAACCCCCTGCCATCTTTGAGCATAAAGATGCATTTTCCCCCCTGATGCTCAGGTGGTATTATTTCAAAAGCCTGGGCCATGCATGAGAGAGATTTGTTTATTCATTGGTTGGCTCAAAAGATTATTAATTTCTGGCCCCTGCAGGATTTTGCTGCCGCTGGGATTCGCTTTGGGACACTGTACACGTTGAATCAAGATGTTGCCAATGCTGTGGCTTCCTTGTGCTACTTCCACGGGGTCTGTGGGCCTGTCCAGTACAAAATGGCCCAGCTACTCCGAGACAGAGGTGAGGCCAAGAATGTCGCACAACCCCTCCCTGCTCTGTTCTCCCTTTGAGAAGGGAGCTTTGCCAAAACTGCAGCTTTTGCCTGTCCAGGATTCTCAGGCTGTAGCGTGGAGATGGTTGCCAATTCAGCAGCATTTTCAATTAAAGCATAAAAATATTGCACAGCCAACAACAGCCCTTTTCATAGCCTCCCCACCATAGACGCAGCAATGTTTGGAGTAGGAAGTAACGCCACATACCCAAGCTCTGCACGTTTGGTTGGACATGTGAAACAGCCCCCTTTGCGTGTACAGCTCCCATGAGATCTGGAGCTCTGCTCACTCCAGGGGTCCAGATTGCATGGGAGCCCCACCTGCATACAAGTCTACTCGCTTAGGGGATCCTTTCAGACATTCTGCCTATGATAGAGTGGCTTAGATCAGGCATAGGCAAACTTGGCCCTCCATGGTTTTTTTTGGCCTACAACTCCCATGATCCCTAGCTAGCAGGACCAGTGGTCAGGGATGGTGGGAATTGTAGTCCCAAAACATCTGGAGGGTGAGTTTGCCTATGCCTGGCTTAGATGGACCTCCTTATATTTTTAGGTGTGTATCTTAAGATGGTTTTCATGTGCACACCTGAAATGTGACCAACAGGAAATTGCAATGCATTGCGTAAACTGACAAGGCCCTGAGGATTTTGCATCATGTTTTGCTGCTGCAATAGTTGATTGTGCAGAAGGTGAGAATAAAGAAAAGAAGGCAGTGGAGTGAGACCAACATTTCAATACAAAATATGGGCAATGTTGTGTAGATCTTGCCCACGTTCTTCTCTGTGGGATGCTTTGTGCGTGCACATAGTTCGCCTGCAGCACCAAGTGATGATCAGTGTTTGAATGAGTTGCTGCAGATCAGCTTGCCACAGGCAGAACTTGCCTATATTCTTGAATGGCTTCAGATGCAATGCTTTTCAATGGAGTCAGTTCACACGCTGAACCACCAGTCATCAAAGAGTTGAGAAATCAAGCGATTTTATATGTATGTGTCTGAACTGCCTTATGTGTCTTCCTCTTGGCTAGACTGGATCAACCAGGTGTACTTACGGGCCAATCATGAAAGGCTGAAAGCTGCCCACACTTTTGTAACAGATGAGCTCAAGACCCTTGGGGTTCCCTTCCTGAACCGCAATGCAGGCTTCTTTGTATGGATTGATTTCCGAAAGGTCAGTGCTCATTAAAGAAGGCCCTGCAGGATCAAACCAAGTCCTTCTATTTCAGCAGTGGTGGCTGTGAATCAAGCAGGCATCCAATGTTATGGATTTCAGAAAGATCTGGCTGGTGTGTTCACACACACTGTCTCACTGGCAAGGCATTGCTTTATTTTGTAAAAACAACCTCACCCCACCCCCCTGCCGCTGCCGCCCCACTTCGAATAATTCATCTCCAAAATTATCCTTTGAAAATTCTGAGCTTACTCAGAATTTTCTGTAAAGTAGAGAAGTAGCATTAGTTGTTTCAATTCAGAAACACATCTTGAGATCTTTTCTGAGGCAGTGAAGTAGTTTTCTTGGGTCCTGTATGCCTCCTTTTCCTAGGTTTGGTTTTTTTTACAACCGTAGCATTTTTGCCTTTAGGCGACTGCTGATTTTTTTTTATTTCTAAGAGGGTTTCCCTGAAGAGAGACTCGGCCATTTTGTATTGCATTCATATGGAATCTTGTAATTTAATTCTTTAAGAACTTAATTCTTTAAGAACTGCTTTTGGACTGTTCTGCATATTCATTTTGAATATAGATTTGGGGAGGGGTTGGTACTTATGTACACCATTTTGAAGACATTTGTTGGGAAGCAGTTTATAAATCCTTATATAATTAAATATTCCCCAGTCTGATGGGTGTTTCCCTTTCATCATCACAGCCAAGGGAAATAAACTTGCAAAGATTGTGGTTGACTTTCTCATTCCACTGGTGGAAGATGGAGTTCCCAGTTCTCTGAAGTCTTTTGGGAGCAGGGCTGTCTCCCATTCCCAGAAATAGGAAAATGCCTCCCTTATAGCTTCAGACCTTTTTTAAAAAAAGAAAATCTGTCCTTATTTTTAGTGGGCAGGGTCTTTTTGCATGATTCTAATTCTATGGCTGGGCAGAAGGCAAGTCTGGATCTACTAGTAGATCCATGGGTAATTTTCAGTAGATCCACTTCATGTTTCTGACTCCCAGAAGTCTCTCTCCCACACATACACACATCCCTGAGTGATGTTGCACCTGACTCCTGTCGGTGGATCTCAAGGTTCTATTAAACAGAGTAGATCCTGAGGGTGTGACTCAGCTAATGAATCCCATCAGCAGATGCCTTGTGTGATGACTTTTCACAACAGAGCTTTCCACTCCTTCTGCTTCTGAAACTGAGGGAAGGGGTGTTGAGATTTTCCCGAGAGGGGGAGAGGGGGAATAGTTTCATCTGAGAAGCCAAAATCCTTGTTCTAACAGAACGATCAGAAGACTGTGGCATTGAATTGCCCCCCACAAGCCTGAATCCTCCCTGCCCCTGCTGCGAGGAACCTCAGATCTCCATGGTCTTACTGAAGTTGAGGAGATGTGGGTGTAACTCCTTGTGAGTCGGAGCTTACTTGTTTCTTCACTCCTTTACTCCCTAGTACTTGCGAAGAGGAACATTTGAAGAGGAAATGTTGCTCTGGAGGCGCTTCCTGGACAACAAAGTCCTGCTCTCTTGTGGTAAAGCTTTTGAGTGCAATGAGCCTGGCTGGTTCCGCATCATCTTTTCGGACAAGATACATCGGCTGCAGCTAGGTCTGTGTTTTTTTTTTTTTAAATCATATTTATTAAAGTTTCCAAAACACAAAAGATAGAAGTACAAAGAAAAAAGAAAGATAAAATACACTTAAAACCTTACTTTCATTGCCAACTTTCTGGGACTCCCCCATCCCCCTCCCAACTGTATTCCCCTTTCATTAATTTGGTTCTACAAGCTCTCACTCCCAATTTAAAACTTAATTTGTTTAACCCACTATTCAATTTAAATTATACAGTCATTCCACCATCCCACATCATTAACAGAAAAAAAATAAAATTTCCCAAGGTCCGCCCCAGTTTCCTTCCACGAATTCCCTTTTTTAATAAACACGTCCAATCAAAGTAAAATGATATACAAGAAGTTATATAAAGATATAGAAGATAAAGGATATAAAAAGATTCAAAAAATAGTTGCACAGCCTTTGGATTCCAAATCTCCCCCCCCCCCTTCCCCGGTTTGAATTCCCCATATCCATCAGTCTGTCTATTGTCAGCCTGGAGATCTCAAATCCATGGCGAGATTTTTCCCCAGTTCCACCTTGCCGGTTTTTTTAATTTATTTATTTTAATGATATTTAACTTCAAACATCCAGTCTAAAAGAGGCCCCAAAGGGCCTTCAGTTTCCTTGGTCTTTAACGCTCCCCCCATTGTTCTTTCCATGTCATAATCAGTCCTTTGTTCTTTTTTCTCACTTTCTCAGGTTTCTTGTCCTGTTCCGTTGCTAAAACGTTCTAATTCAGAAATTTGGTACCTCTACAGAGGTTATTGTTGTTCAGGAACAAAAACTTACGTCCAGTCCCTTCCTTTCTTCAATAGAAAATTCTATTGTCTCCTTTAATATAAACACCTCTGTAGACGAAATACTGTTTCAGTTTTGCAGCTTTCCCAGGAGATAACAAGTCCTGTGCGATTCCAAGAGTATTTTTCCACTTACGACCGTTCTTGTAATGTCCCGAAACCCCTCTAGGGGGATTGTAGTAACTTTGTTTCCTCTGATCCAAAAGTCAAATTGTTGTTCCTTATTTTCAACAGTTTATATCCAAATTGTAGCAAATTGTAACAAAATTAACCAGCAAAGTCCTCATGGCAAAGTCCTCTTTATATTCTCCTACTTTGACAGCTACTTTGACAGCTGTCAAAGTCTCCGTCTCTCTTCACCAGGCTCTCTCACAAATTGCCCCGGTTCCCAGGGGGGGTTACATTTTCCTTCTCACCCTCCACTCTTCTCCTCCAGCACAGTTCTTATAATTTCCCATCGTGGAATTAATAATTTTTATCAAAAATACGCTTCTCTCTCGACCTTGGTTACCCAGTCCTTGTTTTAGAATGTTTACAATAGGGGGGGGACTGACTTCCTTTTTGGATCTCCCCCGCTCGTGCCGAATCCGAAAAAATTTTCTTTTTTTTTCTCCTTTTAAACCCGGTTTCCAAATTACTCACGGGTTGTTGTTGATAGTCCGAATTTTCAATAGAAGAAGTCAGCGCTCTCCGTCGAATGGCATGAGGCTTCGCTCGGCAGGGAAAGCAGAGGACTCACAGCACCACGCCACTCCCCGGCACCCGATCCATAGCCTTTTAAAAGGCTCCTTCACAAGTCGGGAGGGCGCTAACGGTGCCAGCCGAGTCACCCATGTCCACGGACTCCTTGCCCGTGGTTTTTAAGGGTCCCCACGTCGCTGGCGCGGTAGGACCCAGCCCCTGCCGAGCAGACTCCCTCCGGAGCTCAGAGGGAGTCCGCCATTCGGCGATGGCGCCAACCCGGAAGTCCCAGCTAGGTCAGTGTTGTCCTTCTCCTATCTTCTCTCCCAGCTGGTGACCCAGCATGCCAAACCCACCAGTAAGATACTGTGGCCTGATAGCTCAGACCTGTTAGTTGGTTCTCTTGAACTGTCAGTCACTGCTTGGTTGCTTCAGGACCATAGCTCTCCATCTGAATCCAGCTTTCGTTCCAACTGGTGAGTTTTTCTCTCCCCCTTCCTCTCCCTTTCCTCCAGGCATGCAGAGGGTCCGTGAGGTTCTGGAAGAACACGAGCATGGAATCCTGAATGAAGGTAAAGACCAGCCTTGTGAGTCTGACTCGGAAGGCAAAGCGGACAGCGCAGACGAAGTAATATTTGTGTCCCACCATCAGGAGCCAGCCTCAGCTGGCGGCTCCAACCTCGGCGATCTCATTGGCCTCCTGCAGCAGCAAATGCGCTCGTCTGACTGGCTGCAGAAGAATACCGTGGAACAGTTTGCCCAGGAGAAACCAGAGGTCTATGATGTTTTCCGCAAGTTGGTGGGGAAGCAGTAGACGGTTTTGGTGCCCTTCCACATGGATTGCCGCTGGAGGTTCTTGCTGCTCGGCTTTGACTTACCTAATGATATATATTCCATATAGCAGGAAGCCGTTTGTAAACCTCCTTCCTGTGGCCATCTTCTCATCATTCTATTAAACTGGGGCCAACTACAGATGGGTGGCTTTTATTCTGTCTCCACCCTTTGCGTTACAGTTTTAAAATTTTTGTTTCTAATGACCAAGCTCATGCTCTCTTGTGCAGACGGAGAGATTTTATCTTTGTTTGCACTGCTTCTGGTTCATCTTCACTCGTTTTCAATTTTTACCTCTAAAGAACTTCTCTCTCTCCTTTTTTTTTTTTTACATCTTCCATGACCTAAAATGAAATCGAAGTACAATTCGCTATGACGTAAGTTGAATATTTCATTAACAAGTTGTTTTAATACAGAATTTAGAGGCAGATTTAAATTTAAATCTACTACAGGTAAATAATCAGTGTTTTTATGTAACTCAGCTGGTGAGTATTTGTTACTAACAACACTGAATTCGAGTCAATGTATTTGTAGTAGGAACATAAGAGAAGGTTGCTAAATCAAGACTGGCGTGTCTAGTCTGGCAACCTGTTCTCACAGTGGCCAACTAGAGGCCCATGGGAAGCCAACAAGCAGAATCTGAGTGCAACAGCCCCTCTCTCCACTTTAGATTTCCCACAACTGGTATTCAGAGGCTTACTTAACACTTCCTGCTTCTTAAGCAGGGTTAAGCTTTCGGGAACAGACCACAGCCTCACATGCACTCCCATCTAGCTCTTTTCCTCTCATACTAGAATTTCCCTTAAATGTTTCAACCATGGTTACTTGTAATGGCTGCACTGATGTTAACTTAAAGGTAAAGGGACCCCTGACCATTAGGTCCAGTCGTGACCGACTCTGGGGTTGCGGCGCTCATCTCGCTTTATTGGCCAAGGGAGCCGGCGTACAGCTTCCGGGTCATGTGGCCAGCATGACTAAGCCGCTTCTGGCAAACCAGAGCAGCACACGGAAACGCCGTTTACCTTTCCACTGAAGCGGTACCTATTTATCTACTTGCACTTTGACATGCTTGCGAACTGCTAGGTTGGCAGGAGCAGGGACCAAGCAACAACTCACCCCATCGCGGGGATTCAAACTGCCGACCTTCTGATCGGCAAGTCCTAGGCTCTGTGATTTAACCCACAGCGCCACCCGCATCTCAATGTTAACTTAGGTTAACCCTAATCTTGGTTTGCTCCTCCCCAAAATCTGAAATGTTGTTCCAGGGACAGCCAATGGGGTGCCCTGCAGATGTTTTGAACTACAGTTCCCATCTTCCCTAATCACTGGTCATGTGGATCATGGCTGAGTGTAGAACTGTAGTCCAAAACATACTGAAGACTCCACCTTGGCTACTTGTGTGTGCTAATCATAGCTAGGGTTTGTGCATATGCCACGACTAACCATGATTAGGGCAAGAGAATTCATGCACAAGATGAGTCCTCCAGTCTGTTCCTGATCCTTTAAGGGGATGACATTGTTGTGTCTACTCCAGCCTCAAAAACAAAAATGATGAAAATCTCAGTGGCTTAAGTCACAACTCTTTTAAATTCTGATTTTTTTTTGCAGCACCATCTTCAAGAATTCAGTAGTTTGAGTTGGCAAGAAGTAGCCAGTCAGGCCAGTTAATTTTTTTTTGTAGCTACAAACACTGTCTCTGAAATAAGGTAATCACTTTGAGTCTCTCATCTACTATGAAATCGAAGGGTATCTGTTCTCAGTTCTTATACTAACTTTTAGCAGTAACGTGCTTCACAGTAGCCTTTTCAAGTTCCAATACCATCATACTGGTGGAGTGGGCAAGGGCCTTGTCTGATGGACATTGTTGAAGAGGCAGAAGAGAGACTATGATTCAAATATAGTGAAGTGGACCTCACATAGGGGTTTGCAAGTTAACAAATTCTGATAAATTCTTGGTTTTTTTAAAAGTGATTTTTTTTAATAAAAGGGATGTGTTAATGTGATTTTAAACAAAGGGAGGGAAGAAAGTAACTTTTCCTTGTGTGCATTAGCGCTTTGGTGTTCACTGGTAGCTGTGGTGGGTCAACTCGCTTTATTCTGCCATATATATATATATATATATATATATATATATATATATATATGATGGCATTTATTGCTTTCCGTTTTGCTGCTGTGTTGGGCATTAGCACAGAATGACAACTGTGCCTGCCCCCTACCCTGAAGGTAGAACTGTAAGGTTGGCTTAAAGGTCATCTACTCCAGCAGGATATTCCACCCCGAACAACCCTATCATATTAACTCACATCATCCATATTACAAGTGTAGAGCAAGCACAAAACAAGAGGGACTGAGAGATGTCAGAAATCCTTGCATGACAAGGAATAACCATCCGCCCAGCTAGCATAAGCTGTGCTGCATGCTATGGGAGCGAAGGTGAACGATGCACTGTGGGACTGAGTAGAGATCTGTGGTGCAAAACAATTTAGACTGCAATCCTATACCCACTTACCTGGAAGCAGGCCCCTTTGAAATAAACAGGACTTTTGGGTAGACGTATCTAGCATTGCACTGTTCACTGCAGTCCTGTACAATTGCATTTATAGTTTAGGTCAGGGATGAACAGACCTTAAGTTTGTGGGGTCTTTGTGCTTTTTAGTAGAATACTCAGGTCCACCAATCAGAGCCAGCTGCAGAATAGCGGCTGCCAGATACAAATTTATTTATTTTTAATTTATATGCCAACATTTGACAGAAGACCACAATGTGGTTTATAACATACAACACCAATGCCACAACATAACACCTGTACAGCATAAGAACTATACGCTGTACATGCCAAATAATAATTATAGAGATCCAATGTCGGCGACTGGCTGGACACTGAGGAGTGGAGGCTGGATATTGATAAGTGGGCACCGGGAGAAAGGGGGTTGGATCCCCTTTCGAAGAAGAGATCCGTGAACTGGGGGAGCCTGTAACAGCCAGGAGATGAGTCTGAGGCAGAGGAAGCTGCAGGATTGGAGAGTGAAGAACAGGTGCAGGAGGAGGGAGAGAGAGGTCAGGCTGGTGGAAAGTCAAGGGCTTCAATACGTCCACCTCCTCCTCCTGCGCCCACTTCTGCTCCACTGTCTCCCAGGGCCAGAAGAGGAATGAAGTGAGAGGAGCAGAAGGTTACACACAGGCAGAGTCTTCGCCTGCTTGCGAGCAGCTCAGATGGGGGAGATACATAAGCCAGGGACGGGGCCTCTCTATTGTGGCAACTGTGACACACCTAGAAGTAGCTGAGAGACATGGGGCAGATAAACACGTCTTTCCCTAACTTGCAAGTGTCCTTTTGACAATTAAGAGTTGATTCCTCGCTCTGGACATTCCTGGCCTGAGAGCACGGCGACATCCAATTATAATTAGGAAAACATTAAAAAATACAGATTCTAGTAACAGCAACAGCATAACGAGGAGAAAAATCAGCAACCAGGTATCTAAAATACAAAGACGACACCCAAATACAGAATCTTTTCTTAAAGGTAAACCAGGTAACTGCTTTTAAAATGTCAGGTGGTGTTAGGTCAATGAGAGGAAAAACGAGACAATGTCTTCCCTCTTCCTTCCCATTGCAGCTAGAACTGGATCTTGTAGTGCCATTACTGCCACTCCCTTATTTCCCATTCTGAATATGGCTGCAGAGAGAAGGTGGGTGTGTTTCACCAAACTTCTGAGTGGCACAATGGGAGCAGCTTTCTGCTCATGACCATACTTTGTCCATGTCAAGCATAGCTATGAAGGAAGAAAGGGCTGTCCAACGATAGCTCAGTTGGTTAGAGCGTGGTGCTGATAACACCAAGGTTAAAGGTTCAATCCCCATATGGGACAGCTGCATATTCCTGCATTGCAGGGTCTCTTCCGACTACAGTTCTATGTTGCCCTCATTGTTCATTCATAAAGCTAATTTGTGGGGTGGAGGGTGGAGCAGGACCACACACTTGCGGGCCCACAATGTCTCCTGCAGCTGTGCATAGAGGGGCTTGGCAACACCCTGCTTTCTCCATCATAGTCAGGCACACTTTGTGAGCAGGCTGCCATTGGCTGTATAGAACACTGGTGGGGGGACCTGCAACCCTCCAGGTGTTGCTGCACTACAACTCCCATCATCTCTGACCATTGAGCATGCTGGATAGAACTGATGGGAGCGGGAGTCCATAGGTTCCCCATCCCTGGCTTAGACAAACAAAAAAAAGCATATTGGGAGCTGGCTGCTTGTAGATGAAAAATAAATAGAAAGGAGGGTAGCCTGCCAAGTCACAAGGTCCAGGCTTTTCAGCAGTTTCTTGTTCAAAAGAGTTTACTTTTTGTCCTCAGCTTGCTTGGAACACTTATTCATAGTAAAGGACACGAGCAAAACCAAGCATAGCAAAATATATTGGATAAACACTGGGAGCAAATGCTATTTTTAGCTGCTCTGCGTATTCCCTGCTGTTCTCCACCAGATTCCAAATGTGCACAGAAAACATGCAGGAGGGCTTAGCTATTCTAGGCAAGTCCTCCTCGTGACCCTTTCCCTTCTGAACACCCGAATGCAGAAAACGTGGGGTGGATTAAAGATGAAAGCTAAGGCAAGCCACGGAAACAGCTTTCCGTAACGGGCGTTTGAGTTTGCTTTCTCAGTGACAGAAGAAGCTGAACAGAGCGCTTCCAGAAAAGACTCAAGGCAAGCTAAGTCAACTCACCAGGCATAAACTGGGGAGTCACTTGATCTGAATACAAAAAGTGAAACGTGCATTTTGGTTGTATTCTTCATGGGCCAGACCACTGCTGATCCCAAATGCTGTATCTTCCAATGACTAAGTGGTTCGCAAAAGTAGTAATCTTGTAAAATGGACACCTAGCACAGGACTGGGGGACCATTGTGAAGGCTAGCTGCCTTCTGGGGGCTACATACCATTTGCACACCCCTTTCTGTCATCCATCCAGGCAGGGAAGAAACATCAGAGCTCATGGACATGTTCCAGCTAGGCAAAAATGCTAAAGGAGGTTGCAAAGAAAGCCTGGGCAGGGCTGTGACCTTTGTATGATTCTGAGGGCCAAATCGAGAGGGCTGCATTTGCCACCCCCGCCCCCTCACCCGGGCCTAAGTCTCCTCATCCTCATCCCTGATCTAATAACATGCCTGGTATAGTAGTGTGTGGTACTATGACCCAATGCTTCGCTTTTTATTTTTATTCCTCTTTTATGTTATGGAAGCACTGGTGAGGGGGTCAAATGTTCCTGGGTCTAGAAAATACAATGGCTTCCAAGAATTAGAAGCTCCCCATCCGAGAGGATGCATGTAGCCAAGGTTCATAAGTTATGAGATAGGGGACTCCACTTCTAGCCAACCATAACTTTTTCTGTAGTAATCTTATCCTTAAGTACACAACACTTCAATATAACAGACTATGAGGTGATAACGCCACTATCTGCCCTCCTGTACAAGATGCTGTCATCACCAATCCAGCATCGCTAAAGATAACCAGCTGAGGAATCCCAGCTAAGCCCTGTTGCTATTTTGCCCTCCTCTGCAGTAATAATAAGGAACAAATGGAACTGGGTAAGCTGATGCATCTAGAATATGAATGAACAGCAGACCAGGAACCGGCTGCAAGCTGAAGGCACTTTATTTGTGTTCTGAAACTGACCTCAGTCACGCCGCACATGAAGGCGAAAGGGCGGAGTGGTGGAAAAA
Source organism: Podarcis vaucheri (assembly GCF_965113315.1). Taxonomy (NCBI): domain Eukaryota; kingdom Metazoa; phylum Chordata; class Lepidosauria; order Squamata; family Lacertidae; genus Podarcis; species Podarcis vaucheri. The sequence continues at coordinate 54,941,990 of NC_138759.1, read as the reverse complement.
GCCCTGCTCTGACGTATTTATACAAATTAATAGCTTGTCACCCTGAAGCTGATGAATAATTTTGCGGGATATAAATGGCAAGCCAGAGTCCAAAAATAGATCGGTTTGCTGCAGACCTGTCTGCCTCAGCTACACTGCCAGAATACAAACAAGATCCCTTGCTGGGTTTCTCTGCAGAGCCAAGGAAATCTCTGCTCAAAGCAATGTCCCCAAACCTAAGTAGTAGTGGAAGAAGGAATCATTGCACAATATATACACTTTGCTGATTTGCTTATGTTACCTCAATTGCCCCCTGCCCCTTGGTGGAATTTTCCTATTTTGCTAGTGAAACTATTTGTCCTGACATTTTGCTTCTGCAGTTGACCTGATGCAGCATATTCATTCTGGAAAAGCACTGACATGAGACATGCCTGTGGACATTCAGTGGGCATCAGCATGGCATGTTCCTCCACCCTCAGCCCCCTGCCCTCTTCTCAGTTGGCAACACGTGGACTGGCTGGTGTTATTCTCACATGGCAAAGTTCTTCCCCAGGGCTCCATGACATCCAGTCATCACCATTCGCACAGATGAGAGCCTCTCCATTCATAAAGAGGCAACACTTGATTCACAATGCACCATTTGTTCCGGCGTATTCCTAAAATAGCATCAGGGTACGTGTTTTGTTTGTGGCAACCTACAGATGCCCTGTATGAGGAGCAATATATATTTGTGGAAGGGTTTTGCATACAGTTCCTCCCCACACGAGAAGCTGCTATGGGGAGGCGGGAAGGGTGATCCCTTAGGGAAGGACTGTAGCTCAGGGACAAAGCATCTGTCTTGTGTACAGAAGGCCATATGTTCAATCTTTGGCATCTCCAGGTAGGGCTGAGAGAGACCCTTGTCTGAGATGCCAGTCATTGCTGAGCTAGATGGGCCAAGAGTATAAGGCAGTTTCCTAAGTTCCTATTCAGCCGTCTTGGTTGCTTGTGGCCTCAGTTCAGAGACCTGCAAATTCATCGGCATGTGTGCTGCTGCCACTCTCTTTGCAACTGAGAAATGCTTGAGTGCAGGAATCCCCCTTCCTGCAAAAAAGGCTAGTAGACGTTGATATCCTTACTCTCCCTGAATTTGTCTCATGAAGATAAACACAATAATCTGGAAACCAAGCCTTATGAGGAATGGTTGAGGGAGCTGGGTATCTTTAGCCTGGAGAAGATTGAGAGGGATATGATAGGAATTCCCGCAGCGAGTCCATAGTACATTCGTGGACATGTTCTGTGAAAAACAGCAGGTGCAGTAAAACAGGGACAAGGTTTTCTAAAATGGCTCCAGGGTGATATTTCCTTCACTGTTTGAAGAGCATCTCACCAAAGGGGACTCCCCCATCCCTATCCCTCTGTCTCACTTGGAAACATTTGATCAATGGCTATCATCTGGACTGACCTGGCTGAGGGCCAAACTCCCTGGTGATTTGTTTATTTATTTGAGATTCTGCCCCTCATCAAAAGATCTAAAGGCAGTTCACAAGAAAAAAACACAAGTTAAAACAAAACCAAAACAATAGCCCCCCCAAACACATTTTAAAAAGCTGTAGAATATTAATCAGCTAAATTAATTTATTAATTTTCTATCCCACCCTTTCTCTCAAAGGAGCACAGGGTGACAAGAAATAAAACAGCAAAACAATGCCATTAATATGAGAGAGAGAGCTTTCTGTATTGCAGGAGGTTGGACTAGATGACCCTCAGGTCCCTTCCAACTCTACAATTCTTTGCCTCTATAAGAGAGAAATGATCAAGTATTCTCACGGCTAAAATGTTCAAGGTTGCCAGGAACTATATATTGCAGCCATCAAATGCCCAGGCATTGAACAGGATTGTTTTAAAATTCCACCTGAATGTTAATAACAAGGGAGACAGAAACACAACATATCCCCATGGAAGGCCTTCCATAAATGGGGAGCCACTACCAAAAAGGCCCTATTGTGGGTCGGCACCAACTAGGCAGTACCCAGCTGTTGCATTACTCACACACTACCATTTAGAAGAAATAGAAGCTGGGGTTACCTATCTGGAAAGTGTTCCCAAGCTGGATTGGGGCCTCACACCCATTTCTAGACCTGCTCATGTTGAACGCACCTGGTACTGTATTTGCCTGTTAAGGTGCTGTTTCCTACAAACTCTGTAAACAATGTGTGTGCGTGTATACATGCAATTTTCAGCAGTGAATCTTCACAAGGTGCCAGTCTAGATCAGGAGCATGGTCCAGACTTGAATCTCACAGCTCCTTTTCCATCATGATCACAGCTGCTAGCTGGATTACACTTACAGTCGTACCTTGGTTGTCAAACGAAATCTGTTCTGGAAGTCTGTCCGACTTCCGAAAACATTCAACAACCAAGGTGCGACTTCCAATTGGCTGCAGGAGCTTCCTGCACACAATCAGAAGCTGCGTAAACTGCGTCAGACGTTCGGGTTCCAAAGAACGTTCACAAACCGGAACACTCACTTTTGTGGCGTTTGGGAGCCAAAACGTTCGAGTCGCAAGGCGTTTGGGATCCAAGGTATGACTGTCCTTTTTTAATGAGTGAATAATGCAAGACATAGTTTGGGGTTGGTGAAAAGGTCATTGCAGTGCTAGTGGGAGGGGTGTGGAGCTCATGGTTGAGTTTTTCCAACTCTTACTATTCTGAGCCAACGTTTCTTAAATGCAAAAATATATTGTGTGTGGCACTGTTCAGAACATTTGAAAATGGATAATGATGAAATATCAGTTCCTTGGGGAAAACCTAATTGTGTATCCTAGGAAAAAGCTGATACGGAAAGACACACTATTTCTGTACCGGAAGCTGTCTCATCTCCATGCATCCATCCAGCCATTGCCCCATTTAGGTATGGGTCAGAATAATCTAAGCACCAGTTACTTGATATTTGGGATGTGAGCACTAGGAACTTCTCTCGCTACATAATCACGTAGCCTTGGGGACCAAGCACATGGAACAGATTGACTTACCAATATAGTGGTAACATACAGCGTTGTTTACATTTCACAGCCATAGGCAAGTTCCTTCACTGTGACTTATGTCCCATAGACATTTAGCTTCAATCTTTTGGCTTCACGGTTGTCCCATTCCAGAAGTGGTGCGGCAACAGACTAAATGCAGACCTAGACCTAGCTATGCAATGAGTAATATCGTCATCCGCATCAAGGCTGGCAGTGAGAGCACGCTCCCTAAATATAGCAGGGTATAAGGTTAAGAGGAGCCTTGCCAGTTGCAATGGGTGCGTGAACGTGCACATTCCCAGGAAGAAGCCCAGGCAGTACTTACGTTTGCTTTAACCCCCTTGGGAAAGAGCAATCGGCTATTCAAGGGAAAGTCATCGGAGTCACGCAATCTTACGTGTGTTCACTTCAACGGGCCTGCAGTAAGTCTCAGTCATAATTAAAATAGTAGCATCAGCAAAATGGGAAATCAGAGCATGAGTAAGTCATGGCCCTTTCGCTTTCCTGGGTGATCATGGAGAAGCAGAGGTCCAGTACTGAGCTCTGTCTGCTGAACTGCCTCAACTTTTTACATTCAAAAGTATTTTTTACATTCAAAAATATTTTTTACACTCAAAAATATTGTGACCAATCTGATTAAAAGCAGTGACCAAACTCTTTAAAAATAAAACCTAACTTTTTAATGACACATTTTTGAGGTGTGGGGTGAGGTAGGGTGCATTATATATTATATTATATTATATTATATTATATTATATTATATTATATTATATTATATTATATTATATTATATTATATTATATTATATTATATTATATTATATTATATTATATTATATTATATTATATTATATTATATTATATTATTTTACCTTTTTCCCTGACAGGACTCAAGGCAATTTATATATAAAAATAAGAACCATTGAAAACATAGGAAAAGCAATAATTTAAAACTTGAATTAAATTGAATTGAACATTGATAGAATTAAAGCAGGCATAGGCAAACTCGGCCCTCCAGATGTTTTGGGACTACAACTCCCATCATCCCTAGCTAACAGGACCAGTGGTCAGGGATGATGGGAGTTGTAGTCCCAAAACATCTGGAGGGCCGAGTTTGCCTATGCCTGAATTAAAGCAACCGGTGTAATTTTTTCAGAATCAGTGCAGTGTGATTCCATCTGGCTGCATAAGTTAATGTTCTTGCAGCCACATTCTGCGCTAATTGAAGCTTCCGGGTAGTCTTCAAGGGCAACCCCATGTACAGTAAATTACAGTAATGCAAATGCGAGGTTACCAGAGCATGGGTCACTGCAGGTAGGCTACCTCTGTCCATGAATGGTCAAAGCAAGGAACCAGAAAGATGGAAAAAGGCATGTCACACAACCAAGACTATAGAGGCAATGCTGGATTGATGAGTACCCCTCCTTCCCCTGGTGTATCTGCTCCTTCAAGGGAAGTACAATCCCATCCAGGACAGGCTGTACACCTAATTCCTTGACACAAGAATCATTTACCCATAATGCCTATTCTCACCCACTTCCTTCAAGGCTTGTTCTATGATTAAATGGCTGTCACCTGATAGCAGAAATCTTCAATGATTTATCACATTGGTTTTAACTGAGCATTTGAATCAATTACATCTGCATAAATGCACAAACGTATAATAAAGCAATATGGCATGGGGTGGGGAGAGATAACCCGCATCCTTGCCCCATGTTCCCCAACTGTGGCTATTTGAACATCTTTTATTAAAAAAGTAAAGCTTTATAAATGCAATCACACAATTAATGTCTTATTTAGCTTCATTCTACATGAGAAGAGATGGCTCTCAAAGGTGACACTTATCTGCATTGTTTTATACATGCTTGTCTAAAAGTGTTTTTTTTCCTTTCAATTCTGTCTTTTCAAAGCAATCACAATGTTTTAAATGGATTAATGTAACCAATTAATCAACTAAGGGTTGTATTCAAGGCTAGTCCGACTCAGAATAAACCCACTGAAATGAATAAGCCTAAATTTGTCATGTCTGTTAACTTTAATGGGTGGGTCTACTCTGAGAAGGACTAATATTCCATCCTAAAACTGTGAACTTGTACAGTACTCACTTACTTGAGAGAATGCACCATTGCACTCAGTGGGTTCTACTTCTGAGTACAGAATTGCACCCTAAAAACTGGTGAAATTAGCAGTTTTGCTAATCGTCAATATGTCTGGGTTTTTCAGCAGAACCAGGAAGTGTCCGGACAACTTTTGTGTCCAGATTTTTTACTTCTTGAAATATGGCAACCCTACCCCGCCACCCACACTTACATTTCTGAACCTAAATAGAGCAGCACTGCCACCTGGTGTTGGGCCATGTTACAACCTTAGAAAGAGCTGTCCAAAAACCTATGGCAAATTGCTTAGCAAATAATTTTTCAAGCAGACTTAAGGACAATCTATAAGGTGCGATTTGTAGCTGGGATGGGTCAGGCATGGAGAAGCTGAGATAGAAAAGCTAGATGGAAACAGGCAATATTCCCTTTTGGAGGAATAGCAGGAAGAGGCATTTACAGTGGTGCCCCGCAAGACGAATGCCTCGCAAGACGGAAAACTCGCTAGACGAAAGGGTTTTCTGTTTTTGAGCTGCTTCGCAAGACGAATTTCCCTATGGGCTTGCTTTGCAAGATGAAAACGTCTTGCAAGTTTGTTTCCTTTTCCTTAACACCGTTAATACAGTTGCGACTTGACTTCGAGGAGCAATTCATAGAACGCAGTGTACATAGTAGCCTTTTTTGAGGTTTTTAAAGACTTTGGTGATTTTTGAAGCTTTTCCAAAACTTCTTTTGCAGCCGTTTGGTAAGTTAAGCTTTAAAAACTTTTTTTGGGGGGGTTTGGATTTTGGGTTGGGGTGTTTGGAATTCAAGGACTTGGTGTTGGGAAGGGGTTTGCAAGAATCTGGAAGCTTGTGGGTTTTTTCTGCATTTTTATGATTTTCTGTGACCATTGGGCCACTCTGCTGTTTTTTTAAAAAAATTCTGGATTTGAATTTCTGTGTGCTGGGTGGCTGGGGGAACAGTTGGGGAGGGGTTTGCAAGAATCTGGAAGCTTGTGGGTTTTTTTCTGCATTTTTATGATTTTCTGTGACCATTGGACCACTGCTGTTTTTTTAAAAAAAATCTGGATTTGAATTTCTGTGTGCTGGGTGGTTGGGGGAACAGTTGGGGAGGAGTTTGCAAGAATCTGAAAGCTTGTTTTTCCCCCTGCATTTTTATGATTTTCTGTGACCATTGGGCCACTCTGCTTTTTAAAAAAAATTCTGGATTTCAATTTCTGTGTGCTGGGTGGCTGGGGGAACAGTTGGGGAGGGGTTTGCAAGAATCTGGAAGCTTGTGGTTTTTTTCTGCATTTTTATGATTTTCTGTGACCATTGGGCCACTCTGCTGTTTTTTTAAAAAAATTCTGGGGTTGAATTTTGAAATGCTCTTTACAGTATGTGTGACTTTAAAGAGCACTTAATAAACTCTTGTTGTACCAAATTTGGCTTTGTTTGGACTTTTTTTGACCATAGGAACGCATTAATTGATTTTCAATGCATTCCTATGGGAAACCGTGCTTCGCAAGATGAAAAATTCACTAGACGAAAAAATTCGCGGAACGAATTAATTTCATCTTGCGAGGCACCACTGTACTGTACATCAGGGGTGGACAGTCTTCAAGGCCACAAGATCTACTTAGCTTTGACTAGAATCATGAGGCTTTGTAACCAGAGCCAGATGCAAAACAGTAATTTAGTCAGAAAGACATATACCAGGAATTACTGTAAGGAACAGGATGTCTGAGCACCTGCTCAGTTCAGGGATTAGCCCGAGAATCAAGCTCAGAAGCCCTTTCCACACATCACTGGTTTTCTCTCAAGCATCCTTTTTCAGCCACCCGATTTAAGGGAGAAAAGCTTTCTGTTGCTGTTGTTAGATCATTGGGAGTTGGAAATGCTTGCTGACCTATAGACTCATCCATAGATCTCTTAGTAGGTCTCAGTCTACCTTTTGCCTATCCTTCCTTTGCATTAGTCCAAACAAGATATGCTGAAGTGTAGCTGGCCACCGGAAAAAAAACAGCCCCATGAAGACAGAAACTATTATAGGGGATGAAGGCCAAGCTGAATTTCATGACCAAGTGGGGAATCCGAACCCTATAACAATTGATTCTTTGTTATATAGGAATGCTGGTATTCCCAATTTTGTAAGTTCACCCTCGTGGCAGCTATTGTGTAGCCAGCTACATCCCCTTGTGGCAGCCATTTTGTGACTGTAGCATCACATACAGTGGTGCCTCGCAAGACGAAATTAATTCGTTCCGCAAGTTTTTTTTCTTGCGAGTTTTTCGTCTTGCGAAGCACGGTTTCCCATAGGAATGCATTGAAAATCAATCAATGCGTTCCTATGGAGACCGTCGGGGGACAGAGGGGAAGCGCCGTGCGCCTTCCCCTCTGTCCCCGGACCTGTTTTAAAGCAAGGGAAGGGGCAGAGGGGGGAATCGCTTCTCCCCGTTGCCGCCCCTTGGTTCAAAAGGGGTCCGGGGAGAGAGGGGAAGGCGCGCGCGCTTGCCCGCTATCCCCGGAGCTTGCGGGGCAAGCTTCGTTTTGCGAAGCAAGCCCATAGGGAAATGCGTCTTGCGAAGCGGCTAAGAAAACGAAAAACTCCTTCGTCTAGCGAGTTTTTCGTCTTCCGAGGCGTTCGTCTTGCGGGGCACCACTGTATGTGGAATAGAACTGTTATCATGGGGAGTCAGACTGATGTCTGGAATTAGCCCTTTAATGCCCCAACATAAGGCCTAACAGACCTGGACCTGGAATTGCTTTCTATTTGTAACCATTCTATTGGGCTGTTTTTGTTTTTATTACCGCATTTTTCGCCTTATAGGACGCACTGGCCCATAGGACACACCTAGATTTGGGGGGGGATAAAGGGGGAAAAATTATTCCCCCCCCCAGGCGCGGGGCTGGAGGCAGGGGAAGCCCGCCGCCAGCCTCCAAACCAGATCGGGAGACAGCGGGATAGCACGCTGCGTCTCCCCGCTGTCCCCTGAGCTTGCGGGGCTGGTGGCAGGGAGAAGCCCGCTTCTCCCCGCCGCCAGCCTCCAAACCATGTCGGGAGACAGCGGGATGGCGCGCTGCGCCTCCCCACTGTCCCCCGAGCTTGTGGGCTGGCAGTGGGGCTCTTCAGGCTTCAGCGAAAGCCTGCATTCGCCCCATAGGATGCACACACATTTCCCCTTCCTTTTTGGAGGGGAAAAGGTGCGTCCTATAGGGCGAAAAATAAGGTATGTATTTTGTGGCTTTACGTTGTAACCACACTGAGATCTGTGGGTATAGGGTGGTATACGAATTTAATTAATTAATTCATTCATTATTAATAACCATGCAAGAGTTATTCTGAATCTCTCTAGGTAACACGTATGCAGTAGTAACTAGCAGAATGTCACATGGCAGGTAAAGTATGAGAAGCAATACACTAATGGGGAAGATCAAAGACTGGTTAACTGTTACAAATAAGCTGAGAGAATTTCTCAAATGGCTGCTTTTCGTTTCATGGCCACAAGAACAGCAATTGTTTGATATTTGCTTTAATACTCCCTCTCCCAGAAATGCATAAGGAATGTTACAGCCAGTGACATATAGCTCACATCTGTATGATTGCTACACCCATTCGACTTGTCAGCACAGTTCAACACTATGTAAGAGCCAGACAGTTCACCAAACCAGCTTAGACCCTGACACTCAAACAAGGAAACCAGAGCTAACAGAGATATTGCACCCTGGCTATAAGAAGCCATATCCATTGCCGTTCAAGAGTCTTAACAACTACAGGGGAAGAAGCAGTAGTTTCCTGCCTGGTAGCCTGATGCTTTAGTGTGCTTAAACTCTTTACTCAGTAACAGAGGCTGCACTCTTAAGCTTTATTTAGTTTTGCTGGGCTTCCTTTAGGCTTTAATACGTTTTATGCAGGCTAGTCCTGTGCATTATGTGTTCTGTAGGCCGTGCGCCTTGCTGTGCTTTATTCTTGCTGTACATGAATAAAACCAGTAAGTCTTCACCCAAAAGTGTGCCTATAGTCTCTGAATCCACAAAGCACAGCTGCCCTTGTGGAACAGGTGCCCACAGCATTCTCTCAAAATTCTAGTGTGCCCCTGGGACCATAAAGGTTGGCAAAACACAGGCTCCTACATGGGTTGGGGGACTATTAGACAGCTGCGTCTGAGCAGCAAACTTCCGCTTTGACTGGCCCTAAAAAACCCCAACCCATTGACAGACATCAGCAGCATCTCCTTAGCACGCATGTGAACACCATGAGACCTGCTCTGCTCCAGAGGAAGAAGTGAGGGGAGAGACTTTCTACAGGCAATGGCTTTTCCACCTGCCCCGCCCCACCCTCCAGTCCCAGACCATGACTTTGAGAACAGCAGAAGCAGCTGGGAACGGAGTTCAGGAATATTTTTTCGAAAGTTGTGGTGTCCTTGTTTCTAATTTGATCCTTTTACATGGTTTTGTATCTTTGGGGTATTTGTGATTTGCTGTTATTTTTATTGGTTATGTTGTTGTTGTTTAGTCGTTTAGTCGTATCCGACTCGTGACCCCATGGACCAGAGCACGCCAGGCACTCCTGTCTTCCACTGCCTCCTGCAGTTTATTGGTTATAGATTAGTAATTATTTATTGTAATAATGGTAAACTGCTTAATTATTTTTGATGTCTAATTTTACTGTTTACTATTAGATTCTGATGTATTGTTGAATGTTGCTTTATTTGATATAAGTTGTTTATTTTAAAGTTATTGTGACTTTTTATATTGTATCAGATTGTTACTATTAATGTTTGATGCATTATTATTATTATTATTATTGGTGTTGGAAGCCGCCCACAGTGGCTAGGACAACCTAGTCAGATGGGTGGGGTATAAATAAATATTATTCTAGCATTGCAGAGGGTTGACTAGATGCCCCTTCGGGTCCCTTCTCTACGATTCGCCTTTGGTCACATGCTCAGTCCATACAAGGATCTCAGCAATTCTGACGACTAGCTGAGGAGCCCATGCTTAAGAGCCATCTCAGCCACCGGCTCGCCGCTGCTTGCCTTACTTTGGCTTCAGATGCTTGCCGGGAAACAAAAGCCCGAGGAGCGTCGTCCCCCGCGCGGAGAAGCGAGAGAACGGCAGTCCGCCTGCCAGCGTTTCGTCGCGCCGGAAATGACGCCCCGCTCGAGCGGAAGCCGGAAGCGTCGGCCGCGGCTGGTGGAGGCGGAGGGGCGTGGGAGGCGTACGCCGTTTGCGGTCTCTTCCTTCCCCTCCGCCGGAGCGCCGTGAGGTGAGGAGGGCGCCCATGACGACCTGGGTCCTTCCCGGAGCGTAGCCGGCGTGGCGACTGAGGGGGAAGCGAAGGGAGCCGGCAAGCCAGTTCGCGCTGGGGTCCTCCTCCTCGGGCGACCGGGTGAGTGGCACGCGGGCGGGGGGGCCCTCTGATACCCCCTGAGCCTCGGGGTGGCTTCGGGTGTCCAGGCGAGCTGGGGCCCAGCTACTCGCGCTCCTTTGAGCCCCGAAGTCGCCCTGCAGGCGAGAGCCATTCGAGGTGGTTTCCTAGCGACGCCTTGCCTCCTCACCTGGGGCCGAAGAATCAGAGAACTGTAGAGCTGGAAGGGACCCCGGGAGTCATGGAGTCCAACCCCCTGCAATGCAGGAATCTCAACTATTCCGTGACAGGTGGCCATCTAACTTCTGCTTATAAGCCTCCAAGGAAGGAGAATTCGCCAACATCCAATGAAGTCCGTTCCACTGACAGCACAGCACCCACTCTTTAGGTTTTTTTTTTTTACTCTCAGTTCCTTTCTCATTGCCAAGGTTTCAGACACACACACCTCTGTCAGATTAAGTGCTACTTTCACAGTAACAAGAAGCATGGGAATAAATGGAGCCTGATGACACACGTGTGTGTGTGTGGGTCTGTCCTGCCCCCTCCCCCCGTGATGGAAATTCACTGAATCTAAGTGGCTTGTGGGTGTGCCTCTAGGAGAAGAGGAGCATTGATGCCCACATGCAAAAGGAAGCTGTAGTGTTCATACCAACTTAGGTGTCCCAACACCTGATCAACAGTGTCAGCTTTACTGGTGCCAGTTAGCATGCTTGATTCATATCAAAAGTAATCTTTTACTCTCAGGGAATTCAATCTCTTATCTGCTCCCCGGCTGTCATCAATGACTGTGTGGGATAAGGCAATAGTACTAAGCCTAGTTTTCTGCCGCTTCTTGATCCAGGCTTGAAACCAATATGCAGGTCCTTAATTTCTGAATGTAGCTGTCCAGTGCTGGAAATTCTAGGCTTTTACCAGTCTAGATGTGAATGTGCACAGAGAAGATAGCTTTATTTGCCTCACTTTCATGGGATCTGCAGAGAATATTTAACCATCTGCTGTTATTCAGATAGCCTGTTAGAAGTACACATTGGACAAACATTTTTAAATGTCAATAAAGGAGTATTTCACCTTGCATTTCCTACTAATTTGGATCTTTAGTGGCTTTCAAAGCCACTGTTCTTCAGTAATGCATATTCTGTTTTACTGCACTGGTACAGAGCTTACTGTACTTCCATTTTCCTGATTAGTATCAGTCCAGTTTTTGACACATTTGTGAAGTAATGTGGAAATTACTGGGCATTAGTCGGGAAATATGTATTCTAGAACCCTGTCACTTTCCTTTAATTTATTGATTTTCTCAAAAAGCTACTGGCGCTAATTGGGTAGTATCTAATTCTAAATGTGACCGTGAGGATGCAAATGCAGTTTATTATTTTTTAGCAGGAAATGTCATAGGCTTTATTTAATATTATTTGTTTTGTAGCAGTTATAAAATATGATTAAGTATCTCCATGGAATGACTGTGTATGCTGTAGCCTGGCATGGAAAAATATTTTCCCCAGCGACATAAGAACTTGTCATGAATGCGTGATCTCAGTGATGCATCAGGATATTCCATTGTTTGGTGGGAAGAAGGTGTCAATTAGTTTCATTAAAATGCTAAGATATTATAGTGTAATACTAAGGGTAGTGTTGTTTTAGACATTGAAACTTTGTAATCTAGGTTCTGGGAGGGGCACCTTAATAAGTTAGAGAAGCTTAATGAAGAAGGCTTGCAGCATGTGGATCAACTTGAGGGAGGTGGAAGTGATTGTTTTGGTGCTTTTTGGTAGTAGAATGTGAAAACTTTTTCAGATAGATCCAAAGCCCATAAGACAGGCATAGGCGCAAACTCGGCCCTCCAGATGTTCCTGTTCCTTGCCGTCTTGAAGCTGTTTTTTCTCCAAGGGCAGGAAAGCAGACTGGGTGGTGGTGGTTATGTTGAGTGGACAGCTGCAGTAAGGGGGAGTATTAACGGTTAAGCAGCCCTTGCTTTTCCATTCCTAATCAGAGTCTGTGAAGTCGTTTTCCTTTAAATAGCAGTGAAACCATACTAGGCAGGTATGAGGCCCAAATGTAGCCCTGCAGAATAGTAAATGCATAATAGTAAATTACCAATAAACTTGTATTCCTTCTGATTACTGATAGATTTGGCAAAGAGAGCTAAGAACGCTATTTTGCTGAGGCAGTCTAGCTGAAATGTTTAAGAGCATACATACCCACTGTCATTGTTGCTACAATACCTGGCATCTTCCTGTTATCTCTGTTCTGCATGTGGTAAATTGGCATGCCTCTAGGCAGGAATGGGGTTGGTCATAGAATGGTATTTTGCTGGGTGTAGTTATGTTGCCTTGGGAATAACTTATCAGTCACAATTAAAAGTGTTAACACTTCTTAATTTAAAACTGTTATATTGCAAATCATCCAGTGTGAAATAAAACAACTTTAATCTTCCACAAGCCATGATTGCATAAAATAATAGTTTTAGAGAATAAATACCTTAAGATTGTACAAGTAAAAATAAAATTCTGGAAAATGTTAAGTATATACAGTTTAATATGTGACTGAACACTTAACATGTGCATGCCTTTACAGAAATTTGGGTTTATTTTTTCTAGAAACTGTAAAATAGCAAGCTGAAATATAAATAAAACTTCAGGGCATTTCAGCTTTATCTGTTCTGCTATCTGCAGAGTTGGTGCTAGTACTTACCGTATTTTTCGCTCCATAGGGCGCACCCGACTATAGGGCACACCTAGGGTTTTTTTTTGGGGGGGGGGAATAAAGAAAAAAGCTCCCCGGGCTGCAGGCTGCTATCCGCAAGCCTTCGGAGCCCGGCGGGAACTCCTGCCGCTCTCAGAAGGCTTGCGGATAGCTGCCTGAAGCCCGGGGAGCGCAATGCTGCACTCCGAAGGTTTGCGGATAGCTTCCTGAAGCCTGCGCACCGACCCCTTTCGCTCTCCAGGCTTCAGCGAAAGCCTGGATTCGCTCCATAGGACGCACACACATTTCCCCTTCATTTTTGGAGGGGAAAAAGTGCGTCCTATAGAGCGAAAAATACGGTAACAAGGACATGTGTTGTTGCTACTATCCTTTTATTATTGTGTTTCTCAAAATGTTTCTTCCCAGGTCCTAACTGTGCCTGCCCAGTTCTGCTTTGCCAGTTGTGCAACTGAGAGGTATTTTGTATGCAACAATTTGTACTCTGGTTTGATGCCAATATTGAAGTGCAAAATACTCACTTATCAATATCAGATGTGAAGGGTTTATACATATATAAATAGCCTTTTCACCTTTTAAAATATACATGAGAAGTAAATGAGAATGAGAAATGATCACAACCATTGCTGGTATGTACTTAAAAACAGACATTCCATTTTATACACATGTATGCCCTTCACATCTAATGCAGTATAACTGGGACATGGGTGGTGCTGTGGTCTAAACCACCAAGCCTCTTAGACTTGCTGATCAGAAGGTTGGCAGTTCAAATCCGTGTGATGGGGTGAGCTACTGTTGCTCTGTCCCAGCTTCTGCCAACCTAGCAGTTCGAAAGCATACCAGCACAAGTAGATAAATAGGTACCACTGTGGCAGGGATGTAAACAGTGTTTCCATGTGCTTTGTGCCAGAAGCGGTTTAGTCATTCTGGCCACATGACCCAGAAAACTGCCTGTGGACAAATGCCAGCTCCCTTGGCCTGAAAGCGAGATGAGCGCCGCACCCCATAGTCTCATTTAACTGGACTTAACCGTCCAGGGATCCTTTACCTTTACTTTTTTTAAATACAGTATATGTGTAGTTTATACACTATGTAAGAAGCATCCTTTAGAATATCTCTATCAGAGTAAATGAACTTTGCCTAAATATCCACGATTGGGCTGAATGCTCCTGCCATTGCTTATCTGAAAATGAAATGCTTTGATATACTTCCTAGTATTCCGTAGCTGTGTTTCAAAGAACCAATGGAAGGCCCTTCTTTGTATTCACCTTATACTACACTGCCTGGGGTTACGGAGAGTTTGGAGACCCTAGTTTTTTGCAAGCACAATGGGCTACAGTAGGGGGCAAAAAAACCCTTCAGAGTGTGTGTCCAATAAAACTATTTCTTATGATCTCAGTTGCTGTCTCCTGATGCTACGACCTGCGTATCCAGGCTATGTGTGTACTGACCATGGTTTGCTTCAAGTTGGTAACAACATTATATAAGTGCAAAGTTTCATAGAAGATTTTTCAATAATTTACCAGACTGCACTGTGAACCAGGAGTCTTCAGTTTAAATCTGCAGTCTGTCATCTGTTACAGGTTGATCATAGGCAAGAGTTATTTCTCAGTCTCAAGTAATCAATCTGCAATATGCGACAATACTGACTTAGCCTAGGGTGATTGTAAGTAGTATTGAGAGAATGTTTGTAAACTATTTGGAACAACCTAAGCTTTGTTTGGAGCCTAGGGCTTGCCAATCAGAAGGTTGGCAGTTTGAATCCCCGCGACAGGGTGAGCTCCCATTGCTTGGTCCCTGCTCCTGCAGTTCAAAAGCACATCAAAGTGCAAGTTGATTAATAGGTACCGCTCCGGCGGGAAGGTAAATGGTGTTTCCGTGCGCTGCTCTGCTTCACCAGAAGCAGCTTAGTCATGCTGGCCACATGACCCGGAAGCTGTACGCCAGCTCCCTCGGCCAATAAAGCGAGATGAGTGCCGCAACCCCAGAGTTGGCCACAACTAGACCTAATGGTCAGGGGTCCCTTTACCTTTACCTTTAAGCTTTGTATAAAAGCTGCTGACCATTTAGTTTCCCCTTTTCCCCAGGAAAATGAATTCTGCCTGTAAAACTAGTTTGTTTGTTTTTTATTGTAAGCTGCTAAACCCAATCAGGAACCTGCCTTCTGTAGTGGCACTAGATGTTAAATAGCAGTAGATGACAAAAGAAAAATTGAGAGGTAGTCCAGATTGGTACATGCCAATGATATTGCCTTGTTTGGTCTGTTGAAAACAACAACAGCATTTTCATCTTAACTGATATTCTAGTGTGCAGTACAGTTGCAATCCACTAGAGTACAATAATGTTTTTATTTTATTTTAATTACATGGATTTCTGACCAGGTTGCCACAAATTAAACATACCCTTTTAAATTTTGTTTTTCCATATATTCTGTTTTCCAGAAGCTTGTGGGAAAGGTGGCTTGTTTCATTATGTGTGCGTCAGTCAAATATAACACCCGGGGTCCAGCCCTCATCCCAAGAATGAAGACTAAACACCGCATTTACTACATTGCTCTCTTCTCCATTGTGCTGTTGGGCCTCATTGCTACAGGCATGTTCCAGTTCTGGCCACACTCCATAGAGTCCTCAAATGATTGGACAGTTGAAAAACGCAGCATTCATGATGTGCCTGTGGTCAAGATTCCAGCAGACAGTGCCATCCCAGAACGAGGAGATCTCAGCTGCAGGATGCATACATGTTTTGATGTCTACCGCTGTGGCTTCAATCCCAAAAATAAGATCAAAGTCTATATTTACTCTCTAAAGAAGTATGTGGATGAATACAACATGCCTGTGAGTCATACCATTTCCAGGGAATACAATGACCTGTTAACCGCCATCTCCGACAGTGACTTCTACACAGATGACATCAATCGTGCCTGTCTCTTTGTGCCATCAATTGACGTACTCAACCAGAATATGCTCCGTATCAAGGAAACTGCTCAGGCTTTGGCACAGCTCTCCCGGTACTTACACATATCTTACTGTGAATGCTAGAGCTACAACAGTAAAACAAGGGTAAGGGGACTAAGAGGGGAAACCAGATAGTCAAGGAGTGCATTGGTTTTCAGTCTTAATTATTGACCACCCTGTTCTCCCACTGTTTGGTAATTATTCATTTGGGCTTATACATCAAGCAGGCCAATTGCAACTCATTTGAGAGTGCCTGGTTCAGAAATCATGCGAATGCTGACATTTATGGCTAATCTGTGACCATTGGGCTCCTGCATTTTTTGTAGAGCTGTTTTGTTACAGAGTGGCTTTGGATGTGTGCTTATCTCTGAAGCTCTGCTTTCAAGCATGTGTGGTGGTCTCATTTCCCCATCATTTTTCTTTCTCAGTTGGAATCATGGGACAAATCACCTCTTGTTCAACATGTTGCCTGGGGGACCACCTGACTACAACACAGCCCTTGATGTTCCAAGAGACAGGTAGGCAACTCTGGGTGCAACTCGGCTTGAAGCAGAGGGGTTTGTATGGGGTTAACACAGATTGAGTGAGGGACATCCACATTCCCACACTATCCCTGTACCTTTAACCTATCAGTATGCTTCTCCATCGCCTTGTTCTTTAGCATGATACATCTTAGGTTGCGTCCTGTTTACAACTTCCTCCTCTCACTTCTCTCTCAGACCTCATTATGAGAGAGAGGTCATCTTTAACTGTCCTCTGAGAAGCAAAGGAGCAGGCATGGCTTCCTTGTTGTTCTCTAGACTAGTTAGTTGGACTAGAACTAGAAACCTACGTGTATCCTACAATAAACAACTTTATTATTTTCTTACCTACAAGCATCTCCGTGTGGGATTGCAGCAAGAAGAGTCTACTCTCTAACCATGATTTGCTAGCTAAGTGCTGCACTTTCTGCATACTAAGGTGTTTCAACAGGGTAATTGGCCCACTTCTCCCAATAGGCAACTTGTTGCTGTTTCTTTGAGACTTTTTAGAACAAGTCTCTAAATAAGACCCAGAGCTGTTGGGAGTCAAAGTGTGAATTTATTTATATTTCATAGAATTGTAGAGTTGGAAGGGACCAAGAGGATCATCTAGTCCAACTCCCTGCAATGCAGAAATCTTTTGCCCAACATGGGGCTCGAATCCATGACCTTGAGAGTCTTACTTTCCCCTTCTCCATTTTATCCTCATAACATCACTATGAGGTAAATTAGGCTGAGAGACAGTTACTGGCACAAAGTCACCTAGTGGGCTTCAGCATTGAGTGGGGATTTGAACACTGATCTGCTGGATCCTTGCCCAGCACTTAAACCACTACTCCACTCTGGCTGCGAGTGGCTGAATGCTTTGGACTGGCCCGATCAGCACTTACCCTCCTTGTGCCCTTTTGTCAGCTTTGCTGCTTCTGAAACTTAATGGAACACAAACATACTGCTTTCTAAAACAAATTACTTCTACATAGCATTTAACTAGTTGGCCTTGATTTACAGTCAACTAAAGGGGTATCCTCCTATTGAAGACGAGAACTTTTTTAAAATCTAAGTTTTACATCTTAGAAACATGGCTTCAGTTTGTCTTTACTGACTGTTAGTATCTGCATATCTTTATGTGGAGGTTTTGTCATTGATTTGAGTGGAATTTGGATTGCCCTCAAATTCTTGTGCATATATAGAAAGTCACACTCCAGAAGTTCCTGTACAGAGAGCAGTCAAGGAGTATTTTTGTTTCCTTTCTATGACTTGTCAGAAAAAAGGATTATTGTGTATGTATTGGTATGGGTAATTTAGTTTTTTAGCATCTTATGTCACAATACTTGAATCCCTCCTGTGTATATATGATGTGATTGGCCAGTAGAGGACAGTCAAGTATTATTATTTTACCATCTAAATGTGTAAGTGTGTGTGTGTTCTTTAGAAAATCCAAGGTATAATCAACCTGATTAAATATTTGATATCACTAGGTGTAAGTTTCCACATTTTTATTTATAAACTCTTATAGGATTCTGTCCCCTCCCCTCCCCATTATAGGTTAAATAAATAAAACATTTTGTCTAACCCATATGCTTTTTTGCTGCCACTTTTTAACTCCAATCTGTTTCTTTAGCCACCTTCTACTACACACGGCAGCAAGGTATAGACATGGGCTAAGCAAGCTCAGAGACTTGCATCAAATATGTTATTATTTATTAAAACTTATTTAATATAGTAGGGATTTACTTGAAGGCAGGTTATTTAATCAATTAATAATAATAATACCCCAGCCACTCTGGGTGGCTTACAGCATATATTGAAACATAATAAAACATCAAACATAAAAAACTTCCCGATAAAGGGCTGTCTTTAGATGTCTTCTAAAAGTTATGTAGTTGTTTATCTCTTTGACATCTGAAGGGAGGGTGTTCCACAGGCAGGGTGCCAGTACCGAGAAGGTCCTCTGCCTGTTTCCCTGTAACTTCACATCTCGCAGTGAGGGAACCAGCAAAAGACCCTCAGAGGAAGTGTCTGGGCTGAATGATGGGGGTGGAGACACTCCTTTTTAGAAGACATCTGAAGGCAGCCCTGTTTAGGGAAGTTTTTTATGTTTGAAGTTTTATTCTGTTTAATATTCTTGTGGGAGCCGCCCAGAGTGGCTGGGGAAACCCAGTCAGATGGGTGGGGTATTAATAATAATAATAATAATAATATTATTATTATTATTATTATTATTATTATTATTATTACTGTGCCAAGGCCGTTTAGGGCACTTTGAATTGTGCTCGGAAATGCACTGGGAGCCAATGAAGAACCTTTAGGACCGGTGTTGATAAAATCCCGGCAGCCACTCCCAGTCACCAGTCTAGCTGCCACATTCTGGATTAGTTGTAGTTTCCAAGTCACCTTCAAAGGTAGCCCCACGTAGAGCGCATTGCAGTAGTCCAAGCGGGAGATAACCAGATCATGCACCACTCTGGTGTGACAATCTGCAGGCAGGCAGGGTCTCAGCCAGCATACTAGATAGAGCTGGTAGACAGCCACCCTTGACACAGAATTGACCTGCACCTCCATGGAGAGCTGTGATTCCAAAATGACTCCCAGGCTGTGTACATGGTCCTTCAGGGCACAATTACCCCATTCAGGACCAAGGAGTCCCCCACACCTGTCCGTCCTCTGTCCCCCAAAACAATACTTCTGTCTTGTGAGGATTCAACCTCAATCTGTTAGCCACCATCCATCCTCCAGCCGCCTCCAGACACTCACACAGGACCTTCATTGGTTATGATTTGAAGAAGAGGTTGAAGTGGATATCTTCTGCATGCTGGTGAGCACCCAGCCCAAACTCCCTGATGATCTCTCCCAGTGGCTACATATAGATGTTGAAAAGCATTGGGGAGAGGACAGAGCTCTGAGGCACCCCACAAATGAGAGCCCAGGGTTCTGAACACTCATCCCCCAATACCACTTTCTGGACACGGTTCAGGAGGAAGGAGCGGAACCACTGCATAACAGTGCCCCCAGCAATACTTGGTTTGTTAATAGTTGATATGCCACTGTTACTTTAGCAGATGTTACTGGTGCTTTAAAAGTGTTGTTGCTAGTTCTCATCCCTGTGCATAGTTAATAGCCAGTCCCCTTTTCTCCTCTTATGGTTAACTCACAAATACTCCACCTGAAGCCTTCTCTCTGGTCAGGGTTTTCCAAAGCGATACAGGGTGGAACAGGATCTCCCAGCTGTCACTTCTTGGTTTCGGTTTTCTTCTGAAACCTTCCTCCTGGTCAGGCACTTGAACACCAGGACTTGGCCATGAAGACGTCACAGTTCTCTTCTCTGATGTCTCCTGCAGTCAACATTCACCTTCTGACCAAAGTTGTAGTAACTTACTGGAGAACTTCCTTCAGAGTCTTCCTCTCCAGACTAGCTTTCCCCCACTTCTGCCTAGAAGTCTCTTCACTTTCTGATGGCTGATTAAAAATCTCCACACAATATTGTGCCTATCTATATTCTCTGTCAGAACCTTTTTGGGATATACTGTTTGTACTTGACCAGTAGGTATAGGGTGGTATACAAAATAATAATAATAATATTAATAATAATAATAATCCCATAGAAATGGGTCAGTGGGTAGACACTCACTAACACTGGATATCAGCCAGTGATTTTGAACAGAATGTACACTAAGTGACCTATCACAATGTGACCCATTTCAATTCTCCTGTCCCATATAAAAGCCAGATTCTGCTGTTAGCTGTCATAACAGAAAACCTTACAAGAATGTAAACACCTCTTTTGAAACTAACAGCCTAGCTGCTTCTTGGCATGCTGCCAACTGAGCCTCCACACATTATCTTTCCCTGGCTTCAGTCACAACTGAACTTCCAGTTTTTTCTCTTCATACCGTTAACCCTTTACCAAACAAGCACTGTTTATAACAGAGCAGTGTTGCTAAATTTAAAATTTCCCTCACCATGTTCCTTTTTCCTCCCACTTGTCTTCAGAAATCTAAGAGTTAATATTTTGGTTCTTGTGCTGCAGAGCGCACACCCAAACTGAAATACTTAACTGGGTGTTGGTTCCCTGTGGCTTTGCTTAGGTAGATGCACACCTGCGTTCTCAAGGTTGATGAAGTGGGGTTAACATTGCTTACTGGATCTAAATTAAAACAATCTGGTTACTATTTCTTAATTAGGAAGGAGAAACAAGGAGCAAAAGTGCAGGAGAAGTAACACATGAGCCAAATTCAGTTTTTTCTTGCTTTCTTGTTCAACACCTCTGAATTCATGTGAAATTGGGAATGTGAGGCTTGAAGGATAACAGCAGCATTCTGCAGTGCTGTGCTGCATGTCACTTAAAATAAATGGAAAAGAATGCAAAATAATCACTTTGGTTTTAGGACCTAAAACTCATTCAACACTTCCCTCATCTAGGTCTCTTTCTGTAAACACACATGTAGCCTGGGCTGGTATGTTTGAGTTTGCTTCCATTTTTTTATGGGAGGTTTGAAATATTATATTTTTTCAGCACCTTTTGGGTGATTTCCAACATTAGTTAGAATACACTTGAAATCAATGGACATTGAACTCTGGAACTCTGAAAGCAGTTCACAGCATTTATATAGTATTAATTGTTGCTCCTTTCAGGAGTTCAGCAACAGCTGTTTCTGGTTTTTTTAGTGCTCAAAATAAGTCATGGAAAATAACTTATGTAAGATTGTCTAAACTGATATAAACCAAATATTTGTTGCCCCCCCCCCCAGCATGAGTTTTGCTGGTTGAGTAGAATGTGTTTAGATGATCAAGGAGTTCATGTGGGCTTGATGGGGTGGGGTCATAGGAAAGGTGAGAAGGCACCAAATTTCCATGCTCATGAATGCTGGAACTTCTGCTTTTCACTTGAGGTTGCATTAAATGACCCTGCAAGTGGAAGACAACTCACACAACAGAATTTTCTCTCCCTCCTGCCTGCAGCCCCGGTACCTACCCAAAGGCTTTCCATGGGGTTGAGCAGGGGGCTACAGAACATTGCCAGCTCTGCCATATGGGGCTGAAGTGAGTGGGGGAATCATCTCTTGCTCATGTGACCACTGGAATCCTCTCATTGGTTTCTCAGCCATGAGGACTAGTATTTTATTTAAAAGTACTGTATTTACAGGAACTTTCACATCACATTTCATGCAAAATTCTGTGTTGGATCCTGATGGTGAGCTACTCTGGGCTCAAAGTATTTCATATTCTTAGGTACCAGTAGCTGCAGCAGCTTGAATGATCAGTTGAAGAAATTCGCTCCCAGTTAACTCAATAGTAAATGTATGTAGTGAGCAGCTGCACAGCCCAGTGGTGGTCCTATCACAGTGCCTATAATGGACATGTATCTATTTCACTGAGCGAAGTTTAAGATCTAAGTGAAGTAGATGCTAGTTGGAAGTAGTATGTCTGGCCCTGTTCGTTTTAGTGTCTGGAAATAATAAATTCTACTGCTGTGCAGGGGTTGTTGTTTTTTTGGCATGTACTTGAAGTGATGGGTTATGTTCATCTAATCTCCAGGACCTGAAGTGATTAAAAAAATTAAAAAAGTATGCTAATTTTCCTGCAATGTGAAAATCGCCTTCCCCATAGGGAAGTGCTATAGCTCAGTGATGGAATATATGCTTTGCCTACACTAGGTCCAAGGTTCAGTCTCCAGGTAGGGTTGGGAAAGACCCTTGTTCGAAAGGTAACTTGAATTTAAATTCACTGTTTAATGCAAGCCCTACTTTGGGTGGAATCTTGAAGATTCTTCCTTTGCAGTTCTACTGAGGTTGGACTGGGTGTGTGTTCTTGATTCTTCCTTTGAAGTTTGAATAACCTGACATCATAGGACATAAAGAGGTTTACAGGAGGAGACACCCACCTTTAAAAATGGACCTGCTCATGGGATCCGATTCCCCACCCCTGAAATAAAGGTCTCTTTACTCATGGAAGTTTCTTAAAGGACTGTAATCTGAGTTCTTTTAGGTGTGAGGTGCCAAAACTACATATATAAAGAAATAAAAGTTCTCACTTCTCAAAAGCTGTACAGAGACAAAACAGTATTTGGGAGATAATTTTATTTCTGATGTATTATCTGCAATTTTAAGAGTAATACAGCGAAGTCCTTCCCCCTAGAATGTGATGCTTAGGCACACAGTCGACTGTAATGAGAGGGGAAATGATGTTTGGGTTTTCCCCTGTTGTAAAACAACGCATGACCCAGATTAATACCACAGTGCCAGTAACATGTTCCAAGAGATGCAGTCTTCTTTCAATCTAGATGTGTATACTAGATTCAGGGTATTAAAGATGAACTTTGCATCACATCAGGTCATAGGCTACTTTCTGGGAATGGCAGGCTGAGAGCAGCTGTCATCTGGAGGCTCTCTTCACTTAATATTTATCAATGTATTTCAAAAATGTATACCACCTTTCCATTTAAAAACCATTTAGAGCACCTTAAAGGCGGATAGAATAGTGTTTCCTAGCCAGGATGACTGTGTTCTACCACAGCCGTGGGATTTTCTGGGAATTACAAGTGGGGAAAGTGCTGTTGAACTCAGGGTCTGCTTGCAAGCTTCTCTTAGGCATCTGATCAGCAACTGTGAGAACAGGATGCTGGACTAAATGGGACAGTGGTCTGATCCAGCAAATCGATCTGTGCTTATGGTCTTATTTGAACCTAGAATGCCTATGTAGGATCTTCAGGTATCTGAACTCATTACATATATTGTTTTTGAATCAAAATGTTTCTAAAACTACAGCAAGAGCTTGCCATTTTCCTCCACTCCACCTCTCTGATTTTCTGTCTTTTGAATAGGTGTTGGGTTGTTGCGGTGGGAGGGGGGAATATAGCTGTAACTTATCTTTTTCCTTTTCTCCTCAGAGCTCTGTTGGCAGGAGGAGGTTTTTCTACGTGGACCTACCGACAAGGCTATGATGTCAGCATTCCTGTTTATAGTCCACTGTCCGCAGAGGTGGAACTGCCAAATAAAGGGCTGGGGTAAGCTGAAGATGAGTGGGAGAATGCAGCATATTTTGTCTTCTTGCTAACAATGTCATATAATGCCAGCTGCATCTGAGCTGCTAAGAAATTCAGAAAACCAAAAGCATGCAGTATTGGGGACGGGGGGGAAGCTGGTTGTATAACTGCTCTTGTAATTGTTGAGAGCTATGAGACTGAAATATGGCTGCGTATTATCTGTCAACAGATTATCTCATAAGTGCTATAGAAAGCCCAAGTTCTAGTTACACTTATCAAGGTTTCCTGAGCAATAATGGATGCTTTCCCTGGGAACCTCTGACATTTGCTTTAATTAGCAAAAGTTAACACCTAACAGTTGGGGCGGAAGGGAAATTTATCAAAGTGAAAGCTGTTTCTGCTGCTCCAGGCTTGGCCACCATCACAGGCTAAAACATGTGACTTGCTTTCGGGATCATCTGTTTCTGAAAAGGGTTTGTCTCTCTTGTTATGTGTCCCTGGATTCTGCCGCCTTCCCCACCCTAGTAGTATTTGGAAATTTCAAACCTCCAAAATAAGAGTGCCTAATTTTCACTGTCTTGCTTTCCTTGCTGAATCCACTAGAGTAGAACTGCAGTGAAGAGTGGACAGAAACCTTGGAGCAGGAAACCATGCATTTGGTCAGGAACCAGAGCAAATGGGAACTGAAAATTACTTTACAATTTAGTGGGTATTTGGGCTTTCCATGGTACTCATACAATAATGTTCACTCCTTTCAGCTTTAGTTAAGCAACTTACATAAACACTCTTTCTCAACCTATCTTCAGTGATCTTTTGCTGAAGTAAGATAGACATTGAGAGTACTGAATCATAGGCATTGTTTCTCTCTCACAAACATTTTTTGACAAATGAGACAGTGTCACTTCTGGAGAAAAGTCAGTTACAAAGGGAGGAATTCAACATTGTTCTTTTCTGATCATTTCTTCAGCACAAGCATTTCTACTTAGCAGACAGAATGATCTTTCCTCCCCCTGCTGGCTGTTCTAGAAGTGGTCCCGACCCTCCAGAGCAGATTTGGGGGAGGCGTGGGGGAAGAGGGAAACAAGAGAAAGCCTCATTAGTTGAACTATCCCAGGTTAGTTGAATCCAGGCCAATAATTTCAGTGAATGGGAAATGGCATGTATTCTTGCAGTCTTGTCTACAGGACACTAATTTGAATATATATATATATATAAACACAGCTAATGTACTTTTAAAGAAAGCAAAACAGTGCACAGTAAATAATTGTGCATATCTTTGCCATATCTGTTGGGGAACCTCCCCCCAGAAAAAGTATCAGGAGACTTCCTAAGTATGTAGAAAAATATTTGTGTATTTGTAAATTAAGAGAAATGCCACCACCAGCCCTGCTAAAAACAAACAAGGACTGAACATCCTTAGTGGTTTCCAGAACTCATAAATAATTGAAGTCAGGTGAACATTTAATTACTGCATTTATATCCCACCTTTTATCCAGGCAGCTCAAGGTGCCATACAGATTCCTACCCTTCCCGTTTTAACTCTGCAACAACTCTTTGAGGCAGGTTAGGCTAAGCAACTATAGTTCGTCCAAGGTCATAGTGGGTTCAAATCCCCTGAGAGTGGAGATTTGGACCCTAGTCTCCCAGGTAATAGTCTGATACTCCAACCACTTTAGAAGCAGTTCACCAATTTTAAAAGATATGTTATAGGATTTTTTTTTGCGTTCCTGAAAATTTTGAATTTTTCCACAGGGGAAAAATTCAAAACAGCCCCCTCCTCCCCTCCAACTCCCCCTTTCCCTCCCTCCCCACCTCTGTTCTGAACTTTCACATATCTGGGTTCAGTGCAACTTACAGTTTTCTTTAATAAGGACTGAAGGCTGTGTTGTGAATTAAGAGAAATATATTTAAAGTTCTGTTCTGCTCACAGTTGTGCATGTTAGGTGTTCACTATTGTATGGAAATTGATTTCCCTTTTTATTCATAGTTGGGCTTGAATGGCAAATTTTTAAAAATAGCGACTTCCAGTCATGTACCACTTAGCTAAGATCATCAGCATTTATTGTATTTGCCTGAAGCTGTGCTGATGCATATTTTAACTGTTAATTTGTTTTGGAAATCTGAGATGAGAGTTCAGTTTCATTTTATTACACATCTGTGGCTTTGCAGATATAAAGCCTGGAGTGCCTGCAGTAAGCATGTGGGGAAGACTTCAGATAACGGGTTTTAAAAAACACTAATCTCTACATATATCTTGCATCTCAGAGCATCAAGTAGGAATATTTATCTTCATATGTGCTACAAAGTTGTAAATGTAAGAGGCAGCTATTAAAAGAAGGTAAAAGATATGGGAAATAGTTGAGGCACTGGTTAATTTAAGGTCTTACCATAGACCAATGAGGTTCAAAGGTGGGACTATATACCTGGTAGCTACCTCTCTCAGAACAACCTGCTGGTTTTTGAGGTTTGTAAAGCAGGTGCTCAGCAGACTGTATGTTGAACAAATGGCTCCAGATTACTCAAGTGAACCAAGACAGATGCGATGAGGAAAGCGACCTCTCTTCCTGGCCCAAAATATGGCAAGGAGCTAAACTCTGATTGTTAGAGACACATCTTGAGTTCCAATAACACAGTTGTGTGATTTAAGCTGTAGAATACTACTTGTATTACTTTTAAAGTTATGAACACTTCACTGAAGAATTGCATAGGTTTCTTACAAATTGCTACCCAGTCAGTAACACGCTTGTAACTTGGATTTTCTAATGTGTGTTCGTTGTTTCCAGAAGAAATCCATTTGATTATAACCGAGTTCTTGGTTGATGTTTTTTTGGAAAAGAAGGAATGTCTGCATTGCATCATGGAGGATATAGGTCTTTAAGTTTTATGGAGAACTTGCTGTGTTAATAAGCAGAATTGGTATGGCAGCAGTTATCAAGAGGAAATGTCACTTCTGTTGTGCACTTGCAACATAAGTAGCACTTAGAACAAGCTGGCGTTTAGCCAAATTAAGAAACGATGCAAGAGTTTAATTCAGTAGGAAATCCTTATCAGTATGATGCCAAGCCTCCTAAAATGCTGTGCTGTCCAATCTGCTTTTAAAGACTATTAGCAGTATTTACTGGGAGCGGAGTCCCACTTATTTCAGTAGTGCTTCCTTCCAAATAAGAATGCTTAATCTTGCTACACTACATTGCATTGTTCAAGTAAGTCCTGTTACCTTCAGTGAAACTGTCATGAGTGAACATGCAGAGGAACTGGCTGTAAACTTGCAATCTTGTCATACTTGTTCATAGTGGGACTCCTTGTGTATACTACACTCATAGTTCACAACTATGTATTTTATTTATGTGCTAATATCTACTGCTAGTTGGGTCTTACAGCTTGTATATGAATCCTTCTAGAATTCAACTTGATTGTGCCAGTATAGGATTATTTCCAACTCACTTCTTTCTAAAGTAAAGAGAAATGCTATGGCTATAAAGCTAACAAGTCTGAGTCCCGCAGCAGCATAAAGGGAAACACATACCAGATTATCTAGTGAGAATACTGCAGGATTTGTCAGGCTCTCATTTATGGGGTCTTCAGTCCCCGTAGGTACTTCCTCCTTTCCTCTCAGATGGCTCTTCATCCTGAATACCGTTCTGACTTGGAGGCTCTTCAAGCTGAGAATGCAGAATCTGTGCTGATCCTGGACAAGTGTACCAACCTCTCAGAGGAAATCCCTTTTACTCGTAAGCGCTGCCACAAGAATCAGGTCTTTGATTATCCCCAGGTGCTTCAGGTAAGTCTGCCTATAGTGCCTCTATCGCTTTTGTATTTGATTACAGGAAATTATGGATTGTGACATATGCAATTCTATGCAATTTTTATTCTGAAGAATAAGATGTATTATACGGACTGATTACACTTTGGATATTGTTTGTTGCTGTCAGTTCTAAGGTGTTCTGATGTGTGATGCTATGTGCTACTTTTTTAGTTTAAAGGAGAGAGAGGATGATATACGGCTAAGTCATGCTCAAGAGTAGACCCATTGAAAGCAATGGAATTATGGGTGATATTAAACTAAGTTTGAATATGTAAAGTCTATTGCTTTCTTGAATATGAGTTGGTTGGATATCCCCTTTAAGTTCATTGCTTTCAGTGGATCTGCTCTTTCTTTTCTTTTTAAAATTTTTTTGGACTTACTCCAGTGTCCAAATTCATTCTTGTACCGAGCATCGCTATAGGGTTTCTTGTCCTCATACTTATTCTTGAGAGAGAGAAATTTTAGGTGGATGTGGCTTACAAATATAAATGGCCAAGGACGTATTTGAAGAACATATTGCCGTAGTTAAATAACTGTACTTCCCTGAAGTCACGACAAATGAAGTTGTTAAACTAGATTTCATGCCTGTACTGCTTCACCCAGGAAGCGGCAGTTCTGTTATATCTACAGCTCCAAAGTCATATTTCGTTAGGCAAGGAAACTAACATCTGGCCTGCATGTCTCTTTAATGGCTGCAACATATACAGCATAAAGGTGCTTTGGTGTAGAAATATGGCAAGGGAGGTTTTGCTCCTAACTATAGCAAACTATCTCATTCTGTATGTAAGTTCAGAGATTAAAAAATGCACCATTATGCAGATGTTTAATTAGTTGCAAAAGAAAGATGCTTACAGTTCTGTGTTGAGGAGTGGAAGGAAGGGCTTCCCTAAATTCAGATGTTCTGTCTGAAGATCAAACAGTTTCTCTTCCCCTTCTTTAAAGGCAGACAGAATCATCCTAGAATTGCAGTTGTGAGTTTTTGCGAGTTTAACAAATAAAACTTTGAGGAGAGCTGTCATGCAGAGATAGTTAAAATAGCTTTCCCTCACAGAACCCTGCATCTCCATTTGGAATGTCTGGCTGATAACGGTGATAATGTGAGGATATGTATTTATAGTAGGTTTTGTCTAGACAGGAAAAAAAGGCTAGTTGGGTAAGAGGAGTGTATTCATCCACATCATAGTATTACATTTCCCTCTTAAACCCATTTTTATTCCCTTACTCCTAGCAAAACTACAGGGGTTTCTTAACAAGTGATAGTTGACTTTTTTGTTCCTTGTAAATATATGATAATATAATAGTATATTAATGGTAACTTATTAATATATGATAAAATAATCTGGCATTATGATTCCGGAGACCATGCATAACAACATGAGAAGAGCCTATCAGTACTCGGATATGGATACTGAAGATTCATTATTGGCTAAAGCTTATTTTCTTCCCGGTTGGGCTGGCACCTTTAACCTTATTAGATACCTACCAATCTAAATGGAAAGCTACACTGCTGGAAAAGCTTAAAGGCTTGGGGATCCCACAGCAGACCCTGATAGCGACAGGCTTCGAGAAAGCTAGGACTACAATTTGCCAGCGTATCTGGGACGTAGAATTACAATGCCACATGAGCGAAATGATCAAACATCCAGCAATAAGGGACCATGGGAGAGGTTTTTCTCCAGCTAATTATCTGTCAGGTCTTCAGGTACCCAAATACAGACGGTCTTTTACCCTCGCCAGATTCAACGTTCTCCCTTCTGCCTTACTTCAGGGCAGATTTGAGGGTAGATGGAAGATGCCATGTTAGCTACCCCTTCAAGGGGTAAGGAAGCGTCTTATATCTTATCATGTCTATTTTTGTTTCCATTTGTTACCAGGAAGCTACATTCTGTGTGGTTCTGCGGGGAGCCCGCTTGGGACAAGCTGTGCTGAGTGATGTACTTCAGGCTGGCTGCATTCCTGTTGTCATAGCTGATTCCTATATTCTGCCTTTCTCCGAAGTTCTGGACTGGAAGAGGTAGTTTCACTATGGTCATGTGTGCTCCATTGTTGCAACTTGTTTGGATCTGGAATGGGTTTACAAAATCAACACTGAACACTCAGTTGGTAGAGCATGAGACTCTTAATCTCAGATCTCTGCATTGCATGGAATTGGACCAGATGATCTTCGTGGTCTCTTCCAATTCTACAGTTCTAAAACATTTTTTAAAACTATACTTATAGGCTGAACCCCATTAATGTTTATCCAGGGCATCCATATCGTATTACATTTATATGGTGTGTGTTGAAGGGAGGGGTAGTTCCTTTAGATTTATTTTCAAATACTCCTCCATGGGCTTATCTGTTTGACTCTGTGTGAGGGGGATCCAGTTTTGGCTAATTAACTACCTGCAATTCTCACTGTTTCCCTTTTCACTTTTCCGCATTTAGAGCTTCTGTGGTGATACCGGAAGAAAAGATATCTGAGATGTACAGCATTCTGCAAAGCATACCTCAACGACAGATTGAGGAGATGCAGAGTCAGGTAGCGTATAGGCCATTTGAGTATAGGCCATGAATATTTTCCTGGGAGCCAAACCTGAATTTACCTGCCTGGCTGTTGTGGAGGTTGAGGCAAATGTAATAATGATTTGCATGTTCCCATATTTTTCCGTTTAATTAAAGGTGCTGAATATTGCATGTTGCTGAATTGTGCAAAGTACATACAATGAAGTTACTCAGATGTAATTTTATGTGTTGTTCTGGATCAACACTGCATATCTGTTAAAATTTCCACCCATATCTTGCCACCTACGTGGCTGATTTGACCTGCTGAATGATTCGCTCCCAAGTAACTTTAGGATGAGGAGGATTTCAAAGTGATTTGACAAACCGGATTTGAATTTGGAATTTGGTTTGGATTTGAAGCTTTGTTCATTACATTTTATTTACCTCTAGGGCTCTAAATGATAACTTGAATTCATTGGGGCCATCAAATGTGTTGCTTAACACACAAAATGGAAGAAAATGGTACCCTCTTGTGACTAACACATTGAACTAAATTAATGTATGAGGAACTTGGTGTTAGCATGCCATATTTGCAAAATCTAGCAAATATATGTATTGTTTTATTTATTAAGTTTGCATTCCACCCTTCATCTGTAGCTCTCAGGGTGGTTCACAAGATAAAAATACATAACGAAAAAAGAACAACTCCTCCCCACCCCACAAACACATTTAAAAGGACCACCTGAATGAAGTTAGTGGGTTAGTAGTGGTCTGTGGACTGCAGTTGGGAATTCCTGTGCTACAACATTTCCTATTAAATACAACACAACATTTCTCTGCAACAGAAACACATTTTATTAAACTGTGACCTGCATATACACTGTGATTCCATGCAAGTACAAATTAAATTATCCTGAGACCTCTAGCTTTGAGATTTTGTTTTCAAAAAATGTTTTTCCTTAAGGACATGAACATCTGGGCAATGCCTGGTGAAATTTCATCATTCCCAGAGATCAAGGAGTGGGGATTCAGTACTTTTTATGCATCTTTTCCCTGGTTTGACTAGAGGAAGCAGAATAAATTATGGAAAATAAGCAAATATATGCAGATTGCCTACTTTGTATAACATTGATAAGTTGTATGATGTAGATAGATCATGAAAAGTTGCTTTCTTTAGGGCGGAATTTTAGTTTTGCTCCATTAATTTTCTTGTGTGCAGATTATAGGCAAATCTATTCATAAACCTCCGGTTTGCTTTCCACCCAATATAATTACTCAAATACCTAGTACAGTGGTGCCTCGCAAGACGAAAATAATCCGTTCTGCAAGTCTCTTCGTCTAGCGGTTTTTTCGTCTTGTGAAGCAACCCTATTAGCGGATTAGCGCTATTAGCGGTTTAGCGGCTATTAAAGGCTTAGTGGCTAAAAGGCTATTAGCGGCTTAGCGGCTTAGAAAAAGGGGGGGGAGTGAAAAAAATCGCAAGACGTTTTCGTCTTGCAAAGCAAGCCCATAGGGAAATTCGTCTTGCGAAGCGCATCGAAAAACAGAAAACCTTTTCGTCTAGCAGGTTTTTCGTCTTGCGAGGCATTTGTCTTGCGGGGCACCACTGTATAACACAAACCATATATATATTTAAGGAGGTAGTAGACATCTATCAATGCTGTACATTACAGAATGGAAGCAGCAATGAGTTAGTGATTTTCCAATTGTATAGTCCAGATTACTGACTAAATGAGACACACAACACTCTTAAGTATATTATAGGTATTTGCACACATGTTCATATAACAAGCTACTTCAGTTTTGATTAAAATAGATAATCTACACTGAACTTTAGAAGTAAGATGAGGAAACCTTGCTCTAGGACAGAGTTGTCTAGATTATGAACGAAAGGCTATCAATATAAAATATGACTGAGAATTGACACATCAAAAAATACCAGTCTGAAAATATGCATATTCTGTTTTCTGAGTACACATCAGTTAAATTCCCAACACTTTCTTCACAATTATGAAGACTGGACATGGCTTTTATTTTTTTTATTTTTTAATGAGGAGTCAATCTCTTGATCCACTCTGCTGTGAGCCTCTTGATAAAAAGTGTGCCTGGGGAATATAATCAGGAGCACAGAGATAGTATTGAGATACATGAAATTAAGCATATCAGAAAAATTTCATAATTAATATGAAAAGCATATTTGTGAAATACTAGGAATCTTCCTATCCAAGTCACTTGATATGAGGCAGTCCTGGAAACTCCAATATGCACTTGGATTATGTATGACGTAATTGGATTACTTGGGGCTTTTTTTGGGGGGGGGGTGTTTCTACAGAGAGTTTTCTTGTGGTCAGCCACTTTACCAATATGCCAAATGGCCAGAAGAGGTCTCTGTTCCCTTGATTCATACTGATTTTCTTAGCTTCTCACTAGGCATTCTATGTGGGCATAGAGACTCAAGTAGCCAGTTCGGTTAGGATGGAAAACACT
Organism: Podarcis vaucheri; assembly: GCF_965113315.1. Classification (NCBI taxonomy): domain Eukaryota; kingdom Metazoa; phylum Chordata; class Lepidosauria; order Squamata; family Lacertidae; genus Podarcis; species Podarcis vaucheri. The sequence goes on along the minus strand of NC_138759.1, from coordinate 54,909,630 downwards.
GCCTTTTGATTTGCTACTGGGGGTCATGAAGAATGTGGCTTTGCTGCAAGAAAGTTCATAGATGTGACCTGATAACCCTAGCTATTCAGATTAGCATTATTGACTCTTTCTGTAAATGCGTGAGTGCTTGTTTCAGCAAACGTCGTAACTTCAGTCCTGTGCTCGTGGTAGATGCCGTCAATTACCATCTAAAATCTACAGTAGTAATACAAAGAGCTGCAAATACATCTCTGTACATTTGTAACTGTGTTTATAGGTACCGTAACCCTTCTTTCCTTTTCGTCTACGTAGGATGCAACATCTGGCAAAGATGTAGGGATGAAATTAGAGCCACATCTGTCAGTGTTCTGGAATTGCAGAATTGTAGAGTTGGAAGAGCTCCAATAGCTCCTCTCATCAACCCCCTCCCCCAACTCCAACTTAGGCTGCCCCAGACTTTAGAACCATTGACATAGATCTGCCTGGCTGTCTTGTGGACCCTCCAAGCAATGAGGCACCACACCTCCCATATGTAATTTAGTTTCAAACTGCTTTTTTGTTAGGAGGTTTAGGCTAAATCTACTTCATTTAAAAATAATTCCTTTTTGACCTCAAAGGGTAAACTCACTACAAGCGATTGGTTCTTACCTGTATTAATGGAGGAGCAAAATGAATGGGAGGGGGGAGCACACAGAGAACAGGAAAGAGAGTTGGAATAGCACAGAGCGAGGGAGATAGATGGGATGACACAGAGCTGTGCAGTCCTGCAATGAGACAGACACCACTGGTTTTGGTTTTGGCTCTGGCCCTGCCCATTGCTGGCATGCAGACTCCGACAGATTACCTCCCAGGGAATGCAGCCCTGCTTTAGAAGGATATAGAGAAGTTACATGGGTTCTGTAGCTCCTTCCAGTGTTAATTTCTGTGGAGTGTCTGGACTGCTAATAACTTCAGCTTACACATTTAAGTGAAGGTATGAGTAAAATAAAACCCTGAATGATTAATGCCACCTTAGCTTAATTGCTCTGTCAAAATGAAGCCCCTGTTGTGGTGGTAAAAAAGTTTTCACTATATTTTTTGTAGATTGCCAGTACCTAGGGCCTATAATTTCACTCTGATTTGAGTGTAACTTAATGAAAACTTCCTTTAAAAACATTTAAGTGCAGTGGGTGGGGAGAAATATTGCAACATCACAAAACAGCTGATTCCTTTATTGTAAGGGAATATGTATGGAATGTGAGAGTATAGGTTTTTTTATATGTCTTCAAGATCAGTTCTGACCCCAAATGCATTTCAAATACAAATTTGAAGGAGGCAGTATTAGAGTTGTAGGTGTCTCTTGATCAGAATGTGTGAGGTTTCTTTTTTCTAGCCCTAAGGTTAATATTTGTGTACGGAATTTTTTTTTAAGGCAGCAGAATATATTCCTGAGCACACCTTTCAATTGCTTTTCCTGAACTCTGCTGTTAGTTCTGCATATCATGCACCGAATGCCCACATTTTGCTTGGCAGCCTTATTGATTAGTAGATTTTTATGTTTCAGCTCCTATAGAATCTCTCCAGTGACAGACACCTGGTTGTGTGACATTTGTAGAAAATGCCCATTCAGAAACTGGTCTCTACCATAGATACTGACTAGCAAAATAGTCCAGGGATGCACATTCTTAGTTTGTGTGAAGAAGCCCACCACCTGCTTAGCAGCTGTTCACTTTTTCTCTTTTCTCCCTTTCTTTTTTTGCCACGGAGCTATTTCACAATAAAGTGATGGGTTAAAGATGGCCCTTGACACAAAGGTTAAAAACATACTTGTTTTCTCTCTAATGTGAAGGGAGTGGGGTGGGGCGGATGTGAGAAGAGAGTGCTGGGACTTGCCAGCAGGTTCTTTTTTTCTGTAGCTTTTCAATCTCTGCCCTTCCATTTAATGTTTTTCTTCTTAAAAGAGACGTACTTCTGTGATACTCTGCAAGCACCCATGATTAAACAAAAAGAAAAAGAAAAGAAAAAAAAGGGAAACAGAGCTTCAAGGTCTTGCTGATTTAAAACTGCTAAGGGAATTCCAAGTTTGAGGGTGTTTGAAAGCTACTGCATCAGCTTGTGGCAGGTAGGAGCCAATATCATAGATGCACAGTGGTCTGTGTTGGCCAGGTAAGAGAAAGGGAAGGGGGTGGGGTGCAGGGATGTGTTTTCTACACTTTGAGGGCCATTCTCTTACCATCATGCTGTCCCATTTTGTGATTTGATCTTCTGTAATATTGGTTTGTACCCACCCCCTACTTCACTTCTTCTAAGATTATTTATTATATAGTGCTTTTAAAAGCCAGATGTAGCTTGGGGAGTGATACATAAAAATACATTTGCTTACACATCACAGTTGTTCCGTTGTGACAGTAATTTGTGTGCAGGGCTGTGATACAATAGCTGCACAAGGATGCGAGAGAAGACGCCCACATGGTGTAAGCTACATGCACAGCTCACACAGCTGTCTGGGAGTCGGATGTGAGATAGTTGCAGCTTCTCGCCCTGTAACAATGGGCACTGTGAGGCTGGCTTCTAGAGGAAGTCCTTCACAATATCAAGCGACATTTAGATGTGAAGAAGGGTGCACATAGCTCTAGACCTTCTCCCTTGCAAATGTGATGGTGGTGGGGTGAGTGACCAAAGCCCTTTACAGTACAGATCTTTTGTAAGAGCAAGACAAGGCTGTTTCCATTTTCCTAGTTCTCATGCCTGTTTGGGACTGTGAGTCTTTGGACTACTATCCCAATGGCTCTGAGCACTACAGCCAGAGCAGGGGGCGGGGGGGGGGGAATTATGTGTCTTTCAACTGTGTGGCAAAAGCTGTAAGAGAATCTTGTACTACATATAGGCAGAAGGGTGTTGGCTGCACCAGGGGCAAACTCCCTCATTAAGAGTCTTAAAATGATTTTTGTTAGAATGACGTTTCTGTTAGAACAAACTCTTACCTGCCTACCACCTTCTGTACTATCTGATGTGAATTTGAAGGTCATCGCTACTCACATGTTGGTTCTAAATGATGCTACGTTGTTCGGCATCCTCGCCTGGCCTAGCGTTGAGGAAAGATTCTAGATTCTTCATTTGCAGACTCTAGCTTTTGAGTCTCTGCTAAATTTAATCATGGTTGTTGGGTTTGAAATCGATGCAATACTTTTAAACCCTTCCTTGACCAATTTCATTTATCTTCAAGTTTTAATAACAAATATTTCTAAGGAGATATTTAGCTTTTTGTGCTTCAGCTGCACATGGGGAAGCTGGAGGCAAAAGAATAATGTGGAATTCCAGGGAGATGATTAGATGCTTACTCTCTACATAGTGGAGTCTGGGTTTATCATGGATCATGTAGGCAACTCCCTCTCAACTTCCACATATTATTTTTAGGATGTAATATCAATCATTAAACTTGGTTGCTTTTGCAGGAGCCCATTTGTGCACTTATAATTATGATGTGTTACCCATCTGTAAACTTTTTCTTTCTGCTCTAGAGATTTTAATTTCCTAAACTCTGTCAAATAGCTTATCTCTCTCCATCTTTTATGAGGAGTTGTTCTTCTGCATTTTCTATTTCTCAGATCAAAGATTACTGACATTGTGAAAGTCACCATTGGATGGTTTCTTGGTGGCCAGCTTTATCCCTATTTTTGCTGCTTACCTGTCAAAGTATATTATTTGCTCTAAAACGGAAATTGATATTCTGATTCCTGGGCACCCAAATTTTGATTGAAAGCATTGTTTTTAGCATTCTAGGTTGTTAAAATTGTTCTGCAACTGCTATGATTTAATCATTAACAAGAATCCTTTAGACAAGAAATGGCATACATTTGCAGCACAGAAAGGCCTGAAACTCCCCCCCCCCCCTTTTTGGGGTGGGTGGGTCTCTGCTGCTGAGGTGGAAATGTATTCCATACTCTTTGAATTAAATCATCTCTTAAGATGAGTGTGCAATATGTGTCCATGTGTTACTTTAGCCCCCAGGAAAAGTACTTGGATATTGTGGAGGCAAAATTTATTTAATATAAACTTACTTTGCCAGGAAAACATATAATATATAAACCAGAGTTGAGGAGCTGTGGTATTTTATGGTTAAGGATTGTGTGGCTTATGCTTTCTTGTCCCCTTTTCTCTCTGCTGACTTGCTTGCAATGAGACCTTGGGCAAGTCCAGCAATCTAGACTTTTTATAATCAAGTTGGCTAAACAGTTTGCCGTACAAGGCCCCAAGCCCACCTGAATTTCTGACACATCTTTGACTGCTAATCCTGCAAACTGATTTGTGTTCATGCTTAATCCCATGCAGTTATGCCTTGAAAGAATGGAAATATGGTGTCCATGTGTGCTTGGAGTATGTGAATGTCCCCATTACCCCCCACCCCAGCCCCTCCTTTTAGCTTTACAGAAACCAGAGGTTTCTTCTGGCTTTATCTAACCCCAGCAGACTTGCCACTTGGAAGAGACATGAGCCAATTGAACTTATGAAACTGATAGCAAGCTGGCTGAACACATGGATTTCTGAGACCACCCCATGTCTGCTAAGCAGCTCTGTTGCCAGCCTGATTTCTTAAAAAAAGCCACCTAGTAAGCATTCTTCTCAAACCCTCCCTCCCTCATATTAGATTCACATGGAGCCGGAAAACTAGATGCTCCTTTGAGTGGCAAATCCAAAGAAAGCTCTGCATTTGTCATAGGCTCCTGTCACTTCCTGTAGATCTCTGTCTTTAATCTGCTTGTAAGTCACAAAAGTCACAGAGACATAAAAGTGCAGCGAAACTAAAAAAAGGTATTGAAGTCGGTAGAAAAGAACTGTGCATGCCTGCATACAGGAACAACTACAGTGGTATCTCGGGTTAAGTACTTAATTCATTCTGGAGGTCCGTTCTTAACCTGAAACTGTTCTTAACCTGAAGCACCACTTTAGCTAATGGGGCCTCCTGCTGCTGCCGTGCCAATGTAGCACAATTTCTGTTCTCATCCTGAAGCAAAGTTCTTAACCCAAGGTACTATTTCTGAGTTAGCGGAGTCTGTAACCTGAAGCATATGTAACCCGAAGCGTATGCAACCCGAGGTACCACTGTACTTCATTTTTATTGTCTCGATGGCTCCTGTTCTCTGAGTGGACAGGGTCACATGTAGATCCTTTGGGGGGGGGGAGTCATCCCACGCTTTTCAGACTGGCCCTGGCTTCCCAGTTGCGCAAACAGGGTCTTTTAGCGCTGAAGAAATTCAGTAATTCAACACGTGGAGTGCTTCTAATTTTATTTCCTTTTCAACTTAATTTCCTTGCTTTGGATTTTCAACGCTTAGCTTAGTGGATTACCTTTTTTTAGCGGAGCTTCCCTTTCGGATTTTTTTCTTCATTTCCTTGTTTTCCTCTTCCCCCTGCCTTCCGGGAGGCTTTTTACCTTTCCCCTTTTGGGGCTCAGGTACCCAAGGCACAAGGACGTACAGAAGAACCTCTTCACCACTCTGGCAGAGGCAGGGTAGCCGTGCAGCCAGGCTCCGCTTCAGGAATGGCTTCCTGCCCATCAGCTGGGTAGTGCGGTAGCAACCAGATTTCCCGCATGCCATTTTGAACCTACAGAGCCTCAGCTCTTAAAGTGCCGTGGCATTTTAAGAATACAGTTGTACCTTGGATCCCGAATGCCTTGCAAGTTGAACATTTGGCTCCTGAACGCTGCAAACCTGGAAGTGAGTGTTCTAGTTTGCGAACGTTCTTTGGAACCTGGACGTCCGATGCGGCTTCTGATTGGCTGCAGGAGCTTGATGATGCAGCCAGTTCTGCATCCTTGGATGTAAGCTTAATCTGGGAATAGCCTGAGGGCAGGTGGAGGACCATAGTCTCACTTTTTAAACATTTAAAACTGTCTAAACTCTGGGCTGGTGAAGAAACACTTAACTCCAGACTTGAAGAGTTGGTCTTTGTTCTTGTTGATAACATGTGATATGAGAGAGAGATTTATAATGTAGTTATATTTCAGAAAGTTGGTTTTACTGCATCGAGGAGAGGAAAGTGATTGGGTTAATGCGTGCCTTCTAAAAATAATTCAATGGAGCTGATCTTCATACAATTTCTGTTCATAGTAATGGAGCTTGTATGGGAGATACTGTTGGTGAATTTTGCCGGAGCCCCTTTGTCCTTCTGTGAGCCAGTTAAAAGAGATTTATTATAAAACAAGCAAAGATACCCTCTGCTTAATTGGGTAGCAAGCCTGAAGTTTTCTGTACTGCCCGTCTCCCTTTTATACCAAAGAGGAGGGATTAGTGCTGCTTTGACCTCTTTATTTAGAAGAAGCATCGCAGTGGCAGCGTGTTTTGCTTTTGTTCCAAATGTCTCAACTCTGACCTCCAAGTGGGCTTCAGTCTCCAGGTCAAATGAGACATTTGCAGGAGTAAATAATTTATTTGTTTTTAATGCCACTTTAAAACAGCTTGAGTGACTGGTTTCTGTGACCCTTCCCCTTTTTCGTTTAATGTGCTGCTTTTGGCTCTTCTTTAAAGGGGACTCGGTGGAGTAATTTTGACTCTTATCAGTTCGTTGACAGCTATATGAGCTATTACTGGCTCCAGGCAATATATGCAGGCGTGTGAAACCTCTCCTTTTTTAACCCGGGAAAAATTTCTGCACCAAATGGAGTGTGAAGAATATGGAGATGGGAACTGGAGAGAAATCTGCCTAGGACAGCCTCATACTAGACACTTATATAGTGTACAACAAATTATTTATTTATGTCCAATCAAAGCGTAGTCTGTGTTTGGTTGTGTATGAAAAAATGAGAATGCACGGATTTTAAATGATTATTAAAGGAGAATGTACAGGCAACTGCTAGATATTTGAAAGGCATTTAATTAGTATATTTGACTTTCAGCCATCTGTCTTCCCCTTGAGGGAAAACAGCCTCTTTCTCAGGCTCTTTAGAATCATTATCACATTGAAAAGAACTTTTATCCATCTGCCATTTGTACTATTTTAGATTGTGTGACTGGAGAGCCTAACCCCACTTTAATCCTCCCAGAGTGCCTCTTTAGATTTCTACCTTCATAAATGTCAACTCTGGACACTTTTCCATCTTATCAGATGTATGAAGCAGAAGCTCTCCATTTCCTATTAAGAGAGATTGTATGTGTGTGTATAACATAACATGTTTAAAAAATAACTCACCAAAATATGGAAGCTGAAAGTATTACTTTTGTAAGTTTGTGTTACATTGTATCACCTCACTTTTTTTGATCTTGCAAAGAATATGCTTCTGTTATGCTGGATCTTAAGAAGGATTGTGCAGTAAGGTGAGGAAGAATCTTCTGTTACATGGCTGCTTGCCAGAAGTTATAAGAATCCTTAGCATCTAATAATTTTTTGTATATTTATAAATTTGTCCATAAGTGTTTTTCCCCTAGTTGCCTCATTTCTCGCATAGTGTTCTTGGTTCTTATGTAATGAAGCAATCTTGTGTTAGAATTTTGGGGATGCAGTTTTTTTAAACAAAGCATTTACAGTGCTTGATCCTCTACCTGTGAGCATGTCACCAGTAAACCTGCACTAATATGTATATATTCCTATGACATCAGAGTAAATAGGTGGCATAAGGCACTGGAAGACTAATCAAACTTCATGTGGCTCAAGGAGCGAATGCCGGGCTGAAATAACTCCTTGCCTCCCCTTCTTCTAGGTTTCTCCCTTCTGCAGTTAATTGGAGGCCTTCTTATTTGAAGTCTAGGGGTCCTAGGGTTCAGACCTAAACCTATTTTGGGGCCAGGCATCAGTCCTGGGAATGAGAAACAGTAATAGTGTCTCGTGAGTATGAAAAGTATCTGCTCCTGAGTGATCATAGCCACCCCTCATAGTGGGGCTTAGTGCTTGACTTTTGAGCAGACTCTTCATCTTCTGTTTATTAAACACTGGTCACCAGAACAAAATTGTCATTAGAGCTTTTCTTGGTTACACACTTTATGGAATACTGTGACACTGAGGACCTTGTGAGATACGAGGCATTGCTTGATTAGTCTAGGATAAAGGGCAGCCCTGTAATAAAACAGATCCCTATTTGAAGCAAAAAGAAATTTGGTCCTGAATTTCCTTCATATTTAACCTCTGCATTCAAAGGAATTAAATCTTCTATTCCCTTGCTATGGCAATAATGAGAAATCTCAAATAAGATCAATGTTGTTGTGGCAGCAGGCCCTTTGTATTTATTTACTCATGATGTTGGATACTGATTAAAAGTTTCCAGCCATGTTGTAAGCCTTCCCAGTCTAGAGCCAGGGCAGCTGTCGACCAAGGGAGATGGCTAGGGGACATAGTACCAAATCACAGTAGGAAGCATCAGTAGATAGCTCAGAAAGCTGGGAAAGGTGTAAACAGAGCCTCAATTTATCTGCCGAGTGGGTTCTCTAAACACAGTTTTATTGGACAGTGGCTCCTGCTTTACTAACCTCTAACCTCCGTGGTGCTTGGAGGTGCTACCCACTGACCAGCCTTGTCTTTGAACCTCTCTTGGTTCTTGCCACCTCAAAGGCTTGCTGTTGGATTCCTATGTTTTTCTTGGGACTTCACCTCTCAGCTGGATGCCTGCAGCAGGGAAAACTGATCCACCCTTAGAACACTGACATATTTGAAAGCGATACCCTCGAGACTTGAAACCTATTGCTTTCTGTTTCGGGAGCTGTCCGTCACTTGTCAGAAAGTGTAGCTGAATCCTTTTTCAGTTGGCAGTCATATTGCGTTATATATTTATGCATAGCACTGATTTTTGTTCTCCCCATTCCTGGCAAACCCCTCTTGTGTTGGCAGTAACTGAAGCAGATGTGAATATCTGTGGATTTGGGTTTGTGAGGTGATAAGTACAAAGCAGAATGTTGGATCTCTGAAACATTTAGACAAAAGGATTGTAAAAATTTCCCTGTAGAATTCCTGTGTCTGTCCTTGCTTATTGACTCATTGCTCTGAAAGATCAATACTACAGACTTCGTACTGCCTGGCTGTTTTCTGTTGCTCTGATGTATCTCCTTCAGTGGAATTAGGTATGATTTTGTAGACGAAATTTCATGGTCTTTCTGCTCTTCCTCCTTCAAAGTACCATTGTTGTCTATAACTATTGTCCCTCCCCTCTGAAATATGGCAGTCCTGAATCGTGTGTGTGTGTGTGTGTGTGTGTGTGTGTGCCAGTTTAAAACTTACCTGTTCACCCAGGAATTATTCATTTCTAGCTTGGTTAATATATGATTAGCGACCATAGTTTGAATCTAGAGGAGTTGCTGTTGTCTGTTCCCTCCTTCCCAGCCCAACACAGTTGCTTGCTGAATATTGCTGATATATTTTTCAGGTGCTCCAGCCTTGGTTGCTTGGACTGTCTTCGTAACTTGAGATAAATTTGATGGCAGGTTATTGTGGAGTCAGTAACCTGTCCTGAGCTCTGTAAGGCCTTATATGTTAGTACCCAAACCTTGAGCTTGGTCTGGTAGCAAATTGGCAGCCAGTGCAAATCCTGAAAAGAGATTGGGTGGGTGGGGGAACTACCTCATGCATTTAACAAGCAACCTAGCTACCATGTTCTACACTAGCTACTCTGGAGTAGCCCCACAAATAGCAGAGTGCAGTAATCCAACCTTGAGGTTGTTGTTGTTTAGTTGTTTAGTCGTGTCCGACTCTTCGTGACCCCATGGACCAGAGCACGCCAGGCACTCCTGTCTTCCACTGCCTCCCGCAGTTTGGTCAGACTCATGTTTGTAGCTTCAAGAAAACTGTCCAACCATCTCGTCCTCTGTCGTCCCCTTCTCCTTGTGCCCTCAGTCTTTCCCAACATCAGGGTCTTTTCCAGGGAGTCTTCTCTTCTCATGAGGTGGCCAAAGTATTGGAGCCTCAGCTTCAGGATCTGTCCTTCCAGTGAGCACTCAGGGCTAATTTCCTTAAGAATGGATGCATTTGATTTTCTTGTAGTCCATGGGACTCTCAAGAGTCTTCTCCAGCACCATAATTCAAAAGCACCATAATTCAAACCTTGAGGTTACCAAGTTGAAATTGGAGGAGGGAGGCTATGTTACGTCAGTGTCCTTGCTTAGATATGCAAATGCCTACATGTGTCTTCACACAGAATTTGCCATCATTAGAACTAAGCAAGAACATAGAACACTGGCAAGTTTGCAAAGTCTGGCACTAGTAAACATTTGTAATGTTTCTCTTTTGCTATTATGCATCTGAATGACTTGCATAAAATGATGCTTTGAATACTACTGAAGCCCAAACTCAGAATAAGGATCAATAAAAGGTAGAGTTAGTAAAACAACATATCTTCCCTTTTTAACCTCACCACTGGGACTCGTCTGCGATGTCAGTAGTTTACAGCAACGAAACTGAGAACCTATAGAAGGCAACTCCCAAGTGACTAATATCTGGAGGGTCAGACAAAGATTTTGAACTGTGACCTTGGTGCTCCTTGTGAATCTGAAACTACAAAACAAATGTTGGTACTGGCTAAGATTTCATTCCTTACATACAGGTTTCTGGTCTGATCAATAATGAAATACTCCTAATGTGTGCTCTTACAAAGTGAGAGTTCAAATTTCCTAGGTTGGCATCTCAGTTTGCCAAATGCTGGCAATGGTAGTTTTAGCTAGGCTTGGCATTAAAGTACCATAAATACCATGGGGTCAGTTGGTGGCTCGATGATCTCAATATTCTTGGAAAGGCGCCAACTAAGATACCATGGGGGAGTTCACCAGCAGGGTAGAATGTCAATACAAAGTTCCTTTTCTCCCTGTCCTGTTTTAAATGCTTTAAAAAGCATTTATACAGCAGTCAATCATTGCCAGGCCTGTTTACTCGTTACTTCTTTGTGGGGTAAAGGTACCCCTGACAGTTAGGTCCAGTCGCGGACGACTCTAGTGTTGCACGCTCATCTCGCTCTATAGGCCGAGGGAGCCGGCATTTGTACGCAGACAGCTTCATGCGGCCAGCATGACTACGCTGCTTCTGGTGAACCAGAGCAGCGCACGGAAACACAGTTTACTTTTTTGTGGGGAGGGGATGTCAAATCTCTACTTGGTATGAATCTTGGGTTCTCATGTTCCTTCCACCTCAATATCCACACCAGGTAATAAGTTAGCTGGGCTGTACTGTGTTTGTTTTGAATGAAGCATCCCTTGCTCACCCAGTCTGTCGGTGCAAAATTTTGTGTTTGTTTTTATTTAAAAAGTTCAAGGAAGTATCATGTCAGATAAACACAGTATATCCTGTTCACTTTTTACTCTTTCCTAGAGTTGAGTGTGAGGGTGTTCACTCCAAGACTCATACCACTTAAATAATTTTATTTGGAAAGTAACCTACAAAGTGGCCTAATACAATCCTGTAAGTTACTTTTTTTTGGAGTGGAAAGCGTCTTCCTTCAGTTTCTATTAGCTTGTTATCAAGTTTCAGTGGATCACTGTGGAACTACTTTGAGGTTTTTTTACAGTCAAACAGTGATAAGTTTTATGAAATAAATAAAATAAAATAAACATGTAATGAAATAGGTTTTATCCAATACTGTGTAAGTGGAGTTCATGGAATAGGACTTTCCCTTCTTCTCCTCCCCTCTGTGAGCCCCCCCCCCCAATCTGCTCTGGAGGGTCCCCAATCCTTGTGAGAGCAATCTGATGCAGTGTGCATTTATGTGGCTTGCCTCCCACATGAAAAAATTGTGAAATCAGCGGGACTTGTATTAATACAACTTAATGCACGTTTGCAGTATTTCATAGGATATCAGGTTTAGATTTGCATCAGGTACAGATGTACTGTTAATGGCAGTGGATATGTTGATAAGTTGAAGCTTGTGAAAATTTATGGCCAGAAGCTGAAACAGAGTCTGGGTGGAGGGAGTTGGCTTTGCAAAGACTAAAAGTTTAATAAAGGACAAAGACCAGTATAAAATTAGGGATAATTGCAGTACTGTTAGAACAGTCACCTCTGTTTTGCTTACCTGAAGGTAGTAAAAGATGTATTGGTTTCTATAAAGCTTTTCCAAAAGAAAGCCATTAAAGTAACCTCTGCCAACATGAAAATGGTAGCACTTCAGGACCTCATAAACGGTGTGAAGTGTGGCACTCTGGGAACACTTGACTCTTGCAGTGGGGCAACAACTTGCAATGCTATGGCGCCTGACCGTTAGGTTAGGCAATTAACTTTTATTGCTTTCTTCCAAGTCCTTCTCCCTTTCTCTTGGCCGGTTTTTCTCTTTTCCGACTAGAACTTTGGTCTAGGTGATTGATGCAAGCCAAAAGTTTTCCCCTGCTGATGTAGCCCCCATGTGATTAATCTGTTTTCATTAATACTGCCTTTTTGTGCATTTGCCAGTATTATTTTTTTCATATTAAGACGTTTGTCATTGTGCAGTATGATGAAGCATCTCTAATTATGCTAACAGCAAGTTTTGCTCATGCTATGGCAATAAACTGTAGTATATAACTTGATGCTGTGCAGGCCTGGGGGGGGATAGGTAGTTAAGCATGTGCATTTGTAAGGAAAATAGCATTTTTACCTAAATCAACTTTCCTCTGCTAGGGAGTCCAAAACAACTGGGAGGTCACCAACTCCCATCAGCCTCCACCATCATAGCCAATGGTCAGGCATGATGGGAGTTGTAGTCCAAAACATGGCGAAGGCTGGTATCTATGGATACTAGTTTCAGTTTGTAGATTTCTGCAAATGCTACATTCCTGCTTGATCCTGGCAAAAAGATTCTTCTAAATATCTACCATACACTTCAACTTATAATATTCTATTGCAACTCCAAGGCCACCCCAATCACATAGGACTTATAGTTGCACAGATGCATTTAAACATACTTTGTTGAACCCAAAATGTCTTGTGCCAGTGGAGAGGCACTACAGCAATGCAACACAGGGTTCCTGGATTCTGTTGCTTCCATGTCCCACTTCAGCCCCTTGTGCCTTATCCCACACTATCCCATATGATCCCTGGACCCTAGAAGCAGCTCTTTATGGGGTACACTGCAGTGGGGAACAGATAGGAACCTGCAAACCCCATTGTGCAAATGGAGTTGTGGTCTGCCTTTTCTGGATGAAACCCAGAGAAAGGAAGAGATAACCTAGAGGGAAAAGATGAAACAGATGGATAGTATAGAAGATGAAATTATTTATCAGGTTTGAATGGTTTAACTAAAGTTATAAACAGAAGAGTGTTATAAATTAAGTGCATCATTCCTTTACATAACAAATACAAATTGCATTAATAGGCAAGTTAGTTTTGCCTCTGCTGCTTATTCCTGTGCATCCCTCAATCCTGAGCTTGTTTGCTAATTTACTTTATAAAAACCACATTCTTTTGTAAGAACCAAAAATTACACTACAGTAATAAAGGACATCCACTCCAAAAACAGCACAACAGCAGCTAAAACTACATTTCAGCAAAGTGATTTTGCCTGGTCTGTAAAATACTAAAGAGGTTGAGCTATGATGGAGCTGGCTCATAGACGGTCACAACTTGGATGTCTAATACTGTATATCTACTAGTTCTTCTAGGATGTTGTCACAAACTCTAAAAAAATTAGTGAAGACCAGAATTCTAGTAGGTTCTGGATCTCCATGATATGAAATGGATTAGAACAGAATGGATCTGTGACCACCTAATAAATTGATTTGAGGGAAATTCCAGGGGGCAGGTGAGGATGAAAAGCAGGACAAATAAATAGTCCAGTGTGGAGCTTTAAGAACACAGCCTCATTGCAGAAATACCTTTGTCTCCGCATGCAAAGTCTGCATGGATTACCAAATGAGGCAGGTTTAATAGCCAAACAGCTGCAGCTGGTTGACAGGTAGTGATAAAATAGGGCTAAGGTGCCAGAACAACAGCAGCAAAAGTGCAGAGAAGTTCAACTCAGAAACTCTGTCCTGACACCTTATTCTACAGGGCAGTACCCACAGCTGAATTGTCATGTTTCGGCTAGTGCAAACTCTCTGATGGAGAGGACTTTTGTATCTAGAATCACTCAATTTAATCTGTCTCTCTGATTTAAAATCAAATCAGCCAAAAAAAGTTGTGCCATGTGATAGTGCCAATTACCTGTGTTTCCTTTTCGTCTAAGTTTTTAAATTACGTGCACTGCGGGGGGGGGGGAATCAAAGCTTTCTTTGATGAAATAGGGAAGGGGCATTTCTTCTTAAGCAGAAGAATTTCCTGTTGTGCTTAGTAATGTTGTATATTGGACAGTACTGGATGACTGACTAGCCATGCTAATCATTTTTTTCCCTGGAAAAGCAAACAAGGTGGGAAGGATTCACTGAGCTCTGAAAACATCTGTTTGGAGATTTGCAACCTCCTTGGAAAGTTTTGGATTTTGCCTCAATGAAACACAACTTTAAAAAAAAGAAAGATTGTTGGTAGATTAAACCCTTGCCTCATTATCTTTTTAAATTAATAATTATTTGGCTATATATGAGCATAGATATTTAGGCTTTAAAAATTGTTCCCTTTCCTTTCATGTCTTCCTAATTCCCCATTCTTTGTGGGACAAACATAACATTCTTTTTGATGTTGCTAGTAGAAGTTTGAGGAGGTGAATGCATTCTGCAGGAATTGAGTTTTTTATAGACACTCTTACATCATACCACAGAAACCTGTTTCCACAGTATAAAATTGAGTGGAGAGGGCATGTGATGGGGTCAAAATGATTGAACTAATAGCTCTTCACTATTATGAAATAATAGTGCAGACCTGGATATTAACAAGAAAAATACTAATATTTCAATCTGGAGTATTACCAAGTTTCATGGAAATACATTGCATGCTGTTTGCGAGCACCCTCATTAAGGTGCTGTTATTGAAGCACTCTTAGCTCTTACATATATTGTTGAAGCTTGGAACACCCAATAGCAGAACTGAAAAGCCTCTGGATGTTTTCGTTGATTGCAAAAGATACAGAATATGGAAAGAATATGGAGTATACAGATAGGAACATAAGAAGAGCCCTGTTGAATCAGGCCAAATGCCTGTGAAAATCAATTGTGCATTTTGAAAGCAGCACATAAGCTAGTTTATTTAATTGTTCTCATCATGCAGGAACTATTAAAGTATCTTACAGTTCTCCTGATGATTTCCTACTTAGAAGCCTAAGCTAAGGACACATATTAACTAGGATACACATATTAACTGAAGGAAGGAAAACAAAAAAATGGCCATACCATAGACAGATTTATGGGGTAGTTTTCTACCTAAAGCTTGACATCCCCTGTGGTGCAGTTTGCCTGTCATACTAAGCCAAACCATGACTAAGCATGAACAAGCTAGTATGCAGTACGTGGAATAAAAATCACAACCACTTGGTTTCTCCTCAGTCCTGCTTCTATGCTCTTCGGAGCTAAGACATGGTTTGGCTACCTGGGCTTATACTTACACATACACCCCCCGAAACAAATAAACCCAGAAGTTAGCCAAGCACAAATCCTGGCTACATCTTGTGGCTTGCGTGGAGCAGATACAATTTTTTCAGATAACCCACCATGTTAGACTTAGTGTTGTGTCTGAACCAGACCTATAGAACATCTGTCACAAGCCATGTGTGTTGTGTCAGGAGAATATCACTTTAATCTGCTTCCCTTGAGCAATTTTTGCTTGAAAAACCATGGGACATGTTAGCTAACACATTAATTCTTAAACAGAAACTAAGAATCTAACAGACAGGTTTTTTGGGGGTTGTTGTTGTTGTTGTTGTTTTACCCCAAGTTGAATTTGTGTGTCCTAGTGTGGTGCAATGTTACAAAAATTCAGGTCTGCTTCTCTGGGTCAGTCTTTGCTGTGAAATATCATTGGGGACAATTCTCCCTCCCAATACATTAACATTGGTTGAGGGTGGGGCAGTGCCCCATTAGTGGGATTTTTTTTGCCTCCATCACTTTTTACTAATGGAAAGAAAACTGTAAATGATAAGGGGCTGAAATTTGCATACTACTGTGCAACTGACAAACCAGAACTGTGTTGTAGGTCTATTTCTGTATGAATTCTGCAATGAAAAGTGCACTCAGAGTGAATGCCAACCCTGTTTTTCATAACTAACTGACAACTTGGCTATGGGAATCCATGTATTTGTCTCAGAAACTACATCTTCAGAATCTTCTAGTTGGAGCTTGTTCTTTTTATAGGGGACTTGGAACCGACAACTTGTAAAGGATAATGGGTTTGTTCCATTTTGCAGGCACAGAAAAGCACTCTGTATTTAATAGACACTAAGCATTCTCTGTCCTGCTTGAAAGCTTATTGTAATACAGAGACCACTTTATCTGTTCAAGCACAATAATTTATTTGTACATAGCAGTGAGAGTCTTCAGCCACACAGTACAACTGCATAATTTCATAAGTTGTGTTTAATTCTGTTATTTCACCATGACTATATTTGTGTTGCTGGTTTTTCTTCACAGTTAGGAAGTCAACCTGATAAGCATCAGAAACTCATGACCAGCTGTGTTATGCCTTTGTCTTTTATGCACAGTCAATGCAGTTGAGGGAAAAAACACTGTTTTCCTTGCTGGCTGGCTGTCCTACACAAACACATGCAGATATTCCTCCTGGCTGATACTGGGCCTTGGGGAGGTCTTTAAATTTAAGTGCCTTCTGGACACTTAACTGTGTTGGAGATCTCTGCAGAAACAATTAAGTGGAGAAAATAACTTCTGTAAGGCCAGACCACTTGAGATATGATTATTGGCAAAGTATATTTCCTTTGGGGTTGATAGTTTTCAGAATCAATTTGATTCCCAAGTCCTTACGAATTTGTTTTGTTGCAGTTCTGTATGAGAAGCAAGGAATGAATTAATTACATTTTTAAAAAGCCACCCATTGCCTGTTCTCAGGGCTTTTTTCAGCCAGAACTCGCAGGAACTCAGTTCTGGCACCTCTTGGGTGGGCGCCATTGCCATTATAAGAGAACCAGGGAGGTGTTCATGGTGAGTTCCGGCACCTCTTTTTCTGGAAAAATATTCTGATAATTGGCAGTGAATTTAAAATGATAACAAGACAATGTGTTCTCTGTGTACATCCTTGCATTTTGAGTTCTGTAGTTTGGATTTGGCTTCTTGCATTATATGGCACCAGTAGCCATTGTTTCTAAAGGGCTAGAATAGGAATACAGTGGTACCTCGCAAGACGAACGCCTCGCAAGACGGAAAACCCGCTAGACGAAAGGGTTTTCCGTTTTGGAGGTGCTTCGCAAGACGAATTTCCCTATGGGCTTGCTTCGCAAGACGACAGCCCATAGGGAAATATCCGGGACAGCGGGAAGGCGCAGCGCGTCTTCCCCACTGTCCTCGGACCTCCTCCGAAGCCGGGCGGTGGGGCGGGAACGCCTCCTCCCGCCGCCGCCGGGCTTCGGAACGCTGCTCCGAAGCCAGGCGGCGGGGCGGGAACACCTTCTGAAGGCGGGCGGGGGGCGAAAGTCTTTGTCCCCCCTGCCTGCCTTCCCAGGGGCTTTTAAATCGCCCCGGGACAGCAGAGAAGTCCTCCGCTGTCCCGGGGCGATTTTAAAATGCCGCCCGCCAGCATTTTAAGATCGCCCGGACAGCGGAGAAGTCCTCCGCTGTCCCGGGGTTTTTTAAAATGCTGGGGGTGGGAAGAAAAGCCCTTGTCCCCCCCCCAGCCTTCAGAAGAGGTCTGGGGACAGACTGTCCCCGGACCTGGTCTGAAGGCGGTTTCCCTAGGAACGCATTAATTGATTTTCAATGCATTCCTATGGGAAACCGTGCATCGCAAGACGAAAAACTCGCAAGACGACGAGACTTGCGGAACGAATTAATTTCGTCTTGCGAGGCACCACTGTAGCTTTTTCTACAGTGAATTTATTATCAGGAAACAGTAAACTGTTTTGAGGTTTTTTGTTTTTGTTTTTGCTGTCAAGCAGTATATACGTTATATTTAATAACAAGCAAATAAATAAGATAAAATAGGGCCAGACCCATTGCCTCTCCTGCTTTTTAGGTACACTGCCATTATTGTGTTTACTGCCTAAAGAACAAGAAATGCAAGTCTGATCAACCTTTTTGGCCATGTTTTCCTGCCGTGCCATATCCTCCCTAAGGAGGCTCACCAGTGACTCCAAAATTGCTGTCTGTAATTAGGTGCATGGCAAACCTACCTGTGAAGGTGGCCTCCGTAGAAGATTTTAAAGCCCAGCCAGGCTCATACTGGGTGATATGTACGGCTTTATAGTTCATAGCCAGCACTTTGAATTGTGACCAAAAATGAACCAGTAGCCAGTGCAGCTGTTGTCACAATGATATTCTCTTCTCCTTGTAACTGGCTTGGGTCAGCTATTTGGACGCAGCATCTTGGATCCACTGAAGTTTCCAAACACTTTTTGAAAGCACATTGCATTAATCCAAACAGCATGTAACTAAGGATGAATGAATGAACGTAACTAAGGTGTGCATCATTGTAGTCAGATTGGACGGCTCCAGGAATAGGTGCAGCTGGCACACTAGTTTTAAATGTGCATGGATGATGTGTATATAGTAGGCCTCCCCAGTCTAATGCCCTGTAGATGTTTGGGGCACACGTCCCATCTTTCCTGATCTTCAGCCATGCTGTCTGGGGCTGATGACAGTTGGCATCAGAAACATCCGGAGGGTTCCAGGTTGGACAGCTGTGGTGATTTAGTGAATCTATGTGTATACGGCATCACTCTGTGGGATCCGTCTGGGCTGAAACAGCCCACTGTCAGGAGAAACTTCTGTATAACATGGTGGAGTCATTGAGAACCAGATCTGCTTTAGTCTTCAAAACCCCATCCTAGATTCATAGAATCATAGAATCATAGAGTGGAATAGACCACAAGGGCCATTGAGTCCAACCCCCTGCCAAGCAGGAAACACCATCAGAGCACTCCTGACATATGGTTGTCAAGCCTCTGCTTAAAGACCTCCAAAGTAGGAGACTCCACCACACTCCTTGGCAGCAAATTCCACTGTCGAACAGCTCTTACTGTCAGGAAGTTCTTCCTAATGTTTAGGTGGAATCTTCTTTCTTGTAGTTTGGATCCATTGCTCCGTGTCCGCTTCTCTGGAGCAGCAGAAAACAACCTTTCTCTCTCCTCTATGTGACATCCTTTTATATATTTGAACATATTCAAATATTCAGTTTCTTAGTGACAGTTGCATGTGACACATATATGTTTCAACCAAATACAGATGTTTGATATTTCTGTCTGACATAAATATGTTGTGAAAATACTATTCATTATTCTTTGCAGGCAAGATGGTTCTGGGAAGCTTACTTTCAATCAATGAAAGCTATTGCTTTGGCAACCCTCAAGATTATCAATGACAGGATCTACCCATATGCTGCCACATCATATGAAGAATGGAATGATCCCCCAGCAATTGTAAGTAGAGCTGTATTTCTATTAAATTTAATATACTGGGCCTCTTCAAAAATAGACTCCCATTGTGATCTGCTGATATTTTATATTTTGCTGGTAAACACAAATTTCACTTAACTTTGTCCAAAATATAGCCTAAAGGGAAATATTTGTGTATTAGCTTGCTACGCTATTTTTCTTTTTCTCTTAAAATGGGAGTCTTAAGCTATTGTCGTATGTTAGAAGTCTAGTTTGGGCCATTGCAAACAGTTCTTAAGATAAGTGCACGCATTTCTGCTTTAAGAAATTTGAACTACTTGTTAGCAGAGGCACTTCCAAGAAAGGGACTGGGAAAGCTTTTTGACTGAGAATAGTAAATGTTGGACTCAGGATGGCAAGTGAGTGATTGCTGTGTGTTCAGTAGGCATGCTGTGTCTGACAATAGAAACTGATTATTATTGCTGAATTTTGGTGCTATTCCATGATTACATTGCAAAATGTGGAAGCTGAAATTGTAACTAATCTCCAATAAAGAAATTAGGACATCTTACAAGCTTCTACTCCAGAGGGACTCTCCAGAGTAGATTTTGGGGGTGCTACAGCAGGGAGGAAATGAAAGCAGAAGTCTTGTTGTGCAAGTTGAAGTCCTCTTGCACTCCATTGGATACAATCCAGTGTGTAGCAAAACAATACCTGTGACTCCCCTCATCCTTTTAACTGAGAATTTTAATTTATTGGTTTACTACCCCTATGACACTTGCAGAGTCAAGGGAGTGTTCATATTTGTCAGTTTATTGCATGTTTAGGGAGTACTCCTGTGCCACCTTTTGAGCACCATGGCACAAAATGTATGGCTCTGTTTTGTCATTGCTGTTTCAGTGTTCTCAAAAGGGGCGTCGTAAATTGTAGTTTAACCACCACTATTTTAATAATCGCCAGGAGGCCTGCTGTATGCAGAGCAATAAATGTACTTTCTCAGCAGACCTCCATTTTCTCTGTGACTGACTGCTAGAGAGCAACTTGGCTGTGAGACAGGAAAAGAGATGCCCTACTAAATGAAACAACAGATAAATAGTTCAAAGAATGGCTCATGTGTAAGTTAGAGTGAGAGAGCAGCTAGTGCAGAGAATGGTATGAAGGTTCTACTGCTGAAACTCAGCAGCTCTTCTAGTATAAGCCATCTTGGGGAAAGATTGCTTGGGACCAATAAGTCAGTTGCTCTGAGCTCCTCAGGGAGAGCCGATTACACAAAGATACTGCTATCTAAATGCTTGTTATACAAAAATTCACTTATCCAAACACAAGGAATTAGTACCAAATCCATGCTATACACGCTACAGATTCACATACCTGAACAGCTGAACTTGTCATATATTCTCCTACCTCATGTCAAATGTAGCGTCCCTAATATATTGTCTGTTCTAGTCTAAGCAGTTTGCCTTAGTCGTGCAAAGTTAAGTTATAGTAGGTTTTGAAAAACACTCCTGCTTTTCTCAAAGGACTGATCTTGATAGGGTTTTTAAAAAAACAAAAAACAGAAAACACCCATGAGTTTTATTACTGTCCAGTGGGTTTAGATGTCATGATGATGTATATCAATACTGTATTATTATATTGAGCCATCGTGTTAGCAGTGGTCTGAGAAAAGCATTTTATATAAAAACTAAAGCTATGCTTGTTGCCATGAGTACTTTAACTTACTAAACATACTGTTTGGAAAAGATTTTACAGTGCATCAGCTGAATATCTTTCAGAAATGTTTCCAGGTGAAATTTTATGCTATCTATCCTACAAAATGTAGGACAAGGTAACGACAAAGGCCTCTTAAGACCATACACTTTATAGCTATATGCAGCTTGATTGAAGGTTTTGGCACAGATGTAGCCCAAAAAATGTCCACTTAAAGAAAACTGTATTGAACCATTTTAGTTTCAGATCACTTGACACTTCAACGTATCAGTTAAAATTTTGGAAATGTTCAAGTGTTTCTGTAGCTGGACACTTACCTGCTTATTTGAGGAGAATATATTTCCTTTCACATGAGTAACTTGTCAGACCTGAGAGACACCTCAATGAACAGCTATTAAAATAGCACAGGGTTTTTCTTTTGGACTGGCCAACAGATCTTTGTAGATCCTGGTCTGTTTGGACTAAGTAACAGGCGTAGTCATTGTGTGAATTATGACTTACACTTGGAGAAACTTGCCCCTAAAATTAATGGAGTAAATACAGAAACTGTTAAAAATGCACAGACACCATGGTGCTTAGATGTCAAGGCCATGCCAACATTTAGGTAGAAGCTAATTTTGTCGTTGCTAACAGCTGCTAAGTTTCTGTTAGTGGTAAATGAAAAAAATGTAGATTTGCTACCTATTACAGGTTGGTTTAACAAAACATGGAAACTCTCAGTCATGGAGAGAGCTCAGACCAAATTAAAGGGGCATAAAATCCATACTCTACGGGTGACTTCTTTTTTAAGGCTCCCATTTCTTGTATGCGTAGACTCAGCAATAGCAATGCACAAAATACCATTGCACCTTAGTTAATTTTTATTTTGTCATGGATAAGGGTAGTAGAAAACTTGTTCTAGAATTGTAGGGTGTTTTTTTTTTACTGAACTTTGTCTTTCTGACCATTTATAGCCTGAAATGTAAATAAACTACAGTAGTGCCTCGGGTTAAGTACTTAATTCATTCCGGAGGTCTGCTCTTAACCTGAAACTGTTCTTAACCTGAAGCACCACTTTAGCTAATGGGGCTTCCTGCTGCCGCTGCGCCGCTGGAGCACGATTTCTTTTCTCATCCTGAAGCAAAGTTCTTAACCCGAGGTACTATTTCTGGGTTAGCGGAGTCTGTAACCTGAAGCATGTGTAACCTGAAGCGTATGTAACCCGAGGTACCACTGTAGAGTTTTTGCTTGGTTTATACACCTACTGCCACCGCCACCCAAACTGCCACTGATCAGGTGTCGACAGGGAAGAGGAGTGGAGTGGAGGAGGATGCGACTGAATCCACCCCCCTTTCGCCTTTTAAACTAGCTGATCATCAGGATTTTAGTTTTAAAGAGAAGTTCCAAGTGCCTGCTTGGCTGCTGGGTTATTACAAAATGCTGGCTGAAAAGGGGGAAAACAAACAAGCAATTGCTTGTCAAGTTTGAGTGCTAGTTTTAGCCTAGGTAAACTAGAGTGCTTTGCTTACTGAAGAAGTGACTGATGATATTCATTATGAAACTCAAATTCTGCATTAAGAGAAATTATGTTCAAGACATATTATGCAAATTAACACAGCATTAAGGGTTGGATCAAGACTTCCCCAGAACAGAACTTTGCTAACTAGACACAGCCTCAGGTGGAATAAAGGAGGCATTTTTAATTGGTTCCTCCTGCACCTCACTATGTCCCCTCAAAATCTGCTCTGGAAGGTTTGAGGACCCTACAGAATCATGTAAGAGGTTGGAGGGGTTGCAGAGGGAAGGAGAAATAGGTGTCCGTTTTGGCCACTCTCCTTTCCTCCAGTGGGAGCTGCCTCCTGGATCCAAATTCTTTCTGTAAATGGAAGGAGCTCTTCAGGTTTTGCCCTTTGACAAGTTGTGGATGGGAAGCATGGGGGAAATGTTGTCTCTGTGCATTCAGTGGAAGTACATTCTGCTTGCAGAACAAAATAAAACAAAGGTATTCCTTGTCAGGTAATTCATAATAGAAACTGCATTGAGGTGACAATAGATACTTAAAACAAAACACAGCCCCCAAACCACCCTTCCTTGGAAAAATGATATAAGTATAATTTTAGTATTAAAAATGTGTTGGAAAGAACATTTTGATCAATGTATCATTAAATCCTCCTTACTTCTTTCATAATAGTAGTCTATTATGGTTCAAACGGAATATGATTTCACAAAGTAATAAAATATGGCTGCTGAGAAGAAAATTGTAGGAGGGAAGGAAAATAGCACTGCTTTTGTTCATGAGAACAGTAAAAAAACTTTTATTATCACCATGTTAGCAATCCAGCAATGGGGGAGTAATATTCACCCTCATAGTGTGCATACGAGCATGTGGGCGAGACTGAAGGAGTGAGTAACCAGGAACAGGATCTTCAAATTGTGTTGGCTAGCTCAACAAAAATGTCCTATCGCCTCAAAAAGAATCCAGAAAAAGTTCAGAAAAGTGGCAACCAAAATGATCACGGGGTTAGGGCAAGGCACTATGAGGAAATACTACAACACTTGGGACTTTTTTAGTTTAGAGGAAAAGGCAACTAAGTGTGGACATGATTGAGGTGTATAAAACCATGCATTGCATGAAGAAAATGAGTGCTAGAACTCAGGGACATTCAGTGAAGCTGGTCATCAGAAGATTCAGGAGAGACAATGTCCTTCTTCACACAGTTAAACTATGGAATTTGCTCCCACAAGAGGTGATGATGGTCACCAACCTGAACAGCTTTAAAAGAGGATTGGACAAATTCATGGAGGATCAGGCTATCAGTAATGGCTGTTAGCTCTGTTGGAATCAGCATACCCCTTAATACCAGTTCCTGGGAATCACATGTGGGGAATCACAGTTGTTGTGCTCAGATCCTGCTTGCAGGTTGCGCAGGCTGAGTAGGCAGGTGGTCTTCATCTTCCTTCTGCACTCCAGTCTGTGCCAGCGAAGTGGCTCAGGAGCATTATTCTATCTTCTCATTTTTGTTCTCTTTCTTGGGGATTTATTCCACTTGATTGTTTATGCAACATATTTATATATTGCCTTTGAAAATAAATTTAACATCACAATAGTGTTCTTTGACTTGGGTATTGCATTGTTGGCACATAACTTCTGTTGTATTTTTAATTGTTGTAATTGTGTTGGAGATAGAGTACAGATGTTTTCAGAAACAAACACTATAAATGATTATACACTAATCATTGGGAAATCAGTCATTCTCACTTATTACTCATAAGATAAGCTCCCACCCTTATGAAGTTTTTCTCTTTCCATGTGGGGTGAGGTTCAGAGTCCTTCATATCTCAGGAGAAGTGAATTCCATCAGGTTTTTTTTTGTGGGGGGGATAACTTTCTTCTTTCTTTACTGAGTCTTAAAATAGTTTTAATACTGCATGCAGTTAAAGAAGAAGAAAGTTCACTTAGCCAAAGCAAAGGAAATAAATTCTCCAGTAGCAAATGGAAACTTTAAAATGTTTTGGGGTTTTTTTTGCTGAATGGCAGTCTGACACAAATGAGTCGCTTCTTGTGAAGATGTTCCTTAAAAAAAAAAAATCATCACCAAAAGTTAGGCCAGTTTCCCAGCCTCCCACTCAGGTTCTGGATTCCAGTGCTTTGGCTTCTTTTGCTGTCTGCGGAAAGGAGACCGCTGTCAAACAGCCAGGAATGCCAGACCGAGCAATGTGAGAGCCCTGTTGCATTGCAGAGTTGACACTTGCAACTGGATATGGCTTGTACATAAAACTGATTCACGATAAATACCCTATCAGTCTTGGGTTAATTACTGTGGCTCCTGTAATGAATATTAGCTGGTTGAGCGTTGGGAAGCCGGCAGCTGGGGGTGGGGAGTGAGTTAGAATTGTCTGAGCCATGGCTGAGTGTCAGCACTTTGTCAAAGAAAGTGATGGATGATTACACCATCAGTACCAGTTGTGGGGTGTGTGTGTGAGAGAGTGAGAGAGATCAGTTGGCGATCTCCAATACAAGGCCTGGATGCACCTGAAACAAATGTTGACTGATGCGTTTTCTATTGTTGGGAAGAACCATCCTTATGTCACCATCAATTTCATGCCCTGCTTCTATAATAGGGATTTAATTAGGCTTCTGTTGAGTTAATTACCTGCATTGTTTGCCTTTCTCCAACAGAAGTTTGTAAGACTCAAGTAAATCATGGAGGTTTGAATTTGCCCAATTTCCTGCCGAAAGTGAGGTCAAGAGGTCCCAGACTGTAGACACACTTTTCAGGCAGGCAGCAGGGGGTTGGCTCTTAATGGTGCTTCAGCAATGCCTAAATGCCCTTTTGAAATGTTACTCTCAACTAAGGAAACTTGATTATTTTTGAGGTGGGGGCGTTCACTGTTGGATGTCAGAGTAGCAGAACATATTCTAGCTCAGCCATTCTTTACCAGTGTCTCAATTACACAGTGGGCTCCTTTCAACAAAGTGGCACAGCTGCCTAGATGCTACATTTCTTCATCTAGACTTAGAAATGTGCTGGATGTTAAATGTACTATAAGAATTTCCATCATAGTACTAGTATCAAAAAATAAAATGTTGCTTTTATGATATTGTTCATTTTGAAGGCAAACCTACTGGGATCAGTAGTAAATAGGGTCAGGCAATTTGCCTCATTTGCCATAGCCATGAATCAAAGCTGTAGTGCTGGAGCTCCAGCAATTGATTAGAGATTACTTAAAGGAAGCTTTTGGTTGCTTTGTTTCATTTGTCATTTGTCTGCCCTGCCCATCATTTGTTCCTGTGCTGCATTTGTAGTACAGTGGTACCTCGGTTTAAGAACAGCCCTGTTTACGAACGATTCGGTTTACGAACTCCGCAGAACCGGAAGTAGTGTCCTGGTTTGCAAACTTTACCTCGGTCAAAGAACGGAATCCGAACGGTGGAAGGGCACTGGTGGCGGGGGGCCTCTTTAAGGAAAGTGTGCCTCGGTTTAAGAACGAACTTCTGGAATGGATTAAGTTTATAAACCGAGGTACCACTGTATGTACATGTAATGATTAACAGATGAACAGTGGAAGACAAGAGCCAAAGAACAACTTACATATGAGTAGGCACCCCGTCTTGTTTTAAGTGGCAAATAAGCTCCCCAACCTGCCATTGCAGGCATGAAGCTTGAAAGAATGCTACTTTTAATGTTTTGTCCAGACATTGTAAAAAATATTGTAGGAAACACCATACCTTTCCAGAGACAGAGACACAGAGAGAGAGAGACTAGTTTTTCCAGAAAAATGCATATCTTTTCTAATCATTTCTTGCTGGTATACTACTGCACCATTTTACACCCATTGTCATTCAAGCACCAGTAATCTCCTGACTGAACTACTCTGGGTAACATGCTGTACCCAGAGCTGTGCATTGACCTTGCTATGCCATTAAATGATTCAAAATTGTGCTGTCTGACAGTTTTCTGAGATGGCGCTTATTACTCTGGTTTTATTTAATCTACAGTGACTCCCTAGTCATGGTGCTGTTACTACTATTTAAAAGTCCTCAATGCAGTGGAGGACGCTGAGATTGCTCCACATTAAAAAGAACTATATAAAAAAACTTGGTGCCCAGGTAAAATTAGTGTATGGGAGGATCTAGCAAAACTCTATTGCAGAGAAGATCTAAATGACTTTCCTATGAACATTAGTAGATGACTGCATCACAGTAAGCCTTCCGCTCCAGCACTGTTCAAACTATTGCCGTGTTCTGTAGTGTTTTGTATTACAGCTCCCATCATCTCCCATCATGGGCCATGCTTACTGGGGCTGAAGGGAGTTGTAATCCAAAACTTCTGGAGGGCCAGTAGGTTGGGCAAGGATGGTCTCTTTAGGACACACGCCCCTTCCAGCTGCCCCTGATGGTTGGGAGATTCCCTAGAGCACTATTCAATAAAGTGTGAGTGGTTCTTGTTGGAAATGAAAATTGAGAATATCCGTATGTGCAACAAAATTATTTAGCTGCATATCAGACTCTGTTGATCCTAGCCAATATGTTACAATGTCCTATGCAAGGGTGAAGTTAATGCCCTAGTTTTTCATAGGCCTAGATTTAAAAAAAAAATCTGCTTTCCCCCTGTCTATATTCTTTAATGTTAGCCTTTGATTGTGTCACTGGGAAAAGAAATGTATACTACAAAATGCATTCTGTTGGGACTCTACATTTTGGCTCTACTGTGCCTTATCTGTATCTCTGCCAGCTAAATTGGCTTCCTTATGATGGTAAAATAAGTCTTTAAAACTATTTAGGGAACATTACGTGGAGTAAATAACTAAAGTTGATCTTTGCCTCTTTTCTTTTTTTTAAATGCTTGAAAGGTAGACTGTTTAAAACCATAGAACAAGCCTATTTTTGTTGAAGGTTGCTTTTTTATCCTTCTGCATTGAACCAAGAGTATGTTTTCTTTTTAATTTGTGCCCATTTTGTGTCAGGTTTATTAATTTGCCTCTTTTTACTTCATTTCCCCCCAGAAATTGTGGCACTAGGCTGGTTTTCTGTTTGTTGGCCTAGTCTGAATTCATATAAAGATTAAGTTTCCTTTTGGGAAGAGAGATGTGGGGAAGAAGCAAGCCAGGGTAGAATCATAGAATCATAGAGTTGGAATAGACCACAAGGGCCATCGAGTCCAACCCCCTGCCATCGTTTCCAGGCCTTTGACCATTTGGTTGCCCTCCTCTGGACACGTTCCAGTTTGTCAGTGTCCTTCTTGAACTGTGGTGCCCAGAACTGGACACAGTACTCCAGGTGAGGTCTGACCAGAACAGAATACAGTGGCACTATTACTTCCCTTGATCTAGATGCTATACTCCTATTGATGCAGCCCAGAATTGCATTGGCTTTTTTAGCTGCCGCGTCACACTGTTGGCTCATGTCAAGTTTGTGGTCAACCAAGACTCCTAGATCCTTTTCACATGTACTGCTCTCAAGCCAGCCGAATCTTTCTGGTTTTCCAGAAATCTGTCTTTTATTCTCCGGTAGCCCTGAACATACTTGATAGTTTTTATTATGACTTGAGCAAATGCACAGAACATGTTTATATTTAACCGATATTGGTGTTTTATCACAAAAAGAGGCTTTCAAAGACCAGTTTTCCCTCTAAAATGCTTAATGTTGGTGTGCTGATCTGGTCCTAATGATGGAAATTGCATTCAGTTGATTTATTCCAATTTTATTACTGAAAGGTGACCTTTGTTTAATCCTACTTCTTTCCTTTCTGCAGAAATGGAGCAGCGTAAGCAATCCACTATTTCTTCCGCTGATTCCACCTCAGTCGCAAGGCTTCACTGCTATTGTCCTGACCTATGATCGGGTTGAGAGCCTCTTTAGAGTCATCACTGAAGTCTCAAAGGTGCCCAGCCTTTCAAAGTTGTTAGTAGTTTGGAACAACCAGAACAAAGTTCCACCAGAAGGTAAGTTGTGGGGAACCAAGCTCCTCCTATGAGGTGACCCATTTTTCCTTTCCACCCTGGCTTGAAGTCATGTCATACTGAAAACAGAAGAGCTTCCTTCATAAGCATGGGGATGTTCCAAGCCATGCCTGTGAAGGAACTCACTGGGGCTTGAAGTCACCTCTCAAACGCTGATTGGCAGTGACTTAAAGCCTCTCTTCCAGCAGGGATCAATTGCTCTCCAAAGTTCCTGAGTGTTGCTGATTCTGGCAGGGCTTGCATCTGTCCTCTAAATTAAAAAGGCACTGGATGCAAGCTCTACTAATCGTAAAACAATCAGGAGACCACTTTTAAGGTTCCTGATTGTTCCTTAACAGCCACATCTTGACCTGCACCACAGCTGATGTCATATACAATGTTGGCTTGGAGGAAAATGCCTCATGAGCCAAATTAGGACCACTGCTGTCTCTAACTAAGTCTGTGGTACCAAGGTTTCACATACCTGCCACAACAGCTTAAGCACAATATTCTTTGGAGCTTACTTTTGACCATACTATTGAGGAAAGAGAAGTACAGTGGTACCCCGCAAGACGAATGCCTCGCAAGACGGAAAACCCGCAAGACGAAAGGGTTTTCTGTTTTGGAGGCGCTTCGCAAGACGAATTTCCCTATGGGCTTGCATCGCAAGACGAAAGCCCATAGGGAAATGCTGGCGGTCGGGAGCAAAGACTTTCACCCACAGCCGGCCTTCAGAAGAGGACCTCTTCTGAAGGCCGGCGGGGGGGCAAAAGTCTTTGCTCCCCCCGCCTGCCTTCCCCCCGCCTGCCCCGGGCGATCTTAAAATGCTGGCGGGCGGGAGCGAAGCGTTCGCTGCCGACCCCCAGCATTTTAAAATCTCCAAGGGACAGCAGAGAAGTCTCTGTCCCGGGGAGATTTTAAAATGCTGGGGGTCGGGAGCGAAGCGTTAGCTGCCGACCCCCAGCATTTTAAAATCTCCCCCTGTCCCGGGGAGGTTTTAAAATGCTGGGGGTCGGGAGCGAAGCGTTAGCTGCCGACCCCCAGCATTTTAAAATCTCCCCGTGTCCCGGGGAGGTTTTAAAATGCTGGGGGTCGGGAGCGAAGCGCTGCCGACCCCCAGCATTTTAAAATCTCCCCGTGTCCCGGGAAGGTTTTAAAATGCTGGGGGTCGGCAGCGCTTCGCTCCCGACCCCCAGCATTTTAAAACGCTGTTCCGAAGGGGGGGCGGGGACACCTGCCCCAGCCGCCCCACTTCGGAAAGCTGTTCCGAAGTGGGGAGGGGGGGCGGGGACGCCTGCCCCAGCCGCCCCACTTCGGAAAGCTGTTCCGAAGTGGGGCGGGGGGGGGCGGGGACGCCTGCCCCAGCCGCCCCACTTCGGAAAGCTGTTCCGAAGTGGGGCGGGGGGGCGGGGACGCCTGCCCCAGCCGCCCCACTTCGGAAAGCTGTTCCGAAGTGGGGAGGGGGGCGGGGACGCCTGCCCCAGCCGCCCCACTTCGGAAAACTGTTCCGAAGTGGGGAGGGGGGGCGGGGACGCCTGCCCCAGCCGCCCCACTTCGGAAAGCTGTTCCGAAGTGGGGAGGGGGGGCGGGGACGCCTGCCCCAGCCGCCCCACTTCGGAAAGCTGTTCCGAAGTGGGGAGGGGGGGCGGGGACGCCTGCCCCAGCCGCCCCACTTCGGAAAGCTGTTCCGAAGTGGGGCGGGGGGGGCGGTGACACCTTCTGAAGGCGGGCAGGGGGCGAAAGTCTTTGTCCCCCCTGCCTGCCTTCCCAGGGGCTTTTAAATCGCCCCGGACAGCGGAGAAGTCCTCCGCTGTCCGGGGCGATTTTAAAATGCCGCCCGCCAGCATTTTAAGATCGCCCCGGACAGCGGAGAAGTCCTCCGCTGTCCCAGGGTTTTTTAAAATGCTGGGGGTGGGAAGAAAAGCCCTTGTCCCCCCCCCAGCCTTCAGAAGAGGTCCGGGGACAGACTGTCCCCGGACCTGGTCTGAAGGCGGTTTCCCTAGGAACGCATTAATTGATTTTCAGTGCATTCCTATGGGAAACCGTGCATCGCAAGACGAAAAAACCGCAAGACGAAGAGACTTGCGGAACGAATTAATTTCGTCTTGCGAGGCACCACTGTATTTTTTGTGATTGTCCATCAGTTGTGGAACTCTGTTAAGAACACTGTGAAAGTTGAAGCCTTTGAGAAATGTTGTGGATACTGTACTTCACTGTTTAATGGCTTTTAGTGCCCAGATTTTAAGTAGATGTGCAGTAATGTGAATTCCTAAATGTAATTTAATTTCAGTATAACCATCTTGAGAAAAAGCAGAATAGAAATTAAAATACAGTGGTTCAAGGCACAAGTATTCTTGATTCTATAACTAACTCCACAAATTATTTATCTTCCCTTGTCTCCTTTTAAACAAGTTATGCAACTTCCATGTTCAGATTTTCAAAATCACAAAGTAGATCACTTACTTGGCAAGTCGTGAAATATTACTATAAAAGGAAAATATGCACTTAAAATAAAATATTGGGTGCTGCTCTGTTCAGCTATTAAGTCAGAAGCAACCACAGACTGTTTGCCAATGGAAGTTTTCCTTCCCTGCCAGACCATACTCATGAAAATACTGACCAATTGTTTAAAAGCTAGGCTTCATCTCATGAATGACTCTGGTGTGCCAGTGCTTATTGCTTTTCCAAGCCCTATTTGTTACCTTCAGTTCTCACTTCATTGTACTCTTGTTCTTCTAAATAGAGCAAATCCTACCAAAATTTAACAGTGAACCTTTTCATGAACTTTAATATCAGTATATTTCAAATGTCCCATGAAATTACTGCTTAGACCCTAGAATGTTATATGCCATCTCAACCAAACTGCATGTTCACCTACCAGTGATGAGTAAATGTTAATTGACGGTTAGTGAATTTCACTTTCTTGCTTTGAGGTAATAGAATTATCAAGTGTATAATTGAACATTGCATTTCTGCATGAAGCCTGCTTTTGCTGAAATTCCCATTGCTTGAAATTCTCTAGAATCTAAGAACGCATTCTCAAAGTCAGAATGTTTAACCCAGGGATGCAGGCCTCCAGGACACTGTCAGGCCATGCCCCCTCCCCAGCACTCTCTTTGAGTGCTTTTGCCTGGCTGAATGTGCCCTTGAACTCTGTTAATGCCTCTTGCTTGCCTGGATGGAAGGAGCTACCTTTAGAATGGGCAGTTACAAGGTCACATCTAAAGAGAGCCTCCCTGAATTCTAAGTATTGCAACAAGTACTGACTTCCTGTGAAAAAGCCCCTCTTCAGTAAAGTGCACAAGTGGGTGCTTGTCAGCTCCAGGCACTTTTGGAAGATTATTTGAATCCATTTTCACCTGAATCCCTGATTGTGAACTGCTTTTACAGCACTTGAGTGCTGAGAGTACAGGTTATAATGGCCTACAACGAATAAACGCTGTAGCCTATTGTGCTTGCTTATGAATCTCTAATAATAATAATAATATCTTTATTGTCATTGCCCCCTCTCGGGGACAACGAAATTACTTGGCTGCTCCATCCACCCAGGTAGGGGTGTCAAAGACAGTCAAAGCTAAAGTGATTGCACCAGCCATAACTTGCTGAGTAACCATGGATTGGATATGCTGCCAAGCTAGGAGGAAGATGGAGTAACTTGCTGTCCACTCTTCCCTTCCACACTTGAGCATATGCCTTGAACCTGCTACACTCCAGTTTTCTTGGGGCAGGCAGCAGTGGTATCAACAAGGCGAAGAAGTCACTGACTGCCTACTGCTGTTCACCAGAACTTCTCAGAATCGTTGGTCAGCTTGGGATAAAGAAAAGGACATGGCATGTTGCACCCTTCTCCACAGCCCAGACCAAGCTCCAACAATTGCTTTAGGAGTGGAGATTTATTTAGGGGTCCATCCTCCTCCAGTGCTGTCTCTTTTGTTTCTTTCTTTCTAGCAACTGGACAAAAGAATAGTGAAGGCGTATGGGATCCGGATCCCTCCTTTTGTGTTTCTTGAGAAGTTGTGTGAGGGACGTTAGAAGTAGGTGTGGTTCATGTCTTCATACATAGAGGTTCATACATACACAAAGGTGTATGTATATATACCAGAATTGTGTCTGTTGCCCTGTCCAAGTTCACACCCTGATTTCTGGGTGTGTGTTTCCACTTTCTATTTATATAAATAAAAACATGCACTTTCTTTCTAGTACTTTGAGCTGTTGTGCTTTTAGTGTGTCAAAGAAATAGAATACTAGAAATGATTTGGGGTAGAAAGGGGCTGATTGTGTTGATTACTGATTGATCAGTTGATTACTGGGCAGCTTTATCTGATGCATGTAGTTCATAGATACTGAAATATTTTGCATTTGGGTGAAATATTTTTGTACCTTTAATAAAAGAAGCCTATCTGAAGCTTTGTTATAAAATGTATAAGTGTCCTGCCTCTTGAGAGCAGAACAATCATTGAGTTTCTTAAGCTCACATGGCTTCTTACCATCTCTCCCCTGTGTGTGTACATGTTCGTTTATTTAATCCTGAGATTTGGATGAAGCCAAATTATTTGATAGCAAAATTGTCATGGCCAAGTAGTATTTCACTATTTTTAAACTTAAAACTCTGTTCATTGTAGCAGATCATTATATAACCCTTTTTCATTGATATACTGTTGAAAATATATTAAGTTGTTGACATGAAAAATAATTGGCCCTGAAGGTCATAGGTTTGTTTCCTTACTGAGACTTAGTTATTTAGCTTTACTTTCTAATAGGTATGTATTTTAATAACTTTCTTATGTGACCGCCAGCTACCCCCTTCATCTATGTATTTTTAACACTTGGATAGGTTGTGGAATGTCCTGGTCTGCTGTCGAGGGGTTTAATTTAATTTGTTTTAATTCAAATGCATACAGTTCGTTCCACCTAGCTCTTTGGTAGGATAGCAGAACTTGGTTTCACTAAGTCTTTCATTCAGTCTGTCTATTACGGCTCCTAATCCTTGGACTTCAAAGCTTCTGCCATTTATAGCCTATTAAAGCCAGGAAGTTTCTGATGGATTAGGACAAGGAATGAGTTTGAAGTTAGTAATGCACACCGCTGTCAACGATAAGGTCTAGTTTATTACCCTACGGTAGTATCTGCACATTTATGGCTATTCTCTTTTAATTGGTTATAGTAAAGCTGGGACCATTAACCTGGTTGAGTATCAAATGCAGGATATCCTGGCCAGTGCTGTATAGGGAACACATTTCTGGCTTTGAGCAAAGTCAGGTACGTTTTCTGTTATTTGAACCAGTTGTATTTTTGATATACATTAATGGGAACTAGTAAGAGAACATCAAAGGTAATTTTTGCTCATGATGGCCCTACAGTAAATTCAGATTTGAAATTGGCTTTTAATATTGGCTACCGCATCGGTGGATATAAAGGCAGTTAGCTTATCCACCTCTCCCCACAATTCCCCATTGATGGCCCCATAGTAACTGCATAAATTCATCTCTCTTTATGTATTACCAATTCTCAATTTGTAACTTGGATATATAATAAAAAATATTGTAAGCCTTCGCTACAGGCTTAGAAAAATTAAAGGGAAATAAAATGAACTCATGCCAGTGTTCACTTTAAGAGTGTAAAGTTACAGGCAAGTTTGAAGCCCCCACCCTAGTATCTCAATGACTACCTGACATTTCTGAAGTGTGCTTCTTCTGTTTTATTTTATAATGAAACAATACTAACAAACATGTTACAAGATTATAAATCGTGTAAATTGAAGTCAGGCATAATTTTGTGTGACGTAGCTTGAAACTATTAATTGCACAAAATCTAGAACTTGTGCTCTGCCTCCTTGGTCCAGTCCTGCCTTGAGGACCAAGTCCAGAGCGTAGCATTGAGAGAGTGCCTTTCTGGCCCCTGGCAGCTACATTCTGGGGTATCGCAGGGGACTATCTTATCTCTGATGCTATTTAATATCTACATGAAGCCGTTGGGAAGTGGTCATTGGGAGTTTCAGGGCAAGGTGTTATCAGTATGCTGATGACACTCAGCTCTGTTTCTCCATAACATCTGAATCCTCCGTGGTGAAATGGATGAGGGTTAGAAAAGCTGAGCTTGAATCATGGCAAGACAGTGGCAGTGTGGATGAGTAGCTCCATTGTCTGAGAAACTGGTCAGTTGCCTGCCCTGGATGGAGTTGCACTCCCCTTTGAAGGAGCAGGTTCACAGTCTGGGTTGCTTCTGGATCTATCTGCCACTGGATGCTCAGGTAGCCTCAGTAGCTATAAGTGCCTTTTACCAACTGTGGGTGGTTCTACAGCTACAGCCATTCCTCATTCAGGAACGCCTTTCCACCGTATTTCATGCACTAGATACTTCAGGACTAGATTATTGCAATGCACTTTTATGTGGGACTTCCTTCACAATTAATCTGGAAGCTGCAGTTAGTGCAGACTGCTGCAGCACAATTGCTGACAGGAGTGAGGCCTTGTGCTCAGAGATCTGCACTGGTTGCCAATTTGCTACTGGGCCAAGGTGTTAACATTAGCATATAAAGCCCATAACAAGTTGGGACCAGTTTACCTATGAGGTCGCCTTATGCCACATCTGCCCACTCGACCACTTCAATCAGCAGAATTGGCACTATTACACGTGCCCTGTAACACCAGTTCTATCTTTAAAAGAACTTGATCATTTCGTGTGGCAGTGTCCACACTTTGCAATGATTTTAATATGTTTTAGTATTTTAACTTTTGTATGTTTTAAAGTAGGGTTGTACATTTTTCTTGATTTTACTGTTTTATCTTTTAAGGGGTGTTTTGTTTTTGTTTTGTTTTGCTTTTAAAAATCCCAATCAAGTGCTCTATCAATTTTATGAAATAAATAAAAACAACAACAAATGAATTCAGAAGTGTCACCTTACAAGTATCAAATCTTTCAGAAAACCATAAATGCTCTCTCACCGGAGTATTAAAGAGCCTTTGAGGGCTATTGGCTGCATGTATGTAAACAGATAGTTAGACATCATTAGCAGAGTGTTCAGTGTGTAAGGAAGATTGTCGGCTCAGCCAGAGTGCCAACAAATGCATATGACTTGCACATAGGATATTAATTTTAAAAAAGAGACTGCTTGGAAGCTTTGCAGTGTTATAGGAGAAACTGATGTTTTTCACTTAGTCTGCATTTGCTAAAATAAATATTGTGGTCTAAATGTCTGCTGCTAGAAATATTTGTGTAGGCAGAAACATTATTATAATTCTCCCTTCTTATCCAATAACTTTTCATTAACATTTAACTCTAAACTGATGGTTTTTAAGCTCAAGAAAATTATGCAGAGTGGGTAAAAGTTACAATGTTAAGAGTTGATCTCATTTCCACTGCTATTGCCGCACCATATTCTACAACTTGAAATTGCTGTCACCTCCGTAGCATCCTCACTTCACTGTTGGTAGTTATACCTATATAACATTTAGATAACACACGAATCTCTAACACAGTTTATTCTTGCTCCTTAGCAATGCTGACAGTAGAAGGATATTAATTTAGTGAACTTATCTCTATTTACATGCAGTATAAAAAATAAAAATGTTTCCTGTTTCAAGCTGAAATGATGCACAACCTGCTAAAGATGGATATCTATCTGTCTATCCCAACCTTCCCTTAAAGAACATGTGGGGTGACACATCTGGCCTTAGCCTGTTTCTTCTCACTATGACCTTTTGAGGTAAAACTAAACTAAGAGAGTGCCTTAGGTCACCCGGTTCAGTAAACAGGATCTGTCTGTTGATTTCTTGCAATTGTTTGGAGTTAAGGAAATACACAAAAACATACAAAAATTAAATTGTCTACTACTGAGAGTGACTAGAATTTTTGTTTAGATAATGAACTTATATTTAGGTCATCATAGTGTCACAGAACATGGCTCTAGAACTAGTGTGCCGTGAGATGTTGCCTGGTGTGCCGTGGGAAAAATTGAAAAATTCGAAAGATTTTTTAAAAAGTCAAATTTTCGCCCACTAGGCGGGCGCCGGACTGTGTCCACCCTATTTTCCATCCATCCTGGGTGGGGATCAGATCGGATGGGATCGGATGAGAGCGGACAGGCGGTCCGCTCTCATCCGATTCCCCATAGAGAGCAGCGGGGCTCTGACATCTCCCTCTCCGCACACAGTGGTGGTGTGTCTCGTGATTTTTTTCATGAAACAAGTGTGCCTTTGCCCAAAAAAGGTTGAAAAACACTGCTCTAGAAAGCCACTGTTTCCTCCTCTCATCTTCTCTTGTGTCTCACTAGATACTCACATGGCTCCGTTCCTCTTCCATCTCATCTGATTCATACCTAGCCTTTTCTGGAGTATATACTTTATTGCCCCTCTCTGTAGCTTGTGTGTATTTGTGTACACACAAAGTGTGTGTTCTGCCACTGAACCAGGGCCTCAGTAAGAGTGCTAGTAAGAATTAATTATATAAAACATTTTTTAGTTTTAACAAGGGCCACCTTGGAGTAGGAAACTGAAATGATTATATTTCCAAAACCTCTCACTCTGTATTTCTTGTTTCTTTTGCTCATCTGGGCCAATTCCGCCTTTCTTAAAACCCCTCCAAGGTAAACTTTCTTTTCATAGTTGTTTAGTGTGGTTTGGAAAGGGGTACAGTTTTCCTAAGGAAGCTGTCTCAGGTATTATGTTTGGATGCCAGCATCTGAAGTGTGCAGAACTTTATACGTTCTTTTGGAGTTCTCTGTAAACTATGAAATCAGACTCTCCTAGCAGTGAAAATGGACATCTGACCATAATCTCCATCAACTGTGTTTTCAGGAAACAGAGATGTTTTCATGTACATCTTTTATGTGTACCTACTAATGCCATATGATGTCAGTCACAGAACAGTTGAAGGGATCTCTTAGGCCTGATATCAGTGCCACAGTACTAAGATCAGAGAGAACGTCTCCTTATGAGTAAAAGGCAGGAGAGGGATCTCTTGTCTGGTCTTAGTGCTAAGCACCACCATGCCATGATTGGCAGTGAGCCCTCTGCCTGCCTTTTCTGTAAAGTGCAGGCAGAGGGTTCTTTCCAGTTACCCCCTTCTACCAGATCTGGAGTGGAGAGGGCTGGGAGTACTGAGTGAGTCCCTGACCTGCTTGCCTGATGTGTTGGAGTGCATGTATGAGTGTTAGAGAGTGCTGAGTGCTTGGTGTCTGGTGATGTGTATTTGTAACAAAGGGAAGATAGAGGTACATACTTTCCTCCCCTTTTGGGGGGGGGGTTGTCCCATCTACTTTTGCCCCATCAGTCGTTGGAATGTGTGCATGCAAACACACACACACACACACACACACACACACGTATGGTTTCCCTACCCCTGTATTAAATAATGATGTATGTTCTTAATGCTAGTAGTATTCAAAGTCATACCTGTATCTCAAGGTTATTTGAATTAATTGGAGTGTCGGAATACATTGGATGAAGTTCAGTGTTGTGCAGTTATAAATGTTGCATCAGTGCAAGCATATCAGCTTGCCAGACAAAATTATTCCCTCTCCCCTCCCACTGCATGCTGTTCTGGGGTTCTCATACAGCCATTTGTGAGAGGAGGAGAGGGAAGAACAGTCCCATTGTAGGGCTTCCACTGACAGGGTTTGTCAAGTGAATCCCTCCCATAGTTTAATTGTCCTGCTGTACTCATGGCCTAGTACATGCACAAGGACTTGGTGGTGGGGGGTTAAGGTGTAATAAAACTGCAGATGAGATACAGCAAAAACGCAAATAAAATCTTAGATTTTGTTCTTCTTCACAGAAACTGTTTGGCCGAAGGTTCGAGTGCCACTAAAGGTTGTACGGACCACAGAAAACAAGTTGAGTAACCGCTTCTTCCCCTATAATGAGATTGAAACGGAAGCAGTGCTGGCCATTGATGATGACATAATCATGTTGACATCAGATGAGCTGCAGTTTGGTTATGAGGTAAGACGGCTTCTGCTTTTTGCATGACTTGAGTTGATTGAGTTAAATGCTTCTGGGGACAAATCCTCAGCTAAAATGTTCTTAACCTTCAAGTAGTGCCATGATGCATAATCAGCATAAAGTTCTTGCAGCTATCCAGGAAATGTTGTTAATCTTCAGAAAATATTATCTTTGCATTTTGCTGCCCTTGCTCCCCAGCATGGAGGGAGGATTAGTTATAGTTCTTTTCCAACTCATATGCAAGGTTAGCACATAAAGATGTGTGCCAGAGAGCCTGAAAGATGAAACTCTTGGACAGAAGCAGAGGGGAAACTATATTTGTATTTCTCTCATGACGCTTTTTGGGGATTTCCAAAACCTGTCTTTCTGTGTTGCCTGTTTAGTCTTCTACTATAAGCAAAAGTTTGTCTACAGCACATTGGATGATTATTATGACATAGGCTTCCCCAAAATGCTCTCAGGACAGCTTAACATAAAATAGAAACAAATTAAATATACAATAACCATAGGAATGATACCATAAAATATGAAGCAGCATAAAAGTAAGTCAAGAGCAGAAAATAAAACAGCATATTCCACAACCAGGATGCTACCACTGAAAAGGCCCTATAACCACCTGCCACACCCTACCTGGCAGGAGTCCCTGGAGAAGGGTTTCGAAGATCCTGGAGTAACTGCTACAGCTATTACTAGCCCTCATCCAACCCACTACTATGTCTAGATACTGGTTTAGGGCTTGCATGGCCACACAACAAATTTCCTAAAGATCATCCCCAACAGCTTCATATTGGGGGTGTGAGTGTGCCCAGCAGTACTTCACAATGCAGCTGTCTGTGGCAATCACCCAGTACCATTCTCTGAAACTAACCCCATAGATAGGAGCCAGACCACAGAGTCTGTCCAGGATGATGCCATCAAAAGGGACTAAGAGCTAAACCAGAAGCAACAGGGTCGCACTCCCCTTATTCTTATCTCGATAATGGTCATCAATCAAGGTGACCAAGAGCAGTGCAGTCCTGTCACCAGGCCTGAACACAAACTGATAAAAGGTATAGAAAATCTGTATAACTTACAACCCTATTGAGACTCTTCTCCCCCAAAAAGAAAATTAGCATCCAGGTGGTAGCCAGGATTAGCAAAGATCGAGAGAGTACGTGCTGATTGCACTGTTGCCAGTACCTGTTGGCCCTGCTGTTGACAGTGTCATCAGGCCACATTAATTTTGTGGTGCCCTCCAAGGGTGTGAGGTTCAGCACTCCTGGAGTTCAGCATTGTGGAAGCTATAGAAATCAAAGATGTTGACAGTGCTGAACGTTACAGAATAATTTAGGAAAAGTCATTGGGTTTGGCTGGAAGTTGAAGGTGTGAGAGGAGAAGATGAAGTCATGTCAGAAAGCTTGTTTTTCCTTTAAGTGTGCAGGGTTGTTTTTTTAATAAGAGGGGGATATTGTTTTAAGTGGCAGAGAGGAGAATGAGATGGTCTGGATCCTCAAGTAAGGAACTAAGGAAGAATTATAAAGGAGTGGGTGAACTAATGGTAGCTTATTACAAAAGTGCTCTTTAGATTTTTCTCCGTAATCATGAAGAATAAGGTTAAGACAGTTGACATTATATGGAGTTGGTTTGACAATTGGCATACTGACTTAAACAATAATAAAATATATGTGGAAAAAAAGAGATTTAAGTATGCCATATGTGTCTCCAGACAGGGAGGTTCTCCCATGGGGATTAGCGATTATATGAGCAGCCAAGCTTATATTTTCTTCTTTTGGGAAAACATGGAGGATGGAAGGTTACACTCAAACAGGAGTGTGTACAAGTACAGAACAGCTGTGCATTCACAATGGAAGGCTAGACAAATGAACATGTAGCCTGCTCTGGTTCAGAACACATAAGGAAGAAGGACAGAGGATAAGTTTTCCTTTGACACACAAGCTTTCAGAAAGAAGAGAGATCTTGACATGGGACTGTTTCAAATAAGCAGTTTCCTTGGGCAAGTCTCCGAGAGGACTGTGGCATGTTGGTTTGAACAGACTTGGCTAAATAATCTCATGTGTCTGGACTGCTGGCAAAGGACATGGTGAAGCAGCTGTAATATGGGGAATTGGCTGGAGTATCTGTATATGCATTGTTTTTGTGTACTTGAAGAATTTGTATTCTAAGTGTGGCTTAGATTTGGTAAATCAAAACTTACAACAAACTGTAATAATATAGACCACTTAGGAGAGGAGGATATAAAGGTAAAATTTGTTAAGAAAAATCTGGGAGAATGCAAGAACCATCAGTGACTTGACAGGCCAAATGCCTATTGTTGAAATAGAAAGGTCTCCACAAGGTGGCAAAAAGCCATAAAAAGGGGCGCAAAATAAGCCCCCTAAGGATTCCCACTAGGAACGTGCTCTGATGTGTCCCAACCAGCCATATCTCTGATGTTGGGGCTCGGAGGACCTTGGACATGGGCAGGAGGAAGCTGCAGCTCATATTTCACTTTAAACGTAAGAACACCAGAAATTATACCAAACACGCACTGACCATTCTTTCCGTATATAGATCACTTCACAGTGGCTACGTTAAAGAGGCTAACTTAGTTTCTCAAGGCAATATAGTGATTCAGTGACTGAACTGGGGATCTGTAACTCCCAGTCCCACATTTGAACTTCAGGGTCCATTTTACCTAGTTTGCCTGACTTATGTTGGCCAGATGCTTGGATTGTGGAACTGCCTGAATAACAGCCTGGATAGTCTTTGTGTGAATTTGCTGCCATTTGGACAGAGCTTCCTCTGATTTGGCAGACACATCTGAGTCTTGCAAAAGCTGTTTTTCTCTTAGTGTGTTTAAAATAGTAATAATCATAACAGCCACCAATTTATAGAATAATTCTAGAATCCAGGGCAATGCCATAAATGTGGGATAGAAAAGAGCCCTAAAACATATCTGTTTTAGCGCAACCATGCTAATTTTTAATATTAACCGGGGGGTGGGGAACTGAATCAAACGTCCAGAGTATGGCAGTTCCTTTTTTATGCTGTTTCCTCTATAAGAGCATGAGGGGAAGTGTGTATAAATGCAGTTCCTACCTTCAACCCGCAAATCAGTGACTGCAGATCAATCTTCCCTGGGCCAGAGTGTCTTTGACTTGCTTGACAGGCCTGAGCTGGCTACCAGATGTTTAACTTGTCCTCGGCCTGTGGTAATTTATTTATCTGTTTATGTATTTCACCAAGAAAGTATCTGTTTCTGAACAGTTTGCAAGGGAATTCTGAGGGAACAGTAGCAACATATAATGTTACCAGGAGGGTTTCTTTTTTAAGTGTCTTGCTTCAGTCAGGAGAAACATTTGGAAACGTGATGTTGGTAACGTTCTTCCTCTGCTTATACTCCAGACCTTGTTTAAACATGTGGCTGAACTTTCTAGCAGCACAGACTTGTCTGGCTGTATCGATTAGGCTCTTTTTATAAAAAGAAGAAGAGAAGGGGGGTTACTTTGATCTCTGTACACTTTCAGCCATAAAAATTAAAGTAACACTCAAAAGTGTCAGACATTTTTTTTACTTGTTAAAAGTGAACTATTATGGTCCCTAATGATTTATTGCATGGTGCAAAACTACTGAAGCAAGAGCAATATAGCCCCTATGTGCTGTTTAATTTAAGGAGGCATGCGAATATCTACGGCTCTGTGACTTGAAGTGGAAGCTTTGTGAGAAGTAAGAGGACAGCTTTTCAGCATTGTGTTGACAGAAGTACTGACAGATAGTGTTCTGTGCTCTTAAACAGTTAGGACTATACAACATTTCTACCCATTCATCAGCTGTTTCTGTTCCCCTTACAAGAAAGATAAAAGCAAAAGAGCAAAAAAATGTAACATGGATTCAGCTGAACATAATTTTTGAAAATGAAGGCGAAGCAGACCAGTCTTGCTCTAAACCACATTTTTCATTTTCAACCTTCATGCAACTGGAAGCTACCTTTCTTTAACCATGACGTGGTTGTGTTTAAAATTTGTTTCTTTGTGTCCCAAAATATACATTTAATAACAGTTGTAGTGCTTATGAATCTCTCTGTTTATCTCTCTGTGTTGGGAATTGCTGGTCTTGTGTTCTGTGCGAGAAGCCAGTGGCTTCAGCTCTGCCTGCTTCTGTACACTGCTGAAAAAGAGGGATAACTCTTGCTTGTTCTTGTAGCTCAGCTTGCTTGTAAAACCAGCCCACAGGGGGCGACAGGCATGCTAAGCTCTACCCCCATCACTGTGACCATATTCATTGTCCAAGACTTGGAAGGCAAGGAGATCCCCATGCGCTCATGGCATCTCCCCACAGAGTTTAGAACCCTGAAAGAGCCATGGTGGTGATAAGGGGGAACTTGCTGTGCTCATCCCTGCTTCCTTATGAGCTCTACATGTGAATAGAATGCCTGAGGCAGGCTTATGTTTCACATTGATGATAAATGCTAAGTGCCTGTTGAGGCTGAGCAAAGATTTCTGCTCTTCTTGCTGTTTAAGGTTTAACTTGGCACACTTCCTGTATATTCATAGAAAAACAAGTCAGGCGTGGGGCAAAGCCAAAGTGTGTCAGCTAGGTATGGAAAAATGTTTGGCTGCTGCTGTTGTCGTTTTTACCTAGTTCTAATGCTCTTCGGCATGTAGTTGCTGGACTTACACTTTGCCATTCTTCTGCTACGGTAATAAAGCGAGCACTATGTCCTATATGAGCAACAGCTGTTTTCTCTATTAATCTAAAGTTTAGGCTCAAAACTTTCCTATGAGTATATTTTCTTAACTGTTCCTAGAAGAATGTATGCTGTCTTCAACATATGAGCATGTGATTACCTTTATATGTGGTCACCAGTTAGCAATAAAACAGAGACTAAGACTGCCTTTATCACCCATTCTAGCTCAATCTTTATGCATTTCTGGTCATGAAACTGTGGTTTGGAGGCAAGGAATGTGATGTCTGAATGGAACCTGGGTTTTGCCTCTGTTCCTAACTTAAAGGTAAAGGGACCCCTGACCATTAGGTCCAGTCGTGACCAACTCTGGGGTTGCGGCGCTCATCTCGCTTTATTGGCCGAGGGAGCCGGCGTCCAGCTTCCGGGTCATGTGGCCAAGTAGTAAATAGTCCATCCTTTTGGGAGCCTCTCATTTCTTCTCCATCATTGTATTATACATAAGTATGTTTGGGGTGCTTCAGAGCAGAAGAAAGGTGGAACAACTCCAGCATTTTAGGGTAATTTTAAGATAATTTATGAATAAGTCAATTTATAAGCTATACTACAGGCCTCCTTATATTTCAAAGCTAAATTAGACTAGCGTTATCATACTTATACAAGCAACTTGCATAATTTTTCTGAAATAATATAATTTAGCATGATAAACCTTAAAATGTTTTTATTTCAATTTCACTGCCTTGTTCCTTCCTCTGCTTCCATTTATTAGACATACTTCAGTTTACATCAGAGTGTTGTGATGTTCTTAGTCTCTAATACATGCACTATGCCAGTCAGCTGAAACTATCTTCATAGCTGAGCCTGCCTATTTTCAGCTTTCTTCCCCAGTCTCTCTTTAACCATTATCTCTTCTCTTCCCCTACAGCTGTCCTTTTCAACCCTCCCCCACCTTCAAGTTTCCCCCTTAAGTTTTCTGCCTGGCCTCTCATTATCTGATCTGCCTTTATGGCACAACACTTCTGCACTGGTAGGTGCAAAGAGTCGCAAACTCAGTGACACTGTAGCAACACTGCAAGGAGAGCTGCTCCCCATTTTACATTATAGGTCTGTCCATAGGGTCAGAAATAAGGGACTGATGCTAGATCCTTGGACAATGCCAACAAAATAAAAAATAAGGGTAGAGAAGAGGGGAAAGCCACCCAAAGAATCTTTGAAAAATGTTTGAGAAATGAAACCAGGCCAAGTTTGAGCTGTGAAACCCCAGATTCTGTGGCACTAATGTATGACTGACAGCGTTAAAAGCAAGGAGAAAGAAGGAACTGAAGAGCAGAAAGACAGGGTGAGAATCTTTGGGTTTGACAAGTAAGATTCTTGTGTAAGATTCTTGTGCATTTTCATCAGAACTGTCTTGGTTGAATTATCGGGGTGTAAACCATATGAAATAAGTCAAGATGCATTTATCAGAGTGAAAATGGAGACACCAAATATGGAGTGACCACATGAGAAGTTAGCTAGCTCTTCCATTGTTTCTGATGTTTTGACTGTGATCTGTCAGAACCGATCCACACATTATGTGGCAGTCATGTTCAATGTGAATACACTGGTGATCACAATGTTTAATGTGGTGA
This sequence comes from Podarcis vaucheri, assembly GCF_965113315.1. Taxonomy (NCBI): domain Eukaryota; kingdom Metazoa; phylum Chordata; class Lepidosauria; order Squamata; family Lacertidae; genus Podarcis; species Podarcis vaucheri. The sequence continues at coordinate 54,864,963 of NC_138759.1, read as the reverse complement.
GCATTCAGAAGCGTCAAGGCGGAGATGCACATCTCCTGTCACTTGTGGGTAATAGTGGAGATGAATTATCATTGGTACATATTATAAGAACGTAAGAAGATCTCTGCTGGATCAGGCCAAAAGCTCCATCAAGTCCAGCATTCGGCAATGGCCAGGCAGATGTTTCTAGGAAGCTTACAAGCAGGGCATGCCAGAAACATCCCTCTCTTGCTATTATATTTCATCAGACTATTTGCCCAGCATTGCCTAGTCTGACTTGTTTGACTTCCAGTGGTCCTTCCTGGCCTCTAGATGAGGTCTTTGCCATCACCTGCTGCCTGACACCCTTGAATGATGATGCTAGGGCTTGAACCTGGGACTTGCCTGACGCTGAACGTGTGCTCTTCCACTGAGTATGCTCCCTCTGCAGAAAATTCTATTCACTGGCATACTGCCTCTCAGTATTTACTTACAGGCATACACAACTTCTTCCGTGCTTTATAGTGCTCACTGTAGTGAACATAGGTGAAGCACACCTGTCACACTATCCCTAAAATGTCTGATCACAGTAGTGCCAGTAGCATTGCTTGTGCCAAGCAAGGGAAGCACCCATGCTATTTTCAAATATTCACACATACACATATGTTTTGTGTGTGTGTGTGTAAATTGTAACCACAGATAACTAAACAATGCACTTCACAGACAGAACTTCCTCTGTCTTTAAATGGCCTACCTGCAATTTGTACCACCGTATTATTGGGCACGCGCATCTTTCCTTTCCTGCTCACTCCGGGAAATGTGTCTTTGAGTAATGTAGCAAGCACTGTATAGAAGCTAAGGGGTGTATTAATGATGACTTGTCCCTATTCTTGTCAGCTTGTGTTTTGATCTGGTAGTCGCTAGCAGAGTAATGAAGTGATAGGAATAAGCATGCTGATTGTATCCAGGTGCCAGGAACAAGGCAAGTGGAAAGAAACTGTAGCAGTACTGCTACCAAAGCACCTACAAAGTTGTTGAAAAACATAAAAAAGTTCTCATGTATGTCCAAAAGTGATTTGAGCCACACTGGGAAATGATTCATACAAAACTACTAGATTTTACTAGATTAGTCCATATAAAAACTGTTCACCTCATGATCAAAGCATTTGTCTTAACCCGCATGTCCAAAGTCTAAACATGAAAACTGAAATTCTTTTCTGTTTATTTTTGTAATAATAAGCCATATTTGCACAAACATTTTTTTTTCATTTTTGAAAGTGCATATTGTATGAAGTACTCTTTGTGAAGATTTATTGTTTCAGATTACTGTGTCACTAGAATTTTTTTTTTTTACTCGCTCTAAATGCAGTATCACAAACTGTCACTGTGTTCACTGACTGAAATGAAAAACAGTCACATCTGAAGCTGTTTGGGGGAGCATATGGTAGGTGAAAGGAATTGAAGAAAGTGAAATAGGCTGTCAGGAAAGACTGTTGTATGAAGCAACCATTTAATCTCAAATAATCCTTTTGCAAGGGAAATGAAAGCAGATGACTGCTTAACACAGCTCAAGAAAACAACTTAAATGTTTTGAAGACACTTGGTTATAACATCCCATAAGGATGATGGACTGCCTGAAGAGTCTTGATCCCTGTACTATATTGATGCGCAGTAGAGTGATATTTAGCAGCCACTGCCAAGTTGACAGAGGGACAACTGAAAGTTGACTATAGACCAGAGTTGTGCAAGGAGGAGCAGCAGTTCTGGTGCCACAGTAGGGGGTGGGGGCACACCCACCATTTCCACAAGAACAGAAATAATAATAATAATAATAATAATAATAATAATAATAATAATGGTAGTAATGGTAGTAGTAGTAGTAACAACAACAACTGCTTTCAGAAAGCCCAAGGAGAGAGCAGCTGCTGAAGCAAACATCACAAAATGGGGAGGGGAAGGTTGGTCAGGGGAGTTCTGATTTACACTATTGTAACCTGGGGCAGACACTCTATAACTCTAATCTATATCTTATTTTCGGGGGGGGGCAATATTATTAAGCCAAATTGTCCAGCTTTTTGGTGAATACCATTAGCATAACACCTCAGTTATACTCTGCAGGTATGGAGAGAGTTCCCTGACCGGCTTGTCGGATATCCTGGTCGCCTACATTTGTGGGACCATGAAACAAGCAAGTGGAAATATGAGTCGGAGTGGACCAATGAAGTTTCAATGGTGCTCACAGGAGCAGCGTTTTACCACAAGGTAAGAAGTGACATAATTCTGAAGTGGTGGGTTTGCATGTGGCATAGGGACAGAGCCTTGTATGTCAGTAGTTGATGGTAGACATGTTATAGCATAATGCAGGCGTCAGTGATCTTCCTCTAATGTGCTGGTAAAGGCAGATATGAAGGAGAAAGAATCCACATTCTGTTGGTGGATCCCTTTGAATAAAATGTCTATCTGTTTGGAATATTTGGATACAGACTCGGAGGTATAACGTTATGGGTTTTTCAGCAGAGGGGAAGGGCTAATATGTTTGCATACAAATGGCTATTTTTATTCATCTCTTTGCCCTTGAATGGCACATTCCATATTTTAAAAATGTTTTTGAAAGATTCACTGATTTGAAAGAAGTTCACTGTGTGACATTAGGAAGGCTGTGCTTGAGTAGCTCAAGCCCAGACATTTCATGGCCATGTGGTGCTGGTTCTTTGGAGCTAGGCTACTGGCACAATTAAGATTATCATAAAAGGTTTTGAGCAACATTTTGAGTGGAATGATGAGGTAATGATTGTGTTTCCGGAAACCGCATCTTGGTTTTTGAATGTTTCAGAAGTTGAACGGACTTCCGGAACACATTCTGTTTGAAAACCAAGGAACGACTGTAGTTGGTCCAGCGAGTTCAAATTGCAGCTTTCCGTTTTAAAATGCCATGTTGGATCAAGTATCTAAGCTACTGAAGAGATTAGGGAATAGAACAGTGGGGTGGGAATACATGTTGGGCATGATACACCTCTAGTGGATTTGTATCTTCGGGGCTGCCTGCTCCCATGTACCTGCTTGTGTACTGCACTAATCCTCACAAGTCCTTCTCCAGTTGCCCCCATAGTGGTGACCAATGACAACCTTTCCAGTAGTGGCATGCCCATCTTTGGAATACATTCCTTTAGCGCCCACTCTCTCTCTGACACCAAGCAAGGATCTTTTACATTTTTAAAATAAAAGGTATTTTAAAATGCCACCTGTGTTTTGGAGCGCGTACACCCGTCCAATTTTATTTTTCTGCTGTTTTATTTTTATTATTCTTTTTTAAAAATTCTAATTTTGATTCTAATTTTTTTATTCATTCCTTTGTGTTTGTACTCGGAGCATGTATAAAATAAAAGTAATCATAAAATACGGTTGGTTCCATCCAATGGTGCAAAGGCCAACCTGAAAGGGACTGCTGCAAGCATGTGACATAATTTTTGTGTGCAAACCTCTGTTAATTCCCAGTAGAACCTGCTCACTTAACTCCCATTCCAGTTCAAACCTGTCTTGGTTTTTTATGGTTTAGGAAACCTGCAACTGCAGCATATATGCACAAATATTACTTTTTTTATCTCAAATCGCTTTTCCTTTCTGCAGTATTTTAACTACTTGTACACATACAAAATGCCTGGGGACATCAAGAACTGGGTGGATGCTCACATGAATTGTGAGGACATTGCCATGAATTTTCTAGTGGCCAATGTTACTGGAAAAGCGGTCATTAAGGTAAGCTTTGCTTCAGCTGTTCTCTCAGACATGGTAATGTTGTATTTTTTCATGCCATTTTTTAAATCCCACCCTTCCTCCAAGGAACTCAATGTGCAGGTTATCCCTCACAACAACTCTGTATAGTAGATTAGGTTTACACTGAGAGACGGAGTGACTGGCACAGGGTTATCCAGTGATCTTCATAACAGAGTAGAGATTTGAATCTAGATCTCCCATATGTTCCCAGCTATTACTTTTGGGAAAATGTCGTATGGATTTGAGGAGTTTGAGCCATTTTGGTTGCGTAAGGAGGTGTTGATCCCATTAGCTGTGATCATTCTGACCAGACAAATGTTGTGTTGGGTGGGGGGGTGGAGGGGAGAGCAAGTTAAACATGTTTTGTTCAAATCACTGAGCAAAATTAAAAGGGGGGAAACATGTCCAACCCGATCCATCCCTGTCTATCTTAACTGGCAACAGCTGATTTATAGGAATGCTAATTGCAGGAATGTTAATTGCAAGATCAGTTTTTAAATGAACTTTTATCCCTGAATTAATTTCCTGACATGTTTCAACACATTTCCTTGGCCTGGATGTTCACTTTGTCTGCTCATTTCAAAGTGTGTCAACTCGGAATGAGATTTAGAGGCCTCCAGGCATTACTTCAATTAGCAAGGTCTGCTTTCCTGCCTGTCCATCATCATTTATGCAGACCGGTGGCTGTGTTTCCTAGAAAAGCCTTAGAAGATAAAGTGTGTGTGTGTTTGCTGTGAGAGTTTCTGAACTGTGCAAGGGCACTGCAGAGTCATTTGGCACCTCGGTGCAGTTGGGAGAGCCTCGCAGAGTTTGCCAGTCGGCTATTAAGTGAGCAAAGTGTGTCTGTTGGATTAAGGTTACGGTGAAGTATGGGAAGCTATATTTCATCGCTCTTATGGCTGCAATAACAAATGGTGTTTATACAGGGACCTTGGCAGTGAGAAAACAGTCATTAAACAGGAATTAAGGAGCTTGTCATCGCCACTACTTTCCACTTACAGAAGGCAAAACCCCTCCAAGCATTTTTTATTGGGTCACTGTGAGTTTTGCAGTCAGCTGGGCCAGATGGAACTAAGTGGCATGGGTTCTCTCCCCCCCCCCCTTCGAGGGTTTGACTTACAGTACAGATATGTTCAAGGGCACTGTGCTGCATTTCTGAACGCGGGGATTAATGTTTGTGCTGTGACAATCTTGTGTTGACTTTGCACAGGTGACCCCAAGAAAGAAATTCAAATGTCCAGAATGCACAGCTATTGATGGGTTATCACTAGACCAGACACACATGGTGGAAAGGTGAGTGTCCCATCCTGTTCCCTTTGCCATTCCCAGTGCTTAATCCATAAGAGTCTTTGAAGTTAGGACCAAATCATTCACTGCTTTTATTTAGAAAAACATGGTTACACAGATCTAATTTGCAAAGGCTGTTTTAGCATGAGACAACTTGCCCATTACTTATGCTGAGAAGCTAGCAGATTGCATCCTGAGCCCAGTAGGTCTATTGGGTCTATTGGGTTTGAATATGTACTATACACACATATGAGCACAGGCATCCTCGTGCTTAATAAGAAGGCATGTCAAGCAATCATAGAATTGTTTCAAGTAAATTAAAACGATGAACTTATTAGAATGATAGAATACCAGAAATAAAATGAGTATAGGAAAGAGAGAATGATCTGAGCTCAAGGCTTTGGAGGTGCAGCCTGCATTGATATTTTAGCATGAAAGCGGATAGAAGTAAAACATGGTCCCCTTTTGCATATCTCCTTTCATACTTCCTTGATGACTCCATTAAAAAGCATATTTTGTTACCTTTTGAAATAGGGTTTAGTGGTATTGAACTGATTTCAACAGGCCTTAACTGTCAAGTCTACGTTGCCATGAGAGAGGGAAAGTATGGCATATGAAGAATAATCTGAAATGCATACCTCTAAATGAGAGTAACTGGGAGAAACAGTATTATAGTACAAACAAATTACCAATTGTGTTATATTTCAGAATCTTGAGCTCTGCAATTGTGGATAGAAGGGCACCCAATCAGAAGAGAAGTAGCTATTTGAAGCACACTTACTAGACATCTACACACTCCTTCTTTTATAATGCCTTGCAACTATAACAATAGGGATATTTTGTATTCACTTTGTGCTTTTTCCATTGCCATGTTTTACTGAGAAGTTAAGAGATCACTGGTGAAATGGACACTGTCACAAGCTGTGTGAAGGATTGATTTATGAGAAGAGATTAAGACAAATATATATAGCCTCGATAAGAAATTACTAAATAGGTATAAGTCTTCAGGTATTTAAGAATGTAAACACCAAGCATGGTGATAAGTTATTTTAGGTGGCACAAGGATATATAATATGAAAAAAGGGGATTAGATTCAGGAAAAGCCATCAGGAAGTACTACTTAATCATGACATCTTATGCTATAGATTAGAATAGTTTCCAATTGAAGGGGGTGGATTCCTTAGGAACTTAAAATGTGAAATGACCCTTATCCTTTTCCTCCTGTGTGGGCCCTCTGACACTCTCAGCATGAGTCTTGTCAATGAACAAACTAGGCTGTCACCTATGTAGCACTATGTTCCACATTTTAACCAGGCCCTAACCTGTGCTAATTTTGAGAGGAACCTTTCCTTCCAAGCAGTCTTAAGACAGGACTGCACTAACTTTAGAGGATTCAGAGGCAAGATCTAGTTGCACAGTATTCTTCATTTTCAATTTAATATCATAGCGTTGAATCCTCTTGTCCATGACTTAGATCTTATTTTGTGTTCTACCTCCCTTCTTGGAGGCAATATACTGGTTGCTGAGAATCGCAGGTTGGTTGGGTGAGTGCTGTTGTGCTCAGCTTCTGCACACAGGCTTCCCATGGGCATCTGCTTTTCTACTGTGAGAACAGCGTGCTGGATTGGGTCGGTTTGGCCTGACCCAGCAGGCTCTTCTTACATTATCATATCTGGCTTCTCAGATTTTCAGGCTTAGGTATGGTTCTACTGCTGTAGACTTAAATTCCTCATCCACACCACTTCCACAGCATATCTGGATGAGATACTAGTTATGAGAATCATCCAAGGTGGCTTCAGTGGTACTAGTCATGTTTCTCCCATCATTTTGGGCTGATGCATCATATTTGATCCGGATGTGTCATTCACACCTTTAAAGGTAGAAAGCACATTTGGCTGTAATGTCCATTGTGTTTACGGGATATCATTTAATTTTCATTTCTGTCAATAGCTTTTATCATGCAGATCCCCTCCCTCAAATATCAAGTTGACATTAATTTCATACAGGATATTAAAAGAGCTGCTGTACTGACATTATTCTTATTTATTCTTATAAATAAATCTCAAAGGAGCACAGGGTGGTGCACTTCATACATATTTGTGTGTTCATTTTGCAGGTATCGAACTCAATATACTGCGCACAAAATTAGTATCCTAGCACCTATGTTTTTGTCTGTTTTGGAAATCCAAGTTTCCAATCCTAATGCTTACTGAGAAAAAACTTTCAGATTTATAGGTATTGTTGATTTCAAGCTAGTGAAAAGTTTTTAAAGTTTCTAGTGGCCTTATGGAAGGGACACTAATACCCCACAATGAACATCATCCTCCATGGCAATTTTTTCTTGCTTCCCTCAGCTTACTGACCACTTAATCATGATTGCCATGCCCTTACTTCCCTTGTTACTTTCACCACCCTATTCCTTACTTAAAACTTTCCCCATCATAAAACTGTTTCCCACTATTTGGCATTGAATGAGTTTTTGCACCCTTTGTATTAGCATGCTCACTGGAACTTAGTATGTTAAACATCCAGCACAGTTTACCAGGGTACCTTGTAGACATCAGCGTTCTAACAGTTATATTCTTTCAGATAAATTTGTTCTGTTACTTACTGCTAACCCCGTGGGGAGGTGGGGTAAAATCCAATATTATTAAATATGGATACTTTATTTCACTCAGTTCGACAATGAAAATAAACCAGTCAGTTTCAGGTTTGGGTTTTAAAGTAATGTTGTATTTCAAGCTCTCAAGTACAATCAGTGCTGTAGAGACCCTAAAGAGAATGCTTGTTTGTTTTTAGGGGAAACCCTGTTTCCAGGGAATTTTTAAAATAAAATAAAAAATCCAAGAACTATTTCAGAATGCCTTTTGGTTTCTTAACTGCTTATTTTTGCAAGGCCTGTTCTGAGCCAAATTCAACCTGACAGTGGCTCTTTAAGAGCTATGTTGGCAGCTAATCCACCCTAGTTTACAACATGTACATTGCTTTAAGAATGCCTGGAATTCTGGTGGGGAGGGAATAGGGAATCTTTGACCTCTGTGGAAATGTGCAGCTGACAGCATCTCCTTTCTCTTCACTACGATTAAATGCTTCAGTCAAAGAGCTTCACATCTTTGCCAAATCCTATATGGTATGAGGCTCCGCCTCCTGTTTCGTGCATCTGACCAAGTAGGAAAATGTATGCAATAGTTTGCTAGGTTTAAGGTGCCAATGGCCTTTTTACTGTACTTCCTGTCAGGAGCTCATCCTACACTTGAATAGGACCCTGGCAGAGACACATGCCCAACTGGCATGTTCTCTCCCTCCTGGCCGATCGTTTGGGAGCTTCAAAAGCTTTCTTCAGCCCAAACATCACAGCAACCGATGGCAACAGGCATCGGCACACTTAGGGATCCACAGAGTGTTCACAGTTTGCGTAACAGACCTCAGCAACTCAGCATTTTGGCTAATCTACTTTATTTACGGTACATATAAACACACATGGAGCACTGTAACATGGTTCCCTCTGTCTCTAGCATCAGACAGCAAAGAGAAAAAGGACAAAGGACAATAGTCCCACTTCATGGAACACAGTAACACAAACATCCTGCCTCCATCACTTCCCACTCTGTGGAGTCAAAACATACACCATCATGTGATAGACAAAAATCCGATGACTGCAGTCATGGAGCAGGAATTATAACACTTCCTACAACTTACACAGTGACTCCTCCGAACCCACTTGTGTGCTCACCACCCACATGTATTTGATGTACAGCTCTGGGAAGACTAGGATCTTCAGACATTAAGATTACAGATGCACACCTTAATTATGAAAGTAAAGGAGAGTCCCTAACTACCCAAGCCTGAAGACTGAGTGTGATAATTTGCTACAGGAGAAAAAAGAAGGGAGGGAGTATACCTGATCTAGGAGCAAGTGGCGTGCAAAGTCAGGGATAGCAGGCTGTGTCTTCTGTGTGATAGTTAAGCTCTCTCCTTAGAGTCCTGTGCCAGCAAAGTTACAGTATTCCTTGCCTGGTCTGTGGTCTAGGGAAGCAGAAAGCTTTATCCATAAGATCGCAGAGCAAATAGGGGTTTCTGTGGAGGTGTGAGCTACCAAAGCATTTAAAATCTGAGGTGTAAATACAGTTTTTGGGCTAATGCACCTCAGTGGATAGGAGATGGGGCTTTCTGGATGAGGGAATACTATAAGACCTGTATTCTTTGAATCATTGGAGGGTTGTTGTTTTTGCAAATTCCTGTACTTTAAAAGCATCCCACCTACTTCTAAAAGGCTAAATATATTTAAAGGGCAAAGGCCAAGCTATAGAGGAAAGTTTTTGCCTGGTGCCTAAAGACAATACAATGATGGTGCTAGGTGATGCTCCTTGGGGAGAGCATTCCACAAATGAGGAGCCATCGCAGAAAAGGCCTGTTCTCGTGTTGCTACTTTTCTGACCTAAGATTATGAGCTCAGGGTTCAGGCTGGTTCATATGAGGAGAGGCGGTCTGCAAGATATTGCTGTCCTGGATTGTTTAGGGCTCTATTGCTCACAAGCAGCATTTTGAAATGGACCTAGATTGGCAGCCAGTCCTGTCAGGGCCAGGATTGGTTTTATATGCTTAAACTGTCTTGCCGAAATTCTGCAGTAACTGAAGTTTCCTGATCGTCTTCAGAGGCAGCTCCACATATAACACCCTGCAGTAAAACAACCTAGAGGCTACTAGAGCATCAGCAACAGTGGTTAGGCTATCCCTGCCCAGATAGAGGCACAGCTGAGCCTCCAGATGAAACTGATGGAAGGCACTCTGTGCCACCAAGGCCATCTGAGCCTCAATCAACAGCAAAGGATGCAGAAGTACCCCCAAGCTACGTACCCACTCTGTAGTAAAAAAAGAGAGCAAATTATGTAAAAAATCCACATTGACACCCAGTGTTAACGGTATATAGTGTTTTAAGAGAAGATTAAGTTATAGTAAGCTGGATAGTAAGTGCAAAGCTAAACTTAGCATATTGTAGTGAAACGGATCTGTTGCTAAGCAATGCAATTGTTTCTTTCCATAGGTCTGAATGCATTAACAAGTTTGCCTCCGTCTTTGGGACCATGCCTCTGAAAGTGGTGGAACACCGGGCAGATCCTGTCTTGTACAAAGATGACTTCCCTGAAAAACTGAAAAGTTTTCCTAACATTGGAAGCTTGTAAAGAATAGACGCAAGGCCAATTGGATATTGGGATCCAATACACAAACAGTGACTGGTGCCGAGCATCAGGCCTTGGAGAAGAGTTCCTGGGCGCATTACAAAGAGGATGCAGAGGTGCCTCACTCCTGGTGCAATTCAAGCTTTTTCCATGGACAACACAGGGCAAAGAATCAAACCACATGCTGCTGCTGCCTTGCTATGTGGGTCTACTAAAATGCCATACAAATATTTATTTGTTCTACAGACCTTACATTCTGACAAAGAGTTAAGCACAAACAATACAGAATCTTTTACACACACACACACACACACACACACACACACACACACACACAGTATTTTTTCCTCTAAGGGCCATTGGTTGTCACTTAAATCTATTGTGGAATCTATTATGGAAAACACTGCTATCTCTCCTAAGAGCTGCTTTCTGCGTTTGCTTCATAGACCCCACATTTCTATGCAAGCCTGGCTTACATGCAGCCTTTGAAATTTGTGATTAGGATTAACTCTTGTGCAGATATGCTAGGTTTTTTTTGCTGAGTAAGATTAGAAAAGAAGATTGGCATGACAATCTTATACAGACTTATACAGGGGGCAGGGAGATAGCAATTGGAGTAGAATAAATCATTTCCTTTACTCAAATTACTTCTTCATGAATGTGAACACATTTCATGTTTATTTTCACAGAAGAGAAGACTGCATGCTTGACCAGCCTCAGTCCCCTTTTCCTACTATGCTGAAACATTTTTTTCAGTTCAGATGCACATGGTCAAGACCTATGCAGCATCTAAACAAAGTTGATACTTTGAAACTCTGCTTAGGAAACAACATGTCATGTTCTGATTCTTAAACATGTTTCTGGAGAGAAATGCACTTTTTCTATTGGATTGTGCAGGTATGAAGTATATTCACAGCTAATAAAAAGCAAACTTTTCTGACCAGCCACTATCTCAAAGCTACACACAAAGTGTTGGTACGTAGAATTCACTGCCCACAAGATAATTAAAACCCATTCACTGCCCCATAAAGGACCACAGTTCAGTAGAATGTGCTTCCCCTTGAAAGCAGTCAGCCACCAACCATCTGTACTTGTTGTACATGAAAACCTCGTTTATTTCTGTAGGCCTTCCCAGAAGAAGGACAAACCTATTCACAGATAGGAATTTGTTGGCACTTTTTAATGAAAACACATTGTATGTTTTACTGTAGTTTGTTTTTGTTTTTTATACAGTTTATTTCTAATAAACAAATAATACAACACATGCTTTACATGCAAACGGGTTCAGATCCTGACATATCAACATAAAACAGGGAAAGACTCCTATCTGAAATCCTGGGGACCTGATGTCAGTCAGTGGAGGAAGTAATGGGAATGCACATACAAAATAGTTAAAGTGGTACATCAGAATGAGCTGGACTGAGGAATGAACAGACATGCTTTTGAATTGCACAGACCTCTTTACCAGAAGTTAATTGGAATAACATGTATAGATTGATTTATGTTGAGTTTCTTTTTCTCTTGAGCCAGCACAGCAGCAGCTACTACCCAAACTAAAGATAATAGGCGTACGTTTATGTTCATCTAGGTGAGGAAAGAGCTTTCCTCTTTGCACCAACAGTATGGCGTTCCAGTTTGATGCATTATGGGAGATTAGCACATCTCTCTGAAGCCCGCTCCACTGTTGTTTTCAGAGGTTACTACGGTGTCTGCTCATGCAGTTTACCTAACTGCAAGCTGCATGACAAATACTAGGAACCTTTTTCATCCTTCTCACGTGAGACTGAATGAAAGAAATTGAGAATTGCATAGATTCTCCCCCACCCCTGAATATCCTGGGGAAAAACGGGCTTGCTCCTTGTCAGGGTGATACTGATAGAACACTGGCTGGAAGGGGGTGTTTCAACTTCAAACTCTCAGGGAGTTATAAAGTAGACTATTCCGTTCATCAGGGAAGACGGGTTTTTCCTACGTATTTTTTTTCTAAAGTTTTCCAGATTACATCCTCTGGTATATCTTTGACTAGAAAATAATGATAGATGATGGAGGATTCGCTGATTTCAAAACACCAGGAGCTTTATTTTGAGCCACAAAGAAGTCTTCAGTAGAATCTGATTTGCAAAAGGCTTATCACTGTAACTAATTTTGCATCTATTCTGAGTGAGATAGTGGGCAAAGGACTCTCCTTCCTTCTGGTTTAAGAGTGCTTCATCTAAGCTGATTCTCTTTTCCTTGGTGCAAGGCAAGTGAGAGTGGGCCATTCTCTTTTTTTACCAGTGAGAACTTAAGCTCAACAATCTAACTACTTTTTATGTATGTTTCATTATAAACTATCATCCCTGCCCCTATAGTTTTAAAAAACATTCCTGTTCCTTTCTTAGGAATACAGTGTGCAAGTTCTTTAAAAAGTTATCCTACATATATTGGTGTTCCACAATTTGATTTTCTTTATCTGGGATAAGCTCTACTTTTAAGCTGAACTGCTGCAGAATCTATGCCCATCTTTGCAACGTTTTATGCCCTTTTAATTCCTGCCCCCATTCACAAGGCCTTCATTTGTCTATAGCAGTTAGTTGCTCCTAATTGTAAAAATTATTTCACAATATTTCTACCATTAGAAGGTATTTGTGTCCACCAGTGTGAACTAGGTGTAAAGTTAGGGTAAACGATTACCCTGACTTCCTTTCCATTTTTTGCAAAATTGCAAACAAGACCAGATACGTATTTTTAAAATAAGGAAGAATATTTGTTCCCTAAGTGCCAGAGATTTTAAGACACTTAACAATTCATAAACCTTTGTTTCATTATAAGACTCATTTTATAACCAATCCATTTATCTGTTTCATCACTTAACCACCAGCTATCTTTGACAGTTTCTGCTTCTTTATCTCACCTCTTCCACAATCCACATTTCCTAAGCTATGATAAGGATGTGGATATCTCAACCATGGTTTACTAGTTCCCTTCTCAGATGTTACTAGATCAGTATATTCTTTAGGTGTTTCTGATACACTACCAGGATCTCCAACCTGAAACATCATCCTGTTCCAACTGTATGGAATCAGTTTTTTTTCCTGGAAAATGTGACGTTTCAGTGTTACCTTTCAAGATGTCACCCTTGGTGATTCCTCTTTGTGCCACTGATAGTTCTTGACTTCCAGTCTTAGGGTTCATCCACACTTTCATTTGACCCATGTTTTTTGTTATATTACATATTGATCTCTTATCCTGGGTCCAAGAGCTGCTCTTTTTCCTCCACTGCTTGCTCCAATTAGAACCCGATGCTAAGTGCTGAATCAGGTTTTACAAGATCCATCTCCCATTTGGATAAGCAGGATTCCATACAGCTTGGAGATGTTCTGTATATTGAATCAAGTATGCTGAAGAAGTCTCTTATGTGAGCCTCCCTTTGTTCCCAAAAGAGTTACTGTGTCATCATGTTATCACCCTAAATGTGTGTATCTCGGCTGTAGTACGTTAATGCATATGTTCATAATCGTACATAACTGGGAGGGCAATTGTACCCACCGCCACAGGTTTGTCAACCGGAAGATAAACTAAGTGGAATTCTGATTGGCAAATGGAATCTAATTTCACACATGGCATTTTTAAAGGTGCACACTAAATGTTAACTGCACATCTGAAAGTGAAAAATGTGAATGCAGTAAATGGGTTTGTACTTTTGCCAGGGAGCTGTGATAAGCTGCAGCTCCTTGTTGAGTGTACACTCAGTAGCAAAATGAGTGTACACTCACATATGCTGCTGCCTAATGTGAAAACATTCAGAAGCAGGTTGAAATATCTCTTTCTTACCCACCTAGATTTCAGAAGCATTAAGTGAACAAACATTCTTTGTCTTTGAAGGAGTTCCAGTGAAGATTGCTTTTTAAAATAAAAGTCTTCAACCATTAAAATGTGTCACAGGTATGGTCCTAAAACATTTCACAGCTGCATTTCTATTGGAAGCCTTTTCCCCCTCTACTGTCTGTTAGCATTCTTTAATGACATTGTCCAGGGACCACTTTTCCCCTGTGTGTGTGTAAATGCGTTTTCTTTTTAAAAATTAAAACATTTGTAAATACAATGTGCCTGAGTCAATATATTCTCTTGATTGTACAACCTGAGGGGATAGTAATCTTAACAATGTATCAAAGATGACTTGTGATTTGGGGGTGGGGGGTATTTTAAAAGAAAATATGCCAGAGTGTGTACGTTCTGTTTTACTCATGGAAAATTTTACTGTGGGTTCTAGCAGCTCTACTCTGATTCTTAAAACAAAAAAAACACATAAGCAAACACCAAATCTACACTGAATCTTCTAAAAATATCAACTTTTCTAGCATCTGGTGGGTTTCAGCAAATAATTTTATTATGTATAGATGCCGCAACTTTTTTTTTTAGAAGCAGATGTTTTTATTCTACAGGTGAGAAAACGGAGGGTCTTGAGCGTACCATAGAAGGCTCGGGTGGCAGCTCATCTGGCATTATATCCCAGGGTTGGAGGTTAGAAATCATCATCATTTATTTTCTAATCAACTTTTAAACAACTGTCTCAATGTGATGTGCACTGCAGATAATATTAAACTGTTAAACACAAAAACAGCAAATACATTTAAAGCTAAACTAAAACCATACAAAGTAGACACAAGGTAGATGGACCATTCTTTCTGCTAGCTGATGTTTGGTGTAGCAAGGTACTGCTGTAATCCTTTCACAAACCCTGTAAAATAGGCCAGTATCCCATTACAGCAGGGGTGGTGACCCTGTGGCCTTAGCCATGGGATATGATGGGAATTGGTGGCGAACATTAAATGGAGAGACATCATTTCACCGCTCCTACGCTACAGGTATGGAGCTGTGGTTTGAGAGGCAGTAGCTTGTCAAAGGGCCACCTCACCTGACTACAGGCTAAACTAACATTTGAACCTGGGATTTGGGGCACATACCTCATTTTTTTTAAACCAGTGTACAATACTCACAGTCACTGCAGCTTTGCACTTCCAAACATGGGTATGTAATCTATAGTGTTAATGTGATTCTAACTTCTCTTCCCCACCGATTCACAATCAACACTAGAAATGAATTAACCTCAAAAGGAAACACACGAATTAAAGCCCATTTAGTTTATTTTTAAATCAACAATACTTAACAGTATTGAAGTTAGTGGGACATAATTTAAATACAAAGGTTTGTTGTTGTTGTTGTTGTTTGCTTGCCTGTACTTTGCTCAAGGATAGAAGTTGATCAGAGGATGAGAAAAGCAAGGCCAATTGAGGAAACAGAAATATAGAGGGGGGTATATATGATTTGTGTATTTTTCAAAGCCTGCACGGTCTTGGACATAGCAGTCATCCCTTTTCAAACAATAGTTTCTGTGTTCCTTTAGACTCATTTCATTAAAAGAAAATGTAACCTAGTGCCACAGACATGTATGTTATTTAGTTCAGTTAAACTGCAGAAGTCTCGTTTTCTAAGGAGCTGAGAAAAATAAGAAAATACAAATAATTGCTAGAACTCAACTTGAGGAAGCAGGGGCAGAGATGGTTTTCCTTCACCTTTTTATTGGGTCTGCAAACTATACTGACATTCCCTCAGCATTCTGAATCTCCTCGCCACAGCATGTTAAGCTGAGCTATATACATTGGAGGGGGTAGGATTCTGTTTTCCCAAAAGCTATAATTTATACACGCATTTGGAGCATTCATTACTGTAGTTTTGAAGCATGCTTGAAATCTGAGGTAGTCCAGTTATGCTCTCCTTGAGAGTAGATCAGAAGCTACAATAGACTGAATCCTACTCAATGCCACAGAAAGCATGAACCAAGATGGCTGCCCTTTATGGCGCAAAGCACTAGCTAACCAAGCCATCAGCCCACCAGTATTTATGATTGGTGTGTTGCTCTCAGCCTACCTCAAGTCTGAAGCTATTTGGAATCTCTTGCCTTTTCTGTGTAATTTCAGTTCTGAACTCACCACTGTTTTACAGTCCTACATCTGCTGAGCTTCAGGATTCCACCGCCTGCCAGGTTCTTGTGGCGGTGGCTGTGAAGGAAAAGTTGTGTTTCTCATTAAGGGGATAACAAATGGCAACATCTGAGACAATTAGTTGAAATGGAGCAGTGATGGTGGTGGCTGAGGCGTAATCCACTGGAGGAAACGCAGCACAGCCCTGATAGGTATTCCCAGCAGAAATTCCAGCAGGCTTTCTGAGAAGGGATTCTGAATGGAGAGAGGCCCCCTGTTCGCCAGCTTCGTTTTCCGGAGTTGGTTCCAATAATTCCTCTCCGAATGTCCTTGACTTTATCCTCATTCGCCTTGATTGTCAGTTTACTTGAAGAAAGAAGGAGTTAAGAAATACTTAACTCATTCACCACCTAACTTCTGTCAGACCATTTTTATAGTTCTTGGTAAGTTGAGACATCAGTGGTAGTAGATTACCTTAAGAATACACGAGAGAAAGGGGGCAATCTACAAAACCAGTGAACATTTGTAATACAGTGAGAAATGGTAATTTTAAACTTGATTGATGGGCCCCTGATCCTGAACTATGCCTATTTAATTTTAGTAACTGGCCATGTTTTATTTATTTCTTTTGTTCTTGCAAACAAACACTGACATAAGAAATGCAGAATCTCAGTTTCTGGTTGCCCTTCGTATCAATTTAAATAATATAGCACCTTGATTCATTGCTTGGAGTGGTGGCGTCGCCACACTACATGCACAATGATAGAGCCTGAAATGTTAACATTTGAACATTCCCAACAGAGATCCTATTGGGGATCATTAAGATCTCAAAAGTACGGCTCCTTGTTTAGAGCTACATCTGAAGTTGGATCTTCCAGTGCAAATGCTCAGACTGGCAAATAAAGTGAAAATTCTGTGAGCAATGTGGGAGATGAAATTATAATGGCTTTTATGTGGGTCTGCAGAAAACAGGAGTCTGAGCTGCAAATATCTGTGGTTTCTAGAAGTTTAAAGTCAAATGTGCTTCCCATCATTTATACAGAATTCCGGATTACTTTAATTACCTATGTATAAAATAACTAGAACTTATAGTTACTATATTCTGTACTTCTTTGTAGGTGATACATCAACATTCATAGAACCCTCCTTTAGTTATCTGCACTCACGTGGACTTTTTAATGCTATGGCTTTTTACTTTGATATAGTGCCTCTGTTGTGAAAAGTGCAGGTGTTTGAAAAACTGACACCTTTCCTTTTAAGATGCACACGCACTGGAGCTAAATATAATCCTAAGAGATGTAAAGCCTAGAAGGGCACAAAGAGGCTAATGGCCTGAGCCTGTCTGCCTCATCAGTAACTTTCAATCTAAAGATAAATAGCTGGCAATAGATGGAAGAGGAAGGATACAACCAACAAATTCTTATTTGTCTTGGATTAAAAGTAACACCTTGACACCTGGTTTCCATATGGCCATAAAGAGATGCCTTTGCCACTTTCTCATAAGCAGCAATGATTGTTCTGTATTATTAAAAGATTAGACCACTCATCTTTGAAAGGAAAATGTAAAAAAGAAAAAGCTGAACTAGTAGCTTATTAAACATTACTTTTCCATGATGAAATTTCACACCTAAATGGGTTTAGCCTATTAAACAGCTCTCAAATCTTCTAGCCATAAAATTCAACAGCTGTGTGGACTCTTTGTATTCTGCAGTCAGTGTCCCGACCTGGCCAGCTCCTTCCCTGTATGTAATGAGAAAAGAACCCAGAAGCCTTTAGGGTTTCTCTTTTTGATATACATCCTGATCCATTTCCCCTTGCCACCTCTCCCTCCTGCTCTGCAATTATAGGTGGATTCAGATGACCTGCCTGTCCCTGCAGTCAATGTATTATTATTTTTTGTATGAACAAACATAAATTGAGCAGGATACATTTCACACCCCTTCGCTATGCTCACCCAATAAATTTGAAGACGTTGTTCAAAGCAAGTCTATGGAATAAAGTACAGTAGAACTGCTTTGAGTTACTATGCTGTTTAAACACATCTCTATGTAAAAATAACCCAATAATGCTCTATCCTTTACAGGGTTTTGCAGGAATGGGAGAAACAGAGAGACCTTCAAGCAATGCAATGTGGAGCTGGTTCCTCCACAAGTGGTAGCCCTAGACTGGGCAGTACAGTGGCCTATTCTAAGAATGGCACAGCTCAGCTCAGCTCAGCGAACTCTTAAGTCAGCTACCATGTGAGGGGCAAGGGTGTGAAGGAAAACATGTTACACAATCTCGTGTAAGTTCAGGAACTACCTGGTCCCATTGCCAGATATTTGCTTCCTTTGTGCTTGTAGATTTTGCTGGAAGCCACCCAGAGTGGTTGAGGCAACCCAGTCAGGCGACATATTACTATTAGTAGTAGTTAGTAGTAGTAGTAGTAAGCCCAAGCTTGAACACATCCTCCATTGTGATCTCCAAGCTGCACCAAGCTTACTCTCGGTACCACCATCTATTTGCCATATCCCTACTATGTAGAGAAGCATTCCTGCTGGCTGTCCTGTAACTTGTGGGAGAGGGGTTATTGGTTTGTTTGATTATGTGTGTTCTCGTTGTGTATGTTTATGTTTTGGCCACCGTGTGATCTTCAGGTGAAGGGCAGTATCCAAACTGAACAACCACAACCACCACAACAACAGAAAATGGGTGTAGCTCAATGGTAAAGCATTTGCTTACATTCAGATGGTTCAAGGTTCAAGGTTCAATCCTAAGCATCTCCAGAACTTCCATGTCACTAAACAATATGGCTCCTCCCATAACTGTTTTCTATAAATGGCCTTGAAGGTTGGAGTGGAACCACTGGGGTACAGTACCCCCAATCCTCACCTCTCAGAGCCTTCCCAGAAGGATACAGGTCAACTATATCAAAAGCCACTGAGAGATCGAGAATGAGCAGGTTGCCATTCTCTTTTGCCCAACAAATGACACCAACCAGCATGAGCTAACAGTGGAAACCCAAAGGAAAACATATGTCAGAATTGGTAATTTGTGGCGCTTCTCAAGTGAGCATCTGTTGAATAGAAACCTAGATCACTTTTGGGTTCTGATCACAGACTGATCCCTTAATAAGTTATATGGAGAACCACTCCCAACTTAATTTCCCATGTGCACATGCACTTCAAAATGCAAACCTGTGAGCACCAATGCTGCATCAAAATCATCCTCTACTTTTCTCCTTCTGCTTTCGGGTCTTTGGTCCATCTACCAGCAGCCTCTCAACTCACTGGATGTCTCATGTTTTGCCTGCAGGATGTTCCCGTCACTGCCTCTTGGCTGCCAAGAATCTCTAGAGGCAATGAGGCTGTGCGCTGCCACCTGTTGTTAATCTAGCCTTGTTTAATCCATTCTGCTCTGTGTCAGCAGTTCAAAAGGGCACTGTTAGTATTTTTTGCCAACTTCAATTAACGTGAGATTTTGGAGGCCCCCCTCCGATCGCATTTCATCTGCCATGAGTCAGGCACAAAATAGACAGATTTCAGTTAGAAGCAGAGAAGAGATGGTTATGGCAACAAAGAAGAAGAAAAATAATACTTATTTGGATCTCTTCTGCCTGTGCTCTGGGTGTTTGTCTGTCTTTTCCCAGCAACTATCTTTCTGTTTGAATATTGTTTGTAGCTCTAAGGGATTTTGTTTCTCTCCCACCCTCAACTCTAGGCAGAGAAAAGTCTTAAGTGCAATACCTTACAGCAGCAGCAGCAGAAGCAACAGAAAAACAAGATTCAAAGTAGTTTGTTCTTTTTTTAATATTACAATGTAATGAATTTGCAGTACATATCTGTATAGGCAGTAAAATTGTATGGCACAACCTCACACTGCAATTTTTGTGGGCATTTTTTCCCCCATTCCATTATTTTATTCTTGAACATTTTTGAATGTATATTTTCATATATTCTGCCCCAGGCCATAAAGCTAAAGGGAAAAAAAGTTGCATTTATACAAGGTTACAATATCTTACAACAATAATATTGACTGAGGTTTGTTTTCTTGCGATCTTTCTCCCATTCTCGCTTTCAAACACTACACACCCAAAAAAATCTGATATATTATTATACATTGAAAACTGTCCTTCAACATCAGTAGTATAAAAGTCCTAGCGCTATCTATGTTCATGGAAGGAGTATTGGTTTGGGTAATACGTTACCCGGATTTGCGGTAAAGGGTCACAACTGGTGTGTGGGGAGGGGGGGAAGTCACACTTTGGTTTCCCTGCACTACCATCTATGAAGTTGAAAGCAATCAAAAGCTTTCATCTCTTCAGCCTAACTCTGCCCTAGTTCCCATTTGGGCTTTTTTTTTTTTTAATTCCAAGTGTTTGCTTTTTTGCTATGTCAGTCAAAGCAGCAAAATAAACATGGAGTTCTCAGCGGCTGTGTCTGCCTGATCATTTTTCAACCATTTCCAGGAAGCTACCTTTTTCACTGTTGTTTGTTTTCAGAGTGTTTTACAACGTACTGTGAAAACTTAGCATATACCATCCAAAAGAAGAAGAAAGACATAGGAATATCCTGCCCCCCTCGCACCAAATGCTCATATAGCTTACATTCTGTTGCTCTGGCCAGCAGATAATGTTACCATGGGAAGGAGAGCAAGCCAATGCTCCATCAAAACAGCCCTCTTGACCATGGTGGTATTCAGGGTACTGGATTTGTCCCTGGAACATCTAACTGTTGACCCCAGAAAGCCTCCTGAGGTCATTTATGTCCAACACAGAGTAAAACCAGGCAGAGCACTCTTGTGAGGGCTGGCATTAATGGAATTCTCTTGCTTGGGATACATTTTTTGTTAGAACTACAAGCTATGTTAGACTCTAGGCTGCCGCTAAAATGGCAGCCCTGTGTTGGCTTTTCCTGCGATGGCCATGTCATTTCCATGCCTACATCCCAGTCTCAGCCAATGAGGCAGAGCAGTGGCAAAGACGTGTCTCAACGTAAGTGGCAGGAGGGAAAAGGGCTTGGCAGAGTGCTGCTGGTTTTGGCAGCAGCTCCATTTCAGACCACAATGTTTTATTTTGTCCTTAGGGGTGAGTTTACTTAGTCAACGAATGTGTACATGTTGCATTGAACAGTTCAGTGCATGGCCCACAGCACTCCTCCAATTATCCTGAAATGTCTTCTGAAGGATCTGCTGAGGTACAGTCTAGATATAAACTGAACCGTTCATACACAAAGCCACGTTGGAGTTGACATCAGCATGTGACCAGCAGACTTCAAGCAAACCTAGTCTTAGGCAAAGTACACTTGAAATACATTTCTTGTGCACACAGACTTCACACACCACACTCTTGTACACTACTGCATGCATGTATGGTCTGCAGTGCGCAGCTAGAGTTGGCCATCTCGCTGTTCTAAAGCAACAAAATAATGGCACGTTGCTCACCTATAGGAGTCACCACATTGACTTTGGGGTGGAGCCCAAACTTTTAGCCCCACACTGGCACCGTTTCTTGTAGAGCAACCCCAACATGGGAGCTTGGCTTGGTTGTGCAAGTGCCTCTACATGTGAACAGGAGTTTACATGTTTGGGTTTCGCCACAGGCAGCCATATGCATGATGTCAGAGCTAAAAAGCCTGGCTCTGCTACGAAGCACATTTGGTAACGTGCTGCACATGAATAACTCGTGAATAGGACTTATACATACAGCAATGTACCCCTCAAAGTTAGCGTCCAGTAATATGACCATTTTGGAGCTGCAGATTTCACGCTGAAAGCTAAGGCAGCAGCTAAAGAGGAGGAGGAAGAGGAGAAGGAGGCTAAAGAGTTCTCCCCCACCCTAGCTTCCCAACTAAAAGCTGAAATCACATTGGGCAGAATGCTAGTCATGAGAGATCCTATCCTCCACCCAAGAGATGGCAAACTTAGCTGTTTATACAATAAACATACTTGCACAGGCAGCACCCACACCCACAATATATTCTCCTAGGTATGCACACTTAGGAACACAAAAACATGGTTAAGCATGGATAATATTACTTATGCATTCACGCACACATTAAGTGATAGCCAGCATTTGTCATCATCAGAATGGCTCCATTGATTTCAGTGGATCTGTTCTGGACATGACCAATGTTGGATGTTGCCCATTATTTCTTGCATGAGAGTTCCAGGTACAACTCTCAAAGGTACCCTTCTGAAGAAGTGTGCATGCACACGAAAGCTCATACCAATAACAAACTTAGTTGGTCTCTAAGGTGCTACTGGAAGGAATTTTTAATTTTGTTTCAGGTACCCTTTCAGTTAGACTGACCACGGGCAGGCCAACGCCATTCAGAGGAATGAACACTATCAATGCCAGAAAAGTGTGTGTGGGACCTTTCATAGCTTTAAAAGGTGGCGAGGGGCAAATGAGAGCACTTATCCCTGATAAGTTGTTTGTGCCACAACAAATGCAACATTGTTATGTATTTGTTGCTGGGAGAACACAGGTGTCATTTCTGAAAGTTGTACTTTTACTGATGGATGTTGTGTTTTCCGAGCCCTTGATGCACAAGGCATGATACAAACACAGCAGAAACACTTAGTATGTCCTAGTGATGCCCTTAGCATTTTCACTGAAATCAACATGAAAACCCATTTTTTTTTATCTCTGCAGGTAGAGTATCAATCCTTGTAAGGCTTATTGTAAAATGTGGGTCTGGAATTATCACAGGCATGTATTGGACAGTGCACATGACATCATCACTATAGACAAATAAGAGAAGTTACATACATGGATGTTTTTAGTCTGGCACACTTATTTCTGCAACAGTTAAATGTGTAGAACTAGTAAAATGGCTAGAGGGATAGATGATCATGTGGAATGATCACATGGTGGTGAGGGAACATATGGCTTCCCCATCTCTAAATGGAGGCCCTGCTTCATTTACCTCTGCTCCACAAATAGGCTAGTTCCAACCCCCCCCCCCCATTCAGATTTTACAGTAACGTTTCCTCCTGAGAACCCATGTGCACTGAAGACCAAGAAGCCTTGTGGTCGATGAGCTGACTTTTTGGTAAGAATTCCTGCCAACATCCTTCCCATTCCGGGCCAGAGTGTGTGCAAATGCTTGTGATTCCACAGCCACATGTGAGCCAGAAGGCAGGTGTGTGCTTGTGTCCCAGGCATCACTGACGGGGGTCTTGCTTTTGTGACGAGGCCCAAATGAAATCTCTGTGCCTGTATAGCAGCTGCTCACTGGCAGAAGGGAAACCAGTAGCTACCAAACCCAGTAAACACCCTCTTAAAAACCAGACAGGCGGTTTAAACCTCCTTCTTTCTCTTCTCTGATGGATATGTAGCTCTGTGCTTAAGAAACCACAAAACCTAAACACTGTTTAAAAATCAGCTTACATATTCATAGCTGAGTTGGGCGGAATCTCAGCTGACTCGATCCAAATCTTCTTTGATCAATGTATAAGGAAAGCAACCACAGGGGAACTGGGAAGTTGATGAATGGGAGTGACAAGTTGGGTCCATGTCTGCTAAAAGCTTTGAGCTGAAAGCAAGAGCATTTCCAACCAAAGAAACAAGCTCTAGCTTTATTCCTCCAATACATGGCATGGGCAATCTTCATGTGGTGGTTTAAGTCAGTACAAATGGAAGGGGACACCAGGAAGACTGTTTTTTGAGCTAGGCTGTGGATTGCGGAATTGTGAATACTGTTTAAAGAAGGCACTTGTTCTGGTAATCATGAAGATCTATCTTCTCTTATTGGTCAGAAGCCTGTGACCGTAATAATATAGGAAGGGAAAACCATGTTCTTTGGCCTTCTGTAGTACTAGCCATGTCACCTGGGCAAGAAGACAGGAGAAGGATTTTCTCTTTCTTGTAGACCACACTCTTGTCGCACTCTTGCTCTTTATTCAGGTCAGTAGTCAGAACCTTGTTTTGGACTGCATTTATTGATGGTAGCAGCTCCCACAGCTTAATTTCATTCCTCAGCTCTAAAGCAGGGCAAAAGATGGAAGAGGGTGGGCCATGGATCCTACTTTATGTTGATTTTCTTCCTTTATTTTCCTACATTTCTATGCTGCCCATGCAACAAAGTTCTCTGGATGGCACGCAAACAGTCACTTATTTGAAGGACTGTCAGGATGTGGTCCTATCTCTGGTCCAAGGCTGTTTTAGAGACAAGGAGTCCTAAGGAGAGAGTGAGCAGGGGCATCCAAGTTGCCCATCTGCAGGTAGCACCTGGGTGGCAGACCCAGCAGACACACCGGCCACTTGGTCAGTCTTCCCCACTATGGTTAGATGCACTGCATTTCTATGGGGAAACCCAGCCAGATGGACAGGGTATAAATAATAAAATTATTGTTAAAATTATTATTATTTCAATTATAGTTTCTAAGTTGCGTTATAAATTAGCGCATGCAAATGTTACGCAAATCCGTGCCCATTTTTGTCCTCTGTTTTGGTGATAGATTTTTATCATACTTGGCAATAGGTACACAGTCCCCCTACAAGGCTGCAGGCCCCACTACTACAGGAGATGGCACAAATATCGTTGCTTTGAGTTGTGCCGTTCTCATAGCCCTTGGTTTGCTGCTTGGATCAACCCAGATTCCTGTGTGGTAGGGTTGCCAGAGCACAACATGGAGATTGCCTGGGACCTTTATTATCCTTGCCAAATCGAGAGGGGCCTTGGCTTCTCTTGTTCCTCTCACGCTGTGCTCCACCCCTGCCTGCTGTGTGGCAGTCCTGTTCACTACATACAGCAGATGTCAGGAAAATGGGAGACAAGACTGCGGCTGCTTCTTTTTACCCAGTCCAGTTGCCAAGGCAACCTCTGGGTTGCAGCCTGGCATCTACAGGTATTCTGTGAGTTGAACCAGCGTACCCTACACTCAGCACACACATGCATGCACACACAAACACCAGTCTGGCACTCGTCAACTAAAGCAACCACATTATTCTGACATTATAGGTATCATAGAACTGCCCATAGCATGAGAATAAATGGTACTGGAAATGTGCAGAGCACTCAACTGGGAAGTGTGGCTTGAAGCTTTTGTGTTTTAAAGAGAAAGACAAATCCGGTGTCAGAGAAAGCAGGGGAGACAAAGTGTCCTTTTTCATTGGCAAGTCAGGACAATGACATCATTCGGGAAACATGCCATGTGAACACACACACACACGCACACACACACACAAAACTCAACTTTGTCTGGTGCAGTAAACACACCCATTATTTCCTTCCACACACCTGTTTGTTGGGGACAACAACAACAAAATCCCCTGCATGTTTAAAACACTCCAAATACGGCAATGCACGTAATGCTATTATACCTAGGATAGCTAAAAGTGCTGCATTCAGATCTCTGAGTAGGGCACTGGCATCTTCGGGTCCAAGAGTGGATGGATTGGTTTGATCGTCCCTGTTTGCTCGGTCAGTGTCTGGAGGGCAGCGACTGCACCTTGTCATGTTGCCCACGATATGGCAGCGCTGTGCTCCTTGGCTTTCATCCGCAGGGCCGCAATGCTGGAGGACTTGCGGTCAGGCTCACCGTTCAGCTCGTAGCCATTGATGCCGGGGCTGATGGCTGCGCCGCCGAAGAGGCTCCCCATGTGAGTCTGTCCCACGTGGCTGCCAGGACCAGAGACGCTCAGGAATTCGGAGACCCCTCCGGTTGTGTGGGGATGGGTGTGGGGAGACATGCAGGAAGGCACTGAGTCACAAGGCACGACGCAGGCAGGGACAGGGGAGGCAGCACCGTTGTTGCCAATCCAGGATGGATTCTGGATCTGAGATGGGGGAGAAGGAAGGAAAAGATCAGTTAATGAGCAGTGGTTTATCCATTGGTTCTCAAAGTGGAAAAGATGTGTGGACAGGGAGAGGTTGTCCGAGTATTAAGGTGTTCTGTATTGAATCAAGCCAATTCCTTCTCAAAGTAGTGTAGGCATCTGGGAAGAGCACATGTCTCTCATTACATTGATTGATGGTGCTGGTGGCCATTGGTGCTCTTGTTTTCTTCTTCTTGAGGTTTTCACATCCTTGAGATTATTTATTATTATTATTATTTTCAGATCACAAATTGCCAATTTTCACATCTCATATGCTCTATCCACTGTGCTATTCTGCTTTTTGGAAAAGCCAAGGAATAGAAAACCCTGCACTTGAAGACACTGTTAATTAATTCATATTGAAATTCTGTCATTCAGTCATGAAAGGCAAAGAGCCTTGATCAAAAAAGAGGGGTGGGAACCCTTAGAAAACTCAGCCTTCTGATGAATTGTCTGTCTAGCCCAGGACTTAGCTGTCCTCACCGACAGCAGCTCTGCCAGTTTGGGCAGGTGATCCTGGGCTAGGCAGACAGTTGGCCAGTTCTTAAATCAAGGCATTTCTGGGCATTGTTTCCGGGGCATTCTGCAATTAAAGACACTCTGTCTCTGAGCTCCCCCCTTTTGCTTAGTGTGTGAGAGAAAAATTGCAATGACAACAACAAGCACATTATCTAGGATTATCTAGGATGCTGAAACAAAAAAAAAAACGATCCTACCAAAGCAGAGAGCGAAGAATGACTTTTACCAGCAGGAGGCCCCTGGGAGGTGGGGAGGGGAGGTGTGTTGGGGGGAGAATGTGAGATGAAAGAATGCAACAGGAGAGGATCCAGATGGAAAGTAGGAAAATGCCTGTCTCTGAAAGGCCTGCATTCCACAGCCTTCCAGCGCCATTCAGCTCTGGCTCCAAGCCTGACCTTTTACCTCTGGCAGACTACATCTCTGTGGCAGGTATAGTGGGGGAGATGAGGCCGTAACATTCAGAGGTGATGAAAGCAGGGGACGCAAGATAGCCAGAGTAAAAATGCCATCGTTTAAATTTATGGTTCTGCCACATTTTGAATATCATGAATATCATCATGAATATTGACCCTCATCTCGAAGAAGGATCATCATGGAGCTCGGGAAAGTACAGAAAGGGGCAACTGAAAGACTGGAGACCCTTCCCAACCTAAAGCATCTTCCGTTATGCGGTGGGAGGAGATGAGCAAGGGCAAGGTGAGCAACCTTGTCTGTTTCCAACAAGTGGGAGGGGGGAGAATTTCCCTTGGACCCCAGGATGTAAAGCGGAAAAGTTTAACTCGTTCTTCTTCTGACACTTTCCTTCCTGGGCATATGCCTGTTTGCTCTGAAGGAACTCAATGGGGCTTACTCCCCCCAAAATGTGCACAGAATTACAAATGGGTGGCAGATTTTACAAGCCACTTCCAAATTTCTCCAGGTTATACAGGCAACAAAGTACATGCTACACATTTATTTCCTATCTTTGAAATGTGAGGGTAAGTTTCACAGCTGTTACAGAGGCAAAGGTTTGTAACACCGTATCAGTTCCTTGAACCTTGAATCACTTGTCTTATCCTACCATATCCCAACTGACTAAAGGCAGGGCCTTAGGGTGGTATTCAACACTGACTCCGGGCAGACCTGATGAAATTAATGGACCTGACTGAGTCATGTTCATTAATTTCATTAATGAGTAAAGCTTAGTTGAATGCCACCCTTAATGTTAAAGAGACAGGTGTGCTGGTAGCAGACACTCACCTGGGCATAGTTCTCTGCTCGAGTTAGTAAGGGGAGCTCATAGGCTGTGGAGAAGTGGGTGCGGACCTGCTGCATTTGACCAAACCGCTCTCGCTTCCTCCATTTTGCCCGTCTGTTCTGAAACCAAACCTGAGAAGAAAAGCACAGGTTGAAAAGCACTTCAGGAAAGGAAGGAAGGGGAGAGGAACTCAGTACATCTACTGCGTCTGGAGATGAACAATTGCCTCCTCCAGGCCACCCCAAGTTGTAAGCAGTTTGAAAAATAGAATTGTGTTGTCATTGTATACCCATCCCATATTTTAGACCTTCCTAAAATGGCAACGTTGATATCAATGCTATTACCTTCTGTGTAGTAGCTGAACGTTGCTGGCCAAGAAGCAGGCTGAGAGAGTCTTTTAATATGGAACCTAAATCCCACATTTGGGTGCTTATCTCAGCAGAATCACACATAGGTGCTTTCATTTGAGCTATATTTGTATTGTACGTTGCTCACAAATAACTTCTCATGAACCTTTGGTTAATTTGAACACCAACATAATTACAGTGGTACATCGGTTTACAAACTTAATCCATTCCGGAAGTCCATTCTTAAACCAAAGCCATTCTTAAACTGAGGTGCACTTTCCCTAATGAGGCCTCCCGCTGCCAGTGTCCTTCCACTGTTCGGATTCTGTTCGTCTCCTGGGGCAAAGTTTGCTAACTGGAACAGCTGCTTCTGGTTCACCGAATAGTTCATTAACAGGCTGTTCATAGACCGAGGTACCACTGTATATTGAACAAAACTAGCTGTTCCTCTCTCTTCTGGTCCATTTTTCTGGTATGAGAGCTTCATTGTCTTAAAGTGACAGGTAATCATCCTACATTGTATCTCTATATCAGGACACAATGACATTTGAGTTTTCAGAGAGCTTCCTTACCATAGCCTTCCTATTTATTCTGCACATTTCTAAGAGCAGGTGTAGCAGAATGCCAAGCTACAAATTGGGAACGACCCCGGTTCAAATCTGATCTCTGTCACCATTACACTAAGGCAAGCCATGTTCTCTCAGCCTCAGTCTGCCCATAGGCTTGGACCATGCAAGGCCCAAACAGACCTGGCCAGTGCCACTTGCAAGGCTGACCCAAGGCATTGTGCTGCCTTAGATGGATTCCGAGTCCCTCTAACTTTTCTGAGCATACAAACGGAAGATGCTGTGCTATCTGTTTGTTTCTCCATCAGTTATTTCACCTGCTTTCTTAATCTGCCTACTGTGAGGAGAAACAGCTCTGAAAGTCCACCAACACATACCCTTTTGGGCCCCACTGATATCAGAGCCCCAAAGTCCTGTCAGATCAGGTTGCTGGAGGTTTCCATTATGGCGGCGGGGGGGGGGGGAGTCCAGTACAGAATATCTTTATCCAGTGCAGGAGCTCCATCACTGACATGGGAGAGGAAGAACCAATATATCCCAATGTGCCTGGGACACTCTTCCAGAACTATAGGGTTATTCATTTATCCACTTACCTAGAAGCAAGTCCCATTGAACTCACGCCTAAGCCTGACTTCCAAATACACATCTATAGAATTGTCCTGTTAAGCTCTTTATTCTTATATCACAAAGAGAGGGGACATATATTGAATGTGCAATGATTTGGTGAAAGGCAGAATTATAAATTTAATGACAGCAACAACAACACAGTAGTACCTTGGTTTACGAACTTAATCCGTTCCGGAAGTCTGTACTTAAACCAAAACCGTTCTTAAACCGAGGCACGCTTTCCCTAATGAGGCCTCTTGCCGCCAGTGCCCTTCCACCGTTCGAATTCTGTTCTTAGACCGAGGTAAAGTTCTCAAACCAAGAGACTATTTCCGGTTTTGTGGAGTTTGTAAATCAAATCGTTCTTAAACTGGACTGTTCTTAAACTGAGGTACCCCTGTACTTTAAACATATTTAGCCCATAGCAGCTGTAACCTGGCACTGATACAGTCTAGAAAAGACCTGCTATTAACACAACATGTAACTTGGTTGCTTGTGGAGGTGCCAAACAAGGCTAATTTATTTAAAATTATTGAACTTTATATTTACAGTGAGATGCATGGCCAACACAAGGAAATGCATAGATTAATCTGATTCACTATGGGTCCAATGCTTCACTGTCTTCTTCTTTCCTCCAATGGGAGTTTTGAAGCTTTGTTCATACTTTTGAAACTCAAACAAAATCTTAATACTAATCTTGTAATACAGCACCAAACAGCAGGGTTCTACAACATATGCAAGACAAAATGAAAACAACTAGAACTGAGGAGAGGTGGGGGGGGGGAGAGAGAGAGAGAGAGATGGGAACTGTTTTACAAGGTAAAGTTTAAAAAAAGATGTAACCAAAGTATAAATGGTGCATTTAACTAAGCAAGATTTGGTCACAACTCACAGGGGAACAACTATGAGTCCAGAGATATCAAAGTGCTATGGGCATGATGTGAGACAACCAACTAAGGCTGTGTAAACCTTCCTGTTGACTCAGCATCCAGTGCACTCCCATTGATAGTTTGGGCAGAGGCGGTTTTAGGGTAGTACAACTAGCACCACAACAAAGTTGCAGAATGGAGAGCGGGAGGTGAGAAGGTGCCAAATTTTAGCATCGCACAAGGCACCACTGAAATTTGAGAGCCCAAAGGCCACCACTGGTTTGAGAAGCAGTGCACATATGATATTGGCCATAATCCGGATATATTCCGTATCTATCCTGTCATTCCTTAGGAAACATTGCATTTTGATGTGCTTTCTGCTCAAACCAGTTTCAATCCAAATTGAGAAAAACAGTGACCTATCTGCATTTTAAGTCAGTAATATTCACATAATTCCAGTCACTAAAAAGTGATTAAAAGGTGTCTGATCTGTGGATGAACTCCAGAAACCTAGTTATCTATTCAGTCCTCAATTATTATTTTTTCTTGGAAGA
This sequence comes from Podarcis vaucheri, assembly GCF_965113315.1. Classification (NCBI taxonomy): domain Eukaryota; kingdom Metazoa; phylum Chordata; class Lepidosauria; order Squamata; family Lacertidae; genus Podarcis; species Podarcis vaucheri. The sequence continues at coordinate 54,834,301 of NC_138759.1, read as the reverse complement.
TCTTAAAGTTCAATATTCTATTCTAAAAAGACAGTGATGCTGCCATAATAGTAAATCAGCAGTACATTGTCACACCAAAAGACAAAACTATCAATAATTAAAGCAGAATCACAATCAGTTGCCATCGTTTTTGCCTGTTTATGCAAACTGACTATGCCACGTGGTTAATTTTTATAATTTTTGCTATATTTTAAATGGCTCATGTATCCACCATGCAGTTCTACTCTTTTGCAAGGGATGATGCAGTTATTAACCAAATCTTTAAAATAAATTTCTTCCTTTCTTAAAATATAATAATCAGGAACTAGAATATTGTGCTTTCCAAAGGAACATTTCTACAAACTGGTTTACATTAACTGTATTTGGCTGACCTGTGTCCTTCATCTATTCCCTTAAATAAAACTGCAAGGAAGATTGAACAGCATAGCAAAGAGGTAACATTATCTAAAGGGGGCTCACAACTGAATTGACTGTACCTACAGCTGCTTGCTGGGGTGTCATCTGCTTGCATTTATACAAATGCATTCATGTTTTGCCACAGGTTAAATGTGTTTAATTGAATTTTTATCGTCATTTTGTGTGTATGTGTAGTCACTCACTAAGCCTCTCAAGAAGGAGGAGAGCAAAAGTGGATGGCAATATTCTTCCCTCTCTGTCTACCCCTCTCCTTAAAGTCTGACTTCCCTTGTAAACTGCAGGAGTCAGTCTTGCCAGCATCTCACTTTGATCTCCAATAGGAGATTTCTCTCTGTCTGCTTAGGCCTGGCAAGGAGATTCTCAGTGACCTGGAGGTTTCCTCCCCATGTGGCTCCAGGATGGTTTGTATCTCATCCAAGCAGCAGCAGCAGCAGCAGAAGCAAAGCAATCCCTCATTTATGTGAAATGACTGAAACTGTGTCTGCATGGGCGTCTGCCAGCTGCAGCCTTTGGAGTTATTTTTGCTGACCTGCAATCTGCAAAAAAAAATAAATAAATGACAATCCCCAGCGGTGCAGTTAGGTAATTTTAGACTCTGGCCTTAACGGTCTTACAGGGTGAACCCTTTCTTAGATGGTTATGTGTATTAACTTCGCTGACTTCAAGATGTAGGAAGGCAGCCCTGTTGCTTTTGAGGGGCCTTGCAGCACATTCCCTGGGGTTCTGACCCAAAGTCCTGACTTACTGGTACCACTGAGGCAATCCCTACAGGGAACCCCAGAGAGGCTGCAGAACCATAGTGTGTGCATGTTAGGTGAGGGGAGAAGAGACAGACAGGGCTACATCATTGTTGACATACCACTTGCACTCAGGTAGTGAGAATACAGCATTGCAACTGGGTATATTCATCACCCTCACAGTCTTGTTTTGCCTTCCCCACATGCTGATATGACCCCTCCTATAAGCAGCCCAGCTGGCAGCCAGTCACAGGCTTGGTCAGCCGACGTATCTTTGATCTGCAGATGCCGAGTCCACAGGGTGACCCTGCTGTGCGAAGAGGAGTGGGTAGCAGGTAGAGAGGGTGCCATAAGCTGCTAGCAGAACATATGCTCCGCACATGTGTCCATCCCCAGACACGGCAAACGCATTTCTTTCTGTCATGGTGAAGCATTCGCTATGCTGCTCGTGAATATGGATGATGTGCAACGTGCAACTGTTCTAGAGCGTCTAGGAGTGCCCCTGGGCAAGGAGAAACCTTGACAGATGATTTCTAAGGGGAGGGTTGTGCTGGCAATGTGTGTCGGAGCCCAGAAATCAAAGCCGTTTTCATACGGGCAGGTTAAAGCCTTCAGAGGAATGAAGCTGACCCTACGCTGATGAATTAATTGAGTTGAGAGGGAACCAAGATACTGTTTTACATTTCTGAAGGGGCAGGCATTTCAGGAGCCGGCATTTTGACTAACAAACTCCTGAGAAAGTAGAAGAGGGGTGCATTCAGGGCCCTGCTCAGCAAAATGAGCAGGAGGGACCCTAAGCGGGGCTGTGGGCTCACCACATTTTGAAGTTGGTGAATTGTGGCACTTCAAGAGGGCTCCCCTTGAAAGACCAGAGTCTCAAATAGCGGAGGCATCCAGTTCTGCCTTCCTGCCAGGAACAGCCTCCCTCCAGCTTGCTGCTACTGCTGGGACCAGCTGATCTTCAAGGATTTGAAAGCATATGCCCCACACTTGTTGTTATGTTCTGAGTTGAATAGGATCCAAAATGCAGCAGTCTGATTGGTCCTAGAACAATAGGATCCAAAATGTAGCAGTCTGATTGGTCCTAGAACAATGCAGCAGTATGATTGGTCTGCAGGAGCCACCCAATCCAGCTCCAGATGGAAGTGAATCCACAACCTGATTGGCCTACAGGAGAATTCTGGAATTAGCCAATCACGTGCAGCCCATTGTGTAAATAATGTATATAAAGCAGATACTTTGAGGGGACATTCATTCCTCCTCACCACTATGAGCTGAATAAAGAGCATGAAATCCACTCTCGACTCAGAGTATATTTCACTTGTCTTAAAGTGTGCAAATACTTTTATGTAAAATGGCTGTGTCTGCAGGGAGGAGGAGAAACAGCCAGCACATTAGGCCCAATTATTCAGGTTTATGAACTACAGTAAAATTTGATAACTTGTTTGTTTTTTTGCTGCATTTTGGAAATTGGGGCTTGTTTGTCTGTTACTTGGTTTTTGTTTCTTTTAAGTCTACACATCTCAGAAAATGTGCAATAAAGGAATCCAGTCTTCCCAGCAGCCTCTAATTCCTTGGTATGGTGAATCTAGTATGCCCCTTTGGCATGGGCTGTGCTATGTCAAGTGGAAGCAAACTGGGTGTGATCCTCAGAGGACTCAAGGTCATGACATGTGGCCGATGGCATCATTAAGAATTTGCCAATGCCCTGAGGCCATCAGATTAGAGGCCTGACCTATGATTAAATTTACAGATCAGGCTGGGTAGAGCACACCCATCCTTTGTGCTAAAGTCAGCAAAGGCTGGTTCATGGTGGCAAATGGGAGTGCTGCTCCACCAGCCTCAATCTGCCCTCAGTCAACCCCAAGCTGCCTGCCTGCTTATATACAACCAATCAGGGGTTGACCCAGCCTGTCAACTGGCCCCATCTACTAGTTGGTCTCCCTGCCATCCACCCTTCCAGCCACAATGGCCAACAGCCATCATTACCAATGGCAGCTGGCTTGCCACCAGTGGGACTAGGAGTGAATATCAGGACCAGCAGAAGAGCATCACTCATACCCTTTTGGGCTTCGACTTGTACAGTGGTACCACAGGTTAAGTACTTTATTTGTTCCAGAGGTCCATTCTTAACCTGAAACTGTTCTTAACCTGAAGCACCACTTTAGCTAATGGGGCCTCCTGCTGCTGCGGCGCCGCTGGAGTACGATTTCTGTTCTCATCCTGAAGCCATGTTCTTAACCCGAGGTACTATTTCTGGGTTAGCGGAGTCTGTAACCTGAAGCGTCTGTAACCTGAGGTACCACTGTACATTGGTTTCCTGATGCTCCAACAGTGAAACTCTATGCTCCTCATCCTCAAATCCCTTCTCTTTTTGCTTATTCATGCTTCATCCTTTATTGCTAGGGCATGCCATTTTATCATGAACCAAACTGGGTTATTGTTAAATAGCAGGGGATAACAGAACAATAATTAATACTACTACTACTATTGCTACTAGATTTCTGCTTCTAAAAGTTTTAAGAACTAAGCAGTAGCTGATATGCAGATATGAACTCATTAAAATTGTCCACAGTTGAGCAATTGTACCAAACTAAAAACACCCACAACATCTGGGTGGATATATTTTTTTTTAAAAAAACCCTTAACTGGAACCATTTGAGACGAGTGTGGTGGGATCCCTACTACCTCTTGGCTCCAGAAAAAGCTTTAAAACATGATATAATGAAATGCAAATGTTCGCAAATTGTGTACAAATGCTCAGATTAAAAGATTACAACACTTACTACTGAGAGAGATATCCTAATCACTATGATTTCTAGGGTGATATTTTTAGACAACCTAAGCTATTCCTCTCTTCTATTACTTCATTCCTTAAAAAAACACACCCCAAAACACCACTCTTCAGTTCTTTATTTTCCAGAATACATGAGACTGACTTCCGTGTGGTTGAGAGATGGAGTGCAAAAAGACCCCAGAAGGATTCTAACGCAAAAGGCTGAAAGCTGTGTTGCCTCTGCACCATTTTGATAACCAAAATGTTTGATGTCTTAGTATGTTTTGGTATATGCTGTGAGCCACCCAGAGTGGCTCGGGAAACGCAGCCAGATGGGCAGAGTATAAATATTATTTTGGTGCTGGTGTTTAATACAAATGTGTGAAGTCCAATTTCTTCCACCAGAAAGCAATGGATCTTCAAGCATGCAGTGTTGGTAGCACTCACTTCTATACCTAAAGGCCCTTTCAGTTTACACCTCTTCTATCTTTGCTTCACAGGAAACAGACTGGAAAGCTCTGTGCTGTTGTATCACATATGCTCAGTCAGTCATGATGTCTATCCCCTGCTGCATTCAAGGCTCAGTGTTTGCCACACCTGCATACCATCCAATGCTTTGAAGCCAAAATCTGGGAAGCCATTTTCCTGGACGCCATCTCTCCGTTTTTAATCATGAGAGCATGGTGGCCATTTTGGTTGTTGTGATCTCACATGATTTTGTGCTGCAGCCCCCCCCCAAGTGCTTTTTTTGGGCACAGTGCCCAAAAACTTGTGTTGTTTTTTAAAAAAAATGATATTTATTGAAGCAAAAGAATTTTTTTAAAAAATACACACACAAAAAAGACAAAATTACAAAAAGGGAAAGAAAACAGAATCATGAGGGGGGAAAAGAAGAAAAAATAAAACCATCCTTATCAAATTCTCCAAATTCCATTACCTTCTTTCCATGACCTTCTCCTCCTCCCATCTCTTGTATCTTGATTAATAATTATCGCAGCTTGTGTTTTGAGGCACAGCATAAGATCAGCACCCCCAAAAGTGTTTTTTTCTGAGGGAAATCTTACTGCAAAATCGTGTGAGATCACAGCAACCAAAATGGCCACCGTACTCTTGCCAGGTATGCACCTGGGGGTTGTTTGGGGTGGGCCTTTTCTGCTGAATCCTGAATCGCCTTCTCCTCCTCTCATTTTCAAAACATTCTTAAATTGTTATTTTTCTTACAGGCATATTACTGGGAATATTACAACTCCCCTCAGACTTAACCAGCACAGCGAACGATCAGGGAGTGATAGCGAGTTCTGGAGGGCCACAGTCTACCCTTCCATGCTGTGGACACAGATCTGCAAATGCTAAAGAAATTCAAATTCTGCATCAAGAAACTATGGCCAGGATTCTGTGCACCTTCTGCACCAGTGTGGAAGTGGGGCGTAGACACAGCTTTGCCCATCAAGAATTGGTAATATTTGACCAATAAACAAACCTATGCAACAGTAGTACAAGCTACTGGGTATATACTGCCTCAAATTGTGGTAACCATGGTTTGTAGTTGGACAACAGCCATGCAGCTGCCCATCAGCACACTTGAAAGCTGTGCAGATCAGGGTGGGGTGCTTGAGAATGAGTGCCAAAAAATGCAACAGTTGTAATCAAATATTAAATGTTATGCACACCAAGACCTGCATGGATCCAACTCTGCATGGTCTGAAGGAAAATCACAGCATGAAAAAATCATATTAAGGCACAGATGGCTGAAAAGATTTTGGGGCCTGAGACAAAAAACAAATGATAGCAAAAATATAATACTACTACAACAAGACGAAAACCCACACAGTGGCATTTTGATGCCCTTTGGTGCACCAAAACCTGCCATGTAAGATGTGCTACCTACATCCTTGTCACCAGTAGGATTGGCTCTGTCTGAATGGGCTCCACAAATGGGACTTGCAAAAAAGGTTGCCAGATGGAGTGAGCTCCTGTTCAGTGTGGCAGGAGCTAGCCAGGATCTTCCAGATTCCATTCTACCCCCTAGGTTTTACAGCCCTCCCCGACCCAAGTCAGTCAGCATTCTGCTGTCACTGCCTCACTGAGCATGGTCATTGCGCTCTTTTGGGGTGCCCCACCTCTAGTTTTTCTACACTTCTCATTAATTTTCATTTAAGACTTGGGGTTCCCCCATACCTCCTGAGGCCTCCCTCTTGTGCACAGACAGTGCCATTTGGGCTACATAAGGATCCACACTTGGAGAATGTGTTTTTGGTATGCCTAGGATATAAATCGGTTGCACTGATTTTGGAAGGGGTTTCAATCTGGACTCTTGCTGTGCCTGTATACAGCAGTAGGTCTGGACTCTCATTCACAGCATATCCCTAGCATCCACCGCCGGTTCTCATAGCTACCCACCCACGGGCCCCGCTTCAGTTGTCTGTCTCTTTCTCATGATCCCTGTCTCTTGCTCATCCTCTCCACAACCTCTCTCTCACACACAACCTCCTCCCCCTCTTCCTTGTCTGTTTCACTCCCCGCTCAAGCCTTCCTTATTTCTTATGAAGGGCCAGGAGCGCTTCTCTCGGCGGCTTGCTTGAATGTAGGAACAGAGCCAGAATTCATCTTTAAGCGCTGAAACTGGACACCATTTTATCAGTGGCCTGGAATGGGAAATTGGAGCCTGGGATGAGAGAGCTGAATAACTTGAGCTTGTTTTCATTTCATGTTTAATTTCCTGCAGGCTTAGCTCAGCCTTTCCGCTTCTTCCACCAGCTTCCCAGGGTTTTATGGGAGAAAAGGGATCAAGATATATTACTTCTCGCTTTGCTTTTTGTTGTGTTTTGTTTTTTCTTCACCCAGGCGGTGATTTTGCTACAGCAAAGTTTTGACATTTCCACCTTGCTTTCAAGACCCCGCCACATCACAGGGTCACCCATGGAAAAGATTTTCATTAACAAGCGAGCACTCAGGGGACGGACGGACGTTTCTTGGCACTCAGCACAGTGGAAGGAGGCAAGTTTGTAAGCTAGGCAACAGGCTGCCAGAAAGAAACCACCAACTGGGGGAAAGCAACTGGGAGCAACGCTGGGTGGATGTTCCTGTGCTACGTGGAAGCAGGGATGCTGGATCCCTTTTCTGTCCTCAGGGACCCATTAAGCTCCTTAAACTGAATCAGACCTACACTGATTGGCAGCAGCTTTCCAAGGTCTCTGACAAACTCTGTGGCAATGCTTACTACAGGAGCATTTAACTCAAGATGCTGGTGATCACAGGGGAGGCTTCTGAATACAATGCATAAACTCTTTCACTGAGCTTTGCCCCTTCCCTAAAGAAGTATTGTGAATGGATGTGTATGATCGCTTCCCTTTTCGACTGGCACTCAAGTCAACTTAAACATTCAGCATAGAGCAGGCCCATTCCACATAACACAGGGCAGCAAATCTGAGCTTGCTCCTAATTGTCCTCTTGGCAGGGAGCCACAGTCAATCCTTGCTTGCCTGATCAGCATACCTGTGTAATACATAACCTTGCAATGGTCCGTCTTCTCCCAGCTCCTGCTCAGCATGCTGCTCAGGTGAGGTGGGCAGGTGGGACAGGGAGCACCTCCAGTCAGGGCAGCAGCTGCAGAGGTGCATCCCTAAAATTTTTTTTTGCGCCTGAGGCAATAGCTCCCCCCCCACACACACACACTATGCTTCTGGCTGCAGCCACCACACCATTCTACCTGAGTCCCCTAATCTAGCCTGCTCTTTGCTCCCCCAGCTAGCCTGTTGCCCTTGGGTATGGTAAAGGACCTTTTAATTAAAGAACCTTTTAATGAGGGTGAAAGAGGAGAGCGCAAAATATGGTCTGAAGCTCAACATCAAAAAAACGAAGATCATGGCCACTGGTCCCATCACCTCCTGGCAAATAGAAGGGGAAGAAATGGAGGCAGTGAGAGATTTTACTTTCTTGGGCTCCATGATCACTGCAGATGGTGACAGCAGACACGAAATTAAAAGACGCCTGCTCCTTGGGAGAAAGGCGATGGCAAACCTAGACAGCATCTTAAAAAGCAGAGACATCACCTTGCCAACAAAGGTCCGTATAGTTAAAGCCATGGTTTTCCCAGTAGTGATGTATGGAAGTGAGAGCTGGACCATCAAGAAGGCTGATCGCCGAAGAATTGATGCTTTTGAATTATGGTGCTGGAGGAGACTCTTGAGAGTCCCATGGACTGCAAGAAGATCAAACGTATCAGCCCTGAGTGCTCACTGGAAGGACAGATCGTGAAGCTGAGGCTCCAATACTTTGGCCACCTCATGAGAAGAGAAGACTCCCTGGAAAAGACCCTGATGTTGGGAAAGATGGAGGGCACAAAGAGAAGGGGATGACAGAGGACGAGATGGTTGGACAGTGTTCTCGAAGCTACAAACATGAGTCTGACCAAACTGTGGGAGGCAGTGGAAGACAGGAGTGCCTGGCGTGCTGTGGTCCATGGGGTCATGAAGAGTCGGACACGACACGACTAAACGACTAAACAACAACAATGGTAAAGGATGCTCTTCCATCACCTGTGTCAAAGTAAGATTCATCTTCCAGTCTGGTTGGATTCTGTATGTGGAATGCGGGGGAAGAAATCTTGGACTTTGTCTCAGGCAGCCAAAAAAAAAAATGCCTTGAGCCAGCCCTGGAGCTCAGTATAATTTCTGCTGACTGGTAGTGGCTTTCTAGGCCTTCAGACAGGGCACCTTCCCATCTCTACCGAGAGATGCCAGGGATTGAACCTGGAACCTTCTGAATAAGCAGGTGAGAAGGAACAATTGGGAGTCTGCTTTAAAGTCCTGATTGTTCCTTTGTGGCCATGTCTCTACCTGTCCCACAACTGATGTCACCTCAGGTGTGGTTTAGGAAAAGTGGCTTAGTGAAACAAATCAGGACCCCTGTCGGGCCTAATTAGGCTCACAGTCCAGAGATGTCTCACCTCAGTTCTACATGTTCCTGGACTACAATTCCCACTCTCCCTGAGCATTGGACCCAGCTGGCTAATGGGAGTTGAAGTTCAATAACATCTGGAGGGCCACATTCCGCCTTCCTGCTTCACTGCTTTGAGAGGAGCTTCTTTTGTAGAAAGTGTTTGTGTGTACAGAGCAAGAGGTGCAAGGCCTACATGCAAACGTTATGGGGCAAATTTTTCTTTATTGCCTTTAGACACCAGCTGTGGAGATTAAAATCCAAAGCAGTCGGAAAAGTGGCCTCTTTCAGCACCTGGAAGGGAGCCAAGTTGCAAGGAGGTGGGGGAAAGCCTCATAACTGAAAGCTCTGCAGGGTTTACTGCAGACAGAACCCACAAAGTTATAATTGCTCTCTGGGTGAGCTCTTCTCCAGGTGCCTGGCTTCTGCTCAGGTATCTTACTACTCAAGTGTGAACTTGGGAGAGATTTAGGACTGACTAGAAAACCAGGCACTCTTGAATGGTGTTGAATCCTTTCTCCACCCCTATCAATCTGGCCTTGTCCCTCACTTTTGTGCTGGCCTCATTTTCATTAGGAACGATAGAGGATCAACACCATCTTTCTGATCTCTCTGGGCCTATAGGCACCTTTCAACGCTCTGAACAGTCTGATTTTACTAGACTGCTTGGAGGTGGGTGGGAGATGGTGGTGAAGTCACTTTGGTCATTTCTTAATTGACCAATCCCAAGTAGGGTTGTTGAAGCACACAAAATTCAGTCTTAAGATAAGTTCTTAACCCGAGGTACCACTGTAGTCTATTTGAAACCATCCAGAGGTTTGGTATAATGAGTAGAGCCATGACCTCACTTTTATTTATTTCTCTTTTTCCACCAACACCGGAACTGCAATCTGTCAGATAACAGGCTAAATAGACAGTGTTAAGGAGAGTAAAACTAAATTCAGTCAAGATGGCTAGAAGTTGCTACATAGTTCACTAGTCACATGAGAACAGTTAGGACATTGTCATTGAGGGGCACATCGGGGATTAGGGATGAATGTGTCTTAAATGGATTTATAAAGGGAATTTGGTGGTTCTGACTCAACAGAGGTTTGCCAGCATATGACCACCTCTTGTATCAAGTGTTGTTTTTGTTCAAGTTGTTTGGGCATTTTGGGGTCTCTTCAAAAAAGCCTTCAATATTATATGGAAATATATATATGCAAACCAATATGTATACTGTACATAAGATGTAGAGATTCAAGACCCATGCAGTACAATATTTATACAGCATACTTTTATCAGAATTAATGCATATGTATTTTTATACAGTCATGCATAGTTGTATGTATCTGTTTATACGCTGGTTACTTTAGCAAACCTGGCATGTACGGTACCTTGCTTCTTAAACTTAATCCGTTTCGGGAGTCCGCTTGACTCCCGAAACTGTTCGAAAACCAAGGTGTGGCTTCTGATTGGCTGCAGGAGCTTCTTGCACTCAAGCGGAAGCTGAGTCGGATGTACAGCTTCCGAAAAACATTCGCAAACCGGAACACTTACTTCCAGGTTTGCGGCGTTCAGGAGCCAAGCCGTTCAAGTACCAAGGTACCACTGTATTATGCAAGAATTTTTCATATTCTTAGCAGAACAAAACAAGAATTAAAACAAAATCTGTGCATATAAGCTCAACGTCGAGATTTTCTGAAAATTCTATCATAAAATATTATAAGCAGCGGTAAATGTAAAAGAAAAAAAAAGGGGGGGGACTGGAGGGCATTCTGGTTTTCCTGAACTCATCCCCATAGTTCTTACCTGAACTCGGGCTTCAGTGAGATCTGTCCTCATGGCTAACTGCTCCCTGGCATAGACATCTGGGTAGTGGGTCTTCTGAAAGACCTTTTCCAGCTCTTCCAGCTGATAGCTGGTGAAGGTGGTGCGGTTCCGCCTCTTCTTGCCCTTGTTGCTCTCTGAGTCAGTCTTGTCCATCGGGCTGGGGAGGTTGCTACTCGCCCTCTCCTGGGATACCTTCACTCCGGTCTCTTTCACGCTGAGGTAACTGCCATCCATCCCGGCAGGATCTGAGCCTGGCTGCAGCTCGGCCTCTCCCAGAGAACTCTCTTTAGCTGTGTATGTGGTGGTGGGGGAAACGGGAGCAGGGAAGGAGATAAAGGAAACATAAAGCTGTGGATAAAATGAATGAGGCTGAGCTGGATTTACACCAGTGTAGAAAGGAAGAAGGTATGCACAGGGAAGGGTTGAGATGGGCAGATAAGGAAGGGAGGAGAAAGAGGCGAGTCAGGAGGAAGAACTTTTAAGAAGCGAGGAAGGCCGACCATTTGGCTTAGGCCATATATGAAAGGTGAAGGAAGCAGCTGGAGACCTATAAAATAAATAAAAGGATTCTGTTTTTAATGACTTAAGGAAGATTAGCTCTAGTTTCCACGCTGTCAGGGATTTGAATTTGTCTTGCTAGTTCGGCTGTGGTTTCCTGTGCTGAAGCAGATTACCGAAGGGCGTGTAACTGACGATAAGGAGGATATCAAACATATATATTATATATGCTTACACAGGGTGTTCCGTTTATTAGAGAACATGCATTCTGCTTTTTATTCTGCAAATGCAATCACATTGCACAGTGCTATCTTGTTCACACAGCCTAAGTGTGAGGAAGTAGGGGGGAATCCAAAATGCTCAAATATTAAGGAAATGAATCTTTCACACAGATGTTGCGCTGCAGGTCAAATTAACCCACACATGAAAGAATGCAGTGGTGTAACTTGCAATCCTGTGTGTGTCTACTCAGAAGTAAGTCACACTGAGTTCAGTGGGGTATTCTCACAGTTAAGTGGGTATACGATTTCAGCCCTACAAGTCTAGCAGTTGTATTCTTTCTCCTTCAGCCAGTTTAGCACTTCCTCTGCCCGTATTTGGTTGTGTCCCTTCTTCAACGAAGCAGACATTATATGATTACATATCCTACCCGTGGCAACCTGCTGCAGCAAAACCTTTCCCCAGCACCTAATAACAATGTTCCTCTTCAGGGCTCTAGTCAGTTTGGAACAGGATAGTGTTATTCAAACAGGGTTTGAATAAACACTTACAATTGAGAAAAAACAAAATAATGTAAAACATTAATAATTTGGTTCAGAAGGAGGAATATAAGATGATTACAATGGAGACTATCAAGTAGGGTTATATAACAGTGCAGAACTAACAAATGTACTAAAGAAACCAGATGGGGAAGTTGGGGGGAAGCCGTAGGATGGGGGGAGGGGGAATACTGGGGGTGTATTGTTTGTGTTTTTTAAATATGTGAATATATTATGATGATGAAATATAAAACTAGAAAACCAATAAAAATATTAATAATAATATTTTTTTAAAAAAGAGGATAGTGGCTACACCATAAAATATACATGAGGGAAGGTGTCACATAATGTGCAAAATAAACTTTTTGTGGTAGATAAGCTTTGTCTCACATGCCACATTCCTGAAAGAGGAATAATGGTATATTTTAAGTTAATGCCACTATTGTAAATGTATTTTACCTAAAGTTACTCCTATTGATTTTTATGGAGTTATACTTTCAAGTAAACAGGATTACAGCCAGGGCTTTTCTTCAGCCAGAACTCATTGGAACTCAGTTCCAACACTTCTCAGGTGAGTCCCATTGCCATTATAAGAGAACAAGGGAGGCATTCATGGTGAGTTTTGGTACCTCTTTTTCTAGAAAAATAGCACTGACTATGGCCTTAATTTAACTTCGACTTCATGACCCAGTTATTTTTACACATCACTTGGGAAGACAGGCGAACTAATATCAGTGTACTGGAAGAAGCAAAGATCACCAGTGCTGAAGCAATGATTCTTCAACATCATCTTCGTTGGACTGGTCATGTTGTGTGGATGCCTGATGATCGTCTTCCAAAGCAACTAATCTATTCTGAACTTAAAAATGGAAAGCATAATGCTTGTGGTCAACAAAAGAGGTTTAAAGACTGTCTCAGAGCAAATCTTAAAAAAAAGTAGTATAAACACTGACAACTGGGAAACACTGGCCTGCGAGCGCTCCAGTTGGAGAACAGCCTTTATCAAAGGTGTCATGGGCTTTGAAGACACTCAAACTCAGGATGCAAGGGAGAAATGTGCTATGAGGAAGGCACGCTTGGCAAATCCACATTGTGATCAACTCCCACCCGGAAACCAATGTTCCCACTGTGGAAGGACATGTGGATCCAGAACTGGCCACCACAGTCACTTATGAACTCATTGTTAAAACTGTGTTTATGGAAGAGAATCTTACTCAGCTATGAGTGATCGCCAAAGAAGAAGAAAGAAGATCATTTCCATAAGATAACTTCCTTTCCTTCAAGCAATCACTGGGGTCTAGCAATGGGGAGAAAGATTACAGTGGGTGAGAGCAAGTGATGTGTAGGATGGAGTCCTTGCTCCCTCTTCTCTCTTGGGTGTCAGTCAAAGAGAGGAGCCTTGTGGCATTATTAGGCCTTGTGGTAGGATGGAAGTTTCAAGGATGGAGATGGGGAAAGGATACCTTTCTTCTACACTGTTCTGAAACATGCTCCCACTACTATTAGTACTATGGAAAGTCTGATTCAACAGAAGATTTAATAAGAATACCAGGAATTAAATGACTGCATATGTTTCGTTTCATAAGGGGGAAAAAAGATGTTAAGGATATAGTGAACAAGGGAATATAAAGACGTATAAAATAAACAAAATAGTGTGCTTTAATTTGTTGGAAGCTTCCCAGAGTGGCTGGGGTAACCCACTGAGATGGGTGATAGATGATAGATAGATGATGATGATTATTATTTATACCCCGCCCTCCCCAGCCAAGGCCAGGCTCAGATAGATAGATGATAGATAGATATAGATAGATAGATAGATAGATGATAGATATTTTATGCTGTAACTGAGAAGTTAAAAGAATAGTGGAACTTGTTTTCTCAAAAGCAACAAAACAACACAAATACAAATACCAAAAAGCCAAGCAAAAGCAGACTTAGGGTTTATCCCTACTTACCCTTTGCCCTATTCTTTCCAGGCAGAGGTCTGCACTTTAATACTCTGTGTCCAAGCATTGGTGGTGGTGGTGGTTGTTTTCTCTGAGCTTTCCCTATGAAAACCTGCTCTTTAAAGCTGAATTGGAGCAAACTTCAATTCAGGTTTTCCATGGATTGATGTTTGCTCTGATTGAACTTTAGAGAGTAGGGTTTCATGAAGAACCTCCAGAGCAACAACAAAAAAGTGGGGGCTTTAAACTGTGGACTGTGCCTGGAAAGAGCATGGGAATGTGTGGCCAGGTCCTTAGAAACAGAGTAAGAGAACATTATGATGCAACCACAGTCGAGCATTTATGGAGAGTGGTACTGAGAACAATATGCACAACTTTCTTACTGAAGTCTATAAGGTTGAGGGCTCATCTACACTGAACATGTCCCACAGCCAGAAAGCATGGGTCTGAGCAGTTTTCTGCTTGTTCTGTGCTTTCTAGGTATGAGTCTGAATGGTTTTCCGTTTGCCCCACTTTCCACCCTGGGAAAACTCGCTCTTTACTGCTGAATCGGAACAAATTTCAATCCATGGAAAATCCCATGAACATTTGTTCCAATTCAGTGGTAAGGAGCAGGTTTCCCCGGGGGAAAGCGGTGGGATAAGAGGAAGTGTGAACAAGCTCAGTATCTTTAACTTTATAAAATATTTACTGCATAATGGATTTCCGTTTGTAGACTTACAAAAATGCTTTATGAACATGTAAGAAAGCTTTCTGAATGATAAGTTAATGTTTCCAGAAAAAAATGCATAGCACCTAAAAGCAAACTTTAAAACAGTTGCAGTTATTAGTTTTTCCTAGAATTAAAATAATGTGTGCGTGTGTATACCCTTTCTTTTTTGAGCAAATTTTGCCAAACTACAGGTTTAGGACAGAGAGAAAATAAATACTTTAGAGTGTATTTGTTAACTCTTCCTTGAGGGTCCCTCTTTCTAGACTTTTTCCTGACCTTTAGATGTTCCTTCCTGTTAGACAATAAATGGAAAATTTATTAACTGGTTGCTATATAAGAACTAACTAAGCAATTGTAAACTGAGTGTGGAAAGCAATTGAGGGGTTTTTTTTAGCTGGTTGCTGGGTTGATTTTTCTGCCCAGAACCCCTAAAAAGGCCTCATGCTGAGCTGGGCACATTGGGAAAATCAGAAATTAGACCTGAGATGGAGGTCTGAATTGCAAATAGGTGACCGGCAAGCTATCAGTAGTGTACAAAGCAGTGTTTCTATTCCTCTAGGGCTGTTTTCATCCTTTGCCATTGAGTACTCAAGAAAAAGGAAAAGGGAATAGCTGCTATGATTGTATCAATCAATTTACTTTAAAAGAGTAAAGAGTAACTTAGGGTAGATTTCTTCAGATCACTTTAAAGTTATTTCTATTTCATCCTTTAGTAATAAACATCCAACCTTGCTCTACTCATCATAATAACCTGTAGAATAAACTAACTCCTACTTGTTACTGCAGGCAAACAAACATGCTTCTTGGTTGCTGGCTGAGTAGAGAATGCACCTAAAACTGAAAAGCAGAACAAAGGAAAGTCTGTGGGGTGGAGTCCAACTCTAGTCCATAATACAAAGTTCTAAAATTAAATTCTTCAAAAATCCTATAGGCTTTTTCTTTCAAGATCACTTAAGTAATTTTAGGGTGATTGTGCTGATGAAAAATCCACCCTCAGTTAGGGAAAGTCTTTAGAGAGAAAACCTTTGAGGGCACTTCCAGCTGAGGCTTTCGTTGTTCAACTGCACTGCCTTATTCACCAAACTTTTCAGAGGGTCCTATTCTTAAATTGCTCCTTTTTTTAAAAAAAAGCTATAGTTCTTTAAATGGAAGCTGTCATTGTCATGTTACATATTAAAATGACAATTCCCCTGCCCACAATAATAATAATAATAATCCTGGGGCAAGGGAAGCACAACTTTAAAAGGGTGGCACATCTACATTATGGTTGAATTACTGCCTTCTCCTTTGCCTTACAACTTAGCATTGTTTTCTCTTGGCTTAATTTTGCTGGTTGCATGAATTTTCGGTCCCTATTTCTTGCCAATTTTATTGTTGTTGCACTTTATGGTTTTTGGTTCAGCTTGTTTTTATTGTTCTGATTGTTAGCTGCTGTGAGCGGTTTCAACAATGGTGGAGGGGCGTGAGCATTTAAAATGAATGAACGGGGGGAAACAGCACATGACGTCAATCATGTGTCTTCCCACCCCACTGCCCACATTTTCTTATTTTGTCTAAGAAACTGCACAAACTGCCATCTCTAGCCAGTGGCCATTGGGATGGAGGGGGAGGAAGAGGTCAGGTATCTTAAATCTTTCATTTCTGCTGTTTTCCCCAAAAGAACATAAGAGCCCTGTTAGATCACACAAAGGGCATCAGCCTTCCTTTTCTCCTAGTGGCCAGCCATGGAAAGCTTCTAAGCAGGACATGAGTGAAACATTACTCTCCTCCCTTGTGATTCCCAGCAATTGGCATTCAGAGGCATACTGCCTCTGCCACTGTAAGCAAACCTTGTGTAATTCTGATGATAATTCAGCCCCCTCACGCTGTGCATTCATTAGATTTCGCCCAGGAACTGTCATCTGAAATTGGGTAATGGTTTGGAACCAATCAAAACACTTGTCGGGTATTTCATG
Source organism: Podarcis vaucheri (assembly GCF_965113315.1). Lineage (NCBI taxonomy): Eukaryota > Metazoa > Chordata > Lepidosauria > Squamata > Lacertidae > Podarcis > Podarcis vaucheri. The sequence continues at coordinate 54,817,752 of NC_138759.1, read as the reverse complement.
GTCAACAATGAACAATGCTTCAATGAACTTTTGCTTTTGCTACCGAATTCCAGAAGTTCAGCTTGCAAAGTTTGGTCTTTGTGTGCTTTAGCCTTATAAAGTGCATATAATTGTGTGGAATGTCTCGCCGTGGTTCAGCAGACAGTGGATACGGGATGTTATGGTGAAGTTTGCCTTGCGGTCTACCCAGGAGACAGGAAGCAGAGTGTCAGGAAAGTGAAAGGGATGAAAAGCCTTAAATAGAAAGATATATCAAAGCCATTGGAAACATGGCAACGTCATGATTTAAAGGAGCCTGTTAAGTAACTATGCCCAGGGTCCAAAAAAATCATCCAACTAGAGAACTTTTCAATGCAATCCTATGCAAGAATAGGCAGAAGTAAATCACACTGTGTCGAGGAGGGCTTAATCCCAGGAAAGGTTACTTTGGATACTGAAGGGCATTTTAAAAATATTTTGTAATATGGCGTATGCACCAATTGTTCAAAAAAGCAGTGTTTGTGTAAAATGTTATATAGCAAAAGAACTTTACAGTCTTCATTTTTTGCACCAGCACCAAATTTCTGATGGAGACCTTGGACCAATTTTCCCAAGGACATCTAATGAACCATTGGCGGAGACAGAAACACAACAGCCTCAAATCAATGTTCAAGTCTTAAGTCGCTGGATACCTGTAGCACTTCAGCATGCAATTAAACTGACAGTCTGCCTAAGTCAATCCATCTATTGGAGTGATGTGTGAATTCAGTCAACACTGCATTGGGCAAGACAGCAAAAACTCAATGAGTTGCTGATTAAGTAAACTTTGGATTTGGGGAAACAAACCTAGGTCACAATTCTATTCACACACATATCTGGAAGTAAGCTCCACTAGAAACAATGGGGATTTCTTCCAAGTAAACATGCATAAGACTATGCTGGGCTGTTAATCCCTCTCCTGAACACACAAAAGCAAAGCAGGGTTGCTGATATGCGGGTGCAAGTCTTGTTGTTTATTTCATTTACATCTCTCTTTTCCCTTAAGGAGCTGTCCACAAGCTACTCACCCTCCTTTATCCTTATTACAGCCCCGTGAAGAAGGTTAAGCTAAAAGAGAATGACTGTCCCAACGCCATGAAGTCAGCTTCATTGATGAGCGGAATCTGAACCCGGCTGTCCCTGCAGGGAACTGGATCAAACCCTCTGAGGGCCACTTGTGTCATATGGATGGAACCACCCACCTGTCAATCACCTGGCATTGTAAGATATCAAGTCAGCAAGGGCTGCAAAGGAATAAGTGGGAGCAACACCCCCCCCAATGCATTCGTGATTCTTCTGATTCTTAATTAATGGGAGGAAATTTTCTGCCACCATGAGAAGAAAAGGGTGCCAAATAAAAGCAAGCATCATGTTTTGCCAGCAAAGGAAGAATCGGTGGCACATTTAGAATGCACTCCTGATTCTTTCTCCTTTAGACACAGCTTGGTTTCATATATGACATCAGGCCCTGGAAAGGTGGGTGAGGTTTGCCCTAATTCCTCACCCCTTCTCTAGTTGCTAGACCATGCAACAGGGAAGGGCTCTGTGGAGGAAGATGTAATGTATTCATCTACTCTTGGTGAAACTCTTTCCCTGCATTTCCAGTGTTTGGGCTGCGAGTGCCGTTCCTTATGCAACCAAAACGGCACCACCTATGCACAATGGGGAGGTATCAGAAGGCAAGTGAGAACCCAAAAGCATGCAGGAGTACTGAAATCTTTGGGGGGGGGGGAGAATCCTGAATCAGCCCAAGGAGAACTGAGTGTGCTCAGTAGCCACAGAATGCTGACTCAGAGACTGAGAGGGTGGTGGACAGAAAACAATTAAGAATGGAATGGAGCAGAGAGGCAGGAATCCCGAACCATGCTGCATTCCATGCTGCAACATTTTGTTGCAGGTGCAACTTGTCAGTCCTCCTGTAGTTTCTAGAAAGACATTTCTCCTTGACTCCTCAACTAGCTTTTGCCCAGATCTGAAGTGCCCAGGGAGTACAAATGCTGTCCCGTTATAAAGACTAACTTGTATCCTCCTTCGATGAATACAGCTGATTTCTTCCTTTGTTGCTTTCTCCCTCAGGGACTGAACAGAATCATCCTGCAAGCCAGATGCTGTTTGCAGGTCACCATCCGCAGTTTCAAAACCTCTGTGCATACATGCAGAATACGTATCTAATTCATCTGTTCATTATATTGTTCACAAAACATCAGTGGTTTCTGGGAATCATATGGGGGTTGGACCTTCTTCCTCAAAAAGGCATTGTCCTCTACTTCGGGGGCAGGGTTTCCGGGTCCAAATGTGGAGGAAATTTGCTCTCCTGTGATGCTGCAAGCATGATTGTTTACACATGCCTGCAAAACCAGGAACCGCCTTTTCTAGCGTTCCAGGGTACCTGCACACAGGTAGGCTCCGTGCAGATGTTGAAATGGTACATATTGGACAGGACTTGCCTTGATATAAGTTGTCCCCACACACAGGCACTCCATGCACACGCAAAGATTGTTTTAAAAGGGCAAAAAGGCCCTCTTTCAGACTTCTAAACAACAATGGTAGCCCATTTCTGGGTTTTGAGCCACCTGAGGTGGCCTGTGTCCAACCAGCTGAAGAGGGCTTATGCATAGCCTCCAACACTACTCCAATGAAAATAGGAATGTCCCAATCCATAATGATAATTTTACTATTTATACCCCACACATCTTACTGAGTTGCCCCAGGCACTCTGGGCATCTTCCAAACATATATAAAAACATAATAAAACATTAAACATTGAAAAACCCCTTCCTTGCCTAAATAGGATTGCCTTTAGATGACTCGGGGTTGGATAAATCCATACCCTCCAACATTTCTCCAATGAAAATAGGAACATCCTAAGGAAAAGTGGGACATTCTGGGATCAAATCAGAAACCGGGATGGCTTCTCTAAATTAGGGACGCCCTGGAAAATAGGGACACTTGGAGGGTCTGCTGATGTAACTCATGTACTGTGTTGTGCAAGCATATTATGTGGACATGTGGACATCTTGAGTTATCTATAAAGCATACTGAACTGGAGCTATGAAAAAGAAAAGAAAAGAATGATTTATCTTCAAGTTTCTAATCTGGCAACCATTACACTGGCATTTTCCAAATTCATATCCCTGTTTATGGCCCTCCTGAATTTGTCATGCCTGCTAAGCCCTTAATTGTACAACAGCATTTACAGGAAGACTCCATCTGAACTTGGAGCCATATGCATTCTCTCCAAAAAGCTGGAAGCAGAAAGGAAAAAGAACAATAGAAGATGAGGGGGGTGACTGTCATCTGCCAACTTTTGTTCCACATAGCTCTCTGCTCGCTTGCTCTTGCCAGTAGAGGAGGGAGCTCATCGTGGACGGGTATAAAAGAATTATTACAGAAGGGAAGAAAATAAATGCATCCACAACACACAAAGGGGAGAATAATTCTTGGCCTGGTCTAACTTCATTGGCTGTGGAACAATCTACAGAGAAAAGATGAGCCAAGAGCTTTCAGCAATATATATATATCTCCACTGCGAGTAATCAGGCCAAGATAACATTAAGCCCATGGTATCAGCTGATACACTGTCTTGGCTCTCTGATTTGAAGTGCTTGAGGGCTAGCAGCATGTTGATGCATTTCATGCAGAACACTTTGAAGGCAAATTGGTATGGGGGGCAGCTAAATAAATAAATGGGTTGGATAATGTAATTTGGAGAGGCCAACTCTGCAAACAGGGAATGGTTTCTCTTTATATAAGGCACAATCCCACCAAAGTTCTCATTGGCTCCATCAGGATTCACCCACCTCCTAAAACATGTTTGTTGCATGTTCCCAGGCTATGTTTCCAGACCGCATGGCAAATACATAAAGTGAGGGAGGATCACATACATGTGCACTTATGCATGGGGTCTAGGGACTCCACCACAAACAACTTCCCCAGAGGGAAGACCACAGGTGTTTAAAGATGCCTGTACACATGTATGTAGTTCTCACTTGACCTGATTGTGTTAGGAAACACTGGCACCATTGCAACGCGGGGATATTTATCGCATTTGTATCTTGCCTTTCCTTGAAGGAGGTCATGGTGCTATACTGGGTTGACATCCTTCAGCAGCTGCCAGCACTCCCCACCACTGGGCCTTCCTTTCCATTTTCCCAGGCGGCTTTCCCAATGTAGTGTCACTCTGGAGCATTGTGGGAAATTTAAATGGTCCCCTTCCAGCCACCCAGCACTACTGCTACAATCAGACTGCTGCTGCCAGGTGAGGTAGCCATGGCCCTGAAGATCTCATTGGAGGAAAGGTAGAATAAAAAAATTAAACCAATCAATCCGTCAGTAAAACTGAGAGAAGCCGAAAAGGGGATTGTGTAGATGTTTCATTCTACACTGATTCCCATGTGTGAGTTTATGAGATCTTCTGTCAATCTCGCCTTCGTTCTGGACATTGAGTTCATTTGAAAGCTGATGCATAAGATGGCCTGGAGACAAATTTTATTTGTGGAGGGGGGAGAAATCCCCCCTAACAAAATTCAACTCCTAAACTCTTTTGAAAACCTGACTGTACATAGTAGAAGTCGTTGGGTCCCCTGGTTTGGAGGGGTGTGGGTGAGGGGGCTGTGGTTAAAATATATGACCCTTATTTTGACATGTGAAAGGAAACAAAGTTCTTTTGAAAATCTGGTTCTCTGTGAGTGCAGGAGGGAGAAAAAGAAAGATTAAAGAATACTTTTCGGAGTTCAAAGGAGGAGCAATGGTGTGTGTTCTTCTGGGATTAAGGAAATCGCCAGAAGCAGGTCTTTATGGGGATATTTCATAGCATGAGAGAGCATCTGGAAAGTGTGAGCTACTAGATTTCTTCAGCAGGCTAATAAAACTTTCATCATGTGCACAAGGTTGCCATTGATGCCAGTAGCTCATTGAGGCAACAAGACTGTATTGGAAGCTCTTGCTGTGTAGGAGTCCTTTTACAGCCGTTTGCTTCATTGTGCTACCTATCTCTCTTAAGGAACCTGTTTTGAAAGATGCATCATTTCCAATGATGTGTAGGATCAACACATTCCAGCGGTACCTCAATAGCAACGAAGTCCTGTTGAAATCAATAAGACTTATGTGAGTCACGACTAATAGGTTTGACTGATTTCAGCACAACTTGGACGCAATGAACTTTCTGGCTCAAGTGTTGTATGTTCAAGTGCAAAAAAAAAGGTCTAGAAAGGCATTGATTAAACCCTCTCTTCTAAATGCAGCTGCATCCAGAAAGAGGTGGGTAATGACTGGAGCAGCTCTGTGCTTCTCAAAGGAAGTTTGGCACTGGAAGTAAAGGATGCCCCACAGGAGATTGTGAAAAGGAGGGATTTTCCTGCTCTTTTAACATTTAGCCTTGTTTCCCAGAGAATGGAATGCAAAGAATCGAGTTGAAATGATGCTTGTGCGAGAGAGATCATGTGTCTCGTCTGTGTGCAATCACCTTTCTCAGCCAGACACACTTAAATTTGACCAGCCCTGTTTCTTAGTGCCTAGATGTCTACAGCTGAAAAAGGCATTGTTGATCCTGGGAGATAAAAGCAGGCAAAAAGAATTTTATTTTTGGAGCAATTCAGGTTAGTGTAGGAAATGCAAGGTTTTGGGATTCATGGAACTCAAGATGAACGGGAAGATAGCAAAACTAAAAAAAAATCTTGCTATACTGAGCTATTTGTAGAACAAGGACACAGGAGACATTTGCTTTTGGTATTTCTAGATAGCATGCAAAAAGTAGGCAAAATTACTTCAAAATCCTTCTTATTTCAGCTTGTTTTCGACCATGCTCAGAAGGGTAATGGGATTTTAACCCCAGCCATGCCTTTGGAAGTGCTGCATATATTTTGTTTTAAGATGTAGACAAAGGTCTTGTCCACACTGGAGCAAAATATGGATGCCACCACAATGTTGTCTTCTTGCAGACTGTTCCCACTATAAATGTGGGGTTTTGCCAGTTCAGATTTGGGGCGACATTCAGTGGGGCAACACTGGGATGGGGAGGTTGTTATGTGGGTGCCCCTGCATTAATGGGGACAAGGCCAAAGAGAGCAGGAAGAGCAGGGTTTTGTGGAGAGAAGTGCTTGCCAATTGACTAAATTTCTTATTTTGCTTGTTTTACATATTCACAGGCCACTTCCCCTGACAATGAAGAGAGCTTCTTATTCTGTGCCTCCATATTCTAGTCATCTCTAAGGATTGCTATTTCCCACCCCTACCCCAAATTCTAGTTTTACTGATGCTTAGCTTCATATATTGCCTTTCCAAAGTCTGTGCCTATGATATGTGTGAAATTCATAATGAACCAAAAAACGTCAGGGAACACGACTTAAAAAATAATCTTTAGCAATTACCAAGCATAACCACTAGATGGCGTTTACCATGCGATCAATAATAATATTGGGGGGGGGGAGGGGGATAACAAAGCCAAACCATGGCAGCCGTCTAATCCACACTTAAGAATACATTTAATTGAACTCAGTAGGACTTACTTTTGAACAAATATCCTTCTTCATACATCCCACCTATGGCCTAAGTCTCCCTCCTCTCACCCTTACACATTGCTGACAGCTCTAATCTGCCTTTAAGGTGCTTCTAGACTATCACTATTTTGTAGCAGGGAATCAAGCGCATACCACAATTAATGCACAATTAAGGTGTTCTAGCACCATAGCACAACAAATTCACAGACACACGAAACCCACAGACCTTCCCCAGTTAGTAAAATAATGGGGAAATGCACCAAAAAGTGTAGGATGAATTAATCAGGAGACCTATGAACACCCTGCAATCAAATCGGGATGAATACTCCGTAAAACAAATCAGAACGAGTCCTCAATAAAGACCAGACAAAGTCTAACCACTCTGTAAGCTTTGTGCAAGCAAATCAGAATGAATACTCAGTAAGAAGGCTGTCACACATTGACGCCGCAATAGTCCTCCTCTTTTTTTTAAAGTGCTGATTGTCCTTTAACATTTGGGGGGGGGGGGTTAAAACACATTAGAAATGTAGACATAATTGCCCTGCAATATGTTACCAACATACCTTAGCAGCTGTGAAATGGCAGGTTGTGTCCTGCAGGGCACTTGGATGCTGATACATGTGCATTGAAAAGCCTAAGTACTAGCAAAACCAGCCCATTTTGCGCCCTGAGGTGAAGGATGAGTTTGCACATGCAAGCAGTGGCATAGCGTAGGAGGGCACCAGGGTGGTTGCCCTGGGTGCAAAATTGTTAGGGGTGCCATTCTCAACACCCGGTACTGCCTCAATACAGCTGTGTGCTTCTGTTGCTGGGCTCCATGAGAACTAGGAAGTGACCTCTCCAGACAATGGAATGACTCTGATTTTCTTATCTCTGTGGCTGCAATCTCCTGGGTGATGCAGTTAGGCAGTTGAATGTGCATACCCAACTCTGCCCACTTCCCTCCCTCCATACAGCCCTGGGTGCTGTCAACCCACGCTACGCCACTGCATGCACACTCCCACAATTCTGTGTACAGAAGCTGACCAGAATCTTACTTCAACGCTGGCAATGTGATAGTGCACTAGCTCAGGAGGTGCAAGCGAGCCTATGTGGTGTGCACGGCTTTGCCCTATAGCACCTTGATGACACTCTCTGCCCCCCAAGCATCAAAGCTTTTCACTACAAAGGACCAGTGATCCAAAGGAAAGGTCAGCTGTGAGCACAACCAATGGTGGATGAAAGCAGATGCTGTCAAGAGCAGAGCTAGAGCCCAACATGGGCAGAGTAGGCAGCGTGGCAGGACTGCATAGCTCTTTCTTTATCTGTGCCAACCAACCCTTCTCTACCACTTCATGTGCACATGAAGCCGAAGTGGAAGCCGTTCTCAGAAGGGGAATCCGGAGCCCATGAATGAAAGAAGAATGTCTACAGAACCAGACAATGCTGAGGGAAACATGGAATGAGGCAGAGGGCTACAGATTCCCCACCTCAGCTATGCACACTTGCTTGAGAGGAAACTCAGTGGGGTCTACTTCTGAGCTGACATGTACAGTGGAACTTTGGGTTGTGAACATGATCCGTGAGGGAGGCACGTCCGCAACCCGCAGCGCCATGCAATTCAGCACTTCTATGCATGTGCAAAGCACGATTTAGTGCTTCTGCGCATGTGTGAGCACCGAAACCTGGAAGTAACCCGTTCTGGTAACCCGAAAATGCACAACCCACAGCGATCGCAACCCAAGGTATGACTGTATAGGATAGCATATATGTTAGCTTCTATAGAATCTGTGAGCAGAGCAGAGCCCAGATGAAGAACGGTTCTAGCAAACGACACACAGAATAACAAAGTTTTAGCAAGGCATTCTTTTTTTAAAAAAGTGAAAATAAGGATAAAACAGAGCCAATGATTTACTAGAGACAGATGTCAGAAAACAGGGCCATGCCTGGTAAACAGGGTCTGTTGAAGCATCTGATTCAGGACTGTGCTAAACTTTTTCTAACTGATGCTTAAATCTGTTTTTGTATTTCCTGTGTTTGTACATCCAAACAAAGCGACATGTTGCCTGGAATCCAGAATTGCCTTTACGATGGTTCTCCTCTCCTTTCTGCCTTGCATTACAACAATTCCCGTGACATATGGCAAACCGAAACACTTTCTTGGAGGCATCCTGAGAAAAACACTCCATTTTATTTATTTACGTCTTTAAAATTATATACCCACTGAGTGTAAAACAACAACAACAATTAGCCCATGCTAATTTCTATGCTCAGAAAATAGTGCTAGATATCAGCAACAGAGTTTAAGGTGCAGAAAGAGTGCTACTTGAATACTGTAACGGGGAAAATGTTCCATCAGAATACCAGGGGTATACTGTACACTTCAGCCTCCAAAAGCATAGATAACAGTTTTGTTATCTATGACAGCACAAATTGCGTTTTTCAGCCGGAACTCATGGGAATTCCATTCTGGCACCTCTCAGGTGGGCTCCATTGCCATTATAAGAGAACAAGGGAGGTGTTTATGGTGAGTTCAGGCACCTCTTTTTCTAGAAAAATAGCACCAACCATTCAGTTTCTCAAACATAATGGATTGCACTAATGTAAACCCTATTGAGCAGGGAATGGTTGACTCATCTCCAGCTACAGTATTCCCACCTCTGCTTCACTCTCTACTGCTCTGGGCAACACTACAAGCATAACCCCCTGACTCCTTGTGCGATGCTATAACCCTCAAGGCTGTGGCGCTAGGCAAGTAGTCACTTCTTAAGTTGTGCGCATGAATCTTTCACCCGGCTCTTTTGCACAATGGTTTAGAAACACCAGATCCCCTCACACAAGACAAACCCTCGCTTTCAGGATTGGGCTGCAAGGCATGTCCGGTTCATTGTACTAATGCGGTGAGGCAAATTTGTGAAGAAATCAATGTTTCTTGACTTATTATTGTGTGGCCCTTGCAGCCCCTATGGGAGGCCTGGAGCACAGTCCTTGCGGGCCCTCAGAAGTGGCTGTGGGGAACTGGGAGCTTCTCTTTAAGGGGATTCTGAGCAGAGTTGTTCGAAGAGACTGGGAGAAGAAAGACAGACTGGCGGGGTGGGGGGTGGAAAAAAGCCACCACCATCCAGAGAAGACAGTGGAGCCATTTTCTGCCCCCACACATCGATGATGATGATTTCTAGCCTGTCTTACTTTGGCATAAATATGTTCTGTCCTGTTTCTGCATCAAACTGTAACTTTACGGGGGAGAGTAATACAAAAATCTGTATTTAAACATGTAGCATTTAATACATTTTCTCTCAAAATGGACCTTTATATATACATTTTGGTATTTTTTTTTTTTTTTTTTTGGGTGAGCCACAAGCTATGTCACAGCATTTTAAGTGCAAAGCCCAATCTACACATTGGTCGGGGAGGTACAGATCAGGTTGGTTGGTATCCGAATTTGCAAAAGCAGAATTGCTCGGGCAGCCCAAGAGCAATTCCACAGCCATGGAAGTGACACAAGGCGGAGGCCTACAGAGGCATCCCAACACATAACAGTGTAGCCAGAGACAGGTCTAAAAATCTAATTGCCCTCAGTTGGTGATCACTTAGCTACTGAACTCCATAGGAGCCAACCCTAGGGGCTGACAGGTCTTCAGCCCTCCCAATAAAATATTTGAGGGGGCCACACACACCCCAAAGTTGATGGCCACTGCCATTCAAATGGTGTGCACCGTGCCATATGATTATGTGGGGCAGGGCTTTCCTGCCCCCCCCCATATTTTATTCAAGTTGGCACCCCTGCTGGACTCCATTGCCTGTTATTGTTATTGTTTAAAGGTTTACCTCAATTTGTAGTTTGTTGGGGGTTGCTGAGAGCTCTAATTCTATGAGGGGTAAGCTACACTGCACAGAATTCTTTGAGGAAAAGAGTGTGTTTCAAATATGCTTTAAATGTGGATGGGTAGGTCTATACAGGAGAAAACAGCCTTAAGGTGTTTCTTAGGCCAGGCATTGCCAACCTTTCTGGGTCTGGGTCTGGGTCCGCACCTGCATATTTAAGAAGCAGTTGTGGGCAACACACACACACACACACCCTATTCTATTGACTACAGCAGAAAGCTTATTTCAAGGCTTCTTTCTGATTTTAGTGCAGAGAGGTGACCCTACATCAGTCAGGAAAGCCTCTGTAGGCACATGTGCACCCAGGGGTGCCACGCTGGCAGACCCTGTTTCAGGCATTCAGGCCCCCACACTGTTTGGGGACTTTATGGGACGATTCATTGTGCCGGCAAAGAACAACTTGCTATTCACAGGAACTTTTTCTTTCTGCATTGGCATTGAAGTGTCAAACCAGAAACAAAGAAAACACTTGTGCAGATGGGTTTTTAATCAAATAAACAGGGTGTATGCCTAAAATTCCTGTACAGAAGCAGTGCCAGATCTGTATTATTACTTTAAAATTATATAAGTAAGCAGCCTTCAGAAAGCGTTTCTCGACCAGCTAATACCCTTTGGAACAGAGCCTGGTTTCCAGACATTGGCTCCATAATCTAGCTGAAAATAATACAAATGAGACTGAACGTAGAGCAATCTGTGATTGTTATTTCTACATTAGCCATACATCAGCACCATTCTAATTTCCACACTATCTTTCACCTGACTGCAAATGAAAAGGAATAATTATGCCCAATCTTAAACCTTCAACTAGAGTCGCACTTGCATCCACTGAGGCACTTCTGCTTGGGTAAGGCGGGGCACCTGCTATTCTTCAACCTTCCCTACCCACTATAGCCCCCTGTGCCTTAAAAAGCTGTGCCTGAACGTTGGGGGACTCCATGGAACAATATAGTGTATGGAAGCAGCGATCAGCAAAAAAGCAGATTTCCCCACTACAGAAGCGCAAAATCACCATTGAATACAACCCAGTGCTTTTTAAGAAAGCTGAAGGTGGCACAATGCAGGCATTGCCTCACATAATATACTATCCCCCCCCTTTTTTTATGTCATTGCTATTTCTGGCCAAGCAGGTTTTGTGATTTTTTTAAAGACCGCCAAAAAACAAAAACCCACCCACCCCTACAAAAGCGGAAACAGAGGTGATTGCAGGGGATGAGTAAGATAAGGTTGTACTCAGTGGGTAGCAATGGAGTATCATCTCCACAAGTAACATGAGATCTATCACCTAAATAACTGGAAAAGCCATGCTTCCAACAAATCCAGGCTCCACACAACTACTGAGCTGCAAATTCCTGTCTTATTGATTTTCAGCAATGCCATAAAGTGCATCAGATCTTCAGGAATACCATACATCTCGGAATCAGCATGCTACACTGGTTAAAATGCTCAGTTAGGACCAGGGAAACCTCCACCACTCAGCCATGAAGCTCACTTGGTGACTTTGGGCTAGTCTCTGGACTCAGCTACATTAGTAAAAAAAAAAAAAAAAAGGCGTTTTAAATGCGTTATAACACTGTGAAACCAGACGGCGCTGCAGAGTTCGATCTTTCGGCCAAATGATTTCCCATCATGATCTTTACCTGAAACTTTTTTTTAATGTGTTCAGATCCAGCCTCTATCTCTCAGGCTAACTCACCTCATCAGGGTGGCAATTGCTGAGGATAACAGAAGAGGAGGAGTGACTATGTAAGCTGTCCTGAGCTCCTTGAAAAGTGAGGTATAAATATATGAATAAACAATAACATTCTGTATGCTATGAAGTGTGTTTCTGGCTGTGCTGACCTGTGTAATCTTGCTTTCCGAAGTGTGGAGACAACAGTGATATCAAGGACTGTTACTGTTTTGGGCTGTCATCTTCAATTTTCTATGCAATAGGACGGGCTTCTTGTTTACAGAAGTCCTTGCCAACCAGGGAGAGTTCAGTGTGAGTTTTGAAATCATTTCCACAAGGAATGTGAATAGCATGTGATGCCTAGGAACCCAAAAGGGTTAAAATCAGAACAGGATGCAAACTGCTGTGCAAAAAATCAATATCAGCCTCAAGCTGAATCCAGTGGTGTTTCTTTTTTCAGGAAAAGAATCAGCTCGTAAAAATTGCCAATTCCATCCCATGCATGCTTCATAAAAGAACATTGAAAGCCACTCATACTTACCTCAGAAGTAAGTCCCAGGATGTCCATTGGGACTTACTCTGAGGTAGGTGTATATAGGGTGTATATAGGATTGCAGCCTAAATTTGAGCACTCGCTTACACTATTGTGCAACACATTTCTGTTCTTGAAATACCACTATTTATTATTATTTTGTGGTGGTGTGATTTCCTACATCTATTCTGAAACACTGCACTTTGTATAAAGACAATTCAGCCCTCCACTCTCATTCTGTTTGATGCTGATTCCTGCATCCTAGAAGTACAGTGGTACCTCGGGTTACAGATGCTTCAGGTTACAGACGCTTCAGGTTACTGACTCTGCTAACCCAGAAATCGTACCTCAGGATAAGAACTTTGCTTCAGGATGAGAACAGAAATTGCGCGGTGGTGGCAGCGGGAGGCCCCATTAGCTAAAGTGGTACCTCAGTTTAAGAACAGTTTCAGGTTAAGAACGGACCTCCAGAACAGTGGCGTAGTGTGGGTTCTCAGCACCCGGTGCAAGGCAAGTAATTTGCGCCCCCTAACCCATGGATTTTAGCACTCGAGTCTCTTCCGCGCCCCCCCCCCAGATGTTGCGCCAGGTGCGGCAGGCCCCCCCTGCACCCCCCACGCTACGCCACTGCTCCCACCACAAGTCTTCAGGACAGCCATCCGAAGGCTGGCACGGGGAGAAGGTCTCTCCGCCCCACCGCCAGGCTTCGGAGGAGCCTTCCGCTTAATTCCCAGCAAGCAATTAGCAGGCTCGCTCCACCTCCTCCTCCTCCCGGCTTTGCTGCTGCTGCTGCGCGGCTCTTTTCCTCCACCGACGGCGCGCTGCGCCTTGGAGAGGTTCCCGCTTCCTCGGGGGGGGGCAGCCAAACGCGCCCCCCAAATGTTGCGCCCGGTGCGGCCGGCACCCCTGGCACCCCCCACGCTACGCCACTGCTCCAGAATGAATTAAGTTCTTAACCCGAGGTACCACTGTACCCATGTTCAGAACTACTTTCTCAGGAAGAAGGGTACTTGCTTAATGGCTTGGGACGCTTTTATAAGTCAGAGGGAGCACAATCATTAGAAAGTCAGGCAAACCAAAGAGGCATGTCTATTAGAATCAATGCAAGTCTATCAGAAGTAAATCCCATTCAGTCTAATGGGACTTTAACCCAGATAAGAATGTATCGTAGGTTGTAATCCTAAAAACATCTACACAGAAATAAATCCCACTAAACTCAGTGAACCTTACTTCTGAGTAAACCCACCTATGACTGGATTGCACATTTCTTAGGCTATTTTCTTCGACTGCCAAGCCTGATTCTAACCATGTTTACTTTAAAGCAAGTCCCACTGTATTCAACAGGACTTATTTTCTGGTAGAAATATATAAAAAATAATAATAATTGTCCAGTAGCACCTTAGAGACCAACTAAGTTTGTTCTTGGTATAAGCTTTTGTGTGCATGCACACTTCTTCACTACTTCAGATACTTTATTTTCCGGTAAATATGCCTAGAATTGTAACCTTAGGAATGTCTAAATTTCTTTGGACTGCGCTTCTATATTCATATCTCGATTAAAGCAATGCATTTAAAATAATAGTTTAACAAAATGTTTTCTGGATTATTTTAAATAAATACTGTATCTGCCGTAGGCTTTTAATTTTGAATTGTATTTTATATTAGGTTTTTAATTTTGATGTTTTTATGAGATTGTTGTGTTTTGGTGGCTTATACGCAGTGCTTTTTCCTAGAAAAAGAGGTGCCGGAACGCATCATTCTCTTAGAATCTAAACGGCACCCACATGAGAGGTGCCAAAACTGAGTGAGTTCCGTCTGAAAAAAATCCCTGTTTATGTTTTAATCCCAACCGCCCTTGAGCTGCCTTATGAAGGCAATGTGCCCTGAAGGGCATGGTAGAAATGTACTAAAAAGAAAGGAAAATGAATATAGGATCCAGAGAAAGTTAAGTGCTTTACAGCAGGCATCCCCAACCTGTGGCCCTCCACATGTTTTGGCCTACAACTCCCATGATCCCTAGCTAACAGGACCAGTGGTCAGGGATGATGGGAATTGTAGTCCAAAATATCTGGAGGGCTAAAGGTTGGGGATGCCTGCTTTACAGTAAAATCCTATGCATGTCTACCTACAAGCAGTCTCCACTAAATTGAATGGGTTTGACTCTCAGGATTGCAGTGTAGAGTTGCAGCCTAAACATCTTGCTTATTGCAACAGGAAATTTGCACACATATTTGTGTCTTTCCCAATGAAATCTTTATGACTTAGAAGCGTTTTAACTTCAGCTGGATCATGTTCTTGGTTTTTTTTATTTAATCAATAAAAAAAAAAATCTACCAGCTGAAACACAGATAATAAACAGGCACCTCTGCATTTGTGATGGGAGCGCTCTTGAACTCGTGAGGTAATAGTTGAGTCTTAAAGACTGCAGAGACTTAAGTGCTCATGGGACAGGGCCTTTGTTACCCAGAAATCACTAACATCACAACAACTAGGTTTCACTGGGAAATCTGTGATCAGGATCTACTGCTGCATTTTATTTTTAAGGTTAGCTGCGTAATTAGACACAGCATTATAATTGTAAGTAAGTCGGGGAAGGGGGAAATGCTTGATGGCTCCCAGTGCCCCTTATGCGGTTTAAACAAATATTTATTTAAATTACTCAAAATGCACCAGTCTTTTATATTTATCCCAGAAGAGCGCCATAAAACATCTACAAACAGGATTCCATTAACCTTTGCTGCCCTGACTTAAAGGAGCATATTTCAACAGCAGTTAAATTGAAGTTTAATAAACTCTCGGCCTCTGTCAGCTCCCTCCTCCTCCCCCCCCATCACCCTCCTCCCCATCCCCCCCCGCCCCACCTCCTTCTGTCTTTCCAGCATGACTTACTGCACTGGCTTTTCGTTGAAACGGCAGCTGCCAATAGGGGGGACTCATTAGCGCTGCTCCGGCTTCTGATCTGAACGGCAGAGCACCTGAAAGTGTTCCATCAATCACAACCCTAAATGGCTGCTGCAGTGTCGCACCTCTTATTTCTTCGATCGGAGAGAGGAGCTCTCTCTTTGAAGACCTCTCTCCCATTTATTTTCCCCAGCCCCAACCCCAAATTTAGGCTTGAGTAGCTGGATGCGGCGTAGGGAGCTGGAAACCAGCAGGAGCTTCTCAAATGAGCTGCGGACCAGATACGAGAAACAAGTTTTCCCCAAAACATTCAGAATTGTACTGTGATAATAACAACTCATTGAGAAATTTCTTAGAACCAATCGATTCAGTTTACTCTCTCAAGATTAACCACACAGCAAGACCAAGCAGCCGCTTGGAGTCAAGCGATCTGAGTGGGCCCCTTCACACTGGAAGCAACTCACAAATCCAGACTTTCACACTGCTTCCACCATGACTGACTGTATCAGAGCATTTCCAACACCAGCCTTGCTCACTGTCTATAAGAGAGGAAGATTTCTCTCTCTCTCAGGGATTCATAGAAAACATGTATAAATAAAAGTCAAATGAGCATTTTCGGAATTTGTTGTGAATCTTGACATTTTAAGCATTTTGTCATTATGCTATATAGTCCCAAGACTTCTGATTATATCATATGAGAATATTATTCTGACTGTGATTTCAGTTGATGTGCATCGATAAATATTTCCTTGGTATTGAAAATGCAATTTACAAAAAGGCCTGGGTAAGAAAAAAGAAAGAGGCTTTGTCTTTTAAAATAAAAAGATAACAATTTAGCACTTTTACTCTATTTGGCATATTCTTCTTTTCTGTTGTTCATATCCTTTGCTCCCATCAGATCCAGAGATCCATATCAGATCACTGAGCGCCCAGAACAGCCTCAACTAGGGACAATCAGTCCTGTGACATGCCAATGCACACAATTAACCTTTCTCGTGATATCGTTTAGGGATGAGTTTTGTTCATACAGAAGACATGATTCTGTACTGCATAAATAACTTCCCCCATGTCTCCTCAAACACCCAAAGGGCTGTCACATGTATTCTTATTCTTATCAATTATTATTATTTATACCCCGCCCATATGGCTGGGTTTCCTCAGCCACTCTGGGGATGGAGCAAGCTCTGGATGGAGCAAGCTTGTTTTCTCCTGCTCTAGAAGCTAGGACCTGAACCAATGGATTCAAGTTCAAAGAAAGGCGATTCTGACTAAACATCAGGAATAACTAAGAGCTGTTCAACAGTGGAACAGACTCCCACGAGAGGTGGTGAACTCTCCTTCCTTTGAGGTTTTTAAGCAGAGGTTGGACAGTGATCTGTCATGTATGTTCTAGCTGAGATTCCTACATTGCATGGCCCTTGGGGTTCCTTCCAATTCTACAATTCTGTGATTCTATGTTGGTAGAGAGGGTGGTGCTTTGCAGCATATCACTTGGGTCATTCACACAAATGGTGTCAAGCTATTTCCTCCAAAAGCACCATAGCTCACTTGTTCTCCTTGTGACATGCCATCAACCTGAATTGCTTGTGTGTGTGCGTGTGCGTCCAGTTTCACAGCTGGATTTCAGCTGCAATCCAACGCACACACACTTCAGATGAGTTCAGTTCAACATGGTGTGATTTACTTCCAAGTATACTTGTGCAGAACTGTGCTCCTAACTTGATGGCCCTATGAATTTACAGCTACCCAACCCAACTCTCTCTCAGCTGGTGTTTTGAATACTCAAGAAGCTGCTTTAGAGAGGGAGCGCTCATATTGGAGAAGTAAGTGATTACTGTGAGAGTGGCAGATTTTGCCAGGGTTAAGCCTTAGAGCCTGTTTTTAATAGCAGAGCTCAGTTCTGGAAGGCACGTGGAATATAATAATAGAGCATGTGCAAGGGGCATTTCCCTTGCCAATGGTGCACTATAGCTCAAACACATATATCTGGATTTAGGGATACTTTTTCAGTCATAACTTTCAAGACGACATGCATCCCAGCATTTCCAGATTTCAAAATCAATCACTAACTTATACATCAGGAAAATGATGTGTATCAGCTTACTGGTGCATCTATATGGACTGAGAAATACATGTGCCATCATTTACACACATTATAAGGGTCAGGCCTTTCCCAACACAATTCCTATAGGAGCAACAGCACAAAGCAGTCTTCATTGAAGTCCAGACAGAACTTTGGAGAAAAGATTTACTACTCCCATTTTCTTGTGTTTCTGATTAAGAAATCCCTTCTGAGCTCCCAGCAGTTGCATTCTCACATTCTGGACTAAAAAAAATAAAATAAAATCATCCACTTTATTTATTTATTTATTGAATTTATAGCCCTTCCTTCCGAAGGAACCTAGGGCAGCAATGCCAGTGCTCTTCCTTGCTACCTCAGTTGTGTCATGAGCAGCTGACCACTAACTACTGTCAGGAGCTGAAGTCAGGCATAAAAGGTAAAGGGACCCCTGACCGTTAGGTCCAGTCACGGACGACTCTGGGGATCGGTGCTCATCTCGCTTTACTGGCCAGGGCAGGCCGGCATACAGCTTCCAGGTCATGTGGCCAGAATGACTAAGCCGCTTCTGGTGAACCAGAGCAGAGCACGGAAACATCGTTTACCTTCCCGCCAGAGTGGTACCTATTTATCTGCTCACACTGGCGTGCTTTCGAACTGCTAGGTTGGCAGGAGCAAGGACCGAGCAACGGGAGCTCACCCCGTCATGGGGATTTGAACCGCCGACCTTCTGATTGGCAAGCTCTAGGCTCTGTGGTTTAGACCACAGCACCACCTGCGTCCCTATGGAAGTCAGGCATAGGTCAGCAATAAAACAATAAAGCACCCAATGTCAGTGAAGTTAACTCTTTATTCAAATAAATAAATCAGATCAGTCCTACGAGTCACAACAACCCTTCCCAGTAGGTCCTCCTCCCAGGCAGTCCCCTCTTCTCCCTCTGACCACTCATCGTCATCCCACCACAAATTCCCAGGCTCTAAGCCTTCTCCCTCTGTGGGGTTCCCTTGTGGGTTCTGCAGCTGATGGCTCCCACTACTCCTCTGTATCCAGCCCGACCGTGACAACTACTGATATTTGGGGGATTAAATGCAACAGACAATGACTTGGTCACTAACAATGGATGCTACCTGATCAACTAGGAAAACAAGTCCTTGCATTTCAACAAGGTTGGGATGGGAAAATTGTCATCCTCCAGATGTTAGACTCCAGTCCCCATCGTCTCTGACCATTGGCCATGCTGGCTGGGGATGATGAGAGTTGGAGTCCAGCAACATCTGTAGGGCCACAAATTTCTCATTCCTGTAGTAAAATGTTCTCCTTACTGTAGTCAAGGGTACAGCAAGGTCAAAAGGCTTACATACTCTTAGCTAGAGATTTCAGAAAGCAGTGAATTCTAAAAGTAATCAGTGCAGTTATTTTCTTTATTATAACCCAGAACAGTTGTTCCCTTTCTGCTTTACCTGCACATGTGCAAGTAAACAGTTTATTGCAAACAGAAGTATGAGCCTCCAATATTCTCAAGAGAATAGTTTTAAAGACGTTGAAAAAACTTTCAATCCTCATTGATACCTCCTAACAACATAACAGAATGAAATGAATTCAAGAAAACAAAATTAGATTCAAGTTATAATGCTGGCCTGTGAAAGTTTGTAAAAATTATGGGGTGGGAGGAAAACACCCTGTTTCTGGATAGTTCTGCCAGTTTTGTTTCACTTTGTTTTCTCTTTTAAAAACAATTTAATATTCACATGGATGCACACAGAAAGAAAGTGAGCTTTGTACTATCTATAGCAATCCAATATTTTCAAATTAGGAACATATATCAGACTCTGAATGCGTGGAATGTTTCATTTTGGCACTGAGAAAGAACGCCAGAGTTCATTACGGCTTTTCCTCTGATGAGCAGAACAGCATGCATTTCCCAATGATAAACCAAAGTCCGTTTTCTCTGGAAGCTTGAAAACAAGCATTGTGTGTTGATGCAGGAGCATAGAGACAAGATATAAATTCTTGGATCAAACAAGGTCTACACCACTTTGTTAATATTAAAGGAGCTGCAAGGATTTCAAACTTAACTTTAAGGGCTGGATTCAATTAACCCAGAACACTGGTGGAAAACAGAGTGAGGAAACCCACTAGGGCAGCAGGGCTCCCCCTCCATGCCCCCATGTTTCCCACCAAGTATTCTGGAAGGTTGGGAGAACCCCCAGAATGGGGCATGGTGAGAGGAGAGCATAGGACCTTCCAATGGGCCAAGCAGAAATGCTTGCACTGATGGAACAATTGCCTTAGTGTGACATTGCATTCCACTCAAAGTCTCATGAACGAGATGGTAGAGAATCTGTTTCCACCATCTTTATCCTCTTAAGAAGGTGACCCCACTCAGGCTCAGACACAGGTGGAATCTACGCACATATCAAAAAATGCTGTGGCAATGCTTTTAAAAAAAAAGTTTTGAAAAATATATTGAATTTACCATGGCTCACCATCGCCATCTTGTGTCACATTTGCATATTGCACTTTATGACAAACTAAAAAAGTTTTATTTACAACTGTTTAGTTGAGTCCACAGTTCTAGTCTTTGCTCTTCACATATCAATGGTATACCAAGTGAGGTCTGGTCAAGTCATCTTGCCTACTATCCTCCAGTGGATGAGACAAGCAACAGAGACGATTTTAGGGTGGCGCAGCATGTGTGGTCATACTGGGTGCCATACTGCAGGGGGCGCCAAAACAATGCTGTAGAACAGAGCACAAGAGGGGGGGGGGCGCTGAATTTTTAGCATCACATAGGGTACCACTGAAATTTGAGAGTCCAAAGCCCGCCACTGCAGGTAAACCCCAAATGAATTCCAGTCCTCCTGATTCCCTGGGAGGCAAATCTAGTGGAGAAACCCTTCACCCTTAAAGACACGCCTTTTTATTGTCATGAATGGAACTCAGAAAAAACAACCTTGATGCATTTTAACCACCTAATGTGTGCACGGCCTTAATCTTGCTACCCATTATCATGCACTGACCCTGCAAGTTGTAGCCACCATTGCAAGAGGAAAGAGCTTTGGCCATTTACCATCTAGAACAGAAGGAACCTTACCAACTCCCTTTCCAGGTCTTAAAAAAATGCTGATTCTGCTACAACAACCTCTCAGGTCAAGACGTATCGTATTCTTTTTGTGAGTACAGAATTCTGTACGTCTTGTTTGTTGTGGTACATTGTATTTTGAACCAGAGATTTCATGATAAATCTGTTTTGAATTGTCTTTTATAGGGAGATGCTATGGATAACAATGCATCGGGGTGGTTTGCTTTTCTTAATTGCATTTTGATAAGTATATTTAACAAATAAAACCCCCACCCCAAACATTCTGTGTGCCATTCAGGGAAGCAATAGTTAAGTTTATATAATATTTCTTGTTATTCTTGTTGCTCTCTTCTCCTATCCATCTTCTTGAATTTGTGTTGTTTCCTTTCTTATGAACAGCATTGAGAGCGTGGAATATGTACAGAAAAGTGGTACATAGATGTCTATTTAAATGACATTTGATTAAAATACAACCAAAGCCGAGGCACAAAGAGCCCCGTCCAATACTGTAGAGCAGAATAGGTGGAACAAACACTTTCTTCCCATAACCAGTATGAGACAAATGGGGTGATGGAATCCTACTAGGCCATAGAAGGCAACTAGCTAAACCCACACTGCAATATCTGGAAAGAGGAGGAGGTGAAAAACCAACTGCACAGTGAGGCAGGTCTTATGGCAGAGGTGGGCAACCTTGGGCTCACAGGCCAAATTCAGGCCTCTCTCTCCAACCCTCCAGGCTTAGTGGGCCTGCTCTGTGCCCCCCTCTACTGATTTTACCTGGATGGAATGTGCCCTGACCTGTGACAAAACCATCTGCTTGCCTGGATAGAGAGTGGTGTGTGTCTAGGTTGAATAAAATCCATTTCTGGCACACCTGCCACAGTATTTTGACCCTCTATCTTCAAATGGTTCCAAAGCATTTCTTACCGTCTTCGAAAGTTAGGCAATATCCAAATCCCACAGAGGGGCCTGCATGAGACTGGGGACATGGCAAAGGCACAACCTTTCTACTCAACTCCCTCATCAACAACACAACCAGGACATGTGGCACGCAAAGCCGCAATCTCCCCGCAATCCACCCACATTGCAGGAGAGAGTACAGTGGTACCTCAGGTTAATAACTTAATTCGTTCCAGAGGTCCATTCTTAACCTGAAACTGTTCTTAACCTGAGGTACCACTTTAGCTAATGGGGCCTCCCGCTGCTGCCACACCGCCACCACGTGATTTCTGTTCTCACCCTGAAGCAAAGTTCTTAACCCAAGGTACTATTTCTGGGTTAGCGGAGTCTGTAACCTGAAGCGTATGTAACCCGAGGTACCACTGTAGAAGGGCATGGGCATTTCTCAAACATTGTTCATGAAAATGGTTCTAAGTGCCAAGGATTTGTTGGAAAGCAAAGTATGGGAGGAAGGAAATGATAGCAAAACTAATTTACGTCCAGTATAGGCATGGCCCAGTGCTTCCTGTTAAGCGACAGATAACCCAAATAGAATCAAGTTTGTCGAGTTGGAAGGGACCCCAAGGGTCATCTAGTCCAACCCCCTGCAATGCAGGGATAAATAGACTCTAATTCTAATAGTACATGGTCCACAAGCATAAAATTCATTACAAGAAATGAATGAGTGTTTATGATGCCTCGCTTGGGCACGTTTCAGTGAAAAATAAAACCACCAGGAATACTGAACAGATCAAAAGTGAGAGAAAATTTACATGAATG
This sequence comes from Podarcis vaucheri, assembly GCF_965113315.1. Classification (NCBI taxonomy): domain Eukaryota; kingdom Metazoa; phylum Chordata; class Lepidosauria; order Squamata; family Lacertidae; genus Podarcis; species Podarcis vaucheri. The sequence continues at coordinate 54,795,410 of NC_138759.1, read as the reverse complement.
GATGTGGAAGATAGTGTGGCATCATGAGAATGCATCAGAGCCAGTGGAGAAGTATTATTCACAGAAATTAAAACAGTAAACATATTCTATACTGCAATGCTGAAAACTCTTTTCAATAATATATGCACAGACAAGAATGACTATATTTAATAACAACTGCTATGCGAGTGATGGTGTTATTACAGCATCAATAGAAAGGAAAGAACAGGATTTCATGAAGCCCAGTGCCAGACTCTCCCCATTACCTTCTCTTGAGGCAAAGTGGCCACATTCCAATGTGCAGCTCTGCGCACTCAAGCCTGGCTCCGACATCTTGTTTCACAATAGGAGTTCAGAGGGACCATTGTGTTTGCTTGTGTGCACAAACAGCGTATTGTGCAAAGCACCCCTTGTTTCCAAGGGAATGCGTGGAGGACTGGGGTGCTGAGAAATAATAAACATGTGCATATGCAAGGAGGGGGATTTGGGATGCATGGAACGGGATGGAATTGCTTTGAAGTTTTTTAAAGGCACATGTCAAGCCCCCTCCCTGCCCATTTCCGTTTTCCCAACTGTTTTGAGATATGCCTATCTCCAGGGGTCTGGAAAGAATGAAATTAAGGAAGACGAAGAAGAGATAAACATTTTAGATTCCAATAGATGAAAGATACTCGAATTCACAGCAGGAAATCAGCGGAGGGGGAGCTTGCCAACACTGGCAGAGGCTGATTCTCATGCCGTCCCCAGAATTCAGAGCTGGAGGAATGTTTGAAAGGAGAAGTGGTCCGTTTTGTTTCTGTCTTCATTTGCTAAACCAACAAAAATAATCCCTCTTGCTTGCCCAATCCTCAGCTTTGCTTACAATTAAGTCAAACTCATGCCAGATCTTTGGAAGTGCAAATAGGCAAGTTTTTTCTTTAGGGTGCTGGTTATTTTCTCATAAGAACCTATCACATCAGATTATGAGAACATCAGAAGGGCCCTGCTGGATCAGACCAGAGGCCCACCTAGCATAGCATCCTGTTTCCCACAGTGGCCAGACACTTATGGGGGACCCGCAAATGGGACAAGAGGGCAAAGGCCTTTTCCCTCCATTCTTCCCAAGCAAGTAGCATTCAGAGGCATGCTACCCTCTGGTTCTAGACTACAAGCCAGAGCATCCTGGCTAGTAGTCGTGGATAGCACTATCTGCCTTGAATTTGTTGAACACCCTTTTAAAGTCATTAAAGTTGGTGGCCATTGCTGAATCTTCTGGTAGCAAATGCCATAGTTAGTACCCATGTGCAGTGTGAAGAAGTCCTTCCTTTGCTGTGTCTTGAATCTTCCAAATTTCCACTTCTCTAGATGACCCTGGGTTCTAATATTAGAAAGCTTATCTCTATCCACTTTCTCCACACTCTAGTGTTATAGACCTGGTCTATCATGTCTCCTCCGCTTACTCACCTTTCCCCACTAAATAAAATAGCTCCAAACATCATCACCTTTCCTCATAGCACAGATGTTCCAGCCCTGACGAAGAAAAGTTACAGTGTTTAGGACTATTTAGTTCAGGGGGAAGTAAATAGGTAAGGCAGGGTGCATTATAGTTTGTGCGTGGTGTAGGAAAATCACACCATTCCATTCCGTGGGACATTTGGAAAGACACGGTTAGGTTTTTGGTAACTGAATCCCTATACGTCAGTGCCTTTTCTCTTAGATGAACAACAACAAAAAAGCATCCATTCACTTGCCTGTTAAATACAGTGGTATCTCGGGATAAGAACTTAATTCGTTTTGGAGGTCCGTTCTTAACCTGAAACTGTTCTTAACCTGAAGCACCACTTTAGCTAATGGGGCCTCCCGCTGCTGCTGCGCCACCGAAGCACGATTTCTGTTCTCATCCTGAAGCAAAGTTCTTAACCCGAGGTACTATTTCTGGGTTAGTGGAGTCTGTAACCTGAAGCGTCTGTAACCTGAAGCGTCTGCAACCCGAGGTACCACTGTACTGTATATGCGAATATAAAGATTTATTTTTTCCTATTGCAATACATTTTTGTAATTATAAACAGAGATGAAGAGTCCAGCAGAGCAGCCGTGATGCAGTGTGACTCTACCTACGGAGGTAAGTCCCACTGAACTGGAAGGCGCTTACTCCCAGGTAAGTCTGCATAGAAATGCAGCCTTACAGCCCAATCCTAGGCATGTTTACTTGGAAATATGTGTCCAGCTTTTATTTATTTATGAAACACATATAGCCACACATCAGTATCTTGGACAGCTTACGAACAAGACAATACCTTAGAGACTAATATATTTGTGTGTGGCAATAACGACATGGTGGGCCACCCTCATGACACTGACATCACCACTGCTTACCTGGCTGGGGCAAGGTTAGAGCTGTGCAGGTGGCAATGGCACCACCACCAATTAGGCACTCCCACCAGTGTCTCTGCATGTCCTCAGCCCTGCTGCCACCCCAGACCCATTCAAGTGAGCAGCAGCATTGCAGTTCTCTCTCCTCCCCCTCCCCCCCCGCCCCATCTCCATGTGTCACTACTGAGAATAGGCATTTGTGGACTGGAGCTCCTTTTGTAAGATTCATTAAGTGCTGTCCTCACTTGGGAGAGGTATGAGATCAGTAGCTTTGAAAAGAAAAGAAATATTTTTTCTTGTGTATGTGTGTGAACTTACACACTGATAACAAAATGCACCCAATGCTGAGCTCTAGTACAGGAAAGTCTATGCCACAAAAAACTTCTTCTCCATTAAAGTAACTTCCTGTCTGTAACTAAGGTCTCGTTCACATGGCAGTTTATTCTGTTTTCTCAACATTTCCCCAAGTGTTAATTTCCACAATCTTTTTGAGTTTTCACATACTTCTGGAAATACAGCAGGATATAGCACAAGTTTAGGATCCTTTCCATGCTATTTGCTTCCAGAAAAAATCCATTTGTAAATATGAAATGCTGAAAAATTAATAGCAGCCCTCTTTGCTGGACCCATTCATGGCGAACTTGCCAAAATATTCAGAGGCTGCTTCTCTTGTGCGTGCTACAGGGCCCATGCCTTTGAGTAGTTTCCCTTCAAATTTGTTAGGCCCGGGGTGCGCTGCAGGATGGCAAAGACCCTCACCAGAGGTACCGCTCCGGCGGGAAGGTAAAGAAAAAAGCCCAGGATATTAGTGGGATTTGAGAAGGATTGACAGGTGTTCTTGAATGGAAAAAACTGGTGCAAACGTCTCTGAATTGTGGAGCATGATTCTCAAAAAATAGATTATAAACCTTTTGAATAAATAAACCTCTTCCTGGAATCATTCAGACTATGTGGAGCTAGAGAAGACTGGAAGACCCTTTAATTCAAACTCCATAAATGAGGTAGAACACCATATCCTACCATATCCAACCAATATGGCACATTGTTTTGATATGCCAGGTATTTAAATGAGTGTGAATGAAGACAGACATAGAGAAAGTATGGTGGGGCGGCCAGGTCTTCAGTCTTCAGGAAACCTTCTACCTGGCAGCATATTAAAATGCTAGAAGTATATTCATCAGCTTCCCTACCCAACCTATTACCACCACTACCGACTTCCATTTAATAGTGTGGGCAGCTCAGTCAACAGCTCATTAAACGGCTGTAAGCAAGCCCCTATTCTCTCAGTACTTCTGATCTGTAACTTGGGGATAATAATATCAACCTAACTTGCAGGGTTGTTGTATGGATTTCTAAGATAATGTATGGGAAGTGCCTGAACACTACAAAGCACAATATAAAAGCTGTGCATTGCTTTTGCAAAGGGCTCACAATTATTTTTTAGTTTCCCTTCACAACAATGCTGTGCTACAGCTTTAAACAAACAAAGAAACAAATCCTCCACTTTACAGATGGGAAAAGAGTTTGGACAATGCTCAAAATCCAGCTCAGCAGTCTCCACATTTGTGGAGAAATACAGAGGCTTCTCACTATGAGACCCAAAATTATGGTTCTGAATAGGGCTTCCATTATTATCTTCCTCCTTTCATCAACTATGAGACAGGAGACTCCTGCCAACCTAGCAGTTCGAAAGTACGAAGTGCAAGTAGATAAATAGGTACCGCTCCGGTGGGAAGGTAAATGGTGTTTCCGTGTGCTACTCTGGTTAGCCAGAAGTGGCTTAGTCATGCTGGCCACATGACCCAGAAGCTGTACGCCTGCTCCCTCGGCCAATAAAGCGAGATGAGCGCCGCAACCCCAGAGTCGTCCACGACTGGATCAAATGGTCAGGGGTCCCTTTACCTGGCACTGAATTACAAATCAAGGAAATTTAACAGTGTGGTGCAATCTGGATTATATTTTCTTAATTGATCATTCTGATCCACCAAACAGTTAAGATGGAGCACTTAGATTTAAAACACTGAAAGGCTGGAATCCTATAATCACCTATCAGGATGTAAACCCCACTGAATTCAGTGGACAGAGCAGACATGTATAGGATTATGTACTGTAAACACCAAGGGATTATAAAACATCTTAACACCAAGCACTTTGATTTAGCTGCTTCATAATCTGGATGTTAACACAGTGCTGTGGGATGGACCCAAGCACCTTCCTTTGAGGGTTAGCTAATTAAAAGAAACATAAGAAACAGTGGTTTTGCAGAGATCATCTCTGCAAATTATGATTGCCAATTGGCAGGACACCTGAAGAATGCATCTTATAGTACGGATGCAAAACGTAATGCAAGAAGCCAGTATACTTTCCCTGCTGCCATTCACTTCAGACATGTACCAAATTTCAGATTTCATGCAGCTGTCAACAAGCTGCATCAATAAACTAAATTCTGAGATAGCAACTAAACCTTATTATGGAAATGTAGAGAAGTATGCTAAATGTGCTTTGTTTCTAACAACTCTGGATTCCAAATAAGGGACGTATAATAATCTTATGGACACTTGCTGGGGAATAAGAAGCCCAGCTGAATAGTGGGACTTATTTCTGAATAAACACTAACTACCAGTTGTTGAGATGAGTGTGAATGTGTATATTTTGTCTCCTGTATCTGGCAGCTGTACTCTATTACTCGTTTGTGAATGGATAATGGCAAAATTAAATTGGGGAAAGCCTTTAGAGGGTTTTTTTTTTTGTAAAAAAAAGTATGAATAGATCTAATTAATTTTTTTCTTTCTTTCTCATCATCTAACAGTGAAGCCAGAAAATTTCACCAGAAACCATACAATCTGTTATCTAACGTCCTTCTCCAGTCTTTTGTTTTAAAATTGTTCTTATATTCAAAGCCTACATGGGTAGCTCATGCAAATAAACAACTCTTACAGACGCAGGTGGCGCTGTGGTCTAAACCACAGAGCTTAGGGCTTGCTGATCAGAAGCTCGGCAGTTCGAATCTCCGTGACGCGGTGAGCTCCCATTGTTCGGTCCCAGCTTCTGCCCACCTAGCAGTTCGAAAGCACGTCAAGTGCAAGTAGATAAATAGGTACCGCTCCAACGGGAAGATAAATGGTGTTTCCGTGCACTGCTCTGGTTCGCCAGAAGCAGCTTAGTCATGCTGGCCACATGGCCCGGAAGCTGTCTGCGGACAAATGCCAGCTCCCTCGGCCAATAAAGCGAGAGAGGAGCGCGCAACCCCCGAGTCATCCATGACTGGACCTAACGGTCAGGGGTACCTTTACCTTTACCTTTACAGTCAATAATTGAATTAATAGCATAAACATTACACTATTTAGTTTCTAAGAATTATCATCTAGTACTTCCACAGCCTGTGCTTTTCCATCCAAAACTATACAGTTCAGTTACTTATACTAGGATCTAGTATCAAGATGTACTATTTCATTACATTTCCCACCTTGCACACTGACAATATATCTTAGGCCCTGTCTGCACTATACATTTAAAGCTGTATCATACCACTTGAAACAGTCATGGCTTCCCACCCCCCAAAATGAACCTGGGAACTGGGTATGATACTGCTTTAAATGTGTAGTGCAAACAGGGCCTTAGAGTGACCTGAATCTTAGGAAGAATTTCATGGAGATTCAGATGTTCATGGTCAAGCTGTACTAGGTTTAGTGCTGCTTTATATTGTATTTTGTGTCATGTCACATTCAGAGTTTGTTATTGTCATAGCTGTAAAGTGTCCCTTATTTGAAGGGACAGTCCCTTATTCCAGCGCCATGTCCCGCTGCTGTCCCTTATTGATGGATGTCCCTTAAATGTCCCTTAAATGATGTCCCTTAAATTTCAAAGGAAGCAGCTCCTCTCCCTCCATCCCGCCCTGCCGGCCAGGGAGGAGGGAGGCTCCAACTGTGTTGCTTGGCTGTGTTGCTCACCCAATAAGAAGTCTAAGAATGACTGGGGGGTGGAGCTTGGATGCCTTGTGTGTGGCTAGTTAATGCAAGCTGAGGGGGTTTTTGAATGCTGGACGCCATTTTGTTGCACGTGTTGCTGCAAACTTTGCAGTGCAAAGCCAGGCAGGGGAGCCATCTTAAGTTGAGGCTGCATAGGCCATTTGGTGCATGTGATTCAGATTCTATTCAGTTGAACCTCTGGTTACAAAGTTGGTTGGGCAGTGTTCTTGAAGCTACCAGCATGAGTTTGACCAGACTGCAGGAGGACAGGAAGACTGGAGTGCCTGGAACAGGTGAGGCTGCAGGTCCCTTATTTTGGCTGCTGGTCCCTTATTTTCAAGGCTGCTGATCCCTTATTTTCAAATCTGTAAGTTGACAGCTATGTATTGTTAAGTGGTTGACCAGTAAACTAAACTGAAACTTAGTTTCGATTTTTAAGGATACTCAGAGAAACTTTCAAAAGCTGTCTCATGCATAGCATCTCAAATTTTCAGGTTCGGCTGGACATCCAAACATCTTAGCTGTTTTTCCCATCTTGCCTACTATGTGCTTGTTTATATTTGAAGTTTGTATACATAGACACATCACTGCTAAAGGATGAACACTGAATGAAGGCACAAAGTAGTCCACACTAAGACTATTTATTCTGTCTTCAACTCACCATGAAAGCACTGACCAGTTCCTTTACTTTCTTCTCCCTTTTGCCATACAGGGCATAAATACACCTAGAATTAAATTGCTTCAGCAAAAAATCCCTCTTCATGAGAAATGCAGGCAACTGTCGTTTTGTAGTGGTGTCTAGCATTCTCAGAAACTTGGGCAATTGTCCTTCTAGTCTTCTCAGAATTTCCCATGATTCCTAGGAAAGCCAAGACTATTAAATTGGTTAAAAGACTGAAGTGTAGATAGGCTACTTCAAAAAACTGATAAATTTAAACATTCCTATCTAGCAGTGCATCTGGGTCATTTTAGACTCTGGACTTAATATCTGTATATGAGGAGCCATCTTTAGGTACTAACTTCACTTGCTTCAAAATATGGTAAACCAACAGCCTTGCTTCACCAGGAGACCTCCCTAGCTCATTCTGCTGAGTGAGGACCTGGGTCTCTGCCCCAAAGTCCTGCCCAGACTTAAATTCTCATATTCTTCTGCTGAGCCCATGAATGTTAATGATGTGGCTGGCCACTGAATCAGAAACATGGGATACTGAAGAGTCACAGCAGGACCAGACCTGCCATGCAGCTGGGTTTAGTGACCTTCACTAAGAGGAAAGACAGCAGAAATTGGTGCCGCAAAACTGTTTCAAGCCTTGGTCCTGTCAGGAGGCAAGGGCTTCATTTGGACTCCAGGAAGCGAAATGTCTTGGACAGAGACTGGGGAAGATGAGAGTGTGACTGGCACCTTCACATCAGGGTTTTGGCAGTCCAAAACTTACCCTCTGTCCTGCAAGGGAAAACACATCATGGCTGTGTGCGGAAAAAAGGGGGGAATAAATCTGCTGGCTTCGAGAGCCTGCAAGTCTGTAAATTAACTCTCCTTAAGCCCTGAGTGCATTAACTTGGGAGGTTGAGGAGCAGAGCCAAAACATCTCTATTGATTCACAACTTGTTTTGAGTAGTCACCCAGAAAGGCAGCCAGTGAATCACTCCAGCCGGTTTAGTCATGCAACCACATTGAACGCACACCCGAAGGAAGCGCAAAATAAACAGCCTACAGGCCCAGATAACACACACACACACACACTCTTTCTCTCTCTCTTCATGTGTGCTGTCTGGCCTCCATACATCTTGTTGAGGATAGGCGTCTCATCCAAGCAGACACATTTGGGAAGCATCTCCAAACTTTTCACCCAGGCAGATCCTCCTCTGTTTCATCTGCTTTGCAGTGGGTGGCTTGCTATCAAAAACAGAGGTTGGGGGGGAGAGACTTTTCAGCTTCTTCCTTCCCCACTTCTTGTTGTTTTGGCCTTGGCAAGAAAAAAAATGTCTTTTAGGGGGCGCCAGTGTGAAAAGCCATGGAGAAAACAGAGTTAATTTCAGAGCAAAGCAACTGGAAAATAAACAGGCCAAGTAGGAAAGGAAATCTCTCTTTCTTTTTCTAGTTGCCCAGAAAGAAGAAGAATGCATAGAGGAAAGGGGGAGAGGTCTGGCAGTTTGGATCTTTTGACACATCATTGCTGCAAACAAGCCTCCTCTTAAGGCGGCCAAATCAACAGCAACAAAGCTTCTTTCTCCCTCTCTGTGAAAGAGATGCAGGCACATCTGGTCTGGGAAAAGCCCTACCTTTCAGGCGCATGAAGAATCCCACAGCCTCGCTGCATGTGCAGACGGAAAGGGCTCCGATGCTGCCTCCAGGCGAGGAAGGACTCGCTCCAAGCTCCAGGCGCCTCTCGCCAACTTCTAAAACCAGATCCTTCGCTCCCCCTCCCCTCTCGCTGGGAGGGCGCTGGAGCCGTTTGAATGACCGCGCTGGCGACCCCTGTTGTGCAAGAGGGAAGGCGAAGGCGCAAGCCGCGTCAGAACTCTTAGCTCCGAGCGAGAGGCACCGCGGTAGCCAATGGGAGTCGCTCCAGGAAGGAGAGCGGGTAAGATGAAAGCCAGCGGCGGGGAGCCGCAGGCTGCCGCGAGTTCCAATCCTGCCGAGGGCTTTTCTGCTAAGTTGTACCAGAGGCCTGAGCTACACACGGAGCGCCATGTGCAGTGGCTGCAGGTGAGGGCAACTCTCTCTCTCTCACACACACACTGTATTCCCACCGGCTGTCTGAACTGGTGCAGACCAAATTCTGCTGTCCTAATTGTCCTCATCTCATCCCTAGTCTCGATCAAACCGTATAGTCCAAGACTAACCATGGATAGTCAGAAGTAAGTCCTACAGTATTCAATGGAGCTTACTCCTAGGTAAATGTGGTTAGGATTTCAGCCTCTCTTTTTCTTTTGATGCTTCTCTCTCTCTCTCTCTCTCTCTCTCTCTCACACACACACACATACACACACACTTCACCTCGTCCATTCTTCACTTGATCACTCTGAGCAGAACCAGCCCAAACTAAATTTATTTCAACAGGAGACAGTGAAACTTTAACTTAAAAAATAAATAAAAACCAATTGATTTTTACAGCGACTCTTCTTTTGACCTTTAGTCTTTCTTATCCCTAGAGTCAAGTTTCTCCTTTCTCACACGCCTATGACTTATTCTGTTTATGAGCTTCAGCTTTTGTTCACCTTTTGCCTCATTAGGTAAAGGTCAAGGGACCCCTGATCATTAGGTCCAGTCACGGATGACTCTGGGGTTGCAGCGCTCATCTCGCTTTACTGGCCGAGGGAGCCGGTGTACAGCTTCCGGGTCATGTGGCCAGCATGTCTAATCCGCTTCTGGCGAACCAGAGCAGCGCACTGAAACACCGTTTACCTTCCCGCCGGAGTGGTACCTATTTATCTACTTGCACTTTGACGTCCTTTCAAACTGCTAGGTTGGCAGGAGCAGGGACCAAACAATGGGAGCTCACCCTGTCACGGGGATTCGAACTGTTGACCTTCTGGTCGGCAAGCCCTAGGCTCTGTGGTTTAACCCACAGCGTCACCCGCATCCCTTTTGCCTCTTTAGATGGCACTATATCCATGGAAAAAGCATACATGTAACTCTCCAGTGGTTTGACTTCACCCCCAAAGGCACAGATTCTTCCATTGTCCTCCAAGAGAGATGGATGCCAATAACAATATCCATGGCTCCTTCACTCCCATAATTTGGAGGCGGGGGGAGGGGGGGTAGCCATCTTCAATACACTGTATAAGTTTGATCCAAAAATCAGGGACATTGCTATGACGAGTGCAGTGCCACTTAAAAGACAACTCTCCTTTGCAAGAGCTGGTCAGAATGCCCCACCACTATCAGGACATTTTTCTTCCCTACCTTGCTTCAGGATGGACTGTTGCCCCTTCCTCACCTTGGGCCCTGGATCTCCAGGCCAACTTCAACGCTGCACCATCCTTGTTCTGAAGCAGGAAATGGCAACCTGTGCCCCCCCCGATGTTGCTAGGATTACAACTCCCATCATCCCTGACCATTGGCCATGCTGGCTGGATCTGATGGGAGCTGAGTCCAATAACATCTTGAAGGCCGCAGGTTGCCCATTCCTGGTTGAGGAGCCAAGAACATTGGGTGTACATCATTGTACACCTTCCTTTTGTGCTCTCACCTAGAAATCAACCAAACATTGAGGGAAATCTCTCTGAAGTGCCCCCCATGCAAAAAAGACAGAAGTTAATAATTACTTGCAAGTTGCTTTGCTTGCATGACATAACTTGCTCTTCAGCTTTCTGGTACAGCAGAGATGGCCTTCCAACTGTTGTTGGGCCCTATCGTGGCCAATGATAAATGACTATGGGAGTTGTAGTTCAACACTTCTGGAGGACCACATGTTTCCCATCCCTGTATCATGTGCTAATCAGTTCAAAGGGCTCTTTCAAGACATCCCTGCATGTTCATCGCCTGATGGCTGCAGCCTCATGATGATTTGCATGTGTGTATGAACTGTCACAGATTTAACACAGAGAGAGGCAGAACTTCCATGCACCAATATCTAAAGCGCATACAGTCACTTCACCAAGGACTCAGCCTCATTCACACCCAATACACAGTTCAGTGGGAAAGGGGGTGCTGGAGAAGATTGGATCACTTCAAGGCCACAGGTGAGTGATACCATGTTTTTGACACATCAAAATAAACAGCAAAACAAGCAAGTAAGAAGCAGACAAAAACAAATTTCCTAGCAAGTAAATGAGTCAATTTCATCTGATACATGATTGTATCTGATACATCCTGTTGGCAGGATGAGGCTGGTGCGGGGAGAGAAAGAAATGAGAGGTGGTGAGGAATATGTAAGCAGTGACGTCAGAGGGAAATGAAATGTCAATAATACAGTCTGGGGCAACTACATTAAAGCTGCAATCCTGTGCCAATTTACCTAGGAATGAATCTCTTCAGCTCAATGAGTCTGACGTCTAAATAGACATGACCTTGGCTATAAAAGAACTACACTGACCATTCCCAAAAGTGGTGTTGATGATAACACACCCACCCTGGCATTGGTGATGCAATGAACACTCAGCAATGTGTTTGAGATTGGCAGTCTCCTCTCCATTATTCCACTGCAATCCATGGGGCATATGCCCAATATGTTAAAGGCCAGGGTGTATCTAAAGCTTTAAATCCAGGTACTTCAAGTTCCCTGGGGTACAGACAGAGATGAAAGTGAGTCTATTTGAAAGAGACACTCCTCATCTCAGACCTGCATTTTACAAGATTAGAGAGGGGTCAGTTCACACCGCTGCAGCAGCCCTTTCAAATCAGCAAAATGAAAATTAGAGCTCTACAGGTCTGTGGTATCCAGCTTCACAATGAGAATTTTGCAAAAGAGACATGTTTACGCTGGTGAAATTGCTATGTGCTCCCCAAGCCAAGTCTGTGGCCATTCATTTCACAGAGACGTATCATTGCTCCATTTAGCTCAGTATTGTCTGCACAGACTGGCAGCAGCTCTCCAGGATTCCAGGCAGGGGGTTTCTCCAAACCCTACCTAGAGATGCATTGGACCTTCTTCATGCAAAGCAGGTGCTTTGATCCTTCTCAGAGACTCAGAGATGGGCTGACTGTGGAAGTCCAGAATACGTTTATTTTACACGGTGAAGATTGATGAAACTTAACACATTTGAAATCCCACATAAGCTCCTAGAACATTGTAGGACCAGCAACAGAAGCTCCAACACTGTATCTCAATGCCAGGAAAATACTCTCTTTCTCTCATGTACAGGAGCACTGTGATACAAAAAGAAAAAGCAGAAGTAGCAACCCTAAGTGCATTGTAGGTCCTGAATGACAGATCCAAATGAGCAGCAGGTAGGACTAAATTGAAGATTCTGAACCCCTTACCGGGGTTCTGAGAAAAGATCTAATTCAATTGGATCTCCCAGCACCGCACACAGAGCTGCCTCTCATGCCACGAAGAGAACCGATTCAGACAGCTCCTGCAAATCGTGGCAAAAGATAGCTCGAGTGAGGAGAGGTGGTTGGCACATGTACTCCTCCAGCTCAACTGCCTATTTATTACAAGCTGTCACCCTTTGCTAGTCAGTTGCACCATCATTCGATTTGTCGATAGAGAGTAAAGGAAAGAAATCCATAGCACTGTGATGGGGAATTTGTCTCTCTCCAGGTGTTATTGGGCTGCGGCTCCCATCATCCCTGACCATTGGCTGTGCTGTGTGGGGCAAATGGGAATTGGGGTCCAATTCCATCTGGAAGGTCAAAGCAGTCAGTTGCTCCTTTTATGTCGTTTTCTTGCTCCCTCCCGTAAAATCCCCAAGCCCCGATTTCCTGGCTGAATTTCGCTAAGTTAAAGGCAACCGGTTCGCGGCTTATTTTGTGAACTGGACTGCTCCGTTTTCACTCTCTTCCCAGGACAGGCTTTCTAGCATTCCTCTTCTCACTCTCAACAGACCACCGGATTGACCTCATCCACCTTTCGCTTTGAGTCTCTTTAAACTGCCCCTTATTTCTAAATCGTTAATGCAGAAGCAGGCCAATCTTGTCGTGGCGAGCTCACAAACCACGATGCAATTTCAAATATCCTCTCCATCCATAAGAGAGGATGGAGGCAAACGATCTGGGTTAAATAACAGATTTAAGAGTTATCAGAGCAACGCCTCCTCCCTCTGCAAGACGGAAATGCCTTTTATCTACACCATTCTGCAGAAATTCGTCGTTAGTAACCTTTAAAACTCTGGACCAATCCACTGGGAAGCGTAATAAAATGAATAGCTTGCTCCAGGAAATTTCTCTGTGTAGGCTGTACTCTGTACACAGATCCCGCACACACGCACCAATTTTTATGGTGGTGGTGGGGATAGATGATAACCTCGAACTTGAGCGTCACAATAATTGCATCCTCCTGATTGACTTTTAAAGACGGCGCGTCTTTAGAGAAGAGCAAACAAATCACTTCTAAAAGTGTGGTTTTGTCCAAGACAAAGAGAATATTAAAGGGGGATCACTGAGATAGTGGGAGGATAGACACAGATTCAGCTTGCAGTGCGATCGCATGCACGTCTACTCAGAAGTAAGTCCCCTTTCCTCTCAGGTTGGTGGGTATGCGATTGCAGCCCTCCGGTTTCCCCCCTCCCCCCGATCATTTTTCTCCCTCCAGATAGGTGGCTTCTGGGAGTCACGAGGAACCAGATGAAGAGACCTGTATCTCTCTCACCTGGACCTTATTTTTGGACAGCGCGATCTGTTACAAGCCTGGCGTCCGTTTCTCCTTGCACTCATTCCTAGGAGCAAATGACAGGAAAAATCCTTGCATGATCTGCAACATCTTCCGTGAACGTTATAAGGTCGCCACTTCCAAACGGGCATACTTGTTTGCCTCTTTTAATAAAAGCAGGAGCCTGATGGTACCCAGAAACATTCATTCTGGCGTCCACTTCATCAGACGCATGCAATGCGTTCGCCTGAGTTACAGGTGTATCCAAACACAGGGTCGTAGTGGTTTTGTATGCAGTGAGGTCAGAGGGAAATGAAATGCAGAAATCACCAGGAGCTTACCATAGCAGCGACAAAGATCGCTGCTCTACTCTGCCTGATCTGAAATGGCAAAAGAAGATCCCAAGTCAGTGGCGTTGGGCGTCCTACAGATTCCCAGGTGGCGATCGGGAAGGGCTGTCCCCTGCGGCTGGCTACTGATTATGGTGGTGCGAAGGAAGGTCAAGTACCCTCCTTCCTCGTCGTACGGTTTGGATCGCTCGCTCAGACGACACTGGGAGTAGTGGGCTTGTTCCACGAAAGAACAGATCAAGACCGCCAGGTGTCTGTTTAGGGCACCCCGTGGAGAGCGGGTGTGCTCTTTGGGCCCCACCGCAGCGGGCCAGGCTAGACCCGGGGTGGCGAATCTGGGACCGCCGCTGCGCTGGTCGTTGGATTCAAACTCCCATCAGCCACGATCAGCGCGCCTAATGGTCACAGATGTCGGGAGCTGTAGTCCCAACAACTTCTGGAGGGAGGGCCACAAGTATCCACACTAGATCTGGCCCCACGACTTTCTCTTATTTTCTGACCTGACACGAGCGGGACAAAAGAGCAGGTCTGCTGGCTCACCATCTTTGGGTCAAAATACTAAACGTGTCTAGGGATTATTCTCCAGCAAGGCCATTGGCCCTGATGGCTGCCTTCGTTTTTGGGACGTTTTTAAAATTGCCCGAAATCGAGTTGAGATTCCTGCATTGCAGGAGGTTGGACTAGATGACCCTCGGGGTACCTTCCAACTTTACAATACTATGATTATGTTCTATATTTTTTTTTAAAAAAACCTCGGCTCTCTGTATCAATTCCTAAAGCCACGTTCTCAGCGCACGCAGTCCTCCCAAACAATACTGCTTTATAGACTGCCTTGGTTGTTCGCTCTAAAATAAAACAGGTCGTTATGATCTGCCAGGCCTGGCACTTTAGGATTTTCCTGTGCCAGGAAAAGCAGTTTTTCTTTCTCTTAATCCGGTGAGCAAACATCCCAGGGCACATTCTCTCGCACGCCTCGAAAGAAACCCCCCACCCCACTCCCCAACGCCCCGTCCCTCCCCAAACCATATTTCAAGAGGGCAATACATTTCCTTATACAGAAATATGATTTATCTCAGCTCCAAGACTGAGAAATAGTAATTCAGATTACTTTCAGCCATAAATCACTCGGGAGCCGCGCGCCCGCCCCCGTCACACCTCTAACACAAGTATATACTCTAGTATATACTCTTAGGCTATACGCTTTTTATTTTAATTGCTGTTCCAGTGTGTGAGGGAATTATCTACAGCCAGAAGTTTTGAAGCAAGAAAGTAAAGAGGATCGTATTAAGAAAAGAGGGGCACATTTAGAGGCATTTATCCACACAAATCTCATTAGTAAACCAAAACCGAATAAAAACTAGGCTCCAGGATATCGGTTCCATTGCTTATCTGAAGTCACTCCGCTTCCCATTTGCTAAAGTACACACACGTCAGTAAGCAAAGAATTATTTTCTTCCCACTTTACGTACAAGAACAACTGCGCACACTAAAGTGAAAGCACTTAATTCGAATCTAAAGCATTTTACTTGATTCGGATTGCAATGTCTTTGTATTAATTACACGTTGTGCAGTTATTACTTGGGAGTGAGCCTACTGAAGTCAGAGATTCGAGCTGCACGTCAATGACCAGGACTGCATCCTTGAAAACTTCCCTATCCTCCAATCTATGGGGATAGATGGATGGAGGCAGCTTATGGGAACTGACTCCCTTCACATTTTGACATGAACACCCTGATCCTAACATATTCTGCTCTTGAGCATGTATGTTCCGCTGCGGCGCTGCTCGTTTTACAGCCTCCCCTCCCGTCTCCGATCCCCCGCACCGATCTACAGTAACTCACTCCTTCCCCGATAGGGCTGTCAGCCAGACCTAGAGCTGCTCTGAAGAGGTTTTGCTCAGCTCTGGTGGTGGAAGAGGGAAAATGGATCTGTGGGATCTGTGAGATGGGTCTGTTTGAAACAGGGGTCTCTAGCAAGCTTGTGGACAAAGCGGGGGTGATGATCGCGTGAGCTGGCTTTTAAATCTAGCAAAAAGTCGCTGCTGCAAAGGCTGCTAAGTCATACACGGGCATGTATGGAGGGCGCTTTCTGGGGAAATGGCTCCCAGCAGGCTCCTCTCTCCCATGGAAGCGTGCCGTCCTTCCATCCCACCGACCCTGGCACGTCCCCCGCCGCCGGCGCCCACAGCTTGCCCTCGGGATGCTGGAACAGTCAAGAGTCCGGTGCGCCAAGGGAGGCAGACACTGCAAAGCGAAGGGCATTGAAAGGCAGCCTAGGAGAGCAGCTGGGAGAATGGCGGGGCTTTGCTGTTTTGCTAAATCTTGTTAGGTTATTGTTCTCAGCTTTAGAAAGAATCAAATGGATGGACTTTGGGGAGGGGAAACGGGGAAATCATCCAACACAACATGAAATAAAAACCAGCAGCGCAAGCCAAAAACCAAGAGGCGCCATAACAGGCCCGGGGCTCGAAGCGCAGGATTTGCTTCAGGACCCACAAAGAGGAGGAAGAGGCTTCGTCGCCATTTCCATTGGCCGAATAGAGCTCAGGAGCCACCTTAGCAGGATGAATAACACGCAAAGCTCTTGCCTTTCGTTTCCAGGGAGCAACAGAGCCATACGTTCCCCTTTCCACCGGGGTTGGCCCGCTAAGAAACTACGAGGACGGCCTTGGCAAACGCTCCTCACACTCTCGACACGCCCTTGCAAATGTTCTGATTTCGGGGAAGATTTTATGAAGCCCAAACTTAAATAAAGAAAAACATGGCGCTGCTGCTTTGGGGAAAGGTTCTCTAGCGTAGGTGTAGCTCTCCATGTGCAGCTGAATCATGTATTTTGCTTTTTAGGAGCCTAGAAAGTTTTCCAGACTTTCTAGAAAGACACCCTTCGGGTTCCGCGCCATTTTAAATTTTATTTTAAGGACGTCCCCTTGGTCTCTGTCACACAGGAACACAAGCCTCAGTTGGGCCTCGATTCCCCCACCAACAGCAGCGCAAACCTGGGCCCGGCTGGAAAAGCACTTGAGGGGAAAACACGGGGAAGTGCCATTGCGGCCTAGTTGGAAAGCGTCCTGGCAGTTACTTCCGTCGGCTCAGGAGAGTAGGCCCTAAGCCCACCAGCCCTACCCTAAGACGGGAATGCGGGTATTCTCCACACTGCCTGGAAAGTCTGTGGAAATCGAGAGAAGGGTTTCTTCTCCGCGAGGCATGTAGGCCGCAGGGCTCCATTTTGCAAAAGCCTCGAGAAAGTTTAAAGGAAATGCGCATCGCCAAACCCCACTCCCCGGGGGCACCCCAACATCTTTTCTTTACTATTGGACGGTGGTTCCTTTCTCTTCGCCATCTAAACAGATCTGCTAGGAAGCCCTGCTGATTCCAGTGGAAGTGGCTTCCCAGGAACTTGGAGGGACTTCCTTGCCAAGCAAATGGGTTTTTTAAGGCTAGGTGTACTGTATAAGTGCATTGCAAAACTTCGCTGAAGCCTAGGCAGGTTCCCTTCGATGATGTAGGCTTCCTTTCATATCTCCTCCTCCGTCTGCCTTAGATCCGCAAGGCAATCGACACCCACCCTGAGGAAGCCCGAAGCCGGGCGAAGAAAATACACGAGTTGGGGTTTGGCAAGTCTCGCCCGCGCTGGTTAACCAGAACGACACTCAGAAGCCATTAGCGCTTTATTGCAGTGCGAGGCCATTCCCCAGGCCGACAAATCGTTAAGAGATCCGGTTGCAGAAGTGGCTAACCGGGAGCCGTGTCTGCAATTGCGCGGCGGTGGCAGAAGAAGCCCTAATGGCGAAGAGGAGCGGATCTCTCCGAGAAAGCTGCCTTTCAGGCCAGGCGTCTGAAAATGGGCCGCTGTTTGCTTTCCAGTTCTTGTACGAATGCCGGTGGCTTGGGCCGTGCTCTGGCCGAAGCGGCCCGTGTGTGGATGTATTTAGCTTTTGTATGTGCAAAAACCGCACAGGGCCCTTCTTCCTTCCCCGCTCGCCCCACCCTGGACACTCCGCAAATAAATGGTTTACTCAGCTCGAAAAGCAATGGCGCGGCTCCAGCGATTAAGAATCTTTAAGGAGCGAGGCGGTAATCCCGTCTCAGCCAACATCCATCCATCATTTTACTCTCGATAAATGTATATATATAGTGTGGTTCGTGTGCCCAGAAATCCCATTCCTTTCTACCTCACCACCCCCAAGCCAACTTCTTCCTACTAATCAGAAACTATTCCTCGCTTAATGGCTCCTTGTAAACAATTATCCCCACAAATCCAGATGGCTCTTTTTAAATGCCCTTGTCCTTCCAGCCACATCACACAAAATGTTACAATTTAGGAGCTCCACTTTGAAAGAATAACTCCGATTTAAAGGGGGTTGGGTGCTCTGTAGCTGCGTCTTTATTATGCCCCCCTCCCATTTTTATTTTTTTTTTAAATGGGAAGATCGCAGCGAAGACGCCGCTTCTCGGTGTGTTTTGAAGGGTATCGTGATTTATTATGAAGCTGGCCATTACTTTTATTGCTATTTTTCTAAGCTCATTAATGCGGAAGTTAAGGCCGGTCCGTTTCCATAAGCTCTCCTTCCCAGAAAATATCGTTAGATGGGCGTCAGTGGTAACAACACGTCGTCGGCAGGGTAGCATCTAGAAATGGGAACCCGTCTCCCCACACACCGTGATTTATAACTATACCGGCTAATTAATTGTTAAGCCGAAGTAGTACGATTGGAAGCCGATTTAGGAAATCTGGAAGCCTGTGGGTTTAAGGAGGCAGGCAGCACCAGCGCTCACTCGACTCAGTTGGGGCTGGAATCCCCATAGGAGCCGCGGAACAGAGCCTGTTAGTGGAGTCCAACTGCGCGCAAATGGTTATTTAAAACAGATCCACGGCAGGTGTCGGGGAATATTTTCTAAAGGGGCGCTTCCACCTCTACCCCCGTCCTCCTGATTTATCATCTTGAAATTCTCTGGGTGGGGAAGGGGGGCGCTGAAAAGCTGACGCCAGTGACTTCTTACGGGGCCGGTGAGCAGGCGCTTATTGGCGCTGGCAGACCCAGGACAGGATGGCTTGCGCTCCACCTCTAGGAGCGGAGCGGCTGCCGCGGATTCTCCCTCGGCGCGCCGGCGGGGATTCCATTCGAAGTCCCAGGCCGTGGAAATGCGGCTGCGCCTGGAATGCGAAGCAGCCTTTGAAGAAATCGCCTAGCAGACGAGCCTCTCGAGAGACTTCGGCCGCCCTTGGCCTTCTCGGGCAGTAAATCTGCCTTCTCTTTTTCTCTCTCTCCTCATGCACCGCCTCCCTGGAGCTTCTTTGCTTCGCAGCCCAATTCGGAGTCACTTCGCTTTTCGGAAAGGCAGTGTAAACAATTTTTTTAAAGGCAGGATGGAACCGAAATCTGTTATTTCTTCTCTCCCTCCTAGTGGCACCAGGGACTTGTGGTGTGGCTTGCCTCCTTCCGATCTCCTCTGCCGCAAGATGTTTCGACAGCTGCCTTTTCTGTTTCTAGAAGAGCTGAGCGCTCCCTCGCAGAGGAAACCCGCTCACCACTAAATTTGCCCTATGTAGTAAAAGCGAAGGCGACATCCTGCTATAAAATTAATTCTTGATACTTTCTGGGACGGAGGGTGGTCTCTGGGCTCTGTATCCCCCCTCCCAATGTCCAAATTCATAATTTAATTCAGTAGTACAGTATTTTGATTTCCCTGGAAATCAACAGAGACGGTCAACAGGCAATGGTCCTTGGGTGAGGACTGCTGTCCCCCCCCCCCAAGATTTTGTCAAGGTGGGATGCGCAGGGAGAAAGCTCGTTTGGGATGCAAACTTGTCGCCATTTACCTGGAAGTCAGCCTTGTTGAACTTAATGGGATGTATTTCTGAGCAGGCATGCATTGGATTACACTGTTAACACACACACACACACACACACACACACACACACACACACACGGAGTGCATTTCTTTAAAAGGGAATTCAATTCCTACCCTTCCAAAATGCCCTAGCTGGAGTGTTCCCAGACCTATAGCAAAAAAGAACTGTTTTGTTTTTTAAAAACAGGCCCTTTCACGCTGGGTTTCCTACCTTCCTTATTACTAACCGGCTTAGCAGCCCAGAGTGTCAGAATTCCCCTAACCTCAAACTGCTGAACGTTTAGACTGCATACACGATTCCTTTCAGCAGCGGATCTGCAAAGAGAGCCCGACGGGGCGAACGAGAAGAGGGGAATTCCGGCCCCACTTCTACTTTGTTAGGTAACCAGCCAGTTTAAAGAGTCTAATGGAGGGAGGATAGGAGGCCAGCAAGCGCTGGAAGAAATCGGGACCTCTCTTTGCTGCTGCGGTGATGGATGGCTTGTTAACGTAACCCCAGGCCCTGTGGTTTTCCCTCTAGTCAGAAACACTCTCAGACTTCCGAACCTGTTGGGGGGGGGGAGAAATGGAAGGTGCCTTCGACGTCCTCTGAATTTGGAAACGAGAAAGTGAGTGAAGTGGGGGGCGGGGGGAGTCCTCCGAAGGTAAACCTGACTAGGAAAAAGCAACTGGAACGGACAAACCGAGTCGTAAAGACAAGGAGATCGAAAGGAGCGTGACGGGAGTGTAGTGGACAGAGTGCTGAACTTTGATCAAGAAGTTCTGGGTTCAAATCCCCGCTCCTCCGTGAAGCTCACTCGGTGACCTTGAGCCAGTTATCCTCCATCACCTCTCTGTATCTCTGACTCAGAGTCAGTGGGGACAAAGAGGGCTCTTGGAGGGGGAGACAGAAGAGTAACAAAGACAGACACTAGAAGCAACCCTTTTCGGAGTACTGAAATAGGCTCAAGTCGGACAGTGTTTCCTTCCCTGAGTGTTTCCTTCTCCGTTATTGGTCACGATCCAGCCAAAATGGATCAACTTAATGCAATAGATGTAACAAGAAGTAAAAAAATGACCAATTTTGACTGAACTGTTTCCACTCGCTTGGAATTACATTGCTGATTCCTCTGCCCCGTTTGAGTCTTTGGTGAAAGTTTTGTCGGAGATGAGAAGTTTGACGTGTAAACTTAGGATCGCCGCTTTTTAGGACCAGTTGAAATCACTGGGTTTTTGTTTTGTTTTTAATAGGACGTAAACGGGTTTAGGATTGCGCAGAAGGTGAGCTCTCAGGTGCCTTGAATCGAGCGGGTTTGCAAGGAGGAGCGACAGGGGAGAAAAAAAGACCCAGGGAGATAATTCTATAATTATATTTTTCAATTTTCACTACCCCTTATCTCTAATTAATCCTCCCAGAATAACCGTCTAAAGCAAACATTTGCCTGCCATTTTAACCGCGTCGTTAAACTTGTAACGAGAACGAATCCGGGTTAAGGCGACTCATTAAGCCAAGTCGAGGAGGAGATGATTTAATTGACGCTAATGAAAAGCTGCGCGTCGCCGCCGCCAACCCAGACTTCGCGGACGGAAAGCTTTACCTAGTTGCTTTCGAACGACATCTGATTTTGGGAAACCTGAGCGTCGGTAGCCAGGAAACGTTTGAACGCACTGACCTAAGTCATCGTTATGAATTTGGTCATATGGGGGGGGGGGGGGGAGAGAAGGAGAAAAGACTTGGCCAGGAAAGGAGACAGAAGGCATAACGAGGACCAAAGTATCAGAAAGTTGTTATAAATGCATATAAATGTTATAAATTTAAACTGAAATCTATGTCTTCCAGTAATGGACGGTCACCCCTATGAACGTCAATTGGCTTAACATGTATGGGTTTAACTAGCGTGTGGACCCAGCCAACGGAGGTATCTGCAAGCGACCCCAGGAGAAAATATACCTTAAAAACACCCATTTTTTCTACCTAAGGGGTTGTCTCCCTTCCTTTCCATCTCTTGAACCTTTTCGTAGGCTTCCACTTTGGAGACCAGAGGTATCTACCTAGTCCATAATATTCTACACTACACAGGGGAGAGAGGGAACGTGTGCGAGAGTGGGGAGAATCCAAATCCGAATTACATCCCCGGAGAACGTAGCGTGGAAATGGTGAAGAGCGACGCGGGGAGTGACTCCGGATTTGCAAGGAGAAGCCCTGCAAAAACGGAAACGAATTAATAGCAACTCCAGGCAAGTCCAGACGGGCTGTTTTTTGAGGGGGAGGGTGCGGGGAAAGAAAAATCTACAGACCCGTGCACAGCCCATCTTGACCGACTCGGGGAACTCACCGTAGCAGGAGAGCTGCAGCGCTCCGTTGTGGCCGCTGGCGTCCTGCAGCTTGAGGCTGCCGCTCGACG